>NC_054826.1:106005108-107367608 GCF_018345385.1 Vulpes lagopus | reverse complement strand
TTCTCCCTCTACCTATGTCTCTGCCTCTCTCTCTTGGTGTGTCTCTCATGAATAAATAAATAAAATCTTAAAAAAAAAAAAAAAAAGTGCTCAACGCACTTAAGTGGATTAATACCTAAGTTCTCAATGACCTTGGGAGGTTATTGCAAAGATTTTTTTTTTAATTTATGAGAGACACACAGAGAGAGAGAGAGGCAGAGACACAGGCAGAGGGAGAAGCAGGCTCCATGCAGGGAGCCCGATGAGGGACTCAATCCTGGGACTCCAGGATCACACCCTGGGCCAAAGGCTGAGCCACCCAGGCATCCCGCTTATTGTAAAGATCAAATGAGCTGATTGATGTTAGAATATATGAGATGTTCAGTAAATGCCAGTGATGACCACCCTTCCTGGACGGCTTCCTCTTCCTTGGGCACCCACCACCACTGGATAAGCAATCACCCAACAACTGGATGGTGGCAATGGCAGGCAAATGAGGGAGACGGGAGCAGGCCAAGCCACAGGAGGAAAAAGGCCCCTCTGTACCCAGGATGCAGCTCTTCCTCCTCTGCTGGATTCGAGTGGGGGATGGGAGTACTCACCTTCCCTTCCCCTCCCATACACGGCATTTACGTCATAGGATTGGAAAAAGTCATTGAGTTTATTGTTGGAATGCAAGGGGAGCCCAAGATTCATTGGTTTACACATATGCGCGCACACACATACACACACAGATACACACATCCAAGGCAATGCTGCTCCAGACATTGACGCTGTCTGCTTAGGGTCCCAGATTTCAGGATCAGGTACAGATCTCAGGAGGAGCCTAAGGAGGCCCAGGCTAGGTAGAAGACATGGTGATGGGGAGGTTCCAGAAGCCCGCCTCCTGAACACCAGGCTTGGGAACCCCTTCCCCCTTCCCTCCCTGAAAACCACTTCCACTCCTACCATCTTCCTCTTTCTCCCCCTTCCTTAGAGGACTGTTCCCAGCTCACCTGAAGGGAATCATCTCGTGCTCCAGGTGCTCATGCGACCCCCTCCTCCCCACGCTGGTTCTGGCCCATTGGGATTATCCATGTTCTCATAGGAGTCTGCATCTGGTTAGGACAAGGAAAGATAAGATGCATCTAGAGCCAGAAGTAGGCTGGGAGGGGGTGAGCCTCAGAGGACAACAGGGGACAGCAGCAGAGGCACCCACCTTCCTCGTGACTGGGACCAGGCTGTGCCCGAACAGAGCGGAGCTGTGGGGCTGCATACAGGATCCCTCTCATATCCTCGTAGGACTGGGAGCCTGCTTGGGCAGGAGAGGTGAAGGCCTAGAGCCACGCTGGGCTCGGAGAAGGGAAGTGCAGCCTAAGATACAGAGGGAATCTAAGGAGCAGAGGGAGGCGGAAGGCCTGGCCGTACTAGGAAGGGGTGATTAGGGTCAGCATCACATTCGGGACCCTTGTTAACAGTTTGGTCAGATGTGGGTTGGATTATGATCATTGTCAAGAACAGAACTGGCACAAGTCAAAGTCAGAGCCATGAAGAGGTTGTAGAGACAGCTAGAGTCAAAGCTGTGGTTTGCATGGGGGCTGGGGTGATGGGGCAAGTCAAAATCCAGGCGGGAATCCCACTAGGATCTGAGTAGATGTTCATAAGTTAGGGTTGGGGTAAACACTGGGATCAGGATTAGGGGTGAGGTTAGTGTTAGAATCCATCCAAAGCCAGAATTACACCTGGGGTTAGAGTCAAGGTCAAGGTTGAGGCTGAGCCTGGAGTCAGAGCTGAGGCCAGGTCAACCCAATCTGTGCAAGGCAGGACCGTTCCTAGCATTTCTCACCAAGAGAGGTTGCCTCCCTGCTGGGGTCCCAGGCTGACCCACGGAGGCTCAGGAAGTCTAGAGAAGGGAGAGGGAAGTTATTCCTCCTGGTCTCCAGGTCACACATATACTCTCCCACACACCCCACATTAAGGTGACGCTCTTCACACACACCTACTGTCCTGGTGACTGGCTGGGCCAGCTCTTCATCCTCATTCTCGTAAGACTCAGCAGCTGCAGAAAGAAGAGAACTCCAGAGATCACTCCTGCCCTGTAGGGGCTCCACAGCCAACTGGGTCCTCCCAAGCCTCTGAGGCCCCACAAGGACCCCAAATTACCGCTGGAGAAGGAGTCTTCATCCTCAGGACCCAATGCCTCATCCTCAGGATTCTCATAGCCGCTGCCATCTGGTAGTGGAGAAGGAGGGGGGGGTCCAGCGTGGGCTCACAGTCCATGGCTGAGAAGGTGGGGGAGCCGTGGGGGGCGCGGTCTTACCCTGGGAGAGTTGGTCTTGCCCACGGTTGGAGTCATTCTCGTAAAACTCGGAGCCCTCCTCACTGTCTGGCTCTTCATAGGCCTCCCCTTCTTCTTCCTCTGGGCCTGGGGTTTAGGGACGCGAATAGGAACTGAGTCACAGCCCCCCCACCCCCCACCTCCAGGCGCCGCCAGTCCAGCATTCCTGCCACAGAGCCTCAGGGGAGGACCCCCCGGCCCCCCCCCGCCCCCCAAGCACCTGCCGGCGGCGGGCTCCGAGACCCCGCGGCTCCAGCCTCCGGGACGTCGCTGCGCGGGCTTCCGTAGGACTGGACGGCGGCCCCGAAGCCTGCAGCCCACCTCAAGGCGCGTCCTGGAGGAAGGAGCGTGGTGGCGAGGGAGAAGGGATGCCGCGGGTCAAGGCTAAGGGTCTGCGAGGCTGTGCAGGGGACAGGAAGTTCCCCGGGCGGCGGGGGCGGGGCGGCTAGGTGCGCCTCCTGGCCCAGAGCCGAGGGGCGGGACCCACGCCGGGGGCGTGGCCTCAGTCTCAGGGGAGGTGTGGCTCTCGGAACTAGACTTCAGGTCCCGCGCCCTGGGGGCGGGGCCAGGAGCCAGGGGCGGGGCCACGGGCGTTGGGGGCGGGCCCTGGCGTTGGGGGCGGGGCTCGAGTCTGGGCGGGACTCCGCGCCCCGGGGTGCGCTCTTTTTTTCTGAAGGCGGAGCTCTGAGCTCGGGGAGGCTGGGCGCCCCGGGATTGGAGTGACGGAAAAGGGGTGGGGTTCAGCTCGGAGTCAGAGACCTGGCGGTGCCGCCTACCCGTGCCAGAGGTGGGCGTGGGAAGGGAGAGCACGTTCCCGTACTGATTCTGGGCCCCGCTTCCCGGGGGAGGCGTCACTTTGAAGAACCTGGAGGAGGACCGGGAGTTGCACTGTGAGGCCTGGCCCTCAGCGTCCAAGATGTAGTCACGTGTATTTTGCTCCTCTGTTCTGCCGCAGCTTACAGAGGGGTCTGGGATGACTCCAAGGAGGTCTTCACAGAGGAGGTAGCTTTGGAGCTTGGGCAGTGTTTCAGGGGTAGAGGTGGGGAATAACACGGTGAGCGGAGGGCACAGTAAGTGCAAAGCATTGAGCCAAAGTGCAGGGATGCGAGACTGCAGCGGCGCTCGTGTCCTTACCGTCTGGTGGGATCGGTCATTCGCTTTCTTTTCCTCCTGAGGATCAGGGCTGGTGAGAGTGAAGGGGCGTGATCAGAAGAGGCAGGGGGAGGTCACTTGGGTCAATGGAGGGGAGGGGACTTAAAAGTCCAAGGGGCCCCGTAAGTTTGGAGGGCGGTTAGAGGAGTGGGAAGCAGGACTGGAGATCTGTGAGGGAGGTATGGGAAGAGAAAAGGTGGCTATCGGACTGGCTGGTGTGAGCTGTCCTGGGCGGTCCTGGGGAAGATGGGGTATGTTGGGCAGACAGGCTGGGGGACATGACTCACCTCTTCGAAGATGAAGAAAGCTCACCAGGGAACCCAGGCAGAAGATCAGATAAAGTAATGGCACAGCAGGGACTTTCCAGCCACCAGTCTCCAGCAGCCAGTACCTTACTGTGAGGGAGAAGCAGCTATGAGAAGGGACCCCAGGCTGGCATGTTGCTCCCCAGCCTCAAGACCTCAAAGGGGCATAAGTCTGGGGACATGGACAAGACACAACCCCCAAATCACAAGCTACCAGGGGGGGCTCGCCTTCCTCCCTCTGAGGTCAGGGACCATGCCCCAGAGCCTGACCTGAGGCCTAGGGCAGTATCTACAGAAAAAAACCATTACTATAGTTAGACTATGTTGGGATTCAGGAGAGCATGAAGATCAGCTTCCTGCTGCAGTTAAGGACAGTCATGTTCAAAGTGAAGGACAGAGTCACATTCACAAAGTTAGAGGTAGGAAGCAGCAATGTACTGGGGTGAAGTGTAGAGTGAAAGTTGAGGTTGAGTTTGAGAACTGTGGTTACGGTAGCATGGGAGGACTATATCAAGGGAGTAAGAAGGGGCAGAGCACCAGTTTGATGGGTGGGTGAGGAAAAGGAAGGATACCCAGGTTCCTGGCTTTGGCCCATGGGCAGGTGGTAGTGTCCTTCACTGACACACAGACACCCACAAGACTTGGGGAAGATATTGAGTATGACTTTGTATATTTTGAACCTTCGGGGGCATCAAATGACAGGAAATGGCTGGGGGTGAGGTGTATGGAGCCTGGAATCAAGTCACTAAGGTGTGGAGGCCTAAGGAGTCATGGGAGTAAAGGAGGTCAAACAGGAAGAGTGTGTAAACAAGAATGAGAGAGCACTGATGGGACAGGATGAGGCCTTAGAGGTCCAACAGTGAGGGGGGGGAGGAGGAGAAGGAAGACCCTACCAAAGCAGTTGGGAAGAAGCAACCAGTGATAGGAGACCCAGAAAAGTAGTGATTTGGAAACAAGGGAGGACAGAGGTGGCGTCAGTGGTCAGGATAGAAGCTGGGGTTTGGGATGAGTCTGGTACTAGCTCCCAGGTTGGGGCGCCAAGGTTGACTGGCTCCCAGTTCTTTCCAGGAGCCCCACACAGATGCCCCACCATTGGGAGAAGCTCTACCTGACTGGGCAATGACCTTCAGCTGCATCTCGACAGTCCTGTTGCCATGGTAACAACGATAGGTACCAGCATCTTGAACTGTGGCCTGGGGCAGCAACAGAACAGCCCCTCCGCTGAGGGTGCCCAGGACCCACATCTCTCTGCCTGGGGCATCCTCCCTCAGGTCTAAGCTCAGCAAGGAGATGTTATGCTTCTTGGGGCGCACGTGGGTCCAGGAGATGGGGCCTCTGGCCACGAAGGCAGGGGGCACCTCACAGGGCAGCCAGAATGTGGAGCCAGGGGCCACGATGAGGTCTGGGGCAGGGAGAGCCAAGGCTAGGAAAGTGTAATCCTTGGGGTCTCCTCCCTGCAAACCCTCCAATTCCCAATCACCATCCCCTCATCCCTGAAACCCTCCCTTCCCGGCATCTCCGCAGCACCTTACCTTGGTTGAGGCTCTGGTTCAGAGTGCCCTGGGGCAGGGCACATTCAGGGTCTGTCTCCCAGATCTCAGGGTGGTCTTTTGCCCACACGTACAGCTGGGAGCTTGTGGGGTAACGAGAAGAGGGCTTGGGGCCCTCTGAGGGTCGGTTCCCCAGGCCACAGCCTGAGTCATTTAGGGCTGAAGCATTCCATCGGAAGAGCTCCCCTGGGAAGAGACCCAGAACCAGATACAGACACATCCAGGAAAGGCAGAGAGATACAGAGACCCAGAAAACCAAAGACAGATGGAGACAAAGACCCAGAGAGAGAGATAAGAACGACAACTCAGACAGAGGAGAGAGTGAAAGATGGAACAGCTCAGTGTTGAAGTCACAAAGCCACAGGAGTTTTGAGGAGCCACCTGGAACCAGCGGCAGGCATGCTCGATCCTCAGCCCCTCCAGCCCCTCCTCCCAAATCTGTTTTAGCTGCTGAAGGCCTCCATCCGAGCTGGGCCTCCCTCTTCTCATCCGCCCCTCCCTGCCCCAGCCCAGACCTCACCACTGCCTTCCACGCTGACTGTCCAGCCGGACTGCCAGGCCTGCTCGGAAGGGGGCCCCGGCTGGCACAAGTAGAAGCCCCCCATCTGGTCAGAGACGTTGAAGACGAACAGCTGGATGCCCAGAGACCCCTTCCGGATGCCCAGGCCTTGTGACCAGAGGCCCAGCTCTGACTGAGCCCCCTGAAACCAGGCCTGCTGCTCAAGGGGACCATCTGAGGGAACTTTGAGGCATGGCAGCTCAGCTTTGCCTCCCTCTGAGGAGAAAGAAAGAGGGAGAGGAACCCTTCGCCCCCTTCATTCCTCACACTGGATTATTACCCAGCACCCCCACCAGCTGGGAGTGTGTGAGCTCTCAGAGTCCCAACTCCTCCCTGAATTTTGCAAATAACAAAATGAAGGCCCAGAGAGGGTGGGTTCCTTGGCCGAGGGCACCCAGCAGAAGCCAAGTTTCCAGCCCCAACTCTTTCCATCTGTACCCTTTGGACATACCTTTAGCCTCCACCTGCAGTGTTTCCTGGGGCCTGACTCCCTCCGGTGTAAGGAAGAGGAGGAAGAAGAGGAGGAGAGGAGGTGGCATGGCGGCCAGACTCCCCGGGGCACCCAGCTTGGCCGCGCAGGGGATGCTGGGGCAGGCGGGGGCCTGGGGGGCACTGAACCATGAGCGTCTGTGGGGGCGGGTGAGCGGGCAGTCCCCCAGGGAGGAAGGGGTGGTCACACCTCCAGTCCCCTTCTCCATGCACCCCTCTAGACCCACAAAACTTGTCTTCTCCCTGCCACGCTTTTATTTTCATCCCGATACTTACCACCGTGTGAAATGATCTTGTTTGTGTGTCTGCTTGTTCACTTTCTGTTCCTCCCACTAGAATGTAAGCCCCTTGAGGCAGAGCCTTGGTCTTGATCAACACTGTATGCTCGGTGCTCTGGGACAGTGCTTGGGGCATAGCAGGGGGCCCAATAAATATTTGTTGAATTGAGTGGCTCCACTTTTGGGGGCTCTCTCCTTCTCCCCTTCCCTTCTTTAACCCCAGGCTTTAAACCATTTCTCTTCACACACACACATACACCCCATTCATTTTTTCAACTGACATTTCTTGGGCCTCCTTCCCACTCGGTAAAACCAGCCTGTCACACATCCTTTGAGATCTGGAAGACTTGACTGAATACTCTGTGCCTGGGCAGCCCGGGTGGCTCAGCGGTTTAGCGCTACCTTCAGCCCAGAGTGTGATCCTGGAAACCCAGGGTCGAGTCCCACGTCGGGCTCCCCGCATGGAGCCTGCTTTTCCCTCTGACTACATCTCTGCCTCTTTCTCTGTGTCTCTCATGAATAAATAAATAAAATCTTAAAAAAAAAAAAAAAAGAGCTAGTGGTGCACTAGAACTCCAGGGTCCCAACTCTGAAATCTGTGCTCTGCCACCCCCCGCCCAACGTCAGTCTCTTCATCTCCCTCCTCCTCTAGCTCTCTCTGCATGTCTTCCACTCTGCAGTCACTCGGAAAGGGGCCAGGCACCCAGGAGATCTGCTCTCTCAGTTGCTGGTTCCCAGGCCTGGGGCTTGCTGGGCTGCAGCTTCCTGTTTGCTTCAGGCAAACCCCAGGGGACCCTCCAGCTGGCAGGGCCCCCACTTCCTTTTGGTCGGGTTGGGGTGGCCCAGAGGGGGAGAGTGGGGCATTGGAGAATGAGAGGATGAGGTAGCAGGACCCCGTTTGCCTCCGTCCAACAAAATCTGTCCAGTTCTCTTCATTAGCTTTCCAGCCGCCTCATGGGCAGTTTCCTGATGAGCGCACATCAACCCCCTGCTCAGAACACGAGTGGCTGTTTCTCTGCCTAAAATACACACTCCAAGCCATGGCCTCCAAAGGCCTAAGGCTCCCCCAGCTGCAGTTCCCACCTCCATCCTCTGCTGCTCAGGGCAGCCATCACTCCAAACAAAGCCTTCGCACTTCCTTGCTGCTCTTCCTCCTGGATGTCCCCTCGGCTCTTCACTCTTCAGGGTCTCCGCTTCACTGGCTCCTTTTCATCCCTCAGGCCTCCATTCAAATGTTACTTCCTCACAGAGGTCTTCCCTGACACCCCCTCCCACCTACTTTTTGATTTCACACCCCAGTTTTATTTCCTTCCCATCATTTGCCCGGTTCCCAAATATGCTTGTCTCTTTATTCATCGCTCATTTGCTTCCTGCGGCAGAATGTTTGCTCTTTCACAACAGGGATCTTTCCTGTCTCGCTCTCCAGCATCTAGTAGGTGCTCAATTAAGTATCTGTTCTGCCAGAGCATGAGAGTCCCTCAAGGGAAACTAGGCCAGAGGGGGAGCTCTCAGGAGCTCCCCACCGCAATCATAGGAAGCCCAGTAAATTACAGACCCAACAGAAAAGCCCTCCAGGGAAACAGTCACCAGTTACAGGCCCCCCCAAGGAAAGATGTAGGTTGGGTCTCCTACAAGAAATCGACCACCCCTACAACTCAGCCAATAAGAAACTATCATCGCCCTGAACTCCTGCTTTTCTCCAGTGGACTTTCTTCCAAACAACCCCTCCTGACTTCCTTTTCCTTCCCTAAAATAACATTCCTCTCCTTTGTTTGTTGGGCTAGCCTATGGTTTTTGGTGTGCTTGCCTCTTCTGAGTTGAAAGTCTCTGCTCTTCCCAAATAAACTGAGTTTTCGCTGGCAGAGTACCTTTTATTTTTAACGTCCACAAAAGGAAGGAAATTAGGAAGAGCAAAAGAAAACTTTCTCTTCACTTCCCTCTCATGCACTCGGTTGCCAAGGCTAGCACAATTTTCATCCTAAATATTTCTAGGATCAACTTCCTCCTCTTATTGGACTCTTCCCTTCCAATCAGAAACACATCAACAGCCTCTTTTGTGGGCTGTCTTCTGCCTCTTTTGCTTTTACCTATACTCCACACAGAAAGAACTTCCTTGGTATTAGTCAAGTGTGTCTCCTGCTCAACACCCTTCAGAGGCTCCCAGGGTCTCTGGATAAACTCCAAGCCTAATAGTTGACTGGAGCTGTTATCATCTTCATTTCACCTTTTCAAGAAACTCTGCCTCACACACAGGGAATCTTAGGGCAGTCAGCCACTATGGGCAGTAAGCTGCTGGGGATTTATAAACTGGAGTTAACCTAGCTAGATTTCTTTTTAAGTTTACTTATTTTAGTAATCTCTACATCCAACATGAGGCTTGAACTCACAACCTGACCAGGAGATCAAGGGTCACTTGCTCCTCACACTGAGCCAGCCTGGCACCCCTAATCTGGCCAGATTTGCATTTTCTAAAACTCTCACTGGCTGGCTGCAATGTGGAGGGGGAGAGTAGAGAGAGGCCAGGGAGATCACTAAGCAAAGTGTTCGTTCTTCATTCATTTATTTATTCATCAAATGTTTATTTTATTTTCTTTAAAGATTTTATTAATTCATGAGAGACACAGAGAGAGAGAGCGAGCCAGAGAGACACAGGCAGAAGCAGGCCTCATGCAGGGAACCCGACGTGGGACTCAATCCCGGGGCATCTAGGATCACACCCTGGGCTGAAGGCAGCTGGCCACTGAGCCACCTGGCTGCCCCCCCAAATGTTTATTTACTATGTTTTGGTTGTTTGTTTTTAAAGATTTATTTATTTATTTATTTATTTATTTATTTATTTATTTATTCATGAGAAACACAGAGAGAGGCAGAGACACAGGCAGAGGGAAAAGTGGACTCCTGCAGGGATCCTCAATCCTGGAATTCCAGGATCACACCTTGAGCCAAATGCAGATGTTCTACAGCTAAGCCATCCAGGTGTGCCCCCCCCCCCCCCGCGCCCACCTTTTTTTGTAATCAGGCCCTATGCTAGGTGTGGGGAAATAGCAGGAGACAAGATACTTCATAGAGTTTTGATTCAAGTTTTGGGGACTTTGGAAGGGCAAAGAGTGACAGGTAATAAGCAAGTTAATCAGTAAACAATTTCTTTTTTTTTAAATTTTTATTTATTTATGATAGTCACACACACAGAGAGAGAGAGAGAGAGAGAGAGAGAGAAGCAGAGGGAGAAGCAGGCTCCATGCACGGGGAGCCCGACGTGGGATTCGATCCCGGGTCTCCAGGATTGCGCCCTGGGCCAAAGGCAGGCGCTAAACCGCTGCGCCACCCAGGGATCCCTAATGAGTAAACAGTTTCAAATGGTGAGAAGTTATCTAATGATGGATCAGTGATAGAGGTAGCTCCTTGAGACAGGATGGTCAGGGAAGGCCTCATGAAGAAGGTGACTTCTGAGGTGGGGAATAGTATTCAAATAAGGTCGTGTTTAGTTTTGTTAGGAACTGTTTTTTAGAAGTTTGCTTGTTTATTTTTTTTTAATTTTTATTTATGATAGTCACACAGAGAGAGAGAGAGAGAGAGAGAGAGAGAGGCAGAGGGAGAAGCAGGCTCCATGCACCGGGAGCCTGATGTGGGACTCGATCCTGGGTCTCCAGGATCGTGCCCTGGGCCAAAGGCAGGCGCCAAACCGCTGCGCCACCCAGGGATCCCTTGCTTGTTTATTTAAGTAATCTCTGCACCCAATGTGGGGCTCAAACTCGGTACCCCAAGATCAAGAGTCACATGCTTTTGATCAGTCAGGCACCTCCAGAATGGCTATACCATTTACATTTACCACCAGGAATATAAGAGAAATCCAGTTTTTCCACATACCCACCAGCATTTGGTATTATCACTCTTTTTTTAAATTTTTCCATCCTGGTAGGTGTGTAGTGATAACTCCTTGTGGGTTTTTTTTTTAATTTAAAAAAATTTTTTTTTTATTTACTTATGATAGTCATACAGAGAGAGAGAGAGGCAGAGACACAGGCAGAGGGAGAAGCAGGCTCCATGCACCGGGAGCCTGATGTGGGATTTGATCCCGGGTCTCCAGGATCGCGCCCTGGGCCAAAGGCAGGCGCCAAACCGCTGCGCCCCCCAGGGATCCCCACTCCGTGTGGTTTTAATCTGCATTTCCCTAATGGCTGATGACTGCGAACGTCTTTTCTTGCACATATTTGCCATCTGTGACATCAGTGAAAGGTCTATTCCTGTCCTTTACCCGTGCATTGAACTAGAAGATTTTAAGCTGACATATGATGTTTTTGCAAAGATCACTCTAAACGCTTTGAGAATTAACTAAAGGAGCCAAAAGGTGACACAGGGAAACAGGAGACGTTATGGAAGTCTAGGAGAGAGATGGCGTTAGTGCTGGAGAAGAAAAAGGAACACCTTCTGGAATATTCAGTCCTTTGGAGGTAGAGGTTTACAGGACTTGCAGGCTCCTGGAATGTACTTCAAAGAGGGAGAAACGGGCTTGGGAGAATGAGAATCAAGATCCTAGACCTAAGTTTGAGCTGCCTGTCACCGTCCAAAGGAAGATGTCAGGTCGCCTGTTGGAAAGTTCACAGATAATGAGACCTTGATTTAGGGCAGGGGCCCCGGGAGGAGAGGAGGGATTTGAGAGGCCCAGGAAAGGGCGGCGGGGCGGGGAGGGGGGATTAGCAGGAAGCCCTGACTGGTTGAGTATCAAGGTGGGGGCGGGGACGTGGAAGTTTCCGACTTCGCGAACGGACTACGCGGGACTCCGGCGCCCTGAAAAGTGAAGCCGACCGCAGCCCTGCCCCGAGGGACGCTCCACCAGGGCAGAGGTGCAGGCAGGCTCGGCCACAACTCGCTGTCATGCGAGCCGGGCCCCGGCGGAAGGGGGTCAGGGGACCATCGAGGAGCTGGCTGCGGGGCTCGGAAGAGACCGCGAAGCTTCACCCCCTTTAGGCTGAGGCGGGCGGGCGTCCCGGGGAAGGTGTAACTTGAGCAGACCCTCCAAGGTCACGCGGAAATGCCAGAAGGCCTTTGATGAAAGAACTTCTTCAGGGTTTGAAGGACAAGCGTCCTTCTGGAACAGCGCTGCCCAGGAAAGAAGGCGGGGCGGGGCGGGGCGTGGGCCCGCGGCTGGGCTCGGGCTGCGACTCGGAAATCTTCGGCCCGGGCTCGGCAATCGGGCCCCGACTCCCGCCTGGGCCTCGAGCCCGGGGCCTATCCGGAAACAGCCGAGCGGATCCGGAAACAGCCGAGGAGACCCGGAAGGGGTGAGCGCCGTCACCGGGGAGTGCTGGAACCCGCCGTTTGCGCGGAGGCGATGGCGGCGGCTGCGCCGGCGGCCGCGGGCGAGGATGGCT
Source organism: Vulpes lagopus (assembly GCF_018345385.1). Classification (NCBI taxonomy): domain Eukaryota; kingdom Metazoa; phylum Chordata; class Mammalia; order Carnivora; family Canidae; genus Vulpes; species Vulpes lagopus. Next base: position 107,355,607 of record NC_054826.1, on the reverse strand, counting down.
GGCCACGGCGGCCGGGGGCCGGTACGTGAGGGCGCGTCCATGCACGCGAGGGGCGGTGGAGCCGGAGGCGGGGCCGAGCTCGGAGCGGGCGGATGGGGGGCGGTGAGGGGAGACTGGAGAAAGGGGCGGGGCCACGCCGTCTGGAGGGAGGGGGCGGGGCCTGCGGCCCTCGAGGAGGGGGCGTGGCCCGGCCGTCGAGGGGGCCCTCGGCAGGTGAGAGGCGGCACCGTGGGGGAGGGGGCGGGGCCATTGGAAGGGAGGGGTCTCGTCCGGGAAAAGAGGTGGGTGGAGGGGGAAGGCGGGGCTCCAAGCAGCACGTGGCAGAGCGAGGTGAGAAGGAGGCGGGGCCAGGTGAGCGGGGCGGGGCCAGGTGGGGGTGGGAGGACCGTGGCAGCAAGCGCTAGGTTGCAGTACTTAAAGATTTGAGAGTCTGGGGGTACAGGGGAACCTGGAAGTGATGGGGAAAAAGGTTGATCCTTGTCCTCCACAGCGCTGGACCCCCAACCCCAAGACGGGGCGGAGGTTGAAACCGAGTCAGAGCTCAGCCGGCTGCGGGCTGAGCTGGCAGGCGCCCTGGCAGAAATGGAGACCATGAAGGCTGTGGCGGAGGTGAGCGAGAGCACGAAGGCGGAGGCCGTGGCTGCAGTGCAGCGGCAGTGCCAAGAGGAGGTGGCTTCGCTGCAGGCCATCCTGAAAGGTGAGGCAGCCCCATAAGAGGGGATCTCCCATAAGGGGCACAGATGTGCTGTGGGGTAGGTTAGCGGGGCTGCCTAGCATGGGGCAGGCCTCAGGGCCCAGAGGAAGGGGTGTCCTTTTCTGATTTGCATAGAGGTGTTACCCCTGCTAGAAGCATCTCTGTTGGGTTCCAACTAAGTTTAGTTCTGAGCTCCTACCTGTTCCCTTGCCCGGTGTCATTTCTGGTCCCTCACTGATGACTGATCAACCCTGAAAGATGGGCAAGTTTTCAGTTCCTGGAACCAGCCTCATGTAAGCTTCTGGGTTTCAGACTCAGCCCTGGGCCCCATCTCTGTGAGTCTAACCCTCTGGTTTCCTTCCTTCCACAAGCACTCCTACATTTGTACTGCCCCACACATATTCAGACTTTCTGTCCTCCCTTCCATTCTGTCCTTGAGCTACACCAGCTCCCGATACCCCAGATTCCCCCCCGCCAGCCAACGCTGTTATTTCCCCCTTCTACTCTAGTCTCTGAAATTGCTTCCAGCCCTTTCCCACTCCTCTGTTTCCGTGGCCCCTGCTGAAGTGAGGTTCTGGATAACTCCCCTGGAGCGTGTCCCCAGCCTTCTCACAGGTCTGGCCTTGACATTGGCTTCCACAGTAAACTTCCTAAAATTCCCATCTCATCATGTCATTTCCTTTTCTCACAACCACTGCTGGCTCCAGACTTCTCTGGGTCTGTATTTCCCACACCGCAGGCATCCAAATACCATCTGTGCACCATGGTTATCTCCTCATACAACTTACTCTGTTATCTACTTACTATTTATTCTTTAAATTAGACCCATTTTTTGGGAGTGCTGCGTGGCTCAGTTGGTTAAGCCTCTGGCTCTTGATTTCAGCTCAGGCCATGATCTCAGGGTGGCGATATCGAGTCCCATGTCAGGCTCTGTGCTGAGTACAGAGTCTGCTTAAGATTCTCTCTCTCGGGGGACCCCTGGGTGGCCCCAGCGGTTTGGTGCCTGCCTTTGGCCCAGGGCGCGATCCTGGAGACCCGGGATCGAGTCTCACGTCGGGCTCCGGGTGCATGGAGCCTGCTTCTCCCTCTGCCTGTGTCTCTGCCTCTCTCTCTCTCTCTCTCTGTGACTATCATAAATAAATAAAAATTAAAAAAAAAAAAAAAAAGATTCTCTCTCCCCGGGATTCCCGGGTGGCTCAGCGGTTTAGCCCCTGCCTTCGGCCCAGGGCATGATCCTGGAGACCCGGGATCGAGTCTCACGTCGGGCTCCGGGTGCATGGAGCCTGCTTCTCCCTCTGCCTGTGTCTCTGCCTCTCTCTCTCTCTCTCTCTCTCTGTGACTATCATAAATAAATAAAAATTAAAAAAAAAAAAAAAAAAGATTCTCTCTCCCCGGGATTCCCGGGTGGCTCAGCGGTTTAGCCCCTGCCTTCGGCCCAGGGCATGATCCTGGAGACCTGGGATCGAGTCCCACGCTGGGCTCCCTGCATGGAGCCTGCTCCTCCCCCTGCCTCTGTGTCTCTGCCTCTCTCTGTGTATCTCTCATGAATAGATAAATGAAATCTTAAAAAAAAAAAAAAAAAAAGATTCTCTCTCCCCTCTCCACCCCTCACATTTATTTAATTTTAATTTTTTTAAATTTTTATTTATTTATGATAGTCACAGAGAGAGAGAGAGAGAGAGAGAGGCAGAGACATAGGCAGAGGGAGAAGCAGGCTCCATGCACCAGGAGCCCAATGTGGGATCGATCCTGGGTCTCCAGGATCGCGCCCTGGGCCAAAGGAAGGTGCCAAACTACTGCGCCACCCAGGGATCCTTTTATTTTAATTTTTAAAAAGATTTTTAATTTATTTATTTATTCATAATAAATGAATTTCTCTCTTTCTCAAATAAATAAATAAAATCTAGAAAGAAAGAAAGAAGAAACAAAGAAAGAAGAAAGAAAGAAGAAAGAAAGAAAGAAAGAAAGAAAGAAAGAAAGAAAGAAAGAAAGAAAAGAGAAAAAGAAAAAGAAAAAGAAAAAGTTTGGGGCACCTAGCTGGCTCATTTGGTAGGAATATGCAGCTTTTGATCTCAGTGTTATGAGTTGAAGCCCCATGTTGGGTATAGAGATTACTTAAGGGATCCCTGGGTGGCGCAGCGGTTTGGCGCCTGCCTTTGGCCCAGGGCGCGATCCTGGAGACCCGGGATCGAATCCCACGTCGGGCTCCCGGTGCATGGAGCCTGCTTCTCCCTCTGCCTGTGTCTCTGCCTCTCTCTCTCTCTCTCTGTGTGTGACTATTATAAAAATAAATAAATAGGATTTATAAAAAATAAAAAAAAAAAGAGATTACTTAAATAAATAAACTTAAAAAAATAATGATGAAGAAAAGAAACTTCCTGTCCGTATGAGAGAAGCTGTGTCCTAAATGATAATAATGCAGGTTTCCCCCACTATCCAAAATTCAAGCATTCCTTTTTTTTTTTTTTTTAAATTCAAGCATTCCTATGAAAATTTTCTAAACCAGAATAGCGTGTAAAATGAAGGTGAAGGCACAATTACCACTAATTTATGTGGAAAATTTTTTGAGTATTCCCAGATCTAAAAAATAACCCCTGATACTTTACAATTTTTCTGATACTTTACCACCCTTTTCTGATACTTTAGGACCCATTTTGCTCATGAATGCATAAAATAAATCAAGATGCTCACACAGTTCAAGGCCATGATGCTGAGAGGCTGAGTGTAGTGCCCTGGCAAGGGGTGTGGCAGTGCCACTGTGGCTGCTCGGGGTACGCACTGCCTCTGAGGGCTCTCTGCAAAACAAGCACTAACCACCATTTTCACCTTTGCCATTTTTTTTTTTGCAAAAGTGAAAATCCTCTTTGGTTTCTTTTAGTTAGTAAAAAACAGGTACTAATATAGGATTTTTGTAAAAGTGAAGTGGTGTAATGTGAACTTTCGAAAAATGCAGCATACCTGTAGTCATAATAATAATAAAAGTCAACGTTTATTTGTTTTATTTTAAGATTTTATTTATTTATTTGAGAGAAAGTGAGACAAGAGAGAGCACAGAGGGAGAGGAAGATGCAGACGCCCCACTGAGCAGGAAGCCCCACTTGGGGCTTGATCTCACAACCCAGAGATCACGACCTCAGCTGATACCAAGAGTTGGATGCTCAACTGCCTGTGCTACCCAGGTACCCCAATAGTTAACATTTGTTGAGCACTTACTATGTGCCAGGCTCTGAGTTAAATACTCTATGACTCTCTATTTAAATTTTATTTATTTGGGGGTGTCTGAGTGGCAATCGGTTAAGCATCTACCTTCAGCTCAGGTTATGATCTCAGGGTCCTGGGATCAAGCCCCACATCAGGCTCCCTGCTCAGCGGGGAGCCTGCTTCTCCCTCTTCTCCCTGGTCATGTTCTCTCTCTCTATCTCTGTTGCTCTCAAATGAATAAATAAAATCTTTAAATAAATAAGTAAATAAATAAATAAATTTTATTTATTTGGGACGACTGGGTGGCTTAACGGTTGAGCATTTGCCTTTGGCTCAGGGTGTGATCCCAGGTCCAGGGATAGAGTTCCACATTGGGCTCCCAGTGAGGAGCCTGCTTCTCCCCCTGTCTATGTCTTGCCTCTCTCTCTCTGTGTCTCTCATGAATAAATAAGTAAAATCTTTAAAAATAAATAAATAAATTTTATTTACTTAAGTAATCTCTATATCCAACCTAGGACTCAAACTCACAACCCTGAGATCAAGAGTTGCATGATCTTCTGACTAAGGCAGCCAGGGACACCACTTTATGAGTATTTAATCTGCATAACAATCTCCATGAGGTAGGAATTAGTATCTGTTTCCATTTTGCAGGGGATGCTTTGAGGCCCAGAGAGGTTAAATAACTTGCACCAGGTCATACAACTAGAAAGCAGAAGATTGAACCCAGGTAGTCTGGAAAGAGAATCTTCACTTCAAATGTTAGTACATGTTAAAATAAATAACTATGCAGATAAAAAGTGGTGGGGCGCCTGGCTGGCTCAGTCGGTAGAGCATGGGACTCTTGATCTTGGGATTGTAAATTTGAGCCCCACATTGGTTGGAACGATGACTTAAAAAAAGAAACTTTAGGGGGCGCCTAGGTGGCTTAGTCAGTTAAGTGTCTGACCCTTGATTTCGTCTCAGGTCATGCTCTCACGGGCGTGAAGTCAAGTCTCGAGTTGAGCCCTATATCGGGCTCTGCACTAGGCTCTATGCTGGGAGTGGAGCTTGCTTAAGATTCTCTCTCTCCTTCTGCCCCTGCCACTCACACGTGCGTACTCTCTCTCAAAAAAATATCTTTAAAAAAAGTGGCCCCGTGCCACCCAGCATCACCTCCACCTCCCACTAACCTGTAGGACAAATTCCAAACTCCTTGGTGTGGCATTCAGGGCCTCGGGAGCCATCTACTACCACCCTGTCCTCCCTTTCTGGCATCTCTCTTCAGGCACCTTCACTCTAACTCTTGCAACATGCCCAGCCTGCCCCAGATACACCATCCACTTTCCCACTGAGCCTTTTCTCAGGCTGGTCCTGTGACTTAGTCTGTCTCTTGTCTCCTCCACTGCCTGCCGGTGTCCTTTCCTGGCCAGGCAAGCAGACTGGAGAGCTCCTCCTCTGAGACCCACAAGCCCGAAAATGGTCCTCTTGGAGCTGTATATCACGCTCCTCTGTAGCTGTTCCCACAGCTGCCTTCTCCATCAGAATGTGGGTTTCTGGTGTCAGCCGTTGTGTTTGATTCATTTCTCTGTTTCCGGAACCCAGCTCAGAGTCTGGCCCAGAGTAAAAATTCACTACTGTTATTGGAGGTTGCTCGTTACTGGTGCATAGCAATGAGAATAGAGATCATATCTTCCTCATTTATTGTGTACCAGGAGGAGGGCTGAACACCTTCCAGATGTCATCTCATTTGCCAACAAGCTGGTGGGGTACTCGTTAGTGTCCTCGTTTCGCAGCTGAGGATGCCGATGGCCCAGGGCCATCCCTTCACAAAGCCCATGGCCTCCGTCGCTCTGATAAACGGCCTCGCAGAGCGATGGGGGTAAAGAGCCCCCCCATCGTCACCCACAGGTAGAGCCAGGGCGCTGACCCTTTCTCCTCTGCCCTCCCCACCTCTCTAGACTCCATCAGCAGCTATGAAGCTCAGATCACTTCCCTGAAGCAGGAGCGGCAGCAACAGCAGCAGGACTGTGAGGAGAAGGATCGGGAGCTGGGGCGCCTGAAGCAGCTGCTGTCCCGGGCTCACCCCCTGGACTCCTTGGAGAAGCAGATGGAAAAGGTTAGGGTGACTCCCCGCCCCTACACACACACACTCCCCAGGATTTGGAAAGATGTTGAGGCAGCCAAGGTGACCACGGGGCAGAGGGATTGTTGGAGTCCCATTCCCAGATGGTGGGGAGCAGGGCACCCAGTAATAATTCCACGTGTGTCATGTACTGACTCTGTACTGGGCAAGGTCCTGGCTTTACTGCTTCCTGGCAGGATGGCTCGAGTTGTTTGCCTCCAAAATGAAGGAGATCACATAAGGGGGAGGGAGCTGACACTTAAGGACGGCACTTGTGCATCAGGCCCTGAGAACAGTGCTTGACAGATCTGTCTCCAAGCTTTCCTCATTGGCCCATTTCACAGATGAGTAAGGCAAGGTTCAGAGAAGGTCAGTAAATCTCCCGGGTTATACATATAAAATGCAGAGGAGGGATTTATTTTATTTTGTTTTATTATTTTTTTTTAAAGATTTTGTTTATTCATGAGAGACACAGAGAGAGGCAGAGACATAGCCAGAGGGAGAAGCAGGTTCCCTATGGGGAACCCATTGCAGAACTCGATCCCAGGACCCTGGAATCACTACCTGAGCCAAAGGCAAATGCTCAACCACTGAGCCACCCAGGTGGCCTGCAGAGTAGGAATTTAAAAATCTAGGCAGTCTGGTTCTAAAAATCTTGTTCTTAATCTCTGTGGCTTATCACTGCCTTTATCATCGGTGTCCCCTTGACGTGGTAGGGAACTGATTTCCCAGACTTCAGTCTTTCAAAACGAGTTCACATCATTACCTCATTTGATCCTCAAAGCAGCCCTGTGAGGTAGTATAGGTGCTTACCTCATTTCATGCAGGAGGAAGCAGAGGCTCGGGAAGATGGCCTGGATAGAAACACAAAGATCCAAATAGGAGCCTGAGAAAGGAGGCTTGCAACCCACAGCTTCCCAGCAGAGGCTGCTGCTTGCATTGCCAGTGATGCTAGGGAGCACTTCCACGGTGGGTGAGGGAGAGGGCCCTGCCGAGCAGTAGCCTAGTGCAGTGAGCAGAAGGACAGCAGGCGTAGGTTCGGGCAGTCAGTCCCCACCCACCTCCTGCATCGGCCATGTCCGCCCAGTGCACGGGCATCCGCAGAGCGTGTATTCCAGGACTTCGGACGGGACCAGAAGTGTTTTATTTGGGCCATTCAGGCCTACCCCGCTGTTGCAACTTTTCACAGAAGGGATTTGGAGGGTTAAACTGAGCTTCCTTGAGACAGGTGTTTGAGTGATTCAAGAGGTAGAAATGGCATGGATCAGAAGAGGTTGGGTGACTGGCAGATTTCAGCCTTGGACAGCTGGGCAGGTGACCTGATCCATAGGGGGACAAACAGCGTTGTAAGTGCTTGGCTGTACTTGAATAGAGGAGCCTGTGTGACATCCAGGTAGAGATGGCCAGAGGCCATTGGCTTTGCAAGTTCACCAGGATCCCAAACCTGAAAACAGACCAAAAAGAAATGGCCAGCAATGCGGGGGTGATGGGAGTAAAGGACATATCAGTTAGGATGAGATTTGAAAACCCAAATCAATGGTAGCTTAAATAAGATAGAAGTTTATTTTTCTTAAAATCCACAGATAGACATTCCAGGAATGCTGTTAGCTCAACAAGTCATCAGGAATACAGGTTCCTGTTATGTTACTGTATTGCCATGGGTAGCTTATTGCCTCACAGTCCAAGATGACCGCTGGAGTGCCAGCCATCATATCCACAGTCTAAGCATCAAAGAGGAGGAGGAGTAAAGAAAAGCACACCCTGTCCCTTGAAGGAGTTGTCCTGGAATTTTGCATTAACATTTCATTAGCTGGAAATGAGTCACGTGACCATGCTTAGTTACAGGGAAGCTGAAAAATTGTAGATGGTGGTGTAGAATTTAGGGCATGTGTTCAACTACAAATGTAAGTGCCTATGATAAAAAATACAAGTGAAAAAGGATGGTGGGGAAGGAAAGGATGATGAGTGAGTGGGCACCAGGCAGATGGTCATGACTTCAGCCCCTTTGCCTCCTGTGGGACCTGGGCAAGTCGTGTAAGTTCTCAGAGCCTCTGTGTTCTTATCTTTAAAATGGGGATGGACAGCACCTCCTTGGGAGGATTAGAAGGGTTGACATGCTTAGAAGGCCCAGCACAGACCTGAGGGGTCCAGTTGTCTAGAGATGGGGGGGCCTGCTACCACCTAACCCCCTTCTTCCAGGCCCATGAGGACTCGGAGAAGCTTCGGGAGATCGTGCTGCCTATGGAGCAAGAGATTGAGGAGCTGAAGGCAAAACTGCTCAGGGCAGAGGAACTGATTCAAGAGATCCAGGTGAGGGGGCGGCCAGGGGGTACAGCGGGAAGAGGGGGCACTGCAGGACCCTGGCCCCCCAGCCTCCTCCCTGATCCTTCCCCTAGAGACGTCCCCGGCACCCCCCTTCCTTGCACGGCTCCACGGAGTTGCTGACTCTGTCCCGGGACCCATCGCCCCCGCTGGAGCCTCTCGAGGAGCTGAGTGGAGACGGTGGTGCAGCGGCCGAAGCCTTCGCCCACAACTGTGATGACAGTGCCTCCATCTCTTCCTTTTCCCTCGGCGGTGGGGCCGGCAGCACCTCCCTGCCCCGCAGCCGCCAGGGCCTGAGCCCCGAGCAGGAGGAGACAGCCTCTCTGGTGTCCACGGGCACCCTGGTCCCCGAGGGCATCTACCTGCCCCCTCCTGGTTACCAGCTCGTGCCCGACACCCAGTGGGAGCAGCTGCAAACAGAGGTGAGTGGAGGGGGCGGGGCAGCTCACCCAGGGGCACACATCCTCCTCTTCCTCCCCCGGATGCTCACTGAGCACCTGCTGCGTCCACACCCAGAGCTAGAACCAGGGCTCAGGCCACAGAAGCAGGGGGGCCAGTTGGAAGCTGTGCCCCCACCCCCACCTAGCCCCTGTGATGCAGAAGCAGCCCCAAGGGGCGCAGTGAGGAGTGCAGGCCTCCGCTTGGAGGCTGAGACAGGCTGGCACCCGTGGCAGGGGCGGCAGCTGCAGAAGGACCTGGAGAGCATGAGCCAGGAGCGGGACGAACTGCAGGAGGGCCTGAGACGGAGCAACGAAGACTGCGCCAAGCAGGTGGGGCCCACTCTGCCGCCGTCCCAGCAGGGTCCCTGGCTGCTTGCCTCCTGGCCCCGACCTCACCCTTGCTTCCTACCCGCAGATGCAAGTACTCCTGGCCCAGGTCCAGAACTCAGAGCAGCTGCTGCGGACCCTGCAGGGGACTGTGAGCCAGGCTCAGGAGCGGGTTCAGCTACAGATGGTGAGGGGCCGGGGCATGAGGGACAGGAGTGTGTGACGGGAATTGGCTGAGAGGGGCCTGCAGGAAGGTCAAGGCACCTGTCCTGCCCCGCCCGCCTCCAGCCACTCCAGCTGCACCCTGGAGTTTGGTGCCCGGTGCATAAAATGTTTCCAAGCACCAGGCACTGTGGTTGGAGCAGGAGTTCTAGGGGGCCCACCACATACCAGCTCTGTGATCTTGAGCTGATCCCACGAGTTCAGAGCCTCTGCCTTGCCTCCTTGAAATAGAGATGGCGGGACCTTGCTTGCGCTTGCAGAGTCGTGAGTGAGGCTTGCAAAATCAAATGTGCCCCAAGCCCGGAGTCAGGCCAGGTGTAGACTGGAAGGAGCAGTGTGGAAGCTGGGAGGCCCGCAAAGGGCTCTGCTGTCCCTCGGCTCTGTGATGGGAGCCACGTGGGAATGTGAGCCCGATGCCAACACACTTTCTGATTTGTCAACAAAAGCCAGAAACCTGGGTACTTCTGTATTATCTCCCAGTTTTTAAAGTTGATAACTAATTTCATCTTAAAAAAAAAAAAACAACAAAAAACACATGGAACAAATAAAACACTCGAAGTGGCCTGCCACTTGTGACCTCCAGGCCACCGGGGAGCATGCATAAAGAACTTGTGGGTCAGGGGCGCCTGGCTGGCTAGTCGGTGGGGTATGCAACTCTTGATCTCAGTGTCATGAGTTCGAGCCACACATTGGCATGGAGTTTACTTAAAAAAAAGCTTGGTGGTCAAAGGTACTTAATAGAGTATGATCCTTCCTTTCTCAGCAGAGGAGGGCAAGGGCTTTCTGGCCCTCAGTGGTGTCGGGAGGAGGGTTCAGGGTTTGGCCTCACGGGGCACTGGTGATAGCTGGTCCCCATCATCCCATCCTACTGACTGTCCATCCCCAGGCAGAGCTGGCCACCTCACACAAGTGCCTGAGCCACAAGGTGAAGAAGCTGACTGAGGAAAACCAAGGGCTCCGGGCTGAGCAGCCGCCATCCTCAGCCCCCTGGGGTCTGGAGCAGGATGAGGGCCATGAGGACTCACTGCCCAGCTCAGTGCCGGTAAGCGAAGTGTGGGTGCTGAGGACCCAAGGGCCACTCCTCTGGCCCCTTCCCTCCACACACAGAAAGGCATTGGCCTGGGACCGTGGGACTCAGGGACTCACCCCGGGCTGCTGTGTATTAGCTGTGTCACCTTGACCAACTCACTCGACTTGTCTGAAAAATGGGACTGTACCCCCTTCCCAGCCTTGGTGTGAAGAGAAAATGAGTTAGCAGAATGTGTGACACGGAGAAGCAGTGATTTGGTTGGTTAGTTATTTTTAAGTGAGATCCACAAAATGGAGTTGATCGTTGTCTTGGTTTATAAGAAACTGTCATCCTTGACTGAGTTCATTAGAACCCTTGCCCACCCTGAGAACGACCACGTCTGCCTCCCGACATGCACCCCTGTGGTCCTTGGTTCTGTGTCTGCTGTCCTGACCTCTGCCATTGCCTTGCTCTTTCTTGGTGTTGTTTTCACACCTGCACAGCTGCCCAAACACAAACTGACCTTTGTGTTCTTTTTTTTTTTTTTTTTTGACCTTTGTGTCCTGAGCATGACAAAAGGGGCATCCTGCTCTAGGGAACTGGGCGGGACTGTCACTGGGCACCGGCACCCCGGCCTGGGCTCGTCCTCTAGGTGGCCATCTCTGGACGTCCCCACTTCCGTCCCCACTCCTTGTGCTGGGCACTTTGGTGGTTTCCCTTTTAAGTTTCCTCCCTCCCTCCCCTCCTCCTCCCCCCCACCCTTGGGATGGTGGCTCCCCTCCAGGACCTGCAGCAGCTGGTGCGCCACACGAGGCAGGAGGCACGGGCCCAGCAGCAGGCCCGGGAGCACGAGGCCGAGCGGCTCCGGATTGAGATCGTGACACTCCGGGAGGCGCTAGAGGAGGAGACGGCAGCCAGGGCCAGCCTGGAGGGGCAGCTGAGGGTGCAGCGGGAGGAGACAGGTAAGGGAGGAGGAACAGAGGCTGACCTCCCCCACAGGGGAGCACCTGGGCTTGCCAGGAGGGGAGAGGGAGGAGCCTGTGTGAGGAGGAGCTTTGACCTCTCTCTCTTTCTCTCCACACAGAGGTGTTAGAGGGTGAGTACTGCCAGAGCCCTGCTGGGTAGGGCAGGATGGGAGGGAGGGAGGGACAGAGGGCGTGAGCCTGACAGCTGGCTCCTGCCTGACTTCCCAGCCTCCCTGTGCAGCCTGAGGACAGAGATGGAGCGGGTCCAGCAGGAACAGAGCAAGGTGAGGCTGGGCTCTGGAGCCAGACTCCGTGACGGCGGGAGGGACTGCAGTGTGGGGACCCTCAGTGGGCCCTTCTGTCCTTTCTGTCTCCCGAAGGACAGGAGGAGGCTGGGTGGAGCTCTGGCCTCACAGAAGAGGTCAGAGCCAGGGATAGCGTGGAAGGGGCTCCCCCATCCAGACCTCCTGTGTCTCCGGCTGCAGCCCCTCCCATGTGGCACAAGGCCCCACCCCTGTGTCCTGTCCCCCCAGGCCCAGCTCACAGACCTGCTCTCAGAACAGAGGGCAAAGGTGCTGCGGCTGCAGGCGGAGCTGGAGACCAGTGAACAGGTGCAGAGGGATTTCGTCCGACTGTCTCAGGCCCTGCAGGTACGGTGTGTCCCCTTTCCATTGGGCTGGCATGGTCCAGGTGGCTGATCCTAGGTCCTACAACAGTCCCCCAATCAGGGGAATCCTCTTCCTCCTCCTGAGGCTGGCATCCTTTTATCCTCTGAGCTTTGTTCAAAACAAACTGTTGTGTGCAGGTCTCTGTTGGATGTGTAAAGCCCTGGGCCCACCCAAGGATGACACCTGGGTGGGAGTCCCAGCCCCTTCCGGGCACCAGAGGTGCAGGCTTCACCCTGTGGCTTTTGGCTGCCATGCTGCCTCCTGGGTCCCAGCCTTCTTGCTGCTGCCCCCCTCCCAGCTGGACTAACAGCCTGTTATGGTGCCGTGCCTTCCTGAGGCACAGCCAAGCTGGGACTGGTGGCTGGGAGCCTCTGGCTTGTGGCAGCAGTCCTTCCACACTCCCTATGTCAGCCCCACCTGCCCTGCCCACCCTTGGTCAGGCCACTTTCTTAGGACCCATTTCTTCCCTTGAATCCCAGTTTCACCGTGGCTTGGGGAAGGTGGGGACCCTTGCCCCATTAGAGGCCTGGCAGATGGGAGGGGGCTGCATTTACCCACCAAGGGCCCTCTTCCTCCCTCACTGAATCCTGTAGGTGCGCCTGGAACGGATCCGCCAGGCAGAAAGTTTGGAGCAAGTGCGCAGTATCATGGATGAGGCGCCCCTGAGGGACGTCAGGGACATCCAGGACACCTGAGGGAGACTGCCTTTCCCCACATCTGAACTGAGAGGCCTGGGCTTTGCAGGTCTCAGGATAGAGGCTTGATCCCCTCCAAGCCCGGGCTTGAGGTGATGGGGCCTCCACTGCCCTGTCTCTGCAGCACCTCCTCCCAGGGGTGGCTGGCTTTCTGCTCTCGAGGATGACACCTGGGTGGGAGTCCCAGCCCCTTCCGGGCACCAGAGGTGCAGGCTTCACCCTGTGGCTTTTGGCTGCCATGCTGCCTCCTGGGTCCCAACCTTGCCACTGGCCCCCTCCCAGCCGGACTAACAGCCTGTTATGGCACCATCCCTTCCGGAGGTACAGCCAAGCTGTAAGCGGTGGCTGGGCACCTCTGGCCTGTGGTAGCAGTCCCTCCATACGTGCACCTGGGACAGGCAGCTGCTTTCTGGACTGCATGACACTAAGATGCTTGTCCCCCCAGGGCCCCACCCAGGCCCCAAGATGCGCACGGAGGCAAGACCAGACTTTTCTGTCATTTATTTTCAATAAATAAGCAGCTCAGCTCAATCCGTCGCCTTGTCCCTGCAAGCCCCACGGGGTTGGGGAGGGGAGGTTTTACAAGAGCAGAAGGGAAGATGGGGTGTTGAGGGTGCAAAAGTGGAAGGGACCATCATGTTTATAAACAGAAAAATGTCAGGGAGTGGAGGGGAACATGGGAGTTTGTGCCACAGCTCTGGCTGAAGATGCATCACTATCAGGGTGGGGAAGAAGGGGCAAAAGGACTGGTTACTTCCTTCTTTCATCTTCTGGATCTGGAAGGAGAAAGGGGAGGATGAAGTGGAGTGAGGGGGGGGGCAGGAGGGGAGAGGTAACGTCCCTCTCAGGCTCTCTGTCCCCTCTCCCCTGGCACACTCACCTGGAGGGTTGCTGCAGCTCCGCCCCCACTCACCTGTGTCCCAGACCCCACTCCTCCCCAGCACTGCAGCCCAGGCAGCGGACAGCTCAGCGCCCAGCCAGCGCAGCGCAGCGCAGCCCAGCAGGCACCCTGCCGTCCGAGGCGGGGCGGCACTGACCGCACAGGGTGAGGGCAGCAGCCCACCCACTGGGAAGCGTGGCAGTGGCGGCAGCGGCTCCGGGTGGAGCAGCGAGCGCAAGTGACCTCGGATGCCACCGAGGGGGGGAGAGGAGGACGCGCGGGGGGGGGCACAGCAGCTGGGGGCGAGGGCGAGAAGGGGGCGATACCTGTGACACGGTTCAAAGAGATGGAGGAAGGGGAAACGGGTTATCCTATGGCCAGAGAGGACAGAGAGACAGAGTTACGGAGGGCAGAGGCGGGCGTGGAGGGCCAGAAAGGCTAAGGAGGCTGTGGGCACCTGCAAAAGTGCAGGGGCGTGGGGGCCCAGGGCAGGGACGCTGGTCCTCTCAGGGCCAGAGCACCCTGCTGAAAAGGAAGGGGGGCGGGCACCTTCGCAGCGCAGAGGGAGGGCCTGTGGGGGGCCAGGGGCGAACATGGCTCAGAGGAGGGCTGAGGCTTACCCTCCAGGTAGTTCCGAGCAATGAACTTGAGGAGCTCATCGAGCCCAATGACTGGAAATGAGATCTTGAGGACCATAAGCCACTGGGTGAAGTCCAGGGCCCGGAGCTTGAAGATCATCTGCAAGGGCAGGTGGAGGTGGTGAGGACTGGTGTTCCTCTCTGGGAGGGGGCCAGGGTTCCGGCACCGCCCCCCTCAACCCTTCCTCCCTCCGTCTGCGTCCCCACCCACAGAGGCTCCCTGTGGGGTGAACAGTGGTCCCTGGCCCAGAGAAGGCTCACCGGCAGAGGGTCAACGTAGAGGATGAGGAAGTGGAGGGACATGGAGAGGCAGATGGAGCCCAGCAGCCAGATGTTTACCCAGGGGGGCATCCGCAGGAGGGACTGGTTCTCAGACAGGCTGCAAAGGGCCGGGCAGAGGCCAGGGTGGGGGACAGCACAAGAAAGTGGTGGTGAGCAGAGCAAGGAAGGTGGAGGACACAGAGGCCCCTGGAAGGCGGCTGGGGTGGGTGGGCAGGCCTAACCTGTTGAGAGCGTTGCACATTTCGATGGTGACCAGCACGGACAAGGCCATGGTCATGGGCTCAGGGGCCTCAAAGATCTCACAGTCCACGCCCTCAAAATTAGGGTTTTCCTCATTGCACTGCATGAAGTGAGTCTGCAGGGGGAGGAGTGAGAAAGTGGCATCCCACAGAAGCCTCCATGCCTCTCTCCTGCTCCCCACCCTCCTCCTTCCTCTGTCCTCCCTACCAGCTGGCTGTAGGTGACATGAGGCCCGTCATCTGCATACATGAACCACCAGGCAGCAGCTCCCACAGTGGCTGCACCCACATAGCCTGTGGTAGAGAGAAGATGGAATTTGGGGTCCCAGCTGGGAAGACAGGAATTGTCAAGAGGGCTCATGGCCATCAACAGCTTGTTGAGGAAGAGGGCCCATGGGGTGTCTGTGCTAGGGGAACAGGTATCCCAGAAAGGGGGGTTAGTCCCAAGGGTTGGGAAGGGTGGGGCTCCCATCCTGCTCACCCCCAATTGCCATGTAGCGGAAGAAGAGCCAGCCACTGATGAGGGGCTCCTTGGGGCTCCGGGGGGGGCGGTCCATGATGTCTAGGTCTGGTGGGTTGAAGCCCAGGGCCGTGGCCGGGAGCCCGTCAGTCACCAAGTTCACCCACAGCAGCTGCACAGGGATCAGGGCCTCAGGCAGCCCCAGGGCGGCGGTCAGGAAGATGCTGCCAGAAGGAGGTGGTCACATGTCTGGCCTGGCCCTGGCCCTGTGGTCACCGGCCCCCCACCCCCACCCACCGGCCCTGGGTTCCTGCAGGGGCCTGCCCTGGCTGCTCACCAGACCACCTCGCCCACATTGGAGGAGATGAGGTAGCGGATGAACTGTTTCATGTTGTTGTAGATGGCACGGCCCTCCTCCACCGCAGCCACGATGGTGGAGAAGTTGTCATCGGCCAGCACCATCTCAGAAGCAGTCTTGGCCACGGCGGTGCCAGATCCCATGGCAATGCCGATCTCGGCCTTCTTCAGGGCAGGGGCGTCATTGACTCCATCACCTGTCTGAGGGCAGAATGAGAAGGTGGAGCATGGACTCTTGCACTTACCCCTCCTTGGGAGCTGATCCCCCTGCCCCCCTGCTCCTGAGACCCTCCCATCAAGGGGCTCTGGGCAGAAACTGCCCCTCACCCCACAGCCGCGCAGCCCCTCTGTCTGCTCACCATGGCTGTGATCTCATCGTAGGACTGCAGGTACTCCACAATCTTTGACTTGTGGGATGGCTCCACGCGGGCGAAGCAGCAGGCACGACGGCAGGCCTCCCGCTGCTCTGCCAGGGGCAGGTCGTCGAACTCCCGGCCTGTGTAGGCTCGGTCCGCCACCTCCTCATTCTCCCCGAAGATGCCGATCCGCCGGCAGATGGCAATGGCTGTGCCCTTGTTGTCGCCAGTGATCATGATGACGCGGATTCC
Source organism: Vulpes lagopus (assembly GCF_018345385.1). NCBI lineage: Eukaryota > Metazoa > Chordata > Mammalia > Carnivora > Canidae > Vulpes > Vulpes lagopus. The sequence continues at coordinate 107,339,499 of NC_054826.1, read as the reverse complement.
GGCATCCCGGCAGAGCTGAATAGAGCCGGTGACTTCCTTTCGTGGTGGATCCAGCATGCCTACCACACCAACGAATGTCAGGTCCGTCTGAGGAGACAGCAGAGAGTGACGGGGTCAGGGAAGGACTTGGAAGTAAGCCAGGGAGGAAGCTCAGGGGGCTGGAGGTGGAGATGGGGAGAAAGCTGCCCCTGGCCTGGTGTGCACATCTCAGCTGGGTCCCATAGGACCAGGGGCAGGAGACACTCCGTGTTCACATGCGTGCCTGCAGATCTGGCGCTGCCAGGCCCAGAGTAGATAGCGACCGCCTGTATTTCAAGGAAAGAACTGGAGCTTGGAGTTAGAGCAGTGATTTCTGCCTTCAGTGGGGCCACTTCCTTGGCCTACAATCCTGAGCAAATCCAGGCTACCTGCCGGGCCACTGGGTCCCATCTAGAAAAGGAAGTGGTGGACTTTGGTGCTATTTGGAAAGCCTGTCCACCATAAGATAAGGTGCTGGCACCAGAACGCAGGTCTATGCCCCGCTTCTCGTCTCAAGGGTGTCTCACTACGGAAACTTGTAGCAGAACCAAGAATGGCCAGCTACCACCTGGGTCTCTGTTCTGGCTGCAAGTGCCTCACCTCATCCGGGACAAGTCCACGACCATAGGCAGAGCAGCCTTGGACTAGATGATTCCTGACACTCTTCCAGATTCTAAGTCCTTTCCTGGGACTCCAGGGCCCGTGACGCAATAGGAATGACATGGGTGGAGCAGGGGGGCGGCAGATGATTCTGAGGCAATGGGAGGCCCCTCGCTGCTCACCTCATATTCCATGAACCTGGCAGAGTCATCCAGAATCATCTCCTCTCGCTTCGGGGGGGTGTCCCGGGTGGCCAGGGCCAGGCAGCGCAGTGTGTCCCGGCCAGTGCCCCACTCCTTGATCACCGACAGGATCTTGTCCTTCACCGGCCCCGTCATCGGCACTCGAGTGGTGCCAACTCGCACATAGTTACAGCGGTCAATGACCCCCTCAGGGGCGCCCTAGGAGACCAAGAGAGCTTTCAGAGACTATGGTCTTTTTTCTGGGCCACAGTGACAGGGAGCAGGGATAGGAGAGGGCTCTGAGATTAGGAAGAAGAGGGGGACTGAGGCCCATTCTGATTTCTGACCTTAACAAACATCTTGTTGCCTACAGCAGCCCGGGATTTGGCTGGGGAGCAATAGACAGACATGGACTTTCTGTCCCGGGAGAACTCCAGGGTAAATTCCTTCTTCATTAGCTGGCGGATCACCTGGAAAAGAGGAGACAGAGAGGGAGAGGCCAGATGTGAAATTGGTAGGCTGAGAATGATGATGCTGTGCTAGAAGGGCAGAGTCCCAGACCCTGTAAAACACAGCCAAAGATGATCTAGGGGTCAGAGCAGACCCCAAGCCGAGTCTCAGACTGAAGCTTAGTCTGGTGCCGGTAGCACAAATAGAACTTTAAGACTGATGCTGCCACTTTCTTAGTGTCCAGCTTAAAGCGCAACAGAAACAGGATGGCACAATATGGCACCGTCTAGTGGAACTTTCAGGGTTGGCAGGAATGTTCTGTACTCTGAACTGCCCGGTAGGATGTAATTAAGCACGGTCATTCAAGATGGAAAATATGGCTAGTGCAGTTGAAGAAGTGAGTTTTTACTTTTATTTATTAATTTAAATTGGAAGAACTATATGAGAGCTCCTAGAGACGCATTATCAGACAATGCAGCCCAAGTGCCTGGCATGCAGTAATAAGCACTCCCCAAAAATGAATGAGATCCTTTTTTCATCAAATGTATCAGAGGTGTTTCAAAATAAAACACGAACAAAAATAACAATAAATAGAAGTTGACATTTATATTCTCATTTGTAAATTTCTTACACATATTCTCTACTGATATTTAGATCGTTTTCATTAATCTTGTCATATTAGGCAGCAATGAGCATCTTACATATGTAAAAAAAGAAAACAAAAGAATGAGCTATATGAAGAACATAATATACAAGAGGAGCTCAATATACACATTCAGTAAATATTAACAGTAGCATCCTAGAGAGGAGCAGAATGGGTTTGTTCATCTGGACAAGGGGAAGCACTGTGATGGGTGGCTTGTGATTTCTGTGCCCAGTGCCACCGCTTCCAGCTAGGGACACAACGGGAGAAGTGTCATCCAGGGAGGCTACAGCTAGGCGGCAGACGGCACATCCGTCCACGGGCAAGAGGTCCTGCCCCTGCCAGTGGCATCCCAGCTTGGGGCCTGAGGCCTTTCCTGGCTGGACTGGGGGCCTCTGTTCCCCTGAGGTTCTCTGGTCCTTGCCTGTGCAATGCGACACAGGGCAAAGAGGGACCCTGTGGAAAGGAGCGCCCACACTCACCGAGTTGCAGGCATTGGCCCTCTCCACCTTTGAGAGGCTTCTCACGTCAGTGTTGAATACATTCATCTTCTCCACCAGGGTGGTGAGTGCGGTCTCGGTGGCCTCACCCACCTTCTCATAAACACCTTTGGTCTGGGAGGACAGAGGGGGAAGGGGAAGTAAGTGCCCTGTGCTCCCGGCCCCTTGCTTCCACCTTCCCCCTAGAACAGGAAGGGGGCCAGCCACTCCTTCCCCCTTCCACCCAGAAGAGGACTCAGTACAAGGTGTCTCCCTCCCATGTGGCCTTGGCCAGCTGGAAGAGGACAGAGAGGCTGCATCAGGAGTGAAGAAGTTACCTCATTGAAGTCCAAGGAGGAGTCATTGCAGAGGGCACAAATGGTGGCCAGCTCCACCAGCCCATCATACTGCCCTGACCGGACTGGCTTATCATTCTTCAAGCTGGTAGCAGGGTAGGGAGGAAGGAAGGAAAAGAGACAGGTAGAGAATAGAGACCAAGATGCAGAGAGGACTTGGGGAAAGCGTGAGGGACAGTCAGGGACGTGGCAACTGGCATGGAGAATAATCAGGGTGGGGGGGAGAGAGAACAAGGTCGGTGAAGGAAGAGGAGAGAGGAAGGAAGATAAAACGAGAGGGAGGCCCTTGGGAAAGCGGGGTGTGCATGTGTCTAGTGGAGGCACAAGGAGCTGAGGGAAGGGCTTCAGGGCACTTACACCTCTCCTTCTGGAGCGTAAGTGGAACCAGTGATAGAGAACTCGTTCAGGACACAGAGGTTTCCGTCCACCTTGTCAATGATAAACATCTGCAGGGAGAAGGACACGAGCACACATGTCTGGTTGTCACCATCCCTGACAGTTGGTACAGAGGAGAGGCTGGCATCCCGTCCCTCTCCCAACCACCCTTGTAGACTAACCAAGGCTCCCCACCACCTGCCTCCCTTCTCCTGCCACCCCCTGGCTATCATTCTCCTTGTTCAGTGTGTTTTTTTTTTTTTAAGATTTTATTTATTTATTCATGAGAGACACAGAGAGAGAGGCAGAGACACAGGCAGAGGGAGAAGCAGTCTCCATGCAGGGAGCCCAACATGGGACTCGATCCTGGGTCTCCAGGATCACACCCCAGGCGCTGAAGGCGGCACTAAACCGCTGGCCACCAGAGCTGCCCTTCTTGTTCGGTATTAATGGCTTCAAAACAGAAGTCATTAGTTTCTGAAGGCCACACTGGAGGCTCCTTTAGATGAGTTGGTAAAAGCAGGTGTGAGCAATAAGGTACACAAGAGCATGTGGCCCAGCTATAGCTCTAGCCACTCATGGCCAGGATCTTCCAGTTTTGCAGGAAGAGCCAGAAATTCAGGTTATTTTCCTGTGAAATCTCTTGACTTTCAAATGAGGGCAATCAATTCATTTTTAGGAACTGGTTGCAGAAGCCTGAGGTCTGGCTTTGAAGCCTGTGCTTTGGAAGGTCCCAGAGAGAAGCAGCCCATCCCAAACTGTAGCCAGTGGGGGGGGGGGGGGGGGGGGGGGGGGGGCGGGTAGGGCTTAAGACAGGTTCCAAGAAGGACACCTGGGTGGCTCAGTGGTTGAGCATCTGCCTTTGGCTCAGGTTGTGATCCTGGGGTCCTGGGATCAAGGTCCTGGGATCAAGTCTCACATCGGGCTCCCTGCAGAGAGCCTGCTTCTCCCTCTGCCTATGTCTCTGCCTCTCTCTCTCTCTCTATCATAAATTATTAAAAATTAAAAAAAAAGAAAGAAAAGGAAGGAAGAAAGGAAGATGAAAGAAAGAAAGAAAGAAAGAAGAAAGAAAGAAAGAAAGAAAGAAAGAAAGAAAGAAAGAAAGAAAGAAAGAAAAGAAAGAAAGAAATTTCTTATTTTCTCTCTGACATGAGCATTTCCTTCCAATCATGAATGTAGGCAGTGGATCACATCGATATTAGCAAAACCCATAACTTTACCACCCATACGATCACAGATCCCTTCCTATCACACTGCACTGTTGCAAAGCCCTCAAAATTGCTCAGACCCACCGCTAGGTCTGCTACCGAATGCATTCGTGCAGAAGCATAAGTGTGACCACATCAGAAATTTGTTTTTAAAATATTTTGATAACTGTATCTCAATCACTGGTTTCCTCTGTAACCCAATGCATTTTTAAAAACAGAATCCTGTGTATTTTATTTTATACATTTAAACTATTATATTGAGAAGAGGTCCAGACTGCTTGAGTCTGAGGCTCAGGAAAGATTAAGAGCCCTGGTTTAGGAAATGCTATTAAAGATTACTGTGGCCAAACTCCCCAGATCCTGCCATGGAGGGCCATTCTGAGGGCAGGGGGTGGGGGACCCCAGTCATCTTTTTCACAGCTGGCAGGGTGGCAATCTATACCTGCCCTCTGTACATTTATTTCCCTGGCCAGAAGCAGAAGCTGCCAGTGATGAAGCGCTAACCCCATCTTTGGAGGGCTTATTTCCCCTCAAAGGCAGTTTTTGGAGTGGGAGTCTCCCACACATTCCCTGACCTTGCAGACAGACATCTGGTTGGTGGTGAGGGTGCCCGTCTTGTCAGAACAGATGACAGAAGTGCAGCCCAGAGTCTCTACAGAGGGCAAGCTCCTCACGATGGCATTTTTCTTTGCCATCCGCCGGGTGCCCAGGGCCAGACAGGTGGTAATGACTGCAGGAAGGCCTGTGGGGGAGGAAGGAGAAGGAGTGAGGGGTCAGTGATGGGGGAGGACCACAGCCCCCCAAGGAAATTGAGTCCTGATCCCTGGAACTTGAAAATGTTACCCTGCTTGCAAAAGGGGCCTTTGCAGGTCAGATTAGCCAGTGGGAGATGAAAGGGAGCTTGCTGTACCTTCTGGGATTGCGGCCACAGCCAAGGCCACAGCAATTTTAAAGTAGTAGATGGCCCCACGGATCCAGGAGCCCCCGTGGACGGGGTCATTGAAGTGGCCGATGTTGATGAGCCAGACAGCCACACAGATAAGGGAGATGACCTTGGAAAGTTGCTCCCCAAACTCATCGAGCTTCTGCTGCAGAGGGGTCTTATCCTGTTCTGTGGCTGCCATTTGGTCTCGGATCTTCCCGATCTCGGTGCTCACACCAGTGGTGGCCACGATGCCCAAGGCCTTGCCAGCAGCAATGTTGGTACCCTGAAAGGGCAAGCAAGAGGCAAGGACTCAGGCGAGAGGCAGCCCTCACTCGGCACCCTCCTGATGGCAGGGCTCATCTCTCCTCGCACTGCCACGTCTCTCCCACACCAGGGCCTCTGGCTCGAGCGCATGACAGCTGGCCCTGCATGGCTCACCGAGAAAAGCATGTTCTTCTTATCCTGGTTGACAGCTCGGGGGTCAGGGACGGGGTCTGTGTGTTTGATGACGGACACGGACTCGCCTGTGGGGAAGGAGCCAAGAGGTTTCCAGATGACATCATGTCCTCCTCCCATCCTTCCCACCCCTAACTCGCCCTGCTTGGCAGGACAGAGCCTGGTAAGGACCAAGCTGCAGTCCTGGAGGAAGGCTGAACACTGGAAAAGCCACTGGAGGCAGATAGGAAATCCATATTTTTACTTACAGTAAAAAGACCTTGACCTGAGCCTCAGCCTGACCACTTAAAAGCTGTGTAATTTGGGATCACTTAACCTCTGGTCTCTGTAAAATGGGGATGATACTATATAGTCTCCAGAACCAAGTCTTGGTGAAAGTCAAAGAAGCTGACATATGTGAAGAGGTGGGGTCAAGGGCAGAGCTGCCTCCTTCCCTACATTGGGCAGGGGCTCAGGCAGCTGCCCCACACCGGTCGAGCCTTGCCTTTTTGGACCACAGGGAATGCTCGCTGGCTCTTCACCCTCTCTCTCCCAGCAGATAACCAGAAGCAGCTGTGGTTTTAAGTGCATCCAGACCCTCCATCTTGTCCTAGAATCTATGGTTCCTCACTTGGGGGCTTTTGAAGCAACAGGACAGGTCTCTGGGTGTCTGAATGTCCATGGGGAAGGATGGGGTCGATGACCATGTGGAGAATGGGCACAAATGTCCCACCCTCTCCCATGACCCCTTTTGTTTCAGGCTTGCCATGATGAATGAAGCTGAGCCATGCTGACATCACTGTTGCTACAGAGCCAGGAGCGGGCCATGTGGCTGGCTATTCTTTTTTATCCACCTAGAGTTTCATCCTTGTGTGGCACTCAGCTCCCCACTTCATCCCCACACCCCCTTGAAGCATCCTCCCACCCCCGGCCCACCAGACCTGTCAGGATGGACTGGTCCACCCGGAGGGTGGTAGACTTGATGGACAGGATGCGGATATCTGCAGGGACTTTGTCCCCCACTGTGGAGAGAGTAAACGAGAGTCAAGTCAGTTGAGAAAGCAGTTTTCTTCCTTTCCAATTAAAGCCCAACCTCTGTCTGACAACCTCACCTCGTCCTCAGGTCACCAGGGTTGGCTGCCCGTCATGGGCTTGAGTCAGGCCCTTGGCATGGGCTCCTGTAGCTCCAGCAAGCATCCCCCTCTCAGCACTTATTCCAACTGCCCCCTCGTTGCTTTCTCTCCCCCTCCCTAAACCCTGGGGCAATGAGCCTGTGAGAGGGCCCTGCGCACTACCTGGCACACAGCATGTGCTCAATAAACGTACGCTGAATGGCTGAAGGGAAAATTAGGAACCATCCAGTTGTGTAATGAGACAGCAAAACCAAGAGGGAAACAAGAGAGAGAAAGATGGAGAGAGAAGAGCAAGAAAAGAACGAAAGGAGACTGAATTTGAAAGACACGCCTGGAGGGGGAGAGTAGGTCGTGGAATCACAGACGGGGGCGGGAGGGGGACAGGAAGACACAGGAAGAAACAGGAGAAGTTATGAGAATCGAGAAAAGCAGTGTCCAGTAGGACAGAAGGCAGAGCAAAGGAAAGGGTAAGAAGGGCAGAAGCAGGAGAGGGGAGGCACAGGGGCAGAGGGTGCAGGTCCAGCAGAGCCTGGTGAAAACCACCTGTCAGACCCCTGCCAGGCCCCGGTCTGTGCACCTGAAGGAAGGCAGGAAGCCACAGCGAGTGAGTGAGCCGGGGAGATGGGCAGGATGGAGAGAAGGGGAGGTCTGCAGGGAACAAGGAACGGCAGGGCAGGAGGGAGCCAAGCCAGAGTGGGGGCAGAGCACAGGAGATGCACGGGAGAGGGTCAATACAGGAGACCCCCCTGCAGAGGGGCTGACAAGGCGGATGATGCCCCCCTGGAACTTCAGGGCTTTCCACTGCTTCGGCCTAGTGCCCCCTGTTCCAATGGGGGATACTGGGGACAGGGCTGGTTGGGCTGCTTTCTTTTCCCTGTTTTTAAGGTTCCTCCTCCTATGTCAGAGGAAGCTGACAGAGGAGGGAGGAGGTCGGCAAAGGAGTTGGGCGGGACACCCTGTCACCCAAGCCCAAGCGATATTTATAGACATTCATGGCGCTGACTCCAAACTGTCACCGTGGCAGGACGGCCCTGTGATGGTGCCCCGGGGTCCTCAGCCTGCCCCCCCCTCCCTAGGCTTCCTGAGGTACAACTGGGGAGTCTAGTGGAGGGAAGCAGGCCTAGATCCTTTCCCCTCTGCCAGGGGCCTGAAGACGTGGGAAGGCCTGCACAAGGCAAATATAAAAACCGCTGAAGGGGGCAGAATCCCAGTAATCTTAGCCACCCGGCCCCCACCCCTCCCTGGTCAGGCATTAAGTGTCCCTCACTGGAGAGGCGGGGCCCCTCCTTGAGCTCCCCTCCTCCCAGGTCCCGTGTTCCCCTCTGGGGCCTGAGTTTCCCTTACATGGTTGGGGGCTTGAGCCTTCGGCCCCCCTCCTCCCTTCTACCCTCACTCCTTCCCCTTCAAGAGGCCTCAAGGGCACCAAGAGGTCAAGATTTAAAGCTGACCAAGCTTGTGGGTGGGTGGAAGGAGAGAGAAGCCAGGCCTCGGGAGGGGGGTGGAGATGGGGCCATTGGCAGTGACTAGGTTCCACCTGTTGCTTGCAAGTGCTGGGTGAGAGGAGGGGGAGCAGGGGGTCCGCCTGGAGCGTCAGGGACAGGACTGGCTGTTCCTGCTGAGACTCCGACAGGGAGGGGTGCTATAGCCACGGTGCCCTGGGGTGACCTCCTGAGGAGTCTGAGAAGTAGAAGCAAAGACTCCACCATCCCAGCTACCTCCTGGACAGCAGGATCAGGGGCCCCCACCCTCACCATATGCATCCTCTCGGCCTCAAAGTCAAGACTTCCCTTCCTGGACCACTCATTCCCATCACTCACCAGCCACCTCCACAATGTCCCCAGGGACAATGTCCCGAGCCTTGATCCTTTGCACTGACTTGCGGTCAGCCCGGTACACTTTTCCCATCTCAGGTTCATATTCCTTCAGAGCCTCGATGGCATTCTCTGCATTTCGCTCCTGGAGGGGCAGGGTGGAAGAGAGAAGGGTCATCGGAGGGAGGAAGGTTAGGGAATGGGAGGGGACTGGGTGGGGAGAGTTAGGAGGGGCAGGGGGCCAGAGTCCTGGGGAAAGAGAGACATTACAGAGGAAGAGGCAGGTCATGCAGTAGTGGCTCCTGGCATAGGAGTAGACAAAGTCTACGTGAGGGTAGGTGTCTATGTTGAGGAAATTGTCATTTATGGCTAAAGACAGGTAAGGAGGCTCAGGGGAGAGAGGAAAAGAGAATCAGAAAGCAAAGGACAGGAAAAGTAGAGGGTGGTAAGGGAAGAGAAGGAAAAGCAAGCTAGCATTTATTGACCTGCTACTATATGCCAGGTGCAGGGCTGGGCACGCCACATGCATCACTCTGTTCCATCTCAGCACAACTCAGGGACAGGATTATTAGCCCCATTTTATGGATGAGGACACTGAGGCTGAGAGAGGTGAAGGAACCTGCCTGGGTTATGAAGCCAGCAAGTGACAGTGGGAACACCAGTCTCCCATCTCTTTCCTGCACTCCATCCCCTTTCCAAACTGGGCATTAGAGACAGGGAACAAGGCAAGTCCAGAGGAAGTGACGGAGGAGGAGGAGACTGGGAGGAAGACAGTGAGGCGGGGTCATGGCTAACCTGCCAAACCCCTACAATGGCGTTGGCGATGAGGATCAAGAGGATGACAAAGGGTTCCACAAAGGCAGTGATGGTCTCTTCGCCTTCCTCGAACCAGGCCAGCACCTAGGGAGCAGGGAAATGGAGACTAACGGTAACAAAACCCCTCAAACATATAGTGAGGGTGAGTGTGCGTGCAGGAGCAAATGGGGCTGGGCATCTCGGGGATACTGCAGCCCCTCATCAGTCTGAGGTCCTACACACTCCACAGGAGCGCTGCCCCTGCTCTCAGGCAACAGGAACTGGCAGGTGTAGACATGCACAACTCCGGGTTTAACTGGGAATGCTTTCAGGTTTTCCTTGGCCGGGCTGTTGGCCTGTAAACAAAGCTCACGGGCCACCCAGACCAACGGTCCCCTACAGCCACATCCATCCCACGGGAGCCAAAACTCCGCAGGGAAAACCCTGTGGTCCTTGCAGACACCGCCTGCCCCCCCCCCCACAGCCCTCCCCAACAGCAAGGGAAGCTCCAATTTCATGAGGGAACAGGAGGGGGGATAGTGTTACGGGGCCTCCTGTACACACCCCACCCCAGCTGTTGCCACTGCCAAGCAACAGCCACAGGCAAATGTCAAGGAGCAAATCTGAGAAGGGAGAAGGGAGGCCCTGCCAGCTAGTACTCAGAGGCCCACAGGGCCTCCGTGAAGGAGACCAGGGGACAGGGAAACTTCTTTGCCCCCAGCCTTATCTTCTGGTGGGACTAAGATGTTAAGGAAGAAACTCCAGAAGGCAGGCGGTCTGCTGGGGTGGTGGGTGCTGGTGGGGGGTGGGTGGGGGTGGCCTCAGGGGCCAGAGAGGTGGCGGCCTTGCGGCTGCGAGGGATCCAGAGAGGGCTTGCAAGGTCAGGCCGGGTGGGTGAGGAGGGGGTCCCGGAGCCCTAGCGTTGACGGGCAGCAGACATCAAAGCCCGGGGCCAGCGGAGGGGTCCGGCCAGCCGGCCCTCGGGGGCACTCAGAGGCACCCTCACACCAGCAGCTCTTTCCCGCCTCTGGGAGGGAGTCTCTGCGGAAACCAATCAGCGTCAGGAGGGAGGGGCGGGGGCGCCAGGAGGCTCGGGGATTGGTGGAGCGGCTGCGCGCCTCGGGGCATGCCGGGAGTGCTGGTGCTTGAGCGCCACAGAGCCAGAGCCAGAGCCGGAGCCGGGGAGCCCGGCGCTTGGGGGGTAACCCGAGCCCTCGAAGCCCTTGAGGCTGCGGGGGTGGCTTAGCTTCAGTGTTTTGGCTGAGAACACCCTTAAAGCTTAAAATAAAACCTGCCTGTGGGGTGTGGAGGAGGACCGAGGCGTGCGCATCAGCGCCCCTCCCTGCCCCCTCAGTTCTGGTGTAGGGGAGAGGATGGTGAGGACTTGGACCCGAGGAGCCGAGGAACCGGAGCGCCCCCGACCCACACCTCAGCCCACCCCCAGATGCCTGCCCAAACTTACGAAGGAAATGCAGGCGGCCAGGAGAAGGATCCGCACCAGGAGGTCTTCAAACTGCTCTATCACCAACTCCCACAGGGTCTTCCCTGGGGGAACAGGCAGGGGAGGGCCCCCCCGGGGGTGGGGTTAAGGTCTGGAGGATGAATGGCTCGGACTCTAAGGGCAGGCTGGGATCCAGGGACCAACAGTGGCCTGACTTCCAGCCTGAGCAGGAAGGTTCTAGGGGGATGAGCAGGCCGCCTGGCACTGAGAGGAGGCTGAGGGGGCTCGCCGGGAGTCCCGAAACGGGCTCCACAAAGTGGTGGTGGGCAGTTAGTTGCTCAAGGACTGGAGGCCTCTGGGAGAAAGTGCCTGGAAACTCCTGCCCCCAGCCAGACTCTAACCTTTGGAGAGGGTATTTGCCCCGGGAGTCAGTAGGGAGAAGGTGGGGATAAAGGAGTGGGCACAGGGGCTGGGGGGCGGGGGCTGGTCATTAAGAGAGCTCAGGGATTCCAGTAACTTACCTTCCTCAGCAGGGAGCTCTACCCAGGAAAAAGAAGAAAAGGACATATTCATTTGGGGTTCAGTCTAATGCCCCCCACACCCAGGATTCTGGCTAAGGTAAGAGAATCAGGCTACCTAAAGGGCATCTGAGGTTCACCAAGGTCATCCCATGAAACCTCCCAAAACTCTCTCAGGCACTCTGTTTTGTCAGAATCCCCTGCAGTCACTGGACCATGGCCCAGCTCTTCCCTGAGGTACTCTGGAGGGAGAGACTCCAGTGTGTGTGAGTGTGTGTATGTGTCCGTCTGTGTTGTGAGGGAGCAAGAGGGCGTTACTAGCCTCTCCTCCAAGAGACACTTACCATTGGGGCCGTATTTCTCCAGATGCCGCTTCACTTGGTCCGGGCTAAGGCCTGTAGTCTCGCTCACCCCAAAATAGGCCAAACATTCTTCTGTGGTCTTGGAGTGTGCAGCCTCCATTGTGCTCCCTTCCTGGGGGCCAGGGGGCGGTGTGCTCCTTCTGGGGGGGGTCCTCACGCTTTGGGGGCCTTCCTCAGTGTCCACCTGCCTGTTTGCCTGGGTTTCTTGCTTTTCTCTCCTGCCCCCCCCCCCAGGTTTTTCTTCCTTCCACAAAGCTCTGACCCCCGTCCCACTTGCAGCAGCCGGCCACCTCCCCAACCCCCAGCTGGTCCTTATGAGGGAGTAGGGGGGGACCAGCCTCCCCCCACCCCCAGATCAGGGATTGGCTGGCTAAGACTCCGGCAGGAGGGGTCAGAAGAAAGATATTTCTGCTGACAGAGGGGGAACAGTGGGGCTGCAGCCTGAGATGTCACTCATGAGGGAAGCTAAGGTGGCCCCAGCCTCAGGGAAGGGGGGCAGGGAGAGACTTCACTTTCTGTCTTTTGCTGACCCCTCCCTCAATTGCCCAGACTTCCTCAGTTGTACCGAATTTCCTGGTCCAAACTCATCCCTGAAGTTCTCCACTTCTACTCTCAGGCCTCCACCTTTCTCCTTTCCTGATCCCCTCCCGTCCTACCCACTCTCAACCTGTTTCTATTGCCACAGTCTCCTTCCTCACTCAGTCTGCTGAAAGGGCAGCAGATACTCCAGCCTTCAGGGGACTGGAGAGGGGAACAACATCCTTTGGGGGCCAGAGGAAATGGCTCTAGAGGGACAAGGGGAAGTAGGGAGGGGAGAGGGTCAAGGCGACAGGGCAGAAGACGGTAACCCTACCCTCGGGAGGGGTTGCTGCAGCCATCAACAAGGGATTTAGTGTCCAAGCCCTGGTGAGCAAAGCCAGGACTGCCTGTCTCTCCCCCAAACACCCCCCCTCCCCATCGCTCTAACTCAGCCTCTGGAAATGTAGCCTTGGGGGGCCCCCTTCCCTGACAGGGAATCCCCCCCCCCAAGAAAATGGGATACCCAGGCAGCTAGGTAATCCAGGAGGCCACAAAATGTGCTGATGGTGAGGGGGAGGGATGAATGTTTCAGGATGGTGCCAAGAGTCCCTCCAAGTGTTGGAATGAGGGTCCCCTCAGCCTCTACTGTGCTCTTTAACTCAAGGGGTTCACATGGCAGATCCCAGATGGTGTGTAGTCCGCACTCCGCCCTGGCTCTGAAGTGTTTCCTTCAGGGGAGAGAGGATGGCAGCTGCATGCTCAGGTGCTGGGCCTATAACCTCCAGGAAGAGGCGCGAGGGAAGAAGTGTCAAGGACAGGGGGCTGAGAAGCTGCACAGAGCAGACAGACGCTCCAGACCAAAGGAGTGGGGAGGGGCAGACTTATGAGGACAGGTCTAGGGGAAATAAGGACAGAATCGGACTGGGGAAACCGAGACAGGGCTGCCAGGGTCAGAGGGAAGTCTGAGGAGCAGTGGGAAAAGGGACAGCAGGAAGCTGGCAGGCAGCAGCCAGGTGGGTGGGGGCCCAGGGCTGGGTGCAAAGCCACAAGTTGTTGCTGAGCGGCTGGCCTTGGTGTCAGCTTCCTTGTAGAAGCAGCTGCTCTGAGCCCCCCACCCCCACCCCCGCTTCTGGATGGGGGCGTCTTGGTTACTAATAGTGCAGCTGCTGGAGGAGCAGACAGAGGATAGCCTGCACCGGGGGCAGGGGAGGAAAGGAGGGCAGAGAGAGGAGAGCCTCTCAATGAGAGTTAGTGGTGGAAGGTCCAGGAGGGGACGAAGGAGCCTTGAGCCCTTCCTGTGGCCAGGCCTCTGGCTTCCTGAGATGGACAGTCAGAAGTGTGGGCCACTGAAAGGGTTCTCCAAGCAGCTCCCCCCTGCCTGCCCCCAGCACTCAGGTTCCTAAGCAGAGGATGGCAGGCAGACAGTGGGAAAAGGAAAGGCCAGCCCCACTTCTGGGGGAGCAGGCAGGCCAGGAGGGAGACATTTAAGGACTTAGCCTCCTGCACTTATCCCTTCCTCTGCGCACTTATCCCTTCCTCTGCGTGGACTTGGAGGGGAGGGGAGGGGAGCCTCCCGGGTGAGGTGAGGACACGGTACTCCTTCCCTGCCCCTTTTCATGGTTCCCATGAACCCCTCCCTTGAGCTGTGACCTGAGGAGGGGGGTCCTCAGACAAGGAGATCCCATCCCCAGGCACCTCCATCTGGCCCAGCACCCCCCTTATTAGGCCAGAGTCAGGCTCAGCATGGGCCAAGCCTTTTCGTGCTCTCTGGCTTCTCCCCGCCACCACCTGGAGGAGTGACAGGGGCACGGTCCGAAAGGAGCAGGAATGCCCAAACATGGAGAAGGGGGAGAAGACTGGAGGGATCCAGGCTTCAGGGGAGCTGAGAGCAGGAGGCTGAGGACAAGACACTGCTGCCAGTGGGGGGCCCTCTAAGGTGACCCCATCCCCCACCCCCAACTTCCAGAGGGGAAGCTGAAGCCAGAGAGGGAGAAACAAAAGGCTGGTGGCTGGGGAGGCTGGGGGTGTGGACTGCGGTGGAGGACCAGTGTCTTACTGGTTCTCTTGGATTCCTCCCCCCCCCCCCCCGGGGGGGGGGGGTCTCCAAGCCCACAGTGGGAGTGTTCCTCTCCTCCTAGGAGGGCTGAAGCTGGGAATGGGAGAGGCCTGGTTCTGAAGGACAGGGACACAGAGCCTGGCTGGTCTCTGGCTGGTCCCAAATTTCATCTCAACCCCATCCTTAAAGCAAAGCTGAGAGGGAAACAGTCTCTTAGGCTTCTCCAGCCAAGACATGCAAACTTTGGGGTGGGGGGTTGCTCCTTGGCCCCCTCCCCCACCCAACTTCAGAAGGCAAGTCCCTGAAGCTGGCAGGGTTTAGGGGGAGGGGGAGCCTTGCAGCACCAGTTGCTGCTAGATTAGGAGGGGATCAGTTCCTGCTTACCCTGGGGTGCCACAGCCTTCACTCACCACCTCCTTTTCCAGAACACAGCACCTAGATCCCCAAACCATCCCCTCCTTTGCAAGGCCAATTCTATCCCCAGTCTCCTGAGGTCAAGGTTTGGGGGAGCCCCAGGAATTAGACAAAATTGGGAGAGCCAGCCGGCTTCCCCCAGCTAGCCCCCAGCCTGGGTGGCCTGTGAGCCCAGCTGTCTCCTGTCCATCTCCCAACAGGACACAAGGCCCAGAATAGCAAGGTCATAAGCATGGCTAGGGCCTCTTGGAGGTGGGGACAGTGGCTGAGGGGCGTGAGAATATAGGCTCCATGCTGCCTGAGAAGGAAGGTGAGAGGCAGCCCTGGGTGGAGGTGAGGAGGGGAGAGGGCCAAGCAAAACAGGTTCTTTCAAATCTGGCCCCTCCTTGTGGGGACCTGCCACCCAGAGAGCTGGGAAACCCAAAGGTGCCCTCCGTTGGAGGAGGGCATGGCTGCAGATCCGTTAAAAGAGTAGAGCCTGGGTTTAATGAGGGGTGCCACAAGGAGGGAGAGATGTTGCAAACTCATGCCCACAGTGCTGAGAAGGTCACATGGGTGCAGTGGGCCAGTGGGGATGGAGCAGGTATGGAATGTGGAAGGTGGAGCATGGGAGGTTGGATCTTCAGATTTTCAGAAGCCGGTAATCTGAACTTCTATTGTGAAATCCCAATGGAGATGCTATCCAGGCCAAGCAAATCATGTCCACGGCACCAACCAGATAAAACCTCCCACTCTACAGATGGGGACACTGAGGCTGCAGAGCCTACCTCCTTGCCTAGGCCAAAGAGCAAAGGAGAGGAAAAGCCAGGAGTGAAAAAAAATGGGGCTCCATCCTCTATCCTCCAGCTTCCCAGCTCAGCCCCGAGAAGGGGGCAGCCAGCCTGTCCTCGGGCCCCTCTGCAGCCAGCCTGTGACTGCCACTTTAAATTTCTTCCGACACAGCCACCAACCAGGCCCTGGCCCCACTCACTCTCCCTAGGGTGAGAAGCCTTAACTGAAAAATTTAAAGTGTGTGTGTGTGGGGTCCTTAGAAGTTGTCAATCTTGTTGCTCCCTGTCCTGTCCTGTCCCATTACGAGAACTTGGCTGGAGACATTGGGAAGCACAGTGCTGGAGGGCAACAGGGACTTGACCTGACCCTCTGGCCTCTCAGCTCTGGAGTGGAAACACTGAGTAGGCTGCCTTCCTGACTCCCCTGTCCCAGCCCCCCACTGCAAACACTGGCCACAGCCATCGCGATGCAACTGAGATAAACCCTTTTATTTATTTATGCTTCTCCATTTTGTTTAAAACAACAACAACAACCACCTTAATATAACTGACAGCCCTTCCCCCTCACCCTTCCTCGGGCTAGGGGGTGGTTAGCAGGGAAATGGCCCCCAGGGGTGGGGCTGACCATAAGAGCCCCTCGGGGAGGTAATGGAGCCCAAATCCCCTGCCCAGGGGATGGGGCACCTGTAGTGTATGAACTGGGGAGTTAACAGGGCTCTTGAACCTCTTGTACCAACATATATGCCCTTGGCCATCAAGGGTCAGGAAGCACGTGGGGGAGGGGATTCCTACCGCTCCTCTACGACCGGCCCAGCCCCAATTTCACACACTAGGGGCTGGGGAGCAAGAAGAATGGAGAAAGGGCTGGGTAGGGTGTCTCACACGAAGGAGTACTGATTATTAATGGCTCTGGGATGGCCCCCTTCTTCTCCATCGCCCCCTAGTGGTAACTGCTGGAGCTGCACCATCGGGGTGGCTCCTGGGGCCCCACCGGATCCAGCGCCTCCCTGGGCCTCCTGGCCTGGTGCTACGGTCTCTTCCAATTCAACCACGGGGACCAGCTCAACCACGGGGACCAGCTCTTCCTGGACCCCTCCACTGCCCGCTTTCTCTTTCTCTTGCCTCTCTTTGGCTGCTGCGGCTGCTGCTGCCGCCACTTCTGGCGCCCCCGACGCCTCTTCTGCCCCAGGATGTGGGGGATCTGTCCATGAAGGGGGTTCAGGGGGCTGGGGTGGGTCATGGGAGGTGTTCGGTTCTGGATAGGAAGGGCAAGAAGACAGACTGTGGAGGGAGGCCAGCTCTCGCAGCAGCCTCCCCTCTGCACTCACCCCCCCAGAAGCCATGTGCTATCTCCCCCACAGCCCATCTCCTGAGCAGCACCCCCCCACTCCATGGAAGATGGATCATGGGCGGTGGTGAGAGGAGGACCACACTTACACACAGTCACTCGCTCCGAAGGGCATGAGGGTGGAGGAGGCATCGGGATAGCATCGATCTCCCTCGCACACCCCTGCATGGCTCCCGGCCTGCTCCCGGCCTGGGGGGGAGGGGCAACGTGGGGACAGATGGGACGTTGGGGTGGGGAAAAGGAGATATCAGACATCAGGGGAGGAGGGAGCAGGATCAGACCAAGCATCCCCAAGGAGGACAGGCCCAAGGCAAGACTGTGACAAAGGGCAAAGACAAGGCTGAGGAGGATGGATCCAGGAGACATACAGATGATGGAACGGGGGTCTGATGGAATGGGGATGCACCCACCCAACTTCCACTTCCTCCCAGCTCCAGCAAGGAGCCCTCTGCCTCCCTATGTCCTTAGCGTCCTGATTCCTCTTCAAAAGCCCAACACCCAGAAACTTTCTCTACCCTACTCTCCCTCACGAAGCTTCTCCTCCTCATAGCACCCGCCCCCCCCCGCCCCGTCTTTCTGGCACACACACCTCCTCACTTCTTGGGTGCACGGGCACCTCCTCCCCTGCAGACCTGCTCTGCTCACCCTGCTGTCGCTGGGAGGACACGACATAGCTGACAAGAACAACGTCACTGGAGCCTCCAGACTCCAGAGGGATGGGGTGCACCCGGAAATGCTCGAGCATATCGAAAATGGACTGGAACCACAAGTGCTGGACCCGGCACTGACCCTCCTCATTCAGCGACAGGCGCAGGTGCTAAGGGTGGGATGAGGGAGGTGAAACAGGAGCCCACACCCTGTGTGTCCCAGAAGCACCTCCCCTGGCCAGCCCCACTCCCGGCAGGCTCCCTCTGTGGCACATAGCCTCTTCCTCACTGACCTTGGCCTTGCCCTGGAAGTTGAAAGTGAGGACGTACTCGCCCCGCCTCGTCTCACTCTGCCGTACCAGGAAAACACCATGGGAGCCAGTGCCTCCGGCCAGCACCAGCTGCGCAGCCTTGAGTCGAGAGAGCATCCCGTGGAACCAAGGGTACCCTGAGAGGGGCTGGTCCCCTTCACCTCCCTCTGACTCCCCCTGGAACAGGAATGATCCTTCAGGAAGGAGAGAGGGAGGGAAACCGGGGCGTCAGGGAAGCCTCCCCCATCCTGGGAGAAGAGAAGCCTGGCTTCCCCTCCGCCTGTCACTTCCTTCCCCCGGGGTCCGATCCCTCAGGATCCCGAGACAAGGGTTTAGGCAGCTGGGCCTGGAACTGGACACACACTCACCTCTGGTACCTGTGGCTGTCTCTGGAGTGTCCAGGGGTGGGTAGGGGGCCGAGAGGGGATGAACTGTGCCCGCTGGGGGACCCTCTTCAATGGGGATGCGGGGGGGCAACTCTGGGGGGAGCAGTTCCATTGAGTCAAAGTGGGAGGCAGCGATGGAGGCAGAGCTGGGGGAGATGGATGCTGAAGGGCGGTCAGAAAGACCCCCATAGGCGCCTGGGAAGAGAGGGAGGAGGGCAAAGTTGAGAACCAGAGAAATCGCCCTGTGTGTGCTGGATGTGCTGTGCTCGGGCAGAGTCAGTGGGCTGAGATGCCCACCCCTTCATGAGGCAACCACCCTGATGGTTCTGCTGGCTGGCTCCTGACTGAGGCTCAGGCACTGCTAGGGGACCGGAGAGTTACTGCAAGGAGGTCCTGGAATCCAAAAGTGCCTCCATTTTTTATGAATCAACAGCTGAAATGACAGCGATTGTTGCCGGGATTGGGGGAAGAATCCTGCAAGTATTCTCACATTAAAAAGTGTCCTTTTTTTTTTTTTAAAGATTTCATTTATTTATTCATGAGAGACACAGAGAGACAGAGAGAGAGAGAGAGAGAGAGAGGCAGAGACACAGGCAGAGGGAGAAGCAGGCTCCATGCTGGGAGCCCGATGTGGGACTCGATCCCGGGTCTCCAGGATCACACCCTGGGCTGAAGGTGGCACTAAATCGCTGAGCCACCGGGACTGCCCAAAAGTATCCTTTTTTGGCCTACAGGACAAAGTCCCCAAGTCTCAGAGGCATCAAAGATCCTATTAATCAGCCCAACCTCCCCACCTTGATGTTCACATTGGCTTATATTCCTGGAGTCTCCACATGAGCTTGATCATCCCGCCCGATTTTCCCAAGCTCCCAGGCTCTCCCCACCTCAGGTCTGGCTCTGGCCATCTGCTTCCTCTAAGCCCTGTTCTCTCTCACCTTCCCTGTGTGATATCCTGTCTATCCCACCTTCCTCGATTCCCTTCTTCCTCTGAGCTCCCACAGCGCTTCCTGCTAGTGCTGCTCAGAGGACACTAGCACAGGTTCTCCATTCTGGAGTCCTGCTTTTCAGAGGGAGTGACAGCTTATCAATTCACCTGGTCTGGGAGCCCACGGAGGACAAGGAGCTCATCTCGAGCATCTCTGGGTTCCTGCATCCTGCCCCAGACCCTAGCACAGGCTCAGGTGTGGACTAGGGCATTCCTGAATGTCTGCTGGCTGGCAGGCCTGAGCCTGTGGGAATAGGCTGAGCACACAGTTAGTGCTCAGAAGACAGGTGTATGTGGGGTATGGAGAGCAGGGGGGCAGAGAGCAGACTTGCATAGCCCTGGTCTTTTTCAGGGGCTTTCGGGTAACCTCAGAAAAGCCATTTCCCAGGGATGTTTCGGTGGCTCAGTGGTTGAGCACCTGCCTTTGGCTCAGGGCATGATCCTGGAGTCCCCAGATCGAGTCCCACATTAGGATCCCTGCATGGAGCCTGCTTCTCCCTCTGCCTGTGTCTCTGCCTCTCTCTCTCTCTCTCTCTCTGTCTCTCATGAATAAATAAATAAAAATATTAGAAAGAAAGAAAGAAAGAAAGAAAGAAAGAAAGAAAGAAAGAAAGAAAGAAAGAAAAGAAAGAAAGAAAAGCCTTTGCTTCTCCCTGGTCTTAGCTGCCTGAGGGGAATAGAACCGATGACTTGTAAGGTCCATCTTAGCTCCAAGACTGTTCAATCTGTTTGTTTACTCAGTGAGCACAGCCAGGGTGCCAGGCACCACTGAACCTCCACTCGGAATAGAAGAGCAAGACAAAGGGAATAATAGAGTCTAAAAAGGTGAGAGCTGGGCCAGGCAGACACATGTCTCTGGGCATACCTGTATGCAAGTCAGGCTGTGTATGTTCAGTCAGGCCAAGAAATAAAGAGTCAAAAACATCTGGTTTTTGACTGAAAAACATCGACATACGTACAGAGATGCAGAGTAAAAGCAAAACAAAGACGTGTATGAAGTGTTCCAGGAGCTTGGGAAAGAGAGTCGTTATCTCCAGCCAGAGTGGAGGTCTGCACGAGCTTTATAGAAAAGGAGCAAAGGCTGGGTACGGAAGGCTGGGTACGGAAGGCTGGGTACGGAAGGCTGGAAGGGAGTTTGCTTGGGGCTCGTGCAAGGTGGTGATGGTGATTATTCTAAGTGGCCAACTGTGGCAGGGTACGTTCTGGGACAAAAGCCAGACATTCGGTGTGTAGGGGGTGCAGCTGAGGGGCAGGAATGGGGTGTGCAGTTGAGTTTGGAAGGAAGGCCTGGGCCTGGCACGGGGGGGCGGGGGCGGCTTCGAGGTTCCCAGCCCTGTGAGGTTCCACCCTTACCCTGCGACAGGCGATCATTGCTCTCACTGGGTCCCAGCAGCAGATCCTGGCTAGGCAGACTCTCTGAGTGATTGAGACAGGGCAGCTCCAGGCTATCTGTGTTCTCCCGTGTAAGGAATGAGGTCCCAGGGGCCAGGGGGAGGGTCATAGGGCGGGGACTGGTGGAAGGGCAGGGTCTGCAGAGACAGGGAGAATGGTGCTGTGAAGAAACTCAGCAGGTGAGAGGCACAAGGCTGCTCCCCATCCCCTCCTGATCCCCTCAATGACAGCAGTCAGGCTCCTCACCCTGGGCTCAGGCATTCTTGGATGTCAGACACCCAGGCCTTCACATGTAGAGCATCGGTTGTCTCCAGGATGTACTCCGAGGGGCCTTCCACCTACGAGGACAAGAGGAGGCCCGCAGGCCACTTCCAGGTCCAGAGGCTATAAGCCTCCCCTAATAAGAACAAAAACATCCTCCTCCTGTTCCCTCCTGCTAGAGAAGCTACAGCCCCAGGGACACACTCTCAAGGCACTTGACATACAGGTACCTCCTTCCACAAAGTCCCTTCCTTCAATGAGCTACGTGAACTTCTTCCCCAACACAAGTGCTCCAAAGGGGGGCAGGAGCTCGGAGCTCCTACCTTAACCACAAACGTGTTCTCCCGGTCAGGCATCTCCAGGGCTGTTGTTGTCCGCACATCCGTGATAGTAGAGCAGGGAATGCTGAGTCGAGGCCGAGACGCCTAAGTTGGGAAAGAGAACAGGATCCAAACTTTTGGTGTGCAGGGACCACCTTTCACTTCCTTCCAGAGACCCATCTTTCCTTCTATGCCCTAAGGGAGTTAGACAAAGGGTCATAATGTTATTTTTTCAGCCCTGCCCACAACTACTACCCCAGAGTCAGGAGCTGGCTTTAAAAACCAAAGTGAGGGGACGCCTGGGTGGCTCAGTTGGTTAAGCGTCTACCTTCGGCTCAGGTCATGATCCTGGGGTTCTGGGATTGAGCCCTGCATTGGGCTCCCTGCTCAGTGGGGAGTCTGCTTCTCCCTCTACCCCTCCCTCTGCCCATGCTCTCTCTTACATGCTCTCTCTCTCTCAAATAAATAAAAATCTTAAAAAAAAAAAAAATCAAAGTAAGCAAAACTATGCACATGGGCTGTTCCACTCTGGTGGCTCAACTGCCCCGCTCCCGGGTCCCCACCCTTGTCAGAGCCTCACCTTAGGTGGTACAAAGAACTCCAGACGACTTCCTCCTCCTCCTTCTCCTTCACTTCGGAGCAGTAAGCGACACTTCTGCCACTGAGGCTGCCCTCCTCCCCCTGAGGTAGGCCCGGCTGCCCCTCCTCCCCGGCCCATTCCTGCTGGGTCAGGGGCTGCCTCTTCGGCCCCCATGAAACTCAGCAGCTCTTCCCTCTGCACCATCCCTGCTCCGTCCTTCAAGGCGCCCCCTCCCCGACTGAGTCTCAGCCTCTCAAATCGGTGAGTCCATCTGTCTCCAGGGGATGTTCCGTCACTAACCAGTCCCCTGCCAATGGTCCCAGCCCCACCAGAGGAGTTGGAGTTGCTGTTTCCACCCAGGACTGGGGGGCCTGATGAGGTCTCGAGGGGCCCAGCAGGGGATGGGGGGTCAACAGTCCCCCGCCACTGTAGGATGCCACGGACTGAACCGCGGACCGAGCGACCCACTGAGCGGAGGGAGAAGCGCTTCTTTAGCTTCGGCTTCGAGGAGGTCGTAGAAGAGGAAGAGACTGAGGAAGGGAGGGGGCCGGCCAGGTCCTCAGATGATCGAGAAGGGCCCAGCACAGCCAGGGGCCCGCCCACCCTACAGCTCTCAAGGGACAGGTCATGTGGCGGAATCTCCACACCAGGACTCAGGGGAGCCAGGATGGGTGGCGAGAGGGAGCCGGAGGCCCGGGCCACCTCAGCTTCAAAGTGCTGCAGGAAGAGCTCAGCAAAACGGCGGGAGAAGGCAGCCTCAGCCCCAGGCCCTGCATACTGGGGGTGGGAGGCCAGGTAGAGGCGGAAACGGCGGGCAAAATCCAGGGCAGCAGCCCGGGCATGGGACTCGCAGAACTCCCGCCAACTAGGAGGAGGGGGTGGTGGCAAAGGGGGAGGAGAGGGGGAGGCCCCGTCCTCTGGGGAAGGGGCACCATTCATGATGGCCCCCAGGAGGTGGAGAGGGAGAGCCTGTGGGGAGGGGCAGCAAAGAGGGAAGCGGCCAGAAGACACGGGGTGAGCGGCAGCAGCTGCAGAAGGAAGAGAGGCACATACAGAGTCACTGCTGAGGTGGGACTGGGGGCTGAGCCCCACCCCCAGCCGGACTCCCTACTCTGGTCTGGACTCCTTGGAGAGCCATGGGGAACACCACACACTGCCGCCCTTCCCTCTCCCGATCCTCACACCCCACACACCCCAGCTGGCTGGCTCCCGGGGGTCCAGCCCGCACCTAATCTGCTGCCATCCCAACCCACTCCCCCTGGCTCTGGTTCTGGGAGTGACAGACAGCCGTGGAGCACCTTCCTCTAAAAAGGAATCTATCCCTCACGCCACCTCCCTTCTCTAAAACAGGTCCTTCAAGATTTATCACATGCTTCCCAGGTGCTGTTCTTACCTTTCCCTGTAACAGGCTTTAATAACCTTGACAACAGATGAGAAAACCAAAGCTCAGAACAGTTTCAGAACCCCCAGTCTACAGTTTTGCCCACTGCATAGTCCTCATCCGCAGGGACTGGCTGCCCCAGCCTCATGCACAGCCCCTCACTGCCCCAGCTCTCAGGGGAGGTAGGTCTGCAGCGCTTACAGACCCTGCCTCATATGTCCTGAGATCCAGCTCTGAGGAGGGTGGCTGCTCAGGAAGGAGGACAGATGAATGATGGATCGAAACCACACTTGTCCTGAAAGCAGACCCCGGGGCCCAGTTCCCTGGCACAGTGTGACGGAGGCTTAGAATGGCCACAGCCCGCTTCTTTGGTGCCCCTTCACCCTGGGGCCCAGAAGCAGCAGCACCAGGCAGGGAAAGACTGTGGGTTGGGTCAGAGCAAGTCTCTGCTGGCCACAAAGTAAATAAAACATAACAGGGAGCTGGGGCCCTAGGCTTTTTCACTTCCTCTTCTTTCACTAGGGAGTGTGCCCTAAAGGCTGGTTAGCCTGGTGGTTAAGGCTATCGGATCTGGAGTTAGACTTGGGATGAAATCCCAGCTCTGCCACCTATTAGCCGGGTGATCTGGAGACTTGGGATGAAATCCCAGCTCTGCCACCTATTAGCCGGGTGATCTGGAAGAGATTATATATCCTCTCTGAAGTGCAGATTTGTAGCTATAAAAGGGCTAATGCCAGAGAGCTTGGCTCTCTAACCCACAGAATCATCGGGAGAATTAAATGGAACAAGTCAGGGTTCGATACAAAGTAAGCACACAATAAACGACCGCCATTATTACTAACTTTATAGGTTCCAATTTTTCTAAAAGACCAACGAGAAAGGAAGAGGCTTCCCAAGATGTTACAACTAGCAAGTGGCAGAGCTGGGCATGGCATTTACAACCCATGGCTCTTTGGTTAGTGTTCCTCCCCCATATTATACTGGAAGATGACTGGCACCAGGACAGGGAGGGATGGGGGAGGGCAGTTCAGGGAAGTCTCCCCAAACCTCAGCCTTCTGCTCAGACCCACAATCCCACAATCAGCAACCCCTCCCCTGCCTCCTTGGCCTAGACCCTACACATTCAGATGGCTCCAGCCGCAGGGACAATTCCAAACCAACGAGAAGCAGCCAAGAGATGCAAGAGTCATGGAGCACAGGGGAACCGAGCCAAGAGGTGCAAACACAGCAGGGAGACCAATCTCCAGGCAGAGGCCACCTCAGCTCACACAGGGCCCACCCAAACCTCTGCACCACAAGCAGACCCAGCCCCCTTCAGGCCCGCTGACCCTGCGGCTCCTGAGCTGGTGACTCAGTTTCTCTTCTGCCAAGCAGGACTCAGACACATTTTCCCGGTGCACCTGCCTCTTGGCTCAGTTCTGAAATTTCCCGAAGGGCGGGTGGTGGAGGGTGCAGGCTCCGCTCCCGGCTCGGACCCTCTGGGCCCGGTGGTCAATGCACTCCGACCCGACCCTACTCCCTGGACACCCTCGACCCGCCCATTCCCCGGGGCCGCAGACGCCTCGGGACCAGCCCCGTCTGCTGCACTCTGCGGGGCCGAGCGCCCCTCCTGCCTCTGGCCCCCCTACGCCCGCCCCCACCCAGGGCTCCTCTCAGGCGCCGGGGCCGGGTCGCGGAGAGGGAAGAGGTACTTGAAGAGGGGGGTTCCGGTTCCGGTCCCACCTGCATCTCGGTCCCCGCGGTTTGCTCCGGCGGCGGCGGCGGCTCCCGCTCCCTGCCCCTCCCCCCGCACTCCGCGACTAGCTCCCAGGCCGCCTCTGCGCAGGCGCCGGGACCCCTTTTCCCGTCACCGAAGGAAGCGACCATAGAGAAGAGCGGCGAGAGGGAAGGGCGGCTATACACTCACTTCCGCCATCTTCCTGTTCCGCGCCGGCCCTTCGAGTGCTGCGAGGTTGCGACTCTCGGTGGGCTCAGGGCCTTCTCCGGTTGCCCCCGAAAGGGACCCTAAAAGCGGCCGTGGGAAGGGGTTCCCACCAGGAGCCCTCCCGGAGGAAACTCGGCACAAAGGAGAGGCGCCAGCCATAGGGAAGCTGGCCTAGGGGATCGAGTCCCGAGGCCCTGTTGTGGGCTAGAGCGGCCACCGGCTACCGGAAACCAGCGAGCTGAGGAGGCTCTTTGCCGGCCCGCCGCCGCCGCCTAGAGCGCCGGGCCCTGCGGCTGAGGGGTTCGCGGACACCGCCCCCAAGGAGCCAGGCGAGGGAAGACGCGGGTGACCTTGGGTGAGGCCCCGCGAAGAGGCGGCGCCTGAACTTACGACCTTGGCTTCTCGGAGCCGAGGGACTGGAGTAGACGTCTAGGAGATTCCATCTGAGGCGGGAAATAAAGACAGAGGGCGGAAATAAGGGGGATCCCTTCGGACGTGCGTGTGGGACGTCAGGGCGCCGGTGGACATTCGGTCTGGAGCTCATTAGAGTCAGCGAGGCCAGTTACAGACACTGGGAATCGTTAAGCGAGAGGGAGCCGTTGAAATCCTAAGCATGATGAAGATCAGTAAGGTCTGTCACTGACCCACCTCCAACTGGCCTAAGGAAGAGGGGAATCTTGGCGGAAACAATTGAAAAGAACAGATCGAGCTTCTTCGGCAACAGCCGAGTAAAAGAGACAAAATATGTGAGGAACCGTGGTTCACTTTCTCTGAGCTCTGCCTTCCCTGTGCATTTGGCTTCATTCGCAGGCAGGCCTATCCATGGCTCCAGACTGAATTCCTAATAGCTTAGCAACTCACGTGGAAGGAACGTGCCCCTTTCCAAGATTTGCCAAAAAAATTTCCAGAACTGACCTTAGCTGATTTGCTTCCATCAAATGCTCATCCTGTAACACAAGATGACGGGGGATGAATAAATGCCCTGACTCACACAAGGATGTTTAGTCAAGGCTGAGGCTGCCAGATGGAATTGGAAAACTTCCTTGCGGAGGGCAAGTTCTGGCCTATCCAGCCTTCGTCCCCCACCTCTCCCCAGTGTTCCAAGCAATCTAACATCAGCTCATAGGTGGCCTTTGCTAAGGTCCTCATCACCATCTTCGTCCATCCGTCTTCCCAGTTCAGAGGAAGATATCAATGGAAAAGACTCTAGTTCTGTGGTCACCTCCCTCGTCCCTGAAACCCTTCCACACCCTCTCTCTCTAGTTTCTGGTTTCTGTAGTCTCTAGTTTCTGCCCACTGTCTCCAGGAGAGGGACACAGTTGAGGAATACAGAAAAGCAAGGGTCTGGTGATGATGAGTTAGGTTTGGAAATGTGTCTAAGCTGTCCAATAAAACTTTCTGCCATGATGGATGTTCTGTATCAGCACTATCCAGTGTGATAGCCTGGATCTATTGAGTAGCTGTTGAGCACTTGAAATGTGGCTAGTGAGACTAGGGAACAATTTTAAGTTTTAATTAAAATAGCCACCTGTGGCTAATGACTATTAGTGTAGGGGTGTCTGCGGACAGCTAGGTGGAGCTGTCCAGCAGAGATGGAGCTACAGTTTGAGCTGCATAAAGCAGTTTGGTGATAATCAAGTGAGGAGCAGTTGAAACTATGGACATGAGTGCTTGTCCAGGCAATATCTATAGAGAATAGCACCCAGGACCTAGCTGTGGAAAACAAGCCACATTTATTAGGTAGGCAGTGAAAGAGTAGAAAGTACTCAGATGATCTCTTGGGTCAGGTTTCCCAGAAGCACACCTTGAGATGAGGATTTATGTGTGAGTGATTTAGTCAAACAATGCTACTAGAAGAAACCAGTAAGGAGAGAAGCAGGAGAGGGTAGGAGAGAAAAAACAAACATGATCTCAGGCAGAGAGTAGTTCAACTTGATCCTGCAGAGGAGCTTGATGAAAGTTATTTGTCAGATTTGTCCAGAGCGGGGCCTTTCATATACCAACATGCCTCAGCCGTTGACCAAGGAATACTCCTAGAGACATGAGTTCATCAAGACAACGCCTCCAGTGGCCTGGGGACATTGCTCCAAAAAAGAAAAAAATCTGGACATTCTAACTGTTGGAAGAGAAACCACACAACAAAGATCAGGGGGTGTGGGAATATAGAGTGTGTGTGTCCGTGTGTGTGTGTGTGTGTGTGTGTGTGTGTACAGTTGGTCAAATACATCACAAGCAAATGATTAGAAAGGTATCAATGGCACTGCCATTGTCTCCTATGGAAAACATTGATGACTAATGATGTGGGGCCATGGGTGAATGGTCGAGAAAGAATTATTGAGTTGTTTTTGGTGCAAAAAGGTGCTTTTATTATAGCATAGGGATAAGACCTGTGGGTAGAAAGAGCTGCATTTTGCCCTATGAAGCTGGTGGTTATATGCTTAGTGTTCAGGGGGAGGGGACATGTAGGGAGTATTAGATCATAAATGTTTTCTTCCAATTTCTACTCGTAACTACTTTCGCAAGATTTCTCTGGTGCTTATCACTCAGTTGGATATTAACTATCAGTGAAATGTACAGACAGTCACGAGACCCTTTAAGAATGTAGCAGCCAGCACGTAGTTGATCCTTGTCAGGGCTATGCAGGGGTTAGGTCAGCCTTCCGGGCTAAAGGTGAATATTTTTCTACTTCTATCCCTCATCACCTAAGACTGCATAGGGGCTTTGGTGACAGTAATTTTAGGTAAGTGGGAGAAGCAGAAGCCAAATGGTAGTGGATTGAGGAATTAATGGAAGTGAAGAAATGGGAGGAGGAATATTGAGAGCTGTCCCCAGGGAGACTTGATCATGTGGAAAGTCTAAAGAGAGGGATGCCTGGGTGGCTCAGTGGTTGAGCATCTGCCTTCAGCTCAGGGTGTGATCCCAGGGTGCTGGGATTGAGTCCTGCATCCGGCTCCCCATAGGGAGCCTGCTTCTCCCTCTGCCTGTGTCTCCGCCTCTCTTTGTGTGTCTCTCTTGAATAAACTTTTCAAAAACAGGGCAGCCCGGGTGGCTCAGTGATTTAGCGCCACCTTCAGTCCAGGGCCTGATCCTGGAGACCCGGGATCTCAGGTCCGGCTCCCTGAATGGAGCCTGCTTCTCCCTCTGCCTGTGTCTCTGCCTCTCTCCCTGTGTGTCTCTCATGAATAAATAAATACAATCTTAAAAAAAAAAAAAAAACTTTTCAAAAACAAAAAAAGTCTAAAGGGAAAGGAGCCAGTAGAAATGACAGTAATAGAAGAAGAAGAGTTTGGGGAAGGTGGAAACGGTAGGATGCAAGACCCATGTTAAGCCAAGGTATTGATACAAAAGGGAGAAACGCTTTTTCCTCAGGAACAGGGGATGTGATGGGATGCTTTTAGCTACCGGTAATGGAACCCTCCACCACACATACATACACACTCCCAAGTTAAAGTAATTTAAATATGAAACCAGAGGGAGCTTACTGGTTCACAGAATTGAAAAATCAGAGGTAGAATGACTTCAGGCATGGCTGAAGCCAGAGGCTCAAATAATGTCCATTTGAACTTGTTCTCTTAGCTCTGCTCCCCTCTGGACTATCTCAATTCTTAGGCAGATTGTCCCCTGGTAGGTAGCGAGATGGCTACCAGCAGCTCCAAACATACATCCTACTAGCTTAACAATTGTAGCGGGAAAAGATCAGAGCTTTCCCAATAGCCCTGGCAAATGCAACAGAACTGACTCTCATAAGCTCCACCTGGGTCACTGGGTATAATGAAGAATTTGGGTTTTGTCCTAGCTTCCTGGCACAGAGCTTTTAAAATACTTGGAATTTACCAAGTAGTACCAAGAAGTGCTCCTTAGATCACACCCGAGTTTTAGCTAATGAGATAACTAATGGTAAGTCCCTAGATAGCGTCAGGATGAGGGCTGGTCACCAAAAAGCCTATCCTGGTGATTAGAGGTTTGGGATTTCTTTTAAAGGTTTGTTTGTTTAATCTCTACATTTTTTTTTAAAAAAAAGATTTTATTGATTTATTCCCGAGAGACACAGAGAAGCAGAGACATAAGCAGAGGAAGAAGCAGGCTCCTGTGGGGAACCCAATGTGGGACTCCATCACAGATCCCGGGATCACGCCCTGAGCCAAAGGCAGACGCTCAACCGCTGAGCTACCCAGGCATCCCTTAATCTCTACACTTATCATGGGGTTTGAACTCACAATCCCTGAGATCAAAAGTCACATGTTCTCCTGAGTCAGCTAGGCGCCCCAGAAGCTTGGGATTTTGAGGCAGCTGGACCTCTGGGAAGGGGAGGAGGACCTAGAGATTCAGTCACATGGCAATGATTTAATCAAGCATGCCCAAGAAATGAAACGAGGTCTCCCAGAACTCACTCTATGCCTCTCTTCATTTGGCTGTTCCTGACTTGTATTCTCTACTATAAACCTGTAATCATAAGTATAGCATCTTCCTGCATTCTGTGAGTTGTTCTAGCAAATTATCACACCTGGGGGCGGGGGAGAACCCATGGGAAACTCCCAGATCTGTAGCAGGGTGGTCAGAAGCGAAGATGGCTGGGGAACCCCACCTGCAGCTCACATCTGAAAGGGGTCAGTCTGTGGAGTTCTGAGCCCTTTAACTTGTGGGGTCTGAGTTAACTTTGGGCAGTTAGTGCCAGAACTGAACTTCAGTGCACTAGTTGGGATTGAAACTAGAATACCAACCCTGAACCAGTATTTATGATCACAAGGGATAGATTACTGGATCACAGACCACTCATCTGAGATTGGGATGGGCTGAGCACGGCAGAAAGTGGCTCTTCAAAGGATAACTAGGGAGATGCCTGGGTGGCTCAGTGATTGAGCGTCTGCCTTCGGCTCAGGGTGTGATCCCGGAGTCAGGGGATCGAGTCTCGCATAGGGCTCCCTGTTTGGAGCCTGCTTCTCCTCCCTCTGCTTATGTCTCTGCCTCTCCTCTCATGAATAAATAAAATCTTAAAACAAAGAATAACTAGGGTCTCTGACAGGAGGGGAAGTGGTTGCTCATGGGATTCTTCTGGAGGTCATCTTGACCCTATCCCATTGCAAGAGATGGGGATTTCTCCTATTATGTCATCTTTTCTGGGATGTCAAATTCAGCTTTGGTGCTTTGGTCAGGACCTCCTGCCCCTCTAAATCATACTCTTCTCACTCAGGACATTTTGACAGCCTAAAATACTCCAGCTTCACTCCATACACCATTTCCCCTATTTGTGCCAATCTTCGTCCTTCTGTTTCAGGCTTCAAAGTGTGGCGTCTTCTTGGATGGCCAACCCACCTAGGCCACCTCTAAAGTGCCTTCTACTCCTTTGTTTTTGTGTGATATTCACAAAGTGTTTCCAATTGGAATGTCTTCAGTCACATCTGAGTGACCGGGGTAGTGGTGATCAGATTTATGTGTTTGGAAGGAAATCCAGGGCCAGTATGGGGGTGGGTGGGGACTGGAAGCAGAGGAGACTAGTGCTGTGGTCCAGAAGGGGATGGTGCTGACCTGGCCAGGGCAGTACAGTGGGGTTAGCAGCAAGGAGAATAACCAGTGAGATCTCTGAGGAAGCACTGCTGAGGCTGGCTGGTGGGGAAGAGTGAAGAATGCCTTTGAGTTTCCAATAAGTCTGCTGAGGACAAAGCTCTGGGCCCTAGTGCCCCATTTGCCAATAAGTTGTTGACCAACCTACTACTCATTCCATTACACCAGACCCCACCCTCCCTTTAGAGGTCAGAGCTGCAAGAAACCTTAGAGATCATAACATTTAACTTCATCATTCCCTCCCAATTTTATAAAGCAGAGGCTTCAAGAGTTACAGGGGCTCACGTTTATTTTTAACATGAATGTGATTACAAGACTTGCTTTCCATTGAAAACATCAGACACTTAATAAGCCCAGCATAAATGCTCAACTGAAATAATTCAACACATAGCTGCTTCAACAAATCCTTCACCTGAGTGTCAGGCACTGTTGGCAGAATTAAAAAAAAAAAAAAAAAAAAAAAAAAGCTCTGATTGTCATGATCTGGTGAGACAGGGAACAGCAACAACCCCAGAAACCAACCAACAAGCAAACTATTAAGACAGTTTTAGACATTTAGGTGCTATGAAGAAAATCACAGAGGACCATTGGTAAGAGGATGACTGGGAGCTACTTTGGACAGAAGAGGTGGTATCTGAGGTAGACCTGAATGGTGAAAGAAACAGCCCTGGGGAAAGCTACATTGAAGAACACAACAGGGACAGGGAAGGCTGAGGTAGAAACAGTGGTGGGATGTTTGCAGAACAGGATGGCCGGTGTGGCTGGGAGTGAGGAAAATCATACTAGATGGAGTCAAAGAGGTGGGCCACAGGGGGAGTTTGGATTTTTATACAACTTTATTGAGATACAGTTCATCTGCCATACAATTTTCCCATTTAAAGTAGGAATTGGGATTTTATTCTAAGTATAGTAAGGAGTCACAAGGGGAGGGTTAATTTCTGATCCACATTAATTAATTTATTTAAATTTGAAAGGCAATCTTTATTTTTATTTTATTTACTTATCTCTACATGGGCGGGTCTCGATCTCACATTCTCAAGATCAAGAGTCACATGCTGAGGGTGCCTGGATGGCTCAGTTGGTTAAGTATCTGCCTTTGGCTTAGGTCATGGGATCCCAGTCATGGGATTGAGTCCTGTAACAGGCTCCCTCCTTAGCACGGAGCCTGCTTCTCCCTCTCCTTCTGCTCCACCTCCCTGCCCCTGCTCTCTAATAAAAAATCTGAAAAAACAAAACAAACTTGCATGCTGTACCAACTGAGCCCCTTCTGATCCACATTTTAAAGGCTGATTTGAGGACTGGGTGGAGGATGGATTTGCCAGCTATTGAGAAGAACAGGAGCTGTAGAGGTTGTGAACTAACCTAGGTGACAGATGATCCCAGAATGAACCACAGGGTTGACAGTGGAGATAGACAGAAATGGTCACATCTGAGATAATTTTGGAGATGAAACCAGCAGGCCTGAGTAAATGGGTTAGACTTTGGGGTTGAGGGGAAGTTAGAAAGGTGGCACCATTTATTCAGATGTGTAAGCAGAGCTTGGGAGAGAATGAAGGGTTCTGTTTTAGACGTGATTGTTTGGTCTATACACACCACATGGTGGCACCCTTTAGTTTGGAAGGCTCATTAATAGTTCAAGCGCAATCAACCAGAGCCCTACAGTGGCCAAGCGGAGGATACAGACAGAAAGGAAATCCATTCCTTGCCCTACTCAGGCCATTCCGTCTCAGACAAGTGAAACCAAGAAACATGTCTCAGGGTATCAAGTGCAGTAAGACAGATCATCTGTTAGGAGGTATTTGAATGCAAACAGAAAACTGTGACACAGTCTGGCTTAAATAATGACATTCCTCTTCACAAGGAGTCCAGTCTTCTAAAATCCTGTTTTGCCCTCTTCTGGATTTCGGCTTCATCACTGACTGGAAATATGATGGGCAGAGCAGTTCCAGGTTTGGTCCAGTGTGCGTCCAGACCCACCCAGCAACACCCAGAATCAGAAGGCTGTCCATCTCTTTGGTGTCTCCTT
Source organism: Vulpes lagopus (assembly GCF_018345385.1). Classification (NCBI taxonomy): domain Eukaryota; kingdom Metazoa; phylum Chordata; class Mammalia; order Carnivora; family Canidae; genus Vulpes; species Vulpes lagopus. Next base: position 107,306,886 of record NC_054826.1, on the reverse strand, counting down.
CAGAGTGAGGGACCCTTTCCTGGAAGCCCCCCAAAGCAGATCTCCTCTTACCAATCACCGGCCCCAAGAAAGTCACACACCCAACCCTAAACAAAGCCCCTGGCAAAGAGAATGGGACCACCAGAAGTAGACGAGACCTGTCAGGATTTATTCTCAGAACTGGGAAAAGGGCCACCTTGAGCAAACTCGAGACCCTGTGTGTAGGAAGATGGAAAAATGGCCGTTAAGCAGGAGCTCAAACGCACAGACTCCTGGCCTTTGATTTGCCATTTGATTTCAAGAGTATCTTTTTTTTTTCAAGAGTATCTTTTTAAAGAGTTCAAGATTCTGCACAAAAAAAAAGTCTTTAACTATAATCACTCAAAAACTCAGGTCTGAAAGAGAAAAATGTTTCTCTAAGCAAATTCACAGCCTCCTAAAGTCCTGATTTTTTTCCCATTTCCTTTGCTGTTCATGCCCTCACTCCCCACTCTTCCTCTAACCCTAACCCTCTCCAACCCCCACATGCTATGTTTCTCCAGCAGTCAGCCTTCCTTCTTCACTTGGCACTGCTCACAAGCATTTTTCCAGGCGGTTGGCTCCCCTTGTCTCTGCAACTCTGAGCCCCCTCTATTACTATGTCATCTAGTGGCTATGCCAGATTCATGCTCCCACATCCACATGCAGGACATCTGGGTTCACTGGGCACGGCTGACACCTGGGGAAATTCCCTGCTAGCACTCTTGTTCTCCAGCATCAAAGTGAGGCCAGCTCTCTCAGACTCCTCTGACACAGACACAGGATGATCTAGACTTCTCCAATCAGACGCATTCAAAGGAGGTTTTGAATGTGCCTGACTTTGGGGGGCAGGAGGGTCGGAAGGGAAGGTCATTTTCTTGATGTAGATGTGGCTTCGGTGCCATGAGCAAGTAGGTGGCACAGATAAGTCAAAGTCCTGGCCTTTTGCGTTTGGTGGCAGTAGCGGGAGCAGCACTTCTCTTGCCAAGTCAGATTCAGTTCTGTGGCTTGGTAGTAATTTTTCTAGCCTGTCCCACAATTCTGTAAGCTAACTCAAACAGTTAAACACATCCTTCTTCTGTGTAAACCAGCCAATGTAAATTCTGTTACTCGTAAATCAAGGAACCCCAACTATTACAGAGGATGCCACAGTCAACAGCTCATCAACAACAAAAAGTCTTCTCCCTTTGGACTCCTTTCCAGCGGCTGCTATGTTTCTCAAATTTCAGTCATCCGTATACCATCTGCCCCCCAAATCTGCCATATAGTTATACTACCCATATCATCTACCACATAGTTTCTTAAATTGACTCATTTTTTAAAAAATTGACTCATTTTAAAAATGAGCTCAGTATTTGCCATCCCAGTTTTTTTCCTCCAAATTAACACACATTCAAATAAACACAGTACCACTAAAACAGAAAGCATTTGTTCAAGTGCCACTCCCTCCCCCCAAAATCTTACATTCTGATAGTGGCAGGTAGTGTTTTAGGAGAAATTCCTAGGAGTGGAGTGACAAAGGTACAGAATAAAGACAAAGAAAGCCTTTAGTTATGGCACCAGCCCTTCCGAAGCAGAGTTGACGGGTTGGAGGGCTAGGAGGACAGAAGTCTTAGCAAGTTCTTCATTTTATCTGAGCAGTAGATTGACAGCTCAATGACAGTACCAGGCAGTGGTTAAGTGCACACTTTTTTGGAGGTTAGCTGTATTGAGTTCCTAAATCACCCTGATGCTCAGTTTTCTCACCTGTAAAATGGGGGAAATAATGGCTCCAATCACACAGGGCAACATGGGTGCTTTGAATGTGAGCCTATACGAAGTATTTGCACAATGCCTGATGCACACACAAAGCTCTAGCTCTGAGTTTTGGAGCGTGGGAAACAGTGTGTGGTATAATAAATACAGTTTCCCTGTCTGTGCTCAGGCCCTCCTGAATTATAATCTTCAAGGGAGGAATTAGGGGATCTATTTGAAACAAAAACCATGGGTGGAGTCTTAGGATCTGATGAGTTTGGGAAACACCATTTGGGTTAAGCACTGCCATTCTCATCCCAGGGTGATGAGATGATGGAGGTGAAAGTTAAAGGTCATTTGCGAGGTTTGCACTCACTTGTTCAGTCAACAGAAGTTTCCTGAGCGCTCACTGGGTGCCCCACCCTATGTTTGGTGCTGGGGACACTGCAGGAACAAGAAAGACTCAGGCTGCGGGTATGGGCACCTGCGGCGGGTCCCTCACCTCGGTACCATCTGCGTTAACTGGGTAGGCGATCAAGGGAATTAGTCTCTGGCCTGCTGGGGGGCCCCAGGGGTGGAAGGCCAAGTTGTCTCTCCCCGCAGGTTGTGAGCCCGAGGGCGGGTATTTGAGGGTCAAGGACTGTGGGGCCCGTAGGCCCCTGGGCTCATTGCTGTCTCCTGTCCAGCTCATTTCCTCTCAGGGCCAGATGTCAGTATCTCCCCACGAAGTAGATACTACTGTTCCCGTTTTACAGATAAGAAAACAAAGGCTCAGCGGAGAGATGGGTTACATTTGCGCGCTACCCACGAAAGGCTTCCAGGCCCGTGTGTCTCAGCCTGGCCGCAGGGCCTGATCCTACCTCCAGCGGCGGCTCAACGTCCGCCAGATCTCTCGCCAGACCCGCGCGATGCGTCGGCCTCCCGGGGGCTCTAGGCCAGAACGCCCCCGAGCAGCCCGGGCCCGGGCCGCCGCCTCGGCCTCCTGGAGGCCGGCCCCCTCGCTCCCGACCCCGCCTAGCCCTATCTGACTCCCAGGCCCCGCGCTAACACAGCGCGCCGCCCCGGGAACTACAACGCCCGTGAGCCTCCGCGGCGCTGGGGAGAGACCGGACGCTCTACGTCGCCGCCAGAGACAACCGCTTTGCCCTCATCAGCACGCGAGACCCGAGGGCGCTGTGGAAACCTCCCTCCCTCCCCGCCCCCGAGACACCGGCACCTTCCCGGCCTTGTCTTGGGTCCTACGCCCGGAAGTCGTATGATGGCCATGAAGACTGGAGGCTAGAGAGACCCAGACTTGTCCTCTGGGCCTTCACTTCCGCCGGAAGTGACCTCCAGTCCCCCCGTGCCCTTCCCTTTCAGCACGCGCGGGCGCCCGGGACCCGGCACTCGGGGCTCGAGTACGACCACCATGGCGGCCACCACCCTGCTGCGCGCGACGCCCCTCTTGAGCGGTGAGGGGGCGGGGAAGGCCATGGCGGCGCGGGGCCACGTGGGGGTTGTCGCGAGCGGCCGGGATCGGACCCACGCCCTGACTCCCAGCCTCTGCCCCGGCAGGTCTCGGCACCAGCCCGACCTCCCTGCTGCAGGGCCTGTTGCGGCCGCTGAAGGCCCCAGCCCTGCCCCGCTTATGCCGTGGCCTGGCCGTGGAGGCCAAGAAGACCTATGTGCGCGACAAGCCCCATGTGAACGTGGGCACCATCGGCCATGTGGACCACGGCAAGACCACACTGACCGCGGCCATCACCAAGAGTAAGCGGGGATGGGTCGGGGGCGTCCGGAAGCGCCCGCCCTGCAGGAGAGACCTGGAGCTGGGGAGGTGCTGCTGGAGGTGTTATGGCCCCAGGAGCCAGAATCCTGGCAGGCGGTGGATTGCAAGATGCGGGAAACACATTTCTCCTGAACATGAAAGATTTTGTGATGCATAAGCTGAGGAGCCGGAATGGCCTCTCTCTTGTCGTGGCCAGCGCCCTGTAGGCAGAGGCTTTACCCTAGAGAAGTCGCAGGGCTGGACCATGAGGCCTTGTTACATTTCCCTCTGACCCGAGTTACACCCACTGCAGGAGCTGAGGGAGGGTGTCATGGACACATTATTCTGGCCGACTGTCCTTTTGTATAGTAGGTGGGAGGGACTCGGTGTGGCTTAAGCCTTGCCTCCTTACCTCTGGTACTTCATCTGAGAGGCTTATTCTTCTCCTTCCCCTTAGTTTTAGCCGAGGGAGGTGGAGCCAAGTTTAAGAAATATGAAGAGATTGACAATGCCCCTGAAGAACGAGCCCGAGGAATCACAATTAATGCGGCTCACGTCGAGTACAGCACTGCTGCCCGCCACTATGCCCACACAGATTGCCCAGGTCATGCAGATTACGTTAAGGTGAGAGTGTTGCTGGATACAGGGTCAGGGGCTGTCTCCCACCAGAAAAAATGTTGGACTTGTGGAGAGGTTAGGATATTCAGGGTGCATGGGTTGAGGTCCTGGATTTCTGGGCATAGCCACTCAAAGTGCGTGGTAAGGAGATAGCAGAAAAAGGTGGGCCTCCATTCCTAACTGCTGTGCTTGGTTAGACGGATTTGGAGCTGAGGTGAGGGGGTCTTTGAACTGGGCTGTTTCCTCTCCTCCTACTCAGAATATGATCACAGGCACCGCCCCCCTCGATGGCTGCATCCTGGTGGTGGCGGCCAATGACGGCCCTATGCCCCAGACCCGAGAGCATCTGCTTCTGGCCAGACAGGTACTCAAGAGCCTGGGGAGGGGTGGAAAGAGAAAGAGTGGGAAATTGGGTCCATTCAGGACACTATTTCTCTCTCTTTGCCATCCAAGATTGGAGTAGAGCATGTTGTGGTGTACGTAAACAAAGCAGATGCTGTCCAAGACCCTGAGATGGTGGAGCTGGTTGAGCTGGAGATCCGGGAACTGCTCACTGAGTTTGGCTACAAAGGAGAAGAGACCCCCGTCATCGTAGGCTCTGCCCTCTGTGCCCTTGAGGTGAGGGGGGATAGGGGGTCAGGCAAGGGCTGTTACTGGCATCGGATGGGGCTGGATGGGCGTCCAGAGCTTTGTTTTGAATCTGGGGAGCATCTCTTAGTAAGAGGAACAGAATGACAATTTCAGAATCCTGTCATCTCCCCCCATAGCAACGAGACCCCGAGCTAGGCGTGAAGTCTGTGCAGAAGCTGCTGGATGCTGTGGACACTTACATCCCAGTACCCACCCGAGACCTGGAGAAGCCTTTCCTGCTGCCTGTAGAGTCCATTTACTCTATTCCTGGTGAGGACCCTGTTCACTTGCATCCTTCTCTAGCTATAGCCTGACCCAGAATACCTGATGTCCTGTCCTATTTTTTTCCAGGCCGGGGCACGGTGGTGACAGGTACACTAGAGCGTGGCATTTTGAAGAAGGGAGATGAGTGTGAGTTCCTGGGACATAGCAAGAACATTCGCACTGTGGTAACAGGTATGGGAAAGATGCCTTGGGACCCAGGGGCTGGCTCCAGGATTTCCCTTGCAGATCCTTTGTGCCTTCCCTCTGCCCTAGACCCTCCTCCCTTGTCTCGCCTCCCTCCTAGGTATTGAAATGTTCCACAAGAGTCTGGAGAGGGCAGAGGCAGGCGACAACTTGGGGGCCCTGGTCCGAGGCTTGAAGCGGGAGGACCTGAGGCGTGGCCTGGTCATGGCTAAGCCAGGATCCATCCAGCCCCACCAGAAGGTGGAGGCACAGGTGAGGGAGGGCTCCCAATGATGATGGGCAGTGCTGAGCCAAACTGCCCCATGCAGAGGCAGTCTTTCCAACCAAGCATAGCTTCACCCTTGTACTCTCTCTTGCAGGTTTATATCCTCAGTAAAGAAGAGGGTGGCCGCCATAAGCCTTTTGTGTCCCACTTCATGCCTGTCATGTTCTCCCTGACTTGGGACATGGCCTGTCGGGTTGTCTTGCCACCAGGGAAGGTATGGTGGGTATAGGGAATGTGAAGAAGTAGAAAAGACACTCTTCGTATCAGCTCTACCTACTCACAGTTCTAATTATGTGACAACATGGGTGACTTTTCCTTGATTGGTATAAAGCCAGTAATGGAAAGGTGGCTGGGTGGGTTTAGAGTGAGAGTCTCCACCCAGTATTCCCTGGGCCAGTGAAAAACTTAGCATGGCCTATCATTTATTTATCTGTACAAAGATCTTCCAGAAGAGGATTCTCCCTGTTGAGAGTTCCACTACACATAATGGCTCAGAAAAGTCTTGTGACTAAGAAACCTGCATGATCCAAAGTTTTCTGGACTTTAAAGAAGGAACCGTAGGAACACTGGTCACCTTGTCCTTTTCTGTCACCATATATGCTGTTTGTATCTGCCTGGCAGCTGGGGTGAAGCTCTCCCCAGAAAGACACCCACCCCCCCACTCCCACTGCCCTGCTGCATTTCCTGGAACTTTTTAGAATTTTTAATTTAAAGTCAATTGAGTTAACATTTCTGTAACTTTTAACTCTAGTAGGCAGCAAATAGTTGGGAAGGTGTCTTGAGGGCCATGCATGAACCCTGTCTCTGACCCCACCAGGAGCTTGCTATGCCCGGGGAGGACTTGAAGCTCAGCCTAATCCTGAGGCAGCCCATGATCTTAGAGAAAGGCCAGCGTTTCACCCTGCGAGATGGCAACCGGACCATTGGCACAGGCCTGGTCACCGAGACACCAGCCATGACTGAAGAAGACAAGAACCTCAAGTGGAGTTGAGTCTGGCCTCTGCTCTGGCTCTGTTGTTGGAAGGCCGCACCGCCCAGCACTCTCTCCTAGCTCTGATGCTCCCTCCCCAGAGCGTGGGCTGCAGCCCAGCAGTGCAGCTAGACTGACCCTTCCCTGGTCAGGAGGGGCCCCAGGGCCTGCCAGGTGAGGTAGGTCAATAAACTGTTCTGTGAATAGTGAGGGACGTTGTGTCTTGTGTCCTTTGTTTCTCCCTCCCCCATCCTCTCCAACTTAAACATGGAGCTGGGGACATGTGAGCTTGTGAGATCCCTCAATTCATCTCTGGTAGTTTGGAAAAGCTCGTGTCTTAATGCTGTCACAACTGTTATGAGTGACTTGAGAAAAGGAGCAAAGTTGGTCTATTGAAGTTAGTTGTGGCTGCCTAGCAAAATACTGTGGTTGGATTGTTGGCTGTCCTATGGGAGACACTGGGGACTTATCCTTTGGAGCCAGCGCGTGTTCTGCTGAGGTGCCAAGCCCACCTCTCCTCTTGTAGTAGTTACTGAGGCCGTTAACATCTACCTACCCTTGTCTAAGCTTTAGGATAGTGGGAACTGTAGCTCACTGCTAGAACCAACACCTTGCATTTAAAAGGAGGAACCTGGTAAGTCTGTGTAGGTTATCCCCCCTACCATTTCAGACATGGAATTGAGAAATAAAGTGAAGGTTTCATTTTGAACATGTACTGAAATTTAAAATTAAAGGATGGGAATAAAATGCTGAGTATGTATTTAAAACTTGAAACGATTGGCCAGGATGCTGACCCCAAACAAAAACAAAAAAGCTTAACTTTCAGCAGGGATTAAAGGGCAGGGCACCCCTTTCAACCTTACTTCCTGACAAATGAGTATATTCAGCACTGACCAGCCACCCAGAAAGGAGAGGCTCTTAGGCCCAACCCAAGAGCTGTTTTGAGTCACAACTGAAATCTGTGACTTTACAGCACAGGCAGAGAGGTGGGCTAAACAAAGGACAAAAGCTTCACAAAAGACTATCCAGCAAAAAAAAAAAGACTATCCAGCAATAGGGCAGGTTTGCTTTACTCTCCTTCCTCAGCTTCTGAGGTGAGCCAAAGTTTTGTGGGACTTCTGACTGCATGAAGGCAGGGACCTACCCGTGAGCCTCAAGGCCACCCAAAAGCACTGCAGTCCCATCTGCACCTGAGCCATCCTGACCCCAGGTGACTTTCCTGCTGCCCCCTTGCCCCTAGTGCCAGCCCCTGAGCTCTTCCGCTGGGGACCCCAACCCTGCACATTTGTTTTCCCCTATCTCTATATATCCTCTCCCTCCCACATCACGGCCACCAATTATGTTTTCAGACTCACACTGGATCTCTTCCCCGTGATGTGATGCAACCTTTACTTTTCCTGCCCTGCTTTCAGCCCATCTTCTCTGGCTTTGGTCTCAGCTGAAACACCTCTACCTACCCATGAATACCAACCCTGTCCCCTTGATGCTCTAAGGGCAAAATGATGTTCACTTAAAAGAAGAAAACCAAGGCCAGGACACAGTAAAAATTGCAACCTGTTTCCTTGGGAATAACCAAACACTTCTGCAACCTATCACTTCCACATTCCCAAACCTAGCTCTTTTGTGCCATTTAGGCCCTGGTTTAGTTTCTTGCTCCCCTAAACCAGGCTCCTCAACCCAGGCATCTCCCCTCTTCTGCCAGTGGGCTCATCTTCACAACACCCACCAACACACCACACCTCCCAGCTATGCACCCTGTAGGCTGTTTCCAGCAGCCAAAACCACTTTTCAGTGCAGAGGTAGATGAAATTCGTAAGTACTCACACTAGCAATAAAAACTTGAAATCATACCTCAGAATGAGGCCAGCATCCGAGAATAAAGCCACTGGGAAGCTGGGTGACTTGTGGCAGTGACAGTACAAGCATCCTCAGACCGTACCTGCCACATTCTCCCCACTGCTGGGGGCCACCTCAGTCCTCCGAAGACTTCACAGCTACCATCTCACTCTGTTCTCCAGAGGAAACCACAGGCAGGTTAAGTTAGTTTAAAATTTTATTTTTTTTTACTTTTTTTTAATATTTTTTATGTAATAAAAAGTAAAAGTCCTTGTCCAACCATCCTTGTGGGGCATCTGTCTGTCTGTCTCTCACACAGGTCACTTCAAGTTAATGGGGAAGAAAGAAACAGGGGGCCCAAGTCTGAGGTTATAAATAATAGAAAATAAAAGATCTTCCGTCTCCAGCGGGGGATAGATGAGAGGATGGGAGGGCAAGATGGGGTGGGGACAGGCAGGGGCAGAGCAGGAACCCCCCCACCCCCGCTGGACCCTGGCCCTGCCCACTTGAGGCCCCTCCCCTTCAAGGTGCTTGGCAGGAATTCCCCAGCTCCCCCAGGGGAAAGGGGGGATTGGGGAGCTGGGACTGGTCCGAGCTGCTTGGGGGAAGAGACATAGATCACTCTTCCCTCCACTCATGGAGGTCTCAGGTCGCGGCCAGGACAATCTTCAGTTCCCCGGGGGGTGGAAGGGGAGCTGCTGGGAGGGATGAGATTGAACTGGTTGGAGGGGAAAGAGAAGAGAGCAGGAGCATTAGAACCCAAGCAGCTGTCCCTTCATCCAATGCCGTCCAGTGTGGGGTGTGGGGGGAGTGTTTGGGTAGGAGCGGCCTCCTCAAGGTGTCTCATGGGGCTGTCAGAAGCACAGATCAATCGCTGTTTCCCAGTGAGCCAGAGCCCTTACTCATGTGCCCAGCTCAGCCCCCCACACCCCAGCCTGGCCCTGTCTGCTGCGCTGACCTTACCTCGGCTAAGTCAGGAGACAGTCGGGGTCACTGAGAGCTGGGGAGGCAGTGGGGAGGGGGGCTGCTGGATCACAACTGAGCGAGGACGGAGGGAAGCAAAGGACAGAGCCAGGAGCAAGCCCCTGGCGGCGGCGACTGTGGCTTCTGCCCACCCTACATACTTCACAGACAGGTGCAGGTCGGCGGGCGCCCTGTGGGACAGCCCTGCCTCCAAGACCCCTCACTCCCCTCCCAGAACCCGTGCATCCTGCCCCACCTGCAGCCCATCAGCTCTTCCATGCCAAATTCCCCCAGCTAACGAGAACTCACGAATCCTGTCATCGGCTCCTCCTGGAAATCCAGGCGCCTGGCCAGGCTGCTCACCTTGGGGGTGTCCGATGTAGGGATAGGGTGAGGGTGTGGAAGCTGAGAGTGCAGGCACCCCACTCTGGGGCACCGCGCCTTGGGGGGGGCCCCCATGGCTCTGGGGTGGGTGCAGCAGCATCACCTGGGGCGGGTGGGGAGCCCCAGGGTGAGGGGGCGGGGCTGCTGTGATTCCAGTTTGGACATGGGCCTGTAGAGAATGAGAACAGCTGTGAGCAACCCAGAAGCTAGACATGGGCTCTGAGAATGCCGGTGTTAAGAGCACTCAGGAAAGGAACACCAAGGATTGAAGAACAGGACAGGCCTGGGTCCTGAGTCCTGACAGCAAAACAGAAGCATAGAAAGTAAGTTCCTTGGGTTCTTACCTGGGTAACATGGGCCATGTTGGTGAAGCCGTGGGGCAGCTGCTGGTGGGCATGGATGGCATACACAGCGGCTGGTTGGGGGAAGCTGCTCTGAGGGGACTGGGCAGAAGGTCCCGGTGGCAGAGAAGGCGGCGTGCCTGTCAGGGCCCCTGGGTGGTACAGATTCTGCTGTGGCTGTCCACTGCCCAGGTGTGGGGCCTGCCCCGCCTGGTGCTGTTAGGGGGAGGGGAAGGGTGAGTGCCACCCCGCTCCTCAGGTGCCAGGGCTACCACCCACTGACCCTGAACCTCCCCTGGGACTCCAACCCCCTCTTCCAGCTACCCCCTTCTGCCCCGACCACTCGGGATCTCCCAGGGCAGGCACCTGGACGGGACTGGGGGCCGCATGCTGGGACTGCGGCTGGCTCCCAGTAGGCGTGGTGGCCGGCTGCGGCTGGTGGGCATGGAGCTGCGTGGCATGGTGTGGATAGGACTGGTGAACAGTGGCTACAGCAGGAAAGAGGGAGAGAATCAGTGCTAAGCACACTGGAGGCAGCTAAGGAGCACAGTCCAAGAAGGACACAGAACTCACCATAGAGGGCTTGGGGGGTGGGCTGCTCTGCAGAAGGGTACTGAGGAGTGGAGGACGACACAATGGCCTGGGGATGGCTCCCCGAAGTCAGCATGCGTGGGTTGCTTTGAAGCATGGGGGCAAACACCGGCTAGAGGGGCAAGAGAGAAGTGATCAGCACATTCTGCCACCTGAGAACCCGGGTACAGCACAATTCTGGCCTTGTCATAACCACTCCTTTATAACATTCACAGTGACCCCAACAAGGAGATACTATTTTTTCTGTACTGCAAAGAACAGCAGCACCTTGCTACAGGTCCTACCAGAGTGAGGACTGAAGCCCAAGTCTGACACGCAGAACACTGCTGGCCTCTCTCAGCCAACTGAGTCTGGGTGATGGACAGATGTGATCCTTAGCTCTGTTCCCCACCCCACCCCCACATCCTCCCTGTGCCTCGGTCACCTGCGAAGGGTAGTGGGCCATGGGCTGCATCATGGCAGGCTGGCCTGGGAACTGCTGCGGGGTGTAAGGGATGTAGGAAGAGTAAGGTGTGGCAGCCACCAGAGGTGGGCCAGCAGCAGCGGCGGCCTGCATCATCGGAGGGGCTGAGGCTGGCTGGTGTTGGTCCGAGCGCTGGGGGGGCAGGGAGCCTGGGGTATGGGAAAGAGTGCCAAGCTCAAGCTCCATCTGGAGGCAATGAATGGGGCAGCCCCACCAACCAGCCTGCAAACTCTGCTCACCTTTTGCTCCCCGGTACTTGCCCTGCTGTCCAGGCACAGAGTTGGATACAGGATATGGATACATCTGAGGTGCCTAGGGACAAGAACACAGATGAAGCTGAATACCTTGCTCACAAATGCCCAGAACAGACCTCATCTGGTCCTCACCAGCCCAACTGAGCCTTACTCCAGACCTGGCTCAGTCTCTCTTACCTGAACAGCTGGTCCCATATGGATCTGAGGTATGTAAGAAATGTACTGGGGACTATAGAGCCCACTCTGGCCTGCTGTCAGCACCGGGATAGAGGGAGTTGAATGAGTTCGGGGCCCCGGAGAAGTTGGGGTACTGGTCGATTTATTCTGTAAGAGACAAGGGAAGACACGGAATTTTGCTTTTCGTATGCCCCTCCAGTGCCTAAACAGCAATACAGCACTCACAGTGCTGCATGCCAGATGCATTCCACCCTGTATCTTGGTTAAGCCTCACATTGGACACCAGAAGACAGGCATTTTCAAATTATAGGTGAGGAAACCAAAGCAAAAAAGTTAAATAGTTTTTCCATGATCACCAAGCTTTTTTTTTTTAAGTACAGGAGTTCGAACCAAATCAGGGGCCTGAATGAAATCCACACTTAACTACCCCAACTCACATTTTCCTTGAGCTGAACCCCCTAAACCTCAGGGAGAAACATATAAACACTCCTCAGAAATATCATGACCCTTCATTCCCAAGCGTGACACCTGTTTTCCCCAGAGTAGCCCAACTTTCACAGCCCCTCCCCCATGTTCTATCACCCCAACTCTCAAGCCTCTCAGGAAACCAGTCCTCATTTCCCCATCCCATCTCACCACAGACAGCAGAGGCTTTGTGGGATTGAACTCCTTGGCGTTGGGGTTCAGTGTTGATTTCTTCACTTGTCTGTGAGGAAAGAGGAAAGTCAATCTTCACGGCTTGCTCCTCTCCCTTAATGCCCACCCAGCTCCCCATCCTACTCACTCAGCAACTGGGCCCTCATCCTTGTCTTCTCCCTTGATGAGGCCCACTGGGGGGCTGCCAGTTTGGCTTGGGCAAGGTGGCGGGGGCTGCTCTGGCCCCTCAGTGCCTCCTGCTGGTGGCAGGGGCGGCTTGTCCTCTTTATCCGATACAGACTCCGTCTTGGAGGAGACCGGGGACCCCACTGGCTCTGAAGTCAATAGACCATCAACCTCCTTCTCTTTCCCTTTGGCCTCCTCCTTTAAGATCCGGGGAGGAAAAGGATCCAGGCTGGTCTCAGGGGAGCTACTGGACTGCAGCTGGAAGGAAAGCAGCACACATAGAGTACCCAGACAGCCGGTTTGGACCCCAGGCTTGGCCTCCCTTCTTGCATACTTACTTGCTCTCATCTATCCCCCCTGGTCCTAGTCCTGTGCCTCGCCTCTTCTATAAGCCCCCTTACCACCTTCATCCTAACAACCCTGGCTCTTTCTCACACTCCTCACCTTAAATTGGGCCCCAAACTTTCTCAGCTCTTCCAGTTGAAAGCGTTTCTGTTCATTCTGAAGGCCAGGGACTAGGACAGACAGGGAAAAAGGAAAAAATATACATTTCTCTTCTAAAAGGTGGTAACAATGCCAGTACCCCAAAGGACAAAGAAAACAAGAAAAAAAAACTCATGAGTTCTATAAAGCAAATCAGGATCACACAACCAACCACACGCTGTTTCTGAACCCCCACAACTCTCGTTACCTTTTTTAAAAGATTTTATTCATTTTCTTAGAGAGAGAAAGAAGAGAGAGCGAGAAAGAAAGAGAGGAGAGGGATCCCTGGGTGGCGCAGCAGTTTGGCGCCTGCCTTTGGCCCAGGGCGCGATCCTGGAGACCCGGGATCGAATCCCACATCAGGCTCCCGGTGCATGGAGCCTGCTTCGCCCTCTGCCTATGTCTCTGCCTCTCTTTCTCTCTGTGACTATCATAAAAAAAAAAAAAAAAAAAAAAAAAAGAAAGAGAGGAGAGAGAGAGAGCACACGCGCACGTGCGCAAAAGCAGGGAGAAGGAGCAGAGGGAGAGGGAGCAGCAGACCCTGCCGATCAGGGAGCCCAATGCGGGGGCTCAATCCCAAAACCCTGGGATCATGACTGAGCCGAAGGCAGACACTTAACTATCTGAAGTGCTCTCCTAATCAAAGGGACATTACACCTCAGAAAACAAAATCCTCACCTTTCCCAGCTATCCGGGACAGCTCCTGGGACTCCAGAGTTCTCCCAGGTTCCTTGGCTGGAAGTTCTTTTACTGAGCAAGACAAGACACATGCCTGAAGGTCCTTCTGTCCAGAACCACACTTCACACTGTCCACAAGCCCTCATCCAGTTGGCTCTTACCATCTGTGGGGGCCAATGAGATCTTTGGAGAAGCTGGGGAAATGGAGCCTACCCCAGGATCCACAACCGAAGACGTCACAGGGATGGAAGCTGAAGAGGTCGGTACTGCTGAGCCGACGATGGGGGGCTCAGGACAGGAAGCTGAGATTGGGGCAGGGGCAGCCGACTTGGGAGAGCGCGGGGGGTACATCCGGCCCACTGCAAGAAAAGGGAAAGCTGTACGATGGTTACTGCTGGTCAATAAGTAAGGGGCATAGGAAACCCATCAGAAACACAAGGAAAGTTTATCCACTTTTTTTTTATATGCAAGGACACAAACCTAAATGCCCAAGAGAACAGACAGGTGACAAATGCAGGTAAGATGGACTCTTGGGCACTGTAAGAGATCGGAATGTTTATTTTTTATTTTTATTTTTAATTTTTTAATTTATTTATGATAGTCACAGAGAGAGAGACAGAGAGAGAGAGAGAGGCAGAGACACAGGCAGAGGGCTCCATGCACCGGGAGCCTGATGTGGGATTTGATCTCGGGTCTCCAGGATCGCGCCCTGGGCCAAAGGCAGGCGCCAAACCGCTGCTCCACCCAGGGATCCCGATCGGAATGTTTATAAAGGCAGTCACAACTCAGCAGCACCAACTAACTAGGATCATGCTGTCAGGATACGTTCAGTGTTTGCAGAACTTTTTTTAAAAAGAACTTTCTGTATTTCCAAAGAAACCAGAAATTTTGTCTCCTGTTTGAAACCTGTTTTAAAATGTTGATAGCTAAGTTTGACTTTTTTTTTTTTTTTTTTAAAGGAGACTTGGCCCAATGTGGGGCTTGAACTCACAACCTTAAGATCAAGAATCACATGTTCCACGACTGAGCCAGCCAGGCATCCTGACAACTAACAAAAAACATCTGCCAGCCAAACGCAAGCCGTGGATTGCTGTGCTGGCATTTCTACATGAGGGAAATAAACTATTTCCTAAAAAAGCATAAATCCAAGCCCCTATAAAACATCTCATATTGGGGCAGTCCCAGTGGCCCAGCGCTTTAGCGCCGCCTTTGGCCCAGGGCGTGATCCTGGAGACCTGGGATCGAGTCCCACGTCGGGGTCCCTGCATGGAGCCTGTTTCTCCCTCTGCCTCTCTCTCTCTCGCTCTGTCTTTCATGATTAAAATAAATAAAATCTTAAAAAAAAAAAAATCTCATATCTTGAAACTGTCTCCCATTTCAGTATTCCCACAACTGATACTTATAGCCCCCTACCAATTTGTTTCTTCATATATAACACTAAAATTTTACCTGCAGGAGGAGGTGGAACAGAAGCTTCTCCAGAAGGCCTACTGCTAGGTGAAGACAGAGTCTTGGCACCACCTCTCAGAGGCCGCTGTGCCTTAGGGGACATGCGGGAAGGGCCTATTTTTTTTTTAAGATGGGAAAAAAGAGGCAGAGTATCTGCTATTACATTAAAACCAACACATCACCCTTCCAGCCCCATCATGTACCCTTTCAATGATCCTTCCCACCTCCTTCCCTTCCTCTTTTCTACCTCCCTAACAAAAGCCTGCTTGCTTGGTAACTCACCTCCATTGATACCACGTGTCTCAGAACCTGGGCCAGGACTGCTACTGTCAAGGTGATGAGGGCCACGAGGCGGCAGAGAGCTAAGGCCAGGCCGGCCACCCCGGGAACTACTGCATCGAACTCCTCCCCGAGGACCTTCCCGAACTCGTTGGGGTAGAGGGATGTATTTTCCCTCCCTAGGGGAGAGAGTTCAAGTATGGTCAATTAGTCATAAATTCCACACATTTTGGAAGATGAAACCTTTCCTTCTAAAAGTGCACACGCACACATGCATGCGTGCACACATGCATACAAAAGAGCCTAGTTCCAGCTTTTTGCACTACCCCGCTTGAAGATCTGTTCTGGTTAAATGTTTTGTAGCTATAAGCTTATGACCTTAGGTTGCCTCAATGCTGACCTGACCAACCTCCACAGTTCTACCACTCCTCACCTATGAGAAAGATAGAGTCACAGCGTAGTTCAAAGTACGGCTTTTACAAGTTATTGAACATCATGTACGCTTTGATTTCATTTACTTTAAAGAAGATGTACACATATGAATGAATGTGCAGAGAAAAAAAAAAAAGACTATCAAAACTCAATACTTTTCCCTTAATCTGTAAGTTTTAGTTTTGTTACTTTGGGAAAATTACTCATCTGCTCTAGGCCTCCATTTTTTTCCCCCCAAGGCCCAGCGGGAAGGGCCGGCATGGGGCTGAGCGTGGACACGGAGCGTCCTCCGCTGGTCATTCCCTTGGAGGCCTCCATTCTTAAACCTGCAAATTGGGAGTAACTATGTACTAACCTACATCTCACATGGCCATGAAGCTTAAATAGGAGCATACAAAGCTCTTGGCCCAATCCCTGGAGCATCCAGAACCCCAAACACACCAAGCTGTCCCCAGCAATCACCTAGATGCCAGGCTGGGGCTCTCTCGTCCTGAACCCTGCCGCTGGACTGCACTATGCTTCTCCTCTTCAGTGCGTCCATCATCGTTCTCCATGGCGATCCGCAGGCGGTACTGGGGGCTTGATTCAATCTCTCGAGCCAATTGGGCTGCACGCAGCTCCCGCTGACGAAACTCTTCCGAGTTGTCCTTCTCCAAGGGTACCCTGAGAGGATCACCATAGGCCAGCACCACCCCAGTGTCAGGGGACAAGAGAAGAGAAAGGAAAAACATTTGCCAGTCCTATCAGCAGCTCAAGTATACAGATGTTTAAGCCCTCCAGCAACTCAGCACATATATAATGGGCACCTACTAGGTCCCAGGAGGGGCAACAAGGCCTCTCTCTGAACTAGAAGAGTATTATCTAAGCATGTGTTAAGTTCTAGAGAAAAAGTATGGATGAATGGACAAGCAGCAGCTAATTCTACCCATGAGATGGCCTGATATTTTGAGAGGACAATTACACATAAAGCAGACCAGGAGTGTGGCAAAGGCAACCTAGACACCCAGAAAAGCATGAACAAATGCTATGACCCCATGCCTCAAACTACACCATGTGGGAAGTACCAAGACACTCACGTGTAAGAAGAAAGACTGCTATCATAGGTGGTCTTCACACCATAGTTCTCCTCGTTGAACTTGAACATTTCATTGGGGTCCCATCCGTTGGACTGAGGAGGGATGCAGGAGAATGTTTTTAAAACTCAGCAAGGAAAACAACAATGACCTGTCATTCTCCAACACCAGGTTGAAAAACACACAAATCTGACCACACCAAGAATAGAAAAATAGGAAGGAACAAGGCTGGTAGGAATATCAACAGTACTACCAATTTGTAGCACAGATTGGCAACAAGTAAAACCAAAGTTTTAAGACCTAACAAATCCATTTCCGGGTTTATGTGCTAGAAAAATTTGGCATAGGTGTACATGGGGACACACATTCTTAAGTTCAGTAAGGCACTATTTTTAACACCAAAATAATGGCAACAAGTACCAATCAGTAAACAAAAAGATAAACACGTTTTGTTGTATATACATATATGTGTACACATATAAGCACAAGTAGATGGAAGTTAAAAGCAATAACTAGATCTATACACCAACATGAAAAACAATTCAAAAACAAGCAGGGAAAACAAATTCTTGTGCAAATGAAATAAAGTGTAACAATGCATTAACTCATAAGAATTTTTAAATGATGCAAAGTATTTGTTTTTAGAAGGTATATGGGTCTACATGGTCCACAATCTTGCCTATGCTTTGTTAAATTGAAGAAAAAAAAATCTTCAAGCAAATGCTAATAGCTGTCAATCACAGATAGTGGTAGAATACAAATTTTTGCTATTATTTTTTGTAGCTTTTTGCTTGGAAACTGACAGCCATCAATGGGCAACAATAAAAGACTTTTCTCTCCCTCCCCAGAAGCACTCTTGGTTCAAGAGTGACATCATGGTCAACAACCCACACTCGAGCAGCAGAGTGCCCTGCTCTCAGGTTCTCAGGGAAAGGGGGCTGTACCATGTCAGACTCGAGGTCATAGTCATCGCTGTTGCTGTCGCCCCCTTCCCAGCGCTGAAGCACCTTCTCTTTGTGCTCCCCATTCACCTTTGAGTTCATGGCAATAGCTGAATCAGTGAACTTGTCTGTGGGGGTAGAGTCAAAGATCAGGAGTCAGGGGATTCTTTCACAGCCTTCTTCCAACACTCCCACCCCCAGTAAGTAGTTGGGGAGCAGAGAAAAGTGTGTCAGGGTTGGGGGAGGGGAGAATGTGGCGGGTGCAGCACAAGACTCATCTTAAGAGTTCAAGAGGAAGGAGTTGAAAACAAAGCAAGGAAAACATGAAGAATCGCAACACAGGCCAGAAATTCATCCCACTGTAACTTAGACATCAAGACATATTTTCAAGAAGAAAAATCTAGCCCATCTCCTCAGACAAAAAGATGGTAAAGGGGAAAGGAAAAAAAAAAAAAGTCATTATGTAATTGCTCTCTGCTCTCTAGTCTGACATAAAAACCCAATACCTTTAGTAGCATAATTGAAGTCAACATTCCGGAAGTGGACAAGCATGACATCGCTTGGCTTAAACACCATTGTGTCCACAATGTCTTCCCGACGAGGGCCACCTGCTGGCTCAGATGCTTTCCGGTGTACAGCGTCTACTGCTAGTTCAAACTATAAAAGTCCCATTCCCGAATAGTAAAGGGTCAATATCAAGAAATGTGATGGTAAAAATATGACTATTTTTCTTTTACTCTTTCCAACCTTGTCCCAACACCACACTGTCTCGCACAAACAGCCTTCTCAACATCAGCCCAGCACTAAGTTTTTAACATTAAAGTACCCAGTCCTCAAATTTCCAACCCACATTTCTTATTGCTTCCAGCACCACTCTGGCACAGAGCTACAGAAATGAGTAACACAATGCTGTCCAATGCCATTCAACTCACATCTCCAGTGAGCTTATTTCATCCTCCTCCTCCCATGAAATTCCAAAAATAAACTATTTTGAGTACACTAACCTTTGAGCTCAGAGTCTTGAAGATACCTTCATATATGGTACCATTCTTCACCTTTACATCACAAGTGGAGCCCTGGAAGAGTGGGGAAAGAGAAAAGTGTCTCCAGCAAACTGACGCTTTACTTGTCTCAAACAACCTAGGGTTTAGCTACCAACTTACCACAACAGCTGTAAGAAAATGCAGCATTCTGGAATTGTTGTAGACACCCTCGAACACCTATCAACAACATAAAAGAGCTAGTCAGCACTTCACCTTCCTTCTTAATACCCACACTCCACTCACACTCACTTTGTATGTGCTGGGCGCCAGCTCTTCTGAGCCCAACTATTTGTGCACATGATCTGTCCTATATCCCCACACGTTCCTCTGTACTTTGGGGGTGAGGGGTGGCACTCACCGGTGACGGTGGGGGTCCCTTTCCTGTGCTTTGTCCCCTGTGAGAAAGGAAACGAGAAACTAGTTACTTAACCACATTCAATCCCTCTTATAGAATTAATTTCAAAGAACTCGGTTTCCTAGAACCACATATCCTGAGAAAATAATTTAGACTACCAACCAATTAATCAACAAGATTTTCAAGTTCTCACGTTTCAGAGGAAGAAAGGCATAGACAGTAAAAGTCAGGAAACACGTTTCCACCAAATGCCACTAAAAATAAGACCTTGATCAACAACGGTTGTCAATTCACAACCTTCTCACTTTCTCCAAGAGACCAGGGCCTCATGCTTCCAAGAAAGCAATGCTACAGTAGTCGTTAACCAACAATCCACCCTAGACATAGAGGTGAAAGCTCAGGGAATGCAGATTCAGAACCACCTAGCTCAGGTACGTTACCTCTCAAACGGAAAAGACAATCATTTTCACCAGCCTTACGCCCCAAAGTCTGGGAGGAGGGTACTCCCTTTACAACCTACCCTTCTCGACCCCTTTTACTCAATACCACCCACTCTAGGAGGGGTCACCGATCGCCTGGTTACCCTGCTCCTCGCTGGCTGATGTAACCGGCGGTTGAGGAGGGCGATGAGGGGGCCGTTGGCGGGGCTGGGGGACAGCGCAGCCGCAAAAGCCATCCACGGGGAGGCCTCGCCCGGTTCGCGCCTGCGCAGTAAAGCCCACGGGCCTCCAAAATCCCCCCTCCCGCGACCAGAACCCACTGCGCCTGCGTGTACCGCCACTCTCAATTCCATTAACCCACACACAGAAGGAACCGAGTGCGGTGTCCACGACTCATCCACAAACACCAGGCGAACCCGTCCACGCACACTTCCAAACCCTGCTCTACAGGTTACCCTCGGCTCACGAATGCCCGGGTCATGAGACAGAGCATCCGCGCGCACGTACGGGGAGAGCGCGCGCGCGCGCTGGAGGTTCCCAGCCCGCAGTCCTCCCAGTCGTCCCTCCTTCCGTCCCCCCGCCCACCCCGCTCCCCTCCTACTGGCCAGACCGGGAACCGGGAGGTAGCAACCCGCTCCCAAGTCCCTCCCTCCCCATTGGCCAAACTGTGGGCCGCGCGCCCCCCTCCATTGGCTACGGCCGGGGACCCCTTCCCGCAGCTGACTCCCTATTGGCTGAAGCCGGGGACCGCGAGACCCTTCGTGGTAATGGAGCCGGGGACCCCGATCACCTCTTCGCCCCCATAATGCCTCGTTTTGACGGCGCTGGGGGGATGCGCCCCGCCTGCCCTTAGGGCTCGAGCCCCGAGGCCCAACGCGGCTCTGAGAGCTGAGCACGGCCCCCAAATGTCCCGGTGGCCGCGCGGGGACCCTTTCCCTCCGACCTGTTAGGACCGGAGGGGGCCCGCCCCTAGCCTCGCGGGAGTTCCCCACTCCCCCCGGCGCCCCGCCAAGGTGGCCGGACTGGGTACCCGCCTCGCGCAGGGTCCTCGGGTCCCGGCCGCTGGGCCGGAGCCGCCGCCGCCGCCGCCCCGCAGCCTCGGCACCAGCGCCCGGAAGCCCACCCCTCCTCACCTGGCGCTGCCGATAGCCGCTGCCCCTGGCCTCTCCTGATGTTGCTGCTGCGGCGGCGGCGGCTGCGGCGCCAAGATGCCCTCGGCTCCCCGGCGGAGCCCGCTCCCGGCGGCGGCTGCAGGCCCCAGGCAGGGAGAAGCGGCCGCGGGAGGCCCTGGGGGAGCCGAGGCGGAGGCCAAGGGCCCCGGGAGGCCGCCGTTGGGAGGGCTGGTACCCCCGGGAGGCCGGCGGGCCACGGCCTGTTGCGTGGGGGGCGGCTGCTGGGGCTGGGAGGTCTGTTGTGGCGGCTGAGGCTTCAACATGATGGCAGCGTCCGGAAGGGGAATTAGGGGGAAGGGAGGGAGAGAGGAGGCCGGGGCTAGGCCCCCGCCGGAGAGCGCGGGAAGCAAGGGGGCTCGGGAAGCCGGGGACCCGCCGTTGGCGGGCGCGGGGGGAGCCCCGCGATGTCGGGGGTGGATAGAGAAGACCGCGGCGCGAGGAAGCGCCGCGAGGCGGAAGGGGAGGGGGGTCTCGCGGGCCGGAGGAAAGCGAGAGGGCGCGAGCCGGCCTGGCGCGCGTGCGCGTCGCCGGGGAAAGGGGAGGAGGAGGAGCGCGCGGGCGGGAGCTCCCGACGGGGGAGGGGCGGGGAGGAGGGAGCGGCGGCGCCAGAGGTCCGCGCGCGCCGGGGCGGTTGGCTCCGGGCCGGAGGGGGGAATAAAAAGGCGAGTCTCGCGCGCGCTCCCGGCCCTTGGGGTGCGGAAGGAGCGGCGCGGGCGCTCACGCGCGCCAAGGGGTTAGGGTCTCTAGGTCTCAAACAGCCCTAGAGGTTGGCGGCCGCTGTCGCTTCACAATGAGCGTGTGAAGCGCTGGGGGAGGAGCCGAAGTAGCCGTGAGGAAGGAAGAGCCGGCCGCCCCGCCTCCGCCGGCGGCGTAGCGTCGGGATGCCTCCGCCGCAGTGTGAGCTGTCACGGCGGGGCGTGCGGTTCTTCCGCCGTTTGGGGGCCCGTGGGCGGAGTCTAGTGCAAAGAAATCCCGAGTCTAAACACGCGTCCGCCCCTCTTAGGCCGGTCGGAGGTGTCGTGAGCGGTTACTCTTGACCTTGTCTGCTTTAAGTAGAAGACTGGCGGACCTTAAGAGTTACCGGCTTGAAACGCCGCATGTTACAGATAGATCTGCGCTAAATCCGAAATCATTTTAAGTGTCGACGGTTTAATACCTAAATGGTTTCTCCGTGCCCTAGAACGAACCCTTACACCGTAGTAACAGAGACAGAAGCCCAGAGTACCTATAGGTGTAATTCAAAAATCCTCATTCAACTCTTCAATGAAACCAGGCTTCATGGCCTCAAAATTAGTTGGGCGTTAGAACACGGGGCTGAATGCGTTGGATACAACCGTCATTTAAGCACGTCCTGTCCTCCCCGAGGTAAAGCTAGTGGTAGACAGAGGACATCTACTAGGTGAAGCATAGGGCACCATGAGAGCAGGGAGGAGTGACACTGAATCCGGCGTTGGGTGATGGATTTCTAGGCAGGGGAATGTGGCAAGTTAAGAAAAAGCGTGGCAGAAGTATAAAATTAAAGAGATTAAAAAAAAAAAATGAGGCTGGAGAGGTAAGGAACCTGGGACTAGATTTTAAGGAGACTGGGACATTGTCTTCAAAGGAGCAGGGAGCCTTTCACAGAAAACCCGGAGGTCAGATTTGCATTTCTAGAGGATTACTCCTGGCAGTGTGGAGAGTGGAGTAGAGCAGTGATGAGTCTGTGGTCTAATCCCAATGAAACTTTGGATATCTCAGTCTCCCTATATCTCAATCTCCCTTCGCTCCAGACATTAGCATTGGAACCCTTCCCAAGCCCTCTACCACCAACAGGCACATACCTAGCTAAAAGTCAGCCTTACTTTTGGGAGAAGTATTCCTTCTCTCCCATCTACCTCCAGGCTTCAAGTGTGTTACGTTCTCCTCCTGTGCTTGGCTGGCAGATTTCCCCGTTTCATTCTAAGAACTCCTTTAATTCTTTTTGTTTCTGTCCACTCCCTATTGGACCTTACTGATACCGTTCCTGCAGTATCTAGCACAATGCAGGTAGTTGATTAAATACTTGTGAAGTGAATGGATCTGAGTGGTGTCTTTAAGACTCTGTCTCCTGGATGCTTAAATAACACAGCCCAGTGTTCTCCTGGTATTCCTGGCATCGAGTGCCGTGCCTCACTCCAGCCTCTCTACACCACTTCTGTCTCCCCCCAGGTACATCCTGCTCCTACCCTCAAATTCTAAGTCTTAGCCTCATGAAACTCCCATTTCCATGGCACACTTTGCCCTTTTTCTTTTTATTTTTTTAGATTTTATTTATTTATTTATTCATTCATTCATGAGAGACAGAGAGAGGCAGAGACATAGGCAGAGGGAGAAGCAGGCTCCCTGAATGGAGCCTGATGTGGGACTCAATCCCAGATCCTGGGATCAGGCCCTGAGCCAAAGGGCCTCAAACCGCTGAAGCCACCCAGGCATCCCTCACCTTGCCCTTTTTCTTTTTTTAATTTTAATTTAATTTTATTTTATTACTTATGATAGGCACACAGTGAGAGAGAGAGAGGCAGAGACACAGGCAGAGGGAGAAGCAGGCTCCATGCACCGGGAGCCCGAGGTGGGATTCGATCCCGGGTCTCCAGGATCGCACCCTGGGCCAAAGGCAGGCGCTAAACCGCTGCGCCACCCAGGGATCCCCTGCCCTTTTTCAACTCTTCCTTTACAAGTGCTGTTTTTTCACTCACCATCTCATTCTTCAACCTCAGGCACCGGTCTTTTTTTTTTTTTTTTAAGATTTTATTTATTCATGAGAGACACAGAGAGGCAGAGACAGGCAGAGAGAGAAGCAGGCTCCCTGCAGGGAGCCTAATGGCGTGACTCAATCTCAGCACCCCAAGATAATGACCTGAGCCAAAGGTAGATGCTCAACCACTGAGCCACCCAGGCATCTCTAGTCTTTTTTTTTTTTTTTCATGAGAGAGAGAGAGGCAGAGACACAGGCAGAGGGAGAAGCAGGCTCCATGCAGGGAGCCCGACGTGGGGCTCAATCCCCGGTCTCCAGGATCATGCCCTGGGCCAAAGGCAGGCGCTTAAACCGCTGAGCCACCCAGGCTGCCCTCCCTAGTCCTTTTGAACATCCTGTTACTGACCTGCTCCTCTGGGCTCCCAGAGCACTGGGATGTTTTGGTTACATGCAGTTGAGGTTATAAAGGGCAGGGACTATATTTACTCATTTTCCTATCCTTCATGTTTAGATCAGTGACTGGCACGCAGTCACTCAAATTGTTTGGTAAATGAATGGAATGTTATCTTACTGAATGCAATTTAGAAATTATATATTGCTGTGATTTGATATGGACTGATTTCCATGATATATTATTATCTGAAGAGAGCAAAGTTTATAGTCTAAACCATGCTACCTCTTGTTTAAGGAAGAGGGGAAGAAAAGAAAACAAATGTATCTGCAAGTTTTTGCAAAAAAAAAAAAGGGTGCCTGGGTGGCTCAGTTGGCTAAGCGGCTCCCTTCTGCTCAGGTTGTGATCCCAGGGTGTTGGGATCAGGCCCCACATCAGGCTCCCTGCTCCATGGGGGGCTCCCCACTCAGAGGGAGCCTGCTTCTTCCTCTCCTTCTAACCCCCCCTCCCCCAACCCTGCTTGTGGTCTCTCTCTCTCTAATAAATAAAGAAAATCTTAAAAAAAAAAAAAAAAAGAAAAGAAAAGGAGAAACAGGAGACATGTAAACCCCAATAAAATTGGTTACCTATGACGGTTCGAGGTAAATGAGGGTTGCTTAGTTGTTCACATTCTTATGGAAGGAAACAATGGAATACAGACATTTATAAATGAACACAGATGAATAAAAGTAATCCACTGAAAGGGGAAATATAGAACTAATTCAAGTAACTTTCAGGCACCCTCTGCCTAAAGAAAAAACTGGAAACCTTGAGTTCTTAGTAGGTTTGCAATAGTGATAGTGGCATGGCAATTCGAAATTATTTTGGGTATGGGGATTGAACATGCAAGTAAACATATAGACATTGCTAGGAACCAGGGTTCTCACTGGAGAAGTAAGGAAGAGCAATAATGGAATGAAAGAAGTGAGCAAAAACTTTGTAGGGCTGAGCTGGAACAGGACATATCAGTGTAAAATTTATGGGAAAAAAAAAGATGATAGTTTGATTTACACATACCTAGTTCTCAGTTCTTGGTTTCTAAATATCCCACAAAAAAAGCCCAGGGCCCAGGGCCTCTTGAGGGCTCCTTCCTAAGTCCAGCTTGGGCAAGAACAAGGAAGATACCAGGGGAGTTTGGAATATTTTGTTGTGCCAGGAAATAAGTACTAAAAAAAGTATTAGGGCATAGGAGCTAGCTTGAAGAGGCCAAATCTGATACAATTTGAGTACCACAGTATGCAAGTATAACAATAGATTATAATCCATTGAATAAAAGAAGAATCCATACTGTTAATAGGTATAAATACACATGCATACACACATAAAAAGAAAAACATATAGGAGAAATAACAAGATCATATTCTTCAAAACTGCCCCATGGCATAAAAGACAAAAGGTTGAGGGGCAGCCTGGGTGGCTCAGCGGTTTAGCGCCGCCTTCGGTCCAGGGCCTGATCCTGGGAGACTCAGGATTGAGTCCCGCGTTGGGCTCCATGCATGAGGCCTGCTTCTCCCTCTGCCTGTGTCTCTGCCTCTCTCTGTCTCTCATGAATAAATAAAGAAAACCTTTAAAAAAAAAAAAAAGACAAAAGGTTGAGGAACTGTTCCAGGTTAAAGAAGGCTAAAGTGACTAACAAAAAACGAACTTGATCCTGGCCTAGATCAAGAAAAAAAAATGCTATAAAAGACATAATGGGATGCACCTGGGTGGCTCAGTTGGCTGACTGACTCTTGTTTTCAGCTCAGGTCATAATTTCAGGGTCATGCTATGGGGCCCCATGTGGGATTCCATGCTCAGTGGGAAGTCTGGTTCCCCTCTCTGGCTCTCTCCTCTCCGCCCCTCCCCCTGCTTGCACACTCTGTCTCTCTAAAATAAATACATATCTTTAAAAAAAAAAGAGGCATGGGGGGGGAAATCAATGAATTTGTAACATAGACTATAATACAACCATGATAATTTCCTGAATGTGATAACTACTTTAGATATGTAAAAGTATATTCTTAATAAATATACACTGATAATAGCCAACCTACTCTCAAATAGTTCAAATTATACGTATTTTCTTTTTTAAAAAGATTTTATTTATCCATTCATGAGAAACACAGAGAGAGATAGAGACAGACGTAGGTAGAGGGAGAAACAGGCTCTCTGCAGGTAGCCCGATGCAGGACTCGATCCCAGGACCCTGTAACCATGACCTGAGCCGAAGGCACTCAACCACTGAGCCACCCAGGTGCCCCTATATGTATTTTCTTTATGTACACACAAAGAAAATGATAGATATGGCAAAATGTTAACTAGTGAAAAGTTTACTAGGGTAAACTTTATTTTTTTTAAATTTTTAAATATCTCTGCACCCAACATGGGGCTCGAACTCACAACCCAGAGATCAATTGACTGAGCCAGAAAGGCACCCCATTCTGGGTAAACATACTAAGTTCTTTGTTAGGAGCCTTTCAATTTCTCTGTTTGAAATGATTTTCATTTTTTTAAATTTTTTTTAAATTTTTATTTATTTATGATAGTCACAGAGAGAGAGAGAGGCAGAGACACAGGCGGAGGGAGAAGCAGGTTCCATGCACCGGGAGCCTGATATGGGATTTGATCCCGGGTCTCCAGGATCGCGCCCTGGGCCAAAGGCAGGCGCCAAACCGCTGCGCCACCCAGGGATCCCCTGAAATGATTTTCAAAATAAGGAATTTACATATAAGTAAGAATCATTTGGTACCCCTAAAGTAAGGGAAAGGAGAAGAGTAAACCACCTAATTTTATATACTGAACACTCACAAACTCATTGATAAATTAGGTGAGCAGTTTTTAGCTCCAGAGTACCCTTAGGCAGTATTCCAGTGTTCACTGTGTTTTATCCAAGTGTATCTGAGTAATCCCAGTTTGAGGCTCAAATGATAGTAGAACCCTATTCATACAAAACAATAAAGCCGTATTCCTCACTCAAGACATGTCAGAGAGTGGCTGGGGCAATAAGATGAGACATTCCTGAGGAAGAAGTTTAACCCAATTACATCTCCCCAACACCCATCCTCTAAGGACAATTTTCCTTCATAAATGCCAAAACAGATTTCAAGAAGAGGCAGCACCTGGTAGCAGAAAGAAAAGAGGATATGTCCCAGGAGACAAGAATTCTAGCTCTCCCTTTGTCTCTTACTAGTGCTACCAACTAGAGCAAGCAATTGGATCTCTGGGGCCCAAGTCTCAATCTAAAAGGAGAGGCCAGAATAGAGGAGGGTTCCCTAACTCAAATACCTACATGAAAAGGACTGGTAATCAAAAGGAGTGAAGCAAGGAGGCACCCATGACAGCTGGAGAGCATGTACTCTGTCTAAAAGAGGTTTCTGCTTTTCAGTTCCAATCAACTTCTGCCAGGTAGGGTTGTGTCCCAGGATTGCCAGAGATCTTGACACAGAACATTCTCCAGAATAGATCACATTGTTAGGCCACAAAACAAGTCTCAACAAATTCAAAAAGATGAAAGTCATACCATGCATATTTTCTGACCATAGCGCAATGAAACTAGAAATCAACCACAAGAAAAAATCTGGAAAGAGCACAAATACATGGAGGTTAAATAACATGCTACTAAACAGTGAATGGGTCAACCAAGAAATCGAAGAAGAAATTTAAAAAATTACATGGAAACAAATAAAAATGAAAACACAATGGTCCAAAATCTTTGGGATGCAGCAAAAGCGATTTTAAGAGAGAAGTTTATGGCGATACAGGCCTACCTCAAGAAGCAAGAAAAATCTCCAATAAACAACCTAATCTTACACCTAAAGGAGTGAGAACACCACCAACAACGAAACCCAAACCTAGCAGAAGGAAGAAAAAAAGATTAGAACACAAATAAGTGATATAAGAACTAAAAAAATAGATAAATGATCTGTTCAGGTCTTTGAAAAGAACAAAATAAATGTCTAGCTAGACTCCTAAGAGAGAGCAAGGACTCAAACAAAATCACAAAAGAAAGAGAAGAAATAACCACCAACACCACGGAAATACAATGATAAGAAAATACTATGAAAAATTATATGCCAACAAACTGTCACCTAGAAGAAATGGATAAATTCCTAGAAACATAAAAACTACCAAGGGGTGCATGAGTGGCTCAGTTGGTTACATGAAGTGTCTACCTTCGGTTGAGTCGGTGATTCCAAGGTCCTGGGATCAACCCCTTGGTGGGCTCCCTGCTCAGCAGAAAGTCTGCTTCTCCCTCTCCCTCTGCTCCTCCCCTGTTTGTGCTCTCTCGCTCTCTCTCAAATAAATAAAATCTTAGAAAGAAAGATATAAACTACCAAAACTGAAGCAGGAAGAAATGGAAAATTTGAACAGATGGATTACCAATGATGAAATTGAATCAGCAATCAATAAATTCCCAACAAAAAAAAAGTCCAGGACTAGATGGCTTCGTGGGTGAATTCTTTTTTTTTTTTAATTTAGATTTTATTCATTTATTCATGAGAGACACAGAGAGAGAGAGAGGCAGAGTAAGAAGCAGCTCCATGCAGGGAGCCCGATGTGGAACTCTATCCCAGGACTCCAAGATCATGTCCTGGACTGAAGGCAGGTGCCAAACCGCTAAGCCACCCAGGGATCCCCTTCTATCAAATATTTTTATTTTATTTTTTTTAAATTTATTTATTTTATTTTATTTTATTTATTTATTCATGAGAGACAGAGAGAGAGAGAGAGACAGAGACACAGGCAGAGGGAGAAGCAGAAGGAGAAGCAGGCTCCATGCAGGGAGCCGGATGTGGGACTTGATCCCGGGTCTCCAGGATCTGACCCTGGGCTGAAGGCGGCACTAAACCGCTGAGCCACCCGGGCTGCCCAATATTTTTAAAGAAGAGTTAATACCTATTCTCGGGGCACCTGGGTGGCTCAGCGGTTGAGCATCTGCCTTTGGCTCAGGGCGTGATCCCGGGGTCCTGGGATCCTAGTTCCACATAGGGCTGCCCGCAGGGAGCCTGCTTCTCCCTCTGCACCTCTCTCTGTGTCTCTCATGAGTAAATAAATAAAATCTTTTTAAAATACCTATTTTTCTCATACTATTCCAAAAAATAGAAAAGGAAGGAAAACTTCCAAATTCAATCTGAGTCCAGTATTACCATGATACCAAAACCAGACAAAGACACCACAGAAAGAGAATGCTGCAGGCCAATATCTTTGATGAACTTGGATGCAAAAATCCTCAACAAAATACTAGAAAACTGAATCCAACAATACATTAAAAAAATTATACACCACAATTGGGTAGGATTTATTCCCAAGATGCAAGAGTGGTTCAATATTCACAAATCAAAAAAAAATCACAAATCAATTAATGTGATACATCACATCAGTAAGAGAAAGAATAAAAACAATGTGATTATTTCAATAAATGCAGAAAAAGCATTTGACAAAGTACAACATTCATTCATGATAAAAACCCTCAACTACGTAGATCTAGAGGGAACATACCTCAACATAATAAAGGCCATATATAAAAAAATAATAATAATAAAAAAAAAAATAAAGGCCATATATGAAAAACCTACAGTGAACATCAAACCCAGGTCAGGAATAAGACAAGGATGTCCACTCTCATCACTTTTATTCTGCATGGTACTGGAAGTCCTAGTGACAGCAATCAGACAACAAAAGAAATAAAGTACATCCAGGGACGCCTGTTGAGCATCTGCCTTCGGCTCAGGGTATGATCCTGGAGTACCAGTCCTGCTTCTCCCTCTGCCTGTGTTTCTGCCTCTCTCTGTGTGTCTCTCATGAATAAATAAAATACTTAAAACTTAAAAAAAAAAGTACATCCAAATTTATAAGAAAGAAGTAAAACTCTCATTATTTGAAGATGATATGATGCTATATGTATAAAACCCTAAAGATTCCACCAAAAAATTACTAGAACTGGTAAATGAATTCAGTAAAGTCACAGGATACAAAACTCATGTACAGGAATCTGTTGCATTTCTACACACTAATAATGAAACAGTATAAGGAGAAATTAAGAAAACGACATTTACAATTGCACCAAAAGTAATAAAATACCCAGGAACAAGTTTAACCAAAGAAGTGAAAGACTTGTATTCTGAAAACTGTAAAACACCGATGAAAGAATTTGAAGATGACACAAATGGAAAGATATTCCATGTTCATGGATTATAAGAACAAATATTATTAAAATGTCTATACTCCCCCAAGCAATCTACAGATTTAATGCAATCCTATCAAAATACCAACAGCATTTTTCACAGAACTAGAATAAACAATCCTAAAATTTGTGCGAAACCACAAAAGACCCTGAATAGCCCAAGCAATCTTGAAGAAGAAAAACAAAACTCGAAGTATCACAATTTCAGACTTCAACTTATATTACAAAGTTGTATAAATCAAAACAGTATGGTACTGGCACCAAAATAAACACAGATCAATGAAATAGAATAGAGAGCCCAGAAATAAATCCACAATTATATGGTCAATTAATCTTTGACAAAGCAGGAAAGAATATTCAATAGGAAAAAAAATCTCTTCAACAAATGGTTTTGGGAAAGCTGGACACTAATACATAAAAAAATGAAACGATCACTTTCACCACACACAAAAATAAACTCAAAATGGATTAAAGACGGGATCCCTGGGTGGCTCAGCGATTTAGCGCCTGCCTTTGGCCCAGGGCGCGATCCTGGAGACCCGGAATCGAATCCCACGTCGGGCTCCCGGTGCATGGAGCCTGCTTCTCCCTCTGCCTGTGTCTCTGCCTCTCTCTCTCTCTCTCTCTCTCTGTGACTATCATAAATAAATAAAAATTTAAAAAATGGATTAAAGACTTAAGTGTGAGAACTAAAATCATAAAAATCCTGGAAGAGAGCATAGGCAGTAATTTGTCTGATGTTGCTATAGTAACATTTTCCTAGATAAGTCCCTTGAGATAAGGGAAATAAAAGTAAAAATATACTGTCAGGGGATGCCCAGGTGGCTCGGTGGTTGGGCGCCTGCCTTTGGCTCAGGGTGTGATCCTGAAGTCCTGGGATTGAGTCCCACATCAGGCTCCCTGTAGGGGGCCTGCTTCTCCCTCTGCCTATGTCTCTGCCTCTCTCTTTCTCTGTGTCTCTCATGAATAAATAAATGAAATTTAAAAAATAAACTTAAAAAAAATAAACTGTTGGGATATCAGGTTAAAGTTTCTGCACAGTGAAGGAAACAATCAACAAAACAAAAAGACAGCCTACTGAATGAGAGAAGATATCTGCAAATATCTCTGATAAAGGTTAACATCTAAAATATATAAACAACTGATAGAACTCAACACCCAGAAAACAACCCAATTAAAAAATGAGCAGAAGACATGAACAGATATTTCTCCAAAGAAGACATATGGATGACCAACAGATATATGAAAAGATGCTCAGCCCTCATCATCAGGGAAATGCAAATCAAAACCACAATGAGATATCACCTCACACATGTCAGAAAGGCTAAAATAAAAAACACAAGAAACAAGTGTTGTCAAAAAAAAAAAAAAACAAGTGTTGTCAAGGATGTGGGGGAAACGGAACCCTCGTTGCCTGGAAATGCAAACTGGTGCAGCCACTGTTCCGCAGAACAGGGGGGTCCAGCATCCCTGTCTCCTGGAAGCTCCAGCCTATATCTTAATAGAGACTATGCTTCCAAGTTTCCCTCAAGGCCAGGAACTCAGTTTTCTGTGGCACTTCTTTCCTGTCTTCTCCATCTGCTTCTCCATCTTCTCTTCTCTCTGTACATCTACGTGTCTCCTTCTTGGTCGCACAGAAGGAAGCCCGCTCTCCTTCAACGTCAGCACAGCAGTTTGTGGAGACTGGCCATCGTGCGAGTTTCTGTATTTAGTGCATGTTCGGAAAGGATCCGCTTTTCTTTGACTTTGTATGACAGTTGATCAAGAATAGGTACTATTCCCCCCACCACCACCTTTTTTTTTTCATGTTAAACTTGAAACTGTGAATAAGGTAAGAAAACTATTTTGAATAAATAATTTTTTTCCAGAAATGGCCATTTTAATGCAGAAAACCATGATAATTTACAAATGAATCACTTTTTGGGCCAGAGCCAGGAGGCTGTGAGGGCAGAAAGGAGGTGGAGGCCATTGAGTCTGGGGCCGCGAGCTCAGCACCTTCACAACCAATCCTACCCAGGCTCTCATAGGCTGGGCAAGCCCCAGAGGACCCTAGTCCCTGCCCCTGGACTCCCACTACGCATTTCCTAGTGGGAAGTTCTTGGGTCAGCTTCAGGACAGAAGGTGGAGAGGGAGAGACAAATCCTTGGAATGAGGGACTGGAGGGCACAGGAGGGAACAAGGCAGGAAGCTGCTGGTAGCTGTTGGCCACCTCACTCTTGGCTACATCGCCCTCTGGCCAAGCATGAAGCAGAGCTGAGCTCCGGAGGCCCAGAACATCACCATTCCCTTGCCTTCCCTCCCAGCAAGTGGCAGAAAGACTGAACACAAGCACAGAGCAAAAAGGGCATGGATGGGAGGGGAGACTGGGAATGCACAAGGCAGCCAGAGTAGAGAAGTATTTCCTTCAAAAGAAACAACTGCCTAATTTCCTCCTTTCTATGTCCCAAATCCTAGAATTTCCACATTGACCTAGAAGGCAGCAAGGTTCTTGCCTTTCTCAAGCTGTCCTGTCCCCAGTCCATGTCACCATGTACCCATCTTTCAAATCTTTCTTGATCTGGGCCCCTCATTCACCTTGCTCCTTCTCCACCCTGGATACATCTATGCTTCTTTAGATGTAGAAAATAGCATGGCCAGGGAAGTGATGCTCATCCAAATAGCCAAGATGATTCATCATCACTCTGAAAACCCTGCCATCACTGCCAGTCTCTTGACCATAGAGGAAAGAAGAAATGGGAATCAGTTTCCTAAAACCTCTGGAGCCAGCTCTTCTTGAGACTTTCCCCTTTATACCAAGAAGAAAGGTCTTTCCATAACTCAATATTCAAATCCTTTAGAAATGATCCCCCCACCACCCAAGCATTCCCCAAATCCCTGAATTTCCAGCCTTTTCTTGATGTGGGGAAGGTGAGTCCATATTCAGGAACTTTCTTTGTCCAATTCCACATAAACCTCAGACTTCGCTCTACAAACTCTCTTCTCCCTCTTAGACCTGTACTCATTTCCCCCGTGCCCCTCCCATTTCTCATGTCTAAAATGCCACTCACTGACTTAGAGCTCACCTTTTCATTCATTTTTCCAGGTGCCTTCTGTCCTCTTTTTTTCTGTCTGATTCCTCTTTCTGGTTCCCTCCCAAATTCTACCTTCTCCTCTCCTTCAACCTATCCAATTCTCTTTCAGCTGGACTCATTTTGTACCCATGTTCTATCTGTTAATTTCTGTTTCCCAGAACTATATCATATTTCCAGCAGTTACCTTCTAATCCATCCCATTCTCTAAACTCAGGGTTGAAATTCAGTCTCTTGGGATGCCTGGGTGGCTCAGTGGTTGGCGTCTGCCTTTGACTCAGGGCGTGATCCCAGAGTCCTAGGATCGAGTCCCGCATTGGGCTCCCCGCAGGAAGACTGCTTCTCCCTCTGCCTCTCTCTCTCTCTGTGTCTCTCATGAATAAATGAATAAAAAATCTTAAAAATAACAAAGAAATTCAGTCACTCATTCATTCACCTATCAGCATCCATTATGTACTAGACACAAGCAGAGCAATGAGAGTGAATTTGGAGCTGAGAGGCAATACATTGACAATTGTCATAGTATCTTTGGCTGCTCAGCTTTCAATGATGTACCCTTCTTTATCCATTAGAACAGCCATACCACAATGAAACAAATATGTTTCCATCAAATAAGACATAGCTATCCTTCATACAAGTGAAGTTCTTATTTTTCCCTAAAATGAGGGAACTACCATTGTATAAATCGCTAGTTATGTTAATTACTACTCAAATTCAGTCACAATCCTGAATATTCTACTACCTAAAGGTGAATTTTAATGTTAACTTGCAACAATGTGTATAAAAAATTTAAAAGGAGGGGCACCTGGGTGGCTCAGTGGGTTGACCTTCTGACTCTTGATTTTGGCTCAGGTCATGATCTCAGGGCCCAAGCCCCACAATGGGCTCTTTGCTCAGCATGTAGTCTGCTTGAGATTCTCTCCCTCACCTTCTCCCTCTTCCTCCCCTGATCATGTGTGCGTGCTATAAATCAATCTTTTAAAAATTAAAAAAAAATGGCCATCATATACAAATAAATACACGAAAGATTAAGCAAAGAGAAACTATACCAAGCTTCTATGATGATTCTCGTTTCTATAATTGGTCATAGTTAATAACTATGGTTCCTTCTTCAAGAATCCAAGCCATATTTCCTCTGCACTCAGTCAGAATCTCAGTTTTTACCCAGTGGAGTGATACAAAGCTTCATCTCTGAAGGGTCCTCAATTGTCCTGCCTTCTTGTAGCTGCTCTAGCTTTCTTTTTTTAAAGATTATTTATTTATTTATTCATGAGAGACACATACAGAGAGAGGCAGAGACACAGGCAGAGGAAGAAGCAGGCTCCATGCAGGGAGCCCGACATGGAACTCGATCCTGGGTTCCCAGGATCATACCCTGGGCTGAAGGCGGCACTAAACTGCTGAGCCACCCAGGCTGCCCTGCTTTAGCTTTCTGTTAACATTTATTATTGGGCATGGAAGCAGTAAGAGGCACCCCAGAAAACCCCTAGGTTCCAAACACCCATTCTCCTCCCATTGTGTAGCAGCAGCCCAGTTTCCCTGCTCATAGGATCAATCACAGCAGCCAGAGAAGTCATCCCTTTTTCTGCCAGGTGTTTCATTGGCATAAAAAGTCCAATACAGCCCAGTGGCAGTCTCATCTTCCAATTCAATGGAACCATCCTGGTGTCACCTCGTTGAAGAATTCCCCTCTTAAAGATTAGGACCTCCAAATTAGCAGAGTTCAAAGTTGCCATGATAGGAAGCAAAAATTCTACAAGTAGTTTACTAAGTGTGATACTGAAATAAAGCAAGATTCATTTCTATCCCTTGATTCTCAAACCCATGTATTCTGGCTGTAGGGGAGACAGCACCACATAACAGTCTCTGATTAAGTATATACTGCATTCTATAAAACAGAACCTCATATTTCTAGGGTATGGTCTCCCAAGTGATACCATGATTGAGTCTTTAGTAAGCCATTCCACCACATAGAGGCTGTGTTGATTTGCTCTAAAAAGGATACTACATCTGAGACAGCAGCTACAATTGGAGTCCCCGACTAATAAAGTTTATGATAGTCCACAGTCACCCCCCAAGATCCATCTGATTTCTGCACAGGTCAAACTCCTGTTCATTTAAGTCTTCAAGGTTGGCATTAATCTCTGCAGTTCCCTGAGGGATGTGATATTTCTTTTGGTTAACTATCTTAATAGGATATAGAAGTTCCAGGGGCTTTTACCTAGCCCTACTTGTCATAATATTCTCACTCCAAGGGTCAGAGAGCCAATGAGGGAATCCTGGTAGTTGCCACAGATGTCTATGCTAATTATACTCTCAGGAATTTGGAAATAACCACAGGACACCTGACTGGCTCAGTAGTTGAGCGTCTGCCTTTGCCTCAGGGTGTGATCCTAGAGTTCCAGGATAGAGTCCCCCATTGGGCTCCCTGCATGGGGCCTGCTTCTCCCTCTGCCTATGTCTCTGTCTCTCCCTCTCTGTGTCTCTAATGAATAAATAAATAAATCTTAAAAAAAAAAAAAAGGTAAATAACCACAGGTTGGGACTGTGAATCAGCTGAGACCCTCTGTGAGTTGGACTTGAGAAAAGAATCTATTACGTGGCCACCCTAAGCCCTCACCTTGATTGGTGGACCATAATGCAATTGGATCCTCCAGGAATTAGCATCAATTCAGAGCCAGTATCTAGTAATTCTCAAAAGATCTGGGTATTTTCTTTTCCCTAATGCATGTTCTAGTAAATAATCCACAGTTCTTTTCTCAAGGAGACCCAATCTCCTTTAAAAGGGGGGGGGGGAGGTAAAAAAAAAGGGATGTGTGTGTAGTTTGTTTGTTTGTTTGTTTATTTATTTGAGAAAGACAGCCCAAGAGCAGGGTGAGGGGCAGCAGGAGAGAGAGAAGCAGACTTCCCACTGAGCCCACGACCCTGAGATCATGACCTGAACAGAAATCAAGAATCAGATGCTTACCTGACTAAGCCACTCAGACGGCTCCAATCTCTCTCTCTTTTAAAAAAAGATTTATGAGAGAGAGAGAGAGAGAGAGAGAGAGAAAATGCGGTGGACAGGGACCGAGGGAGGGGAGAATCTCAAGCCGACTCCATGATGAGCACAGAGCCCAAGGCAGGGCTCATTCCCAAGACCCTGTGATCACACCCTGAACTGAAACTAAAAGTTGGCACCCAGCCGGCTATGCCACCCGGGCGCCCCCAACCCCATCTTCCTTTTAATCAAGGTGCTCTGAATCTGTACTGACTTAGGTCTAGAAACTGGGAGAGAGTCTGTGGCTTTCCACTGTAATGACTCAAGTTAGATATTTCGGCTACCAGAGCAAGATTTTTTTTTTCTTATTATATACATCAAGTGACTTCTTAGTAGGCGGCTCAGCTCATTTGTTTTTTTTTTCCTTAGGAACATGGTGACCAATTAGCCACCACCAAAGATTGCTCTTGGCCAAGGTATTCTGATTACTGGTATGTCTCTGCTGCCCTTTACAGCAGATGTACTGATCATATCTTTGCTGGTAATATAATGTCATTTGGCCTCTGCTACTTCAGATTCCCATTATCCTCACTGAAATCAGGGAGCCCATCTGATAAACCTATTGCAGGGTGAATCCTCCATAGAATACCAGTTGGCTTACACAAACAAAGAGCAACAGCAGAGCTTTTCAGTAACGCAGGTGCTTTCTTCACCAACGCATTTCTCAATGCCTTAGTGGAGGAAATGTCTTCTAGGACTTCTTGTAGAATGCAGTTAGGAGGTAAGTATGTTGATTGCACATGATAAGTCTACTCCAATATTCCTAACAGTCTAAGCCTTTGGGTTCTTTTTTCCACAACGTGGGGGAAGTTCTGGCAGCTTCATTATGGTAGGCCACTGTTGAGTATGAGTTTCAGTCAGCGTAGTAAGTAAACTGTTAATGCCACCTCCATCTGCATGAGCTAATACGTTAAGTCCATACTGCCTAATAAGTGCACCCACATCAAAGAATTTGACCCAACCTAGGGCTATATTTTGCTCAGCTTGGCCTAATACCCATAGGATCCCTTTTCATACATATTCTCCAGGTATTTGCTGATAGATATTATCAATCTTGTAGTCCTTTTGCTGTATAAATTGTTTCCTCCTGGGTTACAGTCTGCACCTAAATCCTTTGGGCTCAGTGATATTTGATCCTTATTATGAGTTTAATGGCAACAGGGAGTTGTGATTATTTTAAGGAAGATGAACATCCTCTTCCAAGGAATCTGTCCCAGGTGAAGTTATCACAGAGTTTTCAAGGAAGAAACATTCCCAGACACTGGAAGGCAAGATACTTCTATGGGCAGCACTCAGAAAACAGGTATTTTCACAATTTTCAGTTTCATCGTGGTTCAATAAGACATTCTTGTTCCAAGTTTCAGGATCCTATTCTTTCTCAATCAGTGCCCAGAACTGCACATAAGAAACTTGTGAGACTGTTACTGTAATTCATTGACTCATGGAATTCATTTCTGAAACCAGCTTAATTAAGATATAACTAAAATACAATAAATTGAATATACATGAAGTGCAAATATTGATGTATTTTGACATATTCATATACCTGTAAAACCATCACCAGGGACACCTGGGTGGCTCAGTGGTTGAGCATCTGCCTTCAGCTCAGGGAATGATCCTGGGGTCCCGGGATCGAGTCCCACATCAGGCTTCCTGCATAGAGCCTGCTTCTCCCTCTGCCTATGTCTCTGCCTCTCTCTCTTTGTATCTTTCATGAATAAATAAATAAAATCTTAAAAAAAAGAAAAAAACCCATCACCATAGTAGAAATAGCATATTTGTTGTCCCCAAATTTTCCTTGTCACCCTTTGTAATCTCTCCCACCTGCCCCTCTCTGAGCCCCTTTATCCCCAAGCAACCATTGATCTGCTTTCTGTCACTATAGATTATTTGCATTTTCTAGAGCTGCAGTTGGCAAATATTTTATGTAAAGAGCCAAATAGTAAATATTTTAGGTGTGGACAACAGGCAAAAATGAAGATATTACTTGTATAATTTCTATTGTATGATAAAGTACTTGTATAACAAGAGAAAACAATTTTTATTGGTGAGTTTAAAAGTAGAATAATAATTGAGTACAATTTTTGTAATATAAGTCTACTAATGAAGTTTCTATAACATTTTGTCTAATTGATGTTCAAAGTTAGTGTTCCCTCTCATCAAAATCTGTCACAAATCTTTATTAATTCAGATTTGTAACATGTTTAAAAATGTCTTTCACGCAGATAGGTACTGTTAAATGCAGATGTCAATCCATAAGTATATGATTTTACATAATCATATTGTCATTTGAAAAACACTTATAGACTTCTATTATATTTTTCACTTGATATTTGCTTTTCAGCATGTCACCACATTGCAGTTTGACCACTTCCAATTGAAGGTTAAGTGAAATTGCCTCAATCACACAAATGGATTTTGAAATATGGAAACTTCCTTTATACTTGTATTGAAGTCCTAAAATTGCTCCTGGAATTGTAGCTCAAGTTTGGAAAACAGACATCTCAAATTTATGTGGGGATGGAGATATTTTTGTTTTAACTTTTTGCATCATGTGTATAAAGTTGTAATTCAAACAATTGTTACCAGAATTACTTTACAGCACTATAAGTTATGTATAGAAGTACTATTTTTGCCTTATGATTTTAGGTTGAATTCATTGAGAAACATTGTCAAGTCTGCAACAAAAGCTAGTTACTAAAGTCATTCAGTGTTTGACAACAGTGGCTGGCTGAGTGTGGTTCTTCTCATCCAGAAAAATTTCAATTTAAAACTTGAATTAAAAAAACCCCAACAGAACATTAGTATTGTTAAGACATCAAATTGCTATGTAGTAGGGTAAGTCAGAATATTCAGCTTCTATTTCTTACAAAAATTTATGATGATAGAGTCCACAAGAGTAAATGAAGTTCATATAATAGATTCAAAAATTTCTGCAAAGTACCTGCTGAAGAATAATACACTAATAATTACAAGCTTTACTTTTTTTTTTAAAGCTGATTTTCTTTTTTCTTTTAAATCTTTTTTTTTTAATTTTTATTTATTTACGATAGTCACAGAGAGAGAGAGGCAGAGACATAGGCAGAGGGAGAAGCAGGCTCCATGCACCGGGAGCCCATTGTGGGATTCGATCCCGGGTCTCCAGGATCGCGCCCTGGGCCAAAGGCAGGCGCTAAACCGCTGCGCCACCCAGGGGTCCCTAATTACAAGCTTTAAACACTTTACATTTTCACAAGCTTTGTAAATTTGTACAACCAAGGCTTTTTCTACTTCACATGTTTTTACCAACATCAGTTGTAACACATTTTAGCAGATTCCACTTTAGTTTGTAATAAATTAGCATTTCCTCAATTTCTTTAAAAATATCTTTTGGGGCAGCCCCGGTGGCGCAGCAGTTTAGCGCCGCTTGCAGCCGGGGGTGTGACCCTGGAGACCCGGGATCGAGTCCCATGTCGGGCTCCTTGCATGGAGCCTGCTTTTCCCTCTGCCTGTGTCTCTGCCTCTCTTTCGCTCTCTCTGAATACATAAATAAATAAGTCTTTAAAAGATATATATATTTTGCCTGTCCTTGTCCCACCCAGACTATTCACAGAAGCTAATTCTTTAGGGGCTTAGTCACTTGAGCATCCAGCTCTTGGTTTTGGTGAGGGTCCTTATCTCAAGGTCCCGAGGTCAAGCCCCAAGTCAGGCTCTGCACTTAGCAGGGAATCTGCTTGGGATTCTTTCTCCCTCTTTCTCCCTCTCCCACTGCTCCTCCTCCCACTGATGCTCGCTTTATTTTTCTCTGTCTCTCAAATAAATAAATAAATAAATAATCTTAAAAAAAAGAAGCTAATTCTTAAAAAAGAAAATATTTATTTAGCTATTTTTTAAAAGACTTTATCTATTTATTCATGAGACACACACACACACACACACACACACACACACACACAGAGACAGGCAGAGGGAGAAGCAGGCTCCATGTAGGGAGCGGGACGCAGGACTGGATCCCGGACCTCCAGGACCAAGCCTCGGAACGAAGGTGGCACTAAACCGCTGAGCCGCCAGGGCTGCCCTTATTTAGCTATTTATCTATTTATCTAGCAGAGATAGAGCCAGAGAGCACAAGCTGGGGCAAGGGACAGAGGGAGAGGGAGAAGCAGACTCCCCACCCAGCAGGGAGGCCAATGTGGGGCTCCATCCAGGACTCTGGAATCATGACCTGAGCCAAAGGCAGATGCCCAACGGACTGTGCCACAGGCACCCCAAAAAGAGGCTGATTCTTGAATCACTTCAAACTCATCACTGATTTCCTCAACTAAACACTAACTAACCAGTATTGGTTATATCTGTTAAATCATTAAGAGCCAAGAAGAACCATTTGAAATCATTCCTCTTGTCTTCTGATTGTTTTTATGTTGCCCTAAATTTTCTCAACTCTGAGCAACTGTTCTCACTTAATGGCTAATAGTCTTTATTTTTTAAAAGATTTTTGATGTTGAATCTAAGAAGTCTTTGCCCTAACAGAAAGTCACAAAGATTTGCTTTTTTTAAAAAAAATATTTTATTTATTTATTCATGAGAGAGACACAGAGAGAGGCAGAGACACAGGCAGAGGAAGAAGCAGGCTCCCCGCAAGGAGCCCGATGTGGCACCTGAACTCGGATCCCGGGATCACGCCCTGAGCCGAAGA
The DNA here is from genome assembly GCF_018345385.1 of Vulpes lagopus. NCBI lineage: Eukaryota > Metazoa > Chordata > Mammalia > Carnivora > Canidae > Vulpes > Vulpes lagopus. Next base: position 107,266,192 of record NC_054826.1, on the reverse strand, counting down.
CAGATGCCCAACCTCTCAGCCACCCAGGTGTCCCTCACAAAGATTAACTACTGTGTTTTCTCCTGGAAGATTTATAGTTTTATGTTTTACATTAAAGTCTATGATTCATTTTGAGTTACTTTTTTATATGGAGTGAGATATAGATCAAAGTATTTTGGTGGAGGATGTGAATAAAAAATTATTCTAGCATAATTTGTTGAATGGGTACCCTTGCTCCATTGCATTACTTTATTGCCTTTGTCAAAAGTCAGTCCATATTTGTGTGTGTTTATTTCCGCATTTCCTATGCTGTTTAACTGATCAGTTTGTCTGTCTTTACAACAAGACTACATTGTTTTTGATGACTGTAGCTTTACAATGAAATTTGAGATTACTGTAGTGGTAGCCCTCTACTTTGTTCTTCTTTTTCAGAGTTTTTTTTTTTTTTTTTTTTTTTTTTTTACTATTCTAGGTCCTTTCATTTCCATATACATTTTAGAAATAGCTTGTTCTACAAAGAAGTCTGCTGGGATTTAGTTTAGATTATAGACCATTTCAAGAAGAATTGCTATCTTAACAAAATAGTGTTTCAATCAATAAGCAAATTATAGCTCTTTATTTGTTGAGACTATTCATTTTTCATACTTTGTAGTTCTGAGAGCACATGTCTTTCACATCTTATGTTAGGTTTATCCCCAAGCATTTCATTATTTGGTACTTTTGTAAGTGTTTTAAAATTTTAATTATTTGTTGCTAGAATATAGAAGTACAATTGATTTTTGCATGTTATATTGTGTTCTATAGCCTTTCTAAACTCACTTATTGGTTCTACTAGCACTTTTGCAGACTTCATTGGACTTCTTACATAGATGATTTCACATATTCTGTGAAAAAAGAATTTCATTTCTTCTGGAGAGGATAAATCTGGTCCTTGTTACTCCATCTTGGCTGGAAGCAGAAATCCTCCACACAGTTTTTATTTTTTATTTTTTATTTTAAGCAAAATCAGCTTAAAATAATGTGGCTACAAGAAATAATCGATAATTTTAGAGTTGTTATAGAAGCTCTCTGGTCCTGAGAACACAACAGGGACCCGAGAGTTAAAGGATCCGAGTTTGTCACTTTCCCTCTGTAAACATCCAGTGCAAATAGAAGAATTCATCCCACACTATAGTCATCATACTTATCATTACTGATACAACAGTCAAATGCAACAGCCACTTGGGCTCCTAAAACACATGTTTTAGTTAATATGTACTCATCAAATAAGCCACAGGTAACATTTTGATGAACTGTGACACCACTGTACATCGTGGATTACTAACATCTCATTTCCTTTTTTTTTTTTTTAAGATTTTATTTATTTGAGGAGAGAGGGAGCATGAGTTGGGAGAAGGAGGGGCAGAGGGAGAGGAGGAGAATCTCAAGTAGACTCCTCACTGGGTGCAGAGCCCTATACGGGGCCTGATCTCACCATCCTGAGATCATGACCTGAGCTGAAACCAAGATTTGGAGGCTCAACCTAGTAATCCACTCAGGTACCTCCCTCCTCCCCCATTTCCCATTTTCAAGGAACTCAAACCCAAGGGTATAACCAAACAAATCCCAAAATCCCATCCTTGTGGATCTATCTCCTGGCACCTCTCTTGATACTAATTCTATATCAATCAAGATTCAATCATGAGGCAGAAACAGTCATTTAAATGGGGGAAGGTTTAAATAATAAATGATGAACTATTTACATGGCATTACTACTAAGTATGAATAAAATAGAACTCTAAAAAATTAAATACCAATGGCTGAGGAAGAGTTCCCAAGAAAGTAACAAACTTAAAAGGTGGGTGCCCTCTCCAGAACTGGGATTCAGACTTTACTGGAGAGATGTGAAATGCAGGCCAAAGGATGGTGGAGTTTGCTGGGTTGCCCCAGGGCAGAGTGGTCCACAGTCAGTGGGTGGAGGCTGGTTGCCAGGGAACCCATCTACTGCAGTGCTGGGAGGCTAAGGCTGTCAACAGACAAGGAACCACCAACTGGGACTGGCAAGCTGGAAGTTGAATGTCCAGCAGAGAAAAAAACAAACAAAAAACCCACCACCCACAGGGAGGACACAAGAAAAGCCCCTTCTTCCACAGTGTTCCTCTAACGCCCTCTACTGGCAAGAAGAAATGTTTACCAGTTCGAACTCCAGTAGCAAGCAAAGTAATTAATGGATTTGGAGCCCAGAGGCAATAATTTGGTAACTGGCACACTGTACTGATAGTCATCATACTTTTCATCAGTATGGACTTAGAGTAAAAAAGAAAAAAAGAAGAAAGGACACTTTCACTTAAGAATGTTCCTGTAAGAGGCACCTGGGTGGCTCAGTGGTTGAGGATCTGCCTTTGGCTCAGGTCCTGATCCTGGGATCCCAGGATCCTGGGATAGAGTCCTGCACTGGGCTCCCTGCATGGAGCCTGCTTTTCCCTCTGCCTATGTCCCTGCCTCTTTCTCTGTGTCTCATGAATAAATAAACACAATCTTAAAAAAAAAAAACACAGAATGTTCTTGTTGAAGCAATCAAAATGATCAATTTTGTTAAATTTCAACACTTGAATACATATTTTTTAAATATTCTGCATGTCAAAATGGGGAGTACAGATAAAGCACTTACGCTGCATAATGAAGAACGATTGTCTCAAGGAAAAGATACTGTGAGATGGAGTTGTGAGTTACACGAACCTTTTTTTATGGAGTATCATTTTTACTCATAAAAATGAAGAATAAATTATTATTCAGAGTTGGGTACCTGGCAGACTTATTTTCTTTTAATTTCAATATAGTTAACATATAGTATTATACTAGATTCCAGTATAAGTGACTCAGCAATTCTATACATTACTCAGTGCTCATCACAATAAGTGTACTCTTAATTCCCTTTACTTATTTCACTCATCCTCCCACCTACTTTCTCTCTGGTAACCACCAGTTTGTTCTGTGTATTTAAAAGTCTGCTTTTGAAAAAATAAAAAATAATAAAATAATAATAAATTTTAAAAAGAGTCTGCTTTTGGGTTGTCTCTTTTTTCTCTTTGTTCATTTGTTTGTTTCTTAAATTCCACATAGGAGTGAAATCATATGATATTTATCTTTCTCTAATTGACTTAGTATTATACCTTCTAGATCCACTGATGTTGTTGCAAATGTCAATATTTCATTCTTTTTAAAGGCTGAGTAAATACCACATCTTCTTTATCCATTAATCTATTGATGTATACTTGGGTTACTTCCATATCTTGGTTATAATAAATAATGCTGCAATAAACACGGGAATACACATATTTTTTTGAATTAATGTTTTTATATTCTTTGGATAAATATCCAGTGGTGTGATTACTGGACTATAGGGTAGTTCTGTTTTTAACTTTTTGAAGAAACTCCATACTGTTTTTCACAGTGGCTGCACCAGTTTGCATTTTCAGCCAACCTCACGTCCTTGACAACACTTGTTTCTTGTGTTTTTTATTTTAGCCATTCTGACATGTGTGAGGTGATATCCCATTGTGGTTTTTTATTTCATTTCTCTGATGATGAAGGATGCTGAGCATCTTTTAATGTGTCTGTTGGACATCCATATGTCTTCTTTGGAGGAATATCTGTTCTTCTTCCCATTTTTTAATTGGGTTCGTTTTTGGGTGTTGATTTTCTTTTTTAAAAATATTTTATTTATTTATTCATGAGAGACAGAGAGAGGCAGAAACATAGGCAGAGGGAGAAGCAGGCTCCCTGCGAGGACCCGATGCAGGACTCAATTGCAGGACCCTGGGATCACGACTTGAGCCAAAGGCAGATGCTCAACCACTGAGCCATCCAGGCACCCTTGGGTGTTGAGTTCTACCAGTTGTTTACATATTTTGGATGTTAACCTCTTAGAATAGATTATCATTTGCAGATATCTTCTCCCATTAAGTAGGTTCTCTTTTTGTTTTGTTGATTGTTCCCTTCACTGTGCAGAAGATGTAGTCCCAATAGTTTATTCTTTCTTTTGTTACCTTGTCTGAGGACACATATCTAGAAATATATTACTATGGTTGATGTCAGAGAAATTATTGCTTATGCTCTCTTCTAGGATTTTTATAGTTTAAGGTCTTGCATTTAGGTCTTTAATCCACTTTGAGTTTATTTTTGTGTATGGTAAAAGTGGTCCAGTTTCATTCTTTTGTATATAGCTGTCTAGTTTTCCCAATACCCTTTGTTGAAGAGACTGACCCATTGCATATTCTTGCCTACTTGTCATAGATTAATTGATCATATAATCATGGGTTTATTTCTGGGCTCTCTATTTTGTTTCATTGACCTATATGTCTATTTATGTGCTGTACCATATTGTTTTGATTACTATAGCTTTGTAGTAGGTCCCAATATCTGGGATTGTGATACCTCCAGATTTGTTTTTTTCAAGATTGCTTTTGTTATTCAGGATATTTTGTGGTTCCATACAAATTTTAGAATTATTTGTTTTGTGAAAAAATGCTGTTGGAAAAAAAAAATGCTGTTGGTATTTTGATAGGGATTGCCTTAAATCTGTGAGTTGATTTGAGACATTTTAACAGTATTTGTTCTCCTAATCTATGAGCATGGGATATCTTTCCATTTCTTTGTATCATCTTCAATTTCATTCATCAATGTTTTATAGTTTCCAGAGTACAGGTCTTTCACCTCTTTAAGTTTATGCCTAGGTATTTTATTATTTTTGGTGCAATTATAAATGGGATTGTTTTCTTAATTTCTGTTTCTGCTACTTCATTATTAGTGTATAGAAATGCAACAGATTTCTGTATATTGATTTTTTATCTTACAATTGTATTGAATTAATTTATCAGTTTTGGAAGTTCTTTTGGTGGAGACTTTAGTGTTTTCTATATATAGCATTATCTCAACTCTGGCAGATATTTTTTTACAAAAATGAATTAAGTAAGCCTGTCACACCAAGGGAAAAAACTGATAATGTTTGTTTCCAATGATAAAATTCTAACTTTTAAGTGAAAATTATAATTTTTGAAAACTTATATCTGTTATCAAGATCCTGACAGCTTTTCAATACATTGAGAGTTTTTTCCAATGAAATTGGTGGTAAAGATAAACCACTGGAATTTCATATAATAGAGTGTGATACATTCATTGATATGATTTCACATTCCACACTTTTAACTAATCTTGAAAAAACTCTGTCAAATTTTGGCATAGTATCAAAAAAGTATATCAATAATTACCTGAAAAATACTCTTTCTTTTTCCAACTATATTATCTTTGTAAGGTTGGGTTTTCTTTCTATATTTCAACCAAAACAACCCATCAAGTTTTTTTTTTAAGATTTTATTTATTTATTCATGAGAGACACAGAGAAAGAGAGAGGCAGAGACGTAGGCAGAGGGAGAAGCAGGCTCCATGCAGGGAGCCTGATGTGGGACTCGATCCCGGGACTCCAGGATTACACCCTGGGCCAAAGGCAGATCTCAACCACTGAGCCACCCAGGCATTCCCCCCATCAAAGTTTATTGAATGCAGAACCAGATATGAGAAGATGGCTTTCTTCTATTAGGCCATACATTAAAGAGATTTACAAAAATGTAGAATAAGCTGCCATTTTTAGTAAATTTGATTCTTTGTTTTGGAAAATATTGTTGTTTCTTCATCTAACACCATAACATAGTTTGTTATTGATATTTTTAAATGAGAAGCTAACATTTAAATGATTTATTTGTTTTAATCTGCAGTGGGATGAACATCATAGCTATAAACCACATAACCTGAAGCTTGTCGGGGTTCCTTAATTGAGAGTACCAAGGTGTCCTGACACCGAAAAATTTGAGAACCACTGCTATGAGGAAAGTGTCTGATATGAATTAAGTATGTATTCTCTGTACATTTGGCAATAAAGCAAAGGAAAGTGAGATGATAAAAGCTAGAGCCAGCATCAGAGCTGAGAAGATACTTTTGATAATTTAAAATCATGACTGCTCATGTTTACAGGCCCTGGAGAATGAGAAATTTTTTAAAAGATTTTATTTATTTATTTATTTATTTATTTATTTATTTATTTATTTATTTATTCATGAGACACACACACACACACAGAGGCAGAGATGTAGACAGAGGCTAGAATCAGGCTCCATGCAGGAAGCCTGATGTGGGACTTGATCCCAGAACTCCAGGATTATGCCCTGAAGCAAAGGCAGATGCTCAACTGCTGAGGCACCCAGGTGTCCCGAGAATGAGAAATTGTAAGTAGAGAAGTTATTTTGCAAATACCTAATCTAGACCATCTTCTGTCTCCCTTTTTCCTGCTCTCTACCTTCTGTGAACTCTTTATTGACCATTCCATATCTTTCTTGACCTCCTCTGCAATCTCCGTGAACTGCTTTGCACTTTCTCTGAACTTTTTAACCATAGTATCTACTGCAGGGGATGCCCCAAGGCTGGGTGGACCATGTGACAAGTAAACTCTGTCCTTTGATCTTAGGGCTATAGAGTCAGCTCCAGGTCAAAGGTGCTTTCTTTCCCCATTTCCATCCATTTTTCTGGAATCTTCCATCTCAGATGCAGACAACTAAGGGAGAGAAAGGGTTCTGTGGAAGTTGAGGGCAATGAAGAGAAACACCCACAGGCTTCCTGCATTCTAGTTATCAATAGCAAAGCATTGCCTTGATAATAGAACCTGAAGGGAAGGCCTCATTAGAACTATTCTCCTCCTCCATCTCCTCCTCCAGAAAGTGGGCCAAAATGGGTCCACTTGGGGCATAACAGTGTATGTGGAATACACCAGACCAATGGTATTCCTTATACTGAAGGGACATGTAAGTAGCAGAGAAGCCCCCGTGGACTGATGAGTGGAGTTCTGTAAGTAGGAACCTGAAAGAGAGGGAAGGATAATGGGGAGAGTAAGAGGAAAAAAAGACGTTGAAGATGAGCAGAGTGAGAAAGGCTAAAAAAATGAAAGGAAGAGAATAAGAGGGGAAGGAGACATAGCACTGTGAAGAAGAAAAGAGGGAGAAAGAGACAGCACAAGTTAGAATCAGCTCAGTATTCCAATTTCAAAGCCTTCATAGAGAAGAGAATATGCTATGAACAAACTGCATGCCAACACACACATGAAATGAGCAGATTCCTAGAAATATACAATCTACCAAAACTAAATCATGAAGGAATAGAACATCTGAATACACTTATAAATAATGAGATTGAATCAGTAATCTAAAACCTCACAATAAAGAAAAGCCCTGGGCCAGATGGCCTTAGTGGTGAATTCTACCAAATATTTATAGAAGAACTAATACTAATCCTTCTCAAACTCACCTGATAGTCCTGGCTAGAAACTCTAGTTTGAATAGAAATGGTAAAAGTAGAGATCCTTGTCTTATCCAGGAGTTTATAGTTGATTTGGGGAGGATTTTCTATTTAGACAATCATGTCACCTGCAACCAAGATAGTTTCTTTTCTCCTTACCAATCTTTGTACCTTTATTTTTTTTTTCTTGTCTTATTGTACTAGCAGTAAGAAAGAATGTTGAATACTGGTGGTGAGAAGGGACATCCTTGCCTTATTCCAAGTCTTTTTTTTAAAAGATTTTATTTATTTATTCATGAGAGACACACAGAGAGAGGTAGAGACACAGGCAGAGGGAGAAGCAGGCTCCTTGACCGATCTCAGGTCTCCAGGATCACGCCCTGGGTGCTAAACAGCTGAGCCACCCAGGCTGACCTCTTATTCCAAGTCTTAAAGGGAAAGCACCCAGCTTATCATCATTAAGTATGATGTTAGTTACAGATTTTGTTACCCTGTATCCCTGGTTTGCTGGGAAGTTTTTTTTAAAACATGAATAAGTGTTGTATTTTGTTGAATTATTTTTCTGTAGCATTGACATAATCATATGACTTTTATTCTTTATCCTTTTGATGTGATGGATTATATTAATCAAAATTTTAAAATATTTTATTTATTTATTCATGAGAGACACACAGAGAGAGGCAGAGACACAGGCAGGAGAAGCAGGCTCTTTGCAGGGAGCCCTATATGGGACTCCATCCCAGGACCCTGGGATCACGCTCTGAGCCAAAGGCAGACGCCGAACCACTGAGCCACCCAGGCATTCCTATTAATCATTTTTTGAATGTTGAATCTGATTTGAATCTCTAGACTAAATCCTCCTTGGTCATGATGTACAATTATTTTTAAACTCTGATGGAGTCAGTTTGCTAGTATTTGGATGAGGATATCTACATCTATGTTGGTGGATAAGCTTCCTGCAAGGAGCCTGCTTCTCCCTCTGCCTGTGTCTCTGCCTCTCTCTGTGTGTCTCTCATGAATAAATAAATAAAATCTTTAAAAAATTTGCTTGTGGGGATATTAGTGTGTAGTTTTCCTCTTTTGTATTGTCCTTATCTGATTTTGGTGTTTAGATTTCCCTAGAGTTTGCAGTATACATTTACAACTAATCTAGGTTCATTTTCAAAGATATTTCAAACTACATGGATAGTGCAGGTATCTTACAATATTCCCAATTTTTCCCTTCCATCCCTTGTAATATCCATTTTCCATAGCTGTCATCACCCAATACCTTATTGCTATTATTTTGAGCAAGAAGTTATCTATTGGATCAATTAAAAATAAGAAATATAAAGGTTTTATTTTACTTTCATTTATTCTTTCTCTAACACTCTTTCTTTTTTAATGTAGATCTGGGTTCCTAGCCTGTATCATTTTCTTTTCTTTAAAGAATTTCTTTTAAAATGTCTGGCAAGCAGATTGATTCTTTTTCTTTTTTTAGAAAAATCGTTGTTGTTGTTTTAAGATTTTATTTATTTATTCATGAGAGACACACAGAGAGGCTGAGACACAGGCAGAGGGAGAAGCAGGCTCCCTGCAGGGAGCTTGATGTGGGACTCTATCCCAAGACCCCAGGATCACAATCTGAGCCAAAGGCAGACGCTCAACCACTGAGACACCCACATGCCCTGAAAAATCTTTGTTTCTCCTTCATTTTGAAAGATGATTTTATTGGATAGAGAATTGTAGAGGCTTTCTTTTGTCTTTCAATGCTTTAAATATATTACTCCACTTTCTGTTTCCTTGTATGTTTATGAAAGAAAAATCTGATGTAATATTTATACTTGTTCTGCTATATGCAAGGTGTTTTATTTCCTCTGGCTTTTTGCAAGATATTCTCATCATCTTTGTCTTTCACAGTTTGAATATGATATGCCTAGATCTAGAATTGTTGATATATTTTTAAGATTTTTTAATATATATATTCATGATAGACAGAGAGAGAGAGAGAGAGACAGAGGCAGAGACCCAGGCAGAGGGAGAAGCAGGCTCCATGCCAGGAGTCCAACGCGGGACCCGATCCCGGGACCCGGGACAGATCCCGGGACTCAGGATCACGCCCCGGGCCAAAGGCAGGTGCTAAACCGCTGAGCCACCCAGGGATCCCCTAGAATTGTTGATATTAATCCTGGTTTTTATTCTCTGAGCTTCCTAGATCTGTGGTTTGGTGCTTCGTTAATTTTAAAAAGTTCTCTGCCATTCATCAAATATTTCTTCTGCTCCTTTCTTTCTCTTCCTTCTGATATTCCTATTACATGTATGTTATGCCTTTTGAGATTATCCCAGAGTTCTTGGATATCCTATTCCTTTTTTTTTTCCATTATTTTTTCTGTTCACATTTGTTTGGGAGGTTTCTACTAACATAGATTCTTTCCTCACTTGTGTCCTGTTTATCAATGAGTCCATCAAAGACATTCTTCATTATTTTAAGTGTTTTTGGTTTCTAGTATTTCTTTTGATTTTTTCTTAGAGTTCCAATCTTTCTGCTTATGTTATTTTTCTTGCATGTTGACTACTTTTTCCATTAGAGCCCTTAGCATATTATAGCTAATTCCCAAATCTCTGCTATATACAAATCCAGTTCTTATTTTGTCTCTTCAAACTAGTTTTTAAAAGGTATTTATTTATTTATTTGTTTATTTGTTTATTTATCAGAGAGAGAGAGGTAGAGAGAGCTCGAGCACAAGTAGGGGATTTGGAGAGGGAAAACTGAGTAGGACTCAATCCCAGAACCCTAGGATCATGATCCAAACCCAAGGTAGATGCTTAACCAACTGAGCCACCCAGGTGGCCCTTCAAACAAGATTTTTGTTGCCTTTTAACATGCCTTGAAATCTTATGTTTAAAGCCAGACACGATGAATCAGGTAAAGAGACCTTTAGTGTGAGGATTTATGTTCATCTGGTTAGGAGTTACGCTGTGTTTACTGTGTGCTGTAGTTGTAGGTGTCAGCAGCTTCAGTTTCCTCTAGACTCCTTGTTTTTGTCTCTCCTCTTATCTTTGGGTTTCTCTAAGAACTCCCCTCATCCTTTTTTAAACGTAGGTTCCAAAAAAAAAGTAGGTTTCCTGCCCAATGTGGGGCTTGAACTCATGACCCTGAGATTAAGAGTCACATACTCTACTGAGCCAGCTAGGTGCCCTCCTAGAAACTCCTTATTAGAGTCTAGTCCTTACAGTTCTTTCAGCTATAATCCTCTGTTATTATATGGGAGTCTTGGTATGGTGGCAAGGAATGGTGGGGAGAGGAAGCATTCTTTTTTTTTTTTTTTTTTTTAAGATTTTTACTTATTCATGAGAGACACAGAGAGAGGCAGAGACATAGGCAGAGGGAGAAGCAGGCTCCTCACAAGGAGCCCAATGTGAGACTCGATCCCGGACCCCTGGATCATGTCCTGAGCCAAAGGCAGACACTCAACCACTGAGCCACCCAGGTGTCCCTGGAATTTTTAACTCTTAAGCTAAGCTAGCCTTTCCTCTGCTTCTAAGGCTCGCAAACTGCAGTTTAACTTTTCCTACCAGTTCCTGGTTCTGATTCCTTCTGAACTTGGTAAATTGTGATTCTCTGTATTTGCCAGTCTTTACAGTTTTCAGAGTGTTGGTTTGCTCTGTGACCGCCATTCTCTGATGCATCTCAAAATGGTTCTTGGTTTTTAGTTTGTTCAGCATTTTTTTAAAAAGATTTTATTTATTCATGAGAGACACACAGAGAGAGGCAGAGACACAGGCAGAGGAAGAAGCAGACTCCCTGTTGGGAGCCTGATGCAGGACTGGATCCCAGGACCCCGGGATTATAACCTGAGCCAAAGGCAGATGCTCAACTGCTGAGCCACCCTGGCTGAGCCACCCAGGTACCCTATTCAGCATTTTTTCTTGTTGTGAAATCAGAGTGATAACTCCAGGGTCTTTACATGTTGGAGTGGAATTCACTCCTTTAAAAATGTTGCTGGATTCTGTTTGCTAATATTTTCTGAGGATTTTACATCTGTATCAATAAGGGATCCTGGTGTGTAGTTTCTTGTGATCTTTGTCTAGTTTGGTATCAAGATAATAATACTGGTCTCAACATATGTTAGAAAGTGTCCCTTCCCCTTTTAAACCTCTTAATCATTTTTAATTGCACAGTTAGTTCAGTGGTATTAAGTACATTCATATTGTTGTGCAACTATCACCATCATTTCTCTAGAACTCTTTTCATGTTGCAAAACTGAAACTCTGTACCCATTAAACAATGAGTTCCTAAAAAAACAAAACAAAACAAAAAACAATGAGTTCCTATTCTCCCCTCTCTCTAGCCCCTAGCCACCACCATTCTATTTTCTGTCTCTATGAATTTGAATACTCTAGATACCTTATATAATTGTAATCATGCAGTATATGTCTTTTTAAGATTGGCTTATTTCACTTACTATAATAGCCTCATGGTTCAATTCATGTCGCAACATGTATCAGAATTTGATTCCTTTTTCTTTCTTTTTTAAAAAGATTTTATTTATTTATTCATGAGAAACACACAGAGAGAGAGAGAGAGAGGCAGAGACACAGGCAGAGGGAGGAGCAGGCTCTCTGCAGGGAGCCCGATGTGGGACTGGACCCTGAGACTCCAGGATCACACCCTGGGCAGGAGGCAGGTGGTAAACCACTGAGCCACCCAGGGATCCCCGCCTTTTTACTCTCTTGATAGTGACCTTTGGTGCACAAAGTTTAAAATTTTTTAAAAGATATTTAGTTATTTGTTTGTTTGCTTATTTATTTATTTATTTATTTATTTATTTATTTATTTATTTATTTGAAACACAGAGACAGAGAGAGAGAAAGAGAGAGGCAGAAATACAGGAAGGGGGAAAAGCAGGCTCCATGCAGGAAGCCTGACATGGGACTCGATCCTGGGACTCTGGGATCATGCCCGGAGCCAAAGGCAGACACTCAACCGCTGAGCCACCCAGGCGTTCCACAGTTTTAAATTTTGATGAAGTCTAATCTATGTAGTTTTTCTTTTGTTGCCTGTTCTTTTGGTATTACATCCAAGAAATCATTGCCAAACCCAGTGTCATGAATATTTTCCCTATGTTTTCTTCTAAGAATTTTATAGGTTTAGCTCTTCTGTTTTAAGTTTTGGAATTATTTTGAATTAATTTTTGTGGACGGTGTGAGGTAAGGGTCCAATTTCATTATTTTAGCATGTTGATATCCAGTTTTCCCAGTAACATTTGTTGAAAAGACTGCCCTTTTGAATGGTTTTGGAACACTTGTCAGATCATTTAGCCATATTTGCAAGGGTTTGTTTCTGGCCTCTCCGTTCTATTCCAGTGGCCTATATACCTGTCTTTATGTTAAGACCACACTTTTAATTATTGTACCTTTATGGTAAATTGTGAAATCAGGAGGTGTGAGTCCTCCAACTTCATTCTTTTTCAAAATTGTTTTGGATAGGACGCCTGGGTGGCTCAGCGGTTGAGTGCCTTTGGCTCAGGGCATGATCCCAGAATCTCAGATCGAGTCTCACATTGGGCTCCTCCTGAGGAGCCTGCTTCTCCCTCTGCCTATGTCTCTGTGTCTCTCATGAATAGATAAACAAAATCCTTAAAAATTGTTTTGGATATTTGGGGTACCTTGAAATTCTATGTGAATTTTAGATGGATTTTTCTATTTTTGCAAATTAAAAGTTGTTGGAATTTTGATAGGAGTTGCAATGAATCTATAATTTGCTTTAGGTAGTATTGACATCTTAATAATATTATCTTTTCCAATCCATGCAAATGAGATGTATTTCTATTTATTTATTTTATGTCTTTAATTTCTTTCAGCAATATTTTGTACTTTTCAGTGTACAATTTTTTCATCTCCTTGGTTAAGTTTATTCTTTTTTTGGTTAAGTTTATTCTAAGTATTTTATTCTTTTTTATGCTATTATAAATGGAATTGTTTTAATTTCTTTTCTGAATTGTTGTTAGGTGTATAGAAACACAATTGACTTTTATTTGTTGAGTTTATGGCCTTCAACTTTGCTTAATTTTTTTATTAGCTGTGTTTATTAGTTTAAACTGTGTGTGTGATCTTTAGGGTTTTTTACATATAAGATCATGTCATCTATAGAGATAAATTTACTTCTCCAGTTTGGAGACATTTTATGTATTTTTCTTGACTGATTGCTCTGGCTAGAATTTTCAATACTATGTTAGTTATGCCATTTCTTGCCTTGTTCCTGATCTTAGAAGAAAATCTTTCCATCTTTCACCATTGATCATGCTGTTCTCTGGATTTTTCATATATGACTTTTATTAAGTAGTTTCCTTTTATTCCTAGTTTGTGAAGTGTTTTTATCATGAGTGTTGAATTTTATCAGATGCTTTCTCTGCATCAATTGAGATGATCATGTGGATTTTTTCTTGATTCTGGTAATGTGGTGTATTACAATGATCAATTTTTTTTTTTAGATTTTATTCATTTATTCATGAGACAGAGAGAGAGAAAAGAGAGAGAGAGAGAGAGAGAGAGAGAGAGATTGAGAGAGAGACAGAAACACAGGCAGAGAAGCAGTCTCCATGCAAGGAGCCCAATGGGGGACTTGATCCCGGGACCCCAGGATCATGCCCTGGGCCGAAGGCAGGTGCCAAACTGCTGAGCCACCCAGGGATCCCCACAATGATCAAGTTTTAAATGTTGAACCATTCTGGCATTTTGAGAACAAGTCCCACTTGGTCATAGCATATAATCCTTTTAATACATCACTGAGTTTGGTTTGCTAGTATTTTGTTGAGGATTTTTGCATCAGCGTTCATAAAGGATATTGGTCTTTAGTGTTTTTGTAGTGTTTTCATCAGGGCAATGCTGACCTCATAGAATCAGTTTAAGGGGCTCCTTTCTCTTCAGTTTTTGGGGAAAGTTTGAGAAGGATTAGTGTTAGTTTTTCTGTAAATGCTCAATGGAACTATCAGGTCCAGGGCTTTTTTATGTTGAAAGATTTTGATTGCTGATTCAATCTCTTCACTAGTTACAGGTCTATTCATATTTTCTATTTCTTTATGATTTGGTCTTGGTAGGTTATATTTTTTTAGAAATTTGTCCATTTCATCTAGCCCTTTCAAATTGTTGGCATACATTGTAGTAATGTCTTATCCTTTTTATTTCATAGAATTGGTTGTAATGTCCCTAGTTTCATTTCTGAATTTAGTAATTTGGCTTTCTTAGCCAATCTAGCTAATGGTTTGTTAATTTTGTTGATCTTTTTGAAGAACTAAGTTTCAGTTTTGTTGATTTTCTCTATTGTATGTCTACTCTCTGTGTCATCTATCTCTGCTCTAATTTTTATTATTTCTTCTGCCAGCTTTGACTTGGTTCAGTTTGTTTTTTTTTTTTTCTTGTTCCTTAAGTTGTAAAGTTAGGTTGTTGATTTGAGATCTCTTTTTCAATATACACATTTATAGTTATAAATTCCTCCTTTGGGCAGCCCGGGTGGCTCAGCGGTTTAGCGCTGCCTTCAGCCCAGGGTGTGATCCTGGAGACCCAGGATAGAGACCCACGTCGGGCTCCCTGCGTGGAGCCTGCTTCTCCCTCTGCCTGTGTCTCTGCCTCTCTCTCTCTCTCTCTCCTCTGTGTATTCTCATGAATAAATAAATAAAATCTTAAAAAAAATAAATTCCTCCTTTGCCCTGCTTTCACTGTGTTGCATAAATTTTGGTATGTTGTGTTCTAATTTTCATTCAGCTCTAATGATCATATTCCTGTTTCTCTTGTGATCTGTTATTTTATCCTCAGTTCTTTTTCCTGAGCCTAGACCTTTCCCTGGGCATGTATGAAGACTCTGTAACTTCCCATTTATGTGATTGCTTTTGAATGTTCTAGTCTTTAATGCCTGGCTCCCACAAGAGAAAGAAGAGAAAAATAAAAGGGAAAAAAAATGTACCCTTTCTTTAAATCTCTTGGAAGTCACTTCAGCCAGTAGAAGAGGGACTGGCAACAATGGTGCATGTGTCTGTATGCACACATGCCACCAACGTTGCTTGCCTCTGTATGTACATCGCTATGATAAGAAGCAGCAGTCAGTGATAAGAACACACATTACCCCGTATTTGAAGGACAAGATCCTTACTGCCCAACCTGGCTCCCACAGGTTGCATGTGAGTTTCTCCAAGAGCACATGCATTGCTGCCTGCCACAGGGTTGGGGGTTGTGGGATGGGCAGCTGCTATCAAGCTAGGAGCCGAAATGAAAATGAAATGCAATTTGCCATCCAAGAATTCCCCTGGAATTGCAAGCCTTCAAAAGACTATAGTTCCAAAATAGTCACATCAGACAGATTCTGCTAGTACAACTGCTGTCTAGTGGGAAGACGGACTCCTAGTGCTTCCTATTCCATCATCTTCCTTCCTCTTTCAATTTCTGGAAGAGCTTGTGAAAGATTCATGTTAATTCTTCTTTAAATGTTTGGTAGAATTCATACTGAAGTCATGTGGCCTGGACTTTTCCTTGTGTGAAGGTTTTTTAAATTACTAGTTCAATGTCTTTAATTGTTATAGAGCTATTCAGATTTTAGATTTCTTCTTGAGTTAGTTTCAGTAGTTTGTGTTCTTCTAAGAATGTGTTGCTTTCATCGAGGTCACCTAATTTGTTGGTATACAACTGTTTTCATAATAGCCTCTTATAATCCTTTTATTTCTCTTCTGCTGGGAGCGATGTCTCTTCTTTTTTCTTGGTCAAAAAAAATTTTTTTTGGTCAATCCTTTTAAAGGTTTGTCAACTTTGTGGATATTTCAAAGAATCAACTTTCAGTTTCATGGACTTTCTCCAGTGTTTTTCTATTCTCCATTTCATTTACTTCTGCTCTGATCTTATTTTCTTCCCTGGGTTTAGTTTGCTCTTGTTTTTCTAGTTTTTTAAGGTAGAAGTTCAGGTTATTGACTTAAAATCTTTCCTCTTTTTAATTTTTATTATTTTTAAAAAATATTTTATGTATTTATTTATTTTATTTTATTTTATTTTATTTTATTTTTTTTAAATTTATTTATTTATGATAGTCACACACAGAGAGAGAGAGAGAGAGGCAGAGACACAGGCAGAGGGAGAAGCAGGCTCCATGCACAGGGAGCCCTACGTGGGACTTGATCCCGGGTCTCCAGGATCGCGCCCTGGGCCAAAGGCAGGCACCAAACCGCTGCACCACCCAGGGATCCCTATTTATTTATTTTAGACAGAGCACGTGCACAGGAGTGGGGGCAGGAGCAGAGAGAGCAGGAGAGGGAAAGAATCTCAAGCAGATTCCTCGTGGAACACAGAGCCCGACACAGGGCTCTGATCTCATGACCCTGACATCATGACCTGAACTGAAACCAAGAGTTGGATGTTGAACTGAATAAGCCACCCAGGTGCCCCCAAACCCTTAGCTTTTAACTGGTCATAGTCTCTCTGTCTGACCTTAGACACACCATGTGGACCAAAGGTTTGGACTTCCTACCCCAAATAAGGCTGCCATTTGTGTTCAGGCTCCAGAATTTGTTTCTTAGATTAAGATGTGTCAAGACCAGGCCTAGGAAACCTTGTCACCTTTGTTTTCTGGGAGATGCCAACCCATGTCCAAGAATCGTGCCAGTTTCCAGGAGAGGCACCCATAACTTACAACATGAAGATCTTGGGACCTTTTCTTTCTTTCTTTTTTTCAATTAACTTATTTATTTGAGAGAGAGTGAGAGCCAGAGAGATCACAGAGGAGAGGCAGAGGAAGCAGCAGATTTGCTGCTGAGCAAAGAGCCCGATGTGGGGCTTGATCTCAGTACCTTGAGATCATGACCTAAGTGGAAGGCAGACGCTTAACCAACTGAGCCACCCAGGTGCCCCATGGGACTGTTTCTTTCCTACACTAGACAGGAGACATCATGGAGCAAACACTGGTAGGAGTCACATTGGGAGGCAAAATACCTTGGGGAAAATCACTTTCTCTTACTGTGTTTTAATGTCCGCCTCTGGCAAAAAGTGGGAAGCTGATCACAGCACCTTGAAAGTCCCTTCAATTTCTAACATGTCTTTTATTAGCTGTGTGACCTCCAGCAACGAAAAGTTCCTGATGTTTGTGACAACATAGCATAACATTCTATGCTTAATCAGCTTTTTACAAACTGTATCACAGATTCTGTTAACTCTTGCAGTGTGCCAGTGATGTGGCTGTGGTACTGACGAAACTGAAGCTCAGAGGTTAAGAAAAATCTGCCCCAGATCACACGTGCAAAGAAGCGGTGGAAGAAAAAAAAAAAAAAAAAAAAAGAAGCGGTGGAAGAGGAACCCAGACTAGGTTCTGACCCTGCCACACCTCTCTCCCCTTCCTATCCACAGGGTTGTCACTGGTCCAAGGAGGGCAAACTAAGGCATGGAGAGTATTACATTGGAGTGTCTTCAATATTTTATTTTATTTTTTAGATTTTTATTTATTTATGAGAGAGAGAATGGTAGAGGGAGAAGCAGGCTCCATGGTAGGGAGCCCAATGTGGGACTCGATCTCGGTTCTCTAGGATCATGCCCTGGGCTGAAGGCAGGCGCTAAACTGCTGAGCCACCCAGGGATCCCACCTTCAATGTTCTAAATCTCTGAGGACCTCTGACCGTATGGTAGCTGTATATTTAGGTTTGTAAGAAAAGTGCTGAACTGCTTTCCAGAGTGGTCATGCTGTGTTACGTTCCTGCCCAGAGTGTATGGGCACATCCTCTCCAACACCTACAGTTGGTCAAATCTGTTTAATTTCACACATTCTAATAGGTGTGTAGTGGTATCTTGTGGCTTTAATTTTTCATTTCCCTAAAACTAATTGTATGGAGTCTCCTCCTAATGTGCTTATTGACCATTAATATATAATACAAGTATCTGTTTAAATCTTTTACCCAGGTCGCCTGGGTGGCTCAGTGGTTGAGCATCTGCCTTCGGCCCAGGTTGTAATCCTGGGGTCCTGGGATCGAGTCCTGCATTAGACTCCCTGTGGGGAGCCTGTGTCTCTGCCTCTCTCTGTGTCTCTTAGTCATTTCTTACTGAGTCTTGGAAGTTCTATGTACATTCAGGATGCAAGTCTTTTATCAGGTACATGATTTGCAAATTTCTCCTAGTCTGTAGCTTGTCTTTTCATTCTCTTCATAATGACTTTTGAAGAACAGAAGTTCTCAATTTTGATGAGATCCAATTTATCTTTTTCCCCCTGCTCTTGGTATTCTAATAAATATTTGCTTAATTCATGGTCACAAAGATTTCCTCCAGGGTTCTCTTCTAATAGTTTTATAGTTTTAAGTTTTAGGTTTAGGCTTTTGATCCGTTTCTATTTTACTGTAGTATAATATACATAAAATGAAATTTACTTTAAAAAAAAAGACTATTTGGGATCCCTGGGTGGCGCAGCGGTTTGGCGCCTGCCTTTGGCCCAGGGCGCGATCCTGGAGACCCGGGATCGAATCCCACGTCGGGCTCCCGGTGCATGGAGCCTGCTTCTCCCTCTGCCTGTGTCTCTGCCTCTCTCTCTGTGACTATCATAAATAAATAAATAAATTAAAAAAAAAAAAAAGACTATTTTTAAAATTCACAGCCAAACTGTGCATAAGGTAGGGATGTCCCATGTACCCCGATTCCACACATGTACAGCCTCCCTCATTACCCATAACTCCCACCAGAATGGTGTATTTGTTACAACTGATGAACCTACACTGATATATCATCACCCAAAGTCCATAATTTACATTGGGATTTACTTTTGGTATTATCTATTCTATGGGTTTGAACAAATGCTTAAAGGCATGTATACACCATTATAGTATCATGTAATAATTTCACTAAAATCCTTTGTGTTCTACTTGCTCATCCCTCCCCACCTAACCCTTGGCAACCACTGATCTACTATCTCCATAATTTTGCCTTTTACAAATCATCAAAGTTAGAATCAAATAATATGTAGTCTTTTCAGATTGACTTCTTCCACTTAGGAACATGCATTTAAATTTCTTCCATGCCTATTCAAGGCTTGATCATGTTAGTACTACTCCACTGTCTGGATATACCAGTCTATTCATTCACCTCACTTCTTTTTCTTGTCTAATTACTTTAGCTCAGACTTTAGTACAATGTTGAAAGAGAACTTCCTTCTGTTGTTCCTGTTCTTGGGGGAAAAACTTTGGTTTTTACCACTAAGTATGATAGTTGTCAGTTTTTTTTTTACAAATGCCCTTTATCGCATTAAAGTTCCTTCTGTTCCTAGTTTTCTAGTATTTTATCATCAAAGGACATTGGATTTTGTCTAATGCCTTTTCTGCATCAATTGAGCTGATCCTATGAGTTTTTCCTCTGTTCTATTAATGTGGTGAATTATACTGTTATGTTGAACCACCCTTGCATTTCTGCAGTAAAATCATTTGGTCATGTTGTAGAATTCTTTTAATATGCTATTGGATTTTGTTTGCTTGTATTTTGTTGAGGATACACTTAAAAACTATCTTTTTGTTCACTTGAAGTGTTTAGGTTTCATGCAATACTATTATAATAGGTGCTTTACAGGTTTTGGTGTCAGTTGCCATGTCAATGGACTTTTCCCTTCAGGACTGCTCACATGGAGAATAATTCTAGACTCTATCCTGAACATTTTTTATTATGTTTTGAGAGTCTAGATTCTGGTAAAAATCACCTCATGAATATATTTGTTTCAGCAGGTAATTTTATCTCTGGTTAGAAAAGACAGGGTTCTTTAGAAGTTTTAACCTCCTGTGCAGCTATTACAGATAGAACTCTATATAACAGGGGCATCCTTGGGCCAAAATAGGAAGAGAAAAATAAAAAGGTGATTCCCTTCTTCAGATAACCATCCCCTTTTCCTGGTTGCTCTACCTAAATGACAAGAATTTTAGATATCAGAGCCAAAATACTGCAGTCTTGTAACTTTTGCTTGTTCTTGTGGGAAGCCCAGATGGGGAAAGAAAAAGGTAATGGGATTTCCGATTGTTTTCCAGTCACAGATTCCCTTTTCCTGGTCCTGTGACCACAGCTAAGACAGGTCCCTTTGGGGTTTTTGTAGCCTGACCTCAGAGATAAAAGGCATGAAAAAAAAAAAAAAAAAAAACCCAACAGGAAACCCATTCCTATATACATAAGTTTGGACTCCACTTTTATTTTTCAAATTCCTTAAATAATTTTTTGTATTTTCCCATTTTTAACTGTAAACAATGGGAGGAGGTAGGATCTACTGCGCTTAATTCTTGACCAGTATCAGAAATTGGGAAGCAACTTTTGAGAACTCATGAACCTTTTTTTTTTTTTTAAGATCTTATTTATTTATTTATGAGACACACACACACAGAGAGGCAGAGACACAGGCATAGGGAGAAGCAGGCTCCATGCTGGGAGATTTTGCAGGACTCGATCCTCAAACTCCAGGATCATGCCCTGGGCCAAAGGCAGGCACTCAACCACTGAGCCACCCAGGCGTCCCTGAACCTGTGCTTTCACACACTTTCACCAGAGCCAGTACTGTTGTTTCCCATCTAACTTTGCTCAAACTAATGCTTGGAAGTTACATTTGAGAATTTGTGAACTTAAGCTTCCTTTCACAAAAACAGCTGTCTCAAGCTCCATTTGCTCAAATTCATGAGTTTTGAGAATTTCTGAATCTGAACTTTTCTTATTTTCTTTTTAAAAGATTTTGAGGAGCATGAGCAATGGGGAGGGGCAGAAGGAGAGGGAGAAGTAGACTCCCTACTGAGAAGGGAACCTGATGCAGGGCTTGATCCCAGGACACTGGGATCATGACCTGAGCCAAAGGCAGGCTCTTAACTGACTGAGCCACCCAGACGCCCCTGAATTTGATTTTTTTTTTAAGATCTTATCTATTCATTCATAAGAGACAGAGAGAGATTCATAAGAGACAGAGAGAGAGAGAGAGAGAGAGAGAGAGAGAGAGAGGCAGAGACTTAGGCAGAGGGAGAAGCAGGCTCCGTGCACGGAACCTGATGTAGGACCCAATCCCAGGACTCTGGGATCCTGCCGAGCTAAAGGCAAGACACTCAACTGCTGAGACACCCAGGAGTCCCTGAGCTTAATTTTCAAAAGCTGCTTCATTCTTATTTCACCCAGATTTGCTTGAATATATTTTTGAGATGATCTTTTTGGAGTTTAACAAAATTTCCTTATCCTCGAAGTTGCTCAAACTCCTCCTGGGAAGCTTTGAAAACCCCTGAATGTGATCTTGTTTTCATAAAAGACCATTGTTTCAGCTAGATTTGTACAGCTAACTGACCTTGAGAAGTTCATTTTGTGGACTTTTTAATCTGAGCTCATTTGTACAATTATCAGGTTTCAGTTAGATATTCTCAAACTCATGCTGGGAATTTACTTCAGAATCTGTTTTCAAAACACTTTTTTAATTTTTTTCTGTTCCTAAATTTGGTGTATCAGATTAGTTGGGAAGATACTTTTAAGATCTGAGATTTGTTTTTACAAAAACTGCTACATTTCATCTAAAGTGCTCCAATTCACATAAAAATTTTTCAAATATTTTATTTATTTATTTATTAATGAGAGACACACAGAGGCAAAGACACAGGCAGAGGGAGAAGCAGGCTCCATGCAGGAATGTGGGATTCCTCCAGGAATCCTCCTGGATTCATCCAGTTCTAGGATGTGGGACTTGATCCCAGGACTCCAGAATCATGACCTGAGCCGAAGGCAGATGTTCAATCGCTGAGCCACCCAGGCATCCCAATTCATATAATTTTTGGAAATTATCTGTAAATCTGAAATTTTTTGTTTTGCTTACAAAAGCTATTATTTTAGATATTTTTAAAAAACACTCTGAGGGGCATCTAGGGGGTTAAATGTCTGCCTTCGCTCAAGTCATGTTCCCCACTACTATACTTCCAACAGCATTTACAAACCTCACTTCAAAACTTCGTTCTTTCTTTCTGTGATAGACAAATAATTGTCCTCCAGTGTCCACTCGCCCCTTCTTTTAGTAACAGAACTCCCCAGGTTTGGGGAGCCTGGAAGGCTCAGTTAAGTGTCTGCCTTCAGCTCAGGTCATGATCCCAGAGTCCTGGGATTGAGCTCCACATTGTGCTCCTGCTCATCAGGGGGCCTGTTTCTCCCTCTCCCATTCCCCCTACTTGTGTGCTCTCTCTCAAGTAAATAAAATCTTAAAAAAACTTTCCAGGTTTGAATGCACACACAACCATCTAGGTGTAGGTATTCCCCCAAAGGATAGGAAAAATAGGAGACTTAAGTTCTAGCCAATGGGATCAGCGCAGTTTCCAGGCCCTCTACTTCCTCTTCCCCCTCCTATTGGCTTGCACAAGGATAGGGTGTTGGTGCGCCAGCTTTAACCATGTAGATGAGACCAATAACCCAGGGGGTAGTGGAGCAGTAAGACAGTGGGGCCTTGAGTCCCTCAATGATCTTCTAGAACACAGATGGGTTTAACCCCAAGCCTGGACCTCTCCCCTACCTCTGTACTGTCACATGAAAAGTAAACTACTTTGTTTGAATCACTGTTTTGGAACTCCCTTCTTGAAATAGTTTAGCCTACAGTGTAATTAATTTGCAATCCAGGGATGCCTGGGTGGCTCAGTCGTTGAGGGTCTGCCTTCAGCTCACGGCATGATCCCAGGATCTGGGATCAAGTCCCGCATTGGGTTCCCTGCAGGGAGCCTGCTTCTCCCTCTGCCTATGTCTCTGCCTCTCTCTATATATGTCTCTCATGAATAAATAAATAGGGGATCCCAGGGTGGCTCAGCGGTTTAGCGCCTGCCTTTGACCTAGGGCGTGATCCTGGAATCCCGGGATCGAGTCCCACGCTGGGCTCCCAGCATGGAGCCTGCTTCTCCCTCCTCCTGTGTCTCTGCGCCTCTCTCTATGTCTAGCATGAATGAATGAATGAATGAATCTTAAAAAAAAAATTGCAATCCAAACTCTTAATCTCCAGCTACCTCACTTATGTCCCAAACATGTCTCAAACTCCACATTTTAAAATCTAACTGCATTCTCAGTCCACCTTGTATATTCCTGAACATAAACACTATCCCAAGTATTTCTTGTTAATAAGCTTATTCTATCAATTTATTCCCAATCAGGAGAACCTTATGTTCTTGACTCCTACTACTCCCACATTCAACAGCTCAGAAAAATCCCAGCTTATTGCATACATCCCTCTTTAACCCCTTCCTCAGCTCAGATCCTAATGATCCTGGCTGTAGATGCTTTTTACTTTCTGGTTGGCTCTCTGGTCTCCAATTCCAAGTCTACAATGCTGCTCCATTACCCTTCTTAAAATGATCCATTCGTATACTTTGTATTTTGTTTCCAAAAGTCCAAAGCATTTCATCACTATGGTCCCAGCCTACCTCCTATACGTACTCCAAATACACTTTATACCAACCACATTATTACTTATCTCCTCCAATCCTTTGCACTTGCTCTTTCTCCTTTGCCCACATCTATACTTCTCAAATGTGGTGGAGGACCATTTAAAAAAATTCTCCAATTTCCTGTGGACCAATACTTTTAGAGACACCATACAAATTAGAAATATGATCATATGTTTAGATGTCACAGTGGTGGCATGTCTCTCCATGCTGGCTCTTAATTATGACGCCTGTCTTTATCAGGGTTAACTACAGATCTGCGCTGGTCCAAGTACCATACTTCCCACCGGCCTAAACTCTCTCTTCCCCCTGCCTGGGGAACCACCACCCAAACCCCCTCAAAGTCCAACCATCACCACTGCCTCCATTACACTTTCCTGATATTTATGCTTCATAGTCACATCCTGTTCAACACATCCACTGCCTTCCATACCCCTGGTAGAACTTATCATGTGTTATTACAATTTCTTGTGAAATGTCAAAGAGCTGCAGGCTCTCTGATGTCTGGGATACATATAAGTCATCTCTGCATCCTAAGCCTTGTGCCTATCATGTGGTAGAAGTTCAGAAATATAATTAGCAAACAAACATGTCCAACCCACCTCCATGGCGACATGCAGACAAGCAGGCACTGTAACAACTTTAAACAGAACTTTAATAACTCAGGATGTGGTCTACGACTTAAAGGCTGAATGGTCTGGGCCGGAGGCACAGAAGCGAGGCCATTAGTAGGCTGTCTGAGACTGCTGCTGGCGGTACCCGCCCCGACGCATGTAGCCCTCGTTCTTGCGGTAGCCGTCCTTCTGGTCTGGAGGGGAGAGGAGAGGGTAGGAGGACGTGAATGACGGTGAAGAGGCAGGAAGGGGACCAGAACCCTGGGAGAGCAGAGGGACAGAATAACTGACCTCGGAAGTAGCCACCATAGGTACCCTGCTTGTGGTCAAACACTCGCTCATTATTTTCCACCAAGCTGCCCAGCTTCTCAGCCAGCTGCAGGGCCAGGTTCTGTTGGGCAGTGGGCTCGGTGCGGTGCATCACCACAGTCTGCGTTGGCTGGTCCAGAGAGGCCTAATAGGAGTGAGGTAGAGAATGGATGTGACACAGATCTCCACTCCAAACTCCCCACGATGTCATCTGCCCATTTACCATCCTAGCCCTTACCATCAACTCCTCATTAATGATCATCTTGCTGATGATGGAGTGTACAGTGGGCAGGTCCAGTTCAAACATGTCAGACAGAGTCTCCATGCTGGGGAGAAAGAAGGTAGAGAGCAGGGAACAATTAGGAGCTTTGACCACAAACCTGGGGCACCTCCACTGCCTCGGGGCCCATCCTACCTGATGGAGTCATAGACACTGCTGTAGGTGAAGAGGTAGGTTCGCAGTGATTCTTCCTGGATCTTCCTGTGGGGAAAAGGGAGTAGAGGGTAGAAATCTTCAGGGAAGGAGACCAACCAGTCTTTTCCCCACCCACCATGGCCTTTCTCTTTGCTCACCTAACCAGCATGGTTCGGACTTTGTCAGCCTCAGGGAAAAGGTCCCACACTTTGCCATTCATCTTTTCATTGATGATAAAACTGTGACAGGTCTTCCAGTCGCCCATCTTCATAGCCTTGGAGGCAGCAACCACGTGTTCTCTCATGGACTCAGGGGGACCTGGAAGGTTGAGAATGAGGCAGGGCCCAGGGGAAACTTCGGACCACAGCTACTGCCTCAAGCACTGCTCAAGGAGGAACATGGGACAGGAGAGCAAACAACCAGACTTGGACTCTCTCAGCTCTCTACTAAATAGCCATGTGATTGTATAAATCACTTAATATCAAAAATATTTAGACTAAATTGGTCTCTGACATGCTTCAGAGGGATTAGTGAGCCCTCCTTGAAAATACTGGAAAATCGTTGTCTATCCTTATGTACCTTTTCCTAAAGTAAAAGCTTTCATTAGATTCTTAGATTCTCTGACCTAAATTTTTTTTTCTTTTTTTTTAAATAGGCTCTACACCCAGCATGGAGCCCAACATGGGGACTGAAGTCAGGACCCTGAGATCAAGACCTGAGCTAAGATCAAGAGCTGGACACCTAACCAACTGAGCCACTCAGGCACCCTGACCCAAAAAAATTTCTAGTGTCTCACCTGGAAGTGTATTTATCAAACTTTATTCCACCTTCTTGATTTTGACTATGTCTATATATCAGCTTACTTTTCTTTAAAGACAAAGCAGGGAAAGAAAACATGGCAAACAAAAGTAAAAGGAATTCAGAGTAGACAATAAAAGTGCCAAAACTCTACCACTAGAATGGACAGCAGGTGTAAAGAAACATGAACATGGCAGACCCTAGAACAGGGAGCAAGCTCAAAGGTATAAGAGATCAGCCCCAAAGAGAAATGTATGAATAAGATAAGTAAAAGGAAGAGAACTCAACCCTTGTGATTGGCTTCTACTTTGCCACTTTTAAAGAAGGAAGAAAAATAAATAAATAAATAAAAAATAAAGAAGGAAGAATTAGTTATACAAAGATTATATCTCTCTACAAAACAAAGGGTAGCACAGAGCTTACCCAGAAACTGCCTTTTGATCCCAGGCAGTATTAGAGAGGCAGGGACTGTAGTGAGCCAGAGAGCCCTAAATGATGGAGACAGAGCCTTTCACTGTAAATTTTCCAGTTAAAATAAAACAAAGCTTCACTACCTAAGGCAGACCAAATATGTGAAAGGGGTACCTGCACTTCACAAAACCACGCACACAACCAGTAGAGGACAGATCTGAGGGAACATGGCTGTGGACAGTAAGTGTGGTCACTTGCCAAGTGTTTCCAGGCATCAACCCCACAGGAAAAGTACAATTCAACAAATTCCTTTCCTAGTGAAATCACAACCCACCCAACCGTTGAACTGATCAATCAGTTTTCAACAAGTGATCAAAGGAGCCAATGGTAAATTCTCAAATGCCAAGGTTCTTGTTGGTTGGGAGAAAAATGTCTATACATATCAGCTGTATTAAACTTGGGTAAGTCAGGGGATCCCTGGGTGGCACAGCGGTTTGGAGCCTGCCTTTGGCCCAGGGCGCGATCCTGGAGACCGGGGATCGAATCCCACATCAGGCTCCCGGTGAATGGAGCCTGCTTCTCCCTCTGCCTGTGTCTCTGCCTCTCTCTCTCTCTCTCTGTGACTATCATAAATAAATAAAAAAAAAAAATTAAAAAAAAATTTATAAAAAAAAAAAAAAAAAAAACAACTTGGGTAAGTCACTTAACTCCCATGCCAGTTTCTTTAAAAAAAAAAAAAAAAAACCTTATTTAAATTTAATTAATTAACATAACGTGTTATTAGTTTCAGAGGTAGATGTCTGTGATTCATCAGTCTTATGTAACACTCAGTGTTCATTACATCACGTGCCCTCCTTAATGTCCATCACCCAGTTACCCTGTCCCCCCACCTCCCCTCTCCTCTAGCAACCCTCAATTTTTTCCCTATGATTAAGTCTTTTATGGTTTGTCTCCCTCTCTGATTTCATC
The DNA here is from genome assembly GCF_018345385.1 of Vulpes lagopus. Classification (NCBI taxonomy): domain Eukaryota; kingdom Metazoa; phylum Chordata; class Mammalia; order Carnivora; family Canidae; genus Vulpes; species Vulpes lagopus. The sequence continues at coordinate 107,238,968 of NC_054826.1, read as the reverse complement.
TTTATCTTTTCCTCTCTTCACCTATGATCCTCTGGTTTGTTCCTTAAATTCCACATATGAGTGAGATCATATGATAATTGTCTTTCTCTGACTGACTTATTCCACTTAGCACAGTACCGTCCACTTCCATCCACGTTGTTGCAAATGTAAAGATTTCACTTTTTGATGGCTGAGTAATACTCCAGTGTGTGTGTGTGTGTGTGTGTGTGTGTGAATAGATGTATATATATGTATATACCATATATTTATATATATGTATACACACATACGTATCTTTATCCATTTGTCCACTGAAAGACATCTGGGCTCTTTCCATAGTCTGGCTATTGTGAACAGTGCTGTTATAAACACTGGGGTGCAGGTGCCCCTTTTAAATCACTACCATTTGTATCCTTTGGATAAATACATAATAGTGCAATTGCTCAAAAAAAAAACAAAACAAAAAAACAAAACAAAAAAAATAGTGCAATTGCTGAGTCGTTGGGTAGCTCTATTTTCAACTTTTTGAGAAATCTCCATACTGTTTTCCAGAATGTCATGCCTCAGTTTCTTAATCAGGAAAAAAGGAGGTAATAATGATGCCCATATCATAGGGTATTGTGAATGACAATTAAATGCACTGTTATCTATAAGACATTTAAAACAGTGCCAGGCAGAAAAGAAGTACTATGTGAGTTTATGCTAAATAAAACATCACTGGAATCAGGTCATGGAGAGTTTAACTTAGAGACTGAGGAGGTTGGACTTTGCAAAGAACTTTGAAAGATGCTAGGGATATATAACACCATATATTCGGTAGAAAGATAATGCTGAGAAATAAGAGACTAAAGGAGAGAATGAGAGAAAAAGGAGCTTAATCTGTAAGCTAAGACAATGTATCCCACAGCCTACTAAGTAAAAAGGATGATTCTAGGTTCTACACAGAGAGGTCACTGCATCAAACAGAATCCTCTTGTGTGAAATTATTCCCTTCAGCTTCTCTTAATCCTCTGAATAAAAAGGCATCAAAGATGGGCGCCTGGGCTCAGCTGGTTAAGCGTCTGCCTTTGGCTTAGGTCATAATCTCAGGGTTCTGGGACTGAGCCCTGCATGGGGCTCTCTGCTTGATGGGCAGTCTACTTCTCCCTTCCCCCACCCCTGCTTGCACGTTCTCTCTCTCTCAAAATTTTTTTAAAAAAAGCATCAAGGGACAAATGAGCAAAGTCTGCTGCATTGCAGAGCCCCATACTCACCCAACAAGGGCTGCCGCTCGCCCACCCGCAGCTGGTGATGGAACTGCTTGCTGATCATGCGTCGGCGGGCGTCACTCTCATGGGCAGCCATGTAAGGGATCTCCAGGAGCATGGCAGACACCAGATAAACACACTCCAGCAGCTCCAGGTTGATATGTAGGTGGAAGGGCACCTGCCGGCGCCGCTCCACCTTCTCCTGCTCCTGGTTGCGCTCCTGCAGGCTCCGCAACAGCAGCCCCTGGCCCAGAAGCTCCTTGGCCCGGCCGCTTGACTGAATGTCCAGTAGGGCATTGTGAGCGTCCTTGGTCAGGCCTTGGCGGAAAGCACATATGCCCAGCTGCACCATGGTGCGATTGTACAGGATCTGGGAATGAAGGACAATGCACTCAGAAGTGGTAACTACAAGGCGGGCTACTCATCCAATCAACAAATATACACTGAGCACCTATGAGGTGCTGAGCACTAGGCTATCGGCTGGGACAGAGAACAAACCAGATGAGTTCCCATCCTCTCATGGAGCTTACATTCTAGGGATAAGGGGATGAAGAGCAAAATGACCACAATATGCAGATGGAGACTCATGCCAAGGAGAAAAATAAAACAGAGAAGGGAGTTAAGAAGGGAGTGGTGGTGGTGGGAACTCACAATTTTATGCAGGATAACTAGGGAAGGCCTCATTTTGAAGGGAATGTTTAAATAAAAACCTGACAGAAAAAGGGGAACAAGTCGTGCAGGTATCTGTAAGAAGAGTATTCTCGAGAAAAGGAAAACTCAATGCAAAAAGGCCTCGTGGAGGAGCTGTACCAGGTGTACTCAAGGAATCAGTCTAGAACTGTAAAGATGTAAGCGTATACTGGATAGGCAAGCGTCCTTTAGGCCAAAAGCATTAATACTTTTAAGATGGGGAAACCATAGGAAGGTTCGGAGAAAATAAGAGATATAACCTGAGTTAAAGGGTTAACCCTGGCTGCTGTATTAGGACAGCCTGAAAGGAGAGAAGGCCAGAAGCAGAGACCAGAAAGGTGAGGGTGGCTCAGATCAGAGGGTAGCAGTGGAAGGGATAAATGGACTCTGAACAGAAATGGCTGGGGAATCAGATGAGGGATCTGAGAGTAAAACAAGAATTGAATTTGACTCTAAAGTTTCTGGCCTAGGCAACTGAAAATACGGACTTGTCACAAATTACGATAGGGGAAAATTTTAGGTAGTACAGATGTGGGGAGGAGGGCAGATAAAGTCTTTACTGATAACAATTAAAAGTATATAGGTCAGTAGTAGTCCTGAACATAGATGCAAAGAGCCTGAAAAAATACTAGCAAAGAAAGTCCAGCAATAAATAAAAAAGATAATAGATCATGATCAAGTAGACTACATCTCTGGCATGAAAAGCTGATATAAAAATCTAAAATCATAGTTACCATATGAACACAATAAAGGAGACTTAACTGCATCATTTTAGTAGATGCAAGAAAAGCTCTTGACAAAATTCAACATTTATTTAGGACAAAATTTATCAGTCAACTAGGATCAGAAGAGAACTTTGTCAATCTGAGAAAGTGTATCAACAGCTAACATTATACTTAGTGGTAAAATGTTGACCACCTCCCTAAAACAGGGGACAATGCAAGGTGTTTGCTCTCACTACTTCTATGCAGCACTAAGTACTAGAGATTTGAGTTACTGCAATATATCAAGAAAGAAAGAAAAAAGGAGAGGCACCTGGATGACAGTCTGCTAAGCATCTGCCTTCAGCTCAGGTCAGGATCTCCTGGGATCCAGGCCTGCCTCAGGCTCCCTGCTCAGTGGGTAATCTGCTTTTCCCTTTCCCTCTGCCCCTCTCTCGTGCTCACACTCTCTCTCTCTCAAATAAATAAAATCTTTCAAAAGAAAGAAAAAAAGAGAAGCCATAAAGACTGATATAGTAATAAAATGGTCTGTAGGCAGATAACATGACTATTTCAGCAGCAAAGCTAAACCGGTGAACAGAATACTAAAACAAATTAAGTGAATTTAGCAAAACAGATGCATTCAAGGCCAAAATACAAAAATGAATTCTATTTTTATATGTCAGTAATTAACAACCGGAAAATGAGATAAACCAATTACATTTTTTTTTAATTTTTAAAAAAGATTTTATTTATTCATTAGAGACATAGAGAGAGGGGTAGAGACACAGGCAGAGGGAGAAGCAGATTCCACACAGGGAGTCCGATGTGGGACTCGATCCCGGGACTCCAGGATCATGACCCTGAGCTGAAGGCAGAAGCTTAAACACTGAGCCACCCAGGCATCCTAAAACCAATTACATTTACAACAGCATTGAAATGCATAACATTCATAAATAATTTTTCTTTTCTTTTTTTTAAAGAGAGACAGAGAGAGAGAAAGCACAAGGGATGGGGGGTGCATAGGAACATGCTTCACACCCAGCATGCAGCCCAGTCCATCTCATAACCCTGATATCATAACCGGAGCCGAAACCAAGAGTCAGAGGCTTAACTGACAGCCACTCAGACACCCCTTCAGGAATAATTTCTTAAAAGACATGTAATAGGGATGCTTGGGTGGCTCGGTGGTTGAGTGCCTTTGGGTCAGGTGGTGATCCCGGGGTCCTGGGATTGAGTCCCACATCTGGCTCCCCACAGGGAGTCTGCTTCTCCCTGCCTGTGTCTCTGCCTTTCTGTGTCTCTCATGAATAAATAAATAAAATATTAAAAAAAAAAGACATGTAATAACTCTACACAGAACACTGAAGAAAAAAATGAAACAAAGAGGTAAGATTGAAAGGTTCAGTGTTGTTATTAAGACATCAATTCCCTCAAAACTGATTTATAGATTCCATAGAATTCCAGCAGGTGTTTTTTGTAGAAACTGTCAGAATTCTAAAATTTATTTGGAAATGCAAAAGTTACAGAATATCCAAAGCATTCTTAAAAAGAACAAAGCAGGACTTATACTACCTGACTTCAAGACTTACAGGCAGAGTAATCAAGATAGTATGGGACTGGCACAAAGACAAACGAATGAATGAATGAAACAGAAGAGAACAAAAATACACTTACACTTACAACCATATGTTTTTTTCATGTGGTTTTCCACAAAGGCACCAGAACAGTATGATGGGGAAAGAATGTCTTTGACTCTGACATCATATCCTATATCAAAACCATAGACCTAAATGTGAAAGCTAAAACCTTCAAGAACTTAAAAGGGTTAAAAAAAAAAAAAAGTATCGAACTGTGAAGGTTTCTTTAGATAGGACCCCAAAAATAATAAGCATAAAAGAAAAAACTGAAATTATACTACACCACAAGACATGGTATTAAAAATGAATAGGGAGGGATCCCTGGGTGGCTCAGCGGTTTAGTGCCGCCTTCAGCCCAGGGCCTGATTCTGGAGACCCAGGATTAAGTCCCACATCGGGCTCCCAGCATGGAGCCTGCTTCTCCCTCTGCCTCTCTCTCCTGTGTCTCTCATGAATAAATAAATAAAATATTTTTAAAAATTAATAAAATAAAATACAAAATAAAATAAATAAATAAAAATAAAATAAAATAAAATAAAGAAATGAAATGAAATGAAAAATGAAATGAAAAAAAAAAAAAAAAGAAAAATGAAATGAAAATGAATAGGGATCCCTGGGTGGCGCAGCAGTTTGTCACCTGCCTTTGGCCCAGGGCGTGATCCTGGAGACCCGGGATCGAATCCCACGTCAGGCTCCTGGTGCATGGAGCCTGCTTCTCCCTCTGCCTATGTCTCTGCCTCTCTCTCTCTATCTGTGTGACTATCATAAATATAAATTAATTAATTAATCAAAAAAAGAAAATGAAGAGGTAGACCACAGACAGGAAAAAAATATTTGGAGAATGTTTATCTGACAAAGAACTGGTATCTAATAATAAGTAGTCGATTTCAGGGGTTATCAGGGAACTACGAACCAACACCATAATGAGATACCATTAAACCACCACCAATGTGGCTTAAATGAAAAAGATCAACAATGCAAAATATGGGTAAGGCGTATAATACCCATACATTCTGGTAGGAGTTTCATTCTTATGAAACTGGACATACACCTACGCTTTGATACACCAGTTTTGCTCTTAACTATTTACCCAAGAGAAAATGTACAGCAACATAAAGGCTTATAAATGTTCATGACAGCTTTGCTGTCCACACTGGAAACAGACCAGGAGTCTATGAAGAGGGGAACCGATCAAGAACTTCAGATAGGGCAGCCCGGGTGGCTCAGTGGTTTAGGGCCACCTTCATCCCAGGGCGTGATCTTGGAAACCCGGGATCAAGTCCCAGGTCAGGCTCCCTGCAAGAAGCCTGCTTTTCCCTCTGCCTGTGTGTCTGCCTCTCTCTCTCTGTGTCTCTCGTGTATAAATAAATAAAATCTTAAAAAAAAAAAAAGAACTTGAGATAAATTCACGCACTGGAATAAGAAGGAACAAATGCGAATGCTATTTAAAAACTGCCATCACATGGGCTCGCCTCAGGTTCACAATGTGTATACTTCTAAGTGTCAATATCGCTTCATTGTTTGAAACACACATTTACTAGACCTGAACTTAGATATGGCTGTCACCCTCCCATGTGAAAATGTCCCCACGACACTACCACATGTACAGTCAGCAGTCCTGCTGTCATGTCCCAACACACCACACCACATCTGGGTCCTGCCTTTCCTTAGTTTAACAACTTAAGGTTTTTCTCTCCTTTTATAATAAAAGACCTTCTAATGCTCTCAACCAGATACACAGGAGGGACAATAAACATTAATGGAACCCAAATCTCCATCCCAGAGACCTCTAGTGGTATCAGAACAGGACAATACCCTAACATGCAGAAGGATCGAAGAATGGTGGCATCTGGGAAGGACCAAGTGTCCACTCATATCTCCACCAGCCAGAGAGGTGGCTAACCTGGTTGAGCTATTCTGACCATGGACAGGAGCCTGGCTTGTTCTTCCCTTTGCTACCAGGGCCAGAGTGCCTCCTTCCCATCCTACCTGTACTGGTGGGTCCGCATGCTGAATATTGTCTTGCAGGTGACTCATGAGCATGAGGTCCCGGGCTTGGTACCAGCGGGAGTGCAGGGCATGGTGGTAGATATGGCAAAGGATGGCACACGTGCGGATGCGGTCCGTGCGGTCCTTGGCGTAGATGTACTTGCACAGCCTCTCCATCAGCACAGCTGAGTCCTCACCCTCATTCTCTGCCTGGTCTTGCTCAGACTGCGGGGGAGGGTGAGCAGTGGCAGGATGTTGTTAGAGAAAAAGATCCGGCAGAGCAGAGACCCTGGCTCAGGCTTCACAACCAAAGGCTAGGCTCCATCCAGCCCTGTTCCTGTCCCTCCCAGCTCCCCTCCCGACTCCACCTCCGAGAATTCCCAGGGAACAGATTCTGCCATTAAGTCCAGACAGATGTCATCCCTCTCCCGAGACTCACCTTTGAGGAGCCCTCTGGGGGGGTGAGCTGCCGCTGGTGGGCCTTGTAATCAAATTTGTAGTAGGTGTGGAGGATGCGCCTCAAGTAGACTCGACAGATCTCCTCGGTGGTGCCCTTCTCTTCCAGGTAGCGCTGCACACGCTCGATGATGGCACACACCTGCGCCTCGTCCTTCAGATGCTCCACGTACTCTGGCAGGGAAAGCCCCCCTCTGCTCAGCCAGGCACCTGGCTTTCCCCATTCTCTGCCCCAGAACTGTCCAGCCACCTCTACCCATGTGCAGTCTCCTCACTGTGCCCTGAAAACACCATCTCTTCCCCAGACACTCCCTTTCTGTTCCTGTCCGTGAGCTCTTCTGCTACTTCCTCCCCTGATTAAGTCCTCCTTCTCATTCAGATCTTATCTCAGATGGCCCCTGCCTTAAAATGTTTTCTTCAACCATTACCTACAGTGGCTATCCTGTCTCCCACTATCACAGGTCCCTATTTGAATTTCGAATGCACCCTGCACATGATCTACAACTGCCTCATTTTATTTACATGTTGAAATGTCTTTCTCCAGGACTGAAATGTAAGCTCCATGAGAGGAAATGGCCTCTGGCTGCCTCACTCACCACTGTAGCCCTGACTCAGTAGGCACATGTGGGTATTAATATTTCACTTAGTAAATATCCTGTACTTCCTCCAACCCAAATGCCTCTAATCCAAGCCAAACAAGCAAAGTGGACTGAAGCCAGACCGCAATGATTCTCAAAGTACAGTCCCCAGACAGCAATATTACCTGGGAACATGTAAGAAACGCAAAATTTGGAGGCAAACCCTCCATCCCCCGCTGACCTACTGCATCAGAAGCTATGGGAGTGGGGCCTAGCATCCTCCCAGGCCATGTGGATTCTGGGGTAAGGAAGGGCTGACTCATCAGACACCCTGTCAGTATAATCCTTAGTTTTATTTTCTGCACCTTCCCACTGATGCCCATGCCTGCCTAAACTTACCTTGGGAGTGGGGATCAGTATTTTGCATTATTTTGGTAAATTCTTCATCCATTCGTTCCACCAAGGTTAAGATACAGCCACGGACACGCAGTGGCTAAAGGCGGTGGTAAAGGAGGAGCAAATAATTAGCCCAGATCTCAGTGCCAGACTTCGACCCCTCTGTCTTCACTGAGCCTTCCCAAGACAGACAATATACGCCTCCAATTAGCCTCCCATTTCTCTTTACCTGGTCAGCATTATGTAGGTTTTCACTTTCCTCCAGGATGTTCTCTCCAACAAAGATGTTGGAGTTTGCAAACAGGATGTCCATCAGCTCATTGATACAGTCCAGGCACTTCTGCCACATCTCAGGCTGTCAAGAGAGCAGAGGGCCGTCAGAGGCATGAAGGCGGAAGCAGCAGGGGCCTCCCAAGGCCCCCTTCATCAGGAATCCAGTCAACTACCAAGACGGCCTCCACAGCCCTCGAGTTTTAGGATACCAGCATCCCCCTCCCCCCCGGCCCCCGCAACCAACCCATCAGCTCAGCTCTGGGATGCTCCTCTTCATTGCCCTCACCTTCATGTACGTGGCTAGGTTCGGGTTGTAGTCATAGAGAGAGGCGATGATATTGAACTTGATCTTTACTATGACGCCCTCCCCCAGGTTGTTTTCAGACGCAATCTGAACCAATAGCTGTAGTAGTTCAATCTGGGCTGCACTGGAGAGGAGCAGAAGAGGGTGAGGCATCAGAGACAAATAAAAAAACCCTTTCCTGTCATGCAGCATGCCCTCCTCAGACAGCAAGGCGGCATCATTCCCACCACCTGCATACTTGCTTCTCCTTTATAAATTCCAAACAGAAGCAGCAATAATGCTAACAATCTGCCATCCTATTCAGTTACCAAACAATTAAAGAAAGTGAGCATTATTCCCATTTTACAGTTGGGAAAATAATCCCCAAAGTTTAAGTGACTGTTTTAAGATCAAAAGGAGAGTAAACAGCAGAAAATGGACAGGTATGTAAGTATGTTCCAAGTATACCATTCCTTCAACAGTAGCACACACAAATCTTCCCAAACTGCTATTTTCCCACCAACCTCCATCCATGTTTTAGAGAAAAAAAGAGCATTCACCCTGTAATCTCACAGGCCCATGAATCTTACCGATCTGTTCCCTTCTTGCCTCGTGCCTGTAGGATCTCATTCAACTTCTTGATGACAACAGCGTGGGTGATCTCGGTTCCCTTGGCAAACATTTTTGGCTTCTCCTAGGCAACACATGTACTATCATGTACAAGCTGATACAAACCCATTCTTGTCCTAACTTTTCTCCCAAACCAACTAGGGGGAAATCTCTCCCAAACAGCTTCCCAATTCATTTTAATATTAAAGCCCAGGGTGCTTGGGTGGTTCAGCTGGTTAAGCGTCTAGGTCTTGGTTCTGGCTCACGTCATATCTCTTGGGTCATTGAACCAAGCCTCGCATTGCACTGTGCACTCAGCACAGTCTACTTGAAGATTCTCTCCCTTCGCCTCTTTCCCCCATTCAAGCGCACACGCATGCTCTCTCAAGTAAATAAATAAATCTTAAAAAAACAAAAACAAAAACATAAACCCAAAAAACCAAAAACCACAACACTAAAGCCCTCACCTTAACAAGGGGCACTCCACCCCGGACCCTTTCCCACTCCCCGCCTTCATTGTCTTCCTCTTCCTCATCCAGGCGCTTAGATTTCCTATCGTGCTTCTTCTTGGCTTTGTCCTCCCGCTTCTTCTCAGCTGCCTTCTTGTCCTCCTCTGTGGTGGGGGCCCTGCCAGGAGACATGGCAGATGATGAAAGACCAGTCCCCACTCCACCTGAGGCGTCTCCTTCCCATGAACTTCCTCTTTTTCTCCATCAAGCCCTGGGTTCAAATTACACTCTAGAAGTAAGCTAGAGTTAACCATAACCATAACCAAAGCAAGGATTATCAAGCATGTGAATCTGCCAGATACTTACCAAGGCCTGTCACCGTATCATACCCACTAACAAAATCCTATGAAAGGAACAGTATGGCCTGATCTAATAAGGCAGAGGGGTCAATTTGGCCACTGTAGACATAGAAACAGCCTGCCATGTCGCCGCACAGCCAACCTCTCAGGTTTTCCAGAGAAAACTCAACCCTTAAGTGACATAGTTATTCTTTTAATACTAGTTGCTCTATTCTAGACTAATCTTTTTACCAGTTACCAACTAATCAGTTCGAAATTAGTGTAAAAAAATTTGCTGTTCCCAGACTGGCTCCTCTCCCCTTATGAGAATTAAACTAAATTCTGAATTTAAAAAACAATTGTTCAAGACAACAAAATTCCCTCACAAATTCCAAAAAGATCACTGGCTATCCCAAAGTGGTCTTTGACCACTTGGTGTCTGAAACCATTTCCAGATTTGAATACTTAAATATTTAATACTTCTAAATTATCTCAAACTTCATATACTGATGAACAAATCTTTCCAAACTCGATACTCAAGTTATAATCCTCATCAACTGCCATTTAAACATCTACAAATAAATTTCATTTTAACTGCTTAAAAGGTCTGAACGTGTTTTAGTTATAGTTTATAAATTTGCTAGCTGGATCAAACTTTTCCACTTGCCAAAGAATGTATGCCATAACCCCACAGTTTTCAGGTTTTTTCCCTTGTACTACTGCAATACTCTCTTTAATGACAAAAGCTCACTTTATAGGAAAATCCTTTGCAAACACGAAACATTTGCTAAACTGAAACTTCTTGGTCATATCCCTAAAGCTCTGAGAAGATCAAAACTCCTACTGCAATTTTAGAATCGATGCTGCTTAAACTTCAAAAGAACTTAATGTTTCTAGCCTAAAATTTTACTGCTAGCCATAAGGATATCAGGATTCACACTTCAAAAACGACAATGAACTCTCACCCTATGAAATTCCTTTTTTTCTTCAAGATTTCATTTTTAAGTAATCTCTATACCCAACATGGGGCTCAAATTCACAACCCCAAGATTCAGAGTTCCATGCTCCACCAACTGAGCCGGCTAGGTGTCATTTTCACCCTATGAAATTCTAATTAGACTAAAACTTGGCTTGATAGATTATACCTTGGTATATTTACATCTTGTTAGAAATTAGAAAACTAATGCTTATGCTCTCAGTTATACATCAAATCGATGCAAGCTACTTTTCCAGTGGGACATCACCAAATAAACTTCTATTAAAATATGTAGCCGAGGGATCCCTGGGTGGCGCAGCAGTTTGGCGCCTGCCTTTGGCCCGGGGCGCGATCCTGGAGACCCGGGATCGAATCCCACATCGGGCTTCCGGTGCATGGAGCCTGCTTCTCCCTCTGCCTATGTCTCTGCCTTTCTCTCTCTCTGTGTGACTATCATTAAAAAAAAAAAAAAAAAAAAATATGTAGCCGAGGGGAGGCTCAGTAGTTGAGCCTTCGGCTCTAGGCATGATCCCGGCGTTCTGAGATCATCCCACATCGGGCTCTGTGCTCAGTAGGGAGCCTGCTTCTCCCTCTGTCTGTGTCTCTGCCTCTCTCTGTGTGTCTCTCATAAATAAATAAGTAAAATCTTAAAATAAATAAATACGTAGCCAAAAGACTAAAGATATTAAGAGACAACCAACAGAAGTTAGCCCTAAAAACTATGCTGAAAATGATCATTCCATGTCCTCTTAACAATTACCGACTAGAGCCCCTATATACTCTTGCTTAGCATCCTAACAATTTAGACATTCAGTCCCACCAGAGATTTATCCTAAGGTCTACACACATACACAAACACAAAATGGCCTCCAGAAGCCAGTTAACTCTTAGTAGTAGGCAGCATCTCTGTGAAATTCCACAGGCCAATAATGCTACCAGAGGTAAATAACTTCCTCCAATACATCCTTCAAATAAAGGGTCATATTCAAGACAACACACTTAAATTTTACATGTCTTCCTCTTCTTTCTTAATCTTTTTTTTTTTTTTGCCTTTTTCCTCTATTGCTGACTCTACTACCAACAGTTAAATATAATCTAAATTTCAAACAAATCTTGATTGCTCACTGTTGAAGGGCATCAAGAGGACACGACTGCCAGCTGACCCTTGAGTTGGCCATTGGCAACAGGAAGCCCCTCACCTTCTGCCCTGTCCTTGGGATGTATGTTCTGCCCATCATTCCTATCCCGGGGGCTGTTTCAAAAACATACCTTGTGAATAATGTGTTAAAACCATCCGGACTGTATATTTGACACTGCCTGGTAAAGACCTCTATATAAACTTTTATGATTCTGGTGGTTGGGTGTGAAGATGTACTAGCCTTGTGGCTTCCAAGAAAAGTCTCATCTGTTAGTTCCCTTGCTTATTAAACCAGCCACTTGCAGCTGTCTGCCTCTCTCTTTGGTTTCTCCCTGCCAGCCAGATACTGGGGCTGGTTTCAGATTTCACTCTCAGAACACCCAAGGTGGTGAACCAACACTCGCATCTGATTAAAAGTCTAAGTGGATTAGAGGGCCTCTCCGGGGTGCCTCAGTGGTTTAGTGCTACCTTCAGCCTGGGGCATGATCCTGGAGACCCAGGATGAGTCCCATGTCGGGCTCCTTCCATGGAGCCTGCTTCTCTCTGCCTGCTTCTCCCTCTGCCTGTGTCTCTGCCTCTCTCTCTCTCTCATGAATAAATAAATAAAATCTTAAAAAAAAAGTCTAATGTGATATTTTATCAGAAGAGATCCAAGACACTGGATTTTATCAGTTTGTACTTAAGAATTACCACCCCAACTACAAATTTGGAAATATTAATGTGTGATCCAGTAATTTACCTCTAATGTCTATATAGTAAATCAACATTTTAGCCCCAAACTCACACTAATAACTTCCTTAGCTAAGAATTAATTAATCCTAAGTAAAACCCATAAGAGTCAGCCAGGACCATAATAAAGATATTCAATGAGTAACATCTTACTGCACTTGGAGAAATATTTTGGAAAAATATGGCAATTAAGAAAATAGTCACTTGGGCACCTGGGTGGCTCAGGGGTTAAATGTCTGTTTTTGGTTCAGGTCATGATCCTGGGATCCTGGGATTGAGTCCCACATCAGGCTCCCCGCGCATCGGGCTCCTCGTGGGGAGCCTGCTTCTCCCTCTATGTCTCTGCCTCTCTATGAATGAATGAGTGAATGAAAGAAAAGAAAGAAGAAGGAAAGGAAAGGAAAGGAGAAGGAGAAGGAGAAGGAGAAGGAGAAGGAGAAGGAGAAGGGAAGAGAAGAGAAGAGAAAGAGAAACTGGGTGGTTCAGTTGGTTAAATGTCTGCCTTCAGCTCAGGTCATGATCCCAGAGTCCTGGAATTGAGCCTCGCACTGGGATCCCTGCAGAGAAGCCTGCTTCTCCCTCATCCTCCATCCTCCCCCCAGGCGTGGGTGCTCGCACAAGAATCTTAAAAAAGAAGGGACACCCGGGTGGCTCAACAGTTGAGCGTCTGCCTTTGGCTCAGGGCATGATCCCAGAATCCCAGGATGGAGTCCCATATCAGGCTTCCTGCATGGAGCCTGCTTCTTCCTCTGCCTATGTCTCTGCCTCTCTACCTCTGTGTCTCTCATGAATAAATCTTTAAAAAAGAAAAAACCACTTGAAAAAGAAAAGCGATTTAAAAGTTCACTAAACGGATTCCTTAAGGCATTCCCATAGATAGACTTATCCTGATTACAAAATTAAATAGAACAAAAGCTCTAATGTTTCTTATAATATCTGTGATTATCCTCGTATTTTCAGCCCAAATCCACTACCTAATGTCCAAGTCCCTTAATGTTGCCAGACAGCCTTATTCCATACCAAAAAGAGACAGAAGCTCTTGAGATTAAACCCATTCCTTTAACCAAAAAAAATGAAAGCTGAAAAAATGTGATGAAGAAAAAAGTATAGATTGGTTTAATATGGAGACACTGAAAAAAGATCTTGGCAGACATTATGGAAACAGACGGTTATGCTTCTAGAAAACCCATTCACAACTAACACTAACCCTGGCTGGCTTAGCTAATGAGAAAATACGTGTGATCAAAATTCACTGTTCCCATACCATCTGTGATTTCTCTCTCCTTGTTCTTTTTCCTCTTATACAAATCTTGCTTTTGTCTTGGTTTGGAAATCAACCTTAAAAACTGATTTCGAGGGCAGCCCTGGTGGCTCGGTGGTTTAGTGCTGCCTTTGGCCCAGGGCCTGATCCTGGGGACCTGGGATCGAGTCCCACGTCGGACTCCCTGCATGGGGCCTGCTTCTCCCTCTGTGTCTCTGCCTCTCTCTCTCTCACACTGCATCTCTCATGAATAAATAAATAAAATCTTAAAAAAAAAAAAAAAACTGGTTTCGTGACACAAGTAAAACAGTCTCTGAATTATTCTTTGACATAAAGTCAAATTCAATGTCAAAGACCTTTGAGGATGCCATCGTTGACCGAACCTGTCAAATGGAATTTTAACTCAATCTAATTCTAGATTTTTTTTTAATTAAGTATACAAAATAAGATTTCACTGGCTTAAAATATATATCAAGGGTAATCTCTAAAAAGATAGCATGTAACTTCCAAACCAATAGAGAGAAACATGTTAAGAGGGAAAAAAAGAATACAATCTAGACATGGCTTAAGAAGTAGAAAAGTCAGTGAGAAAGAAAATAGAAGATAGGATTAACCTCAATTATTGAGTGAAAAGCCAAATCCCTCTCAATTACCGTAACACATTGTGTGATTCCATTTACATTATATTCTCTACAAAGGGTGAATTTATCTAGAGACAGAAAGCAAATCAGTGGTTGCTGGCTGGGGTGGGTGGGGTGGGAGCAGAGGACAACACCACACACACCAGAAAGACCACTGCATGATCAGAGGTTTGGAATTTTCAGCCTCACCATGACTAGGAGAGAAACAAGGGCTGAAAACAGAGCAATCAGTGAGTAATGACTTAACTGATCACACATTTTTAATAAAACCTCTATAAGTTGGGATCCCTGGGTGGCGCAGCGGTTTGGCGCCTGCCTTTGGCCCAGGGCGCGATCCTGGAGACCCGGGATCGAATCCCACGTCAGGCTCCCGGTGCATGGAGCCTGCTTCTCCCTCTGCCTGTGTCTCTGCCTCTCTCTCGCTCTCTGTGTGACTATCATAAATGAATAAAAATTAAAAAAAAAAAAAAAAAAAAAAAAACCTCTATAAGCATCCCCAAATGATGACGTTTGGAATGCTCCGTGGTTGCTAAACACACTGTGGTGCCAGGAGTGTGGTGCATCCAGATAGGGCATAGAAGCTCTGTGCCTGTTCTCCCACACCATGCCCTGTGCATCTCTTCCACTTGGTTCTTCCTGAGTTGTATGTACCCTTTAAAATAAACGGGTAATAGCAAGTAGAGCGCTCTCTCAAGTTCTGTGGATTGTTCTAGCAAATTATCGAAATTGAGGAGGGCAGGATCCTGGGTGGCTCAGCGGTTTAGCGCCTGCCTTTGGCCCAGGGCGCAATCCTGGAGTCCCGGGATTGATCCCACATCAGGCTGCCTGCATGGAGCCTCTCTCTCTGTGTCTCTCATGAATAAATAAATTAAAAAAAAAAAGAAACTGAGGAGGGAGTTGTGAAAACTCGGAATTTATAGCTGGTTGGTCAGAAGTACAAGAGCCAAACCTGGGTCTTGCCACTGGTTTTTTTTCTTTCTTTTTTTTTTTTTTCAGTGTATAGTTTATTTTTTTAAAAGATTTTATTTATTTTTCATGATAGACATAGAGAGAGAAAGAGAGGCAGAAAGAGAAGCAGGCTCCCTGTGGGGAGCCTGACATGGGACTTGATCCTGGGACTCCAGGATTGCGCCCTGGGCCAAAGGCAGGCGCTAAACCGCTGAGCCACCCAGGGATCCCCTTGCCACTGGTTTCTTAGGTGGGGGCAGTACTGTAGGGCTGAGCCCTTAATCTGTGGGGTTGGCAATAACTCTGGGTCGTTTCAGACTGAGCTGCATGTGGAACACCACATTGATGGCCAGAAAGTTGGAGAACCGGTAGGTGTAAGGAAAAAAAAAACCCCGCAGAGATGGTGTCAGAAATGCTATAAACAAACACATCAGATATACATGCCTCCTGGGCTTGACCAGTCAAGTGGAACACAGAGTAAGAAAGGCTTCTCAACAAAAAGGTGACTGCAGGATTCCTACGCTTCCCCACTATGGCCCAAGGCACCACTTTTTTCCTTACTTTTTAAGGAACCTTGAAGCCAGCACTGTCTGCTTCCCTTCTTCCTCCTCTGAGTCAGAGTCAGAAGATGTGGAACCCGTATCCCAGTCTTCATCATCTTCTGAATCTTCTGAGTCCTCCTCATCATCCTTAGAGAAATAAGAGCATCAGCAGGAAAAAGGCTGGAGACTGACTGGTTTCCCTGCCCGCACAAGTCCCAGGAATTTTCGGGAGCAGAATAAGAGTAGATACTCAAGAATGATCATATGAAGAGCTGGACTGGGCCACCAAGACCCAGAGAGAAGTGCAGACTTGCTCCAGGGACCCACAGTTCTCCGGGGGACAGAGTGGGGTCTTGAAACTACTGCCCCATGTTTCAGGGCACTCAGTGCTCTAATCCAAGACAAAGCCTGTTCTCAAACCAGGCTCCACTAAACCCTACCTCTCCCAATCCTAGGGCTGTCAGTTGTCATTTCCCCCAGGAACTTGAGAATGGTCCATGGCAGGCAAATCGCCCTTCATAGTCTCACTGTGGCTCTTACCTCCATCTTTTTGAGGAACTTGCGACTCTCTCCAGAAGGAGCTTCTGATTTCTTCTTTAGGAAAGCTGCAGCACTGACTCCGTCCTCATCCTCATCCTCATCTGAAGAGCCTGGTGGGAAAGGAGAGAGAAAAGAGAGAGAGTGTGATGAATAAGGCAGAAGGGCAACCAAGAAAGCAGGCCAAAGGATCCCCTGACTGTGAACTCATAATCATTAGCAGTGAGGGTCCCCCTCACCTTCTGAATCCTCCTCGTTCTTCTCGGCGTCTTCGTCCGCAGACTGCTCAGGGTTCTTAACAAGGGAGATGTGAGAATAATTAATGATGCCTGCCAACCACTGCCCCATCCTCCCTATTCTCCCCCTCCACCCTAGTGCTATGTGTCCTGAATCCTTCTCCAGTTACCCCTTCCATTTGCAAATACTCTTCTGTCTCTCTTGGGGGGGGGGATCACTGTCCCCACAGTTCAGAAAGTCTATCTCTAGCATCCTCACCTGCTTGTAATTTGTAATGTGGGACTCGAAATCTCGGTTGTATTTTCGGATCTTCTGGCGTAGGGTGCTCAGGGCCTTGGCATTGTTCTTGTTCATCTTCTTCTTCCCTTCCTTATCCTCCCATAGCTAAAGGACAGGAGAGGGGAAAAAAGTAGAATAGGGATGTGAGACTAAACAGTATTACCTAAATCTCAGGCTTATGGGACACCTGAGTGGCTCAGCAGTTGGGTGTCTGCCTTTGGCTCAGGGCATGATCCTGGAGTCCCAGGATCCGGTCCCACACTGGGGTTCCTGCATGGGGCCTGCTTCTCCCTCTGCCTATGTTTGTACTTCTTCTCTCTCTCTCTCTCTCTCTCTCCCTGTGTGTGTCTCTCGTGAGTAAATAAATAAAATACTTATAAATCAATCAATCAATCTCAGGCTTCACCACAACCACGATGATGAGTTTTGCTATCTGTACACCATCTGTACTGCTTACCAACTGCATTTATTAGCTTATTTTTAAAAAAGATCCTTTGTATTTCACCACCAAAGGGGAAAAAAAAAAAACACAAACAAGAATAGGAAAATAAGGGACTAAAATTCTTGACCAAAAAAGGTCCTGGACTCTCCTTGCTTCACCCCTCTTTTTCTCAGGCTCTAGGAACTACTATATGGATAGCAAACAACCAAGAGAAGACAGGACCCCTGGAAGTGGGTTAGGACCAGGCCCCAGGTCCACAATCCCCTCTGGATCCTCTCTCACCTGCAGGCATCATACCTCATTAAGATAATCCTCTAGATCAGCCAGGATGCGGATATAGAACCGGGGGACACCTTCCTTGTCCACAATGCTCTTAGCCTTCCATATGCTTTTCCCAGGAGCTCAAACTCTTCCAGGCACTTGGTGACATCCCGAATCTTCATGGCATTACGGATGGTCCGGATGAGATTGGTCAGCTCCTCAAACCTGTGTTGGAGCCCAAAACCACATTGGACGTGCTCACCAACATCAGAAAACCCACTACTGCTACAGAGATTCCCCATGATCTGGCCTCCCCATGGCCTCACCTCTTGTCCTTCGCACTTCGGACAACTCTCTTGGTATCTTCTTCATCCTCACTCAGCAACAACGGCCTGTTTGAAAGAACAGACACCATTAACTTCCCTTCCTTGCTCCAGTCTTTTCAAGTGATCTCTATTTCCCTTCTCAGTGAACCCAAAAGAACAAAATTACTCAAGCCATCATACCACACTTATCCTTAATGCTTCCTCTTCAAAACCTCATCATATACAACTCACTCATCTAAGCCTACTTCAGTTATGCCATTCTGTCAAACACTGTTACATATACAAAGAGGACTATCTCCATCCTCTCAAAAATAAAGCTATTTTCTGTGTCAGAAAACTAATTACACAAAGACACAAATAACTAAGAACTGAAAGAAATCAAGAAAAAAGGGTACTCCAGCTAGAATGAATGGAAAAGGCTTTAAGAAGGTGGTACTTAAATTAAATCACAGAAAGCAATGTTTCCTAGATTGTGAGAGGCCATGGGCAAGGAAAAAGTCCCAATGGCTTTTAACACCTCCACTACTAGCACGTTTCTTTAGTAAGGAAAGACTATACTACAGCCATATCTCCATTCTTTTTCTTCCCGTTTTATTAATTTACCAAATATTTTGTATTTTAAAGTAAGTGATGTTGGTTTTTCCAATTGTGGCAATAATAAAAAATCATATTCCGGGAGATATATGTGCATATGTATATGTATTATTAAACAGTGGCACAAGAATATAGAAAATGTGCAAGTGGCATGTATGAAGTTCAAGAAACAACATTCCAGTTTCAAAAAGTGAATAGAGTTTTTATTTTGCAGAGACAGGGGATGCGGTTGAGTGTCTGCCTTTGACTCAGGTCCGGAGTCCTGGGATGGAGTCCTGCACTGGGCTCCCCGCGAGGAGCCTGCTTCTCCCTCTGCCTGTGTCTCTGCCTCTCTATGTGTGTCTCCCATGAATAAACAAATAAAATCTTTTTTGCAGAGACAGGAGTACGCCATTTCAGTAAATATCAGAAACAGGACAATGGATAATGATGAGCCAGCCCTCAGTACCAGGTGGTGGGGCTTCAGGAGCCACATCCAGCAGCTCTCAAATACCAAGTGAGCATTCTGGATTTCTTGTGAGCAGGATTTTTTTGGTGGTAAGAGGAACTGAGAACTTTTGGAGTCCGATGCCGAGCGGAGAGAGGGTACAGAGGCTGTGAACACGCAGGCCAGTTACGAAGCTGATGCAACAGACCCAGCCAGTGCGAAATCTCTTCTGACTCCAACACCGGGCGCCCGGCGGATGGACTCCCACAATTCACAGCACCCTGAAGCGTGAAGGTTGTCCCTTCGACACTGCTCTGGTCTCTTAAACTCTCGCCGCCTCCTCCATTCCCCTCCCACATACGCGGCCTTCCCGAGCACTCCCCGACCGGTCACCGCGGCGCAGGCCCCCCACTCACTGTTTGCCGTAGTTGCCCCCGACAGGTTTGGTGACGAGCTCTTCCCCCGACAGAGACGACTCGGACTCGCTGTCCGAACCGGTGGTGAAAAACCGCGACATGGCGACGGCGCTGAGAGGCTGCGGCGGGCGCAGCGGGACCTGCGGGAAAGCCGGAGTCACAGACCGCAAGAATGGGCCGGGGTCGCTACTTCCCGACCTCTACTTCTCACCCTCCCCGCAAATACCCCGATTTGCGTCCCCACCTCAAAGGCCAAGGCCCGAGAAACACAACCCGTCGGAGCTCGCAAGCCACACCACGAAGCCGCAACAGCGGAAATACGAAAAGAAGGAAGGCGGGACCTCTACGTCATTTCCGGGAGACTGACTAACTATACTGGTGACTACAACTCCCAGCGGTCTTCGCGCCGGAAGGGGCGTGGCAGGCTTGACGTAACCTTGGCAGGTGGGGCGGTGCCTGGAGAATCTCAAAGCCTGTCGCGGTTTGTTACTCGCACGAACCACCTGAGGAATCAGAGTTTCAGGGCCAGGAGTTTACTTTCTTATAAAGCTCCCACGTAACGCTGAGCTGCTAGGTTTTGGAGCTAGGGCTTTAAAGCAAACTGAGAATCAGACTTTGGATTCAAATCCTGGATCCCCACTTTGTGTAAATTAGGGAAATTTCCTAACCTCTCTGTGCTTCATTCTCCCCACCTGTAAAATGACAATAATAGCACCTACTTCATAGGATGTAAGAATTAAATGACTTAATATACGTGAAGCATTTAGGACAGTGCCTTGTACATAATAAGCATATAACAAATAATTAGCTAGTATTCACTCATTACTCCACAAATACTTATTTACTGAGCAGGGTCCGAGGCGCTGGATACATTAGTGAATAAGATAGAAATGGTCCCTGACTTCACAAGGAACTCATATTATGTTGGAGTGGCATAAATTAACAAACAGATAATTTCAGATAGTAATAAGCTCCATAAAGATATTAAAGTAACTGGTTAGATGGAAAGATTATTTTGGATAGGAAGGACAGAGCCTCTGAAGAAGTGACATTTGAATTGAGATCCAAATAACAGAAAGAAGGGAGCCATGCAGATAGTCTTCTAGGGAAAGAGCACTCCCAACTCTTCTTCTAGGAAAAGGGAAACAGCAAGTGCAAAGGCCCTGAGGCAGAAATGAACTTGAATAAAGAGAATAAAGAGAGATAAAGAGATGCCAGGGCAGAATAAAGAGAATGCCAGGGCAGCCCGGGCGGCTCAGGGGTTTATTGCTGCCTTCAGCCCAGGACATGATCCTGGAGACCTGGGATCAAGTCCCACATCAGGTTCCCTGCATGGAGCCTGCTTCTCCCTCTGCCTGTGTCTCTGCCTCTGTGTGTGTGTGTCTCTCATGAATAAATAAATAAAATATTTTTAAAAAGATAAAGAGAATACCAGTGTGCTATCAGTGAAGTGAGCAGGCATTAATAGTATAGAAGTAGACAATACTAGGTCATGCAGGTCCTTATAGGCCTGTGGATTTAAATCCAGGTGGGTTGAAGAAACCATCAGCACAGGGACTGCTTTACATTTTTAAATGTAGTTCCATTCATTCAGTATTTGCTGCATCTCTGGGCCTGCATTTAGTTGGAGACAGTGTTATCCTGAAAGAAAAGAAAAGAATTAGCAGACTGAAGGGAAAGAAGGAGACTATTTTGGGTAGAAAAATAGTGTGAAAATCCTGGAGACAGGAAAGCCCAGAGCACAGTCAGTGGCTGGTATATTGGGGTTAGAATGTGTCAGGGCCTCTCCACATGTCTTGGATTGTCACCCCTGTTCTTCCTTTCCCCCTCTCTCTGTCTCTTTTTTTCCTCTCTCCTTTCCTCCCTTCTTCCCTCTCTCCCCACAGATCCACTTGATTCTGACACCAACCTCTTCACCTCCCCAAATAGAAAAGGAATGCACAGAAATTGCCAAGGGAACCCAAGGTAAAGGGGAAAGGAGGTTGAATGACATAAAAATCATTGTCACTGAAGATGAAGAAATACAAATTCACGCTAAAGGGAAGTCAGTGATTTTATTTTATTTTTTTTTCATTTTTTTTATCTTTATTTATTTATGATAGTCACAGAGAGAGAGAGAGAGAGAGGCAGAGACACAGGCAGAGGGAGAAGCAGGCTCCATGGGCTTCGATCCCGGGTCTCCAGGATCGCGCCCTGGGCCAAAGGCAGGCGCCAAACCGCTGTGCCACCCAGGGATCCCCGGAAGTCAGTGATTTTAGAGTGGCTTCTTGTTACTCCCAGGATCCTGAGAAGTTGCAAAAAAAAAAATCATACTGAACTCTATTTTCAACCAGTTCTTTACTAAGTCATGAAAAATTTAAACTTTACAGGGAGCTGGCTTTTTTAGTGAACTTTTTATTGAAATGGGACATAGGTTCAGACAAATGATAGGTCATAAGTATACAACCTGATGAAGGGATCCCTGGGTGGCACAGCGGTTTGGCGCCTGCCTTTGGCCCAGGATCCCGGGATCAAATCCCACATCGGGATCAAATCCCACATCGGCTCCTGGTGCATGGAGCCTGCTTCTCCCTCTGCCTATGTCTCTGCTTCTCTCTCTCTGTATGACTATCATAAGTAAATAAAATTTAAAAAAAAATAATAATAGGGATCCCTGAGTGGCGCAGCGGTTTAGCGCCTGCCTTTGGCCCAGGGTGCGATCCTGTAGACCTGGGATCAAATCCCACATCAGGCTCCCGGTGCATGGAGCCTGCTTCTCTCTCTGTCTATGTCTCTGCCTCTCTCTCTCTCTCTCTCTCTCTGTGTGACTATCATAAATAAATTAAAAAAAAAATTAAAAAAAAATAAAATAAAAAATAAAAAATAATAATAATAAAGCTGGTACAACCTGATGAATTTTCATAAAAGTGAGTCCACTTCTGTAACCAGCACTTACATCAAAAACAGGACATGACCAGATTCCCCCCACTTCCATGTTCTGCTCATGTATCCCCCTCCAGTTACTACTCAGCAGGCTTCTTAAATTTTATTTTTTATTATAAAAATTTCAAGCCCAGAGATTAGAATAAAGACTATTCTAGGCGCACCTGGTGGCTCAGTGGTTGAGCATCTGCCTTTGGCTCAAGTCATGATCCCAGGATCCTGGGATCGAGTCCCGCATCAGGCTCCCCACGGGGAGCCTGCTTTTCTCTCCTTCTGCTTATGTCTCTGCCTCTTTCTCTGCGTCTCTCATGAATAAACAAATAAATAAAATATTTTAAATAGATGATGATTCTAATGAGCATCCATGTATCCGCAATCCATCCAGTGTTGTCACAACTTAATATGATGCCACATGCCACATTTGATGCAGCTTTATTTTTTAAAGAAAAATTAAAAACACACTCAGGATCTCCTAGGTAAATGGAGGTCTTGAACAAGATTCATGGTACACCCACAAATATTTTCAAAGCAAAATATTATTGTGTGCCAAGCCCTTTCACATGGACAATCTTTCTCTTAAAATAATACATGTACATGATTACAAAATGTAATTACATTAATAAATGTACATTATAAAATGTAAATGGTACAGAAGAATATACAAAGAAAAAAGAAATCTCTTTCCCACCCTTGATTCCCAGTTCCTCAGCTTCTCTCCCCAGAGGCAAACACAATTACTGGTTTACAGTGTTAATATTCCACATGTTTCTCGGAATATATAGCTAAGATACATAAAAGGATACAGATATATATATGTATATGCGTAGATGGGTTATATCAGTAAGGATATATAGATAGCTAGGTATCTGATAGATCCTTATTGATATAATCCTTTTTTTTTTTTTTGGATACATGCATATATTTAATAGTGAAACAATTCATCAACAACGAAAAATTAGAAAAATTCATGAGACCTCAATGCTGTGGAAGAGAACAGGACATCAAGGCAAAAGATACAAAAAACTGACCCAGAAGGCTGCCTGATGAGTTAAGCAAAGGCAAATTTGCTTAGGATAGTATTATATGCCGTTGAAAAGCAAAATGGTTGGAGAGGTACCCACTTATTTGCGTGGAAGCTGACAGCCTTACCGTATGCTGCACAGAATGGAGGCGAAGAGCCAGGGAAGGGAGAGGGGTGACAGAGGAAGAGCAATAGGGAATCCAGGGTAAGCAGATGGAAGAGACACAGAGTTAGAAAGAGATGACTCTAAGGCCTTTTGTTTGCAGTCTACAATAAACCTGTTCCAAGTCTTTATGTCAGTCAAGTCCAATGATCCCATAAGGAGTAGCACTAGGCGCAGTGAAGAACAATGGAGGGAGTGGTTTACAAAAGTAAAGGGATAACATGGTTCCTGCTCTCAAGGAGCTTACAACCTATATGGGAAACAGATTCCACACACAAAACAAATTTACAAAGTAACATAAATATAAATAAATATACATCTGAATAAACAACATATGAAAGCCTAAGGGGCACTGGGTCAATACTTATCTAGAAGTCCATAGGTCAAAGAAGGCTTTCTGAAGGAAAAACTTGGGGACTGAGTATAATGTTAGCAGAGAGTAGGGCATGTGCAAAAGCATAGAAGTGTAAGTAAATATGTCCAGGAAGCAGATTAGCTTGATTAAAGTAGAAAGTCTAAATAGGTCTCGTTGAGAAGTATGGTGAAACAGTAGGGGGTTAATTTGGTGAAAGACACTGCAGTGTTAGGTCTGGTGACTAAAGCAAACAGGGAAAGAGGTTTTTTTTTAAGTAATGATGGTAAGTGGCACATGTCCAGGAGTAACTCCACTGCTCTCAAAAGTTTTAGTTACTCGGAGACAGAGAAACTAGCAATGGGATGGTAGAGAAGTATTTAGCATCCTTGAGCAGTTTAAGAGAAGAAACTGCCTTCTGCAAGAACACTTGCAAAGTGGCAAGTGAAAACAATCCATGAAACTCCTAGATTCAGGATCCACCATCCCAAAGGCCAGCCAGATCCCAGTAAAATCAAGTGCTCAAGTAGAATGTCCTAGGCCCTCATTACCAATTCTTAGTGGGGGGCGAATTGTATATGCTTATAAAAGAATTTATTTTTGAGCTACCATGACAATCAAGTTTGATCCTAACATTCTAGAAATTAAAATAGGAGGATGAGAAGAGCCCTAATCTATAGGGAATGCTCACGTCCCTGAAGGAGGACAGGTCAGTAGGGCCCAAATTCTTCCCTGGTCTTTATGTGGAAAGGCAAAACATCACACCGTGAAAAGAGGCTTTTCTCAGCCAAAGCAAGTTAAGACCTCTTTCTTTAAACCTATTGATCTGAAGTTGTTCCAGGAAGGAAAAAAAGAGTCCAGGCCAGATATTCAGCAGCAGCCAGAATTGGACCCTATTTCATTAGAGCTCCGCTGGGAGGCGCTGGGTCCTACTGATGTTGAAATACACTGCTGAGGACCAATCTTGATGCCATTCGCCTCATTGTGGACATCAAATAAACCCTGCTGGATCTTCCTATATATTTCTTTGGCTGTGTTAATGAAGGCCTCTTCAACATTGCAGGCTGTTTTGGCTGAAGTTTCCATGAAGATAAGTCCATGCTCCCGGGCAAAGGCCTCTCCTTCTTCTCTCTTCACATCCCTACGGGATTCTAAGTCACTCTTATTCCCAATCAGCATGATAACCATGTTAGAGCTGGAGTGTTGCCGGGCATCCTCTAACCAGGAGGTCAGGTGGTTGAAGGTTTCACGCCTTGTGATGTCATATACTAGCAGTGCTCCAGCTGCTCCCCTGTAGTAGGAACGGGTGATAGAACGGAAGGATTCTTGCCCAGCCGTGTCCCAGATTTGCAGTTTGATTTGTTTTCCATCAATGTTGACCATACGGGCCCCAAATTCCACACCTATGGTGAGGTCGTGCACCGGCTGGAACCGCTTGTCCGTGAACTGCAGGAGGAGACATGACTTGCCCACGCCTGTGTCCCCGATGATGATGTACTTGAACAGATAAGCATAAGTCATGGTCCCGTTTCCTCCCGATATAATCCTTATAATATACATACATACATACATATATTTACATCTTTTTATGTGTCTATAGCTATACAGTGTTTATCAATAGAGAGATGGGATATATATAATTATTATATATATATATTATTATATATGTTATATATATCCCCACCTTTTTTCTTACACAAATCAAAGCATTCTTTTTGTGCTCTTCTGTATCTTGTTTCATTATTTACCATATCTTGCAGCTCTTTCTATAAAGGCATATGGACTTCTCTCATTCTTTTTTTTTTTTTTTAAGATTATTTATTTATTCATGGGAGACACAGAGAGAGAGGCAGAGACACAGGCAGAGGGAGAAGCAGGTTCCATGCAGGGAGCCCGATGCAGGACTTGATCCCAGGTCTCCAGGATCACATCCTGGGCTGAAGGTGGCGCTAAACCGTTGAGCCAACCGGGCTGCCCTCTCATTCTTTTAGATGGCAAACCATTGTACCAGTATATCGTGAACCATAAAATGCATTTCCTCAGAGGAGCCTGGGTGGCTCAGCTGGTTGAGCGTCTGCCTTCAGCTCAGGTAGTGATCCCAGGGCCCTGGGATTGGGCCCCACATCAGGCTCCCTGCTCAGTGGGGAGTCTGCTTCTCCCTCTCCTTCTGCCTGCAGCTTCCTCACTTGTGTTCTCTCTGTGTGTCAAATAAATAAATAAAATCCTTTAAAAAATGCAATTCCTCAGACTTCTCTTGATGAATACCTCTTTTAAGTCTTCACAACAACCCTTTAGAGAAAAGGATATAGACACCTGAGATAATGTATTCCAAAACCCAAGCATTATTTCATTTTTTTCCCAAGCATTATTTCAAAGCCTGTAGAGCTTTACTGTTTCAGAGTTAGACTGAGTTAAAACAACTCAGTCTTGTGAATAGGATGGATAGGAATGAGGGCAGCAGAGTAAAGAAAATCTGATAATTTCTTCCTTTATGAGCATAACTAAACTTCACAACTGGAGCCAAGCATAACATGGGTGTTTTTAATAGGTGAGTTTTTTTAATGCCTAGATTTTGATGGGTCCTTAATGGTCCCAGAGCGGGAAGCACACCCAGGCAGAGCTTTGATCAGACTGGTGTCTACGGTTCTTGTGGGCGTCACATTTCCCTTGGCAGACTGCTTCTGTCTTGAATGCCTGTAATAATGTAACCAGCAAGCTGAGAGGTGTTAGTCATTACTGGCATTTGAACAGCAACTTCAAATACATAAAGATATTTGAAAGTCATGACAAACTTGTAGGTAGGCAGGCAAAGCAGCTACTACTAACCTCATCCTACAGAAGAGAAAACCACACATCCTACAGATGTGAATGAGCGCATGGTGGCTAAGCTAGCAACAGAGTGTGGTCCCAAAACCAGATCCTTCCATTCAGAGGCCACAGAAATCTCTTCTGGATACATCATTTTACTTCCTAATGTTGACCAAAGCAGGATACATTATAATTGTAAGAGGGTATGACCAAGAGGAGGAAGAGGAGTGAGCATGGAGTAAGAGGAAGGGAGGCATTTGGACTCCTCTCTGGGTCTAAATCATGAGTATCATGCTCTCTTATTCACTCAGCTCCAGCCACAACAGTTCTAATAGATCCAGAGCCTCAATTTTTTTAAGACTTTATTTTATTTATTCATAAGAGACACAGAGTGAGGGAGGCAGAGACATAGGCATAGGGAGAAACAGGGTCCCTGCAGGGATCCTAATGCAGAGCTTGATCCCAGGACCCCAGGGTTGTGACCTGAGCCAAAGACAGACACTCAACCACTGAGGCACTCAGTTGCTCCAGAGCCCCATTTAAAAAACAAATATCTTGAGATGCTTTGTGAAATTCATGGAAAATATAACCTTCTGACACAACTTTTTTTGTTTTGTGTATGTTTTATTTTCCTAAATAACCTCTGAGCTCCTTGGAGACAGGGATAGAATCTTTATACACCTTAGTATCTCCCTCAGTGCATTTCATGCAGTACGTGTCCAATCACGTGTTACTGTTATGATTATTATTGACAGGAAAGGCAAGATACATACAGGGAAGTGCACCAACTGTTTTCACTTCTACCATCATCTGTTAGCTTTGCCTGTTCTTGAGATTCAGATACATAGAATTATAATGTACGTCCTTTTTTATGTCTTCTTCCAGGAGCCTGTAAGATTCATCCATGTTGTTATATACTGGTAGTTCCTCCTGCTATGATTGCTGAATACTTTTAATTATGTAACTATGCCTTAATGTATTAATTGTCCTGTTGATTTGGATTGGTCCCTGTTGGGGCGCTATTGTGAGTAAAGCTTTTATCAATATGCTTATACAAGTCTTAAAAAAATATTTAATTTATTTATTCATAGAGACAGAGAGAGAGAAAGGCAGAGACACAGGCAGAGGGAGAAGCAGGCATCATACAGAGACTGGCATGGGACTCTATCCAGGGTCTCCAGGATCACACCCTGGGCTGCAGGCGGCGCTAAACCACTGCGCCACCGGGGCTGCCTATACAAGTCTTTTTGTGGACTTAAGTACTTAACTTCTTTGGTGAGATAGACCACAGAGTAAGTGTATATCCAGCTTCAGTAAATACTGCTTTATTCTAACTGTATTTATGAAGGAGAAAAAAGAAAGTATTCTTTATTTAAAACATGTACCAAAATATGTAAATGCTAAAGTGTGATTTTCCTAAAAGATATAAAGAAGTAATCAGAGATTTGTACCTACTTGCAATGATGTAATTTGGACTTATGAGAAGACAATTATAATATGAAAAAATGTTGAACTTTTTTCTTTATATTTGATATTTTAAAAGAGATATGTGCATACATACTCAGCCTTTTTACATGTATTTAGAATCACAGTGAACAAGCCAGCTACAATGGCAGCCAGAAACAATAGGTTTTATTATGAGTGCTGCCTTCAGTGAAGGGATTTTCCAAATATGGTGAACAGCTTTTGGTAAAGATCCAAACAAAACAAAAAGCAATCTTCTTTCAATGTGCATAACAGTTGAATTCCTGGAAAAATAGGTGTATATTAAAAGCAAGCAAGATATATCTTGAGTTCACATGTAAAATGAAGTTAGATTCTTGGCACATATTGTTAGATGTCTGGTGGGAACACTGACAAGCCATTCAGGCATAGGAAATTGGCCCTCACCTTGTAAGGTGTGGGCCACCCACAAACTTCCAAAATGACCATAGGGGGCAGTACCACCCCATTGAGAATCACTGTCCAAGACCTGTTGTGTCTAGTATAGTCAACAATAGTCATCTGTAACTTGTTATATATTAAATGAAATTAAAAGCCCAGTTTCTCAGTCATGCTAGCCACGTGTAGCAGAAACTACCCACAGAGGAAAGCACAGGTCCAGATGGTTCCACTGGTTAATAATTCTGTAACTACTTAAAGAATTAACAACAGTTCTTCACAAATTCTTTCAAAAAATAGAAGAGGGAATACTTTCCAACTTATTCTATGAGGCAAGTATTACCCTGATGCCAAAATCAGACAAAAGTGACATAAGAAAACTTCAGACCAATATCTCTTATAAATTAGAGACACAAAAATCCTCAACAAAATAGTAGAAAATATAATACACAAACCATGACCAAGTGAGATTTATTAGGAACGCAAAATTTGGTTAATATATGAAAATGAATTAATGTAATATACCATGTCAGTAAATTAAAAGACAAAAATCAAATGATCATCTCAATAGATGCAAAAAAAAAAAAAAGCATTTGACAATATGCAAAACATCTTCATGATAAAAATACTTTACAAACTAGGAACAGAAGGGAACTTCCTCAATATGATATATAGGACATCTGCAAAAAATCCACAGCTAACATCATACTTAATGATGAAAGATTGAAAGCTTTTCCCCTAAAATCAGGAACAAGACAAGGAAGTCTACTCTTACAACTTCTATTCAATGTTGTACTAGAGGTTCTAGCCAAGACAATTCAGCAAAAAGTCAAATAAAAGACATCTAGATTAGATAGGTTTGAAGATGACATACCTCATATATAGAAAATCCTATGGAATTTACCAAAAACTATTGAAAATAATAATGAGCTCAGCAAGGTTGGAGGATAAAAGACCAGTAGACAAAAAAGCAATTGTATTTTATACATTTATAAAGACCAATCCAAAAAGGAAATTAAGAAAACAATTTCACTGGGGTTGTCAGTCAGTTAAGTGTCCACCTCTTGATTTTGGCTCAAGTCTTGATCTCAGGGTTGTGAGATCAAGCCCCACATCAGGCTCTGAGATGGATATGGAGCCTGCTTAAGATTCTCTCTCTCTTTTTCCCTCTGCCCCTCTCCTCTCTCTAAAAACAAAACAAAGCAAAACAATGCCACTTAACAAAAGCACCGAAAAAGAATAAAATGCTTAGAAATAAATTTAACAAAAGAAGTGCAAAATGTATACTCTGAAACTAGAAAGCATTCTTGGAAGAAAATAAAGATCTAAATAAGAGGAAAGCCATCCCATGTACATGGATCAAAAGAGTTAATGTTGTTAAGTTGGCAATACTTCCCAAACTGATATACAGTTCAATGCAAGCACTATCAAAATCGCAACTGGCTTCTTTATAGATATTGACAAGCTCATTCTAAAATTCATAAAACATTCTTCAAAAAAAGATTTTATTTATTTTTTCATGAGAGACACAGAAAAAGATGCAGAAACATAGGCAGAGGGAGAAGCAGGCTCCCTGTAGGGAGCCTGATGCAGGACTTGATCCTGGGACCTGGGGATCACATCCTGAGCCGAAGGCAGACACTCAACCACTGAGCCACCCAGGCATTCCCATAAAGCATTTTTGAAAAAGAACAAAGTTGGAGGATTCACACTTCCCAATTTCAAAAACTCACTACAAAATTACAGTAATCAAGATGGTGTTGTGCTAGCATAAGAATAAACATGTAGATCATTGGAATTGAATTAAGAGTCCAGAAACAAATCCCCACATTTGCAGTCAACTGATTTTCAACAGCTGATTTTCTAAAACAAATCCATAGGGAGTCTTTTCAACAAATGGTGCTGGGACAACTGAATATTCACATCCAAAAGAATGAAGTTGGGCCCAGGGTTGGGCGGGGGGAACCTCAAGATTTTTTTTTTTTTAGTTGGAAGAGTTCTTCATGTATGTATCCTAGATATACGTCCCTATGGAGAATATTTTAAAAAGGAAAAGCATACGGATGAGGTAATTGGGCATTAAAGAGGGCATGTAATATGATGAGCACTGGGTGTTATGTGCAACTGATGAATTATTGAACTCTACATCTAAAACTAAGAATGTACTATATGTTGGCTAATTGCATTTAATTTTTTTTTAAAAAAAGGAAAAGCACAATTCAGTGGTTTTCAAAGTATGGTCCCAAGAACAGCAGCATCAGCATTACTTGAGTGTATGATAGGGAGGCATATTCTTGGTCCCCACCCCACACTTCCTCAGTCAGAGCTGTGGGGGTGAGCCCTGGTAATCTGTATTTGTACAAGCCCTCTGGAACACACTCAAGTTTTGAGAACAACTAGTATAATGCAGTATAAAGATAAAGGCAGGAGCCCATCCCTAGCATGAACAAAGACTGTGCTTTCCCAAGAGCTCATGCAGTTTCTACAACCACATTATGACATGTTGATACTACTGTCATCCCCATTTGACCAGATCAGTAAACTGCAGTGCAGAGAAATGAAGATGATTGCCTGAGATCGTGAGTTCATGAATGGCAGAGCTGAGGCCTAAAGGGCCAGGCTTCTCTGCCAGCAAAGCCCATGCTATTAACCACCATGTCAGCACTTCCCTGAGCGTGAGCCATAAACATCACTGGTGGTGATGGGATAGTCTCAGAGCATATGTGGATGTTCACTTTGAACTCCAAAAGTTATATACAGATTTTCCTCAACTTACGATAGGGTTTTGTCCTGATAAACCCATCATAAGTTGAAACTATTTTAAGTTAAAAATGCATATAATACACCTAACCTGTCGAACATCATTGCTTAGCCTAGCTTACCTTAAACGTGCTCAGAACACTTACACCAGCTGTAGCTGGGCAAAGTTGGTGAACATAGTCTATTTTACAAGATAAAATATCATGTAATTGATTGAATACTATACTGAATGTGGCAAACAGACTGGTTGTATGGCTACAGAAGGGTTGTGTGTCCATTGTTGATGCTGGTGATTGAGTGGCTGACTGGGAGTCTGTGGTTGGCTGCCATTGCCCAGCATCACAAGAGAATATAGCACCTACCACCAGCCTGGGAAAGGATCAAAATTCAAAATTTGAAGTATAGCTTCTACTGAATGGCTATTGCTCTCACATCATTGTAAAGTTGAAAAATCATTAAGTCTAATCATAAGTCAGGGACTATCTGCATTTATTTTAAAGTGTTGTAGAAAAAATATTTAACTAGCATTTCAAACTCATGATTTCAATAGTCCCTCCCATTAAGTATCCCTTAAAAATTTTATATTAAAAGTCATTTAATGAAAAATATTAAGTGAATAAAAGTACTGTTATACATGGCAAATATGGGAGTATTGGAAACACTACTGAGCCAGCATTACTTTAGAAATATACAATCAAATATATGATTTGTAGGGCATCTGGGTGGCTCAGTGGTTGAGCATCTGCCTTGCGCTCAGATTGTGACCCCGGGTCCTGGGATCGAGTCCCACATCAGGCTCCTCGCAGGGAGCCTGCTTCTCCCTCTGCTTATGTCTCTGCCTCTTTCTGTCTCTCATGAATAAATAAAATCTTTAAAAAAAATGAAAATATATGACTTGTGCATTTCACTGTATAAAAATTGTACCTATAAAAACGACTATACAGGGACTCCTGGGTGGCTCAGTGGTTGAGCATCTGTCGTTGGCTCAGGGTATGAATAAATAAAATTCACAAATTCTCTCATGAATAAATAAAATCTTTAAAAAAAAACAACTTAAAAAAAGGACTATATAAAAATACCAGATTCTAGCTAATACACATGCTGAAGCATCTAGATGGAACTGTATTAGGGGCACCTGGCTGGCTCAGTTGGTGGTGTAAGACTCTTGATCTCAGGATTGCAAGTTCAAGCCCCATGTTGGACGTAGAGATTACTTAAAAATAGTCTTAAAAAATAAACAGAGGGAAGTGTATTAGAGTCAGCCTCCTACTTTGAAATATATTGCAAAAGTAAGACTTCATTTGGATGGAGTGTTACATATGTGATAAAGTAACTGTAGCAAAATGTTCCCCATAGAACCCAGTCTTACATACATGAGCACTTATTCTGGGAATTCTTTCGATCTCTCTGTATGTTTGAAAACTTATAGAAAACTTACATTGGGGAAAAATATATGTAGATTGCCCCATACAGTGAATGAATGAACGAATGAGTATATGAGTAAAGTCTCAAAGAATAGGTAGAGATCTGCTGAAATGCTTTCTTTATACTCTCCTGCACATATTCCAAAGTCCATTTTTATTACTTCTATAACAAAAGAATGTTTTTTTTCTTTCAGGAAGAAAAATGGCACAGGAGTCAACTGATAAAATTGGTAAAACAGGCATTTATTGTGAGGAAGTCACGCTGTGAAGAAACTCCCCGAGGCCAGCCTGGGAGTAGGCAAAAACCGCGGGCTCTTGCTCAAAGGGGGGATGGGACCTGGGCACTTCTCTGTGCCCCCGCTGCTTGCCCTTGGAAAGTCGGAAGCAGAGCTGGTGAGTGGGCTCTGGGCTGTGCGCCAGCGCTCGCCCGCCTGTCAGTGTAGGCCTAGGTTAGTGTTTTCCATGTCCTGAGAAGCCAGAGTGTCAAGACAGGTGACAAAGGAAGTCATGCAGAGGCAGGGCCAGGAGCCCCGACAGGGAGATTCCCAAAGTGTCCGAGATACAGGCAGCTGCCATGGCAAATTCCCGGTGCTGGTCACTTGTCTGGGGAGGACAGGAAGCAGGGGTGAGGCTTCAATCCTAGACGCCCCCCCATTCCCCCCACCCCGCAGCCCTTGCCTAGCTGGTACTGACCTCCAGGGCAATGTTGTGGAAGGTGTTCACATAGGCAGCACCTCCGAGGAGCCCCTCATACAGAATGATCAGGAAGATGAGGTAGATGCTGGGCAGGAAGCTGAACCACACGTCCACCAGCAGAAAGGCCAGGTTGAGGCACTGGGGATGCAGGTGGAGGGGAAGGCTGAGCCTGGGACCAGAGGCTGAGATCCCATCCAGTGGCCCCTGGTTCTGGGAGATGCTGAGGAGAGGGCTGACAGACCCGGATCAAATCCCAACACCCAGCTGGCCTACCAGACCCTGGATGTGGGGTAGGCCTTCCTATCCTGTCCCAGCACCCTAGACATTGTAAGTCCCTCCCCCAACCTCACCTTGGCTCATGTCACTCCTGGACACTATTCCCCTTCCCTCACTTAAGATCTCCTGGTCACCACTATTCGCAGCTCAACCAGGATCAGGATCTCTCCTGCTCCTGGGCTCTCATGCCTCTTCCCAAGGGCTCCCTGAAGAGAGAGGCCCACCCCTCTCCCACCATTTTACCAGACTGAGACTTTGGGTGGACCAGCAGTTTCCAACTGGGTGTGATTTCTGCCACCCAGGGGACATTTGGCAATGTCTAAAGATGTTCTGGGCTGTCTCGAGTGGGGAGGGAGTTGCCAGGGGCCATAGATGCTGCTCAACACCTTGCAGTGCATGGGATAGCCGTGCAACAAATGATTCAACTCCAAATGTCAATAAGGCCGAGGTTGAGAAACTCTGGGTGAGGTGTTCTCATGTCTCTTAGGAAGCTACTCTTGCCCCACCCACGGGGGTAGGTCCCTCCTCTGTGCCCCAGTCCTTCAGAGGATCCCAGTGTCCTAGGCCTAAGCATGTAGGGTTGCCTTGCCAATACGTAGGCGGCCATGGTGGTTCATGCACAATGTACATACAGATCACCTGGGCACCTTGTGACCCACAAAAGCCTTGCCCTTGAAGCTTCTAATTCATTAAGTCTGAGGTGAGCTCAGAGGTCTGCATTTAAAAAAACACATGCGGTGATACTAATGTGACTGGCAGTACACCACCAACACTTTTGTCTGTGTCATGGGGCTACACACTTTTTGTAATAGAATTAAATGATGAGGGATCCCTGGGTGGCGCAGCGGTTTGGCGCCTGCCTTTGGCCCAGGGCGCGATCCTGGAAACCCGGGATCGAATCCCACGTCAGGCTCCCGGTGCATGGAGCCTGCTTCTCCCTCTGCCTGTGTCTCTGCCTCTCTCTCTCTCTCTCTGTATGACTATCATAAATAAATAATAAAAAAAAAATTAGAATTAAATGATGATAAGCCACTAATTCTACAGAGCAGCCTTGGTTAAAATTACAGCTAAAATCCTAAGCTACCCATGTCAGTGGCATCTAATGAAGAACCCTGAGTTCAGAGTTGTTGATACAACAATTTGCGACTTTGGTGATACAGGGCCCTGGGCGGGCAGTACTGTTCAGAAAAATAAGGAAGAAAGCTACAGGGCATTCACACAGTACTGTCGAAACATTCAAGTGCAACCTAGATTTGTTCTATATCTTGTTATGCTAGAATCAGGCTCAGTTTATGAAAAATGACTTCCCTGGACTAATGGAAGGTTTATTTTGATAGTTACCTTCAGGGGCTAAGAGACCCCGGACTTTGAAACAATGAAGGCTGGTTATGTGAAGCTACTTGAGTTAGACCATGGGAGAGAATGGTGTGTGTTCACTTAAGGCTGTCATAGTTCTGCAACAGGAAGTTAAATTTGCTCACCAGCCTGGCGGCAAATAACTTGTTGGCTACAACATCACTGGTTCTATCATAATGAACCATCCAGAGTAAAAGACCAGTGCGTCATTTTTTTTTTTAATCCACAGAGATATTATTTGAAAGCCTGTGTCTCAGCATGAAGCTTGAGAAAATCAACAAGGAAGTACTTCTAGTGCTCTAAAACACTTCTTCTCATCTCTATTTTTTATAACTACCTAGAGAAGCAGATGTTGGCCACTCCTGATTCAGAGATGAGGAACTCTCATCTTGGACTGGTTTAGAGACCTGCCCTAAGTCACACAACTGCAGAGAACAGAAGGTGGGATTTGCATCCACGTTTGCCAGGTTTCCCAAGGCCACACATTTTATACAGAGCTGGAGTCCTGCTGGCCTTCTGTTCCCCAGACAACCTGACAGTGGGCAAGAAACACTTCCTGCGGAGGGAAGGAGGCCTGGGGTCTTGGGTAGCTGGGAGCCAAGGAGGGAATGGAGGGAAAGCCAGGCTTGGTACCTGCAGCAGGGCCAGGACCCATGTGAAACGGATGCGACAGCAACGGAGAGAAGAACGGGAAACAAAGACGCCAGCCTGGTAGAGCATCTGGTACCTTTGAAGGGGGCAGAGAGGAGAAGGAAGCCCCTCTGGGCCCCTACTCAGCAGGATGGCCCCAGCTGCTGCCAGCCCCATCATCAAGGGGCCCTCCCAGTCCCCCGCCCATCCTGCTGCCCCATCTCACTCTTCTTACCAGCGATACTGCTGAGCATGATTCAGGGATGTGTTCCGGAAGAACAGGAGCTCGAACTGCAGCAAAGAGCACAGAGGGTAGACGGTCAGAGACAAGTGGGGCCCCTGCCTCTATTATGACTTGCACCCCTCCCTGTAACCCTCACTCACCAGCCCCTGATTGATGAAATACTCCGCAAAGTAAACTAGGACCAAGGGGACAATGTACCATAGCAAGCCCTGGAAGAGTCAGAAGACATAAGTGGAAAGCTGGCAGGCAGGCACTGGCTGTGAGGGTGGGGGCCTCACCACAGCCACCAACCATACCTTGAACACAGTCCACCTTTCCTGAAGGGAGAGGTTTGAGCTGGAGTCTGCAGGGGAATGGGGAGGGAAAGGAAGGTGAGATTGGCACATGGACTCGGCAGAGGTGCGCTGGTGGGTAAGAACCAACCACATTCATACTCACTGCAGGAAGGCACTTAAATGCCACTGGATTGTACAATTAAAAATGGTTAAGGAAAAAAAAAAAAAAGGTTAAGGAGTCCCGGGGCGGGGGTGGGGAGGTCATTTGGTTAAGCGTCTGACTTGGTTTCAGCTCAGGTCATGATCTCAGGGTTGTGAGATTCCTTTGCACTTAAGATTTTCTCTCTTCCTCTGTCCCTGCCCCCCTCCAAATGGTTAAATTGGTAAACTTCATGTTAAATATATTTTATCACAATTAAAAAAAAAAAAAAGGAATTAACTGGTGGGACCTCTCCATAGCTCTTGTACAGTTTGATAGCTTTATCTCTCCAACCCAGCCACACTGGCCCCTTCCGTTTCCTGACCATCCAAGTTCATTCCCAACAAAGGATCTTTTTTTTTTTTTTTTAAGATTTTATTTGTTTATTTAACAGTGAGTGAGAGACACAAGCAGAGGAAGCAGCAGAGGGGAGGGAAAAGCGGGCTCCCCACTGAGCAGGGAGCCTGACGTAGGTCTTGATTCCAAGACCCTGAGATCATGAGCTGAGCTGAAGGCAGACGCTTAACCAACTGAGTCACCCAGGTGCCCCCCACTGCTGTTCGCTCTGCCTGCAGCCTGTTCACCTTGCTGTCCATAAGGCTGGCTCCCTGTCATTCAAATTTCAGGCCAATGACATCTCCTCAAAAAGGTTTTCTCGGACCACTTCTTCCAGGTAGGACCCTTCTCTATTTCCCTCAGTTCCTAGCAGCCCTCTCTGCTTTATGTCTGGCCAGCACTTACCAAGGCTTGAAAATAACATGTTTCTGATTCAGCTACTTGTTTACGAATCTGCCCCCATTCCTCATGTTGTGCACCTGGTACCCCTAGTGATCAGCACATCGTAAGCACTCACTGAGAAGCTCTTTTGCAGGCTCTACACTCATTGTGGAGCCCAGGGGGCTTGATCCCATGACCCTGATATGATGAGCTGAGATTCAATCAAGAGCCGGTTGCTTAACTGACTGCGCCACCTAAGTGCCCCAGTGAGTATTCTTGAATAGATGGATGCAATTGGCTCTTACCCTAACCAGCACTGCCGTCCACCTCCCCTCCTGTGTCCACTGTAGAGTAGAAAGGCTGGTGCCCTTTCAGAGAGAGAGTGTGACGAGTCTGAGGGACCCCAAATCTCCTACCTGGCTTCGACTCTGGGGTTTCACTGTCTATCAGGGGCTGCCGTGCTGATGTCTCTGCCTCTTCTTCCCCTCCGGGGTCCTGGGGCTCAGGAGATGTGAGCAAAAAGAAATAGCTAGGAACGGGTGGGATGGAGATGAGATCGAAGTGCCCACCCTCCCAGGGCAGCCCCTCATCATTCCTATACTCCTTGTAGGCCCCCTCATCCTGTGCCAGAGAGCCGCAACTGCAGAAAGGTGCTTCCTTCTTTGGAGCAGAAATTTGTCTCCTTGTTGTTTATACCCACCAGCCCTTGTTTGGACTCATGGCTCACACCAAGCAAGTCAACTTTGTTTTCTTGTCATTGTTATTCTAATGATTGCTCTGGCTACCATTTATCATGTACTCATTCCATGCTGGGCCAGAACTTTGGAAATTTCAGTCTCTTCTATATTGGCTGTGTTTACACTCCTCCTATACAAAATATTTTTTTCTCATCATTTTCCTTTAAATTAATTCACTTTTTCTATGTGGCCTTGTCCTAAGCAATAATCTTTAAAATGACAGGTTTGATTGGCTACTTAAAACGTTCTCTAATACACTCCAAATTAATAAGGTAAAGTCCACCCCTGCCTCCTTCAAGTCATCTTGGGACCCACACTGTACCAGATGCTTCACACGGGGAAGCAAGGCGGACCAGACAGGTAGAGTACTTTGTCCTACACCATACAGCCAACAAGCAGCAGCTCCAGAACTCAAAGCAGGCCTATCACAGTCCAGAATCCATACCCCCACATTGGATACCCCACAGGCTGTGGGGATCCAAAGATTGGGAGCATCTGATCTAGTTCTCTCCTCGAATCCCTCACCCTCCCAGCCTACGCAGCCTACCTGGCCAGCATCAGGGCGGGGATACCCAGCATGGACAGTAGGGTGTGCTGAGGGGAGAGGCCAGACTGGGTGAGGCCCAGATAGGACAATGCTCCCATCAGTCCTGCTCCCCCAGTTCCTGAGGACCACCAGGAGATCACAGCCCTGAGAAGAACACAAGAGATGAGCAAGGATCACAGCCAGCACTGAAAGGTCCTCTCCCTCACTCCCTGATCCACCTGCTTACCTGGGGTAGAAGGCAGTGAGTGAGAGGAAGGTGACCTCTCCCACACCTGATGAGATGCTGGCCAAGACCACACCTGGAGGGAGGACAAGCATGCCAGTGGCCACACACCCCCATAGCCCTGATCCCCTGAGGTATCTGGCCATGGCCTCCTCTGCATCAGCTCAGAGGGACTAAAAACAGATCCCCTGGACAGGGGATGCTTCAGATCTGGAAGAGAACCAAGAACCAACCTGCTTCCCAGCATGCCCTCTTATAGGAAATGAATGGTACCTCTATCTACCCAGGTGTCAGCTCCAGAACGAGAACTCATCCCTGATGCCTCAGCCACCCCCATGACGGGGGGTGTTGGTGACCCTGCTCACCTCCAGCTACCTATACTCCATCCATTTCCTCCTAGCTCAGCCCCCACCCTCCTCTGGCCATCACCCATCCCTCCAAATGACCTTATCTCCCAACTCCTACTTGTGACAGTCCCAGAAGGACTGAGGGTATAAAAACAATCCCTTTCTTCTCAGAAGTTGGGAAGACTACCCCTGCAATGCTCTGTTTTGGTTCATCTGAGTTACACCTGACACAGAACCTCACACTCACCACACAGGCTGGTCCCCACTGAATGAGAAAAGGCAACCAGGATGAAGCTTCCAGCGGCACAAATCCCACTGACAAGAACCCGGGGGCTGAGGGGCAAGAGGTAGGGAGGGCAGAAGAAGGTCAGCTTCCACTGCTGCAACTCCCTAGCCCTCCCAACCTCCCAGCCTCCCCCTACCGCCATCCCCCACCCCCACTTCAGATCCCACCTGCCCTTCTTCCTGCCATCCCACCCAGACCTGTAGGGCAGCAGATGCAGACCAAGGGGAGCTAGCAGTTTGATGATGAGGGTGGGGAGGATGTCTGCCAGGAGCACTGCCTGGAACAGGAGAACAGAGTGAGATCCCTGACGGTCCCAGCGACAAGCCTCCCAACCAAGCGGCCAAGGAAAGACAGACACCGGCCAGGTTGACCAGCTACAGACACAGGCTCTAAGGTCAGAGAGATCTGGGTTCAAGTCCCAGCTCTGCTGCTCTGTAGCTTTGTGTCAAGACATGTGCATTGTCTGAGCTTCAGTTCCCTGACCTGGAATATGAGGGGCAGGAGGGAGATGCTTACAGTGCTTAGCTCCTAGTAGCACTGTGACGATCACAGGAGATAATGTATGCTACACACAGAAAAGGCTTAGGAAACTTCAGTCTTAATTATGATCATCATGATGGTAGCAGCCAGGTGCTGAGGGGTGGGGGTGGCAGGGGTTGGGGAGGACGAGGTGGGTACTCACAGCCGTGGAGACAGAGTTGCAGTCAAATCGAGATGAGCTATTGTGGGCAGTAGGCGGAGGGTC
Organism: Vulpes lagopus; assembly: GCF_018345385.1. Lineage (NCBI taxonomy): Eukaryota > Metazoa > Chordata > Mammalia > Carnivora > Canidae > Vulpes > Vulpes lagopus. Next base: position 107,198,977 of record NC_054826.1, on the reverse strand, counting down.
TGGGTCCACCTGATGGCGGAAAAGAATCTTTCACCCACAGAGCCGAGAGGAGACACACACAAAGGGCCTAGCTCCAGTCCCAGCTCAGCCCTAACTTGGAGGATGGCCTTGGGTCTGGCCTCTTGGGGTCTCAGTTTCTCTAAGTGCACAACAGGGAGGGTGAGGTTACCCTCATAGAAAGTTCAAATTAAGGACCCAAAGGCCAAAAGTGGCTCTGTAAATGGGCTCTACTTGGGTAACACATTCAGGAGCTTTCATCCAAAAAAATTGGGGTTCCCAAATTTTTACTTTCTGTCTAGAACAATGTACAGGTAGGAGTGAACTTGTAATGCTCCCAAAGTGCCTTATTTTCTCTGAGATAAATATATTTATAAGGCCCTATCCCACTGGAAGCTTGGGTATGTTTGCCATGTCAATTTTAGGGAGCGGGCATATACATACAGTAGGCATACAGGCTGGAAATGGGTCCCTTTCCCCGAAGAACGGGAAAGGAGATTCAGCTGGAGATCTGTGAGGGTGGGGTTAAACCAAACTCCCTCAGTGACCCTTTCCCCTTCGACCTACTCCTCTTAAACCCCTAGGAGGATTTCCAATTTTTTAAAGCCCTGTGGCTCCAAGCCTGGTCTCATTTTTTCCCCACCAACCTCACATGTGGACACATTAGCAACCCCATGGCCTGAGGATTCCAAATAACTATTCTATGTATACATGAGAATATGTAAATGCTAACATTTAAAATAATTTGATAAAGTCTTTGTAGCTATTCATCCAAAAAACAAATTAAAAATTAGGTTTCCCGAAAAGCTGGTCTTGGACCAAATTCCCTGTTGGATTTGCAAGGTGGTGGCTACTCCAGCACCCCCCACTCCAGCTCATCACAGACAAGAGATTCTCAACTGATTATACCCCCCAGGGAACAGTTGGCAATGTCTGGAGACATTCGTGTCTCAACTGGAAAGCAGGGGGTACACTTAGTATCTGGCTGGTAGAGGACTCGCTAGGGTGCTGTTAAGCACTACACAATGCACATGAAAGTCCCACAACAAAGAATGCTCCAGCCTAAAATTAACAGCATTAGGGTTAAGGAACGCTGCTATAGACCATGGCCTCACCCACATTTGAGTTTGCATAGGTGGCACCATTTGATTCTCAAAAACCCTTCCCGCTCTGTGGTCTGGGAGACTGGGAACTTTAACCCCCTTGCCCCACTCCTTGGCCACCCCATTCCATGAGTTTTTCAAAGGGGTCCCTGCTCTAGAGTGAGTCCCTCATCTTCCTCTGACTAAACATGGTCCGGTGGTGGTAGAGAGGATCACTTACATGGCTCTGGTTCCCAGATGCCCTCTGGTGGCTAAGGATGTCATGGGCAGCGCTGAGCATCACCACATAAGAGAAGTTGTTGCAAAGGCCCAGGAGCCTAGAGTGAACAGAATGGACTTTTTCCCCCCCGATCCAGTTTTACTGAGATATAACTGACATATAAACAGGTATTAACCTCCTTCCATGCTTACAATACAATCTACCCACAGTCCTAGCATCAAATCTCACCTCCTGTGGTTTTTAATCAACTCCCTTGTTGTTCTCTATCACCAGACCCCATCTCCATTTCAGTGTTAGGGTTAGAAATACAGGGTTTGGGATGACAGACTTGGGTTCACACCTTATCCCTCTCAGGAAAAGAAGTCGGGCAGCTCGGATGGCTCAGTGGTTTAGCGCTGCCTTCGGCCCATGGCCTGATCCTGGAGACCTGGGATCGAGTCCCACGTCAGGCTCCCTGCATGGAGCCTGCTTCTCCCTCTGCCTGTGTCTCTGCCTCTGTGTGTGTGTGTGTGTCTCTCATGAATGAATAAATAAAATTAAAAAAAAAAGTCATCCTTGATGACTCTCTCCAAGCTTCCACCATAATTCAGTTCCTGGGGCATTTCTCATCCACTGTTCCTCCATCTCTGATGTGCTGTGGAGCAGTACAAAGATCCTGGGGCTCGAAGCCCAAAGGACCCTGTTCAGGTCTCAAAGACTGCCGCTTTCAACTTGAGCAGCCTCGGTCTACTCATGTGTAAATGGGGACACAAGTTTTTCTTCTCTCCACTTCACAGGGAGCTGTGCAGATTAAAACAATACCAAAGCCTTCTACGACCCACAAAAGATCTTTTTTGCTTACTCTCATTTCCCAGAGCTACACTCAGTGATGGGAAAGGAACTGCGCCTAGCGCCAGAGATTTTATGTGCTCTTTTCACAAGTCCATGACATGGTCCCACCGTTCTTTTCATTTTGCGGCCGTCAAGCTGAGGCTTGGAGAGGTTACAGGCCTCTTCCAGAGTCACATGGGAAGTCACTTCCAACCCAGTGTGCCACCCAAGCCCTCAATGTTAGGTTAGCCCCTAGAAGGATTTCCCAAGGCTCAATATCAGAATGATTTCAGAAGGTAGATGGATGAGCTTTTATTTTTTTAAAATATTTATTTATTCATGAAAGACACACAGAGAGAGGCAGAGACACAGGCAGAGGGAGAAGCAGGCTCCTCGCAGGGAGCCGGATGTGGGACTCCATCCTGGATCCCGGGATCACGCACTGAGCCGAAGGCAGAGGCTCAAAAGCTGAGCCACCCAAGCATCCCTTTTCTTTTGTTTTAGATGGTTGATCTTTTAAAAAGTGGGGGTGCATTTGTAAAAACATGCATTAGAAAAAACACTGGCTTTCTATCTACAGTAGTGATTTAAAGATTTCAGGGACGCCTGGGTGGCTTAGCGGTTTAGCACCTGCCTTTGGCCCAGGGCATGATCCTGGAGTCCCAGGATAGAGTCCCACCTCGGGCTCCCTGCATGCAGCCTGCTTCTCCCTCTGCCTATGTCTCTCTGGTGAATAAATAAAAATAAAATAAAGATTTCTTTTAAAAAACACATGTATTGGGACACCTGGGTGGCTCAGTGGTTAAGTGCCTGTCACTCAGGGTGTGATCCCAGGGTCTCGGGATTGAGTTCCACATCAGGCTCCCTGCATGGAGCCTGAGTCTCCCTCTGCCTATGTCTCTGCCTCTCGTGAATAAATAAAATATTTTAAAAGATAGACTAAAATAAAAAAAATAAAAAACATATGTACTTACAAATTTAAAGTCTGAACTGTTTGGAGTAAAAACACGAAAGTAAGTAGTCCTACAGGTGATCTGAGAATCTGCCCCAAATTTGAAGGTGGTTAAGTAAATGAGTGAAGTCTTGGAGGTTTACACGCTGCCTCAGGGCAACCCAACTGGTTTCAGTAAATATTTGTGAATTCAACTCCTTTTTCCCAGCTCAACTCTTTCTTCCCTCTTTCCTCCTATTGCTTCCCAATTTTTTTCACCCCATTTTTACTTCTACTGAAGTGTTCAGACCACTCACCAGAAACCCATCACGTTCTTCCAAAGGGCTCCCTTATGGTCAGACCGAGGGGGCCGAGGTTCCGGGGCGGTCTCCTCCTCTGCGAGGGCGAGAAGAGAACAGCATGAACCCCACCTCCCTCGCAGGTGCACGAAGGTGCCACAGGTGTCCCCCCGAGCCCGCGCCCGAGCCCCGAGTCGGGTGGGTTGCGGGGCAGAGGCTGTCACTCTCGGGAGGGCGGGCAGGAATACGCACCCTCCGAATCCAAAAGGCGCCGCCGCGAGCCCGCACAACCTCCCATGGCATCAAGTTCAGGTCCCACGAAGGGTTCAAAGTCAGGGAGCGTCCAGAATTGGCTCCGACCGGGCGGGTGAGGGTCTGCGACAGCCGAGAAGGATCAACGCCCCACTGCAGGTCCCATCTCCGGCTTCTCCGCTGCACTCGCGCCGGGCGCCCCACCGAGTTACCCCGGGGCTCCATCTCGCGCCCTCGCACCCCCCACCACGGCCCACCCGTGGGACTCTGCCCCAGCCCCCTTTAAAGCAGGGGGCTCCACGGTCTGTACCTTTAAGAGCAGCTGCAAGTTCGGCCCCGAGGTACCGCAGGTTGGCGGGTCACGTGACAGCACCAGCGGGCTCCTCATCACGTGCTTGGAGGTCACCACGACTTCCGGGTGCTCTCGGTGTCTTCGCTTCAGGCCTTCCTAGCCGCGCGGCGGGGGGCAGAGAGAGGCCGGGGGAACGCTGGAACCGCTGGTTTAAAACTGGAGCGGGTAGGATCAGCAAGAAGAGCCGTGACGTTACACCAGCGGCGCCCAAGGTCTTGACGGTATCCTGCCAGCACTAGTCATGGCAGTGAGCGGCTTCAGCTCCTCTGCCGGCCTTCAATTGCCAGAAATAAAAATGGCCACCTGGCTACTCGTCCCTGTTTCTGGCTGCGAACAAAGCCAGCTTCGAGGCATTCTTACTTCCTATCTCTTGCCCTAAGATTGCTTTTCAGAACTGAAACTAAAGATCACTCTCACTTAAGAGGATTTCTATCTATTGGCAACATCCAAAGCATTAAAGAGATCCCTTTTGCCAAATTATCCAAGAACCAAAGAATATCACAGAAATAGTCCAAGCCCTGGTTTTACAGATGAGAAAAAAAGGAAACTTGCTGGTGATGATGTAAGGTTAGACCTAAAGCTGACCTTAGAGACCCTTTTAACAATAGGAAGTAGAGCACCAGAGGCAGGTGTGCTTGGCTCCGCAGGCTGCAGAATTCCTGCCTGCATCAAGAGTGTTTAGACCCGACGATAATAAGGTCAAAGATTCTGATTCTCTGACCTCATCTAGTTCCTCGAATTGGTGATCAGGGAGGGGATTGGGGGATGAGGTACAGATCAAAGCCACTTCACATAGTCCAAAATACCAAGTGATTATTCTCTTACCTTCCTCTAGGTGGTAAAGCAGCATCCTGAGTTTTCTTCATTGAGTCCTTCCCCTGCTAATCTCTTCTATGGGCTTCTATGGCTGGTGCCCACCTCTACCAGCTCTCTCACCACCAAGTCCTCAGACTGCTGTTTGAAATGTGCCCCCTCTGGTCTGCTTCCCAGGTTACTCAGCCAATGAAAAATGGTGTCCTACTACCCATGTGGGGCCCTGCAAACTCAGCAACATGTCCTATGTGGCCTCTGCCTTCAAGGAACTCATAGGAGGGTGGGAGGTAGACACAAATAACCACAATACAAAGCTTAGCCAAGTTTTGTTTCGCAACAATGACTGCGGATGAGGGAATGGGCACTGGAGCCACTAACTCAGCCCCCTCTTCCCCTTGGGGAAGCATTAATGACCCTTAAATGAGAAGCCAGAGCTCTTACCAGCTCCTCTTCTCTCCTACTCCTTGTCCCTAGGCAAAACAGGAACCACAAACCCCAGCTTCCTCTCACAGAGTAGCTGTGGCTTGAGGGGGGAGCCGGAAATGGCTGAGGTGTGAATACAAGACCTGAGTCACTTGAGCTGCAGTTGCCACAGCCCCTTTCCCCCTCCCCAGTTCTGAGATCTCCTGCTTCCAAGTTTTTTCTTTATGGCCTCCCCCCTCACCCTTCAGCTCCAGATATGCACCTGAGCTCTCCGTGTGATACACGCCCATTTCCCAGCCAGAGCTGGGAGCTGCTGAGGCATTGCAGAAGGTGGGCAGGGCCTGGACAGGGGATGTGTCAGGGAGACACAGGGGAAGAGGAAGTGTCTTGGGCCCTGGGGAAGACTGGCTTGTCTCCGTGGGTGGGGACAGTCATTTGTCAGCTTTCTGGACACACAGACAGAGACAGACAGGATGGATTTCCTTCGGCTACATCTCCCTGGGCTGCATCAGGCCTTGAGGGGAGCACTGGTGAGAGGGGCAAAGAGATGCCAGAGGCTTTCATTCTGCTCCCTGGGGCCTCACCTTCCTTCTTCCCTTTGAAACTCTCCTCAGACTCGAGATCCCTTCCCCAGGATCAGGTAGTCTTCTAGCCTGAGTGTTTCTGGGTTTCAGTCCTCCCACCTCCACAGACATGTCCACCTACCCCTAATCTAACCCTTTCCTCTTCCTCCTGCAAATCCAGTTCTTTCCCCTCCCAGATTCCAGAGCCCTTCTGTGGCCTGAGTTCCTCTGGGCCAAAGTCCCAAGGGAGAGGGCTGGGCCTCCCCTTAATGCCTCTTTCCCTTCCCCCTTCTCTTCCAGGACTCCCTCAGCTCCTTTGTCTCCTACCTTATGGGAGATGAGGTCCCCACCGCAGAGAGGAAGGCAGCAAGGGTAGCCGAGGAACTGGGGGAGGTGGCTGCAGGAAGGCCAGGGAAGACCGAAGAGAAGGAAGCCCAGGATGCCCTGGAGGGCCTTGGAGGCAGCCAAAGCAAGGAGGATGGAGGGCTGAGAGGGCCCAGAGAGGCTGGAAGATGCCAGGAGGGAGGTTCAGCTACAGAACAGACCTGGGGTTGGGAAGAAGGCAGCTCCCATGGGTCTCAGGCAGATGGGCAGGACATTGGGGTCCGGGAGGCATCCAAGGCTGCCAGGGGCCAGGGGCCAAGTGCCCACTTAGAGGCCAGAGAGGAGTCCGAGGCAGGGTCTGAGGCTGGTCAAGACAACAGCAGCCAAGTCCAGGAGAGTCGAGGGCCCAGTGAGCGGGAAGTGAACAGAGAGGAGACACTGAGAACCTGGGAACAGGAGGAGGAGGCGGAAGAGGTCAAGGAAGGAAAACCAGAGGTGGCAAAGGAGGCGGAGTCACAGTGGACCTGGCACAGGGACCCTGAGGGGGAGGTAGGTGCTGATGGGCAGAAAGTAGCAGGGGACAACAGGGAGTCATTAGAGCAGCAGATCAAGGAGGCAGTTGCAGAGGAGATCCAGGGGTCTGCAACCAAAGAGGCTGGGAAGGAAGAAGAGGTGAGGGTGGTCCTCAGGGGCAGTCGAAGCATGAGGGGACAGGAAACACAGGAGCCAGGGACAGAAAGTGAGGACAGGACAGCCTTAGGCAGGGAGGAAACTAGGACAGTCTCAAGCAGGGAGGAGGCCGGGACAACCTCAGGTGGGGAGGGGGATGGGACAGCCTCAGGCTGGGAGGACAAGGAGAAAATCTCAGTGGGGGAGGAGGATAGAATAGCCTCAGGCAAGGAGGAGGATGGGACTGCCTCGGACTGGGAGGAACCCAGGACAACCTCAGGTAGGGAGGGGGATGAGACAGTCTCAGGTGGGGAGGAGGACAGGACAATCTCAGGCAGGGGGAAAGATGAGACAGTCTCAGGCAGGGGAGGGGAGAGCATAACCTCAGAAAGGGAAGAAGCTGGGATAGCCTCAGGCAGGGAGGAGGAAGATAGAAGAGCCTTGGGCAGGGAGGAGGATGGGACAGCCTCAGGCAGAGAGAAGGATGACGCAGCCTCAGATTGGGAGGAAGCCAGGACAACTTCAGGTGGGGAGCGCAATGAGAGGATCTCAGGTGGAGAGGGAGATAGAACAATCACAGGCAGGGGGAAAGATGAGACAGTCTCAGGCAGGGGAGAGGAGAGCATAGCCTCAGAAAAGGAAGAAGCCAAGACCTCAGGTGGAGAAGAGGCTGAGACAGCCTCAGGCAGGGAGGAGGAGGCTGAGACAGCCTTAGGCAGGGGGAAGGATGGGATACCTTTAGGCTGGAGAGAGGCCAGGACAACCTCAGCTGGGAAGGAAGATGACCTCTCAGGAGCCAGGAAGACCGAATATGGCGAAGTCTCAGGAGAAAGGATCTCAGAGGACACAGGGAAGGCCTGGGCATTCGAGGAGGCCTCCGGGGGAGATCAGGAGGATGAGGTGGATGAGAATAGAGAGGCTGAGATGAGGTTTTCCCCCAAACAGACCCAGGCCCTGGGAACTGAGGACATTGAAGAAGCATCTAAGGACCAGACAGTAGGGAGAGAGGCTACAGAAGGCCAGGGGTCAGAGAGGAAGGTAGAGGAAGGCTTTGAGGTCCAGGCAGATCAGAGAGTGATAGAGGCCGAGGGGAGGCAAGCCTCAGTGATTGGGACTGTTCCAGCCAGTGTGGAGGAGGTGGCGCAGGCAGACATGGCTAGAGAAGAGAAAGAGGGTTGCTTGGCCACAGAGGCTGAGTCGCCCAAGGACAAAGTGGCAAATGAGGCTGAAGGGGATGCTGACCTGGAGGCAGCCCCAGAGACCACCAGTCCTGAGAAGGAGTTCAGCAGAGAGAGGAGCGAGGAGGAGGCTCAGACAGTTGCAGAAGCACAGGGGGTGATTTTGGGTGACCTTGAGCATGAGGTCACTGCAGGCCAGGAAGCTGAGCTGATGGCAGGCCCCCAGACCCTGACAGAGCAGCCTGGGGAGGGACAGGGGGGTGAGGAAGAGCTCTGGGGCGTTTCAGCCCTGAGCAGAGAGACAGAAGAGAACCTGGAAGAAGATCCCAGGAACATAGGAAATGTAAAGCCTGGTGCCCTTGGGGCAGAAGTCTGGGAGAACCAGAGAATGGGTGTGGAGAGAGAGGATGCCCAGGAAGAAAAAGCAGGTGCTGAAGAGGAGGAGGGGGAGGCTTCAGGAGGCCAGGCACCAAAGGAGGCCAAGGGAGGCCAAGAGTCTGTCCTCTCAGGTGTCCTGGAGACAATCGGGGAGTGGAAGAAAGCCCAGGAAGCAGGGTGTGGAGCAGAGAAGGGAGAGGTCCCTGCACCAGAGAGCCAAGAGCTGGGTGGAAGGCAAGGGGCAGATGCAGGGACAGGTCAGTCACTGGGAAAGTCAGATGTCAGAGAAACAGAGGATGAGGAGGTGGAGGCCACAGTGCCCTGGGGGGCAGACACAACATCCAGTGGAGACTGGAGGCTGGAGGAGACTGCTCTGAGCCTCCAAGACAGCGAGGACCCAGGGGCCAGTTCTTTAGCTACTGAGATAGTGAGGGAGATGCCAGCTCTGGATGGAAGGGCTGTTGGAGCTGGGGAAGGGCCCAAAAGAGAGGCTGGGGAAGCTTGGGACTCAGAAGGGAGGCAGGAGGCTGGGGGAGGCGAAGAACTGGTAGAGGCTGCACCAGGAGAAAACCAAGGTGGGCCGGAGTTTGGCCTGGAGGGCTCAGCAGAGGAGGTGACTGGCAGAGAGGGCCAAGCAGAGGCTTTGGAAGCCAGAGAGGATGAGCCCAGGGGAGAGTGGGCTGAGGTCAGGGAACCTGCAGTGGCAGAAGGAAGCTGTGGGATGGATGGCTTTACCTCAGGCTCCCAGGTGGTGAGGACAGAGAGGGCTGTGGCCACTGTGGAGGCTGAGGGCCTCCGAGGAGGGCAGATGCCATTGGAAAAGGAGGCTGTGGGATGGCAGATGAAGGAGCAGGGGCAAGGCAGGGAGGGGCAGCGTGGAGACCACCACCCTGAAGGAGAGGCACGAAGGCCCCTTGATGTGGAGGATGCTGAGGTGACTACAGACCAGGGAGCAGAAGCCAAGGACATTGTTCCAGGAGGCCTGGAGGATGTCCAGGGCCAGGAGGGCCAGTCAACAAACCAGGAGCCTGCAGAGGCCAAGCCTAGGCCGCATGGGGCCGGAGGGGATGCCCTCAACAGCTGGAGTGAGGTGAGAGCTCCAGCTAGGGACCAGGGCCGGGCAGAACAGAATCTCGAATCTGGCCCCATGGTACTCTGTGCCTCCTTCCCTGCAGGCCCCGCTCCCTGGGTCTCTCCTGGACGTGTCTATCCCCCGGAGCCGTGTCCTCCTGTCTCGCAGCTCCTCGCTGAGACGCTCCCGGCCCTCTTTCCGTGGGACCCGAGCCCCAGAGCAGCAGGAAGAACCTCCCAGCCCCCCATCTGAGGAAGAGCTGGCACCCTCTGAGCAGAGCCTTCTCCGGCCAGAGAAACCCCCAGAGCCAAGTCCCCCAAAGCCTGAAGGGACTCCACTGCCAGCCAGAAGGCCCCTGGGACGTGGGTAAGCACAGAGTGAGGTGGTAGGGCTGGGGTGCGGAGGAGGCCACAGACCCCGGGGGACCGGCTCCCATCATCTGTCTCCATCTGCAGGTTTGGCCTGGCACACTCCGGCATGATGCAGGAACTGCAAGCCCGACTGCGCCAACCGAAACCCTAGGGAAGGCCCTGAGCCCCTGGGAGCTGGGCCCTGGGTGAGGCTCAGAGGGTCCTCAGAGGGTGCACTGAACCCTGCTTGGCCTATCTCCTTCTGACATTTTGGATACACACTTCTCATCCTCTGGGCCTCAGTTTCTCCGTGTGTCATTCGTGGAGCAGACAGAGCCAGACGTTTTTAGAACCATGATTTGGAAGAGCATGCCTTGGCAATATGGTGACGGACTCCCTGGCCCCTGGGACCACCTCTCATGGCCTGTCCCGACCACCTTTCTAATCTGCCTCAGCTGTCTGGAGGACCAAGGGGACAGGACAGTAGTCCCCATAGCCTTCCCTCCCTGACTGTTCCCAGTCCCCAGCCAGGACTTCAGAGAGCTGGGGAACAGTCACACAAACCTCTGGGGCAGGAGCTAGCCCAGTGGAAAGGGGTCAGGAGGGTCTACGGAGCTTCATTTGCAATCAGATGTTGGTGGCAAACAGATCTGTGGCCTTGAGCTCTCAAAAACTCATGACTCTGCTGGTTACTATGGCAACAACCAGCCCAGTAGCCAGACTGGAGGAAGCTCCCAGAATTTAAGAGCAGAGAGGGGTCCAGGGTGGCCAGAGGCTATAGACCCCATCCCAGGCCCTTGCCCTTTGGGTGTCAAGTACCCCTTCTCTGAAAAGAAGCTGACTCTGAGGGAAGATGAGAGTGCTTTATTAGGCAGCCCGCAAGGTGGTCTCGTCCGAGGACAACTAGCAGGCTCTGAAACAATAAATAAACCATCGTTTCCCTAACCAATAAATAAATATCCAAGAAATAAATATCTGGCAGGGACTGGAGGGGTCTTAAGTTATTGAGTAGGGGTTGGGGTGGGAAGCCGGTGGAGCCTTGCCTTGTTTAAGGCAAATGAGCTGGATGCAGGCTGTCCTGCCAGCCCAGACTCCAGCCCCCAGGTCCTGAAGGGTGGTGAAGGAATGGGGCTGAGAAGTCGCTCCATCAGGGCTGGGAGCCAAATGTGGAGTGCCCCACGGGTGGGGCTGGGTTTCCAGCTTGGGAGAGTAACAGCAAGTCTCTCACAGCCCGAGCCAAGGCGAGCTCCAAAGAGTGCAGCAACTGGTACGTGTAGAGGAGCTGAGGCCAGGAGGGCTGCACTGCTGTCTGGGAGGGGCCACCCGGAGCCGCTGCGAGGAGCAGCCCTTTCCTCTCCTCATGCTGCTCCTCCTCTTCCTCCTCGGGAAGGCTGAGTCCTGCCGCCAGCACCTGCCAGGAGAGGCCCACCGGTCAGACAATGGTCAAGGGGAGGCCAGGAGCAAACCCTTGTTCCTTTCTGTGCCCAATGGTACAGAATGACATCAGAGACCACAAGATCATGATTTCCCTGGGCAGCCCCTACTTTAGATCTTCCATTATGTCATTATCTCACGGGGCCCGCCTGATTTTTTGGTTCGAGAAAATGGAAGTCACAGGGTAAGATGCTGCTCATGGAGCTGGTACACTCATCCAGGATGGCCCTGGGCATTTGGAATTCCAGAAGTTCTTCTCTTCAGGGTCGTCTTAGGATACAAAACAGGCAGAAAAGTGGTATAGCTAGTTTTTTGGGGGGTTTTTTTGTTTGTTTTTTGTTTTTATGCTGCTGGCATTTTCTATTTGTTTAAGAGTAAAATGCCTGTTTCCCTTGGAAATCTTCAGGAGCTGCTGATCAGAGGCTGAAGGAGAAGGGAACCAGCTTTGTTGCAGGCCCTCCTGATGCCAGCAGCTGTTCTGGGTGCTTCAGAGCTGTTCAGACCAAGACTCCATGGGAAGGCAAAGATTCAGGGAGCAGAGCCAGGGATGCGGACACACACACACACACACACAGGATCTAGAGCATCTCTCTCCAAACTTACCCAACCTTTGGGCAAGGGATGTTTTTAAAAGGGAGCCAATGAGCTTCAATTTTGTGTGTTAGTCTCTGGGAGTTGAGCAGGTGGGTGGGTACTCTACCTGGAAGCGGAGATGCCGCTGCAAATCCCGGAGATCCAGCCTCATGGTCCACAGGTGCATCTTCTCAGAGTTAGTCCAGCCCCCTTGGCTTCCCAGGCTTTCCAAGAGGGCGTGGAAGGGTTGAAGCATCATGGAGAGGAAACAGAGTCGTTCTGGGTCCTGTGGGAGAGAAAGGAAGGGATCAGGAAGGCTCAAAGGCTGAGGATCAAAGCCAACGCCATCTCCACCATCCCATGACTCCCTGTCCATAGCCCCACTCTCTCCCCTTCTTCACCATTCCCTTTCCTGTCCATCAACTAGCTTGTGTTTTTATCCTGTCTCCAACCTCCTTCCTACCCTAGTCCCACTCCTAATCCCAATCCCATCCATCCTCCATATGTGCAGCCTCATTCTCACACCATTCTGTATTCCAGCTGTATCTTTATATCCAATGACATACTCAACCTTGTCCAGATCTATTTCCTCCATTCCTTCCCAAATCCATTTTCCATTCAATCCCCGATTTCATCTCCATCCACCCAGCCCAGCCTTACTGCCAGTTCTCCTGCGCCCCTCCACCAGCCCCCAACTCACAGAGAGGCTGTGCCAGGCCTGGAAGGGCAGGGAGACGTTGGGGAGCTGATCTCCCAGAGGCAGGAGGTCCAGGCTTACTCCTGGCAACTGAGATTCAGCCTGTGGGGTAAGGTCTGTTAGTGGGGGCCAGAGGGAATGGGGGTTTGCCCATCCCCCAAACCAGTTGCATGGGGAGACTCACAAAGTGGTGGGCCTGGATCCGAACCTCCGAGAACAGCTTCTTGGCCAACTGCAGGCTGACCTTGAACTCCCTCCGCAAATCCTGCAGGCTCAGGGGGGACCTCCCTGGCGGTCTCGGGAATCCCCAGACACCAGCTCGAGCCAGGAGTAGGGAGAGCAGTAAAAGGCCAAGCCCTGGAAGGGGAGAGATGGTGGGCAGGATGAAGGGAAAGCTTGAGAACTCACGTGCCTTTTCTAGCCTGCGCTATAGGCAAGCCCTGTGTACCATCTCACTGACCCCGCACAGCCCCTGAGAAAATGGGAGTTATTGAAAACACCATATGGCATCTCCATATGAATGAAAGGAAGGTACCTCTTCTCCAAGATAGACACAACTTTGCACAGAGTACCCACCTTTGCAAGCAGATCTCAAGCTGGATCTTGATCCCCCACTAACTCTGTTAGCCAAGTGTCTTTTTTCAGTGAACAAACCATTCAACTGTATGTAGCAGTCTGGGTGCTATTATCCTGTGCATTTTGCAGATGAGAAAAATGAGGCTCAGCGAAGTTAACTAGCCCGAGGTCACATAGCAAGAAGGGGAGAGAACCAGGACTGGATTACAGATCTGCCCAAATGCAGAGCCTGTGTGCTTTCCCCAGGGAGCTTAGAGGAGGCAGCTACCTCCCCTGGAGTGGGCACACTGTGTTCGGCTGAGAATTCCTTGGGCTTAGCCAGGCAGCTCTAATGGCCTGAACCAGAGCCCCAGAGGTGGGCGGGCAATGCCGGAGGCTCTACCCCAGGGAGTCAGAAGGACAGATTGGCCCAGCCACCACCAAGGCAGGTGGGTCACTCTGCAGTGTTGAGGAACAGAGTGTGCCTGGAAGAGGAGGAGGGCCCAGAATGGGAGTCAGAACCTGTTTCTCATGTAGGTTCTTCCCTTGAGCAAGTCACCTCTTATCTCTGCGCCTCAGGTTCCCATCTGTAAAATGGGGGAGTCTGACAAGCTGATTTCTGAAAGTACTTCCTGCCCTGTATTTCCTGGACAGAGGGAGAAGAGCCCTAGGGTGGGAGCTCTGGGAAGAGGACCGTATTTGGTAGTCTCTCCATCAAGGAGAGGAAATCTAGCAATCACTGGAGTTACACAATTCTCGAAACACAAACCAAAACTAGGTTCTAAGCCTAAGTCAGTTTCTGCTCGTCCTCCTCTCCATGGCTCTTGCCTGTCCATTCTTGATCCCAAATCCCTGGGCTCTGCTCCCCAAATTGTCCTGTAAATAAAGACTAAAGGGCGCTTCTGGGTACTTTCATTCAGCAATGTACTTCCAGAGGTGGGGGGAAGGTGCCTGTGACCCCCAGCATTCAGGCTCCCCTGGCGTGGAGACCACTCTGGTATCACAGAGACTTCAGGCAGTGTGGGGTTCTTCTTAGCTCTACTTTAAGGGAAAGTGCATACCCCCACCCAGAATTGAGCTGTGCCATTTTGAACTCACCCCCTGCTTCCTTTCTGAGCTCTGGAGCTCCAGACCCTTTCCCATGGCTTTTCCCTTACCCTCTGTACCCAATGCTGGGTCCTCGACCCTGGCTCTTTTCCCAGCCTCCAGCCCTTGCTCCCTATTGTGGCCCTACCATCTGCTCCTCTTCCTGTGGCTCTGGTTCTAGCCTCTGACTCTTTGAGTCACCAACTGCGGATTGGACCTCCTTCCAAGTTACAGACCCTTGACCTAGTTAGGCTGCTGACTCCTTGGCCCCAGCCCCATACCCCAGCCAACTCCTCTTGCTGTTCTTCCTCTACCAGCCCCAGTTCTCAACGAAACTGTCTGGTCCCTGCTCATTCACTCCAACCAAACTCTTCATGTATCTGCCTGGTTCTGGTCCTAATCAAACTGGCTGCCTACCTCTCTCCATTCAGGCCAGTCAAGCCTTCCTGTCCTCTGCCCAGCCCTGGCTGAACTATCGCCCCTCCGCCCCTGTCCTCCCCCCTATTCATGCCAGACTCATTCCCATTCTCCAGTCGACTATATCTTGTATTCTTAGTCTTGGCCAAGTAGTTGCCCCTCAACCCCTAGCCCCCATCCATAACAGTCAAGCCCTCCCATCCCTTGCTCAGTCTCAGCCACGCTTAGCACCCCGCCGCCCCCAGCCCTGGTCTCAAACTCACGCCAGCCAAGGTCTCCTGCCATCTGGCCCATAGCAGGGCCCAGCCCGTGTGGCCAGCCATCTCCCGGGCAGGGGTCTTATACTGGGGGCTGCACCAGTTTCACTTTCCGTCTGCTTGTACTTTCGGCTTTGCACTCAGTCTTCCCTGCTCACCACCCCTTGCTGAAATGGGGAAATGTCATTTCCCTTCCCAGAGGGGGCGGGAGGCACAGTGGGGGGTGGCGGGAAGCTGGGGTTTCAGTCTATCCAAGCTCCAGACCCCTTGCTGAGCTCCCGGGACCAGCCCTCCCCTCACATCCCGCTCCCCAGGTGAGCCACTGCTCTAGGGAACTGATAGATTCCACAGACTAAATCCTCCTGTTTCTCTGCTCTGTCATTATCATCCTAGTGCCATCACCAGCTCACAGTCCTTTAGAAGATGGATGGCCAGGTAAGGGGATTGCCCATCAGAGAGGATTTGGGGTTTTGAGTCATCCTACTCTTCTCTGGTTTACCAGGTAGCTGAGGGAGGGAGTGCGAAGGAAGAGGGGAGCTCATCGTGGGGCTGGGATAGGGCTTTGTGTGGAGTAGTGGGGTCCCAGTCCGGGCAGGATGAGGGCTCAGTCTACAGCCACCGTCAGGGCGAATGAGAATGGACCCATTCAGGGCCAAAAGTTCAGCTTTGGCCAGAGTAAGATTTAAGATTAGAGCTCAGTCTATAACCAGGACCAGGATTTGGTGTAGGGCTGGACTTGGTCTAGAACTTTGTCTGGGGTCATCGTCCTGGCTCTATCTGTGTTTGGGGTCAGAGCCATCAGTGACCTGGAGGCTCTGCTTGGGACCAGTCAGGAATGAACTTAGAGCTCAATCCCGATTGGACACAGGGCTCGGGCTGTGGCTAAGGTTCTGACAGAGAAGGCTCATGCCTGGGCTGGAGTAAGAGTTCTGCTGATGACCAGGGTCAGGGCTCACTAGGTTGGGGTTGTGTGAGGTCAGGATGGGGCTCAGCTAGGTCCCAGAATAATCCTGCTCTGTGTGTTTCTGTTCTGTGGAT
Organism: Vulpes lagopus; assembly: GCF_018345385.1. Taxonomy (NCBI): domain Eukaryota; kingdom Metazoa; phylum Chordata; class Mammalia; order Carnivora; family Canidae; genus Vulpes; species Vulpes lagopus. Next base: position 107,183,186 of record NC_054826.1, on the reverse strand, counting down.
GGCTGTCAGGGCTGGGCTGCATCAACCACAGGTCTCCCTTCCAGCACAGCTCCACCCTTAGCCCCACCCTGGATTTTCCATCTTCAGGGACAAGATGGGGGTTTCTTGGTCTTCCCCAAGGCCCACTTTCCTTTTGGGATCTGTGGGGTTTCCCTGCTGGGTCCCTGCAGTGAGACAGAAACCAAGGGGGCTTTCCCTTATTATACTCTGCCTCCCCAGACCTACATAGGCACTGCCCAGCAGGACCGCCTGGAGCCCACTGCCCTGGGAAGTACCAGTACATGTAGGGGTGCACTCCTGGAGAGTTGCTTGGAGGAGAAGGAAGAGTACCTGGCACTTGCCTAACCTGGACTGGTTTCCCTGCAGTGTCCCCTAGTGGTGACAGCTCATTCCCCTGCATCCCATGCAACTGAGGCTCCTCACTCCGGGAGGGGCAAGGTGGGGGGTGGAGTGTAGAGAGGGTGGTGTCTCAAACAACCTGAGACTGATCATGAGAAAAGGCATGGGCCCTGACTGGTCTGCCTCACATCCCCAAGTCCTACCATCCATCCGGGAGGTGAGCCACCCTACTCACCCTCTGATCACAACCACTCCCCATCCTTTGCTATTGCTCAGAGCTACCATGCCTCTCAAACCTTGAACTCCATCCTCCACTCTCTCATCACAACCCACTGACCCTCCTGACCCTCTCTTAGGGTTCCCAGAGACCTCCTGTCTCTTGCTGCTTTTCTGCCCTTCCCAGTCTGGCTGTAACTGACACCTGCAGCCGACACCTGCAGCCTCATCCCTGGCTTCTGCCCTATTCCTGCTCCAGCAACTGGAGCTTCATACTTGAACACGATGAGCTATCTTATACCAGCTTGCCTTTGCACAAGCTCTTCTCTTTGCCTAGAATGCCCTTCTCTGGAGTCCCCTCTTCTCAACTGTTCTGAACCTACCCCTTGTCATGGGCTTCCTCCCCTGAATAGCTCATTCCTTCCTGCCATAAATCCTGTCTCCAATGGACGTTGCATATTTGTTTTCTTGCTTGCTCTATCCTTGATCATACCACTCTAGCCATATTGGCTCCTTCATTGCTCCTGCAACATACCAGGCATGCTCCTATCTCAGGGCCTTTGCACTTACTGTCCCTTCTGCCTGAAACATTCTTCTTCCAGATATCTGCAAAACTCACTCTCTTCTTATGATCCTTGGTCAAATGTCACCTTCTCAAACAGAGTCCTCACTGACTACCTGATTAAAAGACACAACCTTGGCCTTAGCACTTTCTCTTTTCTAGAAAGAAAGGTTGCAATTTCCAACTATGACTGTAGATACATCTTTTTTTTTTTTTTCCTTTTAGATCTATCAGTTTCTCTCATGTGTTTTGAAGTTCTATTGTTTAGGTATAGACACAATTAGGATTGTTATGTCTTTTTAAAGAACTGACCCAGGGCCCCTGCGTGGCTCAGCGGTTGAGCATCTGCCTTTGGCTCAGGTCGTGATCTCGGGGTCCTGGGATTGAGTCTCACATTGGGCTCCCCTGGGGAGCCTGCCTCTTCCTCTGCCTATGTCTCTGCCTCTCTGCCTCTCTCCCTCTCTCTCTGTCTCATGAATAAATAAATAAAATCTTTAAAAAACAAAAGAACTGACCCTTTTGTCAGAATGTGATGTCCCTGATAATATTTTTTCCCTGAGGTTTACTTTTTCTGAAATTAATTTGACTAGTTCTGCTGTTTTTGGTTAGTGTTTACATGGTTTACATTTTTTTTTAAACAATAGCATTTTTAAAAAGATTTTATTTATTTATTCGACAGAGAGAAAGAGCGAGAGTGAGAGTGAACACAAATAGGCAGAGCGATAGGCAGAAGAGGGAGAAGCAGGTTCCCGCTGACCAGAAACCCCAACATGGGGCCCTGATAGGGGACTTAATCTCCAGATCTCAGGATCACGACCTATGTTTATAATTTGCAGTGAGTTTCATTAAAATAAAAATCCAGATTAATATTTTTGTCAGTTTATATGACATTTATCAGTGTCTGCCATAAGCATATACCTTTATTTTATTTATTTATTTTTTAGTATATACCTTTAAAAATGTACATTATTTGTTTTACTTTGCTCTTCTAGCTGGGTACTTTAAAGCCATGTTAATTAGATGTCATAGAGAACATCTTTATTTTTTTCATTTCAGCGAGTAAGCTTTAAATTATTCATTATTAAGTATTTTTGTCTTATTTTTTATAGATTCCCTTTATTAGATTCCAGAAATCCCATGTAATCATAGCTCATGGACATTATCTTTAAGGGATGTTACCTTTGTTTAAATTGCTTGCCCATATCTAGTAAGACACCACCACCACCCCCGCTGCCAACATTCTCCGTCCTTTTCCCTGCTTTATTTTTCTACATAGCATTTTAAAATATCTATCCATTTTCTCTCTCCCCTTTTTTGGCCTGCCTCCATGCACTGGAGTATGAGATCCACAAGGGTGAGAATTCGTGTCCGTTACGTGCACTGATATATCCCTAGTAGCTAACAATAGCAGATTCTTAGTAAATCAGTGAACTAATCTGTCTTCTGCCACAAGTACCTAAATTGGGTTCTGCTCATGGGCTGGTTCTCTATAAATTGCCCTGATAGAGCAACAAGTCTGGGACCAGCTGCTGAGACCCACGTCTCCCTGTCAGCTTTCTCCTGCTCTGGCTGAGGTTCTGGACAGGAACGGAGAATGTAAAGTGGGAGGCTGGGCTGCTGGACATGGCCGTTGGCCAATGATCTTAGCAGATCCTTGCCAAGAAGCTAGAGCCAATGAGGGTGGCGCCAGCCTCTGTTCCTACCTTTGGAGGATGGACTTGGGCCATGTGTCTATCTGGGCCTCAGTTTCCACAAGCAGATCTTGGCTGGTGAGCTGAGACTTGGGCTGGGATCCCAGCAGGAAATGGAAGGGATGTGGTAAAGGCTGAGAATTGCTAGAAAGGAAGCCAAGAATTCTGAGCTCTAGATTCCAGTGTGTAACTAATACTTCTGGTGACCTCAGGTGAGTCACTAATCAGCTCTCGACCTCAGGTTCCTCATTTAAAGTACTAACAGTTTTCAAATGCTGCCACTACTATTACGTAGGGAAAATAAAACCTAGATGATTTAAAAAAGAGAAAAGAACCATCCACTAATTTTCTGATTATTTTCCAAGTACCCCGTTAGAGCTCGGACCCCGTGGGGCACTCCATGGGGCTGCATGGGAATCCTGAGCCCAGGAAGTAGAAGTTGGAAGCTTCAGATGTGACATCAGGATAGAATCAGGGAGGGGAAGTCTTGTTCAGGGTCATGCAGCAGATCAGTGACAGAATGAAGACTGGAACTCATGTCTCCTGTTTTCAGCTTGGGCTGCTGAGGGGAATCCCTAGGCCCTCTGATGTCAGCTCCGAGGCTTGGAACTAACCCCTCGGTTAAGCCAAGATGAGCTTCGGTGAGGGCAGGAAGGCAGGGGGAGGGGGGGTGAGGCCAGGCTGGAGCTGGGGCCACACCTTTGAGTCTCCAGAGCACAGGTGGTGAGATCCTGAGCCACAGCACAGCACCTGCCTGGTCCCCAGAGAGGAGATGGAAAGCCCCAGAGCCCCAGCTCTCATCACCTGACTTCTTTCCTACTACACACATGCACCCCACACCACACCACACCCAGCGTCTACCAGGATTTATTCTGCAGCATGCACTCACCACGCCCCCTCCCATCGACCTGGGTGGCTGCCCTTAATGGGGAGTCTCTTTTGGGATTATCAACCGTGGGATAGTCTGAGAGAAAGGGGTCTGGAGAGAAAGGAGAGGGATGGCTAGCTACTGATGAGATGTTTATCCCTGGGTATTCTGTGTTAAGTGTACATGGATGCAGGGTCCAGTGGACTGAATACACCGGGTGTGAGAAAGTGGGACGACAGCTCTGTAGAGTTCCAGGAAGGAAGAATTTGAAGCCCAGGGGGGCAGGGCTGCAGAGGAAAAACACCAGCCTGGGGGTAAAAATCCCGGTTCAAGTCCCAGCCCTTCTCGCCCTTCCCCCCATGTATGTGCTCTCTTAAAGGAGGCCCAAACATTCTGTGCGTTGGTTTCCTCATCCGCAAGACGAGGCTCATGATCCCGGCCCTGCCCACCTCTCAGCTCAAACATTGAAGGTGCACTTGGGAGGGCAAAGGGCATCATAGGTCTAGGTCCCGCTTGGGAGGGAGACAGACCTACGCTGCTTTCAAAGCTCCAACACTTCCTTTGGTCAAGGCCTGAAATCTCCCTGATCTTGGCTCATCTAGCAAGTGTGGAGGCTACTTCTACCAGCTGGATAAGACGCACAGAAATGGCTGCTGCTGAGTAGCTGTGTGATCTTAGGCAGGTTACTTAACCTCTCTGTGCCTGCTTTGTCATCTATAACATGAGGAAAATAATACAAACTCATGAGACTGTTTAGAGGATTCAATGACCTATTATTTATAAAGTGTTTGGAACAGGGCCTGGCATACGGTAGAACTATAGGTTATAGCTATTAGTAGTATTATAAGGCCTCGCTCACAAGGAAAGCAATGTTAATTGTCATTAATAAATACAAGGGATGGTTGTCATCAATGGACAAAGAAAGGCTGAAGAAGAGTGGGTGGAAGAAGGTAAGAAACAGAAGAGGCTTCAGTTACATCTCAGGAAATAGGGATGGTTGGGGGTGTGGGTGGTGGGGCGCACAGGCAGAGAGGGTCCAGGTAGCCGGAAACATACATCAGAACAGAAATCAGGGGCAGCCCGGTGGGTGGCTCAGCAGTTTGGTGCCACCTTCAGCCCAGGGCCTGATCCTGGAGACTTGGGATCGAGTCCCACATCAGGCTCCCTGTGAGGAACCTGCTTCTCCCTCTGCCTGTGTCTCTGCCTCTCTCTCTCTCTCTCTTTCTCTCTCTTTCTCATGAATAAATAAATTAAAACAAAAAAAAAAAAACAGAAATCAGGCCAGAACCAGAAATCTCAGGGAGCGAATCCCAGGGGCCCTGGGTCAGGTGTGAACAGCCTCAAATCTGAGAACCAGTGGGTGAGATTCACCTCCCTGGCAAGATGAGGCTTCATCGAGCCTATGAAGAGTGCTTAGAATGGAGACAGACCCTGAGCTGAGCCCCAGGACAGGCCCCACCTGGTGTTTGAGAGATGCGGGCAAGCACTGGCAGACACCAGGTCCTCCAGCAGCCCTAGGCTCTGAGGCTGACACCAGGCCCTACACCACTCCCCGGACCCTCACCTGGCGGCCTCCATGGGGTCTCAGCCACCCCTGCTCCCATGTCCCTCACCCATTGGGCCCACTGCATGAACCCCCAGCTGAGTGGACAGCTCACTACCCAGGAATGGTACATTACTCATGGCTCTCAGTGTGTCACACACCCATCCTAGAACTGTCCACTCTGGTGATGTGTGTATATATATATATATATATATATATATATATATATATAATGTTTATGTTTTTAGAGGGGGTGGTGCAGGGAGGGGCAGAGAGAGAATCTTAAGCAGGCTCCATGCTCAGTGCAGAGTCTGACTCAGGACTTGATCTCACAACCCTAATATCATGACCTGAGCCAAAATCAAGAGTCAGTTGCTTAACCGACTGAGCTGCCCAGCACCCTCATCCCTGCTTATATTTCTATGTATTATCTGATTAGTGTGAAATAATATATACAACATACATGTTTCTGCCCACCCACTTTTCCTCCTCCTGCCATAACTTTGGTCCTGGGTTCACTGATTCCCGTGGCATCTCATGTCACTCTGAGTAAAAGTGAAAACCCTCACAATGGCTTACAAAATCCTCATGATCCTTCCCACTGACGTCTTTCATTCCCTCCCACACACTCTGGCTCCCTAACAAACACACCCAGCACACTTCTACCTCAGAGCCTTTGTACGTACTACTGTTCCTTCTGCCTAGAATACTCTTTGCTCAGCTCTTCAAATAACTGGCTCCTTGTCCCTCCATCAGGTCTCATCTTTTCATAAATGCCTTCTTCCTTCTATGGCTCTGAGAGGACTGTCCCATCCTATTCCCATCTACACTAAGACCTGATGTGTAGCCCTAAGATCTAGATGTTAGTCTCTTAGCTTTTCAATTTTTCTACACATTCTGAAACCTCCTCAGACCCCTAGGGTCTTTCTCCAGACCTTGAGCATCCAGCCACTTCGTGAGACTTCAGAGTCCTGTTGGCAATATTGATATGAACAACTTTTTTCATGTTTCTGAATTGAAGTGGTGCCCCTGGGCAGGAGAGGGGAAGACAGAACTGGGGGCCGAGTACCAAGGCATGGCAACCATGGTCCTCACCCACAGAGGTGGCCACCTAGCCATGAAGACTGGACAAATGTGAAACCAGAGGTAACAAGTCGAAGCAGGGCAGTTTGTAACTTACTGGAAAGCCCTGATCATCCACTTTGTGGCCTGCCTTTCTTCATCTGGAGAATGGGCATAGCAGTGCCTTCCTCAGAGAGAGTGCACAGGGGCTCCAGAACCTGCAAAGTGTTATTACTATTGAGACCACACAAAGTAAAGTTTGCCAACCAGTCAGTGAGTAAGAGGATGAGGAGAGAAGAGGATCCCTTGGGATGTCAGCCATTTGCCATTTCCACCTGCCTACCCATTCTTCCTTTAAAAAAAAAGAAAAAGAAAAAAAGAGCATCTGGATTTTCCTTCGGGGGAATTTATCCATCCTCTTACAGAGCCTAACATCCCCCCGATCCCCGTGGTGGGCATCTGACAAGCCCAGCCAGTCAGGGGACTCCATGCCCCTCACCAGAGTGGACAGTTTTAGGATGGGTGTGTGACACACTGAGAGTCAGTCCCTGGACTTGTCATCAGGAAACTTTCTTTCTGCAGATATGATTAAATAGGTAGGACGTGAATCTAGATTTGCTGTCGGCAGCCCTCAGGAAAGACCCCACCTTAGGCTGGAGCCAACACATGGGAAAGTAGAGCTGAGAGCCAGAGAGGCAGACAAGAATCTTAATATTTTCTTTAGGGTCCAGGATCCAGCTATTCCTGAAGCAGTTGTTCTGAAATGTTCAGCTCCACAAGCCACTCTTCTCTCTTGCTTAAGCTATTTCGAGCTGTGTTTCTGCCCCTTGCAGCATAGGTCCCCTCCCCCGCTTTGGACTAGCTTCACAATGGATTTCCAATGCCAAAAATCACAGGCCAGATTTTTTTAATGATAAAGGCAAATATATCATGTAGTAGAAGGAGCACTCTATCAGAAGCCAATGGAGAGAGCGTTTCAGATAGAAAGGACAATGTAAAAACAGAGCAGAACCTTGGTCAATATTTACTGATCGCCAACTCAGGTGTTCGAGGCATTGGAGTTTAGCAGTGAATGGGCATAAGTTCTTCCTTAATGGAGCTTACACAGAATGGAATAAGGTTGCAGTTATATTATAATTTTATAAAATTATGTAACATTTAATCAAATGCTTATATGTGCTACTGGCTCATGTGATCTTCACAATGTAGGGTTTTATTATTATCCTGTAGGTATTATTATTTTCATTCATTATATGAAAAGGAAACTGAGGACCATTAAGGCTCTGTGCCCAAGGTTACCCTTGGCTAGTAAGCAGCAACTCTGGGATTTGAACCTAGGACCTTTGGATTTCTTAGCCCTTTATACTATACCACCTGGTATAGCAGTTAGCATTTTTAAAAAAGATTTCATTATTTATTCATGAGAGACATAGAGAGAGAGGCAGAGACAAAGGCAGAGGGAGAAGCAGGCTCCCTACAGGGAGCCATCATGCCCTGAGCTAAAGGCAGATGCCTAACAACTGAGCCACTCAGGTGCCAGCAGTTAGCATTTATGAGTCTTCTCTATATGCCAGACCCTGCTCAAATGCTTTGCACTTTGTATTCCTCAAAACAATCCATTTTACAGATGAAGAAACTGAGGTTAATAACATAGTGGTAGCAGGACTAAAATTTGAACTAAAACAGTATGGCTCGAAAGGCCACACTGCTTTCCTATCTTTATGGAGGTCTAATTGACAAATAAAATTTTAAGCTATTTAAAGTACACCAGGAAAAAAAAAAAAGTACACCAGGTGATGATCTGATATGTGTACACACTGTGAAAAGCTTCCCCCTTTAAATTAATGAACACATCCATCATCTCACATGCTTTTTTTTTTTTTTTTTTTTTTGGTGAGAATATCTAGCAAATTTCAATGACATGGGACGGTGTAATCAAGTCTCCATAGTCCAGTGCATACCTCCTCTAATGAATGAACAAAGGCAGGAAGAGGGGCCAGAAACCCTGCCCAGAAGTGAAAGACAGCAAGCGGCCTAGCCCTGAGCCCTCCTGTCCAAACGGTGCCAGGTTTCCATGTTGATAAAGAGATGATCCTTCATGCATTTATTTGCTGAGAATGTGAGGAGCCCTATTGACCCGGCCCGTACCCTAGGGTCCTCTCTGTGTTTGCCAGCTCCGAGGATCTTACCTGGGTGACTGTGAAGAGCAGCACAGGTCAGAAAAGTGAAAGAAGCAGAGACATAGTGGGAGGGCAGAGGGAGCGGCAGATCAGAGTGTGGGACCTCAGGGAGTCTCCTGGCCCCTGGGGGCTCCACACATTCCTCCACTAGGAATCTAGTGGCCATTCCCCCAAAGCCCAGCAGGAGTAGGAATATGCATTCCAAGGTTTCTGTAAATACCAGGAAGTCCTCAGGAGCAAAGGGATAGGTGAAGACAGGGATCTTGCTGCCAGAGAGGAAGCTGGGTTAGAGGTCAGAGGTAGTACAGGCCCCCCTCTCCACCACCTCAACCCCCATCCTGGCTCACACTCTCCTCTGCAGGGGATAGATCTTGCAGGTAGATTGGCTTGGCTCATAGGACCCTCTGGCAGAGCTTGTTGGTCAGGACCTTGTGTCCTTACTGCTGTCCTTGCTGGTTTGAGCCACTGAATCCATCCATCCACCTGGTACCAGAGGAGGAGAGCAGAGCAGGCCCAGACAACTCATATAGAAGCAGCAAAGTTATACTGATGCTCCCCCCTCCCTGCTTTGCTCTCATTCAAGGAGGAGCTGAGGTCAACATGGACAGCCTGAAGCAAGATGTTTGGAGGCCTGGGAGGGGAAGGGGCAGAGGGAGAGGGAGAAGCAGGCTCCCCGCTGAGCAGGGAGCCTGATGAGGGGGTCAATCCCAGCACCCTGGGATCATAACTTGAGCTGAAGGCACACGCTTAACTGACTGAGCCACCGGGGCGCCCTCCATAAATGTTTACTGTGCACCTAGTTAGCGCCAGATACCAGCCCTGAAGCAGACCGTATCTTAAGGGCAGTGGTTGAGGTCCTAGAATACTATGGGCAAGAATATGGATGGTGTCAAGTGTCATGTTAAGGAGGGTGGTGACAGAGAGGGCTTCCCACTGGACACCTGCAGGAGACTCCTGGGGGTAGTGCATCTGCTCCATGGAAGGGCCGAAGCACCTGACTGGGGAGACAGAGGGATCAGTGTCAGCAGAGGAGAGGACTCTTAGGCTACCTTCCCCAGCCCTGCTCTCTGCTTCTGGTCACTGAGCCTCCAGCCCTTCTCATTGCACCAGATTTCTTGGCTGCCTGAAGTCACCTGCCCTAACCTCTGACAGTAAATTGAGAAGTAAAATACATAGTATGTTAGATGGTATTGTGTGCTCTTAAGGAAATAAAGAATTACAGTACAATGCACTCCCTAACTTCCTTCTGGCCTTTATTTAATGCCCTGCCTTCCCTGTGAGGCTTTCCCTAATCAAGGCATTTTATATTGCACAAGCCCCTGTTGAAATTCTTATGTTTGGTTGATGTAAGTTTCAAGGTTTCCAACCGGGAGCCTGCTTCTCCCTCTGCCTATGTCTCTGCCTCTCTCTGTGTCTCTCATGAATAAATAAACAAAATCTTAAAAAAAAAAAAAAAAAAGAACGTAAGCTCCATTTTACCACTGTATCCATAGCTTCTAGAATATTCCCTGGATTGATAAATATCTGTTGAATGAATAAAATGATCATTTCCTCAAACAATTAAAAAATAAAAATAGAAAGAGGGCAGCCCAGGTGGCTCAGCGGTTTAGTGCTGCCTTCAGCCCAGGGCATAATCCTGGAGAGACCTGGAATCTAGTTCCGTGTCGGGCTCCCTGCATGGAGCCTGCTTCTCCCTCTGCCTGTGTCTCGGCCTCTCCTTCTCTCTCATGAATAAATAAATAAAATCTTGAAAAGAAAAAAAGAAAAGAAAAGAAAAGAAAAGAAAAGAAAAGAAAAGAAAAGAAAGAAAAGAAAAGAAAAGAAAAGAAAAGAAAAGAAAAGAAAAGAAAAGAAAAAACTCTCCAAATCAGTTCTCCAGAAAAGAGAGAACAGGATAAGTTTGCGCAAAACTGATGTAAGACAAAAGTTGGAAAGAGGGAAAAAAAAGTGAGGGGTAAAAAAAAAGTTAGAAGGAGGGTGTGATCAGTCAGGAGGACTGAACCCAGAGGTTGGTGGTTATCTTCTCATTCCTCGGCATTAACTGCTTTTGATCAGAAAAGCTAAGAACACTTTGTTTTACATAGAAAAGGAAGGGCCTCTAGTTGATAGAGACCTGAGTGCTGCTACCATCTGGCCCCTGGGGAAAGGCATCCTCTGTTGGGGCTGGCTGCTTGCACAGACTCTGAGGCGGGGCTCTTCTCCCTACTTTGCCCCCCCACCCCGGACTCCCTGAAGGCCACAGAGCTCTCTAGAAACTTTGGACCCGGGTGTCAGCACAGCTGATTCCCTCCCCACTCCGCCCATGATGGGCAGTGAACCCATGACCCAGGCCTTTGCCTTCCCACAGGACTTTAGCAAATATTCGGCATGATAATAACAGCCAATATTCAGTGTGATAACATTAGCAAATATTCAGTGTGATAACAACAATAATTACTGTGGCTGAATAATATTCTCAAGCTTTTTAAAAATTAAAGTCAAATTGGTCTGTAACATGTAAGTTTCAGGCGTAACATCATAATTCGGCACCGGTATGTGCTATGGAGTGACTGACCACCAGAAGCCTGGTGACCATCTATCACCATGCAATTTTTACATACACACCGAGGTGGAGTTTCCCCATCTTCCCTTTTACACTCATTTACACTGTGGCTCTCCTTGCCACAATGAAGAGATGTCAGTGCAGTTTCATTTTGAGCTCAACAGCCATGGGGGACTGAAGGCATGGGAGAATCACGGTGACATAAGACCAAGGTGGATGGGGTGGGGGTGGGGTGAGGCAAAATTGAAAATACTCCCCAAGTCAAGGAAAGAAGAGAGCGATTTGCAAAGGAAACAAAAGTTAGAATTGATGCGTTCCCACAGAGTCCAGGCCATGATCGTTCTGAATAGTACGGATAGATCTGAGGAGAGGAGGGACTGCGCCCCCTTTTCCAGTGGTGGATAGATCCCTGATGTATCCCTGCACCCGGGTGTGACATGGGGACTGTGGGAAGTGGCCCAGAGCACACTAAGAGCATGGCTGTGTGAGTTGATGCTAAAGAGCAGAGAGAAAGGACAGGAGGAGCAGAAGAGGGGACACCTTGGCAGATGCCAGGGTATCAAGGGGATGTTAGAGCCTCTAGCGTTCCATGCCGCTTCCCAGCTCTACTCTTGAGCCACCCTGGAGAAAGGAGAGAAAACACTGTGAACTGACCCCATCAAACACCTCTTGCGTGCAGCAAAGGAGCAGGAACTATCCATTTACACAATAGATCATGTTTCTTGCAAGCCTGAGCTCTGTTTCTGTGTCATTGTTTTAATCAAGCACTTATATGCTGCTTACTATGCATTTTGCAACACTTACTTAATCACAGCAACCAACACTATTCTGAATGTTACTAAGCATTCCTATTTTACAGGTGGGGAAACCAAGGCTAGAAAGGTTAGGTAAGGGCAGCCCGGGTGGTTCAGTGGTTAGCACCACCTTCTGCCCAGGGTGTGAACCTAGAAACCCAGGATCGAGTCCTGTGTCAGGATCCCTGCCTGGAGCCTGCTTCTGCCTGTGTCTGTGCCTCTCTCTCTCTCTCTCTCTCTCTCTCTCTCTGTCTCATGAATAAATAAAATATTTTAAAAAAAGAAAAAGAAAGAAAGGTTAGGTAACTGGCCCAAGGTCACAAAGAAAATAAAAGAGCAGGGACTTGAACCCACAGAATCAGGGTCCAGAACCCATTCTGTTTGCTACTCTACCGTTTCCTTAAGTTCTTGTTCTGGGTCAGGTACCCTGCTAAGTGCTTGAAAAATCCCATTTCCTTGAGTTCTCAAAGCCATTCCAGGAGGTGGATGTCCTCTTCATCTCCTGTTTACACATATGGACATTAAGATATAGAATAAATAACTTGTCCCAGCTCACGGCCAAGTTTGCAGACAGGATCTGGACATAGGTCTGGGGGACTGTAGAGCTGTTTCAGGCCCTATTACTGTGTAACAAACCATTCCCAAATGTAATGCTGTGAAATGACCATTTCATCATGCTTTAAGTCTGTAGGTGGACAATTGGAGGTGGCTTGTCTCTGGTTCCCAATATGCCTTATCTGGGAAGACTCAGTTGCTAGAGGTGACTGACTACTGCTGGGGCTAGAACCATCTGCAGGTTCTCTTCGCTCATACACTTTGCTTTCAGCTGGGACTTCAGCAGGGCAGAAGACCAGAACAACATCAACACGTGGCCTTTCCGTGTTGCCTCTCCATGTGTGTTATTTTGGAATTTCCCAAAGCAGGGTGACTGGGCTCCAGAATGCAAGGTAGAAGTGCATGGTGTCATGGTGTGTAATGATACCACCCCTTCTTTCTAACTCTATCAGGCCAGGCACTCACAAAGGCCCTCCCGTGTTCAAAAGGATCACAGTCACATATCCCCCATTTAATGGGAAGCTGGCCACATACATTGTAAGGAGAGCACCTGGGTTGGGAGCCCTTGCTGTGATCATGTTTGGTGTATGCAATCCGAGACAAAAACCCACTGCATCAGACGTCCTCACATGTCACCGCACATTAGAATTACTCTCCAAAACTCGTATGCTCAGGCTCTATCTCAGACCAATGAAATCAAAATCTCTGGGAGGGGAAGCCAGGCATCCGTGTCTTCTTTAACTCATTTGTAACCAAGTGATTACAATGAGGCCTTCTCCCATGTATGCAAAGCACCTGGCAAACTGACTCATAAACAAGTGGTGTTTCTCCAAGTGTAAATGAACACCTGTGACTCTTAGCATACAAGGTCATCTGAGTTATGCATAAGTGGACTGAAAAAACTTATGGTTATGTGTTTCTTTTTACAGTCTTCTGGTTATGACAAGTGATTGTGGTTTTCCACTTGTGGTGGTTATATAGTCTCTCTCTCTCTCTTTTTCTTTTTAAAGTAGGTTCCCACACCTAGCATGGAGCCCAACATGCGGCTTGAACTCATGACCCTGAGATCAAGCCCTGAGCTGAGATCAAGAGTCCGACACTTAACCACCTGAGCCATCCAGGCACCCCAGTCTCCTTTTAAAATATATTTGAGGGATGCCTGGGTGGCTCAGTGGTGGAACATCTGCCTTTGGCTCAGTGTGATCCTGGGGTCCTGGATTGAATTCCACATTGGGCTCCCCTAGGGAGCCTGCTTCTCCCTCTGCCTGTGTCTCTGCCTCTTTCTCTGTGTCTCTCATGAATGAATGAATAAATAAAATCTTTAAGTATATATATATATATTTGAGTAAAAAAGGTAAGGAGGTCATTTTAAAAATCCTAAGTAACCAATGGTATAGCCTAAATGCACATAGAGTAGAAATCACAAAACTGTTGTGTCAAAGATGAGGCTGGGGAAACACTCGGGCACACGATTAGTAATGGTAGCTGTCACTGTTTCTATTATTAGCATTACCTTGAAGGAGTATCAGTTAAAAACCAACTGTGGGGTGATTTTGAAATTAAAACAATATATACATCTGAGAGCTGAGTGGGCAGAAGAGGATTGGGGGCCTGTGAAGCAAATAAAGAGCCCCGTGGTGAATTTCCTGATTCTCTCTCTACAAGGAGCTAGGAATCCTTTGAATCTTGGCAACCTGATGGGGAAACGGCCTTAGGCTCCTGAGGGGAAGTAGAGGTCGCTCATCTCTCCGTTCTCAGGAGGAACCCCAGAAACAGGGGAGACAAACATTATATGCAACTAACTAGGGGATCAAAGAGAAAGGGGGTAGAAGAGTGTGTGGAACAGAAGAGGGAGGTTCTGGAGGGGTAGAGTCAGGACCGGTCACCAGTCCTCATGTGAATTTCAGCCACTCCCTGCCCCCTGTCCCACCAGGCCTTGATTTGTCCTTTTGCAAAGGGTAGAGAGTGGGGCTCTAACTCCCAGGATTATTTCAGATCAGAAATTCAGTTATTCCAAGAATTATCTGGTTCCTGGAAGGCCACTTAAAGGCCTCCCAGGCAGAGACTGTGGGTGGGGGCAGTCGGAAGGGTGAGCCAGAGAAGGCCAATCAGAGGCCAGGAATGAGAGTAACCTGTGGGGCCTTCTGCAAAGTGTCAAAGGACCCAGGACACAGGGAATGGTCAGGTTCAGCTAGAGACACAGCATTTTGCGTTCTTCATTTTCACCTTTAAAATATCTTTTGAGGGGGATCCCTGGGTGGCTCAGCAGTTTGGCGTCTGCCTTTGGCCCAGGGCGCGATCCTGGAGTCCGGGATCAAGTCGCACGTCAGGCTCCTGGCATGGGCCTGCTTCTCCCTCCTCCTGTGTCTCTGCCTCTCTCTCTCTCTATGTCTATCATAAATAAATAAATCTTAAAAATATATATAAATAAATAAATCTTAAAAATAAAAAAAAATATATAAAAAAAATATATGCCCCACCAGGGCAGCCTGGTGGCTCAGCGGTTTAGTGCTGCCTTCAGCCCAGAGCGTGATCCCGGAGACCCAGGATGGAGTCCCGCATCGGGCTCTCTGCATGGAGCCTGCTTCACCCTCTGCCTCTCTCTCTCTCTCTCTCTCTGTGTGTGTGTCTCTCATTAATAAATAAATAAATAAATAAATCTTAAAAAATATATATATCTTTTGACAGGACAGGAAACCAAGGCTCAGAAAGAGTAATTAACCAGAAATTAACTAACATCTAGGATTCTACATTACTGGTACATGGTTATTCACAAGCATCTAGTAAAAAGGGAAAGGCCTAGGCTTGGAAAATTAGATGGACCTGAGTTCAGAATCCCACTTCTGCAGGTAGTGGCTGTATGACTTTGGGCACGTTACTTAACTTCTTCAAACCTCAGTTTTCTGGTTTGTAAAATAGGATCAATAATAGTATGCCCATTGGGTTATTGGAAGGATTAAAAGGGACAAACACCTATAAAACACCTGTTGCAGAGTAGTGACCCCATACTTGGGAGCTGTTGCCATGATTTTCTGAAGCTGACACATGAGATCTGTGCTGGGCTGAGAGCTCACTGCCCAGAGCTGCTCCTCCCACTGTGCCTGCTGAGTTGAAGAGCAGACACTGCCTTAAAGCCTGGCTCCAATCATACTAGGGTCCCATTTGTCCTTCTGTGCAGCCCATGCCTTCAACCAGACCCTGGTAATACAACAGATATCCAATAAACATTAACTGAATGAATAATCATAGAATGGAAAAAGGGGCTCAAGGGGAAATCTGAGGTCAAGTGCTGTAAGAGGCTGGGCACAGGTTTGCTGTGTGTGTGATTCCAGAACAAGTATCTCCCTGGGTGGAGGTGAGGCGACAGGTGGTAGAGGGCTGGTGATGGAAGACTTTGAAGAGCTGAGCCTTGCAGGGTAGGTGGGATTGAAGACATCTCAGAAAGAAAGGACCAGAGGACCAGAAGCTTGTTTAGGGGCAGGTGGGAGAGTCAGATTTTCAGCCCATTTTTAAAAAATATTTTACTGATTTATTTGAGAGAGAGAGCCCACAAGTGGAGGTGGGGGGGGGGCAAGGGGCAGAGGGAGAAGCAGATGCCCCACTGAGCAGGAAGCCCAATGATGTGGGGCTCAATCCCAGCACCCTGGGATCATGACCTGAGCTGTAGGCAGACGCTTAACCGACTGAGCTACCCAGGCACCCCTTCAGCCCACATTATTAATAAGGTGCTCTGAGAAGGAATCAGGCAACTCAAAGGCAGCAAGTTCCCTGTCCTTGGTGGAATTCAAGCAGAGATGACCCTGGTCTGTTGTGCCGTGGGATTGGACAAGATGTCCCTTACTGTTCTACCCAGCCAGAGATCCTGTGACTGTAGGTCAGACTCAGAGGAGGCTCCCATAGGTTCAAACTGGTCTTGGTGGGCTGTGCATCTGTTACTGATGCAACAATTGCCTCATTTCTCTGCTCATATTCTTAGGTCCCTAAGAACAACTGGCTCCAGGTTTTGCAGCCTAGGGCTTACATGGAAGAGCAGGGGAAAAGGAAAAATGCTTTGCCCAGGACCAGACCTGGAGGTTTTATTCTCCCTCCTGTTGAGTCTGCCTATGGAAAATGTTTCTTGCTAGTTTTTTCCAGTATTCCCTCTCCTGCCCTCTCCAAGTTTTGGCTAACACAGGACTAAGCACCTAAATACCATGTTTCCCAGCTTCGCCTGTAGTAAGGTGTGGCCATGTGATTAAATTCTGACCCAATGTAACAGATTCTACTTTTAGGTTGTGGCCTTAAAAATTGGTGTGGTGGGGATCCCAGGGTGGCTCAGCGTATTTACCGCCTGCCTTCAGTCCAGGGCATGATACTGGGGTCCTGAGATCGAGTCCCACATCAGGCTCCCTGCATAGAGCCTGCTTCTCCCTCTGCCTGTGTCCTGCCTCTCTCTGTGTGTGTTTCATGAATAAATAAATAAAATCTTTAAAAAAAATTGGTGTGGCTTCCCCTGGTCCCTTCCCCCACTCCCTTTCCTTGGCTGAGATGCAGATGTGATGGCAGGTACCGAAGCAGCTAGTTTGGATCCCAAAGTGGAAGCCATGTTTGTTTGTGTGTTTGCTTTTTTTTTTTTTTTAATTTTTTATTTATTTATGATAGGCAGAGAGAGAGAGAGGCAAAGACACAGGCAGAGGGAGAAGCAGGCTCCATGCACCGGGAGCCCGACATGGGATTCGATCCCAGGTCCCCAGGATCGTGCCCTGGGCCAACGGCAGGCGCCAAACTGCTGCGCCACCCAGGGATCCCTGTTTGCTTGTTTTTAAAGATTTATTTATTTAGTTGAGAGAGAAGAGGAGGAGAGACAAAGGGGGAGAGAATCTCAAGTGGACTCCGTGCTGAACAAAGAGCCCAACTTGGAAATTGGGGCTTGATCTCATGACCCTGAGATCAGAACCTGAGCCAAAACCAAGAGTTAGATGCTCAACCGACTCAGCCACCCAAGCATCCCGGAAGCCATGTTTTATGGGTGTCAGAATAATGAGCTAAAAGTCGCTGGAATCCCTGACACAGTGAAGTTGTCATTTTAGCTCAAGAGTACTGACTCTTGGAGCAGTTATATGACAGAGAACTTTCTCTCCCATTTTGAGTCTTCATTATAGCCACCCAAAACCTATCTCAATCAATAGGTCTTCTTATTTGCCCTACAGCCTTCTCAAACTCTGGTCCTGAGACTGATTATATATATATACAAGGTAAGAATCTTCCTCCCCTGCAGGTGACCTCCCAGAACCCTGTACTGGCAGCCCTCTTGGCAGAGGGACAGTGCGAATCCTTGAGTTTGAGCCCTGAGTATCTGGGGCAAGTCTCTTAAGTTCTAAATCTCAGTTTTCTCGGGACGCCTGGGTGGCCCAGCGGTTTAGCGCCGCCTTCGGCCCAGGGCGTGATCCTGGAGACCTGGGATTGGGTCTCACATCGGCTCCCTGCGTGGAGCCTGCTTCTCCCTCTGCCTGTGTCTCTGTCTCTCATGAATAAATAAATAAAAATCTTTAATAAATAAATCTCAGTTTTCTCTATTTTGTAGGTGGCACCAATAAATAGCATTCACTTCAAAAAGTGGCTTATATATTTTAATTTTTTTAAAGATTTTATTTATTTATTCATGAGAGACATAGAAAGAGAGACAGAGACACAGGCAGAGGGAGAAGCAGGCGCCATGCAAGGAGCTTGATGTGGGACTCGATCCCGGGACTCCAGGATCACGCCCTGGGCCAAAGGCAGGCGCTAAACCACTGAGCCACCCAGGGATTCCCTCTTTTAAGTTTTAATTTCTTATTAAGCAGGCTCCACATTAGGCATGGCCCCAATGCAGGGCTTGAAAACTTACCACTCTGACACTGGAGATGTGAGCCAAAATCAAGAGTCGAAAGCTCAACCGACTGAGCCACCCAGGTGCCCCCAAAGGTGGTTTTATATGAAAATGACACAATCAATAAGATTGTTCATTCTGAAAATGGACAAGAGCTGAGGAGGGGGCTTGTTTCCCAGGCAGCATGACAAAGAAATAGGAAATCCCCTTGCATTTCGTGAGAAACCATGGAGACATGTTTGCCAAAACATATGCATACCAAAAGAAAACACAAGAAAACATGCTAGCCCCTACCCATCCTCACAAAATCAGGCTCACCCTCTCCCAGGTGCATAACCAAGGACACACGCTAACAAGACGGGCTCTCACTGGCTCATGCAAACGCAGCCACACACAGGCAGAAACACAGATGATCAAAACCGCGCAAAGAGAAAAAATCCTACACACAACCTGCAGATGTACTTTGTTTATTGTCCTTCCTTCCCACACTCCGAGAGAGCCAATTTCTTCAGTGTCTTTTTTTTTAGGGGGTACCTTTTGCGACTCTGCCTCTCCATTCATTCCCTGCCTCTTGCTCCCTATCTTGTCCTTTTTCTGGGGCTGGAGTCACTTCCTTGGTGGCCCCTCGGAGCCTCGGTCAGGTAGGGTAAGTCCTGGGGGTGGGGTGGGGGGCAAGCAGGTCTGGATCCTGCCTCCAGGTGCCGATCCGTGGTCCTGTCTTCGTCGCTGTGTGGTGTCCGTGCTCTGGCCTCATCTGGGGCAAGGGAAGAGAGGGACAGTTGTTTTTTTTTTTTTTTTTTTTAAGATTTTATTTATTTATTTATGGGAGACACAAAGAGAGGCAGAGACAGAAGCAGGCTCCATACAGGGAGCCCGATGCGGGACTGGATCCTGGGACTCCAGGATCATGCCCTGAGCTGAAGGCAGATCCTCAAGCTCAACCACTGAGCCACCCAGGCATCCCTGAGTGGGACAGTTCTAATCTTGGCTTCTGACTCTGCCTCTCCTGGTCACTTGCTCTGTGTCTCCAGAGAAGGACCCTACCTCCCCCTGGGGCTCTGTTTCCCTCCCTGTAAACCAAATTGCCCTCCAGTTGGAAAGGTTCCATGTTTCCCCCTTTGCTCTGGTCACTAGGAAACTCAGAGTCGAATGTGTGTCTCATTTCATTGTACTTTGAGACAATGGTACTTGGATCCCTTCTTCTCACGCAACCATACTTTGAGGCATGTCCTTTTGAGACAGAGGGACCTCTGGGTCCCCTGACTCCTTACTTCCAGCTCTGTCTCAGGACCGTGCCCCCCGCTTTTTCCGCTCCGTGTTCTGGAGCTTAGTCACCAGCTTCCTCTCATGGCCACCAGGGCTGGGGCGGTTGGTGTTGGCAGCAGCTTCTCTCTTGGTGCGACCTTTCCGGCCTCCCACTCCTGGGAACCAGGCAAGAGACTGAGGTGAGGTTGGCGGAGGCATGAGACATCCAAGGAGAGGCAGGGGGTCGGGAGAGCAGGGTGGACAGAACATGGTTTGGGGGAGGCAGACTGGGGAGTGGTCACCACATGGCTTTGGGGCAGTCATAATCCCTGTTTCCCTATCTGTGGAATGAGGGACCCCTGATGGTTGCTCCAATATCCTAGGGGTGTGTGGGGTCCCAGGGCTGAGCAGGACAGCACTCAGGGTAAGAGGGGTTAAGAAGGACTTGGGGATGAGGACAAATCTAAGAGGAATCCTAGTTGGGACGTGGGGGTAGATGTGGAGGGATCAGGAAGGTGACAGGGCCAGACCTTACCCAGGCAGGAATGAGCCAGGCTATAGAGGTCATACTCATCCAGGCTGGGGTCTTCGTCCTCTGGGCCTGGGGGCTGCTGAGCCCGGCTGGCTGCTCCCGGGAAGGTGGACATTATATCTGACTCTCCCTTGCTGTCTGTCTCTCTGTCGTCTTCAAAAGCTTTGTTTGTGTCTGGTTTCCCGACACCTCCCTCTTCACTGGCCCCAACTTATAAAGGCCACGTGTCCTCCTCAGGCCCTGTCTGATGCAATCTGGCCCTTTCCCAGAACCCGACCCAGTAAACAGCAATCACGAGAGGGGGAAAGAGTCGGTCCTGTGAGTCCCAGCCCCTTCCCCTCGCCTCCGCCCTCTCACTGGGGCTCGCCCAGCTGGGTATTTTTCCACAGAGGAGATCCCCGCCCCTCAGGGAGGAGGAGGAAAAAGGCAGGGTCTGAGCATAAACAGTCCTTGGGATAATGGCCAGTGGGGATCTGAGGGCCTCACCTGGCTGACTCCTCCCTATCCGTCCCCTGCCCCTTGCCTCACACCTGACCCCCACCCCAATTCTGGCTCAGACTCAGGACCCTGGTGGCAGATTGTGGAATGAACAACACACCACAAGCTAGGTCAGTGGTTTTCGCCCCTAACACGCCCAACACCCCTTTTCGATAAGAAACATCTGGAAAGCCCCCTTTATATCCTGAGCTGTGAGGGGGAGTGGGTCCCTAGGTAGTTTCCCTCACTGGAGAGGGAGGTTAACAGTGTGGTGCAGATTCTGGAGCCAGCTGCCCTGGGTTCAGACCTCTGACCTCCTCCTTCCTGGGTGACCCCAGACAGGTCACCATACTTCTCTGCGCCTCAGTTTTCTCTTCTGTAAAAAAATGAGGATGACGAGAATCGCATCAACCTCACAGACTTCGTGAGAGAATTGAATGAGACGCCCCCCACATGTGTCTAGGGGACACTTGCAACGGTGCCTGGTACCTTGTAAGCTGTGCTACAGGAGTCATTCACCTAATTCCCAAACAACTCGATAATGTTGTCCCTATGATGTAAAAGAAAAGTGATTTATAATGAAATAATGTCTTTCAAGGCATAAGTATACAGAGATAGAAGACATTACGAAGTAAACAGGTGTTTGTACCTAATATGAATTAAGGGAAGGGATTCAGACAAGAAACGCATGCAAGGGGAGCCTGGGTGGCTCAGTAGTAGAGCATCTGCCTTTGGCTCAGGGTGTGATCCCAGGATCCTGGGGTCGAGACCCGCATCAGGCTCCCCCTAGGGAGCCTGCTTCTCCCTCTGCCTGTGTCTCTGCCTCTCTTAGTGTCTCTTATGGATAAATAAATAAAATCTTTCAAAAAAGAAAAGAAACGCATGAAAGTGGAAATTTCCACTCTTGCCTCAAGGGATCTGCCCTTTGTGGGTCCGGCTGACCCAGCGAGGCCACACCCTGCCCACTGATGTTTTTGCTGAAGTTTATGTGCTAGCTCCCACAGTACCGGGCAGGGAAGGAGGCAGATGCAACTTTCCACTTTTCTTTCCTTTCTTTCTTTCTTTCTTTCTTTCTTTCTTTCTTTCTTTCTTTCTTTATTTCTTTCTTTTCTGTTTTAACCTTAGTAGTCTCGCACAATAGGACAGGCTGGGGGGGTGCGTATCCCTGGGTGGCTCAGTGGTTTAACGCCTGCCTTTGGCCCAGGGTGTGATCCTGGAGCCCCAGGATCGCATCCTGTGTCAAGTCCTGTGTCGGGCTCCCTGAATGGAGCCTGCTTCTCCCTCTGCCTGTGTCTCTGCCTCTCTCTCTCTCTTTCTCTGTGTCAATCATGAATAAATAAATAAAATTTAAAAAAAAATAGGACAGGCTGGGGTCAGACCAGGTGTTCATTCTCTGCTAACATTCCCCCTTTGCTGTGAACTTGTTCAAACACTGTCTCATTTCCATGTTGCCTTATTTCACCTTCCCCCAAACCCTGGGATAACCCAAGTTCGTCCTTTGCTGAACAAGAAGAGGTACTTCTGCTTGTGTTTCTCCCTGGCTGGAGCCAGAATAAAATTTAGTTTTTGTTTTTCAGGTTTGGTTGATGTGTGAATTATTGAACCTCCAGGAAATGAAAGTGAGGTCATTGAATAAAACTGAGTTTGGGATAATCATGTAGGGGCCAAAGGCAGGTCTCCCAAGAAGTCACTTTAACATATTGGTTATTTTAAATAAAATAAGAGACAGCCTGGTGAGACTGACTTTCAGCCCTCCTTTGTACCCCTGAAAGCAGGAAATAAATCTCCCAGGTAAAAGTTCCCCTCCCTGTACGGGGAGGTAAAAAGACACCCTTATCATCAGAGATAGGACATTTTTTTTTTTAAAGATTTTATTTACTTGACAGAGAGAGAACAAGAGAGAGCACAGAGCAAGAGGGAGAAGCCGACTCCCCACTAAACAGAGAGCCCGACACCGGGGCTCAATCCCAGGCCACCCAAACCATGACCCAAGCCAAAGGCAAATGCTTAACAAACTGAGCCACCCATCTGCCCCCAGAAGTAAAACATTTAGAGCTGAGATTTTCATTACTTTTTTTTTTTTTTTACTAATTTACAAAATTTTCTTTCTCCTTTCAATTCTTCACAGTTTCATCGTCCCTTTGTCTAAAAGGATAAATACCACCTGCCTCGGACATTTCCGATTTCATGACTGGGCCTCCATGTGCGCATAATAAAACTTTGCTCTTTTTTATTTTTTTTTCCTTTTTTTTATTTTTATTTTTTTTAACTTTGCTCTTTTTTAAAAGTTTTATTGATTTATTCATGAGAGACACAGAGAGAGTGAGAGGCAGAGACATAGGCAGAGAGAGAAGCAGGCTCTATGCAGGGAACCTGATATGGGACTTGATCCGGATCCCAGGACTCCAGGATCATGCCCTGGGCTGAAGGCAGGCAACCCAAACTTTGCTCTTTTCTGTTGTTAATCTGTCTCAGGTCAATTTAATTCTTAGTCCATCTGGAAGATCTTGAAGGATAGGAGTAACACACCCAGACAAATTAAAGTGGAGACCACTAGGAGATATGGGGGTGGTAGGCTTCCTTACTACATGGGGTAGAGTAGGTTCTAGGCTCAGGTCATTGTAAATGAGCATTTTTGCTTTATGTCTAGCAAGACACTCAGACGTCTGCAGAATGTGGGACAGTTCTGCATGCGACTGTCCTGCTCTGCCTCCCAGAGGCAGAGCAGTCACTATGACTACCAAGGACACCCCCACAAATTCCCCATTACTTGCCTCGAGATCTTGGGCTCACTTCTGACTTTCGATCTGCTCATCTGGAAAGGGGTGGGGGGGTTGGTGACAGCACTGCTAGGTGTGAAAGGGCTTTGTCCCAAGCCAGCCAAGCCAGCCGAGCCAGTATGGGGTGGACTGCTATCAACAACCGATTCTCAAAGAAGGGAAACAACAGCTCAGAGAGACTTGAGGTCACACTGCTGATGAGTGAAGGATTCCTCCCGCATCCACCTGACTCCAGTTCCAGCCTGGTTCTAAATCAGCACAGCTGGCCAAACACTGGCAAAGGTTTGGCGACTGTGTGTATGGAAGCACCTGTCAGAGATTCCTGCCTTCTGCCCTCTCCGTCCTTCTCTCCTCCCTTTCCCCCTCCTCCCTTCCCCCCTGCTTTGGGCAAGACTGGGTATTAAGAATGCCCCGTTTTTACCCCATCACCCTCATTTTATTGTACTTTCTCCATAGCATTCAGTTATTACTAACTGAAAATCTTTTTTATTCATTTACTTCTCCATCATTTGGCCCCTGCTAGAATGCAGTCCTGGTTTGATTTAGCTAGAGGTGAAATGAGTATGCTGTGCAGCCGGACCACCTAGGTCCAAAGCTTGGTTCTTGTGCTTGTTAGTTTTGTGCCCTTAGACAAGTTACTCCGTCTCTCAGTGCCTCAGTTTCCTCATTTTTTTTTCAGTTTCCTCATTTGTAAAATGGGATTAAGAATAATGAGTATCTGGTAGGATTGTTGTAAAGGATTGGCATAGTATGATTTTATGGTAATAATAAAGCTATTGCCTTTATCATCCTTCATAAGAGCAGGAATCTTATCTATCTTGCATCCCCTATGCCTTGCACACAGTCAGTGCTCAATAAATGCTCAGATGAATTCATGAAGCTATTTTATGATCTGTGAGGTTTTTTTTTTTTTAAGATTTTATTTATTTATTCATGAGAGACACAGAGAAAGAGAGAAAGAGGCAGAGACACAGGCAGAGGGAGAAGCAGGCTCCATTCAGGGAGCCTGACGTGGGACTCGATCCTGGGTCTCCAGGATCATGCCCTGGGCTGAAGGTGGCACTAAACCGCTGAGCCACCCGGGCTGCCCTGATCTGTGAGTTTTTAAACTTCCAGGTGCACTGCTCTGAGGGAACTGAGAGGCCTGATCCTAGTCCCACAGAAGACTGTGGAGACAATGTGACCATCCTCCGTGCAGCCAGGGAAGGACTTCTTCCTGGCCTTGATCCTGCTGCTGCTGGAAGAAAAAGTCTAGATCCTAGGGGAGCAGGGAGGGCAGAGGGAGGGTGGCCAAGAGAGAAGAGACTTTAGGAAACCCATGGCGTTGACCTGTAGGGCCCAGGTGACTCAGTTGGAAAAGTTGAAGTGTTTTCCTGTCCTCCAGCCTCCAAGTGTGTACGTGTAATCAGCCACAAGGAAGTTTATTTTCTTTCTACATACGACTGTACCTTCGTGGCGTTCCAAGAGATTGCCAGGCACATCTATTACAACCCAGTGTTTTCAGCCTGAAGTAAACCCAGAGGCCTGGGGAGCTCTCAGGAGGTTACACAACCCAATGGGGAGTAGGAAGGGTGGGAAGGGTGGGAAGGATGGGGAGAGAATCAGGGAAGGCTTCCTAGAGGCAGCAAAGTCTAAACACGAGTGACTGAGAAAGATAGCAAGGTATACCCAACTCTACGAGTTAAACTGTCCAAGTCAGGAAAGCCTGGGTAGCCTGAGGGATGTGCAGAAGTCTTTGGCTCAAAGGATCTGGAGATTCCCAGGCCCAAGACAGGATATGTAATCAAGCTGGGTTCGTGGCATCACTGTGTACCAAGGAGATGCAAGAATACTAAATGAGGTGAAACAAGATGGGTCTTTATCACTTTTAGAGCAGCAGTCCAGAGAAGCCCCCAAACCCAGCAGCTGACTTGCAATTATTCCTGGATATATAATAGCATCACCTTTAGTATAAATAGATGCAGGACACCTGGGTGGCTCAGCAGTTTAGCACCTGCCTTCAGCCCAGGGTGTGATCCTGAGGTCCCGGGATCAAGTCCCACATCAGGCCCCCTGCATGGGGCCTGCTTCTTCCTCTGGCTGTGTCTCTGCCTCTCTCTCTCTCCCTCCCTCTCTCTCTCTCTGTCTCTCATGAATAAATAAATAAAATCTTAAAAAATAATATAAATAGATGCAGTCTTTTTTTAAAGATTTTATTTATTTGAGAGAGAGTTATGAGAGAGCAAGAGCATGAGCTGGGGCGGGCGGGGGGCAGAGGGAGAGGGAGAAGCAGACTCCCTACAGAGCATGGAGCCTGAGCTGGAACTTGATCCCAGCACCATGG
This sequence comes from Vulpes lagopus, assembly GCF_018345385.1. Lineage (NCBI taxonomy): Eukaryota > Metazoa > Chordata > Mammalia > Carnivora > Canidae > Vulpes > Vulpes lagopus. The sequence goes on along the minus strand of NC_054826.1, from coordinate 107,157,629 downwards.
GATCATGACCTGAGCTGAAGGCAGATGCTTAACCAACTGAGCCACCCCGACGTGTCTGGATACATTCTTTCAATGGGCAGTGGGGCAACACTGATAAGAATATTAAATGCTCCTACTCCCTGATACCGCCTTGCTTGTAATAGTGACAAACTGGAAATAAGCTAAGTGTCCAACAGGAGGTGACTGATCGATACTCCTTAGCCATTAACAAGAATAAGCTATGTCGGGGGACCTGGGTGGCTTGGTGGTTGAGCGTCTGCCTTTGACTCAAGTCATGTTCCCGGGTCCTGAGATTGAGTCCCACATCGGGCTCCCCACAGGGAGCCTGCTTCTCCCTCTGCCTATGTCTCTGCCTCTCTGTGTGTGTCTCTCATGAATAAATAAAATCTTAAAAAAATAAGCTGTCTCTAGTTCTGATGATAAAGTCATCCATAGTACATTGTTGAATGAAAACATCAAGTTGCAGAACATTATGTACACTATAATCCTCATTTTTGCATTAAGTTTTTTGAAATAACATAGGTAACGTGTATAATACATTATTTTCAGCATAATATAGGTGTCACACATTTCTCCTGGTAACTAAAGAAGACAGATGGTCAGATAAAACAATCGTAGAGGACTTGAGAATAATAAATTTATTCCTGGAAGTCTCCCCAGAGATCAGCAAATCAACCCCTATAGGGGAGGAGAAAGGAAGGACAAGATACACTAGCATTCACTACTCTGCAGATGTTTAGGGCACCAACCATATGCCAGGCACTTGCTTGGTGCTGGGATATAGGAGCAAACAGAACATGGTACCAATACTCAAGGGGCTCATGGACAGGCTAGTGGAAGAGTGTGTCCAATAAGCAGGGCATTAGCACTCACCATAAAAAAGAAAAAAGGAGAAAAGTGTGTTCAAGCTGCATGGTGCACCTAATCCAGGCTTTCAAGCACCTCCCAAAAAATTCATGTGTGAGCTAACCTGGAAAATCAGATAGAACAGATCAGTGTCTCAGGAAGGCCAAAGAGAAGGAAAGCACAGTGCACTGAGTTAACCCAAGCAGTTGGAGTACAAGGGGATTCTCACCCTGGATTTAGGAGACAATAGTCTCCTATCTCCTAGTTCAGTGCTTTTTTTAATTCTTCTTCTTCTTTTTTTTTTTTTTTTTTAAGTTTTATTTCTTTAAGTAATCTCTATACCCGACAGGGGTTCGAACTCATGACCTGGAGATCAAGAGTTGCATGCTCTTCTGACTGAGCCAGCCAGGCACCCCAGTTCAGTGTTATTTTTTAAAAACTACCTCTCTAGTTCTATTGACAAGTATGTGGTGTTTCAGCACATTTATCAATACTCTGGCACAGAAAAAATTGTACATGGCTCCTGCTTACCCAAGTGTAGACATTAAGATTTTCCAAGCCTTGTCACTTAAAATGTCTCTTTAGAGATATAGTATAGATGTCTAGTTAAGCTAAAGTTTGTGTATTGATTGGGTCATATTGAAAACTCAGTGGTGGCAGGAGAGGAATGTCAGGCAGTCTGATGTTCTGGGGAGAGCTGAAAGGGGTCATTGTCTGTAAACTGACCCAAATCATCTACTTTGAATTATCACCATCAATTCTCAAAAATGTCAATAGTATAATACGCCTCCCTGGCACGGCAAACCCTCACCCCTTAGTATGCCCCAGCACCTGGATTACACTTACACGTGAAGAACAGAACCAAGTGGATTTCAGAAATATCTGAAATATCCATATTAGCCATCTATTTAGCTCATATAACCATATATCCTCTATTCAGTTTCCTTTTGTAAACATAGCTTGGGTAGTCAAAAATATGTACATATCAATAAAAGTATATACATACTCACAACAATGTTCATCTTTGTAAAATGATATTTACCTCCAATGAAGTCTTGTCTCTTCAAGTCTCAAATCCATTTGTCCCTGGGGCCTTGGTGTCTGCTATCTGATGCTGTCACTTCTGTGTTCATAAGCTCACCTTTCTCCTGGGAAGTCTGGCACATTCTTAGTGGAGTAAACACACAGAGGTCTTTAATGTCCAGCTGTTATGTCAAAAAATTGGATGGACAATGTCACCTTATAATTTCTGGTGAAGGTTTCCTGGATAAGATCACAATCCTTAAGTGTATAAATTCCAATCCAGCTTTTATGTCATCTAGCTGACTTTCTGTCCTAGCACTTCTGGATGAGGAGGTGCTCTTAAGACCCCCTATAGAAGTACTGGTCTTCAAAGGTGGCATCCTGCCTGAGGAATGTCAAGAGAATCCTGGGAGTCCATCAGAGTGATCTTTGTTGGTTTTTTTAAAGATTTTCTTTAATTATTCATGAGATTTTATTTAATTATTTACACAGAAAGAGGCAGATACATTGGAAGAGGGAGGAGAAGCAGGCTCCATGCAGAGAGCCCGATGTGGGAGTCGATCTGGTGACTCCGGGATCAGGCCCTGAGCCAAAGGCAGACACTCAACCGCTGAACCACCCAGCCGTCCCTGTCAGAGGGATCTTTGAACACTTGCTTGTGGCTTGTTCAATCTGATACATCATTCCATACTTAGAGGAAAATGTACTCAAATTATATAGTCAATAATAAAGACCATCATATTGCAGGTTGAGTGGGTGGTGGGAGGGTAGGGAATGGCTATAGAGCCCAGTGCTCTTCAGGGGTAGCATCTGGTGCCCCTCCCACCAGCCACCTCTCTCCCTGCAGCGCTGCTCTCAGTTGTCCCAGGTCACAGGGTTCCTATGGCTTGAGGAGCTGCTGCCACGCACGGAGAGTGAGCCCCAGGCCAATCTTATTTTTGTAAGCAAAATTATTGTAGTTATTGTAAAAACAAAAACAAAAAAGGGTGAGAGGAGCCTAGGGGATGAAATATGCACCACACTCTCCAGAGTGGTCATATCCTAGACTGGAATTATGGAAAATGTATACGTTCTTCATTACAAATTCTAGAACTCAGCAGTGTGTGGCTTTCAACGATGTATACCTACTTTAGAAGCAAGGGGGATTAAAGCAATTTTTAAGAGTTAAAGTATTGTATTCCCTTTCTCCCTTGGGTTCCATACACACTATGCCACCTTCTGGTCATGCTATGGTTTCTTTTGTATGTGTTGGGGACAAAAAGCAGTAAGCATGAACAGTTACAACTTGCCCCACCTGCCTGCCATTCAGATCCAACTGAAGTGCCTGTAAGCAAACCAAATGAGAGTTCATTCACCCCATGCACATCAATCCAATAAAAACTGACATCAAACTTTTGCAGTGAAGGAAGATAGGCTATTTATTGGTGTGGTACCATTCAGGGAGCTAATGCTCAAAAGTCCCAAACTCCCCCATGGCTTACAAGCGAGGATTTTTAAGGGCAAAATTTGGGGCAGGTGGTGGTCATGGTGGTGGGTCTTCCCAGAAGGTGGATGCTGTTAATTGGAGGCCCACGTTAGTGGATGTTACTTAATTGCTTCTGGTGCTTCTTTGGTGCCAGGGAGGTCTGTTTGTTTCATCTTTTGTGAGACTTGGAATCTAAAAAATATCTTTTTTCTTTATGTTAAAGATTTCATAAGATGTATCTGGTGCTTATGTGTCCAGGATAGTGCCCATTAGCTGCCTGTATGTGTGTATGTGTGTAAGCTATTTGGGTTGAATTCCATTGCGTTCCTTTGAATGGTAAGCAAGCATTCCTATCCCTTGGGTCTGGGTCTATATGTTCCCTGGCCAGTCCAGCTGTGCCTGAGAATGATATGGCCTCTAGTTAGTTCTATTATCAGAACTAACAAGATGGATGTGAGTTTCTTTTTTTGTTGTTGTTGTTCAAGTGGTGTTAGGTAGGCATGAACAGGGACAATCTGAGAGAGGGGTAGCTGGCTTTCCATAAAAGATGCCTGAAGCCCCTATGCAAAAAGCCCGTTCTGAGTGGGGAGAAACCAGAGAGCAGAGATGTGAGCATTGCCCTCAGCAGTGGAACTCTGTGATGGGAGGGATTTGTAAAGGGATTGTTAGGAAGTCCTACTATGTAACTCCCTGCATACCTTCAAGAGACCTTCAGTCAAGATTCCTGTGACTTTTCAGGACGTCTGGGTGGCTCAGCAGTTCAGTGTCTGCCTTCGGCTCAGGGTGTGATCCTGGATTCCAGGATCGGGTCCCACATCAGGCTCCTTGCAGGGAGCCTGCTTCTCCCTCTGTCTGTGTCTGTGTCTCTGCCTCTCTCTCTCTCATGAATAAATAAAGAAGATCTTTTTTTAAAAAAATATCCTTGTGACTTTGCAAGGCTTTTTAGAAAGGATTTCAGATGTGATGCTCTGATAGAATGAGACTAAAGGATAGACCAGAAAGACCTAGCTTTCTTCACCACACTGTGGCTTTCCCACAGGAAGGGACTGTGCTGCCCAGGGAAAGGGAGTGTTCTGGTCAGTTCCACAGTTCTAAATCTCCCCATATAACTCAATGGGTTCTGATTTACACATCAGTCTCTTGTGAGTTACACCAATATGAGTCTACCCCACTTGAAAAATGGAATTTCTGGTCCTGTAGAGCTGAGGACCAAATTCTATAGCAGTCACCCCACCAAGGTGCTGCCCCCCTCATGGCTCTTCCAAAGCAGAGAGAATACCTTTATTTTCTCTTTCATCTAAAAAATATTTTTATATGTGCCAGGCACACATGCTAAAGATACAGTGATAAACATAAATTTTGCCACAAACAAATGTAAAATCGTGACATTTTGTTACTGCCACAATGGCAGGAGATCTACATAGTGCTCTTGAGGGATCATGGCAGAGGGATTTGACCCAGTCAGGGAGATCTGAAGATGAGTAGGAGATTTGGAGATAAACAGATGAGGGAAATGTGCTCCAGGGAAGACTTTGTAGAGGAAGGAGGAAGGATGTGACATGTATGGAAGATCTAAAGAAGAGGCTGAAGGGGAGAGGGAGATGGAGATGGTGGGGAGAGGAGGTGGTGGGGCCAGGAGGCAGAGGTACCAGCTCATGCAAATCTTTGTTTTAAGAAGAGTGTTCTTGGGGCATCTGGATGGCTTAGTAAGTTAGGTGTCCCCCTCCGGCTCAGATCATGATCCCAGTATTCTGGGATTGAGCCCAGCGTGGGGGCTCCACACTCAGTCTGCCTCTCCCTCCGCCTCTGCCCCTCCCCTGTTTGTGCTCTTCCTCTCTCAAATGAATAAGTAGAATTTTTAAAAAGGAAGAGATTAGGGAAAGGGGGGGAGAAGAATGTTCTGGACAGAATGGTGAGGACAGACAATTTAATGGGCTATTACTCAGCCTCACCAGGTAGTGATACTTCTCAGAAAAATCCTCATATTGGCCACAAGAGACAGGCATGAGGCTGTTCGTGGTGATGTTATCTGCCATAGCCAAATTATAAAATACTACACAGTTATTCTAAGTAACAGGCACACACAACAACAAGAACAAATCTTAAAACCCTAGAGCAGAGTGGGAAAGAATAAGAGATTGAATGAGGCTTACAGCACAATACCATCTAGGTAAATTAAAAATGCATGCACACTAGACAACACACATGTTTTACAAAGACACACACTCTGGGGAAGAGAGGAGGAATAGAGAAAAGAGATAACGGCCATAAATAAATAAAACAAGAGAGAGGGTATGCAGAACCCAATGATTATAGTCTGTCATGAAGCAAGCAATGAGTAACCCAACCTCTACAACTGGGTGGATGGAGTATGTTATATGAATGAAACACATCAAGCATATTTAATAGTCCCTGGTACATAGTAAGTGGCCAACAAATACGAGCTGTTACTATTATTTAACCAATCAACATGGAACTTCTTGGTCAGCACTCGGATATTTACTTATAGATCCCTTTCGGATCCCTGGGTGGCGCAGCGGTTTGGCGCCTGCCTTTGGCCCAGGGCACGATCCTGGAGACCCGGGATCGAATCCCACATTGGGCTCCCGGTGCATGGAGCCTGCTTCTCCCTCTGCCTGTGTCTCTGCCTCTCTCTCTCTCTCTCTCTCTCTCTCTCTCTCTCTCTATCATAAATAAATAAATAAAATTAAAAAAAAAATAGATCCCTTTCATTCCCCTTAGGAGGGTAACCTTGGGCAGTCCAGGTGGCTCAGGGGTTTAGCACCACCTTCAGCCCAGGGCGTGATCCTGGAGACGGGGGATCGAGTCCCACAGTCTGGCTCCCTGCATGGAGCCTGCTTCTCCCTCTGCCTGTGTCTCTACCTCTCTGTGTGTGTGTCTCTCATGAATAAATAAAACCTTTAAAAAGGGGAGGGGGGTGACTTGATCTAAAACAATGCATTCTTGACTAATAATATTCTTTTTTTTTTTTTTTTGCTTCCTTTCTGCTTTCAAAAACCTTACCTTGGGGGATCCCTGGGTGGTGCAGCGGTTTGGCGCCTGCCTTTGGCCCAGGGCGCTATCTTGGAGACCCGGGATCGAATCCCACATCGGGCTCCCGGTGCACGGAGTCTGCTTCTCCCTCTGCCTTGTCTCTGCCTCTCTCTCTCTCTGTATGACTATCATAAATAAATAATAATAATAAAAAATTTAAAAAAGATTCCCTTTAAAAAAAAAAAACCTTACCTTTTCTGCAGCTAGGTGGAGCTCCTTTCTATTTGTCAGATGGGATGCTGCCTGATTCATGAATCATTCAATAGAGTCAATTTGACTCGTTAAGTTACTCAGTTGAATTTTTGTTCTTTAGCAGTAGAAATATCAGAGATTAAAGATAAATTTGAACAAACAATTGCAAGCCCCAAATCTCTCATGGGGAGTAACTAAGGTCAATATTTGACATTCAGGAGAAATAGCTCCCGAGACCTCTACAAAGGCAAAATTTGTGAAATCCTTGTCAACATCAGCTTCATAAAATGCAGGATATAGAGCTGAGACGGGATAGATGGTCATGCCATTCATTGACAAAGAGACCACACAAAGAAAAACAACCTTGATGGGAAAAATAAACTGATGTGTTAGTTTGAGGCTGAAATAGTTTGTGTTGAAGTCTGAGATTCTTCTAAGTGCATACAAAAATGTTGAGGGCCCATTATCTGCTCTCATAGGTACTAGGAATGTGCTGGGTAATGAGAAACAGGTGAACAAAACAGATGATTCGAATCTTATTGAGCTGACAAGTGAATCAAATAAATGATATAGGGCAGTCCCAGTGGCCTAGCGGTTTAGCGCCGCCTTTGGCCTGGGATGTGACCCTGGAGACCCGGAATCGAGTCCGACGTCGGGCTCCCTGCATGGAGCCTGCTTCTCCCTCTGCCTGTGTCTCTGCCTCTCTCTGTGTCTGCTGTCATGAATAAATAAATAAAATCTTTTTTAAAAAATAAATAAACGATATAAAATGTAATTTTAAACTTTGATAGGGGTTATGTAAGAAATTATAAGACATTTACTAGAATGTAAACTAATGTAGTTTAATGTTTACTCACATCCTTAATACAGTCCTGAGAAGATTCCCTCAAAGTGCAATTTTTGGGTCTACAGATCTGCTTATTTTTTTTTTTTTAAGATTTTATTTATTTATTCACGACAGTCACACAGGGAGAGACAGAGGGAGAAGCAGGCTCCATGCAGGGAGCCCGACGTGGGACTCGATCCCAGGTCTCCAGGATTGCGCCCCGGGCCAAAGGCAGGCGCCAAACCGCTGCGCCACCCAGGGATCCGATCTGTTTTATTTTTAAAAAACTAAACATACACCTAACTCTGAGAAATGAACAAGGGGTAGTGGAAGGGGAAGTGGGCGGGGGGTTGGGGTGATTGGGTGATGGGCACTGAGGGGGGCACTTGGCGGGATGAGCACTGGGTGTTATGCTATATGTTGGCAAATTGAACTCCAATAAAAAAAAAACTTAAAAAAACTAAAAAAAACATAGAGCTAAAAAAATAAAATAAAATAAAATAAAAAAATAGACTATATCTTTTGGGGCAGCTTGAGGTTTAAAATTTTTTTTAAATTATCTTATAGGCTTTGGGGAATGAGAGAGGATACTGAAAACACACAAGGACTCTGGTTTCTTAAGTTCCCCTAGAGCATCAGGCATAGACTGATAAAATAAAAACTACATTTCCCAAGGAGCAGTGCGACACGTCACAAAGGAAGGACGGCGCATGCGCGGAAGGGTTCGCGCTGCGACTAGCTCATAAAAGGGAAAAAGCGTGTGTGGTTCTCGACGTGCCGCGAATCTTCGAACGCAAGCGCGTTACGGTCCTCAGACTTTGAAAAACATTCGAGGGACGCGCCCGCGGCTGCCGTCGTAATTTCCAGCTCGACGTGCCTATTCCGTGGCTTGGCAGGTGGGGATGGGTCGCAGTCTGGGGCCCCCGGGGAATGGCGGGAGCGGAGGGCCGGGGTCGCCCTCCGTACGTCCCCATTCCTGGGCCTCGCTGCGGCGACTCTCGAGGGGCGGTGCGCACGCGCCCTGGGCGGGGAGAGGCGGGGCTCGGGGAGGGGGTGCGGCTGCGGCGGCGGTCTTTGGGGTCTGCGCATGCGCTGGCCCGCGCGGCGTGGAGGGGAAGCGGGCGTGCGCGGTGCGGGGCGCGGAAGCGGCAGAGGCGGCGGAGGCGGGGTCCTCAGCTCAGGTGCGAGAAGACGGCAGCGGGGTTGAACCCCTGCTAACGAGGCAACTTTATTTGCCCTCCGGAGATTTCCAGTTGCCTCCTCGTCTCTCGGCGCCCGTTTGCAGCGTGAGGCTTCAGCCTCTAGCTGGCGCCTCATCTCCAGGTCTCTTTCGAACCCGCTCTAGTCTAGGCCCCCAGCGCTCCACTAAAATAGCACTTGGTGGAAACCGCCAGTGATCTCTCGGTCGCCAAATCTACTGTTCAGTTCGTTCTCACCTCTGTAGCAATGGCTGATGCGCTTCATCACTGCCCTTTCTTGAAGCACTTCTTCGTTTGATTTGTAGGACATTCTCTTCAATTTTTTTAAAAGGTTTTATTTATTTATTCATGAGAATACACAGAGAGGAGAGAGAGAGAGAGGCAGAGACCTAGGCAGAGGGAGAAGCAGGCTCCCTCCCTGCGGGAAGCCTGATGTGAGAGAGAGAGAGAGAGAGAGAGGCAGAGACCTAGGCAGAGGGAGAAGCAGGCTCCCTCCCTGCGGGAAGCCTGATGTGGGACTGGATCGCAGGACTCTGGGATCACGACCTGAGCCAAAGGCAGACACTCAGCCACTGAGCCACCCAGGCCTCTTAAATATTCTCTTCTTTAGCTTCAGCTCTCTGGTTTCTCCTCTGCTGATTTCTTGTTCCTCGTCCTTATCTTTAATGGTTATACTCCCCCCGCCCCCGCCCCCTCCCCGCCCTCATCCTAAGCAATTCTTTGTGTCCACTTCCTAGGAACTATCCATTTCAAGACTTTATTTTCTTTTTAAAAATATTTTATTTATTTATTCTTGAGTGCTAGAGAGAGAGAGAGGTAGAGACAGGCAGAGTCTGTAGGCTTCCTAAAAGGAGCCGGAGGCAGGACTCGGTTCTGGATCCCGGGATCACGCCATGAGCGGAAGGCAGACGCTCAACCGCTGAGCCACCCAGGCCTCCCTATTTCAAGGCTTTAAATAGAAATACTATCTATTGTGCCCTCAAATGTCAATCTTCGACCCAGTGCTCTACCTCCAAGACCAGATTTTTTTTTTTTTTAAATTTTTATTTATTTATGATAGTCACAGAGAGAGAGAGAGAGGCAGAGACACAGGCGGAGGGAGAAGCAGGCTCCATGCACCGAGAGCCTGATGTGGGATTCGATCCCGGGTCTCCAGGATCGCGCCCCGGGCCAAAGGCAGGCGCCAAACCGCTGCGCCACCCAGGGATCCCCCAAGACCAGATTTTTATATTCAGCTTTCAAATGACATCTCTTAAAGTGTCGAGTCGGCATCTCAAACATGTCCAGAACTCAAATTTTGAGTTTTACCCCTCACATACCTTCACCACTTTCCCCAGTCTTCCCACTTTTCCAGTTGCTCAGGCCAACTCAGGCCAAATACAAATATATTCTTGGTGTTTTTTGCAGCCTGGCCCTGCCCCCCCCCCCCCCCCCACCTTTTCCTTCTCCAGTGTATTAGTGTGTATGTGCCCTTAAGGCTTTGAAGTTTCACTACTGAGTGTTCTGTGGATATTCTCTTTGGCACTTGGTCATTTTTGCCTGAGAATTTGTGTTTTCCGTTCTTCAACATTGCCTGTCATTGTTTATTCAAATTTATCCATGTATCTATTCTGTTTTCTATGTCCCTTTTAAGGTATTTACTTCACCCACAAATAAGTATATGGAACTACTTGTTTAATGTCTGTTCCTTTCTGGACTGAGTTTTGTAAGCAAGACAGGGACTCTTTGTCTCATTCACTGATGTATATTTCTCATTCCTAGCATAGAGTAGGTATTTGACAACTATTCATGAGTGCATTTATAGAGGGAAGTATCTCTATAATAGCAACTAATTGGGGTACCTGGGTGGCTCAGGTGGTTAAGCATCTGACTTTTGATCTCAACTCAGGTCTTAATCTTGCAGTCATAAGTTTGGGCCCTACACTGGGCATAGAGCTTACTTTTTAACCCGCCCCCCCCCCAAAAAAAAGGGGGGGGTCAATTTTTTTTTTCCTGGGGTTGGAGGGAAGATACTGAATAGCCCAACTTAAGAATTGTTGAGAGACTATTTTAAGATATTTCCAGGATTCACTTTGGTTCAGTAATGTATTCTGAAGACTTAGTAGGTGCTAGGCCCTGGGCTAGTTTCTGGGAATATAAAGACGAACTGCATAACTGCATGTCAGTCTTCTAAGAGCTCGTGGTCTGCAGGAGAGATAAGTAAGTGAAACAGTCTCTCAATGTATGTGTGACAATGCAAGAACAGAAGTTTGTATACCATGCTTTGAAAGTTTTGACTGCCCTTGGCATCAGGGCAGATGAGTGGGGCCTGGGACAGCCAGATCCCCCTGCCATTCTTTTCCAGCTGTGAGCAGCTTTGCCTTTTACCTGAGTGTGCCACACAAATGTTACCAGAAGTATTTTGTACTGTGTGTGCTGTGGTGTGAGAAGGTTGGCAAGTACAACTCTTGAAGTGTTAACTTTGCTGCCAGTTGATTTGGACCCTGAAAGATGAGCAAATTTGAGACCCAGGGGGAAGTGGGGAAAGGATCAAAAGGATTTCAGGCAGGCATAACAGAAGCATGGAAGTCTGTGCTTGTTTGGGATGCGGGCACTGACATTGCTTAGTATGATTATTATGTGGTATTGCTGTTTGAGAGGGGCTGGCTATCCAGGATCTGAAGCATTGCCTTGAAATTGTTTTGTAGGGGCGCCTGGCCTGCTCAGTCAGAGGAGCATGTGGCTCTTGATCATGCTCCTCAGTCAGAGGAGCATGTGGCCCTGAGCTCAAGCCCCACGTTGGATGTAGAGATTGCTTAAATAAATAAACTTAAAAAAAAAAAAAAACTTTAAAAAAAGTATTTTGTAAACTACAGTATATCTTTTATAAATAACTGGCCCAACCATGAGGCACCCTGTTCTCAGTGGGTAGGGTCCATCAGCATCCATAGTTTTAGTGACCCAACTTTCTGGGGCTGGAAATGGGGACATGTAGTAAGTCACAGGCCTTTTTAACCTTATTTCTTAATTTGTGTACAAAGACTCTTAAAAAGATTTTATTTACTTTTTTGAACTATTTTATTTATTTGACAGGGACAGAGAGCGTGCACACAACGGCAGTTAGAGGGAGAGGGAGAAGCAGGTTCCCCACTGAACCAAGAGCCTGATGTAGGGCTTGATCCCAGGACCCCCGGGATCATGAACTGAGCTAAGGGCAGACACTTAACTGACTGAGCCACCCAGGCTCCCCTTACAAAGATTTTAAATGAGTCTTTGAAATGAAATGAATGAAAATAAATCTCCTATAGAGTTTTGATGTATCTTCTACATTAGAAAAAAATACCCAGTTTGCATCATTTTAGGATTTGTGGTCTTGGGATGCCTGGGTGGCTCAGTAGTTAAGCATCTGCCTTTGGCTCACGGCGTGATCCCGGGGTCTGGGGGTCTGGGGATCGAGTCCCACATCGGGCTCCCTGTGAGGAGTCTGTTTCTCCCTCTGCCTATGTCTCTGCCTCTCTTTGTCTCTCATGAATAAATAAATAAAATCTTAAAAAAAAAAAAAAAAGATTTGTGGTGTGTCTGTGGAGTAGAAGCTAGTTTTTTGAACATTGAACTAACAGGATTTGGATGTTGATCATACAAGGGCTGTTTGAGCCTTAAGACTTAGGTCATAGAGTCAGACAGATCTGGATTTGAATTCTACCTCTGCCACTTAATACTCGTGTGACCTGGATAAAGTCCCTGATTTCTCCAAGACCCTGGTCTCCACAGTGCTAAATGAAGAGTACAGCACTTACTCTGCAGGACTGTTAAGAGAGTTAGATGGAGTCATCAACATAAAACTGCTTAGTACATAGTAGGTATTCAGTAAGAAATAACTATCATGATGACCTTTATTTTTCTACCTCTTTTTATCAGATGCTACTATGAATCATCATCTTCTTGGTGATACTCTTTAAGTGCAATCTTAACAACCTAACAGTTGATTGGCAATTTCCAGTAGACAAAATGATTCTGTTTCCATGATCTCTTTTGCTACTGAATAAGCTGAACTTATTACAAAGCTTGAAAATGAGAGGGAGAGCACAGATTTTAGAGTTTACAGCTTTGCAACTCCCTGTATTTCCCAAGTCACCTGGCATAATTTAACCAATCTGAACTTGTTTCCCCAGCTATAAAGAGGGTGTGCTTATGGGATTGCTCTAAGGTTTCAGTCAGAAACTCCCTGTGTAAGCTTTGGTCTAGAAGCATGGTAGGTACTAGGGGAAAGGAATCATCATCTCCTTAATTTTTTTTTTCCAACCAGACGATGAGAGTAGATTGTTGTTGATGATGGCCAGATTAATAGTATGGGATCTGAGAGTAGGGTCTTAGAAGACTTTCTTCCCTTTGATTCAGAACAGAACTCTTATTGTCTTGAGCCCTGTAAGATTAATGTTAGAGGGGTTTAAGTACAGGATGTTTGGATTTGTTTGTATTAGGCTTTGGTTTCTAGAAAAGGTGCTACAGAACAGGTTTTGCCTGGGTGATTAGCAGGTAATACATTCTTTGTCCCTAGAATTACCTATTAGACATCTCAGTTGCAGTTAAGAAAAAGGGAACCCAGACCAGTCCAAGCAGAAAAGGAGTATCTGTTAGACTCTTAACTGAAAAGCCCTGGGCATAACAGCTTCAGGGATGGTTATATCAGGAAACCTAACTAACGTCACCAGGATTTTTTTTATATCTTTCAGCTCTGTTTCTCTCCATGTTGGCTTCTTGGTCAGGTAGGCAAAGGCCTCTATCAGTTCCAGGCTTCGCTGCTACTCTCTTGACAACCAGCTGAAAGAGGTATCACTTTGCAGATGACTCCTAGCTAAAGATCTCAAGTTGATTTGGACCAGACCTGAGCCAGTCATGGTGGTTAGGGAGAATGGAATATGCTCATTGGCCAGTCATGGTGGTTAGGGAGAATGGAATACGCTCATGGGCCCAGATCATGTACCCATCTTTGGAACCAAGGTGAAGGACAGTTTCCCAAAGAGAAATTGGAGTACTATTACCAAAATGGAGAAAAGGTGATGGGCAGTATGCTCAGAGGTCACTTCCTATAGTGGTGGAGTAGCTCATATCAGGCCAGCCCTCCCACAAATAATGATTATAAACTGCACACACATGCATGAAAACAAACAAACAAAAAACATCCCACTAACTGGAATAAGTGGAAAAGTAGTTGATACCCAGAAGAAAGGAATGGCACTGATGAGTCTCCTATTTGTTTGTTGTTTCCTTTTTTTTTTTTTTTTTAAGATTTTATTTATTTATTCATGAGAGAGAGAGAAAGAGAGGCAGAGATATAGGCAGAGGGAGAAGCAGGCTCCACGCAGAGAGCCCGCCCGATGTAGGACTCCATCCCAGGACTCCAGGATCACAACCTGAGCCGAAGGCAGACTTAACCTCTGAGCCACCCGGGTGGCCCTGTCTGTTGTTGTTTCTAATGCCTTGCCACGTGATAAAGACTCTTCTTGGAAACAAGATAGCCAGCAGGAGTTCCAAATTCTTTTTTTTTTTTTAAAGATTTTATTTATTTATTTATAGAGACACAGAGAAAGAATGAGAGGCAGAGACAAAGGCAGAGAGAGAAGCAGGCTCCATGCAGAGAGCCTGATGTGGGACTCCATCCTGGGTCTCCAGGATCACGCCCCGGGCTGCAGGCGGCACCAAACCACTGCACCACCGGGCTGCCCAGGAGTTCCAAATTCTTGATATAAAAGTCATTTTACCTAAATGTCCCATCAGCTGATGAATGCAAAAACCAAATGAGGTCTGCGGATACAATGGGATATTATTCAGCCACAAAAGGAGCAAAATAGACATAAACAGCATGGATGAACCTTGAAAATATTGTGCTCAGTGAAGGAAGCCAGTCTCCGCAGGCTACATGCTGTGTGATTCTGCTTCTATGAAGTGTCCAGAAAAGGCAGATCCATAAAGTCAGGAATTAGAATAAGCAGTTGCCCATGCGTGAGGGGAAGAGGGACTGAAGAGTGACCACTGATGGGTACAGGTTTTGGAGGTCATGAAAATATTCTAAAATTAGGTACCAGTGATAGTTGCACCACCTTGGGGATATTCTAAGAAGCCACTGAATTGAACGTAAAGGAAGTCGAGTAAGTGCAGAGGTAAGTGCTCAATATCATTAGTCACCAAGAAGTCTGAATTAAAACTACAATGAAAAGTGCTTCACTCTAGCTAGAATGGCTAAAAAAAATTTTTTTTGTTTGTTTTTTTTAATTTTTTATTTATTTATTTATGATAGTCACACACAGAGAGAGAGAGAGAGAAGCAGAGACACAGGCAGAGGGAGAAGCAGGCTCCATGCACCGGGAGCCCGATGTGGGATTCGATCCCGGGTCTCCAGGATCGCGCCCTGGGCCAAAGGCAGGTGCTAAACCGCTGCACCACCCAGGGATCCCAAAAATGTTTTTAATAAAATGAAAATGACAACACCGTACACTGGCAAGGAGGTAGAGGTACTGGAACTTCTGTACATTGTTGTTGGGAGTGAGCACTGGTACATCTCAGGGAAAGGGTCTGTTCTGGCCCTTTCTTGTAAAATTAAACATCCACCTCAGACCTAAGTACTTAAGGAAAGTAAGTCTACAAAAAGACTTGACATGACTACATGGCAGTTTTCTTCACAGTTGCCCCAAGCTGGGAATAACCCAGGTGCCATCAGGACGGAGCTAGCTAAACAGATTTGTTCAGAGGAGAGAATGCTGCTCAACAATAGAAAGGGACAAACTCCTGATACACGCACCACCACTGATAAGTCTCTGAAATGAGAATCCAGATGCTAAAGAATGTGGATGGCATGATTACATTTTTTAAAAATTTATTTAGGGAGTGCATTTGAGTGGGAGGGCAGGTAGCAGGAGGGAGAGTCCCAGACTCCACTCTCAGTGGAGCCCAACATGGGGCTAGATCTCAACCTGAGGCAAAATCAAGAGTCAGACACTCAACCTACTACTCAGCCATCCAAGTGCCCATGATTACATTTCTGTGAAGTTCTAGAACAGGTGGAGCTCATCTATAGTGAAAAATTTCAGAATGGTGGTTCCCTCTGTGGGTAGAAATAGAAAGTGTGGCTTGTAAATCAGTGGGAAGAAGAGAGTGCCAGGAACCAAAAAGTTGAGAGTGTTGGTCCTTTCCTCAAAATTTGTCAGAAAGCCTAAAACCTTGCAGGGGTTGTCTGGCCTCTGGAGGTTGAGAATCGTGATAGAATCACCAGGGGCCCTCAGACTCTTATAACGGACAGCTTGGACTAGAAGCCACTTCTTCTCAGCTGGGAGCACCAGCCTTTTGGTCACATATGTTTCCAGTGCCTGGTGCTTTGTTCCCTTGGGCTTTGGCATTGAGGGTGTTTTCAGGGGGAAATTCAAGTTCCTGACTGAATGGATCTGGAGATAGCAGTAGTTTGTTGTAACATAAAATGCGATGGTTCTCCCAAGCCAGGCACTACCTAGTAGGCAAACAGGAGCTCGAACAGGAGAGCACTCCCCAGTGTTATGATCTTTGCGTGGCTTATCATCTCAGGGTTGCTTCCCTCAGGCTTCGGATGCATCTGTGGGGTTTTTTTTTTTTTGTTTTTTTTTGTTTGCTTGTTTGTTTTGCCTGTGTTTTTGCTTTGCTCCACTTAGCATCATCCCTGTTTCTTTCCTGGTAGTTCCCTGACCACATTTCCATATAAGGAGGGGGCAACTCATGTTTACTTAGCATACACATCACGCCAGGCACTGCCTGGACCTTACCTATGTTGTTAATCTGGGTACTCTGGTTGAGACTCAGAAAGGTTCAGGAGCTCCCCAAGGGGAGTATATGGCCTCATGAGAATTTAATAGCTGTTCTGCCCCTGTTCCCCTTCTTGGAACATTCCTCAAGTGTGCATGTCAGTTTATTTCTCTGTTGGCCATTTTGCAAGTTGTGTATTTCATTTCTTTTTTTTTTTTTTTTTCATTTCTTTATATGACTTAACACTGCTGTGAGTGCTGTGCATGCTGTTTGCCTCTTCCTGTGTTTACCAGAGCAGTTTCTGACAAACAACTGCCAAGCCCTCCCTATGTTCTCGGCTTTATTTTGGGTGCCAAGATACAAAGATGACTGTAACTCGGTTCTTATACTCGAGGGGCTGGAAATATGAGAAGTGGACTCCCTCACAAATAGAAAACAGTATTACAAGAGCATGTGTACTCTGATAGCAATGACATTGCATGTACAGAGAGTAGCACACAAAATGAAAATTGTTTTAGGTTGCTGGGATTTGCTTTAATAATTCTTTAATATTGTTAGACTATTTTTTTTCCTGCTAAATTAGGAAAAAGTAGAAAGAAAAGTGTGGCCAGAGTGCTCTGGGAAGCCAAGAGAGTTCTGACTGCTGAGTGGTTAAAGAATGCCCTCAAGGGATCCCTGGGTGGCGCAGCGGTTTGGCGCCTGCCTTTGGCCCAGGGCACGATCCTGAAGACCCGGGATCGAATCCCACATCGGGCTCCCGGTGCATGGAGCCTGCTTCTCCCTCTGTCTATGTCTCTGCCTCTCTCTCTCTCTCTCTGTGTGTGACTATCATAAATTAAAAAAAAAAAAAAAAAAGAATGCCCTCAAGAAAAGTGGGCATTGAGCAAGGAGAACATGAGGTGAGGTTTTCCCATGCCAGCTGCTACCCAGTAGGCAAGGCAGCCCCTTCAGAACGTTGTCGCCCATGTCAGCACTTCACAGTATTTCACACTGGAAAGAGACAAGAGGAGATGAAACCGTTTTAAAAACCATCAGTAACTGTTCACATGTGAGGGGATCCTGATAATTGGCGTAGGGGCTGTGTCAGGGGATGAAGGTCTCCAAAAATGAGGCCCAACAACCCCCTTCCCGCCCCCCCCCCCCCCCCCCCCCCCCGCCACTGCTGCCTGCTTTGGTATTTGATCTACTCCCCCTGCCCCAGACCACGTGGGTCAACTTTTCTGCCCAGTGCTGCACATGCCAACCTCCATTTCTCACACGTGTGTCTGTCTGTGCATCTTCCATTTGTGAAAGGTTTTAGGAAATAACATGCTTTTTCCCCCTGTGTATCCTTGGGAGACCTCTGGAGAATACCCAAGAAATAATAGTGGTTGCTTCTATGGGTAGGAGATTTCATTGTACTTCTGGTATCATTTGAATTTTATTATTTGCATATGTTTAATACATATACATATATATTAACTATATAAATATAACTATAAATATAGTTAACATGTATGTACATATTTTTAAATTTTTTTTATCTTGAGGGAAACAGGCTTTGTGTCCAACCTCAGTGAGTCACAGAGATAATACGATACTGTGATAATGTGATGAGAGCCCTAACTAAGACAGTGACAGGTGTGGTGGAAGGGAGGGGCTGGGTTTGAGAGAAACTTCTGAGGCAAAATCCCTATAATTTGAATGAGGTGGACCAAAGAGGTGGGGAGCTGTAGATGATCAAGAAGGGGGAATGGATGACTGGAATTTGCAGCCTGGGAAGCTGGCTGGACAGTGATGGATGCCATCAATCCACATTTGGAAGGCAGAGCAGGGCAGGAAGTATGAGGTATCTGAGGGGCATCTTGGTTGAGCCATTGGGTGGCAGCTGGAAATCTGAGTTGGGAACGTTGGGGAGAGATCAGGGCTGATGATCTCCATTTGGAAATTTCAGAATATGGGGCCTTACAGCTGATGAGATGCCCACTGAGTGCATAGAGACAGAGAAGGGCTTCCTGGGGTGATTGTCCTCTGGGGTGAAGGAGGGAGCAACAGAAAGACCGTGCAGGGCGGTAGGAGAAATAGAGGGGACTGGAGGTCTGGAAATCCAAGGAGCAGGGCTTTGAGAAGCAGTGTGTGGTCAAGTATCAGTGCACTGGAAGAGTCCAGATCACTGGGGTCTGAGGGAGAGCCATGCTGTGTTGGGTTGAGGCATGAACACAAGTAGAACTAAAGATGGTGGATACCATGGCCCAGCTCTGTGCTGGGTATGGAAGGTAGAGTGATTCCCACTCTCAGAGACTAGGCAAGCTGGAGAGGAGACAGAAACACACAAAGAATTCTAATATGATTTGGTAGGCACTGTGGTAGAGAGATGCATAGAGAAGGATAACTTTTGAGAACACAGAGAAGGGTAACTTAACTCAGCCTAGGAGACTGGGAGCAGGGGGGGTTCTGACCATGGCTGGTGGAAAGAGAGGACTTGGTAAGCAAGCCAGGTCTTAGAGACTAAATCAAGCAGATAATTAGGGGTGTCCTGTTTGCAGGAAGGGCATCCCAGATAGAGGGAACAGCATGGGGCTAAGAAACCAATCACGTGATGTATAGTCAAAAGCAGAAGAGTTTTGTTTTTTTTTTTTTTTTTAAAGAAGAGTTTGGAATGGCTGGAATATGAAGTTTGAGGTGGGCAGTGATGAGAGGAGATGGTATGGGTGGCCTGTGGGTGTAGGTGTGGGAGTGGGATGGTAGGTGTGGGATGGGGATGGAAGCCCCTTCATTGAGCCAGTGTCGTGTGTAAAGGGCTGGACTTACCTCAAGGCAGGGGTCGAAAGCTTTGTTAGGAGAACATGACTACACTTGTCTTTTTTTTTTTTTTTTACACTTGTCTTTTAGAGGGTAGTTCTAGGACCATGCAGAGGATGGATTTGATGGAGAGTAGAATGCAGGAGGGCTGCTACATCAGTTACAGGGAGACCATTGGTATGGTGGGAAACAGTGTCTGAAAGCCAAGAAGGAGGGGATGGGTTTATGGGCAGTAAGTCAACAGAAGTGGTGACTGATTGGACATAGGGAGATGGCGGTTCAAAACTCACTCTCTTCCCAGCACAGGCCGCTGAGTGGGTTATGGACACATCAACAGGGAAGGGGAGAACTACCACACAGGAGTTTCGGGGGTGGGGAGGGAGAGAGGATTTTGGACATACTGATTTGGTTTTTTTAAGTTCTATTGGGATATTCACATACCGTACAATTCACCCAAAGTACACAATTCATTTTTTGTTTTTTTTAAAGTATATTTGTAGACTTGTACAACCATCTGTTATTTAATTTTAGAATATTTTCTGGACACATTGATTTAAAATCTTTTTCAAATTGTAGAGTATTTCTAGCATATAAAAGTAGGGGGGCTCATGTAAGGAGTGTCTTTGCCGATAGGGATTTGGGGTCTTCTCTGATAGAGCTGTCTAGCTGGCATGAAAATAAGATACTGAATCTTGGGGAAGTCATAGGGCTGGAGGTAGATTTGGGAGTTGGTACCTTGTGTTCATTGTTGATAATGAGGTAGCCTACAGGAGCCAGAGGAAAAGCCTCTCGTTAACAACAAAGTTTGGAATAATTGATATGGGAAGTTCAAAATGGACCTAATGGGAAAGATGGGATGGGGGGTTAGGGCAGGAGAGACATGGTGTGTGAAGTAGAAAAAATAAAGTTCCTGCCAAGTCTTTGACCCGACCTATCGGTGGTTCTTGGTGTAAGGGGATTGTTGATCAAAGCAGAGGTGTGTGTCCTTGCCTGAGGAACTTCCAGTCTGGTTGGGGAAGAAAAAGCATTTATAAAAGTAGGTTGGAAAGTCTAGGTAGGTTCCAAGAAGAGTCCAGCAAGAGACAGGTTTGGCTTACTTACGGACAGTCCAGCAGGACGCATCTCGAGCTAACATCTGTATCCTTGGTGAGGAGGGAGGTGCAAGCTCGGGTGGAAGGGGAGGAGTGGAATGAGACAGGACAGCCCTGCTGTGTGTATGTAAGTAAGACAGGAGAGGAGCGAGAGCAGATGATGAGGGCTGGTGCTGCATGTGTCTCAGGGCTGGAGCCCATTGCTCACCCACCTGTCTCTTCTTCAGATGCAGCCCGGTTCTCAGGTCCCTGATTCTCAGCGTGCTCCTGCCGCTCAGCCAGCATATTCCTGTTTCCCCACCTGAAAACCTCCGTCTGCTCTGCCTCCCCCTCAGGCCTCCGCTCTCTCTGGTGCCACAGCTCAGCCAACAGGAAATTCTTATGTACATTTGCTGCTCCACTGGAGACGTTTTCCCTGAGGTCCTCAGTTCTGTCAGGCTCAGGAGATTGTTCCAAGTCCTTTTCTGTGGCACCTGGGGGCAAGGAAGGGGGAAGCGAGGAGACTTGGAAGCCTGTGGGGCATGCCAGTGTTTGCAGGACAGGCAGGTGAGGGGCCAGCCCCAGAGACTGGAGGAGCCAGAGTGAGGTGCAGGGTGAAGGCCCTGAAGCCAGAGGTGGTTGCAGTGGGCACCTCTGTCAAGTGAGAAAGAGGCAGGTCAGGTGGGCTCAAGCAGGAAAGGATCTAATGCTTTGACCTGTATTAGTATCATCACTGGACTGGTGAGGACAGAAGCCAGACTGAAGTGGGTTGAAAAGTCAAATGGGGGTGAGGACAAGGGGCACATGCTTGGACAACATCAATTTTTCTGTGAAGAAAAACAGAGTGGGGAGCTGGAGGTGAGTGGGAATTGGAAGCTCTTAGTCTTTTCTAAGGTAGGCTCTCCTAAAGTATGCTCATTTTGCTCATACAGCGCAGGAAAGGGGTATCAGGTGACCCAAGAGGAGACAAGTTCAGAGCACAGATGAGGGGCTGCTTTTCAGTAAGTCAGAGGAGTAATTCCTTCTCGAGGAGGCAGAGGTGGCAGGTGCTGCTGCATGTAGCCCAATGTGTCGATGGTGGTAACAAGATTTCTGGCTTGTGAGCAAAGTAGGAACCGGGGCTTCAGCTAGCCAGGGCCCAGACCCAGGTCTGAGGGCAGCAACAAATTCATTAAGAAAGTTTGAAATGTCTGACAGACTTACTGGGAAGGATAACTGGTTTACGTGACAGCATTGTGGGCACACCTGCTGCCA
Organism: Vulpes lagopus; assembly: GCF_018345385.1. Taxonomy (NCBI): domain Eukaryota; kingdom Metazoa; phylum Chordata; class Mammalia; order Carnivora; family Canidae; genus Vulpes; species Vulpes lagopus. The sequence goes on along the minus strand of NC_054826.1, from coordinate 107,136,170 downwards.
GTGTTTGTGATGGTGCAATGTAAAGTGTCCCCCCCACACACCCCGTCTGTCCACTGTGGGGCATGCCCCAATTTTATTCTATATAGGTGTGGGCAAGTAGAAGGCAGGTGGTTCTACCTAGAATTCCTGCTTTATTTAGCAGAAGAGAACAACCTTCTTCATGCTAATCCTTCCCTTCCTGGGATCTTTCTACTGAGCTTGGGGTAGTCTTTCCTCCTTCCTCTTTTCTCACTCAGCAGATCAGTTCCTAGTGTTTAGCAAGGAACTCCATGCTGATAATTCTCAAATTTTACACTTCTAATCTCTAAACCCAAGATCCATCATTTTATGTGGTTTTAGCTCATGCAACTAGACTTTTTTTTTTTTTTTAAGGGACACATTCTTTATACTGAAACGTATTATATAAAGCTGTGGTGTTACAAATAGTGTCACACATGTGAGAAGACAGGTCTGCGTCCCAAGCAATCAAAAATAAATAAATTTGATTGCATAAAATTTTTCTTCCGATGCAAACACACGAGGGTGCATAAAAATTTTTAAAAATGTGTTTCAAAAGATAAAACTGAATAATAAAAAGATAAAAATAACTCAATAAAAACGGACAAAGGGCAGTTCTCCAAAGAAGACACACAGATGGCTAATAAACGTGAAAACATGTTCAGCATTATTAGCCATTGGGGAAATACAAATCAAAACCACTAGTTAACATTTCACACTCCACTAGAATGGCTGGAATCAGACAATAACATGCATTGGTGTAGAGCTGTGGAATCCTCATGCATTGCTGATGGGAAAGTAAAATGGTGCAACCACTTTGGAAACAGTAGCAGTTCCTCATAAGGTTTAAACATAGAGTGACCATATGACCCAGCAATTCCACTCCTAGTTATAGATCCAGAAAATGAAAACGTGTCCACAGAAAAACTTACCCACAAGTGTTCCTAACAAACAAAATTCTTTTTTTAAAAAATATTTTATTTTAAAGTAATCTCTACATCCAGTGTGGAACTCAGACCTACAACCCTGAGATCATGAATCGTGTACTCTACTGACTGAGCCAGCCAGGTGCTCCTCATAACAGCATTATCTCAATAGCCAAAAAGTGGTTATGACCCAAATGTCCATTGGTTGATGGACGTGTACAAATGTGGTATATGCAAACAAAGGAATATTATTCCACAATAAGAAGAAAAGAGGTACAGAATAAGCAAATCTATAGAAACAGAAAGTAGATTAGTGTTTGCCTAAGGCTGAAGGGATAAGGGTAGGGAGATATATCTAAAAATAATAAGACTTTAGATTTGGATTCTGGTTATTTCATCTAAATGGACATAGACAATATTAGTTGTGTGTAGCTTTTACTTAGTATAAGGTTTTCAAGATTCACCTGTGTTGTAGTGCACAACAGTACATGACTCCTTTTATTGTTGAGTAACATATTCCTTTGTGTGAATAGAACCACTCTTTATCCCTTCATTTACCCTCCCCAACACTTGTTATTATTTCTCTTTTTGATTATAACCATCCTGGTGAGTGTGAAATGATACCTCCTTGTGGTGTTGATTTGTGTCTGCTTGATGGCTAATGATACTGAGCATCTTTTCACAGGCAGCTTGGCCATTTGAATATTGTCTTTAGAAAACTATCAGGTCATTTTTGTATATGGTCTGAGATCGGGGTCCAAATTCATTCTTTTACATATGGATATCTAGTTGTCCCCGCACCATTTGTCAAAAAGACAATTCTTTTCCCATTAAATTATCTTGGTATCCTGGTTGGAAATTAATTGACGGTGGCTATGAAGGTTTATTTCTGGCCTCTCAATTTTGTTTCATTGATGCATTGATGTTTGGGTCTGTCCTTATGCCAGTACTTCACTGTCTTAATTACTGTAGTTTTGTGTTATGCATTTTGTAATTGGGAAAACTTTATTTTCGAGATTGTTTTGTCTATTCTGGATCCCTTGAATTACTGTATGAACTGTATGATGAGCTTGTTAATTTCAATGATGAGGGACAGGAGCAGGAAGATGTTTACCCTTAGCCAGGAAGGCTGACTTAAGCCTGCATGCTTTTTTTTTTTTTTTTTGCCTGCATGCTTTTGATAGGGATCAAATACGTGCTGGTTGCTACTTTTTTTCTTTTTTTTTTAGATTTTATTTATTCATTCATGAGAGACACAGAAAGAGAGGCAGAGACAGGCAGAGGGAGGAGAAGCAGGCTCCACACAATGGAGCCTGATGTGGGACTCGATCCCGGGAATCCAGGATCAGGCTCTGAGCCAAAGGCAGACGCTCAACTGCCAAGCCACCCAGGTGTCCCACATGTTTTTTTTTAATTAAATTTCTTTATTCATGAGAGACTCAGAGAGGGAGGCAGAGACATAGGCAGAGGGAGAAGCAGACTCCCGACAAGGAGTCTGACACAGGACTGGATCCAGGACCCTAGGATCTCAACCTGAGCCAAAGGCTCAACCACTGAACCACCCAGGTGTGCCCCAGTTGCTACGTTCTTTAAGGATCTCATGACTGCCTGTACACCTCACCAATAGTTCATGTCAAACTGAATGATAAACACTAGAGGAATCTTGCAAAACTAGTTTTTTGAGTAGAAACTTGAAGAAACTTTTGTAATCTGATACTCCCTGCATGCTTCTTCCCATTGATTGCTGAATGTATAATCACCAGCCTCACACAGCAAAAGTGCAGCTCTTTCTGCCCATAGGTCCTGTCCCTGTGCTACATTTATTTATTTGTTTGTTTATTTATTTATTTATTTATAAAGATTTTATTTATTTATTAATGAGAGACACAGAGAGAGAGGCAGAGACACAGGCAGAGGGAGAAGCAGGCTCCATGCAGGGAGACCGATGTGGGATCATGCGGTGGACTGAAGGCGGCTCTAAACCGCTGGGCCACCCGGGCTGCCCGCCCTGTGCTACTTTTAAATAAACTTACTAAGTTGCATTGTCATCAGCTCAAGAATTCTTTCTTGATCGTTGAGCTGAACAACCCCCTGCGTAATTTTTGGTGGCCTGTATGGGGACTGTGCCAAAAGAAATCCAGGAGATTCAGTGCAACTTGGTAAGTTGTCTTCACACACACACACATACCTGTCTTTGTTTCTTACCTGTTCTTTTTTGGAGCTGTCCTCACAATAGGACCCTTTGGAACATGCCTTGTCTGAGTGCTCGAGGAGAACCTCTGTCCTGTGGCTGCAGTACAGGAAGGAACAAACTCCTGCCACTCAGCGGGACACTAGTACCTTGGCCATAACAGTGTTGGGCTCATGCTCTCCCTGTTGTGCCCATTCTTTCAATACTCATACTCTTCTTGGGCACAGGATGGCTATACATTCATTAGGATGGCTGCTGCGATCTTAAAAGACTCCTGTGTAAGGTTTCCTTCTAAATAACCCAGTGTGGTCCCTCTATGAGCATAAAATCCAAGATACATCTGACCATGTGCTTCTGAAAGGAATGGGTGGGAGCTGTCTTACCCTGTTGGGGCACTCCCTGACAGGGGACCACTTAATCTGAGAGCAGGACCAAGGATGCCAAACAACCCATGGGTAAGCACAAATGAGAGACCTGAAGAAACAAAAGTTTGGGACCTCTCCCTAATCCGGTCAACTTTCTCATGAGCTTTAGCCATAGTCCAGTCCTAAGGGAGTGATCCCCTGTCGTGCCTAGCACGCCTCCCCAAGAGGTCCTGTTTCTTGTGTACTCCTTCTTGTGTACTCCCCGCTCCTTTCCTGTAACCAGGTTGCTGCCAAGCTCCCAAACCCTTTGTTTACTTCTTATTTTGTGCATTGGATCTGAAATGTGTATGTGGGGGCCCCTCATTCATTTCCATGTTGATGGCCATAATTTCCGGTTGTCTGTGGTTAGTCTACCTCTGGACGGTGACTTTAAGGAGTATTCCCAAGCAGCTGCTGAAACTCCTTTTGTTTCGAGGAGGTTCCCTGTATTCTCACCTGACATGGACTGCCTGTTCCCACTTTTTGTTGATGGGAAGAAAATGTGCATCTGCTCTTCTCCAGGCTGATGAGCTTTAGGACCGGAGTCCTATTTCTTCTGTTTGGGCTTTTATCACCTCCAGCCTTGTTGGCAGCACCTCTCCTGCCACACCTTCCCCCCTGCCCCACCCTCCCCTCTCAAGTTTCTCCACCACCTTCTGGTGAGGCTTACAAACCTGCTCTGGTAAATCCTCGCCTTTGGTGCCATTGGCTCCTGCTCCTCTTACTCGCTATGGAGGAGCAAAGAGCACCCCAAGCTGTTGAGCTATCTCCTTATGTGATTCATACTGAAGCACCTCTTGAATCTGCATGAAGAGGCCCAGGAGTTCCCTTGGATTTAACCATTCCCTTCAGATTTCCCCCTGGGTACCCCAAGGAAAATTGACAGTGGGGAACAAATTAACTTTTAATAGGCACAGGTACCAGGCACAGGTACCACATATTCTGTTTTGTTTTGTTTTGTTTTAAGATTTTATTTACTCATGAGAGACACACAGAGAGAGGGAGAAGCAGGCTCCCTGGAAGGAGCCTGATGTGGGACTCAACCCCAGGACCCCAGGATCATGACTTGAGCCGAAGGCAGATGTTCAACCACTGAGCCACCCAGGTGCCCCCATATATTCTGTATTAAAGCTAATTTAAGTTTGTTAGTTTAAGATGTGTCTTTAAACTTACCAGTGTTAAATGTAAAACTTTTATTCTGCCGAGGTTTATTAAAGGTCAGATAAGCTCATGTTATTTTTGCTGCAATTTGTCAGCAAAAAAAATGGCTTAAAATGATGGTTAATTTTACCTGTCTCATAAAGCTTTCGTGCTAATTGTTAATGACAAGTAGGTTGAATAAATAAAAAGGTTTCTAGGTTGGGGTGCCTGGGAGGCTCAGTCAGTCAAGTGTCCAACTCTTGATCTCATGGCTGTGGGTTCTAACTCTATCCTGGGCTCCATCCTGGATGTGGAGCCTACTTTAAAAAAAAGTTTGGGATGCCTGGGTGGCTCAGTGGTTGAGCATCTGCCTTTGGCTCAGGGTGTGATCCCAGGGTCCCGGGATTGAGTCCCACATCAGGCTCCCTGCCTGGAGCTTGCTTCTCTCTCTACCTGTGTCTCTGCCTTTTCTCCATCTCTCATGAATAAATAAATAAAATATTTTAAATAAATAAATGAATAGATAAATAAATAAAATAAGTTTATGGGTAAAACTTTTAAATGGCTTTCAAAATCTTTGGTAACCTGAACCTTTAAAGTTTTGCTAAGGGGATCCCTGGGTGGCGCAGCGGTTTGGCGCCTGCCTTTGGCCCGGGGCACGATCCTGGAGACCCGGGATCGAATCCCACATCAGGCTTCCGGTGCATGGAGCCTGCTTCTCCCTCTGCCTGTGTCTCTGCCCCTCTCTCTCTCTCTCTCTCTCTCTCTATGTGACTATTATAAATAAATAAATAAATAAATAAAATTTAAAAAAAATCTTAAAAAAAATAAAAATAAAGTTTTGCTAAGTTAAACAATAAATTGGATTGAATTCATTGGCATAATAAAATATGATCAAATTGGCATTGTTTACTGAACGTAGGTTTGTGCTTCTGGCTTCTTATCCTGGAGAAACTAACAGACTTGCTTTCCTTATCATTTCCATCAGCCTTAATTACATTTAACAGAATTTTTTTTTTTTTTTTTTTTTTTTTTTTTTTTTTTTTTTATTTATGATAGTCACAGAGAGAGAGAGAGGCAGAGACACAGGCAGAGGGAGAAGCAGGCTCCATGCACCGGGAGCCCGATGTGGGATTCGATCCCGGGTCTCCAGGATCGCGCCCTGGGCCAAAGACAGGCGCCAAACCGCTGCGCCACCCAGGGATCCCACATTTAACAGAATTTTAACTTAGAAACTTTAGTCTCCAGTGACCCGGGATCGAATCCCACGTCGGGCTCCTGGTCCATGGAGCCTGCTTCTACCTCTGCCTATGTCTCTGCCTCTCTCTCTCTCACTCTCTCTCTCTCTCTCTCTCTGTGTGTGTGACTATCATAAATAAATAAAAAATTAAAAAAAAAAAAAAAGAAACCCTAGTCTCCAGTGAAAATCAAGCAGTAACCAAATGTGAACTGTCTGCTATATCAGAATTCTTTAGATTGGCAAGTTTATGAATACAGTTCATAATTTCTAAAAGCATATGTTTTCCCATAGCACAGTCTTTCAGTAAAAAAGCATATTTACCAATAGACTCAATTCTGTATTTAGGAAAGTAGGAAAATGTAAGAAAGGCATAAGAAATAAGAATACATTTTGTTGATGGGAAAAAGAAAGTAAATTTGTCCTAAAATGAGACTAGTTAATTTAGAGAGAAAAGGCTTAGGACAAAATCTGAATGAAAAAGAAAGTTGTAGGAAAGTAGGAAAATGTAAGAAAGGCATAAGAAATGAGAATACATTTTGTTGATGGGAAAAAGAAAGTAAATTTGTCCTAAAATGAGACTAGTTAATTTATTTATTTTTTTATTTTTTTATTTATTTATTTTTTTTTTGAGACTAGTTAATTTAGAGAGAAAAGGCTTAGGACAAAATCTGAATGAAAAAGAAAGTTGTAGGAAGTTTGTGAAGGTAAATCTTTGAAAAGAACTTTGTATGTGGTCAGGACTAAGATTGATAAAAAAGATTTTTTTTTTTTTTTTAAGATTTTATTTATTTGAGGGAGAAGGGGAAATACTCTCCAAGGGGCTTTGATCCCAGGACCCTGAAGGCAGATGTTTCACCGACTGAGCCACCCAGATGCCCTGAAATAAGTGGATCTTTAAAAGTACACTGTATAAGATTGATATTCTGCTTTTCTCTCTGTTAAGAAGATAGTTTTCTTGGATTGTTGGTCTGCTCTTGAGAAGAAATTGTAAATAAAGGTTTATTCTTCGTTATGTGACCTGAAAACCAAGGCTTCTATGTTTTATTTCTGTTGGGTCTTTGATTAAAAATTAAAAATTCTTGGGTGGCTCAGCGGTTTGGTGCCTGCCTTCAGCCCAGGGTGTGATCCTGGAGTCCTGGGATCGAGTCCCACAGGATCAAGTCCCATGTCGGGCTCCCTGCATGGAGCCTGCTTCTCCCTCTGCCTGTGTCTCTGTCTCTCTCTCTGTGTGTATCACATAAATAAAATATTAAAAAAAAATTTTTTTTTTAATTCTCAAAAAAAAAAAAAAGACTTCTCAATATTAAAGGAGCTAAGTTTTGCTAACAACTGTATAACCTTCTATAGAGTCTTACTGCCAGGGATCCCTGGGTGGCTCAGCGGTTTAGCACCTGCCTTCCACTCGGGGCGTGATCCTGGAGTCCTGGGATCGGTTCCCACATCAGGCTCCCTGTATGGAGCCTACTTCTCCCTCTGCCTGTGTCTCTGCCTCTCTCTCTCTCTCATGAATAAATAAATAAAATCTTTAAAAAAAAAAAAAAAAAAAAGAAAGAAAAGAATCCTACTGCCAGCTTGGTTAACTAAATACTGAATTTTATAATGATCTGTGATCCTAATTAGGCATGTACTTTGAAACTTCGCGAGATTCAAATTCTGAAGTCTTTTTGACTGGTAAGGCTAGTTTGTGTGGTATTTTAAATTATTCAGGAAGCACTGTCAAAAAAATGATGATAGGGCACTTGGGTGGCTCAGTTGGTTAAGCGTCTCCTTTCAGCTCAGGTCATGATCCCCTAGTCCTGGGATCGAGTCCCATGTTGGGCTCCCTGCTCCATGGGGAGTCTGCTTTCCCGCTCCCCCGCTCATGCACTTGCTCACTCTCAAATAAATAAAATCTATTAAAAAAAATGATTCTGTTGTTTTGTAGGTTCTGTTGTTTGGGTAAATGCTATTATAACTGTTCTAGAAATTATGTGAAATTCCTAAAGTTTTAATATTTTCTGGTATAAGGTCATCACCTGACATTTTAATGTTCAACATACAACAGCCACTAGCAGGGTTCTCTTCTGTTCGCCTCCACTCCAGGCACCGCAGACACAATGGCCCTGGTGTCAGCCGATTCCCGCATTGCAGAACTTCTCACAGAGCTTCATCAGCTGATCAAACAAACCCAGGTAAGAAGCCGCAGCCCTTGGCTCCTGGAGGGCAGCATGTGAGCTGCAGAGGGGCGGGTACAGGCGGTGCAGTTAGAGACTGGACATTGCAGGGACCCAGGTGACTGATGAATGAGAGAGGAGGAAAATGTGGGGTGTGACTATCCCTCCTGCTGGATTTTCTATCGGCAGCAGGACTTTGTGATTCTCTCTTTTCAGTAACAGCTATATTGAGATAGGATTCATATACCGTATAGCTCACCCATTTGAAGAGTACGATTCCATTGGTTTTTAGTATATTCAGACTTGTGCAACCGTCACCACAATTTCAGAACATTCTGGTCATCTGACAGAAATACCCTGTACCCATTATGGTCACTCCCCTTTTCCCTCCATCCCCTTATCCTAGTTGAACAAAGATACTTTTATCAGACAGGATATTCCAAGAGTACAGAGGTTCTCTCCCAAGAGCTGGTCAGGGGCCTTTTCTGGAACATGCAAGATCTGAAAATAAGCCTATCGAGTTCATCTTTTACCTCACAGCCCCTCCCCTCCAAGCCCTCTGCCTAGGCTCCCTTATAGCAAAATGGTATTTATTGGAGCATCTGTAGTTAGTGTAGCATTTATCCAGCAGGTACAGCAGCCGCGTGAGTATGAGGATGCCCAACATTTGGAGGAACTAGTGCAGTAAGGGACAGACTCCAAGAAACAAGCAGTCTGTCCCATAGAGTCATTCTGTACATTTCCATATTTTTATACTAATCTGATTACCTGTTTCCCCCCATTTATCCAGTACTGTTTGTGCCTTATTATAAATTTGTGTAAAACTCTTCAGCATAGAAATTAGTTAACGGTTAGCTAAATCCAGTCCTTCCTTGGGCCAGTTGTTTCCGATCAGTGTTCCAATCTGCAGAGGCTCTGGCTCTGTCTCCCAGCATCAGTACTGGTCATTAATACTGGTATTAGCATGCGACATCTTTATGTGAGGCAGCTGAATCTCACTAGCCTTGCCAGTGTATGGCACCTTGTTCAGCTATAGTCATGGTAGAAGTCAGTTTCATCATAGAAAAAGTTGGTAAGAATTCCAGAGCTATTTGTGACCCTTCCCAACAGAATTAGCCTTGCCCATTTGTCAGGCATTGTTATGGATGATATTTTTACTTTACAGTATTTTTACTTCAGAACATTTGCTTTCTTCTAGTTGGCCACAATTCAGTCATTTCTAGGTTCTGAATCAGCTGGGGACAAAGCCAGTCTCCCTGTTGCATCTCACAGGCTTGTGCTCAGACTGCTTTTCGTTGTGTGGCCACCTCCTACCTATGGAGAGGACCCAAGTGGTACTCAGAATAATAGTTCATCTCTGCCAGCTATAGCTCAGAATGTCTTAGTTTGATCTGTTCTTGGATCAGGGCAGTCATAGTGCATTGATTTAAATGTGCATAGTGCATTGTAGTGCCCTTGAAGGGCTTCCACACGTTCAGAAATCCTTGCTTACCACAAGTGTGTTCTTGGGGCTCAGTGGCTGTGATGGAGGGCCATTGCCCCCTGGCTGCTTCAGCCTCTGTTGTATTAAAGTAACCCAAGGTCCTGGGGGGTCAGGATGGTAAACCCTTTCCCAACAACAAAGACGTCCTAGAATTATCCAGCACTATTTACTGGGTTGGCCTGACCCACTGCACTAACTCCTCATCGTCTTGCTGCATTGACACCCATTCCTTGTCTTCTTCCTTATAAGAAAACTTACCTCATTTTGTTCATTCTAATTAAGAAGTCTTCCTTTGGGGATCCCTGGGTGGCTCAGCAGTTTAGCGCCTGCCTTTGGCCCAGGGTGCGATCCTGGAGTCCCAGGATCGAGTCCCACGTCGGGCTCCCGGCATGGAGCCTGCTTCTCCCTCCTCCTGTGTCTCTGCCTGTCTCTCTCTCTCCCTCTCCCTCTCCCTCTCCCTCTCTCTCTCTCTCTCTTTCTATGTCTATCATAAATAAATAAATTTAAAAAAAAATAAGTCTTCCTCTGAATGCTGCTCATTAAAAGTGTATTCAGTTGTCCCACAATGCATATACCAACACCTGTCTCCCTGAAAACCTTTTCCTGTCTGTGGGACAGTGTACTTCCTCCAGCCTGTCTATTGCTGCCATTGTGTCCAGTGACCCAGATGCAGTTAGGAGACCTGTTTTGTACTCCAGCATACTGGGTGCCCTATACTGGCTGAGTGGTAGTCACACCTAGATGTGATTTGGTTTCTCAGAATCTTCCTTGCCTCAGGGTGGAAGTGTTCCCCAGGGGAATTTGGATCCACCATGTGGTGCTTGCTGCTTTGATCGTATTAAAAAGCCATTTTTTCCTATTCTAAAAAAATAGCTCTTCATTCATAAAAATAAGGATGATATGTATTTGTGCATGGCATATCAGGCGTGCTGCTCCTACACTTTGTCCATTATTATCAGGGACCTTTCTAATAAGCATTCTGTCATCCAGGTTTTTTTGTTGTTATTGTTGTTTTAAGTAGGCTCCACACCCAGTGTGGAGCCCAGTGTGGGGCTTGAACTCATGATCCTGAGATCAAGACCTGAGCTGAGATCAAGAGTTGGGACACTTAACCAGCTGAGCCACCCAGGCGCCCCTACCCATGTTTATAGTTACATAATGACCCATCTCCTGGGAGCCATATACCACACAGTCCTGTGGCCCAAAAGGGAGCAGTCCTGGAAATTCCTTCCCAAATGATGTCCTTTGTAGTGGAATGTAATCTGAAAAGTAAGGGTCAGGAGATGCTGATAGACATATTTCTGGGGACTCTGGCCTGGGTGCAGGGTGCCACAGCAGGATAAAGGGCCACCTCATGCCCTGTTGACCTTATCCCTGCAGGAAGAGCGTTCACGGAGTGAACACAACTTAGTGAACATCCAGAAGACCCATGAGCGGATGCAGACAGAGAACAAGAGTAAGTCACTGGGCTCAGAAGAGAAAGGGGAAGAGCAAGGGGGGAATGGGCTGAGACCGGGGAACATGGCTATTAATTAGTTTCAGACAGGACTTCTGCATATATCTACATAATCCAAAATGAACTGCTCCTCAGCCAGAGGGACGGGTTTTCCTTCTGCTGAGTAACTAAAGGTGACCCAGGAAACAGATGACAAGCTACCTAGCACTAAAGAACTTTAAAGTCCCCCGACTCTAGGCACTGGGAAGTCAGTGTAATGAGGCTGCATTTAGGGGAACCCCTTTGAGTGCACAAGCACCCCCAGTTAGCTGGTGTTTTCTAGAAAGAGAGCTTCACTCCCAGCATCTCCAGCACATGCCCCAAAGGCCCTCATGCTCAGCCTACTGGGTAGGTGCTTTCCGACTCTGAACAGCTTGGAGAACCATGGTCTATTTTCCTATGTGCTGAGAAATATTTTTTTTTTTGAGAAATATTTTCTTAATGTGTTATGCTATGGCAAAGGTTAGAAAGCCCTCTGCCAAATACAGTGATGGCATCTGTGCCATATGAAAATGAGAACTCGTTAAACACAGGGCATCAGCCTCAGGGGGCACTTCACAGCCACTAAAGCTCATGTCTCAATCCATGGCCTCTGTACTCTGGAAGTCCCAATTCATATGTATGGGCAGCAGCACCATAGGACTGCCTGCTGCGCCTTGCCACGCCTCTTCCTCTGCTTACTTTGCAGTCTCTCCCTACTACCGGACAAAGCTGCGTGGGCTCTATACCACCGCCAAGGCTGATGCAGAGGCTGAGTGCAAGTGAGTAGTGTCCCCTCTCCTTTGTCACCCACCCATGTGCTGAGCCATAGGAGACCACAAACCCTCACCTCTACTGCCTTTCCTGCCATTTAGAAGCAGATTTCCAGGCAGCCCAGGTGGCTCAGTGGTTTAGTGCCACCTTCAGCCCAGGGCGCGATCCTGGAGACCCGGGATCGAGTCCCAAGTCAGGCTCCCCGCATGGAGCCTGCTTCTTCCTCTGCCTGTGTCTCTGCCTCTCTCTCTCTCTCTCTCATGAATAAAAAAAAAAAAAAGAAGAAGAAGTAGATTTCCACTCCGTGGGCTGTCTCTTGGGGCCTCCTCTTCCCTGCAGCTCTGCTGTTTCCTAGATGACAGCAAGGTGGGGGCCAGACCCCAGCACAGCCTTTTACTAGTCCGGTGACCGTGAAGAGTTCGTTGCTCCCACTGAGCCCCAAGACCCAGTTATTCCATCATTAATTACAACAGGGATCATAATTACTACAGAATTGCCAACATAGCACGAGATAATGTATATAAAGTGCCTAAGACCAGTGATTTTCAAACTCTTGACCATAACCCATGGTAGGAAACACATTCTCTGTTGTAGCTTAATTGTGATATTAAAGATCTAGTCATTGCCATAGTAATACTAATAAGGACTCTTGTGTTGTCGTACTGTGCCAGGTACTATTCTAGGTACTTTATGTATTTACCTCCTGTAATGCTCAGAACGACTAAAAGGTGGACATTACCCCCATTTTACAGTTGAGGACACTAAGACACAAGGAGTTCCTGTGATCTGCTAAAAGTCAAATAACCAGTAAGTTGGGGAGCCCAGTTGTAAACCAAAAGTCCATATTCTTTAATACCATGCTAGCATGGTGTAACAATTGCCTTTCCACAGCACACACATGCACTTCATATGTACATATATCATGGAATTGGAACAAGAAGTACAGTTTTTACTGTTACTGGTAATATAGTCTGGTTTTGTTTTTTTGGGTTTTTTTTTAAGATTTTTTTTTTTAAGATTTTATTTATTCATGAGAGAGACAGAGATACAGACACAGGCAGAGGGAGAGAAGCAGGCTCCATGCAGGGAGCCCTACATTGGACTCCATCCCAGAACTCTAGGATCACGCCCTGGGCTGAAGGCAGTGCTAAACCACTTAGCCACCCAGGCTGCCCTTTTTTAAGATTTTTAAAATTTTTTTATTCATGAGAGACACACAGAGAGAGGCAGAGACACAGGCAGAGGGAGAAACAGGCTCCATGCAGGGAGCCCGATGTGGGACTTGATCCCGGGTCTCCAGGATAAGGCCCTGGGCTGAAGGTGGCACTAAACCGCTGAGCTACCCAGTCTGCCCTGTTTTGCAAATCTTTGCTGGTATTTACCCTGTACCTGGTGCTGGGCAGTCCCCATACAGGCACATGAGGATAGAGAGGACCCTGCCTACAAGGGCACACAGTCTGGAAAGGAGAGGAACCCTAAGAAGACCAGGGCAGTGTCGTTGGTGGGCTAACAGAAGTGGGCTCACTGTGCCTGGGGCCCTGGGACGGCCACAGGGAGGAGGAGAGACTTGAAGTAAGGGTCAGCAGGTGGACACAACAGAGGCTGTGGAGGAGTGTGTGCCACATGTGCACACTGGAGGAATGAGAACCAGTCCTGTGTGACTAAAGAAGGGCAAGGCAGGAGGTAGAGGGCTTCCAGTAACTGTACTTTATCCTGGAGGCCATAGGGAGCCAGCAAAGATGTAAAGCAGGAGAGAAACCCTTAGCTGTTGTGTGGGGTTAGATGGGGTGAGATTCAAGCTAGTTAGGAGGCCAGACAAGAGATGGTGATGGAATTGAGCCAAGTTAGTGGCAGTAGGGATGAAGAAGCAAGGGTGGGTTCAAGTGCAGGCTCTGGAATAAAATTGGGTGACCATTTGGAAGAGGGGGAGCTGAAGATTCCAGGCTTTATAATTTAAACAGAGGGACCTGATGGGGCTCCCTGTGCTGAGCTGGGGTGGGGTTGGCTTAAGCAGGAGGAAACATGTGCCTTTTTTTTTTTTGTTTTAAAGATTTTATTTATTATTTATTCATGATAGGCAGAGAGAGAGAGAGAGAGAGAGAGGCAGAGGGAGAAGCAGGCTCCTTGCCGGGAGCCCAACGTGGGATTCGATCCCGGGTCTCCAGGATTGTGCCCTGGGCCAAAGGCAGGCGCCAAACTGCTGAGCCACCCAGGGATCCCCAAACACGTGCCTTTTGATGGCTGATGTTGCCTACTGGCTTCCCAGCCCACCCTTCCTGCCCCCTCTCCTCCCTGATTTGCAGATTTGTCATCTGGCCACAGTCAGGCCCTTTCCCACTCATCCATGCTAGAGCAACCTAACTGCTGGCAAACTGACTGCTTCTGAAACTAGTTTGGTGTATGCTGTCCTCTGGCACTGACCTACCTGGAGTTAAACATTTATAAGCTTACTTAAGAATTGCTGGGGCCAACCCCTTAACAATTCTCCTGCCATTTCACTTTTTCAGACTCTCAAAAGTTCATACATTCGTCACTAGAGTCTCTGTCAGCACCGAGTGCCATGCTGGGCATGGGAGCAAGTGACAGAGCAAAGCGCCACCTCTGCCCACAGGAGGCTCCAAGTCGGGATGGGAAACACATGTCACTGTGTGTTCTACAGCACTCTTCTTCACCACACATGCCTTAGTAAATTAATTAAAACCCTCAGGAAGGGGCACCTCAGTTGCTCAGTAGTTAAGCGTCAGCCTTTGGCTCAGGGCATGATCCTGGGGTCCTGGGATCGAGTCCTGCATCAGGCTCCCTGCAGGGAGTCTGCTTCTCCCTCTGCCTGTGTCTCTGCCTCTCTCTCTCAGTTTGTGTCGCTCATGAATACCTAAAAAATAAATAAGTAAATAAATAAATAAATAAAACCCTTAGGAAACTGAAAGGGCACTAAGAGCCAGCCTCAGGAGCTAGCCCAGGTCCTGTGATGCTCTTGCACATGCTCCAGGGCTTCCCTGGCTGGTTTTCATCCTGCTTTGCAGCAAATGGAAAAGAACCCCTTGTGTCTTCGTTTAACAATTTTGTCTCTCTCTTTTTTTAAAAGATTATTCCCTTTTGAGGGGAGAGTCCTCAAGATCTAGGATGAAGAAACTTTCCTCTAGTGAGGATTGTGTTCACTCCTGCTGGATTGCTTGGGCCCTGGTCATTCTGGAACCCCATAAACTAACTCTAGAGTGGCGCTGCAGCCTTTCAGAGACAAATTCAAATTCCTTTCATCCGTCAGCCTGGCTTGGAGCCCAGAGAACTCCTCACAGTCTTCTAGGGTATCCCCTTTCACATGTCCCAGCTTGGGCAGACTCCAGGCTTTAACTTCTGTCCTCTACATTTCCACACTGTTCCAGGCAGCTACCACTGCAGCGTAGTTTCTCCAGGCTCTGTCAAATGCGTCTCTCTCTGCTATGGTTACCACTCTGGGATCCTCTTGGATTCTTTGGGCCTGCAACCTCTCCCTACCTAGTCAGTTTCTTTCTTTTTTTTTTAAGATTTTTTTTTTTTAAGATTTTATTTATTCGAGAGAGACAGAGAGAGAGATACAGAGGCAGAGGGAAAAGAGGCTCCATGCGGGGAGCCAGATGTAGGACTCTATCCCAGATCCTGGGATCATACCCTGAACTGAAGGCAGACGCTCAACCTCTGAGCCACTCAGGCATTCCCCTACCTTGTCAGTTTTAAGGACCTTAAAATGTAAAGGAGCACAGGGGCCCTGGCTGGCTCAGTCAGTAGAGCATGCAACTCTTGATTTTGGGGTTGTGAGTTCGAGTCCAGCATTGGGTATAGATGTTATTTAAAAGATTTTATTTATTTATGAGAGCCACAGAGAGAGACATGGGCAGAGGGAGAAGCTGGCTCCTCGCAGGTAGGCTGATGTGGGACTCAATCCCAGGACCGGGATCATGCCCTGAGCCACCCATGTGTCCCTAAAATCATAAATATCTTAAGTAATATCCTAAATAAATAAATATCATAAATAAGTAAAAAATGAATGAATGAATGAATTGAAAAAATACTTAGGGTTTATAGTTTTGGCAGTAGGTCTGGTGTGTTACTCAGCCTACTATAAGCAGAAAAGGAAGTCTGTGCTTTGTGCTTCATCCAGATCTCTTCTCTCCCTTCTCCCCACCCTCAGTATCCTCCGGAAAGCTCTAGATAAGATAGCGGAAATCAAATCTCTGTTGGAAGAAAGGCGGATTGGTGAGTGGGAGACGTTTGGCACTTCTTGACCAGGCGGAGTGAGGCCTCCTGAGAGCAGCAGTCATGGCTCCCTGCAGGAGGGAGTCCTGCCACCTCAGCCCCATGTGCTCATTCCGTGGATTTCTGATGGGGAAGCACATCTGGGCAGCCTGGGTCTGGGAGGGGTTGGAGGTCATTACCAGCGCTCAGAGGCAGGGACTCCTAGTGACCCTCTACAGACTTGGAAGATTGTGCCCCGTCCCCTAAGGCTTCTCTCCCCCTTGTACCTGAGGCAGTAGCCTCCTTCCTGCTACCCTCCCCCACTCACACTTCTTGCTGCGGTAAGCAGCCTGCTGCTTTGTGAGAACCATCCTTCAGATGGGAGTTTACAGAGGGTGTTGGCTTCCAAATCTGAACTTTTAGACTGCCGTGGCTCTCCCACCTCTCTTACCTTTCAGTGAACCCACAGTAGGCAGGCTGCTTGCCCATCAAAACGTCACACTGCCAGTTGGCTTTGTGCAACTTTGACTGAGTGTGTTGAGCCATGCCTGAGAAGGTCAGGAGACTGTCCACATTCTTTTTTTTATTGAATGACATCTACTCAGTAGAGAACTGACCTAACTGTACAGAGAGCTTTATGAAATTTTCACTAACCAAGCAAACAGATGTGACCAGTACCTCAAAACCCTTGTTTTGCCCTCTTTGGTTCCTTCCCTGCAAGGGGATCTTGAGAGCAACATCTCCCAGATCTGTGAGAGCAGATTGGGCCTCTGACGGCAAGCATCTGCTGGGGGGCCCTTGGTGGTAATTAAGGAGGTGGGCCCCAGGCTGAGCTCCACTGATGGCTCTGTGCACCGGTACAAACGAGGGTCCGGGGCAGGAGCCCCATCTCTGGGGCCTCAGGGGCGCGCTTCCTTCCTGCAGCGGCCAAGATCGCGGGCCTGTACAATGACTCGGAGCCCCCCCGGAAGACCATGCGCAGGGGGGTGCTGATGACGCTGCTGCAGCAGTCGGCCATGACCCTGCCCTTGTGGATCGGGAAACCTGGTGACAAGTGAGGGCAGGCCTGGGGTCAAGGGGCGGAGCTGACAGGAGGGAGGGGCCGGGACTAACCTCTCAGTCCATCCTCAGGCCCCCGCCCCTCTGTGGGGCCATTCCGGCCTCTGGGGACTACGTGGCCAAACCTGGAGACAAGGTGGCTGCCCGGGTCAAGGCCGTGGATGGGGATGAGCAGTGGATCCTGGCTGAGGTGGTCAGTTACAGCCACGCCACCAACAAGTAAGTGGATACCCGGGCCCTCTGTGCACTCTCCCATCTGTAGGCTGGGAGAAGAGCCCCCCCACCCCACTCCAGGGTCCCTGTGGGGACAGGGATGATGTGCGACTCCAGCTCCCTAGGATGCTTCCCCTCCTCATCGCTCTCCAGTTTGGACCGTGCATCTCCCTGCATCCTCTGTTTTCTCTTTGTTCTCCAGGTATGAGGTAGATGACATTGATGAAGAAGGCAAAGAGTGAGTGTTGGGCAGGGAGGAACCATGGAAGCTGCTGGGAAGGAGCCCCCCACCTGGCTGTGGGTTGATCTAAGCCCCCCTTCCAGGAGACATACCCTGAGCCGGCGGCGCATCATCCCTCTGCCCCAGTGGAAAGCCAACCCAGAGACAGACCCCGAAGCCTTATTTCAGAAGGAGCAGCTCGTGCTGGCCCTGTATCCTCAGACCACCTGCTTCTACCGTGCTCTGATCCACACGCCCCCACAACGGGTAAGGCAACCCCTGCAGGAGAGACAGACCATGACACCAGGACTGGGCTGACCGGATGGTCTTGGGGTCACCTTCCACTTTTTCCCCTCCTGTCCTCATCTGACAGCCCCTCTGAGCTAAGAGACTTAGTCCTGCAAGTTTCTCCCTCTCTCCTGCTTACACTCTGCCCCATAGGGGCCCTCAAGCCCTATCCCCTAGGGCAGTGCCAGCTAACCCTCAGAGTCCTAGCAAACCCCGAGTGGAATGGAGCCATTGTATCCTCTAGTGCAAAAGCACTGAGACGAGCAGCCCTGAGGTGGGAAGCACTGTGCCCAGGGCCTGTCTTCCCTGCCTTGACTCATCCACCACTGGCCTTTCTTCATCTGAGGCCATGCTCCCTTATGCTGGTGACCCAACACCTGATGGCAGCTTCAAGGCTGCTCTGCCTGCTGCCTCCGGGATCCCTGCCTGCTGCCCTCAGTGCTTTCCCTGATCTCCTTCTTAGAGGGTCCCCAAAAGGTACCAGACTCTCCATGTAGAATCCCCCCAACGTAGACCACGAATCTCCCTCCTCCCTGCTCTTTGTCCCCTGGCACTTTGTTGCCGAGAATAGGGTTCAGTCATAGCAGGAACTAAATTCTGAGTGAAGATGGGGACAGGAGAGGCTGGGAGCCCGTGTACCAGAGGTTTCTGTCAGTCTGGGCTGGGGGGCCTTGCCTGGGGGTCTCTGACTAGCCCCTCCTGTCTGCCCCCTGCTGCAGCCCCAGGATGACTATTCAGTCCTGTTTGAAGACACCTCCTATGCAGATGGTTACTCCCCTCCCCTCAATGTGGCCCAGAGGTATGTGGTGGCTTGTAAGGAGCCCAAGAAAAAGTGAAGTGGGCTGGCAGACTCAAGATCTCCTGCCACACCCCCGGGGGAATGCAACAAAAGATTGTGGCAAATAAATATTGTTCCCCTTTGCCCACGTCTCCTCGGTTTTGTTTTTCCAGGCCCTTCTGCCCCTCCCCATACCAGGGCAGGTTGGGGAATTGGAGAGCTGGAGGGAGGGAAGATAGCTTCATTTGATCCCAGGGGGAATTCCTTCCAGCTCAGGTTTGCTCTTTGCTTGCATTAAAAGCTCTCAGTGTAATACCAATGGAATTTTATTTTTGAGGCTGGGGGCTGGCTGTGTCAGAGCACGGGGCCTTTGGGTGCCTCCTGGGGGCACTGCTCACAGCTGTGTGCGGAAGCTGAGGCCACAACCCTCCATCTTCTTGGCATAGTCGATATCAAAGCGCTCATTCTGGGCCACAGTGAAGGTGGTCTTCCAGTCCCCCGAGATGCCTGTGGGTGGAGGGGAAGATGGCTGCAGGTCCCGGCTGCAGAGCAGGCCCCAGATGGCCCAGGCCAACTCTTGCCTCCGTTTTCACGTTTGCCTCCCCAGATGGCCATCCTGCATGGGTACTCACCTTTCCTCATGAAGGCAGAAATGCTGTGGTCCATGATGTCAGGAGATAAGGTGCTGTAGTTAGCCATGGAGTTGTTCTTCATCTCTTTGAAAGACGTGTGCTGGACGATGAGATCCACAGTCTCCTCTGGCAGGGAGCGCCCCACAAACTTCAGGATCTTCTGAATCTCCCTTTTGGGGTTCTGGAGCAGCAGAGGGGCTTTTCAGTGGAGATTGGGCTTGCTTACTGAGCAAACAAGAGGGAGGCCACCCAGCTCCTCCCCAGGGGATCTGGCCACTTCCACCTAGAGATCTCTCAGCCTCAGGCTTCTTGACTTAGGTTGTCTTTCCCTGGGGCACATTAGTTGCCCCTGCCCTGTGACCCTGAAACAAGCTCTTGTTTGGATACTGATGGGTGAGGGCAGGGACAGTCCTTTTTAATAACTGTGGCGCCAGGGAGAGCAACAGCAGGGAATGGCCGGTGTCACTCAGGTCTGAGATCTGAGCTCCACAGTGTTGCTGCCCAGGTAACACTGTAGCCCCAAGTCTCGGGCAGGAAGGCGGGCGGGGGGACCAGGGCACTGGCTAAGGCAGGTGGCTGAGAAGGCCTCGGCAGGTCCCTGCCTCTCCACATGAGACCTGGAGGGAAGCAGCAGCAGGTAGCCTCACCTCTTTCATGTCCTCATAGAAGAGGTAGAGAACAGGGTGAGTGTGACTCAGCTCCCACCACTCCTGCACATGCTGATACCAGGACCCATAGGACACTGGGGGAGGGGGAGAGACGTGGACACAGAGGCTGGTATTAGGTTTGGTTGGCTGCTGCTCAGCTCCACCCCACTCCTTCCTCCAGACTCAGGCTTACCTTCCCCAGCCATGAACTTCTCCAGGAAGCTGTCCCAGGTGTCAGGGTCAGGGTGCACCTTGGCCATGCGGTAGAAGTGGTAATAGGAGACAGCTACATCTTTTGCGTTGCGGGCGACGTAGACCACCTGGAGGACATCCCCCCACACACACACAGCCCCCCCAAGCATCATCACCACACAGCAAGCCAGGCAGTTCCACCCTTCAGCACATCCCTATGAGGAAGTTAGCTCTTGGTCTGGCAAAGGGAGAAACAGGCTTAGAGGCTGACTTGCTTGTGGTCCCTGGAACCTTATTTTATGCTAATCTAATCCCCTCAGTGCTGCCATACCCAGATTTGGAACAAGGTGTGCCAGGTTTTCACCAGCCCTCTCTTCCACGGGCCTGAGTAGGCCTAGAGCAGACTGCCTTTCTCAGCTCTGCACAGAGAAGTCTCACTTCCACTGACCCCCACCACAGGATGAAGCAGACAGCCACCCCCCTTACGGTGAGACCTTCCCAGCAGAGAGGGCCAAAGCTAGGATGGCCCCAGTGGCCTCCCTCCCTAGATTCCGCTGCCACTCACCTTGACCTTCTGATCCAACAAGGTCTGGGGGAGCAGGGCCAGGGGCAGGTGTGTCTTGATGAGTCGTGGGGCTGGTGTATCTTTTAGAACCTCCAAACCTGTGCCATGGGTAGAGAAAGGTCTGCTGAGCTGGAGCCCAGTCCTGCCTCTTCCCTCTGCTTCACACATCCCCAGAGCCCCACCACACACCTGTGGGAATCCCTGGAACCTTGAACTCAAGGAAGGGTACCCGGATGAAGACAGGGGCCCTGCGACACTTCTCTACATCACCGTCTTGGTAGATCATGTCCAGGATCTCGCTCACCCAAGTGGTGCCTGGAGAGCAGGCAGAGGGGAGGTGAGCAGGGCCAAGGGCAGGCCTCCACTGGCCCAACGCAGGGGACTGTGGCCCAGGAGAGGGGTGGGTGGCCCTCATCACCTACCAGATTTGGGGTACGTGCTGATAAGCAGGTCATCAGGCTGGGCTTGGAAGTCCTGCATTGACTCCAGTGCCTCTGCAAAGTACTTGATTAGAGGGATCCCCTTCACATACTTCAGTGGTGGGCGCGAGGTGTCAGGAATGTCCTCCATGCTGCGTCAAGGACCAGAGTGTGGTCTACTTGCCTTAACAACATCACAATATGCCATGTGTTGAAATCTTGCTGTAAGATAAGGAACTGAGGCTGACTTGCCCCTGCTCACAAAGCTAGTGGGTGGTGGGAGCTGGGGTTCGAGCCGAGATGTGACATTCATGCAGTGGGTCATGCAGTTGGCTGCACCTTTGATTTACCTGCAGAGCTTTTTAAAATCCCTGTGCCTGGAGCCACATCCTAAACCAATTAAATCAGTCTCTCAGGGCCCAACCTGTTTTCTGGAAGCTTTCCAGGAGACTCCACTGTGCACTTGAGAGAACTATTCTAATGTCTGCCTGGCCTAACTCCCCGCCCGCCAGCTTGCTTTCTCCCACTACTTTCTCTGGCAGCCCCTGGCCTACAGTATCAGCCTGCTCTCCCTGCCATCCCCTTGGGCCCCTGGGGCCCCTCACACAGGGAAACATTCCAAAGGCTAGCTGAGCCTGTGATCCCTCCTGCCCAATCACACTCCAGTCTTGGCTTAAGGATAAAACAGGCAGCTGAGCAACTGAGCTTGTTTGGGAGCTAGAGTCTGGTATGCAGATGAGCAAAAGTGATGAGTCACCAGAAGAAGGGGATTTCAGTCCAGATTGTGGTTGGCAGATTGAGATGCCCCATAAAGAGAGAAAGGGCAAGGATGCCAGTACAGGCCAGAGAGAGAGAGGAGCTAGCTGTGCAAAGGGAGGGAGGCCTGGCCCAGCCCACCCCATCCCGGCACTCACCAGATCTCTTTGGGTCTTGGCCTCCTGACTACTTTGTGCTGTGGCTTACTGGGGCAGTGTGGGGAGTGCAGAACTGCTTTCTGAGTTGAGGGTTTATAAATCCAAAGTGGGAGGGATCAGAGCTAGCAATGGGATCTGGCTGTCTTCCAAGAAGGAAAGGGTGGAGTTTAGAGTGGGAAGGTCCCACTCTGCTCCCCTCCTGAGACCAGCCCTACCAGAGCCAAGCTTAGACTGGCCTGAAAACCCAAGATGTGGGTTTAGGATATAGAAAATAAAAGGAAGACTGAAACTAGGCAAAAGGGCCCAATATGTTTTCATTTTTATTTTGGGAGTGTTTTTTGAGCTGTAATCCTGGCTCCTGACCTGCCCTCTAGCTCCACCCCTGCAGGGCGGGCCAATTGACGCTTTTTCTAATGGAGCTAGCCAGATTTGAGGGTGCAGAGTGGAGGGGAAGGTGGCATGCTTGTGAGCAAGCCACTCACCTTCCTACTGGCTCCAGGCCAGTTTTGAAGATAACAAAGGTTCAGGGTGGGAGTGGCCCCCAGGCCCCCAGCAGTTCAAGCATTTTAGAACTGCCACGCTGACCTCTGACCACAAGGCCAGTATGGAGCAATGGGAGGGGTGGGGGTGGGGGGACAGGAGAGGTGGGGCAGGAGGAAAGAGCAAGAACCCTGGGAGTGAGTCCAGCTCCACGGCTCCCGAGGATTGCATGGATTCACTCACAGTGGGTAACACAACCATGGCCCCCACAAAGTACTTTTCTTTCACTGGGTTTGAAGGGGCTCCGCACAGAGACCAGGAGTTGGGGCCTGGAGAGCCACAGGGCCATGGGGTCATGTATCCCCCTACCCACCCTGCTCTTGGCCTTTGTCCTTACTATTTGGATTAAAGTTCAAAGTCAGGGCACCCGGGTGGCTCAGTGATTGAGCATCTGCCTTTGGCTCAGGTCATGGTCCTGGGGTCCGGGATCAAGTCCCGCATTGGGCTTCCTGCAAGGAGCCCGATACAGGACTTGATCCTGGGATCACACCCTGAGCTGAAGGCAGATGTTCAACCACTGAGCCACCCAGGTGCTTCCCAGTAAGTAAAATCTTAAATAAAGTAAATAAAGCTCAGAGTCAAGCTGGGCACTGATTTTGTGTTTTTAAAGGTGATTTCTTTCAGGATATACTTGTTTTTGTTTTTTAAAGATTTTATTTTATTCATGAGAGACAGAGAGAGAGAAAGATAGGCAGAGACACAGGCAAAGGGAGGAGCAGACTCCCTGCAAGGAGCCCAATATGGGACTCGATCCTGGGATCACACCCTGAGCTGAAGGCAGATGTTCAACCACTGAGCCACCCAGGCATCCCAGTAAGTGAAATCTTTAAAAAATGTAAATAAAGCTCAAAGTTAAGCTGGGCACTGATTTCGCTTTTTTTAAGGTGATTTTTTTCAGAATATACTTATTTTTGTTTTTCTTAAAGATTTTATTTATTCATGAGAGACACAGGCAGAGGGAGAAGCAGGCTCCATGCAGGGAGCATGACATGGGACTCGATCCTGGGTCCCCGGGACCACGCCCCAGCCAAAGGCGGCACTAAACCGCTGAGCCACCCAGGCTGCCTGGGCACTGATTTTAGACGGGCTCTAAGTCTCCCAAGTACTCAAAGGACTCTGTGCCATCACAAGCATGCTGGGGAAAGCTGAGGTGTACAGACCTCTAGGAAGAAGAGAGGCTGGTCCACGCTGGCGAGTGACCCCTCCCAATTCTCCTCTTTTCCTCAGGCCCCAGTGACCCGCAGGGCCTCTGCCTCCTAGCACCAGCCCCCCCAAACACCACAAAGTTCCCTTAACTCAGACTCTTTATTGTAATCAAGTGAAAACTGCCCAGACCCCTGGGGGGGCGGATGGCACAGACGGAGTGGGCAGAGGGCTGGGGCTGCTGAGGTGAGTCAGGGTCAGGTCTCCAGCATGTCCGTCCAGTGTTCCTGTGGAGACAAGAGAACTGGTCAAAGGCAGCCTCGGGTATGGGGTGGCTAGGGAGTCTGAGGCCCAAGCCACCTCTCACCTCTTCTAACTCCAAGTCCTCCTCTTCCTCCTCGTCGCCCATTCGGCACAGCCAGATCAGGTCTCCCCACAGCACTGAGTTCTTACAGCTACCAAGGGGTACGGTTGGTAGGAGATATAGTCAGGATCACAAGCTGCCTCCAGGCTAGGCCCTGGGTGCCAAGATAAGGACTCAGCTTATCTCAGCTTCAGGCCTGGGCCTGGACTTAGACAACTGGCACCATCTTCCCAGAGCTAGACCAGCCTGGGGTGGGGGTGTTGGACTCACCCAGGGCATTGGCCCTCGAGGGGCAGAAGCTGCCCTGGCTCCTCTTGCAGGAACTCCTCAGCTAGGCAGATCATGTGGGCCCTTAGGCGGCAGCCAGGGTGGGGGCAGCACAGGGGGCCCTCTTCATCCTGTTGGAGGTGGCAGGCGGGTGAGAGAGAAAACCAGAGGGAATGATGTAGCTAACACTCAGGATTTCTATGGACCAGACACTGTTGCAGAGGCTCTACATTAACAACGCTATGACACACATAAAATTTGCATTTTACAGATGGAACTGAGTCATGGAGAGGTTATAATACTTGTCCACAGGGACTAAGCCAGCCAATTTTCTCTGAGCATTAGCAGTGATTATATAAACAGCATGACCACTGCAGCCAGACCTATAATTCTTACATGCTAAGTGATCTCAGGCAGGTCACTTAATCTCTGAATGGCAAGTATTCAATTTACACACTTCCTGAGAGCTCGAAGTCAGGCCCATCATCCCAGTTAATTTGTTAAATATTTATTGGCCACCTGCTCTTTGCCAGACCTTATTACAGCAGTGAACAAGAACTGCCTTGTATTGGGGCAGGGGAGAAACTGACCATAGATCTAAAAAAAAAAAAAAAAAAAATCTATGCTAGTAAATCCTTAGGCTTTAAAGAAAAAAAAGGGGGGGGCAGGGGAGTGTACAAGAAAGAAGTGCAGTTTTAGATGGAGAGCCAAGGAAGACCTCGTGGAGAAGGAGAAGGTGGTATTTTATAAAGACTGAAGTGAAGGTCTAGGGCAGAAGCTAACAGTCAAAGGGGAAGAGCAAAGGCCCTGAGCAGGACGGTGCCGTTTTCGAAGAATGGCAGCAAGTACCATCCCCATTTTAGCGAGGACCAAGGTTGTCACTGGGCCGCCCGGTCCTTCCATGAACAGCTGGATCCCAAGCCGGCCCTGGCGGCCAGGTGGGCGGCTCACCTGGAAGGAGCGCGCGCACAGGGCGCAGGAGGCGTCGGCGTCTCGGTCGCGCTCGGGCTCCGGGTCAGCCGAGGGCCCCGCGCGGCGCTCCCGGGCGCGGGGCGGCGGAGGCCCGAAGGCCAGCGGCATGTGTGGCGGCGGCGGCGGGCACAGCTCGCGACGGAAGTCGGCGCGCAGCCAGCGCACGGTGAGCGGGAGGCGCGCCCAGGGCGGCGAGCGCAGCATGTGCGCCAGCACGCGCAGGTGGAAGGCGAAGGCCGCCTCGCTGCGCAGGCGCGGGCCCACATGCGCCAGGCGGCGCGAGGCCCGCGGGTGCTGCCAGGCCCACTCGAACTGCGGGCGGGGAGTAGGGGCTTCAGGGCCGCGCGGGGGAGGCGCCGAGCCCCGGCCTTCCTCCCACCACCCTCGTCTCCTTTCTTACCCGAAGGGCGGCCACGGCGGAAGGGAAGCCGTGCACGATAAGCACCATCTCCCTGGGGACAAGAACGAGGCCCGTGAGACCCCGCCCCAGCCCGGGTCAAGCCGAATCCCCTCGCCATGGCTCAACCCTAGTCCGACCCGAGAGCGAAGGCCTCACGCCCACCCGGCTTCAAACCCAGTCCGCGGGGCCCTGCCGCCTTCGCGGAGGTCAGTCCCTTCGCACCTGCCGACTTCAGTCCCCACCTCCAGCGAAGGTACTTAACAGCCCTCCTCAGCTCCTCTCCCTTGGGGGCTCTCTTTTCTAACCCCAGCCTTGTCCATCAGCGTGCTGTCGCCGGGCCAAGCCCAGATCATCGTCCCCTTCCTCCCCAAACCCTTCCTCATCGTCCCACAGCTGTTTCACAGGCTCCGCCCCCTCACCACGCTCCTCCCCTGTGATAGGCCCGCCCTGCTCACGGGGCCCCAGCTCCGCCCCCTCGCCACGCTCCTCCCCTGTAATAGGCCCGCCCTGCTCACGGGGCCCCAACTCCGCCCCCTCGCCACGCTCCTCCCCTGTGATAGGCCCGCCCCGCTCACCGGAGCCCCGGCTCCGCCCCCTCCCCACGCTCCTCCCCTGTGATAGGCCCGCCCTACTCATCGGTGCCCCGGCTCCGCCCCCTCTCCACGCTCCTCCCCTGTGATAGGCCCGCCCCGCTCACCGGAGCCCCGGCTCCGCCCCCTCCCCACGCTCCTCCCCCGTGATAGGCCCGCCCTACTCATCGGGGCCCCACCTCCGGCCCTGTAGCAGCCACCACAGGGCTCCGCCCCCTCGGCAGGCCTCTGGAGGAGAGGCCTCCTTCGAGCCCCGCCTCCTTCTTGAAGCCCTCCCTCCGGATAGTAATCCGCTCCCTCTTACCAGGGCCCGCGTCCGCTGGTCCGCCAGGCCCCGCCTTTTTTGCGGCCCCCGTTGTGCTGCTGGACCCGACGAGCAGGGTTGACGGTGAACCCCACGTAGACGCGACCCCGGTGCCGAGGGTTCAGGCAGTAGAGCAGGTAGACGCCGAAGAAGGGCCCTGGCCTCGCCGCGCCCCCCGCAGGGCCCATCGGGATTTGTGGGTTGATTGCTGGGCCTGTGACCTCAGAGAGGGCTGGGCTGCCTGGGCCGCAAGATGCTTGTCTCGGGGAGAGTGTTTGGGGGCGAGCCCGAGGTACCTTAGAGGCCGCAGCAATGCAGGTTCGCGCACCCTCTCCTGGCTGGAGTAGGGTGTTCAAACCGGCTCGCAGAACCCAGGCTGCGGTGCAGGCGGCGGGCCCCTATTAGCGCCCGAGTCCGTCCTCGTGCAGACTCTGATTGGCTGCTGGATGGTAACCGCGGGTAGCCGGGCTTACGTGAGGGCGGAAGTGCTGAGGTTACGGACGCCCTAGTAAGGGCGGGAGGCGGGGCCTCAGCGGAAGTGGCGTCAGTAAGGGCGGAAGGAGTGTGGCTGGGGTCGAAGCCGGGGTTTCATCCCCGCTGGGCTGCCGCCCCTTCTGGACTGCTGCAATGGAACTCAGCGCCGAATACCTCCGGGAGAAGCTGCAGCGGGACCTGGAGGCAGAGCATGTGGTGAGTTGAGCGGCCTGGATTCGCCCAACGAGGGGGAAAGCGCCTGAGGGGAGGGCTTCACAGCCTGCACGCCGTTCTTTCTGCCCCATAGGAAGTCGAGGACACGACTCCCAACCGTTGCGCGTCCAGCTTCCGAGTCCTGGTGGTGTCGGCCAAGTTCGAGGGGAAGCCGCTGCTTCAGAGACACCGGTGAGGCCCCGGGAATACCTCGCTCAGCGCCATCCCAGCGCTGGAGCCACAACCCTGGCCCCTCCCCTAACCCCGACTCCCTCGTCCCAGCCAGCGGGCCCCGCACGGTGAGCCACGGCCCCAGGGATCCCTGTGCTGAGACCGAGGCCCTCTGCCCCTTTGGTCCCCAGGGCCCGGGGACCTCCAGCGTCCTGGGTCACCCTGCTTTCTGGGACCACGACTGAGACTCCGGCCTTCCATTTCCTCGCCCCATCTCTCCCCCAGGCTGGTGAACACGTGCCTGGCAGAAGAGCTCCTGCACATTCACGCCTTTGAGCAGAAAACCCTGACCCCAGAGCAGTGGGCCCGTGAGCGCCAGAAATAAGAGCCCAAGGCCCACACAGCCATTAAATTATGAATCAGGGCCAGCTTCTGTGTCAGCGTGTTGTGTGCGGGAGGGGTGCTGGGCTGGAGTCTAGAGCCTGGTTTCTCCCCGCCCGCCCACTCTCCATCGTCTTACTTCAGAGGAGTCCTTCACACACAGGCCTCTGTGTCCCCACTTACAAAATGGAACTTCCATCCTTAAAGTCTTTTTCAGGGCAGGCAGCACCGGCCTCTAATTCCTGGCACAGCCCTATTCATTGGCCATTGCTGGGGATTCGTGGCCTCTCTGCCAGTCTCTGGGACACACAGATGAAAAAGTACCCGGGTTTTAGGGTGATGGCCAATTTAACAAACTTCCCCCACTCCCCAACATCACCTGATGTCAGAGGCATACTGGAGGATTCGCACTTCCCTGCAGGTTACCCAGCCCTTCAGGGTCTTGGGGTGTGGTGCCACAGCACCTGGAATGTGGATGCTTTCTGGTCCACTGGAGGAAGTCCAGTGACGCTTTAGCCCAGGGCTTGATGTGGCCACATTGCCCCTGGGCAGACCATGAGGGCTTCAGGAATGGAGCTGTGGGCAGGAGATAGGGATAGGGTTAAAGTGGGAAAACAAGGCCTCTTGAGCCATAAAATTGGGGCGCATGATGCCCCTAGTATCAATCTTTTTTTTAATTTATTTTTATTTTTATTTATTTATTCATGAGAGACAGAGCGGCAGAGACACAGGGAGAGGGAGAAGTAGGCTCCCAGCAAGGAGCCCAATGTGGGACTTGATCCCATGATTTGGGGATCACGCCCTGACCCAAAGGCAGATGCTCAACCACTGAGCCACCCGGGCTGCCCCTAGTATCAATCTTAAACACAGGTACCAGGATTGGTAAGGCCTGGCATAGATGGGGTCCCTCAGACCCAGGAGGGCAGCAAGAGACCCAGATGGGGCCAGGGCTCTTGGGTAGTGAGGGGTTGCAGTCTTCAACCCCTCTACCACTCTGATCCCGTTTTTCAGGGCCAGTTTTTTGACCCCTAAATAACCAACCCACTTCCTACCTCTCTCTTGTTCCTGTCAGAGGGAGAATGGGCTAGTAAAGCTGTAAGTCATGGTGATAATGGGTTAACCCTTCTGTGTTCCTAGGATCCTCTCCTGAACTTTCCTCAGTTCCCTTGGGCCAGGAGGAAAACTAGTGGCTAAGTATCCTCAAGTACTACTTCGCTATAAGGGCTCATATACCAACCCATGCCCGCCCCACCCCCCGCCAATGTGCAAGACAGGCTCAGGGAAGGAATGTCACTTTAAGAGGCCCAGGGTGCAGATTTTTGCTGCTCTCTTTTATCACACCTCTGATTGGATCCACTTACTGCATTCAGAGCTACAGTGCTATCCCTTCCCATTCTATAGAGCAGCTGAGACCTGGAGAGGAGTGACTTGCCCAGGTCACATGGCTTGCATAGAAATTGAGACTCAAATGGTTGTTTTTCTCCCTCTTGCTGAAGCAGGGTAGGGGGCCATGAATGAGGCACTTAGTCCTGCTGTGGTCCTGTCAGGAAGGAGGGAAGCTCTGCTGTGGCCAGGACACCCATCCCAGTCACCCTGTCCTAGCCTGGGGTCACACACTGAGCTGGGCATCAGTAGCCCACTTCTAAGCCCCAACTTGACAGGGCCTGACGGGTCTCTTCTGTCTGGATCCCAGAGTAAGGGACTACAAGGCGGCCACACTGCAGGGAAGACTGGGAACCAGGAGGGGGAGATGGCTCCTGAGCCCAGATCTGCCTCCCACAAGCCCCTCTATTGCTCTGTGCCTCAGTGTCCTCACCTGTAAGCTTTTGCCTCACAAAAGATTCCCTGATTTTGCTCTCTTGGGCTTGCAGTTTGAAACATGCCGTGCAAGCTCCAAGTGTCATATGAGTTTTGTTTCCCCACAAGTGACAGTACAGTCGCGTGCAGCCTGTTGTGGTTGCCCAAGAAAGGCAAATTCTGAGTAACCGTGGGAATTCCTGAGGCCCCAGGCAAGGGGCCTGAGATGCTGCCAGCTCTCAATCCACAGGAACATGGGGTGGTCCCCGCCTACCACAGCCTGTTCTTGTGGCATCCCCCAGCTCCTGCGATGGACCAATCTCATCAAGGTAACCAAGGGGGAAGTTCGAGGGCAAGTCAGTTCAGCAGATCCACCATTCATGTGACCATCAGAGTCAGAGGTACCAGAAAATAAAGCCATTTTATTATTATTTTGTATCTCCATTGTGGCCTGAGGAGAAGGGTGTGAATGGAGGGAGGGAGGTGATACGGTGGCCCCAGCTGAGGCCCTAGGGTCCTCTACTTGGCCTGGACTGTCTCCTCCAGCCTATCCAAGCGCTTCTGTAGCTCCTGCACTGTGGCTTGGAGCTTCCTCATCTCCTCCTCCAGGCGGGATATAGCATCCTGGGGGATCCAGTGCCACATCAGTACCAGCTCCACCCTGGGCTCCCCTCATGCAGGCACCCCCCTTCCCCTCTACCAGGAGCCCCAGGGCTTGGCCCTTCTGTCTCTCAGTCAGCTGCTGCCCAGACAGCTGCAAGCCAGTAAACATGAAACCTGTTCTCTGGGGCCTCAGGATTACCCACAGAGGATCCCCAATGTGAATGTAGCACGGCCCAAACATCAGCCTCCTTCCAGTGAGACAGTGACCACCTCAGTAGCAGCCCCTGCCCTATCCGTCTTCCCGTCCTGACTCCCAGGTCCCCATCCACTTCTCACCGAGCTGGGGGTCCCACTGGCCTCTGGCACTATCCTCCTGCGCCCAGTATCCAGGCCTCGGTTGACCCTCAGCTCCCGGCTCTTTGGGGGCACGTAGCCATCCTTGAGGGAAATGAGGAGGGGCCCAGCATCTCGGCCCCCCAGCCACTCCTCAGCCGTGAGGGCAGCATCAGGCCCAGCGGTGGGTGGGTAAAGGTCCTCCTGGAACAGGTCCGACTGTGGGCAAGGCCAAGGCTGGTTAAGAGAGTATCTGGGCCACACGGCTACCCTGCACCTGTGCAAGCTCAGTGCCTGGCCCAGGGCTCAGGAAGGGACATGGGGGCATCACCTTTCTAGGCACGGTCATGGCAATGGGCTCGCACCTCCGCTCATGCAGCTTGTAGAATCTGTGGGAATAAGAAGGTGAGCGGTGCCCACAGCATGCTCGGCTGGAGTTGAAGGTCCACATGGGGTCAGCACTGCCCAGGGAGCATGCTCAGGTCGGGGTCAGGGTCAGTCACCTGGCAATCTCACACTTGTTCACCTCCAGGCCACGCTTGGGCATATAGCCCATGCCCCGCTGGGACTCCTTGGAACTGAACATGGAGAGATAGTGCAGGAATGGGGCTTCGGAAGTGATCTCGAAGTACCGGATAGAGCTGTCTCCCTGCAGGTGGTGGACGCACACCCCAGGATCAACACCAAGATTCCTCCAGCCTGCTCCTTTCCCAGCCCTCCCCCCTCCTCCCTCCCTCCGGCCGCCCCTGCCCGACTAGGACACCTTGCCACAGAGGTAGACTATGTTGGTGTCAGGGTCAAAGAAGGGCAGCAGGACGCCGCTGCTCGTGTCCAGTTCCTGCAGGGACAGTGGCTCTTCCAGGTGCTTCTGTAGAGATGGGTGAGACAGAATGATGAAATAGGCCAAGTCGGGCCTCTGAAGAGCTCTGGGCAGGGACTCAGGGAGGGCCCTCACAGAACAACCAGCGGAAACCCCATCCCACAGAGGGTAAACTGAGGCCCATGGCTCTATAGGATCAGGCAAGTGGCAGGGCAGGGATTAAGCCTCCAGTCCAGCCTGAAGGCTGCTCCCCACTCAACGCTCACCGTGTCCCACAGCGCCACCTGCCGCTCGCTCATGCGGCTGAAGCCGGTGGTCAGGATCTTTCCATCAGATACAAAGACAGCACGCACAGGCCGGGTCCCCTCATGGGGACGGTCCTTCTCCTGGAAGGAAAGGGAGGTGGCCAGTCAGGTACACACATCCTAAGCACCAGACTCCAGCTGAGGGCAAGAGAGGGCAGCATCTAGGGACCTGGCTGATGGTATGTGGGAGGGCAAAAGTCTTAGGGTCAGAGGTCACGATTCATGGCAACTCACAGCCACAACAGTGCCTTTGCGGGGCTCGATGATGCGCACGCGCTTGTCGCGGCAGGAGGTACATATGAGAGCGCCATCTCGGCTCCAGTCCACGCTGTAGATTGTGTCCGGATGCACATCGGAGCCCAGCGTCAGCACAGCTGCACCAGTGCCCACGTCCCACACCAGGATCACGTTGTCACAACCTGGGTGATATCCCCGGTGTCAGAAGCCATGAGCCTCCCACCTTTGCTGTCAGGCAACCAGCCCACCCCTCTTCTCCCCACAGGCACCTGCACTGAGCAGCACATTCTGGGCTGTGGGGTGCCAGGCTACGATGCCCACGCGTTTGGTGTGGCCCTCCAGCGTGACGACAGGCTCCCGCAGGGGCAGTGTCAGGCCCCCATCAGGGATCTCCCACACCTGCAGAGAAGGGGCGAGTGACACATGGGGGCTCCAGATGTCAGCTCCAGTGCTACAGCTCCCCCAGCCCCCCACTACTCACCATGACTGTGCAGTCCTCGGAGCCACTGGCAATGACGTTATCATTGTGCGGGCACCAGGCAATGTCCAGCACGGGGGCTGTGTGTCCACAGACCGTGGGTGCATTCTTGTCCACACGTCCAGTCTAGGGAGCACAGCAGAGCCTCTGAGGGAGGGGCTTTTGCTCACCGAACCAGATCTAACCTCCCACACCCCTCAGAGAGGCCCAGAGAGGAAGGCAGTGGAGTCCCTGGGAGGTGGGACAGGCCCTAGGGTGGGAGGGTTTGGTCTTCCACCCCCATCCCAGAGGTGTCAGGGCAACTCAGAAGGGCTGGCCATGAGAAGTGCACAACAGGAGTGCAGGGCTGGGTAACAGGGACACACTGGGTCCCAGTCCTGCCTTACTGGCCAACTCCTGACATCTCTACCCCCACTTTCTTGCCGATGCCCTGAGGGCTGGCACTCCCACCCCAGCTTCCTTGAACCAGGCTTCCCAGGGGATGATAGGCCAGGGCCCTGGGCAGGGGAGGTTGTATTAAGGTTAGGGTTCCCCAGGAAGTGTGGGAATGGGGATGGGTCCTTCCAACAGGATAGGGACTGGGGAAGTCTGTCATAACTGGCCCCAAGCAGGAGCAAAGGTTTGGAAATGGCTGCTTCCGGGGACAGCTGCCGCCACAGGGCTTCCTGTGTGAAGAGCTCACCCAGCTCTCGCCCCACAACCACTTCCTCTTCTCTTGGCTTTCATCAGCCCTTTTAAGGTAACAACTTAGGGCCCATGTCCCCTTCCTGTCTCACCCCTCAAGGCAAAGGAGTGTGCTGGGGGTGGGGGTCAACAGAGCGGAAGGGGGGTTGTAAGCAGCAGGAGCAGAGGGAAGGCAGGTGTGGGGGAGGGGAGAGGGCCTTTCAGGTCCTCCCTGCTTGTAGCCTGGGGCCAGAACTGGCTGGAGCTCTGGAGGGTGATGGGGGCTCAGACTGGCCTGGCCCCAAGCCGCTCCCACCCTGTGAGCACTGCTGGGTCTGCCCAGACCCCATGGAGCCCAGGCTGCGCTCCAGAGGGGAGAAGTCCCTGGACTAAGACTTGGGACACCTGGCCCTGGGTCTGCAGGACTCGCTATATGACCTTTCTGGTGTCACCTGAGCTTCAGTTTCCATGCGACCACTACATGTTGGAGCTGGAGGAGGCTTAAGGCTCATGTGGCCCAGCTCAGTTTTACATATGACAATGCTGCAGCCCCAGAAGGCCTGGTGACAGTCACCTAATCAGGACCAGAGGCCCCTTCAAGTGGAAGACTACTGCCCCAAGGACTCCAGGGGCTCACCTTGCCCAGGGGCAGCACCAGGAAGGCCCCTCCGCCACTGGCCTCGCAGATCAGGGCCATGAACTTGGGGTTGACAGCACAGAAGCCACTGTCCCAGGTGGTCTGTGAGACACGCACATCCTCATAGCACTGGTCAGCCTTGGCTGGTTGTCCAAACACATGGCGGAACTTGCTGGAGCGGACCACCTGCCGGCTCATCCTGGGGGGGAGAGGGGGCACGTGGGCTTGAGGGCCTTTCTCCTTTCCGGTTGACTCTGACCTTAGAGTGTTCCCCAGTCCCCCCAGGACGCCCCTCAGCTGGTGTTTAGGGTCTCAGCTAACTTCCCCAGCATCTTCTCCCTGGGCTCCCCGCTCCGTCCTCTGTAACTACCATCCTGTTGCCCTCATGCTCACCTTCCTCACCCCTTGTCACTCCTGGCAAACCAGCAAGGCCTACCTTCTCTGCCCACGTAGGCCTCTGGTCTGTACCCTCAGCCTCTGTGGCAGAGCCTGGATGGGGGGCGGCAGCACCAAGAGCCCATGTGTCGGCTGCTGCCAGACACAGCCCTTCCTCTCCGATGGCTCACCCTCCCACCCTCTGGGGGCACAGCCTGGAGGGTAGCTTCACTCCGTCACAGCAGCCACAGCTCACATTGCTCATACCCACACAGGGAGCCTCCTGAAGGCAGGGGCAGGGCTGGCCTCCCTCACCTCCTGGCACGAGGCTAGGCATCCAGGGGGAAGCAGCACGTTGACCTGCCCAGGAGGCAGGTCATCAGAATCAGGGTGGCCTCCCCAGCGGGTGTCTGGGCACCAGAAACAGGCAAATGACCTGGGTCCCACTCTCTCCTCCCCACACCTCTGCCTCTCGAGTCTGCCTGAGCAGGTGCCCCTCAGTGCCATTTCCACCCGCTCTGGAACTATGCACAGGGAGAGGTGGCACTGATTTCCCTGAGGTCCAGCGGGGCTTCCCCCACCTGGCTGGTCAGAGAGCGATTGAAGAGGATGGTGTTGCCTCTGGCTCCCCAGGCTCCAGGCTCCATCCTGAAGCCCAACTGCAGGCTCAGCGTGGGTGCCAGGCCTCTACCCCCTCCTCGATTTCACCCCTTAGACTGCCTTTGGCCCTGGCCCTTCTCGCGGGGCACCCCGCTGCCCTGGTCGGCCCTGGTCGGCTCCGGGAGGCTCCGGGCCCACCTGCCCAGACAGCAGGTGAGGAGCATGTGCGAGGAGAAGCAGTCCGGGGCCAGAGGGATCAGTCCCGGGTCAGACCTTGGGCCTGGAGCGAGGGTAGCCCCGAAGCCAAGGCTGGGGAAGAGGAAGCCATCGCCCCACCCGCCTCCTCCCCCACTGCAGGTACCAGGCCCAGAAACCGCGGAAAGGGGAACTTGGTCTTTTCTTGTTTTGCTCTCAACCCCTTCCTGTCTCGGGGCTCGGGGCAGCCGCTCGGCTCACCCCACCCTGCCCCCACCCCCGCCCCCGCCCCGGCCGCCCGTTCCGGCGCGAGCCAGCCCCCCGCCCCCCACCTCCATCTTGGCTGCGGTGGTCCCTCACCCCGCCTGCTCCCGCGCCCCGGACGCGCAGACGGACCCTCCCGCGCACCCCCTGCCCCCCCGGCGAGTCCCCCGTCCCCGCCGCGCGCTGACAGCCCCGCCGCCCCCGCGGCCGCCTCCCGCCCGGCTCACGCCTGCCCCACAGGTGGCCCAGGGCAGCGATGCCCGGCGCCTCGCCCGGGGACCCGGGCTTACCTGCCGCCGAGAGAGGAGGGACCCCCCGGATAGAGGAGGGAGAGGAGGAGGAGGAGGAGGAGGAGGAGGAAGGCGCTGGCGGAGCCAGAGGCTGCCCGCTGAGGATGCTCTTGTCAAGACAATGAATGAGAAGCGCCGCTGCCCGCCTCCTTAGGGGTGGCAGCGCCCCTTTGGGCGGAGCTCCTGAAGGGACAGGCCCTCCCCGGGGCGGAGGCACCGCCCCCGCCCCCAGCCCGCGGCCGCCCCTCCCTCCGCCCCGCCCGGCCGCGCCTGCCAACTCCCAACCCAAACAGATGCTGCCGGCCACTCGCTGACAATCTAATCGGCACTTTTGTAATGTCAAAATGCAAAAATACCCTGTTCCTTCTTCCCTCCTTCAGTCCGTCCCCAGCCCACTCACCATCCTGTCCCTGGCGTTCGCAGAAGCGCCCATCAGGCCCCCACGCCCACCCCCGGCTAAGGCTGAGCTGCTTTCCTCCCCACCCCCCTCCCAGACGAGGAGCGGAGAGGAGGGGAGCCCTGGGGTCTCGTCTAGGCTCCTCCGTTTACAAACGGTGGCCTCGGGAGAGTCACTTCTCTGCCATCTCAGGTCTTCACCCTGGAGCACCTCTGCCTCGCCTACTTCACAGGGAACAAATGAATTACTCTGGCATTCTGGAGGCTTCTTGGGGCAGGAGCGGCAGAGGTCAATGAGTCAGGGTCAGGTTCCTGCCCCCAGAGGGCTCTCAGCCTCCCAGAGGGAGAGGAGAGAAGGAGGGCTCCAGGGATGCCAAGCAGAGTAGAAGCCAGACTGCATACTCAAGAGGAAGGAGGAATCCATCGTCGCCCTTGGATTTGGAGAAGGCGTCAGGGAGGTGGCGATGCAGAGGGCAAGACAGGCATACTCCAGAAGCAGAATGCTTTCTGAGTTTGGCTCCTGGTTGTCACACTACTGAGTGACCAGGGCAGGATACTTAACCTCCCTCAGCCTCAGTTTCTCCCTCTATAAGAGTCCTACCTAACTCGAGAGGTTATAGGGGGAAGCAAAGCTTTATGCACCTCCTCTTGGGTGTAGCAAGTGCTTACTAAATGTTGGCTCTCCCCATGATCACTGGGTATTTGGGCTGACAGCTCCGTATGAGGGGCGCTGGGACAGTGTATCTGTTGGGTGTTGCTGGTCCACCATCTTACCAAACCCTCTTTACTGATGGCCACCTCTGGATTTTCCTTTGGGGGACCAACCTTTCCTCACTGGCAGTCCCTGAAGTTCAAGAGGGGGTCCAGGGTGGGCAGAGGGCCACAGTTCCCCAGTCAAAGCAATCTTTTTTGATTGGTTTAAGGATGGGCACTTGATTCAAGGCTATGTAATAAGCAGACTGGTTGAAGCTGCAAGAAAAAAAAAACCCTTTTTCCACTGGGGGTTAGTAAGCTGATTGGCTATAGGACCGGCACTAGTAGTGACCATCTGGTCACCATCTAGGAAAAGCTGGCAGCAATCATCAGCCCACACAGCTGCAAAATCGAGATATGAAGACTGACATATTCTTTTTTTTTTTAAGATTTATTTATTTATTTATTCATGATAGAAGAGAGAGAGAGAGAGAGAGGGGCAGAGACACAAGCAGAGGGAGAAGCAGGCTCCATGCCGGGACCCCGACACGGGACTCGATCCCGGGACTCCAGGAACACGCCCTAGGCCAAAGGCAGGTGCCAAACTACTGAGCCACCCAGGGATCCCCAAGACTGACATATTCTTGACATCAGTTGAGTACCTAGATCAAGCTGTGCCTGAACTCCTTAACCTTTCTGTCACAGTGCATATTCTGGCACATAATTTTTTTTCCCCACATAAGCCATTAATTTTGAGTTGGATTTCTGGCACTTAAACTGAAAGAGTCCTGATGGGTACATCCACTACGGAGAGAGACAGGACTGCCCTCAAGAGGCTGTAGAACATGATGGAGTCAGAGCCGGAGAACTGCAGCTTCACCATGTCCTGCTTTCTGGGGAAAGTGACATTTCCTCACCTGTAAAAGGTGCACAGCATTGTTCACCTTCTAGAATGTGTACCCATCCCTCAGCTTCAACAATTATCAACACATGGCCAAATGTTGATTCATTTCTTCTTCCACATTATTTTCTTGGCATCCATCAAAACAAATCCTAGACACCATAGCATTTCAACTTAAATACATTAGTATGCCTTTCTAACAAATAAAGACTCCTTTAAAATCTCTTAGAGGGTAGCCCAGGTGGCTCAGCAGTTTAGCGCCACCTTCAGCCCAGGGTGTGATCCTGGAGACCTGGGATCGAGTCCCACGTCGGGCTCCCTGCATGGAGCCTGCTTCTCCCTCTGCTTGTGCCTCTGCCTCTCTCTCTCTCTCTCTCTCTCATGAATAAATAAATAAAATCTTAAAAAAATAAATAAAATCTCTTAGAATTTTTCATAAAATTGAATTGACTTTATAGATTAATTGAGGAATGATATTGAGACTTCCATCCATGAATGTAGTATATTTGTCCACATATTTATGTCTTCTGTTATGTCCTTTAATATAATTTTATAATTTTCTCTGTAAAGGTCTTATATTTCATTAGATTTTTTCCCCAATAGGCATATTATAGTTTTGTTGCTATTTTGAATGGATTCTTCTTATTTGGGTTGTAACCATGTTTTCTTTTTTTCCTTCTAAAGATCAACTTTGTTTCCAATAAAATACATCTTTCTTTCCATACAACAAAACACACTCATTTTAAGTGCATGGTTCCATTAGTTTTGACAAATGTATATACCCAAGTAATAGT
The DNA here is from genome assembly GCF_018345385.1 of Vulpes lagopus. NCBI lineage: Eukaryota > Metazoa > Chordata > Mammalia > Carnivora > Canidae > Vulpes > Vulpes lagopus. Next base: position 107,098,049 of record NC_054826.1, on the reverse strand, counting down.
CACCATAATCAAGATATGAAATATTTCCATTTCCCCTAAAATTTCCCTCATGCCCTTCTACAACCAATCCTTATCCTCAGCCCCAGACAACCACTAATCTGCTTTTTGTCAGTATAGAATTTTCTATGCAAATAAAATCATACAGTATGGGTCTGGCTTTTTTCTTTTTGTTTTTTTTTTTTTATTTTATTATTTTTTTTTTTGGCTTTTTTCATTCAGCATGTTTTGAGATTCACCATGTAACTGTATGTCACATAAGAATTTTTATTTTACCCAAGCACAATACCATTATGTAATACATAATTACACCTAAAAAATGTTAGCAATAATTTCTTATGTTCACCTTTACATGATTACCTAAAAAAAAAAAAAAAGACTCAGCAGTCAATCTTAATATCACTTAAAGTAGGATAAGCAGACATTATGTATCTCCTATAAAATGATGCAATAAGCATGTAGTAGTACCTCTGTAGTATTGTTACCAAAATCATCATTATCATCATCACCAGCATCTTGAATCTAATCAAGCCTCTAGCTCTATTAGCCTGTATGAAATAAGGGGGATAGAATAACAGGTTAAATAATACCATGAGGAAGCAATTACGTCTACAATGTGAAAATGTGTGGATCTAGAAATGTGTGAAAATTTTATAGGACAAATTACTTGGTTTCAACAAATAAATGGCATTAAAAGAAAAGGAAGGAAAACAGTAAGTCTTTAAAAATGTCAATCAACTGTCATATTTGGGCTTTCTTTGGATCCTGATTCAACCATAAAAGAAGATTTTTTAAATTAGCATCTGTCACTTAAAACCAAAAGAGTCCTGACTTCTCCAGGCAGCACTAGGTACCCGGTGCAGCACTAACATTCCATTGCTGGGGTCTCAGGAGCCCTGTGAGCTATTTTACTGTTCCTCTTTTCCAGGTGACGAAATTGAGGTTCAGAGGAGATGAATGACTTACCTAAGGTCATGCAAACTGGGATTCAAATACAAATATGCTGACTCTGGAACCCAGGAGTCCATTCAAACTGTCCAGGCAACCCTCTCAGAGCAGATGGGTTTACAAACTGAAAGGCAGGTGGGACGGCAAGCCAGGAAGAAGCACGGTGGACACTCCATAGGTGATGCAATGGATGAATGATGCCATATTAAAACTGGGTCTTAAAAAAAAAAAAAAACTGGGTCTTGGAGATGCCTAGGTGGCTCAGCAGTTTAGTATCAGCCTTTGACTCAGGTCATGATTCCAGGGTCCCGGGATTGAGTCTCACATCAGGCTCCCAAGGGAGCCTGCTTCTCCCTCTGCCTATGTCTCTGCCTCTCATGAATAAATAAAATATTTTTTAAAAAATAAAAATAAAATTTGGTTTTGAATAAAAGTTTGCCAAACAGAGAAGGGAAAGGATAAGGGGAAGTAATTCCAGTGAAGGGAAGGAAGAGACAAGGACATTGTAGGGAATGGTGAGCTCTTCACCTTGGCCAAAGCCTCAGGTGCCTGGGGTGAAGGGGAAGGTGGTAAAGCTGGGAGGATCAGCAGGAGGCAGATCAGGAGGGCTCTCAACCCATGTCTTCTCAAGGAGTTTGTTCCTAAGACAAGGAGAAGTGCACACAAGTCTCTAAGCAAAGAACTGATGGGGTCTCGCGTGCAAGGGGTCCCTCTGATAGTCTGGTCCCTTGCTCCTCTGGCTCCCCAGCCTCCTCTCAGCTGGTCTTCCAGCTGCCTTTAGGTTCACTCTGACCCACATTCAAGAACGAGTCCCTGCAGGAGGCATATAAGGATGCCTTTCCCACAGGCTCAGGCCTAAGCCAACCTTGCCAGACGCTTCTGGCTGGCCGTCTGCTCAGGCTGCCTTTCTCACATTTACGAGATGATCATCACTCCTCTTTTATGGAGAAAAGAAGTGAGAACTCCTTCAACCCCTCCACTCCCACCAACAACAGCACCTCCAGTCCCTATAAATAGTCACAGACTGTCACCACAGAGATGTCCTACTTGGGCTCTGGGCTCACTCCTTCTTGGGACACACCCCATTTCTTCAGCGGCCTCACTCTGTCCCTCAACCCTTGCACTGCCAAGTTCTACTCTCCACGGACCCCTTCTCTTGGGTGTGTACAAAGGCTCTGCGCCTTTGGGGGAGCCTCTTTCAACTTGGCAGCTTCAAACCACTTCCCTATCTTACTCCTGCCCTTCACCATCAAGTTTCTTGAAAGAACTGTTTACGCTTACTGCCCTCACTTCCTCATCTTCTATTTACTCCTCCACTTATGTGAGTCTGGCTCCAGTTCCCACCATCAAACACAGACTTGCCCTCACCAAGGCCACCGATAACCTCCTGATCATGAAATCAACTGTTTTGGTGATCATCTGATGTCCCCTGACTACTTTTCTTGGTGTCCCTCTCCTGCTTCTTTGCGTTGCTCTGCAGCTCTCTCAACTGCCTGCAGAGCAACTCCCTTTGCTTGGCTTGTGGAGTGCTCCCAGGGCTCTGCTTCTTCTGGCTCTCAGAATCCCCACACTATCTCATCCACATCTGCACCTGTGTTCCATAGTTCTGACGTCTCCACCTGCACATCCTGTTAGCACTTCAGGGAGGGCCTCCCAGAGGAAGAGGTCTTGACCTTGAATCTCTCCTTTTCCGTCTGTGCCCAGCACCCCTGTCTGAGTTGTGTTGCTTGGACCATTGCACTAGTTCTCTGACTAGTGACCACACTCTGATTCCTCTTTTATGGCATGGCCAGAGTCACCTTCATGATCATAATATGCCTACCCTAAAAAACCCTATCAGTTCCTCAAACAAAAAAGCTGAAACTCCCCCAGCACCATGTATAAAGCCCATCCTGATCTTCCTCTTCTTGCTATTCATCGTTAACCAAAGCCAACATGCTCCCTCACTCCTCTGGTCCAGAGGCTGGACCCTCAGATGTCTACAAGGGGAGGAGAGAAGACAGCTGGTCCAGTTACCTGTTGCAGAGTAAAATACTCCAAAATTTAACACTATTAGTGCTCAGAGTTAGTGTTAGACTCTCATTATTCTAGGGTTTTGAGAGGGAGTGTGCCAAGAGAGAGCACCTCAAGATGGTAAGCCAGGTGATGGACAGGGGTCCTTTTACCACATTCTACTATTAAGCAGTCACATGACCAGCCCAGATTCCAGGGGAGAAGAATTTGACTCTTCCTTTTGATGCAGTGGAGAGTCAGAGATTTTGCAGCCATCTTAATGAATGGGGTACAGAGGACTGGAGGGTAACATGAGCAGTTGATGTGGGTCAGGTGGACTACAACAGAGAGTGGAGGGGCTGTGGCTGCACTAGCCCTTTGTTACCACTCAGGAATGTGGGCCCTGTGAAGCTAAACCCAATTTTTCAAGACAAGTTAGAAATATGGATTTTTATATGAAAGCTCCAGATCTTTCATGTTGGCAGCTAATTCAAAAATTTCTAAAAATGTTATATGAGCAAAACTAAATATGTCTTTGGTTTGGATGTGGTTTTTCTGGCTAGCAATTTTTTGGACTCTGTTCTTTGCCCTTGGCACAGGACTGAAATCTCTTACTCTGTGTTTGTTACCAAACTCTTCTGTACCTTACTTATCCTTTTAAGACACGGGTCCAAACTCCTTTCTCTGTGAAGCCTTCCCCGCCCCACCCTCCCCCACACTGCCACTCCTAGACTGGTTTCTTTTCTCCTCTGTGCCAGTGACCCCTGGTGCCTTTCTCTATCAAGGTAATTCATATATTGGAGTTTTATTTCTCCAGCATAGGGCCCAACATTCAATAAAAAAAAAAAAAAAATTCTTTCTTTCCCAATACTGCTAATCAACCACCAACTCATATACACTCTACCTTCACCATTTTTCTTTCCTGGCCGGTCCACTGCCATTATCCCTGTTCAACCCCTCCTCACTTCTGCCCAGAATGATTCCAAGAGCCTCCCCAATCCCAATCTCCTCCACTGCCTTCAATCCCTGTCCCTTAGCCAGACTCCTTTTCCTAATGCACAGCTCTGACCATGTCAGTCCCATTTCCTTTATTCTTCAGAATAGAATCCACTCCAGGGACTGGGTTAGAGGACCTAAGTTTTGTGCCTGTCCATTATCTCTGGTCCAGGAGTGGAAGTAGCACCAATCAATGTCAGCTTTGGGTGTTTTTCTTCTGGAGTCATTTCTGTCACTATGTGAGGAAAGCCTTCCTGAGAATGAGGCCAACGAAGGAAAACCAAGTGGGAGTGAGGTGTGGGGACAAAAAATGATACAGAGTGATTTGATGATTTTGCTGAGCCCCTTGATCTAATTGTGCCTGAACAAATACATTCCAGGTTTTCCAGTTCTCAGAGTCACAGTGAGATAAACAGCCTGTTGGCTAGGCTCAGGGGCCTGCTTTGACTAATCTGAAAAGCAGAAGTGATATGCACATAAAGCAAAGGACATTCAGCAAAGAAGGCCCCAGCTTGATTTATTTATTTCCAACATGCTGCATTTTCAAAGAACCAGACCCATCACGGACCAACTTCCATTTTGGAACCAAATTCACCACACATGGGAGCTCTAGGGAGAATTTTATTCCAAAGCCTTGTCAGCCCCAGGTAGGGTCTCTTCAAATGATACAAATCCCTCCTGTAGTCTCCTTTGGAGGTTCTTCAATAGAATTTTGGGACATTAACACTAGAAGTGACCTTTTCCCTTCCTTCTTTTTATGGGTGATGAAACTAAGGCCCAGAGACCAATTAGTTAGAGTCTGAACAAAACTTTCCACAAAGTAAAATCAGGGTGGAAGAAAGAACAGTGCCTGGCAGGTAAAAACACACATGAAACCGCATGATTTAGGTAGGTACAGTCACTGAATCATCTATGTTTCTGATAATATAGGAGTCTCATTGTACATGAATATTAGGATAATGAGATTTTGGATTTTTTTGACTTTAGATTTTTTTAAATTTATTTATTCATGAGACACATACACAGAGAGAGAGAGAGAGAGGCAGAGACATAGGCAGAGGGAGAAGTAGGCTCCCTGCAAGGAGCCCAATGTGGGATTCAATCCCGAGACTCCAGGATCACGCCCCCGGGCCGGAGGCAGGTGCTCAACCCCAGGTGTCCCATTGGGTAATGAGATTCTGAACAGTAGTTACAGAAGTTGTTCTTATGTTGTTATCAGAATTTCAGAAAAGCATGTGTGCCTTTTTTCATTGCTAGAAGGCAATGTATATAAATATAAATACATACATAAATATTACACACACACAATTGCAGTACTACTTAAAAGCTAGAAAGACTAAATCCATTTGAAGAAACTGAGGGCTAAAGAGTCAAGTAACCTCTAAACTCACCAATAAGTTAGTGGCAGAGTCCAAAATTCAAGTCAACGATTTTTCTCACCATATCCTAGCTGTTTCTGATGGTGAAGTAGACATTTGTTGGTTTTCCCCGATCATTACCATATAGAATAGATGTGATTCTATTCCTATTCCTAGTCTATACTCTAGTAACAGGAACCAGAATTTCCTTTGGAAGTCTGTCATGGTGCTATGATGGTTGCCTACCAAAACCCCCATTTTGGGAATCCCTGGGTGGTTCAGCGGTTTAGCGTCTGCCTTTGGCCCAGGGCGTGATCCTGGAGTCCTGGGATTGAGTCCCACGTCGGGCTCCCTGTGTGGAGCCTGCTTCTCCCTCTGCCTGTGTCTCTGCCTCTCTCTCTCTGTGTGTCTTTCATGAGTAAATAAATAAAAATCCTAAAAAAAAAAAAAAAAAAAAAACAGAAACATTTTGCTCCAAATGATTCAATCATGGAAACCCTATCGCTCCTGCTAGTGATTGGTTCAGAAATGATCATTTGTCTTAAACTAGCCAATGAGACCAGAAGTCATTAGGGGTGGCTTCATGGAAAGATGTCCTTACTCACAAGAAAAGATACACTGATGGGATCCCGGGGTGGTGCAGTGGTTTAGTGCCTGCCTTTGGCCCAGGGCCTGATCCTGGAGACCCAGGATTGAATCCCACGTCAGGCTCCCGGTGCATGGAGCCTGCTTCTCCCTCTGCCTGTGTCTCTGCCTCTCTCTCTGTGTGACTATCATAAATAAATAAAAAATTTAAAAAAAAAAAGATACACTGGTGATTGCTTTCTTCTAAAACTTGTAATTATTTGACTCCTTCCTTATAGTCACCTTAGTAAGTATGAAATGGAGTCTCATTGTGCTTCTCCTTTTTTTTTTTTTTTTAAAGATTTATTTATTTATTCATGAGAGATACACAGGGAGAGGCAGAGACATAGGCAGAGGGAGAAGCAGGCCCTCGCAGGGAGCCTGATACAGGACTTGATCCTGGACCTCGGGATCACAACCTGAGCCAAAGGCACACGCTCAACTGCTGAGCCACCCAGGCATCTCTTGTGCTTCTTACGTTCATTTCCCTTATGTACTTATTGGCCATTTGTATATTTTTTCTTTTTTCTTTTTCTTTTTTTTTTTTTTTGCATATTTTCTTTGGAGCAACGTCTATTCAGATCTTTTGTTTACTCTCAATTGGCCTTTTTATTATTTTTTTTAAAGATTTTATTTATTTATTCATAAGAGACACAGAGAGAGAGAGTCAGAGACACAGGTAGAGGGAGAAGCAGGCTCCATGCAGGGAGCTTGACATGGGACTCGGCCCTCGGACTCCAGGATCACACCCTGGACTGAAGGCTGCGCTAAACTGCAGCCTGAGCCACCCAGGCTGCCCCTGGCCTGTCTTTTTATTTTTATTTTATTATTATTTTAGTCTTTTATTTATTTATTTTAAAGATTTTATTTATTTATTCATAAGAGACACAGACAGAAAGAGAGAGAGAGAGAGAGAGAGGCAGAGGGGGAGCAGGGCTGCCAAGCAGGGAGCCCATGCAGGACTTGATCCTGGGACTCCAGGATCACCACCCGGGTCGAAGGCAGAGAGGCAGAGGGGGAGCAGGCTCCAAGCAGGGAGCCCAATGCAGGACTTGATCCTGGGACTCCAGGATCACCACCCGGGTCGAAGGCAAGTGCCAAATCGCTGAGCCACCCAGGGATCCCTGGCCTGTCTTTTTAATACCGAATTTAAATTTTAGATATCTGGATATATTTTGGATATAAATTCTTATAAGATGAATGATTTGCAAATTATTTTCTATGCTGTGAGTTGTTTTCTCACTTTCTTGATGGCATCTTTTGAAGATCAGAAATTTTAAATTTTCATGAAATCCAAGTTATCTGTTTTTTCTTTTGTCGCTTATGCTTTTGGTGACATGTCTAAGAAACCACTGCCAAATTCAAGGCCATGGAGACTTATCCCTATGTTTTTCTCCAAAAGTTTTACAGTTTTAGCTTTTACATGCAAGCTTTTGATTGATTTTGAGTTAATTTTTGTATATGGTATGAGGAAGCATGTCTAAATTCATTCTTTGTATATGTGTATACAATTATGCTAGAACCATTTGTTCAATGACTCTTTTTCCTCCATTGAATTATCTTGAGTACTACATTGTCTTAATTATTGTAACTTGGTAGTAAGTCTTGAAATTGTGAGTCCTCAAAATTTGTTCTTCAAGATTATTTTGGCTATTCTGGAACCCCTTGAGTTCCCATGTGAATTTTAGAATACACTTGCCAATTTCTATATTAAAAAGCCGCTGGGGAGGGGATCCCTGGGTGGCGCAGCGGTTTGGCGCCTGCCTTTGGCCGAGGGCGCGATCCTGGAGACCGGGGATCGAATCCCACATCCGGCTCCCGGTGCATGGAGCCCGCTTCTCCCTCTGCCTGTGTCTCTGCCTCTCTCTCTCTCTCTCTCTCTCTCTCTCTCTCTCTCTCTCTCTCTGTGACTATCATAAATAAATAAAAATTAAAAAAAAAAAAAAAGCCGCTGGGGTCAGGGTACCTGGGTGGCTCAGTCACTTAAGCTCAGCGTCATGATCCCAGGCTCCCTGCTCAGCGAGGAGCCTGCTTCTCCCTCTCCCTCTGCCCTCCTCACGCCCTGCTTGTGCTCTCTCTTTCACTCTCTACCTCAAATAAATAAAATCTTTAAAAAAAAAAAAAATGTGTCTCTCATTCATTAGAGACACACAGACAGAGGTAGAGACGTAGGCAGAAGGAGAAGCAGGAGCCCTGTGGGGAGCGCGATGTGGGACTCAATCCCCAGGCTGGGATCATGCCCTGAGCCAAGGCAGACGCCCAACTGCTGAGCCACCCAGGTGTCCCTCAAATAAATGAAATCTTTTTTTTTTAAGATTTTATTTATTTATTCATGAGAGACACACAGAGAGAGGCAGAGACATAGGCAGAGGGAGAAGCAGGCTCCCTGCAAGGAGCCCGATGTGGGACTCAATCCCAGGACCCCAGGATCACGCCCTGAGCCAAACGCAGACACTCACCACTGAGCAACCCAGCCATCCCTAAAAAAATATTAAAAAAAAAAAAAGCCACTGGGGTTCTGATAGGGTTTGTGTTTAATCTGTAGATCAATTTAACAACATTGTGTCTTCTGATCCATGAGAATATAGAGTATCTTTCCATTTGTTTAGATCGTCTTTAAAATCTCTCAAAAATTATTTGAAGTTTTCAGAATATATGTTTTATATTTCTTTTGTTAAATTTATTCTCAATTATTTTATTCTTCTTGGTGCAATAAATTGATCATTTCCTTAATTTCCTTTTTGGATTATTCGTTGCAAGTGATCATACTACAATTGATTTTTGCATATTGACATTATATCCTACAACTTTGCTGAACTCATTAATTAGTTCCGGGGTGGCTTTTTTTATTATTATTATTATAGTGAAAAAGACATAACTAATGAGACCAACTGATAACAAATTTTAAGTATATAGTACAATATTGTCAACTGTGACCAAGTGTTGTACAACAAATCTCTTTTCACCTGTATGACTGAAATTCTGTACCTATTGAACAGCAATCCCCTATTTTCTACTTTCCTCAGCCCTTGGCAACCACCATTCTAATTTTTGTTTCTATGAATTTGATTACTTTAGATGTTGCATTTAGTGGAATCATGCGGTATTTGTCTTTTGGTGACTGGTTTGCTTCACTTAATGAGTTTAATACCCTCAAGTGAATATAATACCCATGTTATAGCATGGCAGGATTTTCTTTTTTATGGATGGATAATATTCCATTGTATGTATATACCACATTTCCTTTTTCCTTTCATCCATCAATGGACACTCAGGTTGTTTCCATATCTTGGCTCCTGTGAATAATGCTGCAAATGGACTTGGGTGTGCAAATATCTCTTCAAGTTCCTGATTTAAATTCTTTCTGGGTAATTACCCAGAGATGGATTGCTAAATTGCTAAATCATTTGGTCATTCTATTTCTTTTGTAACTTTCATACTGTTTTTATAGTGGCTACATCATTTTACATTTCCACCAACAATGCAGAAGAGTTCTAATTTTTCTACACCCTCACCAACACTTCTCATTTCCAGTTTCATTTTTTTATAATGATCATCCAAATAGGTGTGAGGTGATGCTTTACTGTGGTTTTGACTTGCATTTTCCTTTTTTTAATTTATTTTTTATTTTTTTATTTATGATAGGCACACAGTGAGAGAGAGAGAGGCAGAGACATAGGCAGAGGGATAAGCAGGCTCCATGCACTGGGAGCCCGACGTGGGACTCGATCCCGGGTCTCCAGGATTGCGCCCTGGGCCAAAGGCAGGCGCTAAACCGCTGCGCCACCCAGGGATCCCCTGACTTGCATTTTCCTGATAATTAGTGATGTAGTCCTCATTTCTTAGTGGATATTTAAGATTGTTTATATACAAGATAATGTCATCTGCAAATAGAGATACTTCTTCCTTTCTGATCTGGATGCCTTTAATTCATTTTCTTGACTAATTTTCCTGGCTAGAATATGCAGTACAATATCAAATAGAAGTGGCAAGAGTGGGGATCCCTGGGTAGCTCAGCAGTTTAGCGCCTGCCTTTGGCCCAGGGCATGATCCTGAAGTCCCAGGATGGAGTCCCACATCAGGCTTCCTCCCTGCATGGAGCCTGCTTCTCCCTCTGCCTGTAGCTCTGCCTCTCTCTCTCTCTCTCTGTGTTTCTCATGAATAAATAAAATCTTAAAAAAAAAAGAAGAAGAATAAGAAGAAGAAGTGGCAAAAGTGGATATCTTTGTCTTGTTCCTGAACTTTCACCATTAAGTATGATGTTGGCTGTAGGATTTTCATAGATGCTGTTTATCAGGTAGAGGAAATTCCCTTTACTTCTAGTTTTTTTAAAAAAATATTTTATTTATTTATTAATGAGAGACACACAGAGAGGCACAGACACAGGCAGAGGGAGAAGCAGGCTCCATGCAGGGAGCCTGACGTGGGACTCAATCCCAGGTCTCCAGGATCAGGCCCGGGCTGAAGGCAGTGCTAAACCACGGAGCCACCCAGGCTGCCCTCTAGTTAGTTTCATGTTTTTATCATGAGAAGGTGTTGGATTTTGTCAAAGTCTCTTTCTGCATATATTAAGATAATTATGTAGAGTATTCTCCTTTATTCTAATAATATAGTATATGATGTTAATTTATTTTCAGATGTTAAACCAACCTTGCATTCGTGAGATAAACCTCACTTGGTCATATAGTCTACTATATATTTTTTAAATATTTTATTTATTTATTCATCAGAGAGAGAGAGAGACAGAGACACAGGCAGAGGGAGAAGCAGGCTCTATATAGGGAGCCTGACATGGGACTCGATCCCATGTCTCCAGGATCACACCCTGGGCTGAAGGCGGCGCTAAACCACTGAGCCACTCGGGCTGCCCAATGAATGTTCAAGCCTATATTTTTTATAGTTGCTGGATTTTGTTTGCTAGCATTTGTTGGGATTTTCTTTTTCTTTTTTTAAGATTCTATTCATTTATTCATCAGAGACAGAGAGAGAGAGAGAGAGAGAGAGAGGCAGGGACACAGGCAGAGGGAGAAGCAGGCTCCATGCAAGGAGCTTGACGTGGGACTCGATCCCGGGTCTCCAGGATCATGCCCTGGGTCGAAGGCAGGTGCCAAACTGCTGAGCAACCCAGGGATCCCCCCATTTGTTGGGATTTTTGCCTCTAAATTCATAAACAATATTGATGTATAGCTTTTTAAAATTATTCTGATATCTTTGTCTAGTTTTGGTATCAGACTAATACTGGCCTTTTAGAAAGAGTTACCAAATGTTCTCTTCCTCTTCTATTTCTTGGGAGAGTCTAAAAAGAAATGGTATTAATTCTTTAAATGTTTGGTCGAATTCACCATTAAAGACTTTGAGCCTGGGCTTCTTTTTATGGGAAGCTATTTTTTTTACTAATTCAATTTCTTGTTATAGGTCTATTCAGATTTTCTATTTCTTCTTTTTTTCTATTTCTTCTTGAAATTTGGCAGTTTTTGACTTTCTAGGACTTTGTCCATTCCATCTAAGTTATCTAATTTGCTAGTATACATTTGTTCATAGTATTCCTGCATAATTTTTTTTATTTCTGTAAGGTTAGTAGTAATATCCCCAAGGTGTCTAATAACAAATTGGCTCTAAATAAATAGAAGCTGTAATAAATCAGTTGATCCTCAAATAACTTTTCTGGGGCCAGGCACTATGTTTTAAATCTCTTTCACTTTGCTGATAAGAAAAGCTATCTGTAAAAATAGACTCGAGGAATTACTAATCAGGTTTAGCAAAAACTTCCATCTGGCTTGTCCAGAATAGGCAAATCTATAGAGACAAAAACTAGGTTTCATGGTTGCCAGGGATGAAGGGTGTAGGAAAGAGATAGGGAGTGACTGCTGATGAGTGTGGGGTTTTGTTCTTGGAGAGATAAAAATCTGGAATTAGATAGTGGTGATTGATCCACAACTTTGTGAATACAGTGAGGGACAAAAACCACTGAATTGTACACTTTAAAAGGTAAACTTTATATAATATGTCTTATATTTTAATAAAACTTTTTAAAAAAGATTACATGTGGTCTTACTCTGTTCCTAATTTTTTTAAAGATTTTATTTATTTATTTGAGAGAGAGTGAGAGAGAGAGCCAGAGAGAGAGCACGAGTGGAGGGGCGGAGGAGAGGTAGAAGTAGATTCCCCATTAAGTAGGGAGACTGATTCAGGGCTATATCCCACGACCTGAGCTGAAGGCAGACACTTAACCAACTGAGCCACCCAGGCGCCCCTCTCTGTTCCTAACTTTAAGGAAGTAAATGTTTTGTTTTCCTTCTATTCAATGAAAAGACATAAGAGCTCTCTTGCTGTAAATAACATTTATTTTGTTACCATTTAAAAATATAAACCCTTTTTTATAAGAACTATGGAATATGAGGCATCTGGGTGGCTCAGTGGTTGAGCATCTGCCTTTGGTTCAGATGGTGATCCCAAGGTCCTGGGATCAAGTCCTGCATCAGGCTCCCTGCATGGAGCCTGCTTCTCCCTCTGCTGATGTCTCTGCCTTTTTCTCTGTGTCTCTCATGAATAAATAAATAAAATTTTTGAAAAAATAATTATGAAATATATATGAACCTGATTTACAATTAAATTTATGAGATTTCCCATTCAAAATTTCTTTAATTCCTTCAAACTGTAAAAAGCTGGTACAGTTTTTAGTTTTTGAGATAGCCAACACAATTTTCTATCTTCCTTCTGCAGAAGTTAAAAAAACAAGCTTAAATTAAAACAACAGAAACAGTACTTACAGCAGTTTCTAAACCTAAACATATCTTAGAAATTTGTTAATATTTCACGACTACTCCATTCCAATATTTTGTATTGGCCTTGCCATATTCCTATAACTGTTTTTTTCTTGAAGCTTCTATTTCAAAGACTCAACTAAAGAAACAGAGTATGTCCCCCAAGCCCAAACCCTTTGGTGCTATGACCAGCTATGGTGCTAACATCAGGTAACTCCCTCTCAGGGAGGCTGATGACTCAGGTCAGGGTGATGACCAGAGAAGTATAAGAATGGGGGGACTTGGTACCTATCTGAGTTGAGGGACATTTCATAAAACACTGGTGCTCCTGTTTCTTTGCATTTGAAGCATTTCTTTAGTTTGGTCAGCCACAGAATAGAAAAGAATTTCTCAATGTTTTCACAATGAAGATTTTCTAATCTCAAAAGCAATACATGCTCATTGTATATTAAATTCTGAAAGGGACGCCTGGGTGGCTTGGCATTTGAATGTCTGCCTTCAGCTCAGGGCGTGGTCCTGGAGTCCTGGGATTGAGTCCCACGTGGGACTCAAGAAGCCTACTTCTCCGAACTCTGCCTGTCTCCGCCTCTCTATGTCTCTCATGAATAAATAAATAAATAAATAAAATCTTTTTTAAAAATAAATACATATATAAATCCTGAAAGATCTGTAAAGAAAAAGTTAATCATTCACCACCAATTGCTTTCTCATTGCCCTGAGGTAACCAGTGTCAACAATTTTTTTCTAACCCCCTCCATTTTTTTAATAGTTGACACATGAAGTTAATTTCAAATGAAATGACAGCAACTTAATGTGTATTCTTGCACACCTGGTAAAGAATATCCTAATGTATTTCCCAGATAGCTCCCAAAAGTCCTGGCCAACATAAGCATTCCAATGAAGATAAGCCTAAACAAGAGAATAAAAAGAGAAAGCCAACAGACTGGGGCTCCTGGGTGGCTCAGTTGGTTAATCATCTGCCTTTGGCCTGGGTCATAATCCTGGGGTCCTTGTACCTGCTCAGGGGGGAGTCTGCTCCTCCCTCTCATTCTGCCACTCCCCCTGATGCACGTGCTTTCTCTTTCTGTCAAATAAATAAAATCTTAAAAAGAAAAAAGAGGGGCATCTGAGTGGCTCAGTGGTTCAGCATCTGCCTTTGGCTCCAGTCATGATCCCAGGGTCCTGGGATCGAATCCTGCATCGGGCTCCTCATGGGGACCCTGCTTCTCCCTCTGCCTGTGTCTTTGCTTCTCTCTGTGTGTCTCTCGTGAATAAATAAATAAAATCTTAAAAAAGGAGGAGGAAGGAAGGAAGGAAGGAAGGAAGGAAAGAAAGCAAGCCAATGGTGTGGCAAATCTTTCTGAGGTGATGGAAATGTTCTAAAAGCAGATTGAGGTAATGGTTGCACGACTCCATGAATTTGCTAAAAGTCATTAAATTGAGGACATAAATGGTTGAATGTAAATTATACCTCAGTGAAGCTGTTTTTTCATTTTTGTTTTTTAAAGTAGTCAAGGAGATAGGAGGAAAACCAGCATGGATGTGAGAGAAGGACTGCCCTCTGGAAACTACAGAATAATGCCCCTTCAGGGATATCCATACTCAACCCTGGAACCTGTGAATATGTTATCTTACATAGGTAAAAGGACTTTGCAGATGTAACTAAGTCCACAGACATGAAAATAGAGGCATTATCATGGATTATTCAGGCTAACAATGGATTACATTATTCAACGTAATCACATTAGCCTGTAAAAGCAGAGAATTTTCCCAGCTAGAAGCCAGAGAAATGTGGCAGAAGGAGAAGTCAGAGATCCTACATGATGCTGGTGGCCCTGGGATGGAGGGAGGGCTCTATGCAAGCATAGGAGTGAGTCCTCCAGGAGATGAGGGGGCTGCCAGCAGCCAGTAGCCAGGGAATGGGGGCCTTACCCCTACCTACAACCACAATGCCATTGACAATCTGAATAAGTGGATTCTTCACAGAGCCTCCAGAGTACAGCAGGCCGACATCTTGATTTCCACCTGGTGAATCCCAGAGCAGAGAAACCAGTTGAGCCAACCCTGACTTTTTTTTTTCACTTTAGACTTTTAATATTTCATACAGCGATTATGGTACATTCAGGAACCTGCCCCCCAAACCCCACTAGGAGGGCCCCCACCCCAGCTTTCCCACCCCATTTGAGGGCCCTGGATTTAGAGTGGAGGATGGGGAGGTAACCACCTCATCTGGGACTGACCCCAGAGATGTCCCTGCCCGGCCTCACCCTCCCCAGGAGTTAGGGGATAATCCCTGGGCACAGAATCCCATGCACCCCTCTGCCCTTGTCTGTGTACATACATATACACACTACGGCTCCTTAAAGAGGTGGTCAGTTCCTGGCAGGGCTCCTACTCAGTGGCATCAACCTTGAACTATAAAATTTGTGAGGCAATAAATATGTGTTATTTTAAGTCTTTAAGTTTATAGTATCTTGTTAGGGTAGCAGTAGAAAACTAATAGAATACCTAAATTATACATCTGATGGCAGACCCCATTTCAAACCTTTTAATGACTTTTATTGCCTAAAGCCAAGTAGAGTCTAAACTCCTTACTGTGGTATGGATGGCCCTCCATGCCCAGACCTCTGAGTCACTCATTAGCCAGAGGCTATATATCCAACCTGCACGCGCTCTGCTACCTCTCATCTCCCTTCTTCTCCCTCCTACACCTTTTTCATTCTTTTGGACTACACTCAAGCATCACCTATTCCAGGAAGACTTTCCTGTCTGTGTTCCATAGCACCCTCTGGATAGTTCCATCATTATAAATAATAATAATAATAATAATAATAATAATAATAATAAAATAGTATAGTGTATATCTACACTTATAAAGTATTACAATGAACTATTTACATACATTATTCCCCCCTTAGGCTGTAACTTCTTCAGGGCAGGGTCAAGTCTTACACCTTTGCTTCCCCAGGGCCTTGTACATCGTGGATGCTCACCAAATACTATTTACATGTCCCATTTGGAAGAGAAAGTTTTGGTAACTAATAAAGAAGCTCGTTATTCTAGAAACAGTTTAGATTCTGAAGTGCTATTCACATGTCCATTCATTTGTAAGGAAGTAAGTGGGGGTTGGGCTAGCATTCCTGAGATACATTTCCATGAAACTGGACTATGAGCTTGTTAGAACAAGCTCCTCTTATCCTCCTTGCAGATGTCTTTACAGAACATTGTTGTTGACATCTGTGGCAGAAGAAAACCGCCTCCCTTGATATCTTCGGGTCAGAGGTATCTCCCTGCAGCCACACCCATCCACACTTGCCACCTGGTTATTCATTTGGATGCTGTCTATGTCAGAAGGGCCTTGGTATATGAACCTACCAGTCAGATGACTAAAGTTTCCACACAGAACCTTAGCCAAGCCAAGCCTGTAAGTTTGCCTAACTAATATCAAGTGAACAGGCCTTGGAGGCATTTGACAATTGCCTTTCCTCTTCTCTTGATGATTAATGTGAGTGACCCATTTCTACAGGTTGCATCATTGGTTCATTGTTTTTCAGGATGGATTTCTATTGGGGAGAAATTCATCCCGCATACACACGACTATTCTCCATTCTCTTATGACTTATGGTTATTAACTGCTCCCAGCACACTTTCTCCTTAGTACTTTTAACACTGATGAGGGATGGCAGGGTTCACAACATTTGTAAAACACCTCAAAACCAAGCACAAACCCAGGAAACACACCAAAGATTAAGAGATAATGCTGATGCTGAGTAATGCTAAAATGCTCACACACAACCACTAATCCCATCTGTTGGTTCAAGCAGAGTTGGCACATGCTTTTTCTCGGGTACAGCTTGGTTTTCCCTATAAAGGTTTAGAAGTTGAACAAGTGGAGAAAACTTTGTGCTTCCACTTGAAATTAAAATTGTGTTATCATATTATAGCATGCTCATTTAGAGACAAATGTTCAAAACATTCACCATTAGCTTCCACAGATTGTTGAGAATGATAAATCCTGAACTGACAAGTATTTTGTTTTCTACGCTTTCTCTCTGATCTCCCCTTTTCAAAAAACTAACAACAGATAAGCTCTGTCTCAAATCTGTCGTGTAATCTAAAGGTGGCTGCACATGTTGGTAAACGAGTTTCATATTTATGTTTCTGGCATTGCCGAACCCTTGGAAACATTTTCCTTTTCCTTCAAACGCATTTACAGTGCTCAAACATCAGGTACAATCCTGAGATCCTGAACTTCTACTTTTTTACTCACACTATACCTGGTGCAATCATATGACATCACTAACACCAACCAAGAATCTTCTCAGGAAATGGTACAAATTATCACATTTTATCTATTTTTGTAAATGTCCTTATCAACATTCAAACGTGTAAATGTTTTCCTGCAACACTCTGAAGCTGAGTAACATGATAGGATACTCTCATCTGGCACAAAATCCAATCTTATCCTAGCCCTTGGGATTTCTTTATAATCTGTCCCTTGGGATCTTCTCCACACGACTCTAATTCCTGACCCCTTCATTTCAGGCAAACTCACAGTCTCTGGCTTTTGGTTTTCTCATCACTTCCTTTTACCTATTCCAACCCAGCCCATATCCCTGAGGTCCCAATTGTACCAGAAAGCTATTCCTCTTCTGACCTTCTAAATAATTTATCAAGAATTAGACAATTTGGGGTGTGTGGGTGGCTCAGCCAGTTAAGCATCTGCCTTCAACTCAGGTCCTAGGGATAAAGCCCCACGTTGGGCTCCCTGCTCAGAGGGGAGCTTGCTTCTCCCTCTCCCTCTGCCTGCCACTCCCCCTGCTTGTGCTCTCTCTCTCTCTCTCTCTGTCAAATAGATAAACTCTTTTTTTTTTCAAGATTTTATTTATTTATTCATGAGAGACACACACACACACAGAGAAGCAGAGACACAGGCAGAGGGAGAAGCAGGCTCCATGCAGGGAGCCTGACGTGGGACTCGATCCTGGGTCTCCAGGATCAGGCCATGGGCTGAAGGTGGCACTAAACCACTGAGCCACCAGGGCTGCCCAATAAACTCTTTTTTAAAAAAATAATTAGACAATTTACTCACAAACAAATTGGATGTCTGCACCTTATACTTCAAGAAAAGGTTTACTGTTAAAAATCAGATTAGGGATCCCTGGGTGGCGCAGCGGTTTAGCGCCTGCCTTTGGCCCCGGGGCGCGATCCTGGAGACCCGGGATCGAATCCCACGTCGGGCTCCCGGTGCATGGAGCCTGCTTCTCCCTCTGCCTATGTCTCTGCCTCTCTCTCTCTCTCACTGTGTGCCTATCATAAAAATAAAAAAAATAAAAATAAATAAATAAATAAAAATCAGATTAAAATCAAAATGGCATGTTAAATACAGGTATTTACCTCTCTGTTCCTGCCAGATAATAACTGCAGTAAGAAGATTTTTCTAATGCCACAAGCCTACAAGCACAATAAGAATGGAAAAGAAGGGATGCCTGGGTATCCCTGAAGGGGGAACCTGAGCTTCTTTCCGCCTTTGGCTTAGGGTGTGATCCCGGGTTGGGGGATTGAGTCCTGCATCAGGCTCCCTGTGCCTTCTTCCTCTATGTCTCTGCCTCTCTGTCTCTCATGAATAAATAAATAAAATCTTAAAAAGAAAAAAAAAAAGGCTTCAGAGCAAGGTCTTTAGGAAAATAAAACCAATAGAAAATCTAATGTGTTTGAGTGTAATGAGATATTTATACCTCAAAGGAGAGTTTAAGATGGAACTACTGGGGATCCCTGGGTGGCTCAGTGGTTTAGCGCCTGCCTTTGGCCCAGGGCGTGATCCTGGAGTCTCAGGATCAAATTCCACATCGGGCTCCCTGCATGGAGTCTGCTTCTCCCTCTCTGCCTCTCTCTCTCTCTCTCTCTCTGTGTGTGTGTGTGTGTGTCTCTCATGAATAAATAAATAAAACCTTTAAAAATGGAATTAGTGTTGTACATACAAAGCAAACAAAACAAGAACAGGACATAATTATTAACTCAGTAGGGAAAAGAGGAACAAAAAGTGCAGGAAAAGAAAAGTAACTACCTGGTTCAGCTGTGGATACATTTACATAGTTACAGTGATGTCAACTGGGAATATCTATGTAACTAAAACTGTGTGTGATACAGTAACATGGTGGGGGGTGGGGAGGAAGACAGGAAGTGAAGGAAAGATGAGTTAGTTTCAATCTCCAAAATGATCATAAAAAATACCTAAAACCAAAAAAAAAAAAAAAAAATCAAGAAACAGCAATATGCACATGCTATTTGTTTTTTTTTTAAGGTTTTATTTGGGGTGCCTGGGTGGCTCAGTTGGTTTAGCATCTATCTTCCACTCAAGTCATGATCTCAGGGTTGAGACTGAGCCCAGCATCAGGCTCCCTGTGTGTTCAGTGAGGAGTCTGCTTCTCTCTCTCTCTGCCTCTCTCCCTCTCCAAAATAAATAAGTAAATCTTCTTTAAAAAAAAAAAAAGAAGAAGAAGAAGAAGAAAGAAAGAAAGAAAGAAAGAAAGAAAGAAAGAAAGAAAGAAAGGTTAGTTACTAAAAAAAAAAAGATTTTCTTTATTTAAGAGAGAGAGAAAAAAAAGAAAAAAAAAAGAGAGAGAGAGTACAAGCAGGGGAGGGGCAGAGACAGAGGGAGAAGCAGACTCCTCACTGAGCAGGAAGCCTGAGGCAGGGCTGGATCCCAGGACCCTGAGATCATTACCCGAGCCGAAGGCAGATGCTTAACCAACTGAGCCACCCAGGCACCCAGAGCATGCTGTTTAGATATTTGGAGACCATAAAGGAATTCGCTAATGAGGTTGAATATGGTGCTTCTGGAGAAGAGGAAACAAGGGATGGAGGACCCAGGTTTTTCATAATAAGCCACACAGAATTCCTAAACATGCACATATGTAACTTTAGAAGATAAGAACTAAAAAAACTCAATTGAGATGGAGGAGAATTTTCTCACTTGCTGTATGTCTGCATTTTTATAAGAAGCATATATTTATTTTTATAGATATATATAAAGATGCTTTTATTGATCAAAAGAAGAAATTTGTTGAAAATAAATATTTCCAGGGGTGCCTGGATGCCTCAGTCACTGGTCAAGCCCACATCATGCTCCCTGCTCAGCCAGGAATTCTGCTTTTCCCTCTCCCTCTGCCACTCTCCCTGCTCATTCTCTCTCTCTCTCTCTCTCTCTCTCTCTCAAATAAATAAATAAAAAGAAAGAAAGAAAGAAAGAAAGAAAGAAAGAAAGAAAGAAAGAAATATTTCCAGTCAGTGGTTTGGCAACCATCCATCCAGAGACATATACTTCACCTTTATATATATAATATATATATATATATTAAAGATTTTATTTATTTATTCATCACACACACACACACACACACACACACACACACACACAGATGCAGAGACACAGGCAGAGGGAGAAGCAGGCTCCATGCCGGGAGCCTGACGTGGGACTTGATCCCCAGACTCCAAGATCATGCCCTGAGCCAAAGGCAGATGCTCAACTGCTGAGCCACACAGGCATCCCATACTTCACCTTTATAAATTATTATTTGTAATGCTGAGGCACTTTTAAAATATGGCTATAAAATTTTTAATGGCTTGAAGCAATAACCATTTTATTGAGCTTATAATTCTGTGTCTTGGCTGAGCAATTCTTCTGAACCATAAATTCTTTGACACTTCTCCTGTCATAGGGGTGGTCTAGGGTCTTCATCTGGGCAAGCTGTGACTGCTTCAATAAACAGAGGGTGGTGGAAGGGATGCTAGTGACTTCCAAGTATGGGTCATTAAAGGCCATGCAGTTTTTACCCTGCTCACTGGAATGCTTGTTCCTGGAATCTGGAACTTCCAGGTAAAAAGTCCAACTTCTTGGACTTCTTCAAGGATTACACCTTGCCATAATCATGCTAGTTAGGATAGCCATTGACACTATGGTTGACAGTCCCATTTGAGCCTGCCCCCAACCATCCTAGGCCAGGTGACTGATGAGTTAAGAAGCCATCTTGGAAGTGGGTGCTCCAGCCATAGCTATTCCAACCCTGGTTGGAAGAGTTATCCCCAGCCATTCAGGTCATCCAAGCTGAGGCTGGACATTGTATAACAGGGTATAGCTTTTCCTGATATGCTTTTTCCAAATTCCCAACCCACAGAATCAATAAGTAAAGTTTTTTTAAAAAAAGAACTCATTTTATGCTACTAAATATTGTGATGGTTTGTTACATAGTAGCAGATAAATACAACAAAAGCTAAGGGAAGGGGCCTTTGGCTGGCTCAGCCAGTAGAGCATGTGACTCTTAATCTCAGGGTGGTAAATTTGAGCCCCATGTTGGGCATGAAGCCTACTTTAAAAAAACAGGGGAAAAAGCAGCATGTAACTATGCATCAATATACTCACCATGAATAAGACAATGCTTAAGACTATTACAATACTAAATTAATCACTGGATGCTAAATTGATGATGCATAAATTAGATACTGAACGTGAAATTAATGAACAATTATCTCATTACATGTACTAAATCTCTTTATCTTCTAACACTAAATTAATATCTGAGTTTTTTTAAGATTTATTTATTTATTTATTTATTTAAGAGAGAGAGAGAGAGAGAGAACAGGAGGGGCAGAAGAAGAAGGAGAGAGAGAATCTCAAGCAGACTCCTCACTAAGCATGGAGCCTAACACAGGGCTCCATCCCATAACCCTGAGATCATGACCTGAGCCAAAGTCAAGAGCTGTTTGGTTAACTGACTGAACCATCCAGATATCACAATATGTGCGATTTTAATGACCATTTCAAGAATATCTATCTCTTCCATTTCCTTCATCCCTTTTAGATCTTGATGAAGAAGCAATGGCGGAGCGTTTAAAGGAACAAGAGTGGCTGCATAGGAGACTATGACAGAGACTAGAAGAAGAGCCACCTACTCAGGGATAAACACAAAAAACTATATAAAGCTATAGGGCTAGTGTCAGGATGGCTATAACTTGGAATGAGCTGAGGTTGTGAAACATACTATGGACAACAGTGTTTTTATAGCTATATTTGGAGCAAGAAAAAGGAAGAAATGGGCCTTGCTTAGGGTAGATGGTGTAATATTAACAGATTACCAAGAGAAAGCAGAACCTCTCAACTTTCATTTGGTTTGTCTTCTATACGAATGATGCTCAAGATTAAAATTGTCAAAGGTTGTAGTGGAGGATAATGACGTCCCAAAGAAGTGAAGAATGATAAGAGAACATTAACTCAATTAAAATGTTAAAGACCTCAGATTTGGATGCAACCCATTGCCCAAGATACTGAAAGATATGGTTTTGGAAACATTGCAGACAAACTGAGAAATTTTAGAAAATAGGAAAAGGACTAAGGATAGGCAGACATCCTGACTTTCAAGAAATTTAAAAAGTAATTTATGAAACCATTCACCAATGACCTTGGTTAGTCCACCCTGGCAAGGTTCTAGATACTATATTCTTCAGATCATTTGTGAGCACCAAGTGGCAGAAGCAGTGAGAATTATTCTTGTAAATAAACCTCATTTCCTTTTTCATAGTGTTACAACAGGGAGTTACCCTGTTGTAACTCCCTGCACGGTTAGACGGGAACCTGCACAACTTCATTTGCTTTCTGTCTTGATTTCAAGGAAGAAACGCAGTCTTCTAGGACATCATTGCAGATCCTATCAAGAAACCTGAACACAAGTACAGGAGTTTAGTGTATTTATAATAGTTTGAACATTAATATTAATGAAATGTTGATTTTGGTGATGTCCTCAAAAATAGCAAAGAAAGGACCTATGCAAATTCACTCCTACAAAAAAGCAATGAAAAGCTCCATGAGGGCCTCCTGGTGGTTTGGTGCTGACTTCGGCCGGGGCGTGATCCTGGAGACCCATGATCGAGTCCCCATCAGGCTCCCTGCATGGAGCCTGCTTCTCCCTCTGCTTGTGTCTCTGACTCTCTCTCTCTCTCTCTCTCTCTCTCTCTCTCTCATGAATAAATAAATAAATAAAATTTTAAAAAAGAAAGAAAAGAAAAGCCCCATGAAAAGGGCCAGGATCAACTTTTTTTTTCAAAACTCTGGAAAGTAACCAAAGGCTTATAGCAACCTGAAGAATGCTCATTCAAGAAAAATGGCTGAAGCTTGGTAAGAACAGTGAACTTTGTGATATTTTAACTTGTCCTAGTCCTGTCCCCAACTCTCCAGTTCTGTTGCAACCTTGAAAAATAGCCCACATCCCCAGTGCAGACTAGCAGCCAATGAAGAAAGTAGCACAGGGCTGGAACTCTTTTCAAGTCTTCCTCCCAAAGAATTGTCATTATTGGCACTGTCTTGTGGCTCCATTAGAAGACCACACTTACAAGGCTGTCTGCATTTGACTTCAGTTGGAGTTTGCCCAGAGTGAAAAAGCTCCCCAGGAGTAATTTGCTGAAAACATTTACAGGCAAGTGTTATAACTTTGCAGATGCTGGAGGTACTTTACAAGCTGGTAGGGCAAACAATAGACCAACCAAAAAGTTATAAAAGAAAAGCTGGGTGGGGCACCTGGGTGGCTCAGTGGCTGAGCTCTGCCTTTGGCTCAGGTCATGATCCCAGGGTCCTGGAATCAAGTCCTACATCAGGCTCTGCTTCTTCCCCTGCCTATGTTTCTATCTCTGTGTGTGTGTCATGAATAAATAAATAAAATCTTTTAAAAAAATAGAAAAGAAAAGCTGGGGGAGATAAAGCTCTGAGATAACAATGTGAGGAGCTCTATATATCCAATCCCTCCAAAAACAAAGCTGGCGAAAATTATTTTTAAAAAGAAACAAAGTTTTCGGAAACTGTCCTAATGACATAGAGCCAATGAAGACACATACTTAAGAAAACCTACTACAATTTGGGAAGAATAGGGAGAGTTTGCAGAATGTGAGCTACAACCAATTCTCTCCTTCCTCTTACTCTCTCTCTCCTCAACTCAGCTTGAGGGAAATTCCACTCTGAGTAGGTGTGATCAAAAAGAGAGTTTCTGGGATGCTTGGTTGGCTCAATTGGTGGAGCACACAACTCTTCATCTTGAGGTTCCCAGTCAAGCCTTACTATATTTCACCAGGAGGAGCAAGCTGCCTGCATTTCTTATCCTCTCCAACTCCAACTTGAAGAGGTGATATTTCCAGTGAGTGTGGCAGAAAGGTGGGGGGTGGGGGGCTTCCTTCTCCCACCCAGACCCTATTCATAGGACAGACTTTCTGTCCCAGGTATGACAGCCAAAGAATACCAGGTTCTACTTGCTCTCATCGCTGCTTGCTCATAGAGCAGAGATCCCATGCTGGGAGAGGCAAGCCAAGAAGACTAGAGGATAAGGGTACCTGGGTGGCTAAGTGGTTGAGGTCTGCCTTTGGCTCAAGTCATGATCCCTGAGTCCTGGGATCGCATTCTGTATCAGGCTCCCTTCTGGGAGCCTGCTTCTCCCCCTGCCTATGTCTCTGCTTTTCTCTTTGTGTCTCTCATGAATAAATAAATAAAATCTTAAAAAAAAAAAAAAAAAAAAAAAAGAACCACAAGACTAAACCATAGACTATTTAACTTAGAGAACCTGGAAAAGATACAGCTAAGAAAAGCCCTCCTTAAGGTCAGAACAAACCTCAAAGACCAGCTTCACAACTTACCTCTGGTTGTGGATTAATTTAATTGGATTAGAGTGCTGAGCAATATATGCTCCAGGGCACAAACAATAGAGCAATCAGTCAGTAATTGGTGGAGCCTAACAATGAGTATGTAATACCAAATGAAGCAGATAGCTTAACAGGGAAGTTAGAAAAAGGGACAAAGAGAGCTTGCTACATCCACTCCCATCCCAAAGTCACTGCCCAAGGCTGTGTCCTCTGAGGAGCAACACTAAAGGTTTCACACTGAGGGGAAACAGACTTAACTAAAATACCCTAGTCAAGTCAGAAAATAAACAAACCAAAACTACCCCCTGGGAGGAAGATAGGAATCTGTATCCAGAGTTGCTACAAGATCTTACCTAAACTGTCCAGTTTTCAACAAAAACTATGAGACATGAAAGAAAGACAAAAGTGTGACCCACACACAAGCAAAAGATCAGGTAACAGAAACCACCTGTGGTTTCTGTGAGAGGAATTGAATGTCAGATTTTTTCAAATATTTATTTATTTAATTTATTTTAGAGAGAGAGACAGAGAGCACGAGTGGGGGGAAGGGCAGAAAGGGAGGGAGAAACAACCCTCAAGCAGACTCTGCTGAGCAAGGAGCCTGATGCGGGGGTTTGATCCCAGGACTCTGAGATGATGACCCTGAGCCAAATTCAAGAGTCAGCTGCACAACTGACTGAGCCACCCAGGGGCCCCGGGTGTCAGATTTAATAGACTCCAATGTAACTCTTATAAGAATGTTCAAAGAGGGGATCCCTGGGTGGCGCAGCGGTTTAGCGCCTGCCTTTGGCCCAGGGCGCGATCCTGGGGACCCGGGATCGAGTCCCACATCGGGCTCCTGGTGCATGGAGCCTGCTTCTCCCTCTGCCTGTGTCTCTGCCTCTCTCTCTCTCTCTGTGACTATAATACATAAATAAATAAAAATTAAAAAAAGAAAAAAAGAATGTTCAAAGAGGGCAGCCTGGTGGCTCAGAGGTTTAGCACCGTCTTCAGCCCAGGTTGTGATCCTGGAGACCCGGGACCCAGTCCCATATCAGGCTCCCTGCATGGAGCCTGCTTCTCCCTCTACCTGTGTCTCTGCCTCTCTCTCTCATTTTGTGTCTCTCATGAATAAACATAATCTTTAAAAAGAGAGAGAGAGAGAGAGAGAGAATGAATTGTTTAATAAAAATTCTGGAGTTGAGAGCAGCCCCGGTGGCTCAGTGGTTTAGCACTTCCTTCAGCCCAGGGCATGATCCTGGAGACCCGGGATCGAGTCCCATGTCGGGCTCCCTGCATGGAGCCTGCTTCTCCCTTTGTCTGTGTCTCTGCCTCTCTCTCTCTCTCTCTCTCTCTCTCTCTCTTTGTGTGTGTGTGTGTGTGTGTGTGCATGTCTTTCATGAATAAACAAATAAAATCTTTAAAAAAATTCTGGAGTTGAAAAGTATACTAATAAAAAGGAAAAATTCACTATAGGGACTCAACAGATTTGGATGGGCAAAAAAAAGAATAAACAAACTTGAATATAAACAGAATGGAATCCAGAGAACAGAGAGAAAATAAAATGAAAGAAAAACGGACAGGGGTGTCTGCGTGGCTCATTCAGTTAAGCATCTGCCTTCAGCTCAGGTGATGATCCTGGCTGGGGTCTAGAGTTCAAGCCCCACATCAGGCTCTCCATTCAGTGGGAAGCCTGGTTCTCCCTCTCCCTCTCTCTGCCTGCCACTCACCCTGTTTGTGCTCTCTTTCTCTCTCAAATAAATAAATAATCTTTAAAAAAAAAAAAAAGAAAGAAAAGAAAAATGAATAGAGCCTCAAAGAAATGTGGAATACCTTTAAGAATACCAACGCATGAGGGGGATCCCTGGGTGGCGCAGCAGTTTGGCGCCTGCCTTTGGCCCAGGGCGCGATCCTGGAGACCCGGGATCGAATCCCATGTCGGGCTCCCAGTGCATGGAGCCTGCTTCTCCGTCTGCCTGTGTCTCTGGCTCTGTCTCTGCCTGTGTCTCTGGCTCTCTCTCTCCTTCTATCTCTCAAGAATAAATAAATAAATAAAATCTTTAAAAAAAAAAAAAAAAGAATACCAACGCATGAGTAATCAGAATAACCAGAGAACAGGAGAAAGGAGCAGAGGGACGCCTGGGTGGCTCAGTGGTTGAGGGTGTGCCTTTAGCTCAGGGCATGATTCAAGTCCCACATCGGGCTCCCTGCAAGGAGCCTGTTTCTCCTTCTGCCTATGGTTCTGCCTCTCTCTGTGTTTCCCATGAATAAATAAATAAATAAAATCTTTAAAAAAAATAAGGAGCAGAAAAAAAATTGAAGAAAACTTGGCTAACCACTTTTGAAATTTGCTAAGACTTGCTAAAATATGAACTTTAAGTAGGATAAGTACAAAGAGATCCATACTCAGAAACACTATAGTAAAAGTATTGAAATAAGCATTAACAGAAGGAGTCATCACACGCAAGGCAGCTACTATAAGATTAACTACTGACTTCTTGTCCAAAACAGTGAGGGCCAGAGGCAGTGGGATGACACATACAAGGCATAGTTGAGTCTCATTGTTCATGGTAGTTATATTCTATAAAGTCACTGCAAACACTGAATTAGCAAATACTGAACCCCTGCTCTTTGGAGGAAATACTGTATTAAGTTCCTGCCAGCCTCTGATCACAATATTTTTGTCAACTGATCAACATGAGGTTGACCCTTGAACAACATGGGAGTTAGGATGCCAACTCCCCAGAGTCAAAAATTCACATATAACTTTTGACTCCTCCAAAACTTAATTACTAATAGTATACTGTTGACCAGAAGCCTTACCAATAACATAAACAACACATATTTTTTTTTTTAAATTTTTATTTATTTACGATAGTCACACACAGAGAGAGAGGCAGAGACACAGACAGAGGGAGAAGCAGGCTCCATGCACCGGGAGCCCGACATGGGATTCGATCCCGGGTCTCCAGGATCGCGCCCTGGGCCAAAGGCAGGCGCCAAACCGCTGCGCCACCCAGGGATCCCACAACACATATTTTTTTAAAAGATTTTATTTAGGGACTCCTGGATGGCTCAGCGGTTTGGTGCCTGCCTTTGGCCTAGGGTGTGATCCTGGAGTCTCAGGATTGAGTCTCACATCAGGCTCCCTGCATGGAGCCTGCTTCTCCCTCTGCCTGTGTCTCTGCCTCTCTCTCTCTCTCTCTCTCTCTCTCTCTCTGTGCCTCTCATGAATAAATAAAATATTTATTTATTTATTTATTTATTTATTTATTTTTAAGGATTTCATTTATTTATTCATGAGAGACACAGCAAGAGAGAGGCAGAGACACAGGCGGAGGGAGAAGCAGGCTCCACACAAGGAGTCCAATGTGGGACTCGATCCCAGGACTCTGGGATCACACCCTGAGCCAAAGGCAGACACTCAACTGCTGAGCCAACCCAGGTGTCCCAACAACACACATTTTATACACTATATATATTATATGTTGTATTCTTACAATAATTCCTAACTGTTCTTTTTTTTTTTTTATTTCAAGGTACATGGTTTGTCTGTGAAGTTTTTTTTTAAGATTTTATTTATTTATTCATGCAAGACACACAGTGAGAGAGGCAGAGACATAGGCAGAGAGAGAAGCAGGCTCTATGTAGGGAGCCCGATGTGGGACCCGATCCCAGGACTCCAGGATCATGCCCTGGGCCGAAGGCAGGCACTCAACCACTGAGCCACCCAGGGATCCCCGTCTGTGAGTTTTTAAACTGTAAATTGCAATCTCCAAAAAATTTTCCAATGTATTTATTGAAAAGAAATCTGTGTATAAATGGATTCATGGGGTGCTTGAGTAGCTCAGTTGGTTAAGCGTCTACCTTCGGGGACACCTGGGTGGCTCAGCAATTAAGCATCTGCCTTCCAGCTCAGGGCATGATCCTGGAGTCCTGGGATTGAGTCCCATGTTGGATTCCCTGGTGGAGCCTGCCTTTCCCTCTGCCTGTATCTCTGCCTCTCTCTCCCTTTCTCTGGGTGTCTCTCATTAATAAATAAATAAAATATTAAAAAGAAAAAGCATCTACCTTCAGCTCAGGCCATTATCCCAGGGTTTTGGGATCAAGCCCAATGTCAAACTCCCTGCTCAGTACAGAGCCTGCTTCTCCCTCTCCCCTGGCCTCCCTCATATCCCATGCTTGCTCTCTCACATGCACTCTCTCCCACATGCTCTCTCAAATAAATAAATAAAATCTTTATATTTTAATTTTTTTAAAAAATATTTTATTTATTTATTTGAGAGAGAGTGAGAGAGAACATAAGCAGGGGTGGGGCAGAGGGAGAGGGAGAAGCAGACTCCCCACTGAGCATGGAGTCCGATGTGGGGCTCAATCCCAGGACCATAGGACCATGACTGAGCCAAAAGCAGATACTTAACTGACTGAGATACCCACGCGCCCCAAATAAAATCTTTAAAAAATTAAATTTAATTTTAAAATGGACTCATGCGATTTAAACCTATGTTCCTCAAAGTTTGTATAATCTTGTTTTATATGTATTTCTGCTTAAAGGTGCCTTATCTAATATATATTATTGATTCACTAACATTGAACTCATGGCCAACAGCACTATAATTCATACCTGAATGAACCTTCTCTAGCACATGTATTTTTCTCCTAAGGCATTTCATGGCCTTCTTGCACTTAGAAACACTAGACAGTACTTCAGAACTATGTTTGGAAGCTATTTAAACAAGAAACACGCCACCAAAATGTACAAAAATGCAAAATCACAGCACTAAATAGACCATGACAAGGACACTTGCTTATAGTGTAAGAACTGAAATAAGGGGCAGCCCGGGTGGCTCAGTGGTTTAGCGCCACCTTCGGCCCAGGGCCTGATCCTGGAGATCCAGGATCGAATCCCACGTCAGGCTCCCTGCATGGAGCCTGCTTCTCCCCCTGCCTGTCTGTATCTCTCTCTCTGTCTCTCATGAATAAATAAATAAAATCTTTAAAAAAAATAACTGAAATAAGAAGGCAGATCATCTAGAGAAACACATTGATAATAATACAATAATAGTAGGGGACTTTAACACCCCACTCACAGCAATGGATAGATCATTGAAGCAGAAGATCAAGAAGGAAACAAGAGCTTTGAATGACGTTGGACCAGATGGATTCCACAGATATATTCAAAGCATTCCATCCTAAAGCAACAGAATACAACTTCTTCCCAAGTGCACATGGAACATTCTCCAGAATAGATCACATACTGGGTCACAAATCAGGTCTCAACCAGTACCAAAAGACTGACATTATTCCCTGCATATTCTCAAACCAGAATGCTTTAAAATTTGAACTTGATTGCAAGAGAAAATTTGGAAGGATGGTTCAACACCTACAAATCAATCAATGTGATACACTACATTAAAAAAAGAAAGGACAAGGGATGCCTGGGTAGCTCAGCAGCTTAGCACTTGCCTTCGAGCCAGGCATGATCCTAGAGTCCCAGGGATCGAGTCCCACATTGGGCTCCCTGCATGGAGCCTGCTTCTCTCTCTGCCTATGTCTCTGCCTCTTTCTCTGTGTGTGTGTCTCTCATGAATAAATAAATAAACCTTTAAAAAAAAGAAAGGACAAGAACCATATCATCCTCTCAATTCATGCAGAAAAAGCATTTGACAAAATATAGCATCATTTCTTGATTAAAACTCTTTGCAGTGTAGGGATAGAGGGAACATACCTCAATATCATAAAGCCATATACAAAAAGCCCAAGGGGAATATCATTCTCGATGGGGAAGAAATTGAGAACTTTTCCCCTAAGTCAGGAACATGACAGGGATGTCCACTCTCACCACTTCTGTTCAATATAGTACTAGAAGTCCTAGGATTGCCTCAGCAATCAGACAACAAAAAGAAATAAAAAGCGTCAAAATTGGCAAAGAAGTCAAACTCTCTCACTCTTCACAGATGACATACTTTATGTCAGGGAGAGCCTGACGTGGGATTCGATCCCGGATCTCTAGGATCTCCCAAAGACTCCACCAAAATATTGCTAGATCTCACACAGGAATTCAGCAAAGTGGCAGGATACAAAATCAACACAGAAATCAATGGTTTTCCATATGCTAACAATTAGAAGAAAGAGAAATTAAGGAATCAATCCCATTTACTATTTTACTAAAAAACATAAGATACCTAGGAATAAACCCAAACAAAGAGGTAAAAGATCTATACTCTGAAAACTATAGAACATTTATGAAAGAAATTGAGGGGGATGCCTGGGTAGCTCACCAGTTGAGCATCTACCTTCCGAGGCAGAAACCTCTTCAACTTTGGCCATAAAAACGTCTTGCCAGATACATCTCCAAAGGCAAAGGAAACAAAAGCAAAAATGAATTACTGGGACTTTATTAAGATAAAAAGCTTTTGCAAACAAAGGAAACAGTTAACAAAACCAAAAGGCAACCTACAGAAGGGAGAAAATATTTGCAAATGTCTTATCAGATAAAGGGCTAGTATTTGATATCTATAAAGAACTTATCAAACTCAACACCCCAAAAAACAAAGAATCCAGGCAAGAAATGGGCAAAAGACATGAACAGACATTTCTCCAAAGAGGACATACAAATAGCCAACAGATACATAGAAAATGTCCAACATCACTTGGCATCAAGGAAATACAGATCAAAACCACAATAAGATACCACCTCATACCAGTCAGGATGGCTAATATTGACAAGTCAGGAAACAACAAATGTTGGCAAGGATGTAGAGAAAGGGGAACCCTCTTACACTGCTGGTGGGAACAGAAGCTGGTACAGCCCCTCTGGAAAGCAGTATGGAAGTTCCTCAAAAAGTTAAAAATAGAGATACCCTATGACCCAGCAATTGCACTACTAGTATTTACTCAAAAGATACAAATAGTGATCCAAATGGGCACCTGCACCTCAATGTTTAGCAGCAATGTCCACACTAGCCAAACTATGGAAAGAGCCCAGATATTCAGTCTTACCATTTGCAATGACAGGGATGGAACCAGAGGGTTTTTTTTTTTTAATTTTATTTATTTATGATAGAGAGAGAGAGAGAGAGAGGCAGAGACACAGGCAGAGGGAGAAGCAGGCTCCACGCACCGGAACCCGATGTGGGATTCGATCCCGGGTCTCCAGGATCGCGCCTTGGGCCAAATGCAGGTGCCAAACCGCTGCGCCACCCAGGGATCCCAAGAACCAGAGGGTATTATGCTAAGCAAAATAAGTCAATCAGAGAAAGACAAGTATCATATAATTTTACTCATATGTGGAATTTAAGAAACGAACCAGAGGATCATAGGGGAAGGGAGGGAAAAATAAAATAATATGAAAATCAGAGAGCAAACCATAAGAGACTCTTTTTAAAAAAAATATTTTTATTTATTTATGATAGTCACAGAGAGAGAGAGAGAGGCAGAGACATAGGCAGAGGGAGAAGCAGGCTCCATGCACCGGGAGCCCAACGTGGGATTTGATCCCGGGTCTCCAGGATCGCGCCCTGGGCCAAAGGAAGGCACCAAACCGCTGCGCCACCCAGGGATCCCCTGCACCACCCAGGGATCCCCAAGACATTCTTAACTATAGGAAACAAACTGAGGGTTGCTGGACGGTAGGTTGGTGGGGGGATGGGGTAACTGGGTGATGGGCATTAAAGAGGGCATGTGATGTAGTGAACACTGGCTGTCATACACAACTGATGAATCACTGAACTCTACCTCTGAAACTAATAATACACTAAATGTTAATTGAACTTAAATCTAATACAGTTTTTAAACACTTAAAATTTTTAAAAAGAAGGGAGAGCATCACTGTTCAACCTCAGCTTGGAACATGCACATCTGTTGATCTAAATTTCTTGCTGTTCTTCACATGCTCACGAATGACCGTGAAAGCACCATAAGTACTCATTCTGTGGTTACAAATAAGTTTACCAAGTAAGCAAATTTGCAAATATAGAATTTGAGAATAATAAAGATCAGCTGTACTGACAGAAAAAAAATCAACCAATAAATCTTATATCCAGCAAAACTATCTTTCACAAATGAAGGCAAAATAAAAATATTATCAGATAAACAAAACTGAGAAAATGTGTTAACAGATCTGCCTTATAATAAATACTAAGAAATGTGTCAAGCTGAATGCAAGTAAACCCAGATGGAAATTCAAATCCACACACAGAAAAGCAAAAGTACCAATTAAGGTAATTGTGTTCTTATGTCAGTATGAAGGCATATTTTTCTTTCCTTCTCTTAAATGACTTTAGAAGCAATAATATAAAATAATACACATTTAATTGTATTGTTGGGTTTATAACATATAAGAATCTAATATATTTGACAACAGCTCAAAGGTGGGTGGGATCAAAATTGTATTGATATAAGTAAATTACACCAGATGGTGACTGAACCCACAGAAACAAAGAGAACCAGGAATGGTGGGATAAACATAAGAAACTCTAAATATATACTTCCCTTCCTTTCTTTCTTTTCTCAACTTCCTTAGTGACATGAAATTATATAAAATTATAGCAATGTATTGTTGGGTTTGAAATATGCAGTAACGTGTATAACAATAATAGCACAAAAAAGGGGAAGGGGGAACAGAGTGACAAAGGAGTAATATTCTATACCTCAATGGAATTAAATTAGCATAAATTTAATGTCAATTCTGATTAGTTAATTAATATGTAGATGGTAAGTCCTGGAGCAACTATTAAGCATATAAGTAAAAAATACAGTAAAAAATTAATAGAAAAAATGACACATGAAAATATGTACTCAATGCAAAAGAAAGCAATAAAGGGAATTTAGTTTGAAAGATACAAATAAGTTGAAAGTAAATGAATGGAAAAAGATATACTAGGCAAAAGGCAACCCTAAGAAAACTGGAATGGCTACACTAATATCAGACAAAATAGACTTTTTAAAAATATTTATTTATTTATTAGAGAGAGAGTGAGTAGGAAGAGGAGCAGAGGGAGAGAATCTTCAAGCAGACTCCCTGCTGAGTTTGGAGCCTGATGTGGGGCTCCATCAGAACCCGGAGATCATGACTTGAGCCAAAACCAAGAGTCAGAGGCTCAACTGACTGAGCCACCCAGGCATCCCCAAATAGACTTTAATACCAAAAAGATGGTACTACAGATAAAGAGGGACATTTTAAGGTGAAAAGGTTGGGGCACTTGGATGGCTCAGTGGTTGAGCATCTGCCTTTGGCTCGGGTTGTGATCTGGGGTCCTGGGATCAAGTCCCACATCAGGCTCCCCACAGGGAGCCTACTTCTCCCTCTGCCTATGTCTCTGCCTCTCTCTCTGTCTCTCATGAATAAGTAAACAAAATCTTAATAAATAAATAAATAAAGTGAAAATGTCAACCCATCAGAAGAATGTAGCAATTATAATCATATGCCTACCTAACAAAGAAATAAGGCAGACAAAATTAAGGGCAAAACAAATTCAGCAACAATGAAGATATCAATACTGCGCTTTTGGTAATAAATAGAATAGTTAGGCAGTAGTGAAACAATGAACACCCGAACAACACCAAACACAGGACAGACCTAACAGGCATAGAATGCTCTCTCAACAGCAGAACGTACATATCTTCTCAAGTGCACATGGAACATTCTCCAGGAGAGACCATATGCTAGACTGTATTCTCCATAAATGTAAAAGGACTGACATCATAAAAAATATGTTCTCTGATCACAATGAAGAGGGAAATTAATAACAAAAAGAAATTTTGGGAGGACACCGGGCTCACTCAGTTGGTAGAGTATGCAACTCTTGATTTTAGGGTGGTGAGTTCGAGCATCAACTAGGCACAGAGATTCCTTTAAAAATAAATAAACAGATGGTACACCTGGGTGGCTCAGTGGTTGAGTGTCTGCTTTTGGCTCAGGTCATGATCCCAGAGTCCTGGGATCAAGTTCCACATCAGGCTCCCTGCATGGAGCCTGCTTCTCCTCTCCCTGTCTATGTCTCTGCCTCTCTCTGTGTGTGTCTCTCATGAGTAAGTAAATAAAAATTTAAAAATAAATAAATAAATAAAAGCCCAATCTCTTAGTAACTCTGCTATTGTCTATTAAAAAAAAAGATTTAAAAAATTTTTAAAAAATGGGTATCCCTGGGTGGCACAGCGGTTTGGCGCCTGCCTTTGGCCCAGGGCGCGATCCTGGAGACCCGGGATCGAATCCCACATCGGGCTCCTGGTGCATGGAGCCTGCTTATGTCTCTGCCTCTCTCTCTCTCTCTCTCTCTCTCTCTCTCTGTGACTATCATAAATAAATAAAAATTAAAAAAAATTTTAAATAAATAAAAAATTAAAAAAAGAAACGGGAAATTCACAAATATATGGAAATTAAACAACATGCTATTTAAATAATCAGTGAGTCAAAAAAAAAAAAGAACTAATGAGGGAAGTTAGAAAATATTTTGACGGACACTTGGGTGGCTCAGTGGTTGAGCATCTGCCTTTGGCTCAGGGCATAATCCCAGGACTCTGGGATCGAGTCCCACATCAGGCTCCCTGCATGAAGCCTGCTTCTCCCTCTGCCTATGTCTCTGTCTCTGTCTCTCTCTCTCTCTGTCTGTCTCTCATGAATAAATAAGTAAAGTCTTAAAAAAAAAGAAAAGAAAATATTTTGAGATGAATGAAAATGAAGATACAATATATAAAAACTTATGGTGTGCATCTGAGAGTGCTTAAAGGGGAATAGCTATAAATTTGAACCCATGTAAGAAGTGCCCGTGTTAGAAGAGAGGAAAGATCTCTAAACAACAACCCAATTGTCCACCCTAAGACACTGGAAAAAGAAGCATAAGCTAAACCCAAAGCAAGCAGAAAGAAAGAAACAATGATTACACTGATGGAATAGAACTGAAAGTCCAAAGATTAAACCCATATATTTGTGGTGAGTTGACTTTCAACAAGGGTGCCAACACAGTTCAATGAGGAAAGAATAGTATTATCAACAAATGGTGCTGGGATAACTGGATATCCACATGCAAAAGAGTGAGCTTGGACCTCTACTTCATATCACACATTCAAAATATCTAAGAATGGATCAGCAACCTAAATATATGAACTAGACCCATAGGAACACCTGGATAGCTCAGCGGTTGAGCATCTGCCTTTGGCTCCGGGATCAAGTCCCACATCGGGCTTCCTGCATGGAGCCTACTTCTCCCTCTGCCTGTGTCTCTGCCTCTCTGTGTGTGTCTCTCATGAATACATAAATAAAATCTTAAAAAAAAAAAAAAAACTAGACCCTAAAACTCTAGAAGAAAACACAGACATAAATTTTCATGACCTTGGAGTAAGCAATAGTTTCTTTTTTAACATAATAATACAAGGACATAATTTTTAAAAAGACAAATAATAATAAGAGGTGAGGAGAGAAACTGAAGCTCTCATATACTGCTGGTGGTAATATAAAAGTGTACAGCCCCCACGGAAAACACTTTGGCAGTTCCTCAAGAAGTTAAACATAAAGTTACCATATGATCCAGCAATTATCCTAAATATATACTCAAGAGATTTGAATATATATGTTCACACAAAAACTTTTACAGGAATGTTCATAGCAACATTATTCATAACAGTAAAAAAAAAAAAAAACGGAGGGGTGGGCGCTTGGGTGGCTCTGTCGGTTAAGTCTCCAGCCCTTGGTTTTGGATCAGGTCATGATCTCATGGGTCATAGGCTGGACTCCTCTGTGCTTGGTGAAGAGTCTGCTTGAGAGTTCTCTGCCTCCGCCCCTCTCCCCACCTCTCTCAAAACAAATAAATACGTCTTAAAAAAAAAAAAAAGAAAAGAAAAGTGAAGGGGCACCTAGCTGGTTCAGTAGGTGGAATCTTGGGGCTGTGAATTCAAGTCCCACGATGAGTATAGAGCCCACTTAAGGGAAAAAAAAAAAAAAAAACAACAACGTAGAAACAACCCAAACATCCACCAACTAATGAATGGATATGTAAAAATGGTATCTTCATACAATAAAATATTACTCAAGCATAAAGAATGCTACAACCTAGATTAACCTTGACAACATGCGAAATAAAACTAGCCAAGTGCAAAAAGCCACATATTATATTATTCCATTTATAAGCAATGTCCAGAATAGGCAAGTCCATAGAGACAAGAAGATTAGTGATCGGAAGGAGCTGGAGGTGGGACACCTGGGTGGCTCAGTGGTTGAGCACCTGCCTTCAGGCCAGGGCATGATCCTACAGTTCTGGGATGGAGTCCCACATCGGGCTCCGTGCATGGAGCCTGCCTCTCTCTCCGCCTGTGTCTCTGCCTCTCTCTCTCTCTCTCTCTCTGTCTCTCATGAATAAATAAAATCTTTAAAAAAAAAAAAAAAAAGGAAGGAGCTGGAGGGAGTGAGGGGAACAGGCAGGGACTGCTAATGGGTACGGGGTTTCTTTTTGAGGATGATGAGAATGTTTTGGAGTTAGATAACAGTGATGGTGACATAACCTTGCAAATATACTAAAAATTACTGAATTATACACTTTAAAATATTGACTTTCATGATGTACAAGTTATAACTCAATAAAAAAGCTGGTTTCAAGGAATGAAGTATTAATATACAGAAGAGCACAGATGAATCTCAAAAATATACTAAGCATAAGTAGTCAAACACTCCATAGTGTATGATTCCATTTACAGGAAATCCTAGAAAAAGCCAAAGTAGAGTGACAGAGGGGCATCTGGGTGGCTCAGTTGGTTAAGCACCTGCCTTCAGCTCAGGTCATGATCTCAAGGGCCTGGGATGGAGCTCCACATGGGGCTCCTTGCTCAGCAGGGAGCCTGCTTCACCCTCTCCCTCTGCCCCTCCCCCTGCTTCTGAGCTCTCTCTCTTTGTCAAAACACAAAATCTGTAAAAAAAAAAAAAAAGAAAGAAGAATACAATCCAAGCTTCTGCAGGTAAGAGGAGCATACCTGATCTCTCCATTCACAGTTCTGGGAAGCAAATCCACAGAAGCAGAAAGAGAAGGGACCTTGCAGCCCCCACACTGCTAATCACTGCACTCCATCACCTCACAAATGAATCTGTAATGACAAATTGTGCTAAGTTCCATGCAAGAAAAGAACACTGTGAGGGAGGCCTATGAAGAGCAGATATTTCAGATTGGGGGTTCAAGGAAAGGCTCTATGTGGAAAAAAAATAAAATATTGGCCCAATACAAGGGAAGCAATACTCCCACTGCACTCCCACTGGTTAGGCTACATATAGAAAATGGGATTCTATTTTGGATGCTGCATTTTAACAGGAACACAGTCAACCCTGAGCTCATCTAGAAAAGCGCTATCCCAGCTGATGAAGGGTATGGACACCATGCCATAAATATTCAGATCCCTCATTCAACAAATACCTATCGAGAGCAAAACAATACCGGATACTGGTAAGAGTTTAAAAGTAAAGATGCCAGCTCTATAGGCTTCAGGACGTTTAACAACTTAGTAGGGAGAGCAGGATGAGTCCATAATTAAATATAATAAATATCTGACATTAGCTCTTTGATATAAGAAGCATAGGTGCAGCACGTGCAGGTGGAGGAGACCAAGAAACACCTCATAAAAAGGTGGTATTTGAGCTAATTCTGGAACTGGAAAAGATTCCTTTTATTGAAAAACCCATGCCACATAAAGAGCATCCATAAAAGCAGAAACAGTGAGGCACCTGGCTGGTTCAGTGGTTGAGCATCTGCTTTTGGCTCAGGGCGTGATCCCAGGGTCCTGGGATCGAGTTCCACATTAGGCTTCCCGCAGTGAGCCTGCTTCTCCCTCTGCCTGTGTCTCTGCCCCTCTCTCTCTCTGTGTCTCTCATGAATAAATAAATAAAATTTTAAAAAGAGAGAGAGAAACAGCATGAGCAGAGGTGCCGAAGCAGGAATGTGTATGGTATGCAAGCCGGTGAAAAATCTAGTTTGGCTAGAGCAAAAGGTTCATCTAGAAAATGAGTGCAAGGAGCACCTGGGTGGCTCAGTCAGTTGAGTATCTGCCTTCACCTCGTCATGATCTCAGGGTCCTGGGATTGAGCCCCCACATCAGGCTCCCTGCTCAGCGGGGAATCTGCTTCTCCCTCTTCCTCTGTCCCTCCTCCTCACTCCTGTGCGCTCTATCAAATAAATAAATAAATAAATAAATAAATAAATAAATAAATAAATAAATAATCTTGAAAAAAATTTAGGCCTTAAGAAAAAAAAGAAAAGAAAAGAAAATGAGTGCAAAAAGATAGATTTGGATCAAACTAAGGGCCTCAGAAGTTGATCAAGGACTTTATTTGGTAGTTAACAGGAAGCATTAAGAATTTCTATCCAGAAACATTGTAATGGATACCGCTCTTTTGCCTGGTCAATCCTTTCTGGGGCCAGCACCCCGATTTTATGTGGGAAACCATCCCTCTCCCTGCCCGGTTCATGTCACACAGGTAGAGATAATGAAACCCCTAAATCCACATTGATTGGGTTAGGGATTCATACAGGTTCCAAACAAAATCAATTGCAATGGGATTCAAATCTAGGGTTTTAGTTACAAGGAGCAGAGCCAGGCAGAGGTAAGCTTTTCCCCCTCCTAGAGTTACTGGGGCAAAAAAAATCAGACATAAATCTGGAATTGCTGGCACTCTTGACACCATGAGAGGAACCACTTGAGGATGGAACCAAGTCAGAAGAAAACAGAGCTTAGCACCAGGACCAAAATCCTAATGATATTGAGTCCCTGGAGCCAACTGCACCTTAATATCTACCTCTAAACTTTTCTTTTCTTTTCTTTTTTCTTTTCTTTTCTTTCTTTCGAGATTTTATTTAGGGATTTATTTAGGGATGCCTGGGTGGCTCAGCGGCTGAGCATCTGCCTTTGGCTCAGGGCATGATCCTGGAGTCCTGGGATCGAGTCCCACATCGGGCTCCCTGCATGGAGCCTACTTTTCCCTCTGCCTCTCTCTCTCTCTCTCTCTCTCTCTCTGTGTGTGTGTGTGTGTGTGTCTCATGAATAAATAAAATCTTAAAAGATTTTAGGCAGAGGGAGGAGCAGGTTCCCTGCAGAGAGCCCAATGTGGGACTTGATCCCAGAACCCCGGGATTACGACCAAGCCAAAGGCAAAAGCTCAACCACTGAGCCACCCAGGTGTCCGTACCTCTAGCTTTTCAGGAAGCCAATAAACATCCTATCTTGTTGAAATCATTTTAAGCTGGGTCTTTGACCTCTTGCTACCGAAAGATGCCTGCTTAATACAAACCTCGTAAGGGCTGAAGAAAGGAGACTTGTCAGTACAACAGTATCGGGGAGAATATAATAGTGAAGACAAAGCGAAATGACAAATCACAAGGAAACATTAGACAAACCCAAACCCAGGGACAGTCTTAGGACACCGGGGTGGCTCAGCGGTTGGATGCCTGCCTTCAGCCCAGGGCATGGTCCTGGAGTCCTGGGATCCAGTCCCATACTGGGCTCCCTGCATGGAGCCTGCTTCTCCCTCTGCCTGTGTCTCTGCCTCTCTCTCTCCTCTCTGTGTATTCTCATGAATAAATAAATAAAATCTTTTTTAAAAAAATAAAACATTAACATTTAGAGACTGTTGATGAAGGGTATACAGAAATGCCCTGAAATATTTTTGTAACTTTTTGGTAAGTTCTGAAATTATCTAAAAAGTAAAAAACAAAACAAAACAAAAAAAGCAATTGGGGTTTGATCCACGGTAGGGATGATGGTCTCAGTAACTATGATGATAATAAAACAGCAAGGAGTTTGGCTGGACAAATGAAACAGGACAGGGTTCAACGCTGAGACTGGTGGCAGAAATGCGGCAAGCAGAGTCTGGAAGACAAAGGTTTGAAGTAAAAGGACAAGTTTCACTGGATGTGAAAGTATCTGCAAGCCTCCAGGTGAAGCTGTCCAGCAAACACTGAAACTCTGAACTAGAACTAAGGAGAAAGGCAGAGATTTACATAAACAGTTGATACCACCAGAGTATGACATAACCAAGGGTGACACTGTAGAGAAGGGAGCCCAGTGGGGCAGGCAGTGCTGACCACAAAGATTTCAGAGAAGGGATTGTGGTGCCTGGGTGGCTCCATCACTTGTGTGTCCAAGACTCTTGGTTCTGGTTCAGGTCATGATCTCAGGGTCGTGAGATGGCACCTCGAGTTAGATTCCTGCTGGAGATTCTCTCCGTCTCCCTCTTCCCCACCCCCTGACATGCAGATACACACTCTCTCTCAAATAAATCATAAATTAAATTATGATTTTAGAGAAGGGGTGATCTTCAGAATGCTCATGCCAAAGGAGAGATGTCTGAGTAGAGCTCATCTCTAAGATAGGAAAAAGTGATGCAAACAAACAAAAGCCCAAACTATATCAGGGGGTTTTGGGGTTTAAAAAAAGGTCAGAAAAATAAATAAATAAAAAATAAAAAAGGTCAGTTCTTAAATCTTCATAAATTAGTAAGTATGTTCTGATCCGATCCCTGTTCCTGCACATCTGCTGCCTTCTTGGGTTGTGCTGACCAGCTGAGGTGGTTGGAATGGGAATGCTCACTTGTGCTCTTCAGATGTTACTCACTTGTTACCCTGGTCAAACTACCCGCTGGCCTCTCTTGTGACCTTGACATTAGAGATAAGAACTGGTTTAAGGGCAGCCCCGGTGGCCCAGCAGTTTAGCGCCGCTTTCAGCCTGGGGTATGATCCTGGAGACCCGGGATCGAGTCCCACATCGGGCTCCCTGCACAGAGCCTGCTTCTCCCTCTGCCTCTCTCTCTCTCTCTCTCTCTCTCTCCCGTCATGAATAAATTAAAAAATTTTAAAAATCTTAAAAAAAAAAGAACTGGTTTAAGATTTAGTCTGGATAGATCCAGATGATAGAACTAAGCCAAATGGCAGCTGTTAGAAAAACTCTAAAGTGCAATGAGCTGTGAGAGAAAATTATTCTGAAAGCTCCTTTCAACTCAGTAGTTCAGTAAGCTTCTGGGGTTTTTTTCTGTAAATGTTTGTAGTACTTACTTTATATCGCTGCTATGAGGATGATGGGAGACAAAGTATATAAAAGTGCCCTGCGCAGAATAGCTGTTCAGCCTTTAATAGACAAGTATCAATCTATGAAATAAACCAAGGAAGTACCAACCTCAGCCACTAGAGGGCAATCTGAGTCACACTCCTTCGAAAAAGACTAAAAAGCAGCTTGATGTGGCAGGCACCACTCCCGATGCACCAGCCTTTCCTCTGCCGGGAAGCTCGGTCCCGCTCAGGAAACCTGGCTCCACGCTGAACTCCGTGGTGCTTTCTCTGAGTCATTAGATTCTCCCACAGTTGCAAAATGATCTGGCAAAAGTCCCTCAAAGGCTTTTACCGCTTACTGAGTCACATCCAAACTCCCTGCCTGAATCCAAGGCCTTCCTCAATCTGGCCCCCAACCTACCTCTTCAGCCTGAACCCCTTTTAATCCTTTATACTACAGCCACACTAGACAAATCATGCTCCTGCCTCTGTGCTGGGGCTCACGCTGCTCCTTCTCCTTGATGCCTCCTTCCCTCTATGCCCACCTTCCAAAACCCCACTTCTTTTTCCATCCTGCAAATGTTATCTCCTCCTTAGCTCCCTCCCTGCTTCTCTGATGGAGGGCAATCTCACCAACCCTGAGCTCACACACCATATACGACATCCATCTATCTTGTATTACAGTGATTTATGTATGTGCATCTTTTCTCTTCAATAGATTAGAAACTCCGTGGGTAGAGAGACCAGAGAGTAATCTGCCCAGGGTAACACAGCGAGTAAGTGGTAAAGATGAGAATCTAACCCAGGAAATCCAGACAGCTCTTGCTCTTACCCACTAGTTCACAACTATATAGTAATCTTTCATTAGCCACAGTGTCTACATAGCTAGGAGTTTTGCGCACAGTGCAATTCAATTGCTTATCAAATGAATAATTAAAAACAAAACAAACAAACAAACCTACCCTGAAACATTGATCTAATTAGCATCTCTTAAACCTTCACTGACTTGTAGGCTATTGGGAACCAGCTACTCAGTCTCATTAATTTGAATTAGAGTGCCTGGCTGTAGATCTAATTATGAGCAATTTCAAAATCATAATTACTGTTCCATTTGGTCTCTTGATCTGTAATGCACATAAGGATCTACTCTTAGCTTCTAAGGGATTATAAAAAAAACAACAACAACAACAAAAAAAAAAACCCAATGTGATTACTTACTGAAGGCTAGGAGATGTGTTTTGTAAAGCGTCCAGCTCACATCTTCTCTGTGAAGTGAGGGGAATGGACTGGATGGCCTTGGAGGGCCCTTTCCTGGGTTTTAACAGTCTCTGATTCTGGGAGATTGAATGGAA
Source organism: Vulpes lagopus (assembly GCF_018345385.1). NCBI lineage: Eukaryota > Metazoa > Chordata > Mammalia > Carnivora > Canidae > Vulpes > Vulpes lagopus. The sequence continues at coordinate 107,055,342 of NC_054826.1, read as the reverse complement.
TTGAAAAGAGCCCCTGCCTCTGTGTCAAAAGATATCATTTTAAGTCTCAACTCCCCAGATTCCCCATCCATAAAATTTGATTTATCCAGTCAAAAATCTTTGACCGTCTGAGCGTCAGGTACAGGGGAGGATACAGTAATGAGCAAGACAGACATGGCCCCTGCTCATCCTATTAAGAAAATCGGAGGACACCTACAATGTGCGGTTGTCCTACGGAAGAAACCCAGCTGGTCCAAGTATGGTGTAAACTACAAGATCTTGCATCCCATCAAAAGATGGTGATCCTGCCAGGACTCCAGTTTCACCAAGTCCAATGACAACAAAGTCGTCACCTATTTTGCTGTTTTTTGAGAGAAGCCTGATAGTGTATTTTAACCAAACCTGGTCAACACTGCAGGCAGCTTTCCCGCCTTCTGTTGCAGTTCCACCTAAATGGGCTGAGGTTATGGGTGCTCACTTCCAGCACTGTACTGTCGCTGGCAAGAGGCCAAGCCCCTAGTCCACTCTCGCAGGCCTGTCAGAAACCCATTAGGCTGAGAGTCTGGACCTGCGGGTTCCCAGTGGCTCCAAGTCACCAGCCTCGGCCCAGGCTTCATTTAGCGCCCTCATCTGTGAAAGGCAGGCGGTATCTGCGAAGAAGCCATCTCCCACGCTACTGGGATGCGACCGTGTGTCATCGGGCCGAGCCTCGCTCGGAGGCCACACTCCAGAGGGCTGGGAGGGCTCCCCTGGGGCTCCATCTCGAGCCCCGGGCCGCGACTCGGGCGGCAGCAGAGCTGGCGGGGCCAGGCGACTGGGTCCCGGCCCCAGCTCCCGCACACACTTGCTGGGTGGCCCCGGGAAGGTCATCTGGCGGCCCTGCCAGCTATCCTGCACTCGACGGGAGGGCGTGGACCGTCTCCCGGTCGCCGCGCTCGTCCCTATAGGCTGCCAGCAGCAGACGGAGCGGCCGGGCACCGCAGACCCGGGCGGCAGCCGAGGGCGCCCCAGGAGCGCGCGCGGGTCACGTGGTGCGCGCGGGGGCGGGGCCTGGCGCACGCGGCTCCGCCGGCGGCGGGGCGCGGGGCGGGCGGGAAGGGCGGGGCCTCGGGCGGGGCCGCCGGGGGGAGGCGGGGAGGCGGGGAGGCGGGGAGGCGGGAGGGGAGGAGTGGAGATGGCGGCGGCGGCAGCTCAGGGGGGCGGGGGCGGGGAGCCCCGGGGAGCCGATGGGGTCGGCCCGGGGGTCTCGGGGGAGGTGGAGGTGGTGAAGGGGCAGCCGTTCGACGTGGGCCCGCGCTACACGGAGCTGCACTACATCGGCGAGGGCGCGTACGGCATGGTCAGGTGAGGGGGCGTTCCGGAGGAGGGGGCTCGTGGGGGGCGGGAGCGATGGTGAGTGCCCTCGGGGCCGCGGGCGCTCCCAGGGTCCCGAGGAGGCGGGGGCTTCACGAGGCCGGCGGGGCGCCCCACGGAGCGGCCCTGGGGTGCTCTTAGGGGAGGGGGCTTGGGAGGCCTTAGGAGCGACCATTCTGTAGTGAAGGGAGGGCATCGGAGTGTCCGCGGGGGTGCCGTGGGGGACCCTGGGGACTCTGTGGACGCGGGAGGAGGCGGAGACACTAAGTATTCTTGGGGAGGTGATATCAGTGAGGACCGAGTGAAGGACCCTACTCTGGGGAAAGGATGCCTTGGATTCTCCCAGTGAGGCCTGCCAAGGAGCTGGGGAGAGCAGAGTCAGGGCTGGGCAGGGTGGGGCAGGGCTTTGGGCCTGGGGCCAGGAGCCCGGTGACCCATGAGGGGTCCAGGGGTGCGTTCTTGCAACTTTTAGAAGGGGTCTGTTAGCTCTCTCGTCCCCGCTGTGTGCTCTGGGCCTTTGTTCATCGGGGAACAGCCCTCCTGCCCAGGTGCCTTACCCTAACACCTCATCCCTTCTTTCCCATTCCTCCTGACCGCCTCCTTCTCACTGGGCCTCACTGTGCGTCCTGCACTCACCTCCCACTCCCCGAACCTGTCTTGGGTTGAAGGAGCCCAGCCTAGAGAGGGGAGGATGAGAGGTCAGGGCAACTAGAATGGACAGGGTTGAGGAGAGGGGAAGTCAGTGAACGGTCAGTCTCTTCCTCTGTTTGTGAAGTCACTGAAGGGCTGCCTGGCTGGTCCCCAGCTTTCTCCCTGGAGATCCCAGGCCTTCACAGCAGGAAGGAACCAGCATTGTTTATGACTTGGCCAGAGTCCTCTCATGCTCCCTCCCCTCCCTGCTCAGGCCTGGGTAGGGCCACCAGGCCTGGACTCCCCCTATGTAAGGCCACACCAACAACATCTCTCTGACCCTCTCAGCTCAGCTTATGACCACGTGCGCAAGGTTCGCGTGGCCATCAAGAAAATCAGCCCCTTTGAGCATCAGACCTACTGCCAGCGCACACTGAGGGAGATCCAGATCTTGCTGCGCTTCCGCCATGAGAACGTCATTGGCATTCGGGACATTCTGCGGGCACCCACCCTGGACGCCATGAGGGATGTGTATCCTTCACCTTGGCCAGATGGCTGGCTAGGCATAGCCTCAGAGCCGGGCTGGGAGAACGTTGGCTTTCTTTCTGTTTCCTTCTTTCCTGCCACACTCCAAAACAAACCCAGTAAATGAAACTTTCCAGCAGAAAAGAGACCACAGAGTGTAAGAGGACTGGGAGGCCTGAGGTGAATCCTGGCCTGCTGTAGCCAAGCTGTGTGGCCTTGGGCAAGTCTTTGCTCCATGCTGTGCCTCATTTGGGGGGAGGGTGAGAGTTGGGCTCTATGGGAGCTTTGTCTTTTGACATCTGCATTTCTGTGACCTGACCCAGCCTCTGCCCACAGTCAGTTCTTGTTTAACAGATGATGATTCTTTCCTCTCTGGGTCTGCAGACTGGAAGGAAGGCAGGAAGGAAGAAAACTGCCCGTTCTGAAGGGCCTACTATGAGTGAGGTGCAGTGCACGCCAAATGCCAAATGCTTTGACACTTCTTATTCTACCTCCCAGCTGCTGTATGAGATGGGTCTCATCAGCTCCATTTCAAAGATGAGAAAACTGAGGCTCAGAAAGCCCCAAATCAGGTGCTGCTGTTGCTGCCTCCTAAACTCCCCCAGATGAGAACTGTCCTTTCTCTGACATTTCCTGCTCAGAGCCTCACCCCAGTCACCTGTGGACTTGGACTTCGCCCAGGGAGGGACAGCCTTGTCTTTGTTCCCCTCCCCCCCGCCCCCCCCCCCACATTGCTTCCCTAGCTTGTCCACTTCCTGTCAGGCCCTGTTGTTAGCAGCTTGTAGCACCCATCACCTCTCCCCACCCTACCCACCCCCAGCCAGTCCCAGTTCTCCACCCAAATGTGGAGATTCGTGCTGCACTGTCTGCAGCCCCTACCACAAGCTGTGGGCAGGAAATCTCCACACTCGCCGCTAGCTTGCTGTGTGACCTTAAGCAAGTCACTGCATCTTGCTGGGCCTCCTCACCTCTCAAACAGCATGATCGGCCCAGGTGTCTTCAGAAGGCTCTTTCAAGGCTGATTCTAAAAGATAGCCCTGACTTATTCTTTCAGAGAGCAACCAAATGGCATTTATTTATTTATTTACTTAACATATGTTTAATCTTTGTTTTCTCTTAAAATACCAAAGGACATTTACTCTTCCATCTTCTGATGTATGGCCAGGCACTCTTTGAGGAGGAGCATGCTGTTGGGAGTTTCTCCTCATTTGTCTTGCCCAAACCATACCCCATAAGGCAGGCATTTATTTTTAAGCAAACATTTATTGCATGCCAGATGGTGTTCACACTATCTCATTTAACCCTCTCAACAGCCATGTGGCTCAGGCATTTATCATAGCAACACTAGTTCATGTTTGCTGAGCACTTACAACATGCTAGGCTCTGGACTGGGCTGGCTGGTTTCCATGGGTCACCTCACTGAGTCTTCATAACTGCTCTCCAAAGAGCCACTCTCTCTCCCCTGCTTTCCACATGAGGAAATGGAGGTGCAGATGGGTTCAGGTCATGAGGCCAATGAGCAGTGGAGTGGGGGTTTGGCCACCAGCAAAACAAGTCCAGAGTGGTTGCTCTTAACCGTGAAGCTTTCCTGCTTCCTGCAGTTTATCATCCCTGCTTTTCCCAATAAGGAAACAGAGGCCACGGAATGGAAGTACTTTTGTTCAGGGGGTGCCAGCCGAGAATGCAGCAAGAGGCCCTGAGCCCAACTGCTGAGCTTGGGCCTTGTCCAGCTCATGATATGGGTTGAGTCTTAGGGACACTAGCTGGAAGGTGATAGGAAGCCTAGCTGCCAAAGTCTGTTCTTCTTAACCAAGCGCCTCCCGCTACCCCCACCTGGGGGGGCTCTTGTGCCATCCTCAGCTACATCGTGCAGGACCTGATGGAGACAGACCTATACAAGTTGCTCAAAAGCCAGCAGCTGAGCAACGACCATGTTTGCTACTTCCTCTACCAGATCCTGCGAGGCCTCAAGTATATCCACTCAGCCAATGTGCTCCACCGGGATTTAAAGCCCTCTAACCTGCTCATCAACACCACCTGCGACCTTAAGGTCAGAGGCTTGGGTGCCTGTCCCCTCGTCCCATGGTTCTGGGGCTTCCAGGTGACCAGTAGACCCCTTGAGTAAACCATCACAAGCAAAGGGAACAGCGTGGGCAGAGGCAGGGTGATATGACCACGTGGGCCTTGGGCCTTGAGCACTGAGCTTAGCAGCCTTGGTTGGCTTCCAGATCTGCGATTTTGGCCTGGCCCGGATTGCCGATCCTGAGCATGACCACACTGGCTTCCTGACAGAATATGTGGCCACGCGCTGGTACCGGGCTCCAGAAATCATGCTTAACTCTAAGGTATGGGGGGGGCCACCCAGCCCTGAAGGGCAGGGGCCAGGTCTCAGAAAGCCCTGGAGCCACTTTGGAGCCAGGCATGACCCCCATGATGCAGGAAGTCTGCCTCCAGGCCTCTGCCCTGCTCCTGCCTGGCTGGTATTGAGCCAAGATTGGAGTAGTGGCTTGGTCCAGACAGCAGAGCCCTATTGAGGCTGGTCCAGGAGCCCACTGCTTTTTCCTCCTCCCCAGGGCTACACCAAGTCCATCGACATCTGGTCTGTGGGCTGCATTCTGGCTGAGATGCTCTCCAACCGGCCCATCTTCCCTGGCAAGCACTACCTGGACCAGCTCAACCACATTCTAGGTGAGGGGGGCCTGGCAGCCAAGTAAGAGGAGATCAGTGGGAGGTGAGATTTCTTGATGGTCAGGGTACCACCATGTGTGGAGCCCCTACAGCATCTCACAGTATTTCAGTGAGATACAGACACAATCCCTGTTTGATATATGGGAAGAGCAAGGCTACACTCCACACTTATGAAGCGTTCACATCAAGATTTGAATCTGTGGCTGCCCAAATCCAGACCCCTTGCCCTTCATCACCATAGTATTGGCTGGGAGATAACTGTCAGAGCTTGGAGCTCATTGGAGGGGACTCCTGTTTGGGGTTCCTTCTGTTCCCAGGAGGGAGAGGAGAACTCTCACTGAGGCACCCACCTTACCCACAGGTATCCTAGGCTCCCCATCCCAGGAGGACTTGAACTGTATCATCAATATGAAGGCCCGAAACTACCTACAGTCTCTGCCCTCCAAGACCAAGGTGGCATGGGCCAAGCTTTTTCCCAAGTCAGACTCCAAAGGTGAGAGGGACATGGGGGCTGGCACAGGGTAAAAACTCAGTGCAGAGGAGGGTACATGAGCCAAGCAGCCGCTTAAGTGGACACTACCTTGGGCACGAGAAGCAAAGTGATGCTTCTGGGAGGTTCTCCAGCCTTTTCTTTGACCCTGACTCCTGCCCTTACCTAGCCCTTGACCTGCTAGACCGGATGTTGACCTTTAACCCCAACAAACGGATTACAGTGGAAGAAGCACTGGCTCATCCCTACTTGGAGCAGTACTACGACCCAACAGATGAGGTGGGCCAGACACCAGCAACAGGGCTGGTGGGTAGGTGGATGGGGGACCCGGCGTGAGCCTGACTTCTTTGCCACCCCAGCCAGTGGCTGAGGAGCCTTTCACTTTCGACATGGAGCTGGATGATCTACCCAAGGAGCGTCTGAAGGAGCTCATCTTCCAGGAGACAGCCCGCTTCCAGCCTGGGGTGCTGGAAGCCCCCTAGTCTGGACAGACACCTCTGTTCCTTGGGGCCTGGTGAGTGCTCCCCACTGCCCACACACAGATTCACCAATACCAATGTGTCCAGCACACCTCCATATAATCACAGGCTTGTTCACACCCATGAGTCAGGTGCATGGTAGCAACAGAAAGGCTAGAGCCTTCTCAGGCCACAGACCTGTGGGCCACCAATTCTTCACATCCCTCTCCCTCTCCCCCAGCCCTGAAGGTCTCCCACCTCGCAGCACCCTGCACGCTCCAGCTTCCATAGCTGGAGGTCCCTGAGGGCCCCTCTCCCCCATCTGAGGACCAGAGCCAGGTGTGGACAGAGAGGCAGGTGGGGCAGTAATTGCCTTGGGAGGAGCCAGCAGTACCCAGCCTGTACCAGATGCCAAGTTCCCTCACACCTGGTGCCCGGGTCAGTGGATCAAGTGCCCGCCCACACAGATCTCCTTCCTCGAGTCTCTTTTCTGTCTTTCTGGCCAGCTGCAGCCTGATGGAAGGAAGGCAGACACACCTACACTCAAACTCCAGCCCTGACACTTAGTAAGAGCCATGTGACATTGTGCAAGACACCTCAGGTCTCTGTGCCTCAGTTTCCTGGGGAGTGTCCCAAGGACGAGAGCAAACACTGAGCACTAAGCACTGTTCTCTGGGGTTTATGTGCATTAACTCATTCCGCCCTCCAGCTGTACCCTGAGATAGGCATTGATGCTCTCACCAAGTACGGTTAAAGAACACAAGGCCCATCCCAGGCAGCCATGAGGATGGGATGAGGGAGGCGGAGGTCAGGGCTCCAGCAGGTCCACTGATGGGTGCTAACGGTTCCTTTCCCTTTCCCACCTGCCTTTTTGTTTAGGCTCTGCCTCCTGCCTGCCCCTCCCCTGCCGGACTGTTAGGAAATGGACACTGTGCCCCACCCAGACCCCTGGTGGCCCAGGTCGGGGCAGAGGGTGCACCTGGCCACCTTCCACGGCTTTGCTCTGGCCTCCTGCTCCAGGCAGGCCAAGGCTCCCTCTGCCCCGCCTCCCCTCCCAGGACCTGAGGGGCTTAGGTGGCCCCAAAGTAAATTGCCCTCTGCTGCTTGCCTTCGTCTACCCCAGCTATCCCAGTCTCTGGTAGTTCTGGAATGGAAGGGCTCTGGCTGCCCGGGGACCGACTGAAGGGTGGTGGGGGGATGGGGGACACTGACCCATTAAAACCCCACCCCGTTTTCCCTGAAGGAATATTCCTAAGGCTCCAGGGCTAGTCCCCCTGAGGAGCAGGGCCCAGGCCTAAACCCCCTCCCTCAAAGCTGCCACATCTAACACCCCCTGCTGCCTCTGTGTGTGGGTGAACAGAAGTGGAGCTGGGGGCACGAGGACAGCCTGGTGCCCCTGCCCACCCCTGTGCCTGTATCTAATATATAAATATAGAGATGTGTATATGATGGCCCTGGCTCAGTCTGTATTTGCCGACACCCCGACCCTCACCGCTGCTTTGAGGACTGACACACCTGCCCAGCCATTTCCCAGTTGTGTGGCTTCACCCAGTCTTGGTGATCTTTGGCTCCCCAGGATTGTCAGGAACACCAGACTCCTGACAGAGTGGGGTCAATTTTCCCCTTAGTCACTGTCCTCTCCCTCTGTACTGGCTTCCTGTCTAACTGGCTGGGGGTGTTTTGGGGGTGACTCAGGGGCATCCTACACACCCCTAGATTCTCTGGAAATGGCTAAGGGTGGCTTGTTAGATACCCAAGCTGCAAACAGATGGGAGGGGGAGGGGGGAAGGTTGTAGCCAACCCAGTGGGGGAGGGGGTTTGTTTCCTGCAGTGTGGCCAAGGAGAGCAGGGTGCTGGGGTCTGTGAAGGGTCTAAAGGTGGGAGAGCCAGGGCTGCTGGAGTCTCTCCTCCTGCCTTTCCCCCATCCCCAGCTGAGCACTGCAGCCTGGCCTGAGGCCAGGAGCAGGCTCAGCAGGTCCCAGGGGTGTGGTGGCGACCAGTGGTAGAGCCAGCCTACACTGGGCAGGCAGTCAGCAGAGGCAGCACAGTACATCAGGAGCGTCTGGGTTCACTCGGCGGGAGCCCAGCGAGGCAGCATGACCATGAGCCCTCTGCTGTACTATGCCCTTCCCACCCTGGGCGGCTATGTCATGCTCTCCATCTTCTTCCTGCGCCGGCCTCGCCTGCTGCACACACCCTGGGCTCCAGCCTTCCAGCCGCGCCTGGGGGCCCACAGGGCAGGTGAGCTGGGCTCCGGTAGGAAGGGAGGATGGCGATGGTGACTACTGAGGGTGGAGTCGGGACAGCAAGGTGCCAGGGTGGACAGCAGCAGGGGAGGCCCCGGCAGCAGGCTATTAGAAAGCAAGCTGAGCCCCAGGGAGGAGGAGAGCCAGGTGGCAGGGCAGGATGTGGAAGAAGGAAGAAGAGGCAGGGGATAAGGGGAGAGGTTGGAGGCCAGGCCCTGGGACCCACCCAGTTGCCCCACACAGGATCTGGAGAGCGACTGGAACACACCATAGAAGCCATGGAGAAGTGAGTGTACCTGCCCCCAAGCTGCAGCCTGAGGTGGTGCCAGACTTGCACTGCATGATACCAGAGGGCACCACTCACTTCTTAGCCTGAGTGACTGGGGCCCCCTGGAGGTGTGCAGCGCATAGCTGCACATCCTGCTGTGAGTCCTGCCCCACACTCCCCTAAACCTCCGCACCACCCTGTGATCTGGTCTCCCCCTTTCCCTGGGTGCCCCCCTGCACTGACCTTCACTCTCTTAGCTCCATGGCCCAGCGATCCGACTTCCTGGAGCTTGACTGCCAGCTGACACGGGATGGTGTGGTGGTGCTGTCCCACGACGAGAACCTGTCTCGCCAGTCAGGCGTGAATAGGGATGTGAGCAGCTTGGACTTTGAGGTGGGCTTTGCCTGGCCCCCCACAACCCCCAGAGAGCCACTATGCCTCCACTCAAGCCTCCTGGTGACTTGCTCCCTATTCTCCCCAGGAGCTGCCCCTCTACAAGGAGGAGCTAGAAGTTTACTTCTCACCAGGTGAGAGCATGACGTCACCAAGTGGGGTCATGTCCTCACTTCCTGCCCTCTCTTCTCCACTGGGACTCTGTTCCTCCCACCGGGTTCCCACCCACCCCACCCATCCCCCTCTGATCCCTCTTGCACAACCCACCTAGGCCACTTTGCACATGGGTCAGATCGGCGTATGGTGAGTCTGGAGGATGTGTTCCGGAGGTTCCCTCGGATGCCCATGAGTGTGGAGGTCAAAAAGGGAAATGAAGAACTCATTAACAAGGTGGTACTACAGGCAGGGGTGGGGGGAGCCTGGGGCCGGAGAGAGGCCTGACTCCCCTTCATCATCATCATCATCCCTCCCCACCCCAGATAGCTGGCCTGGTGAGGCACTTTGACCGCAATGAAATCACCATCTGGGCCTCAGAAAAGAGCTCAATCATGAAGAAGTGCAGGGCTGCTGTGAGTCTATGCTTTCCCTCCTCCAGCCACTCCTCCTCCAGGAGGAGGAGGCTCCAGGGCAGAGGCTGGGCAGGTCTGGGGTGTGTGGAGGAACTAACTGGCCCTGAGAAGGGTCTCAGAGGGTAGAATTTGGAGAGGAGAGATGCTGGAGAGAATGTGAGCACAGGCATGATGGTGGGAACTGGGGGGTTGGGGAGGAGGGGAGGGGTGCAATTAGGCCTGAACACCTGGCCAAGGTTATAGCTTTGATCCTGCAAGTAGTAGAGCTTCTGAATGTCCAGCACTGTTTCCCCTGCAGCCCGAGCCTCCTCTCTGCTTTTCCAGAAGCAGACTGACCCCCGTCTCACTTCCCCTTGCCTCCCAGAACCCCGAGATGCCATTCGCCTTCACGATAACCCGAGGATTGTGGTTGGTGCTTCTCTATTACCTGGGGCTGCTGCCCTTCGTCCATATCCCGGAGAGGTTTTTCATCTGCTTCTTGCCCACCATCATCAATAGGTACCCACAGGGTTCCTGTTTTCCTTCTGCATCCTCCCCCAGGTCCCCAGATGCTTCTGTCCTCAGATAAATACCCCACACCTCAAGCCCCAGCTCCCTGGCCATCCTCAAGGATAGCCCCCAGGGTCCTCTGAAGACAGTGGTTCTCAGCAAGCATTCATGAATACTGAGTGAGGGCCCACGTACCCCTTGAAACTCTATGCAGATGTGTGTTGATGTGGATAGAGTTTAGGACAAAGTATTTATTTATTCATCCATTCATCCAACAAATATTTATCGAAATGTTTACTCTGTTCTAGGTGCAACTACACTAGTAAATAAGATGTGAGTGGGGTAAGGTCCCTGTCCCCAGTGAGCCTACACAGTCTGGCTGGGAGACAAATATTAATCAGTTATAGTATCATTCTCTGATTCTCAAAAGGAAAAGCAAGCTTTCTCCTGCTGGGAGACCAGGATTAACAAAGAAACAGCTGGGTAAAGTATCAGGAATTTGGATACTTCGCCAGCTCTTAAGCCTGGCCCCTCCCTTCCCTTTTTGAGAACTCTGTGGCAGCTCTAGTGCTTTCTTCTCCCTTCTGTTGCCCTGAGGGAGGTCCCAGCAAGCCCCCACAATCCCTTGCTACAAAGATATCATCAGACTACTGCGCTCTGTGTGCAGAACCTTATATAGGGTTTGCAAAGTGTCTTCACATCCCTTAGCTGATGAGAGCTTTACCTTGCAGCAGCCCAGAAGTTACAGGAATTGTGACCCCCACAGTACCCCCGGAGAATCTGAGGCTCAGAGAGGTTCTATTATTTGCTCAAGGCCACACAGCTGGAAGTGTAGGGTACGAATTTGCCTGCCTGGGTCTGACTCCAGAGCCTGCACTGGGACATTTATAAAGGGCCCCTAAAATCATCCCTGACGTGGGCCAATCAGGACGATAAGCAGACCCACTGAGCATTGTCTGGCCTCAGGAAGCTGGTCAGGCCCAACCAGGGGACTTTCAGATTGCACATCCAGCTTGAGAATCGAGTAGGCTCTGGTCTTTGGCTCTCAAAAACTGAGCTTCCTCTTTTGTAAAACAGTGAGGGGAAGGCACACTCTCCAAGTATGCAGGCCCGGATGTCAGGGTAGAATCTCACCCAGCAGCAGAGGACTTGTTCATCTGTGGAGTTGCAAAGGTTCTTCTAGACCAGCCCGGGTAACACTGGCCAGGGGCCACCAACACCCCACCCCTGTGACAGAGTAAGATGCAGGGGACTGACCATGACACTATCTCTCTGCAGGACCTACTTCCCATTTCCCTGCTCTGGGCTGAACAAGCTGGCGGCTATGGTTTCCAAATGGTGAGGGGGCAAGGGTGCTGGGTGGCATGTCCCCATAGAGACCTACCACTGCCCTTCTCCCTCGTCCCCTCTCGTCACAGCCTTTGGCACTCGCTCCCCACCAGGTTAATCATGAGGAAAAGCCTGATCCAACACCTGGAACAGCGAGGAGTGCAGGTGAGGCTTGACCGTCAACCCCTCAGCAAGTGGGTGGTTCACAATGTGAGCCTAGTACAGCGTTCCAGGCACAGCTCTGCTACCAGCTAGCTAGGTCACCCGGGCAGGTCACCTTTAGAGTCTCAGTCTTTCGATCTGTGAAGTGGGGGTCATGGTATATTTAACTGGTACCTAGCAATGGCTTGATAAGCGCCAGCCATTATGATGATGATGATGTATTGAACCTACTGTCCTGATTCCTGATGAGGGGGTGGGAAAGAGACCAGAGAAGGTAAAAACCAGCCCAGCCTCCTCCCTGCCCCTCTCCTGGGCATCCACTTTGACCAGGTCATTTAATTAGCAGACCTTTGTTGAGAATGCGCTACAGTCCAGGCATGGCAGTGCCAGGGAAGGAGCAGGGAACTTACCATCAAATCAGGGACAGTGGAAGGAAATGAAGCAATCACAGGGCACCAAGTGGACAGAAAGGAAATAGCGCTGTGGTCTGTAGGGTCAAAGGAGGCCTTCAGGAACAAGTGAGGAGCTGGCTGGCAGGGAGAGAAAAGGAGAGCATCTCCAGCAAGAGGCTCAGCATATGGGAGAGCCAGGAGGAGCCAGAGGCCATGGCAGTGGGAGGAACTGAAGAGAGGTTCCACTGGGCTGCAGTGTGGAGGAAGTGGTACAAGGAGAGCTGGAGAAGGCAGCAGTGGCTGAGGCAGGAAGCCTGTGAGCGTCAGTAAGGAGCCCAGACATCAGCCTAGAGGAAGGGAAGCTTTTGAGGACCTTAAGCAGAGGAGAGCCCTATCCAGTTGAGTTTGTGACTAAGGGTCACTCTGGTCATCATGTGGAGAAGAGACTGTGGGGGCCGGTGGAGGAGGCAGGTGCTGTCACTGTCAGGTGTCGGGCTTAGGTGGCAAGCAGTGGGATGGATGGAGGACTCAGCTGACAGGCCAGGACTTGACTGCCCAGATGCAGGGGTGAGTGAGGCATGAGGATGACACCCCTCTTTCAGATTAGCCCCCCCCCCCCCAATTCTGAAGGTTTTTCACCACAACTCTGGAGGTTGGATCATCATTTTCATTGGTCACATTAAGAAACCAAGAGATCCAGTGACTTGCCCCAGGTACACATACCATCTCTCCCCATATCCGTGCCCACAAGAGAAGACTCAGGCATCAGGGAAGATGCAGAGCAGACTCAGGGAGACTGGGAGAGGTCCACAGCTGGCTTTGCAGGGGAGAAGAAAAGTGGCTCCGATCTGAACCATAGATGATTTCTCTGGCATATGTACTCTCATCTTGTCCAATTTCAGGTTGCCAACGTGAAGTCATTGAGCACAGTTTGGGTAACATTTCCACCTTAAACAGTCAACAGATGAGACTAACATCCAGGGTGTAGGTAGTAGTAACATGTAGTAAAATAATAAGGAAGTGATGAGTTTTGAGTATTTATTACATTTTTAAGAGCATTTATTGAATTACAAATTTATATAACTTAGTATTACATAATGGCCGTGTTTAATAACCAACTTACAAAATTCCTGATGATCCAACAGTCCTCTCCAGCGTCCCACTGCTGGGAGGTCTCCACACAGAAGGGCTCCCACCATCTGGATGCAAGGGGAAGTTCCAGGTAAAGCGGTGTGAAACTATGAGCCCCTCCCTCCCCACTCAGGTGATCTTTTGGTGCCTTAATGAAGAGTCGGACTTTGAAGCAGCCTACAGCCTGGGGGCCACCGGGGTCATGACCGATTACCCCACAGCCCTGAGGCACTACCTGGACAATCACCGAGGAGCTGCCCAGGCCTCCTAAAAGCCCAGAAAACCTCACCCTCTTGTCTAGGTCTCTTTCCCAATAAATATCCTCTTTTGAGTCACAGCTTGGTGTTTGGGGGGGCACAGATGGGACAAGGTCCTAGCCGACTGCAAAGATGGCCACTGAGGGCAGAAGAGGCCAGTCTATGGCCAGAGTTTGGGGCCCTAACCAGCCTGACCCACTAGTTCCACCACATTCCAGACCCAGAGTAATGCCACACCCTGTGCCAGCCTGGCCTCCACGCTCCTCAGGAATGTCCCTTGCAGGAAGGAGCAAGGCCTCTTGCCCCTTCAGAGCCACAGGTTCCACTCTCTTGAGGCCCTGAAGAGCCCCAGGCACACACAGCAAGGGACTTCATCTAGTCCTGTGGGCCTCTTCACCAGGCTGCAGAGGGTGGACATGGCCTTGGAGGCTGGATGCTCAGTGCCCATCGATTGGCTGCCTCAGCCTTTCCAACCCTCCATACCCACACCTAAGCCAGAAGCTCCCCCAAACTCCTCAGTCCTCTCCAGCCCTAGTACCTTATTCCCAAACAAATCACATCTCACAGGCATTTGTTGACTACTTTAGGCCAGGCTTCTTACTGGGGCCGCTGCAGGGGGGAAGACAGGTCTAGTAGGGTAGAAACCCTTGGAAACCCACAGCAGACCCTAACCCAGCCTGCAGAGGCAAGGGCATCATAGGAGGCTGCCTGGAAGAGGTGATGCTCAGCAGTAGGAACTGGCACGTTCTGAGGCTCCAGCTCCCAGAGGCCTAAGGCGGATGGGTACCCTTAGCTCTCCCATTCCCAAAGAGCGGCCGATCGGACCAAAGTGAGAATCCCAATTTTGCCTCTTTCCTCCTGCATAACCTCCGGAGAGCTGCTAGACCTCTTTGACCTCTGCTTCCCTGTAAAATGGGAACAATAGCAAAAGCTGCCTCGTAGGATTGCTGCGGGGATTAAGAGAGTGGGGCACGGGCGGTGGTTAAACGCAGGTAATTACGGCGATTATTTCCCCGGGCGTGCGTCCAGACACCACCCCCCTCCTAACCCGGCGCAGCTCCGGCACCGCAGAGCCCGGCCCCTTCGAAGCCCGCGGGAGGCCAGACGGCGAGCGGCCTCGGGCCGGCGGGCAGGCGGGCGGGCCGCAGCCGCATTTCCGGGCGGGCCGGAGCCGGGAGCAGGGGGAAGGGCAGCCCGGGCCTGCGCTGGCCGCTGGGTGACGCGCCCCCTCATTTGCATGCGGCGCGCCGATTGGCCACGGCGACCGCCGGGACCAGAGGCCGGCCCCCTCCCCCTCCCGCCGCAGCGGCGGCAGCAGCTGGTCTCGGTGTAAACAAGTCGCGGCGGCTGCGAACCCGGGCCGGGGGGGACGGCGCCCACCAGGAGCGCCCCCCACTCCCAGGCCAGGCCACCCCGGCGGACTGGGCCCCCGCGCGCCCAGGCGAGGTGAGGCCCGCATCGTCAGGGCTGCGCGTCGCCCCGCGCCCCCGCCCCGCCAGCGAGGACTGCCCCCTTCCCCCGGCGCCCGCCCCCCACCCCCGCGCCCCAGGTGAGCCTCGGGGTCTCAGGTAAGGCTCCGCGACGCAGGTAAGAGACCCTCGGCACAGACCGGGCCTCGGCGCCCCCCATCCCACCCCAGGTAAGAGCCCCTCCCCTCCTAGGTGACTCTCCACCTTCAGTGAGGGCCCCTGCCTTCTCCAGGTGAGGGACCCTCTCCCCAGGTGAACGCCCTGTACTTCACGTGCAGCCGCTTCCCCGCCCCCCTCCGCCCCCGCCCTTGGCAGTTCAGGTGAGGTCCTAAGGACCATCCAGCTCCTCATCCCTCCCTACTTCCCCCTAAATGAGAACTGAGAGCTCATCCCCTGCAAAGCCCCTTCCTCCAGCTTCAGTTACCAGGTCAGCAGGGGTGAGGCCGGAAGTAGATGGGTGACTCACTTCAGGCTCCTCCAAGCCTCAGTTTCCCCGTGATGCAACTTGAGGCCTCCTCAGTGAGTCAAAACTGAGCTGGCTCTGGCCCCTGGAGAAGCTGCTGGCTCTGGGGAGAGAAGACAGCAGCCAAGTGTGACAGAGAGAGTCCCCATGGCCCTGGGTGTGCCTGCATGTGTGTGGCCCAGGCCCTGACAGCCCACTCACTCCCTTCCCTGCAGGCACTGGGCTCCCTCTGCTCCCCGTGGGCTGCTCCCCGCGTGGGGCCACTGCCCCCGGCCCCCGCCATGGTGCGGATTTCAAAGCCCAAGACGTTTCAGGCCTACTTGGATGACTGTCACCGGAGGTATAGCTGTGCCCACTGCCGCGCTCACCTGGCCAACCACGACGACCTCATCTCCAAGGTAACCAGGTCACATTTGGGGCTACAATGAGAGGCTAGAAGGGCTACCTGGCAGCTTTCCACCAATAGCCCTGACTCCCTTCCTCTCTCCCTCCCACCCTTTAGTCCTTCCAGGGCAGTCAGGGGCGTGCCTACCTCTTCAACTCTGTGTGAGTATTTGGTCCCCCTTCTTTCTTTTCCTGATCTCTGTCATGACCTATGACCCCTGGCATCATGCTGAGACTCCCAAAGTCCCCTGATTCAGGTTAGAAGATGTGATCGCCCTTCTCTTGGATACTAAGGACAGACACAGTTGGATACAAGCTAGAGGGGGGCTTTGTGATGGCAGGACCCTCCCTGGGACTGCCCCCATCTCCCCGCAGGGTGAACGTGGGCTGCGGGCCAGCCGAGGAGCGGGTGCTGCTGACAGGCCTCCATGCTGTTGCTGACATCCACTGCGAGAACTGCAAGACAACTTTGGGCTGGAAATATGTGAGTCTGTGACCTCTGACCCCAGACTACTCTTTGACACAACCTCACATCACCTCCTCACAAGCAGTCGTGTAGTAATCTTTCAGAGCACACAGGCTCAGCTCCCACAAGTCAAACTTTTTTTTCATCCCCTGACTATGCTCTTATCTGTCACATCCTGCAAGGGGTTTTTAGAATTTTTCTCTCCACCCATCCCTCTCCTCACATGCGCATGCATCCCCATCTTAGAGATGAGGCCATCATCAGAATGACCATTTATTGAATGTTTATGGGCCATGCACTCTGTGTGCTTGCCACACATTATCTCATTCCATCATTACAACAATCCTGTAGGTAGAGTCTATTATTAGCTCCACTTTACAGAAGAAAAGAAGGCCCAGAGATGTTAGGTAACTTTCCCAAGGTCACACAATGGTAAGGAACAGAATAGGGACCAGAATCCTGGTTGTGGGTTTTGTTTAACTCCACATCTTTGACTCCACAGCTTCCACTGCCATTCAGAGGTTCAGAGAAATTGCCCAAGAACTCACAGTGACATGGAGCTTGCATCCATGAGCCTCATTTTCACTGCCCTCCTTACCAGAGCTGCTGTCCAGGGTCTGATTTCACTACCTTGAGTCTCATTTCCTTATCTGGCAGTGGAGGATAAAGCCATTACCTGGCACCCAAAATTGTTATGGGGATCAGATTAGATGCAGCAAGAGAAGATGCTCTGGGGAAACTGCAAGGAACAGGACTCTTCAGGCATCACTTGGAGCTGCAGTGCCTCTGTGGGGTAGATGCCCCAGACAGAGGCAGGCGGGCTGCCGAACCCGAGCTCACCCTTGCCCTTGCCACAGATTTGCTTTGCATCCCCAGACGGGTGATTCGACCTCTCTGGACTTCTGTCAAATAAAGCGATGGCCTAATCCAGAGGCCAAAAACTCAAGTGCTTGCATCTGGGGAGGGAGGGGCTGGTCTGGCAAACTAGAGTAAGCCTGGCCCACCTATATTTTATTTTTATTTTTTTTTTAATTTTTTAATTTATTTATGATAGTCACACACACACACACAGAGAGAGAGAGAGAGAGAGAGAGAGAGAGGCAGAGACATAGGCAGAGGGAGAAGCAGGCTCCATGCACCGGGAGCCCGACGTGGGATTCGATCCCGGGTCTCCAGGATCGCGCCCTGGGCCAAAGGCAGGCGCCAAACTGCTGCGCCACTCAGGGATCCCCCACCTATATTTTAGTATTTTAAAGTTATTTTTACTAAACTCTGCTGGCCCAACAAAACACACGCATAAGTCAAAACTGGCCTTCAGGCTACCAGTTTGTTGTAATCTCTGGGTCTTTAGGAAACTTCCATATCCTCTCTATTGGAGCCAACATTAGTACTTAAAAAGTCCCGGTAATTCAGAGTTTTGTCTGTCCCATTAGTGAGAAGCCTAGCTTTGTCATTTCCCTGCTGTGTGTCTTGTGGCCAGGTGGTTTGGCTTCTCTGCATGACGGCTTCCTTATAAGTAAAATGGGGCCAGACATACCTGCTCCCCAACCCTAATCTCTTTTTGGTAAAGCCCTTGCTCCAGGGACGATGCCCTCTCCCCTCTTTTCAGGAACAGGCCTTCGAGAGCAGCCAGAAGTACAAAGAGGGGAAGTACATCATTGAACTCAACCACATGATCAAAGACAACGGCTGGGACTGACCCCTGCTCCTGCCTCATGTGGCTCGAGCCTGGCCTGGCCGCCAGAGGGCGCCACTGGCTTCCCTCCACAAGAAGGGAGCCCTGGACCCTCAGGGCCCCCGCAGAGGAAGGATCCAGCTCCTGTACATATATTTTATTGCATGCACTGTGACCTTGGGGGGAGATCAGAAGGTGGACGACACCCCCGCAACTCCCTGCGATCTGGCTGGCTTGGATCTCGTTTTTAACCCCTTCCTGCCCCGCCTGCCCTATAGATATGGCCTGTGTGCTGCTCCCCCGGCCCCAGTGCACCGTCTGCCCTGTGAACTCCCCCCACCGGGCCCCTCTTACCCCACGCGTGTCTGCTCCCCTCGTTCTGTAGCGTTTGTACATAATAAAACAATGAAGTGGAGACAGCCCCGGGCTCACGTGGAATCCGGGAAAGGGGACTCATGCATACAGACTCCTCTGCAGATCTGTTCTTTTCTGGGCCCCCACATGACACGGGTGGGCGCCGCGGTCAAAGCGGCAGTCTGCGCTCTGGGGGCTCAGCCATCTGAGACCCAGGACCCGTCTCCCTGCCCGTGGAGCTTCCCGACACCACTCAGCCTGCCTAGGCCTTGACCTCGGCTGATCTGCGCCTTCTCAGCTCTAGCGTTTTGCCGCCGCCTAGAGGCAAAGCTCCCCTGGGGGGCAACCGCGCCGCCAGGTTCACCGCCCAATCTTCGCGACTACGATTTCCAGCGGTCCCAGCGGCGTCTCTCCGTCTCCTCCGCGTCCAGTCTCGGCCTCGGGCCTGCTGGGAAGTGTAGTTCCGAGGGTTCCCCAGCGCGGGACCTTCTGGGAAAGCCCGACACCAGCCGTCAGAGACGTCTCGGTCGAACTGTGGGTGTTTCTGCACTCCAGAGGCTCGGCGCAGGGTGGAGGTTTTGCAGGATGGGAAGCAGGAAGGAAGGACTCCAGGGTTCGGGCCTCACCTGCGGACTCCTCGAGGTCCCCAGTGCCCTGCGTCACGATCATCTCAGGCCGCATCCCTCCAGCCCTGCTCTTTCCGTCCAGTCATGCTTCATCCCTCCAAGTGAAGGAGGGGGTGGGGGTACCTGCTAGGAAAGTATGGAGCGCCAAGGTCTGCCCCAGGACTCCAGGCTCCATCCCAGGGTCCAGGCCCCGCCCTTCAGTAGCTTAGCCTTAGCCGGGGCTCCCCCCGTGGGAACGGGGACCAGCTGGCCGGAAGCGCCAAACTGCGTCCCTGTGGAGCCCCGGGGATCAATCAGGCCGAGGAGTTAATTATGTAATGAGGGGGCAGGGGGTCGGAGCTAATGAAGCCTGGGGGGGGTGAAGGGGAGGGTACCCAGGTATCCGGCCCCCTCTTGGACCCCTTCCAGGCCCCAGGGGTCTCCACCCCAGCCCAATTCCAGGGCCCCACATAGGGGAGGGGCTGTGATCCTGGGTCTGTTGGGGGCTGAGCTGTGAGCTATAAAGGGGGCATCTCTCAGCACCGGGAACTGACTCTAGGCAGCGTGACCTGAGGCCAGACAGGACTACTCCATGTACCATCCACGGGAGTTGTACCCCTCCCTGGGGACAGGCTACCGCCTTGGGCCCCCCCAGCCTGGGACAGATTCCAGCTTCCCGCCTGCCCTGGCAGAGGGCTACCGCTACCCTGGTGAGCATGGGGACCAGCTCCTGTGAGGGGCCGCGGGGGGGGCTGTGGCCCTCTGCTGGCTCCTCATTCTGCCCACCCCCTTGTCTCCAGATCTGGACACTCCCAAGTTGGATTGCTTCCTCTCCGGGATTGAAGCTGCTTCCTGCACCCTGGCTGCTCCCCCAGCCCTGCCCCCGCTACCCCCAGCCCTGGGCACTGAGCAGGCCCCCCCAGCCCCAGAGGTCCTTCATTCGCTCCCCGGAGTCAGCCTGAGCCTGGACAACCGGGAGCTGTGGAAAGAGTTCAGTTCTGTGGGAACAGAGATGATCATCACCAAAGCTGGGAGGTGAGGGGCTGGGCCAGGGTCAGAGGGCCCACCCAGTGTGTTCCTGGTGGGGGTCTTTTGGGAAAGGCTGAGTTCTTGGTGCTGGGGTTAGGTTTGGGGGTTGCTGGAGGGTCTAGGTCTCTGCCTAAGTCCAGGGTGCAAGTGTGGCCTGGGTCAAGGGTTACTCTAAGGCTGGATCAGGGGTCATTCGGTGGCAAGGGCCAAGGGTCAGTCTGTGGAATCTGTAGCAAGGGTCCTAGGTCAGTCTGGGCCTGGGTCGGAAAGTGTGGCTGGTGATAGGTTCTTTTGTGGCCTGGATCAGGGGTCGATCTGTGGCTGGAGACAGGGTTCAGACCATGACTAGGGTCAAGTGCCAGCCAGTGGCCAGCATTCTGGGAAATCTGGCCAGGATCAGGGTCAGTATGTGGCTAGGTCTGGGGTCACCCTGGAAGCAGGGATGTGGTCCGTGTGTGGCCTGTGTCTTTCTAGGCCAGGAGCTCAGGCCAGGCATGCTAAGTCCTCTGCCCTGCTGCAGGCAGGACATTTTTTTGCCCAAAGCAGGTTTGCCAGCAGTGTTGACTCTGGTGCTGGAGATTAGGTGAGGAGACCAGAGTGGGGAGCAAGATCCTGGCAAGATCTTAGGGACAAAAGTGTGACCCCACTGCTTCTGTGGATGGAGTTTGAGGGGCTAAGAGTCAGGAGTCCTGGCTCTGCTCCTAATCAGCTATGTGACCCTGGTCAGATCACCTGTCTGTCCTGTTTCCCGAGTGTGAAATGGGATGAGACAAGCCTCCAGCTGGAAGACCTGCCCTCTGAATTCTAATTCCACCTCCCTCGACGTTTCTCTGACAAAACTGGGTGAGCCAATTGTGGCTGTGCCCCTGCCAGCGCTGTGCCCACTGCTGGCCAGCGGGTAGTGCCAGGCCTCTCCCATCCCCCCTCCCTTGTCCAGGCGCATGTTCCCTGCTTGTCGAGTGTCAGTCACTGGCCTGGACCCTGAGGCCCGCTACCTGTTCCTTCTGGATGTGGTTCCAGTGGATGGGGCTCGCTACCGCTGGCAGGGCCGGCGCTGGGAGCCCAGTGGCAAGGCAGAGCCCCGCCTGCCGGACCGAGTCTACATTCATCCCGACTCTCCAGCCACTGGTGCCCACTGGATGCGGCAGCCTGTGTCTTTCCATCGTGTCAAGCTCACCAACAGCACCCTGGACCCTCACGGCCATGTGAGGCCCTGGCTGGGAGGACAGGCTGAGGGGTGGGGGTGGGGGTGGGGCCCCAGGCAGGGAGTCATCTGGTTCCTTCTCTCCCAGCTGATCTTGCACTCCATGCACAAGTACCAGCCCCGCATCCACCTGGTGCGGGCAGCCCAGCTTTGTAGCCAACACTGGGGCGGTGTCGCCTCCTTCCGCTTCCCTGAGACCACATTTATCTCGGTGACAGCCTACCAGAACCCCAGGGTAAGTGACCCGCTGGAGGGGGGTGGTAGGCACTGCCCAGGCCATTGGGAGCTTTGACCCTGGCTGTGTGTCCCCAGATCACACAGCTGAAGATCGCAGCCAATCCCTTTGCCAAGGGCTTCCGGGAGAATGGCAGAAACTGTAAGAGGTAGGCATTGTTCGTTCACTGATTCGTTCATTCAGCACATGTTTATGAACTGACTGCGATGTGCCAGGCACTGTGCCAGAGGCCAGGAACGCAATAGTAAGTAAAAACATGTATTTGCTCATGGATTCCATAAATACTCATTTAGCACCTGCTGTGTGCCAGGCACAGTTCTAGCCGCTGGAGATCCATCAGGGAACAAAACCAAAGCCCCTGCCCTTACAGAACTGATACTCTAGGGGACAGAGTAGACAAGTAAAATAAGTAAAATATAAGTGAGCTATAAGTTTTTTTTTAAGATTTTTTAAAAAATTTATTCATGAGAGACACACAGAGAGGCAGAGATACAGGCAGAGGGAGAAGCAGGCTCCATGCAGGGAGCCCCACGTGGGACTCGATCCCAGGACCGCAGGATCACGCTTTGAGCCAAAGGCAAACACTCAACCACTGAGCCACCCAGGCATCCCAAGTGATAAGTTCTGAAGAGAAAAGCAATAAGGGAAGGAAGATAGGGAGGACTGGAGTGAGGTATTTATTAGATGAGAGCCTTGGAAAAGTCCTAAAGGAAGTATAGTGTGTATCTGAGGAAAGGCGGGCCAAGAAGCAGGAACAGCATATGCAAGGGCTCTGAGGCAGGAGCTTGACTGTGGTGTGGCTGGAGTGGAAGAGGCAAGTCAGAGGTGAAAGGTAGCCACGTTACATTGGACTGTGAAGGTTTATTTAGGACTTTGGCTTCTGAGTACAGCTCCCTCAGAGCTGTCCTTTGCCCTCAAGGTGTGTGGTCGTGGAGAAGAGGCAGCCATTAATCAAGGGGTCACCCTAACAAATGTGAAGTAGAACTATTGGCAGATGTTATGAGGGAGGTTGTGGCATGCTGTGGGAGGGCGGGAGGACTTTCTTGAGAAAGGGAGACAAGAATGAACCTAAGACAAGGACTAGCTAGACCGGTGAGCAGGGGCAGAGAGAAGAGGATTCCAGAGTCTGGTGGCAAGGCAACTAATGATGGCGAGGGCAAGCCAGGCGAGATGAGCTGGGTTCAGACCACACCCTGTCCTTCTAGCTTGGGGAGCAGTTTCCCAAATGTGATAGCCACAAGAGGAAACCACTGGAAAATTTTAGGGGGAAAATCAACTCCAGCTCCCCCACTTTCTAGTCACTTCATTCTCCAGACTTTGGTTCCTTCATCTGTAAAATGGGTATAATAATGGCACCTACCCGACAGGGTCCTTGGGAGGGTGAAATGCCTGGTACCTGGCAAGTGCTATTATTATCACCATCATTACCATCATCATCACCATCACCATCATCATCATCATTGTCACTGTTCTCCAGGGAGCGAGATGCCCGTGTGAAGAGGAAACTGCGGGTCCCAGAGCCAATAGCTGCAGAGGCCTATGGGAATGGAGGTGAGTGGCACCTTGATGGTGATGGGGCCAGTCCCCAGCTGCCAATCCTCATTAGCCCAACCTGTCCCCTCCATCTCCCTAGATGCGCCAGGCGGACCCTGTGATTCCACACTGGGGGGGGACGTCCGTGAGTCGGATCCAGAGCAGCCCCCGGCCCCTGGCGAAGCTGCTCCCACCCCAGCTCCTCGGTGCGGTGGCCCCAGTGCCGAAGCCTACCTCCTGCACCCTGCAGCCTTCCACGGAGCGCCCAGTCACCTTCCAACCAGGTGAGTGGGAAAGGGGCATGGAGCTGGGCTGTTCCAGCTTGGGGGGGGGGGGGTATTTCTCTACTCTGACTCCTCTCTTTGCTTCAGGAACCCCAGCTTCCCCGAGGCTCCAGACTCAGGGCGTCCGGCCCCCTACTCGGCTGCATTCCTGGAGCTGCAGCCTGGGCCAGGGGGCTCAGGATACCCAGCAGCTGCACCAACGGCACCCTTCCCCTCACACTTCCTCCAGGGGGGCCCCTTCCCCCTTGCCTACCCCGGTCCTGGGGCTTACCTGGAGGTGGGCTCCAAACCAATGTACTGAGCTCTCCCCGGGGCCCCTCTGCCACCCTGGCTGTGTTCCATCACAGACCTCCACTGCCCTTCCCCCAGACCTGCGGCCTGCCACTTCCACCGGCCCCATCCCCCACACCAAATGGCTGCCTGGGGCCTCCCCCCACCCCACTTCACACTTTGCTTTCACTCCCACCCACCCTGGCTTCAAAGCTCTGGCTAAGCTGCTGGGAGTCCAGCTGGGGCCGGCTTCCCCTTCCAGGCTCTCACCTCCGTGTGAATGGAGGGAGGCTCTGCGTGGCCAAATGGGGCCACTGCCCTGCGCTCCCGCCTCCTGGGCCTCAGCCCTGGGCTGTGCAAGTTCTAGCCCCTCGGCCCAGTGCAAGCCACACCAGTCTGTTCTCAGGACCAGAGTATTTTTGTTAATAAAACTCAAAAGACTTCAGTGCTCCGTACACATCGGCGAGTGGTGTTTAGCCCTGGGGCGGGCTGGGTGAGCAAAGGTGTTGTGGGGAGACCTGGGCCCTCACCTCCTACGCAGACTCGCAGGTTTCCAGCTGCTTGACCAATGGCTCTGGGCTGTTTCCTCTTCAGGGACATGGGGAAATCTGAATGTCCTGACACTGCCTTGTTTTGAGAATGAAATAAGGCTGCTGCCGAGAACCCAGCTCTCTCTCTGCTGGGAACAGTCACTGAGGCGCTGGGGCAGTTCAAGGCCCTCGGTACAGCCCAGGGCCAGGCCGGCATTGCTGCTCATTCCCAATCAAGTCTGACACACACCCAAATACCATTTTTCTCCTTTTATTAGAATTTTTCTTTTTTTCTCTCAAAATTTTTATCTAAAAACAAACAAAAAAAAAAAAAAAGAAAAAAAGAAAAAAGAAAACCAAAAAATTATTGGAAACTCCATGGTTCAAGTGGGGAGAAAGGAGAGGAGCATGGAGCTGAGGCTCCAAGCCTCTCCAGAGAAAGTCCTCACCCTCGAAGTGCCCTCTCTGGGGGGAGAGCAGAGCCGAGACAGCCCCCCCTCCCGATGCCCAGCCTCTGTCTGGAGAAGAGGGCAGAGTCACAGTGGTCCGAGGGCCAGAGGGGTTGGAGGGATCACAGGAAATAATCGGCCACGGGCTTCTTGGAGGGGATGCCCCGGGTCTCTTGGGGAGCAGCCTCGAAGATGATGAAATCTTTCTGGAGATGCTCATCCAGCTCCAAGATGGCTGCCACATTCCCACAGCTGGAAGTAGGAAGGCAGCCGTGTTAGACGGGTGGGTCAGCCTGGCTCCCACCCCCACCTCATGGCCCGGGCAGCTCACCGGTAGCAATAGTTGGGTGCAGACCACACAGTGAGCACAGTCTCATTGAAGTGCCACTTGTAACCTTCCATCACCAGTTGATGGGCACGGCAGATCATGTCAATGTCATTGGCTGCATTGAACTGGGCCACCACGTCACTGCCAAACAGGTAGCCAGCCCCGCGGGGGCTCACACCCCAGCCTGTTGTGTCTGAGGCAAAAGAAGGTAGGGATGGGGGGAGAGCGTGTCCTCCAGGCTTCTCTGGTGCCCATTGCCCTTTGAAAAAGAACATTCCATCCCCTTCTCCCAATGAGGCCCATGGGGCAAGAGCACAGGGCCTGAGTGTATTCTGGGGGATCCCAGAGTCAACCGCAATTGCTGGAGCAGATAAGCTCCAAGGAGAAAATTTTCTGACCATTGGAGCTACCCCATAATCAGAGTGGCCATGTGAATCACTGGCCAAACAGGCGTACCCAAAAGTGAAAGGAAGCGCCCATTATGACCACACAGGTCAAGCAGGTGTGAATGAGGCCTGCCCTGGCTGCCCTGGGAGGAGTGGCCAGGCAGCTGGGCAGGGCAGTGAGAGAGTGGAGGCTGTGTCATCACAGAAGGAGCTTGGTATTCGGGAGACTTGGCTTTCAATCCAGGCTCTGCTCTATTTTAGCTGGGGAGTCCCACAAAATCAGGGAGGATTCTCACGGGGCCAGCATTCTGGGCGTCTACCCTCTGCAGAAGCCCCTTCACATTCAGGGAACGGATGTTTCTGTCCCAAACAAGCCTCCGAGCAACGATCTACATGCCTGACCCCTCAGAGCTCAAAACACCAGCTGCTCCCGCTCCTCCTCTTCATGGACAGGGCCCTTGGAAACCAACCTGTTCTGCTCTTCCCCAAGCCCACCTCGCTAGACCCCTTCAACACTTTAACTGTCCCTTTAACCAAAGGACCCCTTCAGTCTCCTGCCAAACTAAGGGGAGAGCCGGCCCGCCCTACCACCCTCACCTTCAGGGTCAGACCAGAGCAGGTCACACATAGGTCCGTCATGGGGCACCTCTTGCTTTCGGTCAATGGTCCGGATCTGGTCCAGGGTCTGGATGGAGGGGGAGAGACCCCCGTGCACACAGAAGATCTACACAGAGACCAGAAAGGAGCGAAGGTGAGCTGAGCCCAGCGGCTCCTCGCCTCCCCACCCTTCCCCATCCCTGCAGGGCCCAAAGGCCAGCCTACCTTGCCATCGATGATGGCCGACAGGCTGAGGTAGTCAAAGATCTCTGTGCAGTAGCGCCACACAGTCACCGAGCCGTATTTACGCAGACACTCGTCATAGAAGCCATAGACCTGGGTGATCTGGCGGCTCTCGTGGTTGCCCCGGATCAGGGTGATGCGGTCAGGATAGCGAACCTGGAGGCGGGCTGGGGTCTAGGCTCTGCCTCTCCCCTGTCACCTCCCATGCCCTCTCAGACCCCCTCACATGTGTCAGCCCTGTCCCAGCATCACATCATCCTGTGCCTGCCTCTGCATGGCGCCGCATCCACCTTGGAGGCCCCAGCCCCTCCTCCAGGGGATCTGAGGCTGACCTCTCTCCATCCCAACTATAGACCCAGCTCCGCTTTCACCTCCAAGTCCTGACCAAGACCCTCAGGTGCCTTGTCATCCTGCCCACCCATGGATGCCAGACCTGGGAGAACTCCATGCCCCACCTCCCACTTTCTGAGCACAGGGCGCCTCTATTCCCTCCCCTTCAATGTCGCTGCGCCAACTCCTGCTCCAGGGGCCCCGTCAGATGCCCCCAAGGGCAGGGGAAGCTGCCCTGCCTGCTCCCTGGCAAGCTGGGCACTAGCAGCACAGCTCAAGAGATGGGGGCAGAAAGGACACAGACAGGTCAGGCCTGAGGTGGCCCAGGTCCCTACCTTCAGTGCCAGCAGCAGGAGGAATGTTTCGACGCTGTAGAAACCACGATCCACAAAGTCTCCCATGAAGAGGTAGTTGGTCTCTGGGACGTCGCCACCCACCTGGGGGGAGAAGAATCTGCTTGGTCCCCAAAATGTCCCCTGCTATGGCAGCCCTTCTTTCAGAAAGCCACCAAACTAGAGGCTTCTCACCTACACTCCACTCACCAAATTAAAGGTTCCACTCTCAATTCATGCCCCAGGTCACCTTTGGGTCCCAGAGTCTCCCCACACTTACTCTGAACAGCTCCTTGAGGTCATAGAATTGTCCGTGGATGTCACCGCATACCTGCAAAGTGAGGAGAGGTGCGTCGCAACTCACAGTCTGAAAGTTCTGCTCCCAGGGACTAACCTTCAAAATACCCACTGTTTAGCAGCTCCTTATCACTCCTGGCCAAATCTTTACTTCTTAGGGCCAAAATCTCCTCTCCTACCCCGACTCTGCCTGGTTTGGAATCACAACCCATCCCACACAGAGTGCCAACTACTCTGTGGGCAAGAGATAGAGCCAGGTCTTTCCAGTTAGACCTGTAGCTTCTGGAGGACCTAGCCCGCTCCTCTCCCTGTTCCCCTCAAAGAACCTAGAATAAAGCTGCTAATAACAGAATACATAGGAACATTTGGAGTAGAATCACTCACCATAGTAAGAAGCCTTCTGCCCTGGCCAAGAGTAACCCCCCAACATATTAAAAGACCATTCCCATAACATCTGTTTCATACAGCAAGGCTCCCTTAAAGATGGGAGAGGGAGCAGATACACGGAGCCCCTGGGCTCTCAGGGATGGGGGTAGCCCTCTGCAGCCCGTAAGATTAGGGGGTATGCCCGTGTGCCTAAGACGAAGCTAGGCTCCGGAACAACAGGTACTCACTGTGACTGGCGAGTCCACCCTCTGTACGTTGCTCTCCTCTACCAAGATCTCTCTGGAGACAGGAGAAGACCAGGGTCACCACGGCCAGGCCAGGCCAGCCCAATTCCTGATCTTTTCCAGGGGAGGATATGAGGTAACCTCTAGGGGGCAGGAGTGAGGTGTGCAATATCCCCAGGATAGGCTGACCAGGCCTGGCCAGGCCTCCCAGAGGCCAACTGGCCAGAGCCCAAACTCTTAACTGCATTCAAAGTTTTTCCGAGGCCGCAGCCTTCTGAGTCCTAACCCTCCCTGCTGCCCTCTTTCACACAACCGGTGCTCATTCAGAAAACACACCTCCTCTCCGCACAGAAACCTCTGCTCACACGCTGCTCCCTCAGCTTCGAGTACTCTGGAGACTGTGTCCTCCACTGAGCTTACGGTCCCTCTCTGCTCATCAGAGGCCTTGCACAGACCATCCCAAGGTACCCAGTCATCAGACACACCATCAAAGTAATGCGCTGTGTTTTTCCTTACTTAAAGGGAGTGACAACGTTGTTCTTTCATTTCTCCCTGCAGTGGAGTCTACTACTACTTGCCAGCACATGACATAAAATCACTTTGTCAGTTACAGTCAACTGGAGAGGAGCCACGCTTCCAGATTTCTACCTTGATGACAGCAGCAGTGACCACTCTAGCTGATATGCCACAGGACCGCAGTAAGAGCTCTGCATCAACGACACAATCAAAGAACCATCCCCAAAGCAGGCATCATGATGACACCCACTGCTCGGATGAATAAACTGGCTATAGTCCTACAGGTGGGACTTGAACCAAGCAGCCTGGCCCAGGGTCTGGCACTTTTATCAAGCTGCTCTGGTTTTAGAGGGCCCCAGGCACCTGCCTACCTTTTTCCGCCAGCCTCTCCCTAGGAGACTAGGAGCTCCCTGAGCTCAGAGAACCCGTGGTTTTACCTATGTCCCTGAGGGCACTCTCTCAGGCAAAAGCAGCTTGAGGGAAGTGTGGTTGCTTGGCTTTCTGGGAATGGGAGGGGGCCCTGGCAGGGGTCTGGGAGGCCATCCGGCCACCAAGCCCTCCCCGCCGCTGGACTACATCATGTGTCCAGCATCCTTCCACATCAACTGCTTGTGAAGACATTTCCAAATGACTCAGGGGGGTTCTTCTCATCCTCATCTGACACAGAAACTGAAGCTCAGAGAAAAAAGGGGCAGGGCCCGGCAAGGTGGGGAAAGAGAGCCAGCCTCCGACCCCAGCTCTGTCACTCACAGCACATCACCCGCCCTCTCAGAGCTAACACTTACCCACCTTTACTTCCACAACAAATGCCAGTCCCTATCCCTACATATGTAGAATCTCATCTGAGCTCCATAATGACTTCAAAGACTTGGAGAGGTACAGTGACTTGACCAGGGTCACACCATTTTTAGGGGACAAAGCTGGGATTCACGATGAAGACCACCAAATTCAAACCCTCTGCTCTTTTACCATAGTGATATACATTATATATGTAAGTATTTTTTAAAGTAATTTCTACACCCGGTGTAGGGCTCAAACTCACAACCCCGATATCAGAAGTTGTATGCTCTACCGACTGAGTCAGCCAGGCACCCCTACACTGGTATTTCAAAGAGGACCAAGTTTGGTTCACATACTTCAGGTCTCTCTAGTTCCAAGAATTTACATCTATGTACCCTGGGGGCAAGCTGAGGTTCTAAGATGCTACTGGCCTGGGCCTGGGCCCCTTGTGGGTCTCCAGGAGGCCACAGCCAGGTGCACAAGTTGTTCTCCCTTCAGATCAGACCCTGGATAATACTGGCCAACTTAGGTCTCAGCCCAGTACCTCCCAAGCTCTTCTCAGTTTCAGCTGGGCAGGACTCCCCGACCCCTCAATCCTCTATAGCTCCCCAATGCCTTGCTGACTGGTTGGCTATCAGTTTACAGGCAGTATAGTAAAAGACCTGGATCCAAACAAAGTGAACCTCTCTTCCAACCAGCTATGGGGCTACAGGCAAGACATTATGTCTTCTGAGGCTCAGTTTCCTCTTCTGTGAAACACTCTCTCCAACCTGCCCGCTCTATAGGGCTGCTGCCAAGAGCCGGTGAGACTGGATACATAACCTGTGTGTCATTCCGAAAACCCCACCATGCTATGCGAGCACTAGCTATCATCACCACCAAATGAATTCAGGCCCTCTGGGCAAGATGAGTCTTACAGGAAAAAGAACAGTGCCAAGCAACAGTTGGTTTAAGTTCCTAAAAATGCTGTCAAGACTGAGGGAACAGCGGTGACTAAAAACACCTTGGGGCTGGTCCAGTCAGGGAAACTTTCTTTCACTGCCAGAACACAAAAGAGTCACAGACAAGCATTTAAGAGGCCTTGCCTGTTTCCCAAACAGGCCCAGTCTGGCCACTATGGGTCTATCTGAGGTAAAGCCAGGCAAGAGGCCTAGAGCCACAAGGCCGGGACCTAGCTCTGCTACTTTCTTTCTGGGTGACCTCAGTCAAGTCACTAGGTGCCTAAGGGGTCATGTTAAAGGGAGCAAACAGCTTCCATCTCACAAGACTCCTGTGCAGAAAAGAGAGAAGTTCCTTGCCAGTACAACGCCTGTCGTTCAAGGAGTGTAGGGTCATTGTGCTGGCTCTTTCCCCACAATCTCCAGCGTGGTACAAGCTAAACAGTACCTCAGGGGAGGCCGGTAAGTGGTCTCCTCACTGGTGCCCATACATCCCAGAGCTTCCACTCCTGCTCTCATCCTCCTGGGAATATCCTTGGTCCCTGGCCCTGCTCCCATTAGCTACCCAAATTATTTTCATCTTCCAAGGCCACCTTCTCCTAGAAGCCTTCCCAGGTGACTTTGGTCCTTACTGGCAATGCCCCCTTCCTACACGGTAGTAACGTAACACCTAAAGACTGTTGAACACCTACTTTGTACCACAGCACTATGCTAAGCTCCTCCGAGGCACCAACTTAATGCCTCTTCACCGTCATCTTCTTAAATACTATTATTCCCACTTTACAAATAAAGAAACTGCCAGAGACCTCAAGATCACCAACAGGGCAGTGAGTGGCAACGCTCACATTCCAACCCAGAACCATCACATTCCAAAGCCTGAGCTCTTAACCACTACATGACCCTACTTCCCACGGGCCTCCCTTCATGTCAGGTTTAATTCCATTCTGACTTATTTGCTACCATTTCACACTGAACATGAGGAGATCCAATTCCACCACCTTGCGTTAAGGCCTGAAAAGAGACAGGACATGGAGCACTGGCTTCAGACTCCATCCCTTACTTGCTGGCTGACTCTGAATAGAAGAGTCCTCAGCTGCAAAATGGGGACAATACCACCCACCTTTAGGGGTTGTTCTTGTAATTAATAAGAAGTCTACAAACCATACAGCCTTTAGCCTTGAACTGCCTTGAACTTTTGTTTTTGTCAACGCTTCCTTTGATCATCTTAATTTTCAAGGCCTATCCCCACAGTTCGGTTCCTCCCAGAAACTCTGTTCCCCCGACAAGTAGGACTGTCTCCTTGAGCCTCCTTAGGACTTTTTATAATTCTCTGACGCCACTGAAAACA
The DNA here is from genome assembly GCF_018345385.1 of Vulpes lagopus. Lineage (NCBI taxonomy): Eukaryota > Metazoa > Chordata > Mammalia > Carnivora > Canidae > Vulpes > Vulpes lagopus. Next base: position 107,024,327 of record NC_054826.1, on the reverse strand, counting down.
CATCACCTAATACTTTAAGTGTCTTTCTCCAGGTCTGTCTTCTCCCAACGGGCTGGTTGCTCCTCGAGGGAAGTGGCCCTATTCTGCTCCTCTCTGGGAAAGATTCCAGGATGAGCCAGGCCCCAAGTTCTCGGCTGGGTCTGCCCCAGGCCAGAACCCCGGGTCAGCGGGGCCACCCGGCTCACCTGGCCTTAGCGCACAGGGCCTTGACTTCGCTCTCTTTGATGAGCTCGCAGCGCCGCAGTTGCTCGATCTGCCGGTCCAGGTCGCTGATCTCCGCCATGGCCCACCCCCCGGCGCGGGTCAGAGCCGGGGCCGCCGCCCCCTCCGCACCGCACAGGGGTCTCCTGAGAAAGGCGAGGACGAGCCCGGGGATCAGACTGTTTGTAGGGGGCGCCGGGAGTGGAGGTGGGGAGGCAACTCGATCCTGGAGAGGGCCCGGCCCCCCCACCCCCGCCTCCCCTCCCCTCAGCCCCTGGACCCCCGAAGTCCCACGGCCCTGGCTGCTCCCAGCTAACTCCCGTCGAAACCCGTGGTCCCGCGCTCGGGACGGTGGCCTAGAGGAGTCTCAGACTATTACCGCCGCCGCGACTCCGGCTCCCGCTCCCGGGCTCCCTGCCTTCCTCCTTCCCTCGGCTTTGGGCCGCCGCCACCGCCGCTTCTACTTCCGGCCCCGCCGCGGAAGCGAAGGAGGATCAGTTCCGCCGCGCGCCGGATGTGGCGTCATACACACCCTCCCCTTCCCGCGCCGCGCCCCTAGCTCCGCCTCTCGAGCCTAAGAATGGAAATGAGCGAAGGAACCGGATGTCGGCGGCTCGCCAGCCGAGGTGACCGCGGTCCCGGTTGACACCTCAGTACCCTCCGCGTGGCCGTCTCAGTGAGACGCAAGCTGAGCCGCGCCTCGAGATACCTGTTTGGGTCGGCCTCCCCCAGTACAGTCCCCGAGGGTCACGCTTTCAGCCCGTGCCTGGCACAGAAGGCGCCTCAGCGGGTGTTCAGAGGCTGGAGGCATCCCGTCCAGATCCCTCTCCACGGCCCCGGAGAAATCTCTGCCACAGAGGACCTCTGAAGTTAGAGGCAGAAACGAGGCCACCTTGCTCACACGTAGCGTATGCCTCAGGCAACATGACCTCCCGATTCCAGAACGGCCCCTGACAACCCTCAGTTGCTTTATAGTGTCTGCAGTTGCATTTCTTTTTGTACGGAATCAGTTCTTAAAAATAATAATAATAATTAATAATAATAATAATAATCAGTTCTTGTTTCTCATCCATCTATTGCTTAGACTCGTTCTGGAATTCACTGTTACTAGAAAAGCTCCAAAACCCTCAAACTGTCATTTGAGGAAATGGTCTGTAAGCGTCCTTTGCCCTGTATGGGCCTTTGCACGGGCTGCTCCCTTTTGAAGCGTCCTTTTTGCTATCTTCTGTTGACCTTCCATTTTTACTTGCTTTACTTCAGACTTTATTTCACAGTGAGGTTAGGCACAGAAGTAAGGCCAAAGTTGAGAGAAACACTAAGAGTAGGTTTGGTTCTGTATGTAGTCAACAGATGCAAATGTGCACTGGAGGAAAGGACCAAGTCCTTAAACTCCTAGAAGGCCCTGCACAGCACTATAGGGATCCAGAAGGTCCAGAGATGACAAGTCAAGATTTTTTTTTTTTTCTAGAGGGAAGCTCAGGCAGGAAAGGGCCCCTTATCAAAAATTCAGGAAATGGCAGGAGTCATGAGGTCCCTGGTTATGACTAGGATCTTCAACAGCTCAGAAGCTCTGATGCAGTTACTACTTTGCCCTAGCCTAGGTGACTGGGTAAGGGCTCAGGGCATGGCACAGGGGTAAGAGCAAGGCCTTCCTTCTGGCTTCATGGAATATTGCTGCTGCATTGACTTAGTGCTTAACCTGGAACCTGAGGGCCACAGTTCTGTTGTTGAGGTGACTGTTAGAAAGGGATTCCATGTTCGTCAAGGGGTTCCCCAGCCCAAAGATTAAGAAGCCAGTTATAATCCCATCTCCTGTTAAGTCGGGAAAACAGACAGCTCAACCATGTAGATTAAGGACATGCATTAATAATCTTGTCTTCATCCAGAAAGTGCTATCTCAAGCAGTATGGCACTTAAGCAGGAGTTGGGAATAGCACATGCTCATATAGATTGTGTCATCTGGCTCATAGCACTCAGGAAATGTTAGCTTTTGTCAGTGACTTTTTGTGCCAGGGGCCTCCTGCACCTGAATTCTCAGTCTATAAGGGAGGCTGAGTGGGAGCACCTAGATGGCTCAGTGGTTGGGCATCTCCCTTTGGCTCAGGGCATGATCCCAGGGTCCTGGGATCGAGTCCTACATCAGGCTCCCAGCAGGGAGCCTGCTTCTCCTTTTGCCTATGTCTCTGCCTCTCTCTGTGGATCTCTGACGAATAAAATCTTTTAAAAATAAAAAAATCAAAGTGAGGCTGAGCCTAACAGTTACACATGTAGTCCCCAACTATGAGCCTTATTGGGTACTGCTGGTAGAAGGGGGCAAAGCCCTTGATGGTTGGAAGAAAATGTCACAAGATCTCTTCTTGAAGCCCTCGGCATAAAACAAAACAGGAAGGTTCTCTCTCAACCTGTTCAATTTTTTCCTGCCTCGCAAGGAAAAACAGAAAACAAGGGCTCTTCTATGCTCTGTCACCTCCCTGGGCCCTCCCCTAACCTGAACACCAGACACAGACAGCAGACTCCCCCTTAAATAGTTGTTTATTGGCAGTGGGCTGGAAAGAGCAACGGAGTTAGCATATACAGACAACACCACACACCAATGTCACATGGGAGGCCAAAGTGATGGGAAAGAGCAGCCTGGAGCCCCAGGTGAGGCCCTCTCTTCAAGTGTGAGTGTGGGAGAGGGCGGGGGCTGGAGTGTTGAGGGGGCAGCCTTAGAACACCTCCGCTTAGTAGGCGTGGTTAGAGATGAAGAGGGACTCGCTGGCTGCAGCCCCGGCCTGACCACTTGGGGTGTACTTTCCTTGACAGGCGAGGCTGTTGGCCTAAGAGGGGAGAGGAGCCAGAGTGAGGTCTCATCAGAATTCCATCCACCCCGGCACCCGGCCCAATTCTGGTCCCATCCTTACCAGGGCTCGTTTGATATACTCCTCCTGGGCAGCCTTCTGGTTCTCCTTCTTTCCACCCCAGGCCTTCAGGGCAGAAGCCTGTAGGGCTCGGCCATAGGAGAAGGTCAGGGCCCATGGCTTCAGCAGGGGGCACTTGTTGATGGCATTGAGGTTGATGGATGCCTCCTCCTCACTCTGGCCGCCTGATAGGAAGGTGATCCCTGTAGAACAAAGAATAAAGTAGGGTAAGTGGTTATAATCAAAGACCTGGGGATTAGCAGAAGCCTCTAGAAGCTGACCTGGAAATCTGACCAAATGAGCCTAAGGGTTGTGGTTACAGTTCATCTACCCTCCAGGGATCAAGATGAGGATGTGGAGTCTCACCAGTAACAGCGGGGGGTACTGTGCGGCGCAGTGCTGTGACAGTTGCCATGGCAATCTCCTCATGAGAATATTTATGGGTGCAGGCATGGCCTGGGGTTACCATATTGGGCTTCAGCAAAGTGCCTTCCAGGTAGATGTGGTGGTCACTCAGAGCCTTGTAGACAGCAGCCAGCACCTAGAGCAGAGCAGGGTCAAAGTGGATTGGGTGGGGGGTGGGGGGCAGGGGTCAGCCCCAAAGGCGTTGGCCCAGCTGCCTAGCCCCCACACTGCCCAGCCAGGCAGGCAACTTACCTTCTCGGTTACATACTGACAGCGCTTCAAGTCATGGTCCCCATCGGGGAGGATCTCAGGCTCCACAATGGGCACGATGCCATTCTGCGGGGGTGAGGGACAGAGTAGCCATGAGGCCTCCTAACCTCTAGGTCTCCACAGCCATCAGCCAAGATCTGATCTCCATGACAGAGACTCCGGCTTCACAGCCATCAATGGACTGTACTCCTACAGGCATCTCCTCTGAGCCACCCACACAATCCCTATTCTGCCCCTCTGCTCACAGAGCCCTCCAAGGACCTTCACGGGCCCAGGCCCAATGCTTGGTGAGGATCCAGAACAGTTGCCTCAGGGAGGGGGGTGGTATGTATACTGACAGATGGGTGGCAGGCTAGCTGACACTCTAGAAACAAATGAGGTGGAAGGTGGCCTGTTGGGGGACCTGCAGGCCCACCTGCTGGCAGATGCTGGCATAACGGGCCAGAACGTTGGCATTTTCCATGATCGCAAGGGCTGAGGGAGTGTGTTCCCCAATTTTTAGCACACAGCGCCACTTGGCAAAGTCAGCCCCGTCCTTCTTGTACTGGGCACAGCGCTCAGACAGCCCATCCAGCCCTGGAGGGGGAAGAGAGGAGTCAGAGCATAGCAGAAGAGGTGCACTCACCAGAGGGATAGCAGCATGGAATGGGTTCGTCTGGAGAGCAAGGAGAACAGTTCTCACCTTGGGTGGTAGTCTCGCCATTTGTTCCTGCCAGGGGTACCACACCTTTGTCCACCTGTTGGGGGGGGGGGGGGCCAACAACATAAGACAGGGTAAGTGGCCTCTAATACTCCACTCTGCCCTCGACTTTCCTTAACCTCTCAAGCAGTATCTCATGATTTGCGAATATTTTCTTTTTTATTTTAAAATTTTTATTTATTTATTCATGAGAGACACAAAGAGAAAGAGGCAGAGGCACAGGCAGAGGGAGAAGCAGGCTCCATGCAGGGAGCCTGATGTGGGACTGGATCCCAGGACTCCGGGATCACGCCCTGGGCTGAAGGCAGGCGCTCAATTGCTGAGCCACCCAGGCGTCCCGTGAATGTTTTCGCTTAGTTACACAACCTGATCCTAGGAGAAAAATACACGGGGATGTGACTGAACAAGAGCCTGGGCTCCTACCACTAACTCGGTGAGCCAAACACTTCCAACTACCCTGAGCTTCTGATTTTTTGTCTGTACAATGAAGGGAATACCGTGCTCTGAGAATTACAAGGATTAAAAATTCCAAGCAGGGGCACCTGGCTGGCTCAGCCGGTGGTGTGTCTCTTGATCTCACAGTTGTGAGTTTGAACCCCACAATGGCTGTGGAGAGGACTTAAAAATAAAATGTTAAAAAAAAAAAAAAAAAGGCCAAGCAGGTTTCAGAAGTTTCTAGCTTTTCTTGCATATGCTTTGGAGGTGATCTGGGGCAGACTCCACCCCCAAGTCTCCAGGCTCCCACCCCAATCCCCAGCCTACTACTCTGGCCTTTTCTCTCCAAGACTCATCTCAAATCTCACATCCTGAGACCCAGGCTCCTCACCTTGATGCCTACAACACCACCCTTGGATTTGATAACTTGGGGGAAGGGACGCCCATCGTCGGTCTTCTGGTACAGTGTCTCGTGGAATAGGATGACACCCCCAATGCAGGGGTTTACACGGTCGTCGGCGGTCAGCAGCAGCTGGCGGTAGAAGCGCCGGTTCTCCTCCGTGTTCTCAGTGCCAATGGACTGCAGCCGCTTGGCGATGCTCCCTGGAAGGGGGAATCATACAGAAATAATGGGATCAGCCCATCACCCTCAACCCTAGCGCCTCCTCCTACTGTGTCCTGCCCATACCAGTGGACTCATCTGCAGCCAGGATGCCCTTGCCCGGAGCCACGATGCGGTGAGCGATGTCAGAAAGCTCCTTCTTCTGCTCCGGGGTCAGCGCTGGGTATTGGTAGGGCATGTTGCCGGTCAGTTCCTACGCAAAGGATGCAGAAACTGGTTAGCTGGGTCTCACCATGGTCTCCCAACAAGCAGGGCCCCTTGCCTGGTGGCCCGGACAAAGGTTCCTTACCTCCCCTGCTCCATACTGGTATGTCTTGGGGCACATTCTGTCCCCAGCCCTCCCCTACTCCCAACTTCCCTATACTAGGCCTGCCTACTGTACCTTTCCTAACTCTGTTTGTTGCTGGGTGTTTCCCAGCTGAGGGTGGGGTAGCATACTGTCATCTGGGGAAACGCAATAGGCCAGAGCCATGGACAAACAGGTCATGTAGAAGACGGACCCTTCTGGCTTGCGCTCTGCCATGGGGTCACCTTGCCTAGAAGCAGAACCGAACCAGAGTAGTTTAGAATTTAGAGGTGGTAGGCAGGCAGAGGGCCCAACCCAAGGACCGAGATGAGGGAAAGTTCTGTGCTTCGAGTCCCACAGCAGAAGGGCCAGAGCTGAGATTAGAACCCAGATCTTCTGACCACCAGGGCCTTTCAACCCACCCAAGATCCCAGGGCTGGCCCAGGCTTGAAGGCCTCAAGGACATCCCAAGGTCAAGTTTCTCCCCCCAGGTTTGAGGGAGGGTGTTAGAAAAAAGGGCAGAAATGTAATCAGAAGCCCAGGAAAGGGAAGCAGAGGAAGCCCAGCCGGAGGTGGCGGAAAGGGGTAAGGTTTGCCGATCTCACTGCTCATACAGGGTTAAGAGAATTGTAGAGAGGCAAGCGCCCCACCCCTTCCCCTGAAAATGCTCCCGTCTTTTCGCACGGCTGCAGCTGCTCCAGGCTCACAATCAAGGTCACCCGATAAGGAAAGACACGGAAAGTGTTAACGGGTCATCAGGCGCCTCCTAGGGGTTTCCCCCTCCTCGCCGGGGTCGCCCACCTCCCAGGGCAGAGACCAACCACGCTTTCGGAAACCCTAAAGCACTATAAGAACCGGCCCCCACCCCTCGCGGCCTCTTAGGATCCCCGCAGAGGCAAAGGGGTCATAACGCTTTGCACCTGGGGTCTCAGCAAGAAGAGGAGAGGAAGAACGGCCCTTCATTTCGTCCTGCTTCCTCCCCCGCCATGACTCAGCGCGCGGAGCCGCGGCACTGCGCAGCAAACCCGGGGAACTCAAGCCGGAGGGGGCTGCGGAGTCGGGACTGGAGCATGTGGGTGGTGGTGGGGCGTGGGAGATGCTGGGAATGGGGGTGGGGGCGGGGAGGGCTTCCGACTGCCGACGGTCCCCCAGGATCCTTCTCCATGGTCCCTGACCTTCGCACGTGGCAAGGGGCGCTCACCTGGCGCGGGAGGGGGCGGGTTGGCGCGGCGCGGCGCGGCGCGGCGGTGGAGGGCGGCGGTGGAGGGCGGCGGTGGAGGGCGGCGGGCCGGCGGGCGGACTGAGGGAGCGAACGCGGCGCCGTCACCAGGACCCCGGTTCTGCGGCGCGTTCCAGGAGGAACGCAGCCTATTCAGCTCCCGGGGGGGCGGCGCAGGGGGCGGGGAGGAGGGAGGCGGTGCCGGGCCTTATAAAGGCACCGCGCCAGCCTCCGCCGGGTTTTTTCCCTTGAAGGGGGCCGGAGGCGCCCTGGCGTCCAATTGCAGGCGAGGAACAGTGCAGAGGCCGCCCCCGAACGGCGAAGCCCGGAGGCGGCGCTTGGGCGGGGACAGCGCGGCGAGAACACGATCCCTCCCCCGGCCCCCTAAGACGTGACTCGGGCCACATCCTGCGGGTCGCCTGGGCCCTCCCCTCCCTCTCCCTTTCCCCCCCAGTTGGCACGTTCTGGGGCGCCGTGACTCAGCCCATTTGGGGCACCGGAGGAGGTGGGGAGGGGGAAAGCGGGGGCGAGAGCCTCCCCCCGCCCCGGCCCGGGGCAGCCCGGCTTCCGGCCCGCGCGATGGCCGCGAGTGTCCCGCTGGGACAGAACCCGGAGGCCGGGCGTCGGCCGGCCTCGCCCGCAGGCTCCGCTAGCCGGTTCAGGGGCTCCGGGGCGTGGGGCCGCCCTCCCGGGGTCACCAGTCCAGGCGGAAGAGCGGCCGCACGGGGAGGAGCGCGAGAGGGCGGCGGGGCAGGCGGAGGGCGGAGGCCGGGCGGCAGCGGTTCCGGGCAGCCGGCCCGCGCGGGTGTGGGCGCCGCAGCCGCGCCCGTCGGGCTCGGGGCCCCGGGGCCGGCCCTGCACCGCTGCGCACGCGCTCTCCGCCCGGGGCCAGCGCCGACCGGCCTGCAGCGGCGCCCGCTCGCCCCGGCGAGTCTGGGAGTGCGGCGCCAGAGTCCTCGCGGAAGCGTCTCCCTGGGACCTGGCTTCCCCCTCCGAATCCAATCTGCCCCTAGCTGGTCAGCCCCAGCAACACCGCGAGCCCCTCGTCCTAGGGGCCAGGCCTCCTTCCTACTCTGGGCCCCTTACGCCCCACCCCACCCCTGCTGCGTCCCGCTGGCGCCCACCTGCGAGGAGGCTGAAGGAGAGGGCAGAGCCTGGTCAGCAGCGAGTGAGCCAGGCTGCTCCCGGGCTGGGTTATAAGGCAGCTCCTGCCCTCCCCCCAGCCAATGTCCCCAACCTCCTCCGGTGACCCCTGCCCTTTCCTTGCCACGGATCCCCTGGCAGGGACCTATATTTAGGGAAACCTGAAGCCCCTGACATTCATGCCAGCATGGGGCCTAAAGTGAGGGAAGGGGGAGAAAACCGTGGGCCTGCCCTACTTGGGGGGCATGGGGAGCCCTGTCCACTCACCGTACTTCAGAAGAATTTCCTTGGAAATCCAGCCCTCAGAAGTTGGCAAAAGAAATCAATCTTTGCACAGAGATCTGTGGGGAGGGAAGAAGAGGAAAGGAGATTCAGATCTGTGGGCCTCCCTGCCTTCTCCTCAGACCTCCCTCCCTTCTAGGCCCTCAGGGTGGCAGCTGTGATTCTGGAGAGACCATTCTTTTGGTGGGAGAGCAGATACAGATGCTACACTCACCTCAAAACAACCAAGAGTCCATGGATAAGGTGTGGCTGGGGTACCCTATATCCTGAAACTCAGGGCTGAAGTTTGTCCCATAAGGTGGTCAGTGGTGAGCAGTGTCTCCCACCCTCACGTTCAATTATAATAGTTTATGTGGGGAGGGGAGAGGCAGGCAGAGGCTCGTGTCAGAGCACTAGCCCCTCTCTCTCCTGGCCCTCCAAAGGGGCTTTGGTCCAACTGGCCAAGGGCTCCCTGAGCCCTGCTCTGCAGGGAGCCAGGCTCTCCACTGCTGGTTCCCAGGGGGAGGAGCTGAGCAGGCCATCTGTGGTTCCAGTGGCCTGGAGAAAAGTGCCTGGAGGCTCATCAGGGATGGGGGCTTGGGGGCCCCGGGGGCTGGCCACTCTCCAAGGGGCAAGGACTCTGGATCTTCATCGGAGCTTGATCTCGAAGCAGAGACAGTTGAGGCTCTGGCAGTCAGGAAGTTGGCACGCACAAGCACAGTCACAGAGTGGGCAGCAACGAGGGCAGCGAGGGGCCCAGCCCTGAGGGAAAGGAGAAGGGGGTGAAGGAGGTGGGCCAGAGTCCTAGTCCCCGAAGCTGTTTCCCTCTCAAGGGAGAAGGCAACAGAGAGGCCTGGAAAGCCCCATTTGCCCAGTGGAACAAAGGGTACCATCTACCAGTCCTGGGAACAAATCAATTCCCTGTGCTGTTGAGAACTCAGCAAGGAAGCAGTGTTCCAAACAGCTGAGTACAGGAGCTGGAAGAAATTATCCAAGGGGTTCTTCCCTTCCCATTTTATAGGCAAGGGGACTAAAAGATTAAGTAGCCCTGTTCCATTAGGTCCCAATGTTCAGCTCAAAGATGGTTCTACTATATCCTTGTGGCCTCATTTAGTTCCAAGTCAGGAGACAAGGGGGAGTGCACACACATTTTCCATCCATGATGAAAAGAACCTGGTTCTGTGGCTTTCTTCCTTGGCCTAAGACTCAACTGCAGGATCTCCATCATTTCTGAGTACCTACTCCCTGCAAGGCATGGCCTGTATTCATGAATGATTCTGAAAAATCTCAATTGTGTTTGAAAATGGTAATTTGCAGGTGCACCTGGGTGGCTTAGTGGTTGAGTGTCTGCCTTCGGCTCAGGTCACAATTCTGGGGTCCTGGGATCGAATCCCACATCAGGCTCCCTGCTTCTCCTTCTGCCTATGTCTCTGCCTCTCTGTGTCTCTCATTTTTTTTTTAATTTTTTTTATTTTTTATTTATTTATGATAGTCACACAGAGAGAGAGAGAGAGAGAGAGAGAGGCAGAGACACAGGCAGAGGGAGAAGCAGGCTCCATGCACTGGGAGCCCAATGTGGGATTTGATCCCGGGTCTCCAGGATCGCGTCCTGGGCCAAAGGCAGGCGCTAAACCACTGCGCCACCCAGGGATCCCTCTGTGTCTCTCATGAATAAATAAAATCTTTTTTAAAAAGAAAATGGTAATTTGCAGATTTAAAAAAATTTTTTTTAAGATTTTATTTATTCATAGAGAGAGAGAGAGGTAGAGGGAGAAGCAGGTTCCATGCAGGAACCCTGATGTGGGATTCGATCCCAGGACTCCAGGACCACGCCCTGGGCCAAAGGCAGGTGCTAAACCGCCAAGCCACCCAGGGATCCCTGAAAAAAATGTTTTAAAGAGTCACCTCTCTTCTATTTATTAGAATCTTATGCAGGGGGCCTCTTTACAAAAGAGGAAATGGAGGCTCAGAGAGGGAGCTCCTCCTCGACCCCACTGCCTCCTAAGGCCAGAAATATCAGCTTCTTTCTGGGTCTGTGGAGACAGGGACAGTTCATCTCATGTCACCAATGAGCTAGCATGGGGACTTGTGCTCAACAGGTATGCGAGATAGAAATGAATGTTGAACGAGTGGATGAATGAAAATCATTTCCCCCTCTTTGGGCAAAGAAGAAAGAAGAGGACTTCTCAGCTCCCAGGGGAAACAGAAGAGTTTGTCTCTTGGGGAATAGGACAGCATGTCCCTAGTGACAAGAAGGAAGAACTGGTCTATTTCAGCCTACTCCTCTCCTGCCTGGTGACTGGGGTGATCTGTGACTGCTTAACGCATGGACTGGAGTCAGGCCAAGTGGCCGAAGTGGGCCACACCCAGGATGTGACAGGCAGTTGGCTCCTTGAGGCCTGCGGCAGAGCTAGTGACAGTCACAGTTGCACAGTTCAATCAGATGCCAGGCCAAGCCAGGAATAGGGGAATGACCTTTGAAACAGCTGAGGTTTGGGGGTGCAGTGTCAGATGACTGGTAAGATCAGATATCACTAGGGGCTCCAGTGAGGGGAAGGGATCTGCTGGCTGCAGGGACCGGGGTCTGAACTGGGCTGGCTGCTGCCAGCAGAACTGTATGTCAAGGAGGAGGCTAGAAGCCATGGTGGAAGGGAGAGTGAAGTGGTTTTCTTGCATCTAATGAAGGGGTGGTTTGGGGGGGGGGGGGTCCCTGGGGAGTCCCAGTTTGGGATGAAGTGGGCTCTGGGGGTTTTTGGAGGACCACACGGTCATTCTGTGCACAGCACTGGTGGCTGAAAGAGGCTCTGCCGCCTTCACCTCAAAGGAGAGGGTATTAAAAGCATTTCTGGGCTCTGTCCACTAGTCATTAATAATTGTCTAATGGATGTCTTGACTCTCACAAGCAGCCATGTAGCTTCTAGAAGGAATTTGCTACTTCAGTACATAAACAAGAATGCCACAAGCCTCTCAACCCTTGTGTCTCTCTAGGCTCTGCAGGTTCTGCTTTGATTCCTTTCACTGTGATTTTGTGATGGCTGGCCATCTCTGGTGGTTAGAGCTCAGGCCCAGATTTGAATCAGGCTCAGGCCCAGGTTTGCTAACTCACATTTTTAACCTATTTGGTCAGCTCTGAAACAGAATGCCAGCATCAGAAGCTCACAGTGGGGAATCAGGGAAAGGAACCCAGCACAATGTCTAGGACACAGTGAGCACTCAAGAAAAGGCAGTGATTCTTGCCACAGCTCTCTGTGCCCCCTGCCCCCTGACCCGGCTGCCACCTCCAACCAACAGTAGTTCTTAACCCTGGCGTACAACAGAATCACACAAGAACTTGTTAAAAATTCATAGACTCCAATCCCATCCCACACCTACTGGGGTGTGGGGCGTGGATGCTGGGCTTTGCATCTGTCTCATCTGTGCCTCTGATCACACACATGGCTGAGAACCAACCATCATACTATGTATCATTACATTTCTCATGCTCTAGCCTAACTGCCTATTTCCTCCTCTCTTCCTTCGCTGCACAGTAGAAGCCCCGTGTGGGTTGGGACTGTGTCCACCTTGTTTCGCAGAGCCCCTAGGGCCTAGCACAGTGCCTCAACTGTGACTCCACAGATCTTTGGTAGGTGAAGAAATGCGTGAACAAGTGAATGAGATCCTTGCCACATGCTTGGTGAAAAAGGCAAAGCAGGCAGGTGTCTCCCCCAGAGGGGAAGAGAAACCTGGGTTTAAGTCCCAGCCTGAGCCTCAGGTAAGACACTCCAGCCTCTGGATTTGAAGTCCGTTTCTCACAGCTGTAAAGTTGGCAAGAGCTTTGTCATAATTGTGGTTGTTACTGTTACTATAAGGAAACTGAAGAACAGTCACTTTACAGTACTTTATGCAAAGACAGCTCAAGGACAGAATGACTCTGCCCTGCCCTGTGCCATTCTAGAATCCTTCCTTCCTGGCTCTGGCAGAGGCCACGTAGATCAGGCTCTGAGGTCTCCAGGTCTGGAACTCACTGCACCTCACTCCATCCTCACCCTGACCAAGGGAGGCCCTGACCAACAGAAGGGGCAAGGGGCAGCACACCCCCAATAGGGGCCAGAAATCACTTTGTAACTGAGCATTTCCTATAAAACAGGCAGTGTTTAGGACCCAGGGCCATCTTTGTTTTCCCCTTTGCCCCCTTAGCCTCAGGCCTGGGATCCCTTTCCCAGCTACCCCTAGGAAACCAGAAACTTTTTTTTTTTTTTTGTAAGAGGAGAGTCCCTTGCCCCATAATTTACTTCAAAACTCACAACATCTCCTGGGAATTTGACCAACTACAGTCAATCTAAATTATGAATTTGCTTCATCTTTTACCTCCCTTTTTCTTCCTGGGGAAGGTCACAACTTCAAGGGTAAGAACTTTGCTGTCTAGCTTGGAGCCCAAAATAGGAAGGTGGTCAATTACATTTAACATCTTTAAACCCACAAAAGCAAAAATGGCCTGTTCTCTGGGAGCCAGGCTTCTCCCTGAGGAATCTGTTTCGACACACAATGGAGCAATTTCTGTGCAAGACTCTACTATGTAACATTGCAGAAGTGACTGAAGCTCCCTCAGCCAACTCCTCCCCCTGAAAAAGGAGGATAAAAATACTTACCTATCTACATACATAGGCATGGAGAGGTGGCCAAGGTGTGATGTCAAGTCAAAGAGGACAAGTAGCAGAAGTGATGAAATAGTATTCATGGTATGACCCCATCATTGCCAAACAATGGTATATAACACAGCAGTGATAGTACTCTATGTTAGTATACTGGGGACACACAGAAAATGCGGCAGCCTTGATTACATGGCTGCTTTATACGGTGACTGGCACTTTCTGTTTCTTTTCTTTTTTTTTTTTAAGATTTATTTATGATAGACAGGGGGGGTGGGGAAGAGACACAGGGGGAGGGAGAAGCAGGCTCCATGCAGGGAGCCTGACGTGGGACTCGATCCCGAGGACTCCAGGATCATGCCCTGGGCCAAAGGCAGGTGCTAAACCGCTGAGCCACCCAGGGATCCCCTTCTGTGTATTTCTACATGCACACTTAACAAATGCTTTTCATACTCAAAACTATGTGTATATATATACATATATATACACATATACATATATGTATGTATATATAGTTTGCTTTTTAAAAACATATATACATATATATGTTTTTAAAAATACCCAGCTCTCAGGGTTGTTGAGTAAATGATAATGACGATAAAGCAGCACAGGATCTGGGGTGTAGTACTCACTCAGTGAACAGAAGGAGCTCTGTGCAGGGTTGTTTTCTCTTTTAACCACCATTTTCAGAAGCCATTGTATGCCCTCCATGTTACACACCCGGCCCAGCTGCCACCCTGTTTTCTTCTCTCCAAGTTTATGCTGTCTTTGGCTGTCTCCAACCAACCCAGTCCTCTGGAACTGGGCCCAGCCCAGAGTAGGTGCTCAGCAATCAGTGTTGTTGAACACCACCAACAAAAGAATGTGCGGAGAGTGTCCAGGTCAGGGTTCAGGGGGTCAGGGCTGGGAGGAGAACTCACAGCTTCGGTGGGCTGGGGGCAGCAGGCATCCAGGCAGTGGGCTGGGCTAGGCAGAGGGAAATCACAGGCTTCTGCACAGGTCCAGCAACAGTCCTGAGGCCTGGAGGCGCCTTGCTTCCTGCAGGGGGAGCTGCAATCTATGCAGCAGCCCTGGGCCTAGGAGAAGAAAAGGCGTGGGATCTGAGCCAGGGAGAGGGGGGAAAGGAGGGACCTTGAAAGGGAGAGATGCAGGGACAAATAGCAGAGGAGCCTCAGGGTAAGGACCTGCAGATGAGGGCACTGACTGACCGGTTCCTCTTCCCCAGAGCCCACCCTTCGGCCTCCACCAGGCCCCTCACCAGCAGGCAGTGCCTAATCAGCAGCACTACGCCGAGCAGCAACAAATAGATGCCCACAGCGATGAACACGATGGCAGGGATGGGGAGCAGCAAGGAAGGACTGCTGACGGAAGCCGGGGTTGGATTCCACGGGCTAGAGGAGGCCTGGACAAGCACAGGAGGAAGGGGTGACAAGGAGGTGGGAGGGGCCACGGGACCAGGAACACAGAAATACCAAGGGGGACAGCAGAGGTGTCTGAGATGAGAGGGGAGGAGCAGCCACCAAATGGGGGGTAGAGAGTCATTAGGATTACACTATCCTATTCCCCAAATGTGACTTTTCCCTGTCATCCCCATTTCAGGACCATCAGTACCTGTTGGTCATTGGAGAACTTTCCAAGACTTGTTGATCTTCCGCTCAGAATGCTTCTCCATACATATCTATCATCTCTGATTCCTCTGCACCACGTTGCCATCCCTCAGGCCACATTACTGGCCCCTAGATATCTTCCAACCTGCAATTTTGCCCCTTTCCACACTAGCTGTGCTGTGTATCCTGCCCTTTTTTACAATCCATCATGGCTCCCACTGACTCAGTCCAAACTTCTTATCTCGGTGACAAAGCCCCAATCTAGCCCTGCCTACCTCTCCCCCCTCCTCCTCTATACTCCAGCCATATTAAAGTCCTAGCAGCTCCTCCAAAGCCCACCCTCTGTTCCCTCAGCCTGGGATGCCTCTTCTCCTTGATGACTTGGCAAGCTTCTCATCTTCCCTGGAAGAGTGGGAATGTGCTCTCCGTGTGATGTCTATGCCTGGCGCTCTCACATCTCTGGTCCTGCGCTCCAAGGGTCTAGGTTGGATAACCAGCCCCCCCCCTCCGGTTCAGGCTCAAGGCAGGGCGAATCTAAGGCCCTAAGGGGGCCGCTCTTGAAAAGGGTAAGGGGGCCTAGAACTCACGTCCATGGGTCAGGACAGGGCCAGTCAGTCCAGGAGCTGCAGAGGAAAGTCCTGGGTCTCAGAGGCTGAGAGGGGTGAACTGGGGTGTCCACTCTCCTCCCCCGCCCCCATTTCCCGTTTGGAGAAACTGAGGCCGAACGCTGGTTCCTGGTCAGGACAGTGGGGATGGGAGGTCCGGGGATGCAGGGCGGCGTCCCCCTCGCAGGCCCCAGGCTGACCCTGGCCGCACCCCTGGCTGTCCCCGCACCCCGGCTTCCTCCAGCGGCCCGTCCCCAGCACCTGCTCTCTCCTGGCCACGGCCAGTTCGCGGATTCCGCGCCGCGCTCGTCCAATGGGCCGCGGCGGCCGCACCGCCCAGGAGCTCCCGCTGCTTCAGGCCGTTGCCATGGGGATTCCAGCGGCGCCGCTACGGCGGCCGCCGAGGCCCAGATTCCTCCTCCCCGCGGCTCTGCCCCCGCGGGACCCTCGGCGGCCACCGCCCCCTCCTAGCCGCGGTCCGCCAGGCTTTCCCGCCATTGCTGAACCGAAAAGGCGGTTTCCCGCTGCCACCTGCCCGGGTCGGGTCCTCATCCTGTGCCGGGTCCTGCGGCGCTGCAACGGGAAGACCGACAGCCAGGCTGCACCACCAACGTGCTGTGCTGTGGGATTTTGGTCAAGTCACCGAGCCTCGCGGAACCCATTTACTCCCCAGTAGAACCGGAAAACACCTGCCTTAGGGGGATGTTGTCAATTGTATTGCATTCTTCCTTTTTTTTCCCCCCTCTCACAACTTTGCCCCACTCGTTTTATGTGTGTGTGTGTGTGTGTGTGGTTTTTTTTTAAAGATTTTGTGTTATGTATTCATGAGAGGCACAGAGAGAGAGACAGAGAGGCAGAGACACAAGCAGGCTCCACGCAGGGAGCCCGACGTGGGGCTGGATCCCAGGTCTCCAGGATCACGCTCCGGGCTGAAGGCGGCGCTAAACCGCTGAGCCACCGGGGCTGCCCTACCCCACTCATTTTAATTGACAGTGCTCCAGCTTCAGACTGGCCCATCTCTTCAAGTCTCCCAACCTTCAAAGTGATTTCTTCCCACCCACCTCAGATCTTGTACCTTTTCAATTTTAAGCTCCCAAGAACAAAGTCCAAATGCTTGGCTGTCAACCTCATCCACTCTGGGCCCCTCCTCTCTTCCCTTTGTTCATTAGCAGCATATCTCATCTAGGCTCTGGGGGCCTCCAGCAGGGAATAAAGCAGACAAATTTCCTGCCCTCATGCTGCTTACATTCCACCGGGACAGAAGGATCAGATCGTCTGTGAACAAGTAAGACTGTTCCGTGTTCCATCAGTCTTCCAAGCTTCCACCACAGGATCTGTTCAGGGTTCCTGAGCCAGCAACAGGTCCCACAGCTCCACACATTTGCAGATACTGTTCCCTCTGCCTAGAACACTTCTGTTTCCCCCTGAAGAACTCCCTCGTCCTTCAAGCCTCTGCTCAGCTTTGCCAGGGGGAGTTCTTCTCAACTGCCTCAGGTGGAGGTGGCTGCTTCGGGCACCTTATATGCATACTGTTCCTTATATGCATATGTTCCAGCATACTGTTCCACCTTATATGCATACAGATTACCTGGTATTTCAATTCTCCACAGTTAGGGACACCTGGGTGGCTCAGCAGTTAAGCATCTGCCTTCAGCTCAGGGCCTGATCCTGGGGTCCTGGGATTGAGTCTCACATTGGGCTCTCTGCAGGGAGCTTGCCTCTCCTTCTGCCTGTGTCTCTGCCTTTCTCTTTCTGTGTCTCTCATGAATAAATAAACAAAATCTTAAAAAAAAAAAAAATTCTCCCCAGTTAGCAAGTGCCTGGGTCCGATTTATCCCCATATCCCAAGCCCTGGCAGTTGGTGTGGTCTTGGGGGTCTCCAGTGAGCATTCACTGATTCTATGAATGAGTCAAATCCAATGCCATCCACCAATGAAGGATTGTTATCCAAAGCCTCTCAGACATCCTACTTTCTTTCCTGATCTTTCAGGTTCTACGCATACATGATTGCACTCTGCACACTCGCATAAGCACACCTCCCCCACAGAGGCCTCAGACTTCATGGTTACTACATCAGGGCATGTTCCCCTGAAAGCTGTGCCACCATCTACCTACTACTGTCCGTGTTCTCTTCCCCGATGTACCTCACCATAGCTGCTATTCCTGGGGATTTCCTGCACCACAAGGCAACCACAGAAACTACCAGGGTTCGTGTCCCTGGTTCCCAAATCTCCCTTCTCACCTTCAGCCACACTGACAGAATCGCACCCACCTCCCCTGCCACCCCCAGCCCTCTCAGAGGGAACTTCAGGCCCAGGAAACAGGAGGCTGGCTGTCCCCAATGTCACCATGGCTGATTCTAAGGCAGAATCAGATTGCCTTCGGGGAGCTGTCTTCTTGTCTGTCTTCTTTGCAGAATCCTGAGGCCCAAGATGAGGCTAGTTCCCACCCCAGCCCCAGGGAAGCCCTCAGGTGACACATACTCCCTCCTCCTGTTCTGTTCCTGCCAACAGAGAGACGTCAGCCTTGGCAAGGCCTCTGTACACGTCCATAGCCTGCAGTGGTCAGACTCACTGCTGATGGTATTCTGTTCCTACCACAGGCTCATACATTATGCAGGATGATAGACAGTACACTGGGCCTGCTCTCTTCAAGACAAACCAATGGGATGGGTGATGTATGCACCCACTCTGCCAAGGCCACTTCTGCCCATATCACACCATTTGTTGGAGGCAGGGAGAAACTGACTTCACAATAGCCAAATCACCGTAAGGTCTTCCTCTCCCTAAAGTTCAAAGCCTGAGATATCAGATATGATCGTGTGGAGTTTTCCACAGTCCCCAGGAAGGAGAGGAAAAGATTATGTACTCTCAGTCATCCTGGGGTGAGGCAGGAGACCTGAGACCCACCAAACACCCGGGAGATGAAGGACACCTAGTCAGGCCTGTGCTCAGGCATGGGAACAGAAACTGGCAGCTCCAATTTTGATCTTAGACTTTCAGCCCCTCCTATGGATATCAGACATTATTGCCTCCTAGAGATTAAGAGACATTATTAGCCTCCTTTTAGGAAAATGAAAGGCTTTGCTTAGTCACCCCCAGAGAATAAGAAGTCAAGGTGACCAGAGGTAGAGCAAGCATCAATCAAGCCCTCTTCCAACACTTTATCTTATTTAATCCTCACAGTAGATCTGAGTGGCAGGAACCATTATTTCCATTTTATACATGAAAAAGAGTCCTGATGTGGTTGAAAAAGAATTTTAGGTCAGGTAAGATGTAGGTTTGGATTCTAGTTGTGCCACCGTGTATCTGTGTGATCCTGGGCAAGTCAGTTACCTCACCAAGCCTAAGTCTCACTCATCTGGAAAATAGGAATCACCTAAGACCCCAGAGGTCTTGTGATAATTGGAGGAAAGGTATGTAGAGTCCTCGGCATAGAACAAGGGCTCCTGAAAAAATATAACCAGAACTAGGAATGACTATCACAGTGAGAAATTACAAGGTGGCACATAGGAACCATGCTTTACACACCTCTCATTCACTCATCCTAGCAGCCCTGGAGAGTACTGCTCCTGTTCCTATCCTCCTTCTAAGAGGTAATAAATCACTTGCACAAGCTCTCCTGGCTAATGAGTGACAGAACTAGGATTCTAGCCCAGGCAGTGGAACTTTGTGTGTATATAACAGAGGCTCAGAGAGGTTCTGACATTTGATCAAGGTCACACGGCCAATCTACAGGAGAAAAAAGGGCCTGGCCAGACTCTTCCTTTTCTCATTCCACTCACCTATGGTGCCTCTCAGTTTTTTCTACTGCACAAAGGATGGGGCTGGACTTGTTTAGAACAGCACCTCACCTGGGACAGGTACAATAAGAGTACTAAATAATAAATGCTCTGGCACGCTGGGCGGGACTCTCCCCAAAGCACAGGTAGGGGGAATTGGACCCTTCCCTGGGTATCATGTGGGAAACAGGCCACTTCTAGCTGCTTATTGTTTACTTATTCACAGCCTTCGATGATATCACACCGGCACACCTCCCAGGGCCCAGGCTGCGCTCCACCCAGGCAGAGAGGATGCGCAAGACAGCATTTGTACACAGGAGCCTGGAGTCGCAGGAAACGGTAAACTCCAGGCCCCGGAGGAACTGTGAGACAGGTGCATGAGGACTGCGCGGGGTCGGGGGGGGGGGGGGGGGGGGGGGGGGGAGAGTGAGGGGTGGGGGTGGGGGTGAGAGATTCACCTGAGCCACCAGACTGGGGCGGGGAGCCGGGACCGGCCCCTAGGGGGCGCCAGGCACGCAGCCCGTTTGGGGGTGGGGGGCGCTGTCCCCAGGGCCGTAGTAGAGTCCCCGCGTAGAACTGGCGGCTGGCGGGTCTCCCTTCCTCCTCGGGGAGTTCAGGCACTCCTGGAACGCCCAGACCAGGGACCACCGTGTGTGGCACGCGGCTCGGCTCGGGTTTATTTTACACGCTACACCCATCTGCAAGAAATCCGCCGTGCACACGAAAGCTATCCTCTTTCCAATTTCTCTTCAACACTTTCTGATTATTCCACGAGTACGTCTCATTTTGCTGCCAAAAGCCCTTTAACACCTCTGTATCCGTGCTTATCTTGCCATGTCTTGTCTTTAACAAAGAGAGTGCAGGCCTCCAGCTCAGAATTCAAAGCAGGTGACAGTATCTGGTTGGAAAGTTAAAATACTTTTTTCCTTTTTTTTTTTTTTTTAAGATTTATTTATTTATTTATTTATTTATTTATTTATTTATTTATTTATGATAGACAGAGAGAGAAAGAGGCAGAGACACAGGCAGAGGGAGAAGCAGGCTCCATGCAGGGAGCCCAATGCGGGACTCAATCCCGGGACTACAGGATCACGCCCTGAGCCAAAGGCAGGCGCAAAACCGCTGAGCCACCCAGGGATCTCCAACTTTTTTCCTTTTTATTTATATTTTGTTACCTTCTATTTACAACGAGTGATACTGGTTTTCTACTTTTCGGCAGTGATAAAGAGTCTCCTTTTAAAGTACGTGGTGAGAGTAAGTGCTCTACAAATCAGACAACTAGGTTCAACTCCCAGCTATGCCACTTAACTGCCTGTGAGACCTTGAGCAAATCACACAACCTGTCTGTACCTCACCTCCCTCCTCTGTAAAGGGAAAGTAATAATGGTACTTAGGTTGTTGTGATGATCACAAGTTTAGTAAATGTAAAGGGTGCCTGACATCTAGCATGCACTATATGGATGTTTGCTATTAGGTCAAATAAGGCAAAACCAAACAAACAAAACCCCGAAGTTTAGAGAAAACCTCTTTGGTTCAGTCATACCATCATCCATGTGAGAAAGCACAGTTTTGATTTTGAAGAAGATAATTAAGTGGCTGAGCTAAGAGCTCTGGATTCCCAATCCATTCACCAGCCATTTCAGTCTTCGATAATTAATGTAACCTCTCACTGCATTCATTTGTGGAATGGAACTAATACTACTTCACTGGATGTTGAGATGGTGCCTGTGAAGGCTCAAAACCCGAGTTGGTATGATGGCTCTCATGCATTTGGACAGGGGTAATATCGCCCCCAAGGGGACAGAAATAGGTTCTTGGTGGCAAAAAAAAACAAGCAAGCAAACAAACAAAAAACAAACAAACAAACAAAAAAAACAAACCAAACCAAATTAAACAAACCACCCCTCTTTCTAGTTAGTACTAAGCACAGGTAGTGTATCTGTGTTATCAATATTTCATGATGAGTGGTAATTAGGAAACAAAATGTCTAAAAAAGGCTGCTTTGGGGAGAATAATGGGAAAAAAAGGGAGAAACACTGCCTTAAACCCATTTTTTTAAAAAAAGATTTTATTTATTTATTCATTCATGAGACAGAGACAGAGAGAGAGAGAGAGAGAGGCAGAAGCAGGCTCCATGAAGGGAGCCCGATGCGGGACTCAATCCTGGGACTCGATCCCGGGACTCCAGGACCATGCCCTGGGCCAAAGGCAGGCGCTAAACCGCTGAGCCATCCAGGGATCCCCCTAAACCCAATTTTTTCAACTTGAGTTTTACCCACATTGGTTATGCAGCCAGTGTAATGGGTCTTGATCAGATGGTGAGGAGATGGTGGGGAGAATGGCCACAAATTAGGCAATTAGAGGCCTCATCTTTAATAATTTTATCTTGTGGGGCACTTGGGTGACTCAATCAGCTAAGTGTTTCCCTTTGGCTCAGGTCATGATCCCAGGTCTTGGGATGGAGCCGTGCATCACTCCCTGCTCAGTGGAGACTGCTTGTCCCTCTCCTTCTGGCCCCCCCCCCCCCACACCTGTGTTCTCTCTCATTCTCTTCTCTCTCTTAAATAAATAAAAATCTTAAAAAAAAAAAAAAAAAACTTATCCTGCTCTTGGTTTAACCTTTAATTTGATGTTCAGAGATGTTTCCTATCCAGAGGAGGAAAATGGAGTAAAGAAGCAAGAACTAACTATTCACAGAGATAAGCTCTGAAATTGTGACTAATGTCTAAGTTGTATTAAAATGATGTTTTTTTTTTAACCTTGAAGTTCCTTTAGGAAAATGAGTTTGTGTGTTTTCTATATCTGCATAACATTATAGAGACCAATGCAGTCAGAAACTAAGATTTAAAAAATCCTACCTCATTCACTTCCTGTGTAACCTTGGACAAGGTACCAAACCTCTCTGTGCCTGTTTTCCCATCTCGGTAAAATAGACACAATAATAAACAACCCACAAAGCTGTTCCTCTGTTAATAAGGAAATTAGACACCCAGATCAATTTCTGGCCCATAGTAAATGCTCTAAAAGTAGCTTTTAGTGACCTGGAAATATTATACCAGCTTCACAGAGAAGATTTGAGGTCCACAGAGATTGGCCCACCATCATTCAGAGAACAGAACAGCCTAAATTTGTTTAACATTTAAAAAATTCTAGCTTAATTTAATTAAAGTGCACACATTTTAAGCGTACACCTTGGGCACGCTTACCTATGTGTAAAGTGGTGATCAAGATAAGGGCATCAAAAAAAAAAAAAAGATAAGAGCATCCCCAACACCTCAGAAGGCTCTCTGGGGTCTCCCCTCCGTTAACACCTCCCCCCAAGTTTAGTGCAATTCTGATTTTTCACCGAAGATATGCTACCTGTTTTGAACTTTGTCCAAATGGAGCCATACAGTTTCTTTTATTATCCACAGAGTCTGAATTTGAAGCCAGATGGTCCCACCCTAGAAGTTGCCATCTTAACTATTATCGTATACTGTTCTGCCTTTTAAAGCCACGACTCCTACTCCTTCGGGTGTTCTTCTGCTGCTCCTTTTCCTTACTCCTCTCTCAGCTCTGCCCGAAATGAAGCTCTCTATCAAGCCATAGACGAGTTCTAATTGGTCAGTTCTGCGTGAGAAGCCCCGTCCACAGCCAGATGGGCGCCTCTGGCAGGAAGCATATGATTGGGCACATGTGTCAGGAGGTGAACCAATGGGGGAGAGCATGTTCTAAACTGTCCACCTGTCCACCAATGGGAGCATGGTGTTCCCGCCCTCTTTAACTGCCTCTGCTGCCCTGCCCCAGCCTCGTGCCCTTGCAGTTTGACACCTCCCTTGTGTCCTAAAAGAAGGTCCCCTCACAGCTGCCTAAGAGACGCAGGATGGCGGGCCCCAACCCCCTGCATCCGCCCTGGGCCTTCTGCACCCCTCCCCTCCCTGGACTGGATGGGAGGGGAGGCTTTTCCAGACAAAAATGACATATATGTAAATATGTATGTTTTCAGGAGTTTTATTGTCCCCCCCCCTTTACTAATGGATAATGCCTTGGTTTTTCTTTTTCTTTTAAAAAAAGTATTATTTTAAATTTTCAAATATCTTTACAATTTGAACACCCACTTTCCTTTTTCTGAGTTCTGGGTGCCGATGAGAATCACCAGCCTTCCTCTGCAGCCTCCACCTTGCCCCTCAGAGGTGAGAACCTAGGAGAAAGGAGAGGTGACTGGAATAGCTTGGGGGCAGGCAGAGGATGGGCTGGGGTGGAGTTAATAAGGAGCAGGTACATCTTTAGGGTTGAAGGATGAAGAGAAGGAATTTTAAGGTGTGAGATGGACTGGAAGGTAGAGACCAACTCCAAGAATTACAGGGAGAATGAATGGAATTGTTGGAATGGGTTGATAAAAAAAAAAAATCAGATGTCCAGCTGTCCTGGATGAGGGATATTTAAAGTGCAACAAAAATCCCAAAGAGAGGTGCCTGGGTGGCTCAGTCATTTAAGTGTCTACCTTGGGCTTAGGTCATAATCTCCAGGCCTGGGGTCTTGGGATTGAGCCCCATCTTGGGCTTCAAGGGCTCGGTGGGGACTCTGTTTCTCCTCTCCCTCTGCCCCTTCCCTGTTCATGCTTGCTCTCTCTCTCTCTCTCTCTCAAGCAAATAAATAAAATCTTAAAAAAAAAAAAAAAAGATTCCAAAGAGATTAGGGAGGACCAATGCCTGGTGGTTTAGAGATGGATGGATCCCATGCGCCACTGAGTTATGGGGGTAAAGGGAGTGTCCAGGTCTGAGGGACACTGTGCGTTCTCACCTTCTTATCTTTTCTCACCTTCTCTACCTCAGACAGGCATGACCCTGCTCTTTGTACTGGGCTGCATTTTCTTTCCGCTGAGCTTTGCTATCCTCTGCTGGGGCCTGCAGAACCACTCCAACCTGCGGATGGACAGACCAGAGGCTGTTTTGGTGGCATCCAAGTAAGAGGCCAGGATGAGGGTGTCCTTTCTGGGGTCAGGGCTGGTGGAGATGATCTCTTGCTTTCAGGAATAGTAGTGAGAGCAGAAACAGAGAGAGAGCATGCCCATGTGTACACACATGCGTGTGCCAGGGGGAGATTAAGAGTCAAAAGAAACTGGCTATGAGATCTTTTGCAAGTCTTTAACCTCCCTGAACTTCAGAGCCCCACCACTTGCGAATGGGTTTACTAAGAACACCTACCTTCCAGTCTTCATGGAGATGTTTTGTGAGGATCAGGTGAATTCATGTCTGTGAAGTAGGTGTGGGAGACTCCTGCAAGGGACAAGGCTATAGGCTTTGTGGGGATAACTGGTGAGCCAGAAAACTCAACATTCAGCCCATCAGATGGGGCAGCAGTAGTTTGGCTCCAGTCAAACGTACAGAGCTAGAATGTGGGCTCTGTGTTGTCTATCTGATACTTAAAAAAAAAATTTATGAGAGAGAGAAAGAGAGAGAGAAACACAGGCAGAGGAGGAAGCAGGCTCCATAGTAGGGAGCCTGACATGGGACTCAATTCCGGGTCTCCAGGATCACACCCTGGGCTGAAGGCGGTGCTAAACTGCTGAGCCACCCAGGGATCCCCTCTTTTTTTTTTTTTTAAAGATTTTATTTATTTAATCATGAAAGACACAGAGAGAGGGAGAGGCAAAGACACAGGCAGAGGGAGAAACAGGCTCTCTGCAGGGAGCCCAATGCGGGACTCCATCCCGGGTCTCCAGGATCACACCCTGGGCTGAAGGCAGGTGCTAAATCGCTGAGCCACCCAGGGATCCCTCATATGATTCTTTCTTAAAAGAAGTTGAGCTTTGATGTGAAATCTCCTAATTTTCAAGCACAACTGAGAATTTAAGAAAGTACTGTACTGGCAACACCATACTGGCTGCGCAAAGCATGTTTGTGGGCTGGATTTGCATTTGCTGCAAATCTCTGACCTGTTCGACACAGCCTAACACACATGTGAGCTCTTATGGAAACGTGGGTAGGAGAGGGAGCTGACCGAAGGCAGAATTTACTTGGGTGTCTAGGTGGATTCCTGGAAGACAGAAATGTGTCTTTGCTTGCTGAAATTCATGTCATCCAGAGAGAAGCCACACGGCCACCAGGTTTGTTGCCCTCAATCAAGTAGTGATGGTGCCCTCCCATAACCCATGCCCCATTCCCCCCAAACTCGGCTTTGCTCTTTGGCTTTGGAGCACTCCAGTTTTGCCAGTTCTCATAGCTGTGTTATCTTGGGCAAGTTTTTTGTCGTCTTCTTTTTTTTTTCCCTTAAATCTCTAAACCCATTTCTTGTCTATAAAACAGATATTATCATCTGGGAAGATTAAATAAGAATGAACATACACCATCTTGCCTAATGCCCAGCACCTAGAAAACAGTCAAGAAGTTTGGTCCTGGGAATCCCTGGGTGGCTCAGCGATTTAGCATCTGCCTTCCGCCCAGGGCATAATCGTGGAGTCCTGGGATCGAGTTCCTCATCGGGCTCCCTGCAGGGAGCCTGCTTCTCCCTCTGTCTGTGTCTCTGCCTCTGTGTGTGTGTATTTCATGAATAAATAAAATCTTAAAAAGAAAAAAGAAGTTGGGTCCTTTTCTCCCCTAAATGAAGCCCTGAGGTCAAGAAGGGAGGTCCTTAACTCCTGCTAAAGGCCAGAGACCTCTCAGAGTCTGTTCCTTCCGCATGCCACTAGAGGGCAGCACAAAATTGCAAAATCCAGCCCTTTGCCTCTTTTGGGGAGGAAATGGAATGGTCTTTGGATCGGTAAAGATAAATTGTAGGGTTGCTTATTAAGGTGTACCTTAGGGTGGGCCTGGAAACCAAAGTACGGTTTGGGTCCAGGACTCACATCATGTAGAAGTCCATAGGACAGTTGGGTTCAGGACAGGAGGGCCAAATTTCAGGAAGGCAACACAAAAGGGTGAGAAGCAGCTCAGAGGCCAGTGGGGTTTCAGCTGCACCTCCAACATGCAGTGTGACCCTGGCCAGTCACTGCGCCTCAGTTTCCTTGTGGATGAAATGAAGGGTCTGAACCAGCTGGTCCCTGGGGTCATGCTGCTCTTTGAAGTCCCTGAGGAAGGGGAGCCAGGAAGATAATAAACCTGAAGAAAGAGAAAGTGATCCGTGCTTAGGGGAAGCCAGGAGAGGCCAGGCACCCTGAAGGACAGAGGCAGGAGCATCCTCGAGTTGCAGGTGGGTTTTCACGGAGGCAGGGTTTCCCCACCCTCTTCAAACCCTGCAGCCACTCTGATACCCAGCATGGAAGGGTTCCTGCCTCCTCTTAAGTGATCTTGGGGAGGGCCATTGAGGCTCCAGGACCATTTCTTGACCTGTATAAAGGGGGCAAGTGCTGTTATGTCAGTGCTATTACAACCGTTAGACAAGATCACAGGACAGACTCTCAGCAAAGACAGAACCTAGAGGCACTTGACTTAAAGCTTGAGTTTTCTTCCTTCCCATTGGAGTGAAGGATGTGAGGGGTCTTTAAGCCTGAAGAATGCTGTGTTGAGGTGTCTTTATTCTCACCCAGTCCTTAAACTCATCCTTCAGAGACAGCAAGATGTACCACTTTGTCTCACTGCCTCCTCCTTTTTTCCTCTCTGATGGAGTGCCTCCCCTAAACTGGGGCCCCAGCAGACCGCTGAGAAACGAGTATCTGGAGGCATTGGGAGAGGAAGAAATGGTAGCTGTTTGCAACGTGCTGGTGGGAAACAGGGTCAAGCCCCCATCGGGGGCTCAAAGCCATCCTCCCAGCTGGCCAGGGAGCCCAGGGCCACGTTCCTCCCCAAGAGGAGATCCGACCCTCCCCTGGCCCATGTCCCCAGCAGCCCCCTGTGCCGCAGCTGCTGTCTCTTTAAGGGCCTCCCCCTCCCTTTTTCTCTGCTCCCCCCCATCTCTGTCGCAGCCGCTGCTGTGGCTCAGAGCTGCATGGGGAGACGCTGCTGCAGGTCCGGTTTCTTGGTGTCTGGTCGGTGCCATCATTCCCCGCCCCTCCCCCGCCCTCCCCAAGCGGGTGACTTCCCCCTCCCCCTCCCCCTCCCCACCGAGGGGGCAGGGGGCTGGGCAGGAACTCTGGATAATGCCCCGTGCAGCCTCCCTCCGGGCCGGGCAGCTCGGTAGGGACCGTGGCGGCAGCAAGAGGCGGGAGAGTGCTGACCGCTGACCACTTGCCGGGCAGCTCCTCTTGTCTCCCTCCCTCCCTCCCTCCCTCTGGCCGTCCCTCCCTCCCTCCCACTCTCCCTCCCTCTCAGGGCTGGCACCACAGTCCCACCCCGCCTTCTCGGGTCCTCCCAGCCTCTCCACGTAAGCCCCCCCTCCCCACCTGCCTCTCCTCTCGTTCCCCTCCCCCACCCGCATCCTCCTCCGGTACCCTCTCCCTCTCTGTCCTCTTATCAAGTCCTCTCCTCCTGTCTCGCTTCCAACCCTCCGGCCAGCTTGCTCCCACTCCCTTTCCTGTATCCTCCCTCTCCCCAGTCTCTCCCCATTTCCCCCAGTCTCATTTAACTCCCTTTCTCCCTCCGTCTGGTCTGACTCGCCTGCCCCATCCCGTCCCCGCCCTGTCCCTTTTGTGCCCCTTTTTCTTTTTCTCTCTCCTTCCCCGGCTTGGTGTCCCTGCTCCACCTCCAACTCCCTTCAGCTCGGCCTCCCTGTCCCCTCACGGCCACCTGCCTCCCTGCCCGAGGCCTGAACCACCATGCTGACCCCAATGGTGGCTGGGGGGGTGGTGTTCCCCGGACTCTTCCTCCTCTCCAAGAACACGCTCCAGCGGCTGCCCCAGCTGCGCTGGGAGGAGGCCGACGCGGTCATTGTCTCAGCCAGGTAAACGGCCTCCCTTCCCCTCGGCCCCGCTCCCCTTCTCAGGCATCATGGGGGTGGAAGGGACCCAGTCCTCCCCTGGACCCCTTGGTTGGTGGGCGGTTACCTCCAAGCCTCCTGCCCCCCTTGCTGCCTTACTCCCTGTCCCAGGAGACCTCGTCCAAACCCAGCCATCTGGTCTACTAGTATCCAGACTGCTTTCCTGTCCTCTCCCCCATTTACTCTCCCACCCTCCAAAACAGGACCAGCATGGGACTCAAACATTTCTACCAGATATTAGGGAGTGAGGCAAGGGGCAGAGAGCTGTGTCTTACTCAGGGCATATGTTTGGGGGTACAAGGGACAGAGGAATGAACAGCAGAACTGTACAACCTGGAACGAGGGCCAGAGTTGGGGAGGGGGCACGGGCACACAGAGTGAGCGGGAAAGTGGCCAGGAGAAGGGGGGACTTGGTGTCACTGAGGAGTGGCATGGTGACTAGATGGCTGAGTGCCACAGGAACAGGCCCAGAGCTTCCCCTCACCACCCAGTGTTGGCCCTTTGCTGTCCCTCCCCGGGAAGAGACCTTGTTATCAGCATTGTCTCACCTCAAGATGACCTCCCTGGTGTCCTCCTGAGAGGAGGGTTACTCTGTGTCCCCGACTGGCCAAGAAAAGGAAGACACCAGCCAGGAGTAGGGTGTACAGAGTAGTAGTAGCTGCAGCGGGGCGAGTCCTGGAGCCTGAGGTGAAGGGCGAGCTGTGGGCAAGCTCACCTCAGGCAGAGATGGGCAAGAGTGGCCTGAAAAGTGACTGAGTCTGAAGGGCAGTAATTGGAGAGTAAAGAGGAGAAACAGAGGACTGCATCTCCCTGCTCTACCTCTGTTCCCTCTTTCTCCCCCCAGGCTAGTGTCCTCTGTCCAAGCCGTCATGGCCTCCACAGCTGGCTACATCGTCTCCACCTCCTGCAAGCACATCATTGATGACCAGTAAGTGCCACCAGACCACCTTTACCCAAGTTCCCTCAGCCTGCATGTGTGTGTGACTCCTGAGTACCCCAGGTCTTCTAGAGGACTCTTTCAGTGGTCCCCATGCCCTTTGCTTGGGACTGAGCAAGTTAACTGCATTAGCTGCAACTCAACACCCAGGGATAAATTTATCCATGTCCTGTCCTTAAAGGTCAGACCAGGGGGAAAGGAGTGGGGATCAAAAGAGATTGTCAAAGCAGCTCTTAGGCTTCCTGGCTTCTCATATCATAGTAGGTCCCGTATACCCATTCCTCTCCACTTCCTCCCACTCTGGCATCCCTCAGACCCCTTGTCTAACCAGCATCCGATGGGGGTGCCTCCCTTCTCACGCCAGGCTCACCCCTCCGCTCCTCCCAGAATCCACGTGTCCAGTCTCAGCTCCTTGCACAAGAGGGAGACAGAGGAGAGAGATAACAGAGACAAGGCCACAAACGGTTGGGCCATGGGGGGTTGGGGGAGGGGAAGGGTGAAAAGGCCAAAATTTGGCACTGGCAGCTGCTGCAGTGCCTGGCGCTTGCCAAAAAAGCTCGGCCCAAGAGGTGGGGCGGCAGGAGGAAGGAGAGGTGCCCTGTCCGTGGTGCTGACGGGCTGGCTCCAGGTGACCCGCGGGCTGCTGCCGAATGGCCTGTCAGGGTGCTGAAGACTCCCACGCTTAACTTCTGGCCCTAACCCCCTTCTCTAGTGCCTGTTGGGCCGGAGGAACATTGTCTGGATGACCCTGATCTGGCGGTGCTCCTCTTTCTCTACAGATGAGTTCCCTTTTCTGTGGAGTGAGGTACAGCGCTTCCTGGAAGGGCTGCCCTGAGGAGGAGTTGAACTGTGTGTGTCAAATGCCTAAAGCAGTTCTGGTTCTCACACAGTGGGTGCTTAACTCTTTCTTTCTTACGCATTTGGTAACTAGGCTTCTCCCCCCCACCCCCTTTTTCTCTACTCCTGGGTCTACGATGAGCCTGGATTCCCAGGCATTTCTTGCCCTTGCCTTTTCACACAGAGGTCACCTTTCCACTTTTACATGCCCCCCCACGCCCCAACCCAAGTCTGTTCCTGTTCCCTCCCCTGTAATCCTCAGGTGGGTGGGGAAGATCAGGGTTAATCCAGGGACAACAGCTGTTATGTGTCTGAGCACCTAACTGCTGAGAGCACCTAGCTGCTGAGAGCATGGAGATGGGTTTAACTTTCAAGTTGCAGCATGGGGTCCTGGAAGGCAGTCCTGGTCCCCCCACAAACCATACGGATCCTGCAGCTGGCTCTCCCAGCCACTCTTGCTCCAGCTTACCCTGGGCCAGTTGGATCCCTTTCCATCAGGCTTCTCCTTGCTTGCCTGCCCTGTGTGTCAGACCTGGGCTGCTGCTCCCCCTCCTCTCTCCCTTTCCTGGTCACACGCTTCAGCATGGGTTTCAGGTTCTCTTTGCCCCAAATCATCCCTGCCTGTTCCCTTGTAGGACAGTCTACCCAGGCCTTGCATTTTGTCTCCATCTCACCTGATCCTTCACGGACCTACCCCCAGCCCTCATTCCTCTTCTCCCTTCTGCAGCTCCTCCCTCATATTTGGTCTCAGCTCCTTTTCTGTGTCACTCTGGCTGATTTTGCTTTCATCCGTCCATGTAGCTGGGCCAGTTCCCTGGGCCAACCTCCCTGACCTCGCACCCCCACTTCGGACCTGCCACACGGCTACAGCATTTAAGAGAAAGTACTCAACATGCTGAGTCAAGAAGAAAAATGCAATGTTGCTATTCATGCACTTTTCATTTTTGTTTACTCTCAAAGTACACAGAACTTTCTCAGCTCTTGGCTCCTTTTGCTCAGCATTTTCTCCTTAATGCTTGGCTGTACCTGAAAAAAAACAAGAGGTTGGGCCACATTCAGGCAGAACAAGTACACCGATGACACCACCAAATCCCCAGTGAGGCTTGTCGGTGACACCTGTCTGCAATCTTCTAGGGAGAGCGGGGCTGAGGGCTGGGGGCTTTTGAGCCAGACTACCTGCAGTTGGCTATTCCTTGGCTAAGTTACCTAGCCTCTCAATTTCCTCAGCTGTAAAATGGGGGTGATAACCATCCTTACTTTGTATAGGGTTTCTGTGGGGAGTGAATAAGTTCATGCTTGTAAAAGGTTTTGGATATTAGAACAGTGACTGCATGGCAGTTGGATGTCAGCCCATACGATCCCTCTCCGCTGCTCTTGCCTCTTCTGCTGTTATTTGCTCTAACCTCAGATGTCTGTCATATAATGCCTGAGTTTGCTTTCTCACTATGTTGCTGCCCTGTGATCTGTGGCTGTCCTTTGGTGTCTTTTCCCCTCCACCATACTGCAGTGAGAGAGAGAGAGAGAGAATGAATGAATGAATGAAGAACGAACGAATGAATGAATGAATATGAAAAATGGCTGGGTTCTGAGATCAGCCAGTCTGGGTTTAATGCCCAGCATTCCTACCTACCAGCAGTGTGACTGTCTGACTTTGGGCTAGTTTCTTGCACTCTACCTTTGAGCTCCATTAACCAGGAACCAGGTTGTTTTGATTATCACTTGGGGTCTGACTCCTGTGGCACATCCAGGGTTGACTCTGGCACCTAGTTTCTGCTCTGTCCATCTCCTTTCTTCTTTGACTCTTCTCTTTCTCTCTTTTCTCTCTGCCCAACAGACACTGGCTTTCCTCTGCCTACACGCAATTTGCAGTGCCCTACTTCATCTATGACATCTACGCCATGTTCCTATGTCATTGGCACAAGCACCAGGTCAAGGGGCATGGAGGGGACGAAGGGGGAGCCCGAGCTCCGGGCAGTACCTGGGCCGTGGCGCGCGGCTATCTGCACAAGGAGTTCCTCATGGTGCTCCACCACGCCGTCATGGTGCTCGTATGCTTCCCGCTGTCTGTGGTGAGTTGGGGTGCTGAAAGCCAGGGCCCCCTGTCCTGCTCACAGCAGCACTGCCAGAGCCTGGGAAGCCCTGTGGCCAGGTCCCAGTAGCAGGGCAGGCCCAGGATGGAAAGTTCCCACAGAAGGCTCCCACCCCCTACCCCTGCCCAAGCACCCCTGCCCCAAACAGTGGGAGGGTCTGGGGTCAGCCTGGCCTGGACTGGATATGCCCAGCCAGCCGTGGTGCCTGGGAGTTGCGGTTGCATGTCTCTTGGCCTCAATTTCCTCATCTATAATGCAAGGTATACAGTCTCACCTGAGGGATGGTTGGAGGGATACAGTGAGGTCACGCCTGTGGCTTTGCTACTGTGCATACGTGTTCATACTTTCAGAGTTAAGCATCTCCAAAATTGGCCGATAGAGAAGGGAGGGAGGGAGTCCAGGGTGAGGCCAGGCTAGTTCCTCCTTCTCCTCCGCAGGTGTGGCGTCAAGGCAAGGGAGATTTCTTTCTAGGCTGCTTGCTGATGGCTGAGGTCAGCACCCCCTTCGTCTGCCTTGGCAAGATCCTCATCCAGGTGAGACTGTACCTGAGGGTGTTTGAGCCTTAAGGGAGGGCGCTTTCAGGGACCCGCAGGAATTCTTTAACATGCCAGGTCTGGGGGGGCTACAGGCCCGGGTTAGGGGAGGTGGGGCCTGGAGGGGCTGAGTAGGGGAAGTGGGCAACACTTCCCCTGCTGCCCCTGCTCTCTGACCTCCTCGCCCACCCACCCACCCACCCGCAGTATAAGCAGCAGCACACTCTGCTGCACAAGGTGAACGGGGCCCTGATGCTCATCAGCTTCCTCTGCTGCCGGGTGCTGCTCTTCCCCTACCTGTACTGGGCCTACGGGCGGCACGCCGGCCTGCCTCTGCTTGCGGTGCCTCTCGCCATCCCGGTGCACGTCAACCTGGGCGCCGCGCTGCTCCTGGCCCCCCAGCTCTACTGGTTCTTCCTCATCTGCCGCGGGGCCTGCCGCCTCTTCCGGCCCCGGGGCTCCCCACCTCGGTCTCCGTGTCAGACCCAGGACTGAGGGTGGGGCTGGGGACCCGCCCCACCCCGCCCCTTGGGGACTGGGCTCTGGGGCTGCCAGGCAGCGGGTGGGAGCCAGGGGCCTCTTGCCCTGACAGCCCCTAACAGATGGACTCCAGGGGGGTGGGACATCTCCCCTCAGGGGCAGAGGGTCAGGGATCAGGTGAAAAGGCAGGCAGGGAGGGGGAGCCTCTTCCCCCAGCAGTGCCTGAGCTGAAGGTAGCAAACCCCTTCCTGCGCAACCTTTCTCCCATTACCTACCCTGGGGCCCTGGGGAAGCAAAGGACAGAGGAAGGGCTAGAGGGCCATGGGGAGACTGACTCAAGGGGACTGGGACTCAGAGAATGTGGGGGAGGCCGGTCACCAAGGCCATCCCAGCCCCCTGCTGCAGACTCCTCTCGGTTCCCCACCATCCAGGAGGGAGGGGGACACCCTAACTCACCCCCCATCCCCCACAGGCCTTGCTTGGGGCTAGCTGCCTCCACTGCTCCTCGGGCAGGCCAGCCTGAGGAATCTTATTTATTTTATTTATTTGCCCAAATTCATACTAATTTGTGGGGGTGGGGGGAGGGAGGTGGCTGCTACCCCCAACCTTCCCAGTGCTGAGCAATTCCGGGGGCAGGTGAGGGGGCACCCCATCCCTTCCCAATTAGGCTGCACATCTTGCCCTCAGGCCCTGGCATGTCCCTGGTGCTACAGACCTCTCAAGGCTTCCTCCAGTCTGGGGTCAGGGGACCCTGGGAGGTGCTTTACAGACCGCTAATAAAGACGATCTGATCTGCGTGAACGCCACCAAGGCCCTCTTCACCCAGTTCTTTGGTGCTGGGCAGGGTGGGGGTCTGGGGCTAGAGAGCACGGATGACCACAGGATGGGGTAGGACTCCCTGACTGGGTACTAAGCAGTGAGGGAAGAAAAAAGTAGACTTTTATTCATCAGCAGGAGAGGAGGGTTGGTTTGGGCACTCAGGGCAGAGTCCAGGGCCTGTGTCCAACTCCTCAGGCCCCTTTCTGGCAGGTCCTATGGAATATGAGATCAGAGGTGGGAGGCCACACCCTGCCTCCCTAGGCTTTTGGGTTCTTCACCTTCTCCCAAGGAAGGCTGAGGTGGGAGGGGCCAGGGGAGAAGGGGGGGGGGGAGGCTTACATGTGTATGAAGAACTGGTACAGGAGGAAGAGGAAGGCCACTACCAGAGCGCCCACCAGGATGTGATGGAAGAACTCAGAGTTGGATCCTGTTAGACAAGGAAGGGGAGATGGGGACCCTGGACTCATCTCTAATCGAAGGGCCAAGGGCAGCTCTTCTCCAGGCCCTGGCAAGGAAGGAGGCCCCTTCTCAAGCTGGTTCATACCTGAGTTAACAAAGATGACAGGTTTCTCCCCAATAAACTGGGCCACGGCCAGGATCCTGGCTTGATCTGAGTCTGGGTAATCAAAAAAGTCAGGTCTCTCTATGAAGAGTAGAGACTCTGCTCCTCGGGCCAAGACATTGGCATTTTCCCGCCTGGGTGCTAAGGAAGCAAAGTCTACGTCTAGAATCCAGCAGACCTCTGCCCTCCACCCCAAGAGGCTGAGGCCAACCCAGGACCCTGCCAGGCCACACAGCCTTAGTATGGCTGTAGAGGGACTTGATTTGGTTCCAGGAATTTCTCAAGGATCAACTGAGCTCTCCATGCGAAGGCCCATGCTGGATGGAGAGGGTGGGACAGACATGTGGAAGGAGAGGAAGACCCTGGCTTGCCCTCTCAGCTCCTAAGGCCAATTAACCCCTCACCACCAAGACTTCCTTGTCCCCACTGCTCCCAGGATAGCTTCCCACCTGTTTCTATGGCCCCCAGTCCAACCAGCCACGCCCATGCCCGCGTCCACTGCCACAGCCTCATGACTCTTCCACTCCTGTCACAGGGGTGGGGGCTCTGTGATGTCATAGCCTGGAGCCATTCTGAGCACAGCTCTGGAGGGAGGGGAGACAGAAAGTGCTGGGAACTGGGAACTGGGGACCCCCCTCCCCGGGCCGTCATCCTTTGGGGTGATGCTGATTATAAAATAGTAGCTGGGGCAGTCCCAAAATTTAGAAATAGGAGGGGCTTAGCAGGGACTAAGGAGAGCTGCATTTGTGTAGCATGCAGTCTCTCCTGGGCTGAGGAGCAGGGATAAGCTCCTTCAATTACCGCCCCCCCCCAACTCCACTCTCCACATGGACTACATCACAGACAGCAAGCCTGTCTTCATTATACAGAAAAGGGAACCAAGGTACAGAGGGGCAAAGTAGTGGGGGTGGCGCACACTTCCCCGGGCTCTGCATTTTCCTCTCTGAGGCTCCCCCTTGCCTTGTGTCCCCAAATTCAAAGGCACAGGGGTCTCAGCGCTCTGCAGAGGACAGCCCTGGAGTCCCGCGCCAGGAGAAATAACAGGCTTGTCCCACTAGGTGGCAGCCGTGTCCACGCCTGCCGGTCCCCCCGCCCGCAAGGGCAGCGCTCCAGGCGCTCCGAGCCCTCCTCCCGCTCCTTTCCGCAGGTGCCGCAGGAAAGGATCGTCCGGGGAAAGGCCCCGCCCACCTCGAGGCAGGTCACTTGGTCACCCACAGCACCCTCGCAGGCTCCTCTTTCTGGGTGGGCTCCCCCAAGGGCCTTCCCATTTCCCATTTCCAGTCCGCGCTTTTCTCTATTTGTCACTTCCCAACGGCCACTGGCCATCCTGCGGGCCCCTCTCAGCCTCCAGGAGTTAGCGTCCCTCTGATTGGCAGGTGGGCCTGTCTGTCACAGATATGTCCCGCCCCACTCAAGCCCAAGGACACTTCAGGGTCTTCTTGGTTTGCTTACACAGATGCCTGTTCAGCCATCCCTGACAATCCCAGTTCCCTGACTTCCCCCAAACCGGGCACGTGTCTGTGGCGTGTTGGAAGCTCCTCTGTCCTCGGATGGAAGCGCCCTCCTACCCTGGGTCCCTACCCCTCATCTGTCTTGCCTTCTGGGGGGTACCCAGCCAGTCTCCCCCCAGTAGCGGGGCAAGGTTGCTTCCCTGCTCAGCTGCTATTTCCTGAACACTAAGCCCAGGAAGGAGGAAATGGGGGTAAAGGAGACAGACTACCATCTATGGGACCTCCTGCGAGCTTCCTTCGCCTATACTTCTCTCTTCTGAGAAAGAGGGAGTAACTTACCCAAAGTCACCTACACGTGAGGGGCAGTTGTGAGTCCAGCAACCTGACTCCTTGACTTGAGAGCCAGGGTTCCCACCCCCAGGCCTGTCTGCAGCTGCTGCCTCCTTTAGCTAGGAGAAGGGGTCCAGAGCCTTTAGCCATTGGAGTGGATCTGGCAGTTTCCTCAATCTACCCCAGAAGTATACAGCTGCCCTCCCCACCAGAAAAGGCCCTTTTGACACAGGCAGTGATTTATCATTCATTCCTGCATCCAATCATTAAGTAAATGTATTGCGCTCCTGCTCTGTGCTGGGTTCCATTTATGGCTTAGATAGAAATCACCAGGGCCTGGTCTGCCCTCAGAGGTCATAGGGGAGCGAACTCTTGGATGCACATGGTCTAAGGGTCTAAACCCCTGGTATGAGGGTTTAGACGGACAACCTCTAATGGGCTGTCTATTGCTGTCTCTGCTCCCTTGCCTTGAATGTATTCTTCAATCTCTTCCAGCCTGGCTCTGTCCTCACCACTCTACTGAAACCACTTTTGCCAAGTCTACCAACGACCTCTTAACTTGCCAAATCTAATGGTTACCTCTGTTCATTCTGAGGGCACAGGCCTGTGCCTCTTGGCAGGGGACCCATGCTTGGTGATTTTCAGAGTTCCTCCTTCTACAGCCAGCTCAGCCTTGGACATTCTCTTCTCTGTCTATATTCTCTCTCCCTAGGTGATCTCATTCAGTCTCATGGCTTTAAATACCATCTATATGCTGGTGACTCACAAATGTATATTTCCAGCCTAGTCCTTTCCTCTGAGCTCCAGACTCCTCTACCCAACTTCCTGCTTCGTGTCTCTGTATGTCCAAAACCATCTTCAACTCAATAGATCTCAAATGGAGCCCTTGGTTCTCCTACCCCAGACTGGGCTCCTGCTTCCCATTGCTGCAAATGGTCTCACTGTTCTGGAGATGGTCTGCTGGATACATACACCCAGGAGTCATCTCAACCCCTCCCTCTCTCTCTCTGGACAAAGCCATCATCAAGACCTGTTAGCTCAATTTCCAACATAAATTTCAAATCCATCCGCCTCCCTCACCCTCCATTGCTGACTATTTCAATACCCATACCTCCCCTGGTATTCCAACAGCCTGTGGACTGGTGGACTTCTGTCTCTTCATTCTTCCCTCGGGGAGAACAAACCAGAACACTCAGATGCACTACTTAAAACCCTCCAATGGCTTCCCGTAGTACCTGGGTAAATTATGAACTTCTTACCCTGACCTGCAAGACTCTTGCTCAGCCCTGTCCACCCACCCACCTCAGCTCTTGCATGACCTCCCTCACTCAGCACACTGCAGTCTTTGCACACACCTATGCCTAGGACTCGCTTGCATCCCCTTCCAGTTAGGAAATGGTTAACTTCTCTTATCTTACGGGTCTCAGCTGAGACAACACTTCCCCAGGAAGGGAACTCTCATGGCCTTCTGATCATCCCCTGTCTATATCACTGCATTAGACTTGTCTGTGTATTTGTCTATCTCCCCTACAAAGCTACGAAGCTAGAGATCACTGATCGTGGTTATAGACTTGCACCAAAGTATATAGTAGGTGTTCAATAAATATTTATTGGCTGAATGGATGGATGAAAATCTATCTGTGGACATGCCAGGGCTGAGCACTGTCTACCATTTGCCCTGCAACTGGCTCCAGCTCCAGCTTTATCCTCACCTTCCCTCAATAAGGCTTTCTGCAGGTGTGTTGCTGGATCTGAGTGAAGCCAAGAGAAAGGCAG
Source organism: Vulpes lagopus (assembly GCF_018345385.1). Lineage (NCBI taxonomy): Eukaryota > Metazoa > Chordata > Mammalia > Carnivora > Canidae > Vulpes > Vulpes lagopus. The sequence continues at coordinate 106,986,617 of NC_054826.1, read as the reverse complement.
AAGCAGAGGAGGCAGGAATTCATGGCCAGCACCCCTGCCCCCCGAAGCCCCCACTCCCCCAGCTCTGCCTCTTGCCAAACCCACCAGCTCTGGTCCTGGATGGAGTCTCCCTTTGTCCTGCCTTTTTTCTTATCCTGGACAGTCCCAAAGGACACCTGTTGGTTGCCTCTAAATATATTTTAACATATTTTTTTAAACATATTCTTTTGCATAGGCAACATATGTGCCTGGTACGAAATTCAAAAGGTACAAAAAGATGGAAAATAAGCGTTTCCTAATTCTGCCCTACTCTACCCCATAGCAATCTCCTCAGAGCTCAATGTCTTCTTGGGCAGGCTTCCAGGGATAAGTTACACACAAAAAACCAAACACATATAAACTCTTTTCTCCCCATTCCACACATACTGTTCTGCATCTTACTTTTTTAGGTTAACCTGAGACTGGGAAGACGACTCTGTGCAAGTGCATACAAGTACCAGGGGCTCTCTTTTTCATGGCTGCATACTATTTCATCACATGAAATTGTGTCAAAACCCACTGAACTGATACCCCGCTCGTGGACATTTAGGTTATTTCCAGTCTTTTGTCATTGCAAACATGTTGCATTTCAGAGCTCTGAACTTCTATTATTTTGTTCATGGGCCAGCCTATAAGCTAGAAGTAGAAATCCTAGGAGTAGAATTTCTGGGTCAAAGAGTCTATGTATTTGGCATCTTGGCATCCACCATCAGAATGGCCTCCGCAGAGGTGGTGCCTGCCCACTTACCCACAGCGTTGCACACATTGCGAGTTAACTGATGCTTTGAGTTTTGTCATCTGGTGGGTGATAAGTGTGGTCTATCTCAGTGTGGTCTGACTTTGCATTTCTCTCTCTTTAAAAAAAAATATTGTGGGCAGCCCGGGTGGCTCAGTGGTTTAGCACCACCTTCGGGTGGGGGGGGGGGGTGTGTCGTGATCCCGGAGACCCAGGATTGTCTGGCTCCCTGCATGGAGCCTGCTTCTCCCTCTCCCTGTGTCCCTCATGAATAAGTAAATAAAACCTTTTTTTAAAAAATGTGTACTTTTAAAAAATACAAATAACAATATTTCTATCTTAACCATTTGCAAGCATACGTACGGTTTAGTAGTGTTAACTATATTCACATTACTGTGCAACCACACTTCTCTTACTTTTAAATCACAGTACTTAGGGATGCCAACTTAGTGCTAGGCCCAGCTTGGGGCAGCCTCCATAACACTCCCAGGTGGTGGGGGAGACAGAAATGTAAGCAGGTAGAACTGAGCCTAAGGCAGGCAGCACACTGGAAGCAAGGGGGTGGGGTGGGGATGCTCCAGGAAAGGTCCTCAGAAGAGGTGACCCAGGATGACCCTGAAGAAAGGGAAGCTCTTTCAGGCAGAGGAGGTCCTATGAGCAAAGGTCCAGAGGCCTCAGGGATCCAGGTCTGTTCTAGGGACTGTAGGTAACCTTCCTGCCAACAGCCACGGAGGTGGGAGTGACGGGATGGGGATGGGAGGAGTCAGGGTCTTGGACCTAAGGGCTTGAAGGCCACTGTAGGTACTCTGTTTTAGGGGGGATGGCGGGTTTGGGGCAAAGAAGAGCAAAGATCTGAGGCTGGAGTTTGACAGGCAGATGGCAGGGTTCAGGTGGGAAATGGCGAACTGCAAGGCTCGGAAAGAAGCCCGACGCCTCACGGGAGGGATGGAATTGGACATGGCAGGGGGTGGGGTGAGGAAGGGTGGATTCCCAAGGGAGATGCCATCCCTGAGAAGGGGACCCCGGCCCTTGGGGGCTGGGCTGGACCACAGGAGAGAGGCCTGAACAGCCCCAGAGAAGAGGCGTGGGGGAAGCCACAGCCTCGGACCTGTCCCCTCCGTCAGGCTGTGAGGTTCCCCAGCCCGGCTTGGCGGGGAGAGGACCCCCAGGGTCCCAGGCCAGCGAGCGCGGGCGGATCAGATACCGTCCCCCGGCCCACCCCGGGTGACTGCAGATCTCTAAGCCCCGCCCCTACGTATTTGGGGAGGGGAGGGCCCAACAACCTATTCCCTCCCCCGAGCACTCTCCGTGGGGGAGGGGCGTGAGGAGGCGCGGGGGGGCCGCGGAGGAGGGAGGAGGCGCAGCGTCGCCATGGCAACCAGGAGGGTGGTCCGGGTCTCGCAGGCCGGGGGGGGGGGTAAGCGAGGAGCCCGCAGGGGAGGGAGGCGCCGCGGGCTCGCTGCCGGGGCAGGGGCAGGGGCGGGGGCCCGGGGTCTCCGGGGAGTTGGGGAACACCGGGCAATTCTCGCCGCTGCTTCTCGGTGGCGCAGGGAGCCCGTGTGTCCGCGAGTGTGTGCACGCGAAGTTCTCCGGGGTGGGTTAGTGCATGAGTGCGAGCGTGCGCACGTGGGCGCAGGCGTGTGCGCGGGAGTGCCCGCGTGTGTGTGTGTGTGCGTGTGTGTGTGCGCAGTCGCGTGCGCCCCTAAGTGTGCCCGGCGGGCGCGGGCGGGAGAGTCCCGCCCCCTCCCCAGCCTCCGGCCGCCCCTCCCCGCCCCCTGCCGCCTGCGCCGGCTGCATCCTCGCCTCCACCTCGCTCACCCCCTCCTCCCCGCACTTTCTCCTGCTCACCCTCCCTCCCTCTCGGCTCTCACCGCCGGACTCCGCGCTCTTCTCGCTGGCCGCCCCGGGAATCGCCGGCCGCCACCGCCCAGCCCGTCCCCGCCGTCCCCCCAGTGCTTGGGCACCTGTTGGAGGCAGACACACAGGTGCAGAGGGCTGGGCCGCCGGGGGCGTGAGGGTGAGGGTGAGTGTGCGTGTTAGCCTGTGTGCCCACGGGGTGTTTAGCTCCCTGGAGGCTGCAATTTCTGGCTCATCTTGAATTGCCGGTCTCAGGAGGAGGCATCTGAGGCAGGGGTCCCCGCGTTGGGCTGCAGGGCAGGGGGGCCAGTCAGGCAGGCGGGCAGATCCCGCGGCTGCATGAAGGACAGTGGGCAGGGAAAGCTAGAGGGGTGCGTGCCCCCTGGGCCAGACAAGCGCCTGGTGCAGAGGGATGGACAGCGCCTGTGGGGCTGCTTCCGAGGGAGGCAGGAGCCCAGGGGCGGAGGGCATCCCGGGATGAGGGCCAGGAGCCGGAAAGATGACACCGGGACCATCCAAAGGTATGTGGGCACGGCTGAGGTGGCGCTAGGAGCTGCCTGGGGGAGTGGGCTGGCAGCCCAGCTTGGGGGGGGGGCGGTGGGGAGCAAAGCCGGGGGTCTGGGGGGCCCAGGCTTCCTGTCTGCCTGCCGGCTGGTACAGGCCACCTTCTCCCTTGACACCTGGGCAGGGAAGCCCGGGAGGACCCCACCAGCTGGGGAGGTGGCCGCCTGGCCATCTGCCAGCAGCCGGCAGGTATGAAGAATCCACCTGGGGCTTACGCTCTCTGGGACCTCCCTCTCATCCTTTTCACAGCCAGGGGTGCTGCATGAGGGGCCGCAGGGGCGACCGCATGACCATCAACATCCAGGAGCACATGGCTATCAACGTGTGCCCCGGGCCCATCCGGCCCATCCGGCAGATCTCTGACTACTTCCCCCGCCGGGCACTGGGACCAGAAGGCGGGGGCAGAGATCTCAGGGAGGCCCCTGCTCGGCTGGCGCCCCTGGCCCTGGCCCCGCCTGCAGCCCTCCTTGGGGCCACCACACCCGAGGACGGAGCTGAGGTGGACAGTTACGACTCGGATGATACCAGTGAGTCTGGGGGCTTGGATGGAGGGCCCCAGGACTGAATGGGGGCTTTGGGGCCCGGGGCTCTGCGGGGCGCGTGTTGGGGGAGGCGGGCACTGCCACCTCAGCTGCAGTCGGGGCGGAGATTACAGTTTCAGAAAGGCTCAATATTCAATATTTCTGCTGAGACACTCAGCCACCCACACAGCCCCAGTTGCGGCCCAGCCAGGGACCCAGACACTCGCACACAGGCTCGCAGGCTGACAGCCGCTGCCGACAGGCACACACCTTCACCCGCCAGCACCACAGGCTCCACAGCCGGCCTGCCCGGTGGTCTCTCACACACCTGCCTTACACACCAACTCAGGACTCACGCTACCTCTTCCCTCTTCGCCAGCCGCCCTGGGCATGCTGGAGTTCGACCTTCTCTACGACCAGGCCTCCTGCACTCTGCACTGTAGTATTCTCAGGGCCAAGGTGGGCACTCCCTGCCTCCCCAGCTCTGGCCCTGTGTGCCTCCCACCCTGGGGGCGGGTTCCAGGTGTCCGGTTTGGACCTGTCCTCCTTCCCCCGACCCTTGTCCCCCAGCACCCCTCTTCTTGACTCTCCACACCCCAAGGATCCACTCTGCAGAGGGAGGGAGGGAGGCAGGTAGCAGGGCTGGGAGCTTGCAGCTCTCTTTCCTTCTGTCCTCTGCAGGGCCTCAAGCCCATGGATTTCAATGGCCTTGCTGACCCCTACGTCAAGCTGCACCTGCTGCCTGGAGCCTGCAAGGTAATAGCCTCTGACCCAGCTGGTGGGTCTGTCCTTCCCCTGCCCTCAGGCTCTGTATGTCTGGGGGACATATATTGAGAATCTTCGTCCCCACACCTCAGGCCAATAAGCTAAAAACTAAGACTCAGAGGAACACACTGAATCCTGTCTGGAATGAGGACCTGACATACAGTGGGATCACGGATGATGATATCACCCACAAGGTGCTCAGGTGAGGGCTCCATTCTCCCTGTTCCTGAGGATTCCAGTCAGTACCTCCTCTGAGAGCTCTTTTTGGCACCTTCTTTGGTTGGTTGATCTGCTTCCCATTAAGCCCTTCTCAGATGCTCAAGAATAATCACTGGCTCCCCATCCCCTTTGGCAGGAAGCCAAAATGTTTCCCTGGCATTCCTGCCCCCCAAACATTTCCTCCTACTGCTGCTCCAGCAGAGGACGGACTTCTTCAGACTGACCAGGTTCAATCAGCCTGACCTTTGCCTGTTATATTTCTTCCACGGAAAGTGCCCCCTCTCTTGGCCAGCCTAAATACCATTCATTCAATACTTGAAGCTGTGCCTCCTCTTGGAAGCTTTCCCTGGTCTCTGAGAGCCCTCCTCAGAGCCCTGACATGTCTGCCCGTTCTGTTGCCTGTGCCCCCCTAACATCCAGTGCTAAGGAGTGAAGGAAACGTGCTCCATCATCCCAGGAGGTGGAGCTGTGGGGGCTGTAGTCCCTGACTGGAGACCAGAGACTGGAGTGATGGGCACCATAACCCAGGGCTTTAGCTGTGTTCTTGGCAATGGGGAAAGTGGGGGAGGGCTTGCACGGGGACAGGGGCATGGTCAGGGTTGCGTTTTGGAGGTCACCCTGCTGGTAGTGAGGCAGAAAGTCTGGCCCACCTTTCTGATGTGAGAGCATTAGGCCTGAGTAGCTGAGTACTCAGCTCTCATGGGTGCCCAGCGCTGGGCTCTGCCTCTTTACATCTATTTCTCTTGATCCTGGCAGTTGATGGAGGTGGGTACTCCTATCTCCATTTTATGGATGGGAATTGAGGCATAGGGAGATGACTTGGCCAAGGTCACACAGGAAGCTAGTAGGTGCCAGAAGTGGAAGATAAATACTCCCCTGTGACATAGCTTGAGTGTCACAATGGAAGCACCAGGAGCTGCAGGAAGGGATGAAGAGAACTAAAAATCATTTCTTACTCGCTGGGCTCCTGTGTCTCTCCCAGGCTGGTTCCCTGCTGCATGCAGACAAGGCCAGGAGTGCCAGAGGTGTGGGATCCTCGTGTGACTGGCCAAGGCTCCTCAAGGTGCTTCTAGCCCTTGCTCACAGAATCTGACCCACACCCACCAATGTGTGCTCTGGGCATGTTGTTCAGTTGGCTCCAATCCCCAGGCTCTGAATGGAGGCTCCAGAGGGTGCTGGTGCTCGGGCTTTGTGAGGGCCTCCTGAAGGAGCAGTGCAGGTCCTGACGGACCCGGGATGGCCTGGACAGCTGGAGAGGGAGGGCCAGGGGAACAGGGAAAATCACAGCGTCCTTCTCACTCCTCCTCAGCTCCAGGCCCGGTGCCCACCACACAGCCCGTGAGACAGGTGAGGCGTAGAGTGTTTGGGGCAGAGCTAGGATAGGCTTCAGGTGCTGAGTTCAGTTGGAGGACCTTTCTCCCACAGGGGAGCAGGCTCAGGCATGCCAGGGGGCCCTGACCCTATAATTCCCCACCAGGATCTCTGTCTGTGACGAGGACAAGCTGAGCCACAACGAATTCATCGGGGAGATCCGAGTACCCCTCCGCCGCCTCAAGCCTTCACAGAAGAAACATTTTAACATTTGCCTTGAGCGCCAGGTCCCGGTTTGTGTGAGGCTGGTGGGGTGCTGCAGGTGGGGTGGGGGTGGGGCAGCCCCAGGGAGACCAGGTTTCCAGAATCTTCTCTTCTCCTCAGTTGGCTTCACCATCCTCCATGTCAGCGGCCCTGAGGGGCATCTCTTGTTACCTGAAGGAGGTGAGGTACCTCAGAGGGACCACATCTGGGTGGGAGGTGGCAAGGATGCAGGCTGACCCCTAAGTCTGCCCCACAGCTGGAGCAGGCCGAGCAGGGGCCTGGGCTGCTGGAAGAGCGTGGGCGCATCCTACTGAGTCTCAGCTACAACTCTCGGCGCCGGGGGCTGCTGGTGGGCATTGTGCGCTGTGCCCACCTGGCCGCCATGGACGTCAATGGCTACTCCGACCCCTACGTCAAGACGTGAGCCCATCCTCCCTCTTTCCTCCCCCTCCCCCGAGCCTGACCTCTGCGGCATCTTCTTCTGGGGCCTGATCTGTCCCTAACTGCCCCACTCCACTACCCCGCCCTCCCGCCCCCCGCAGGTACTTGAGGCCTGATGTGGATAAGAAATCCAAGCACAAAACGTGTGTGAAGAAGAAGACTCTCAATCCGGAATTTAATGAGGTAAGCAAGGCAGGGCCCAGAAATTGAAGGGTGCTGGGGGCAGGGCCTCATGGAATCTATGGCTGTTCCACCTCAGGACTTCTTCTATGAGATGGAGCTCTCTGCTCTGGCCACCAAGACTCTGGAAGTCACAGTCTGGGACTATGACATCGGAAAATCCAATGACTTCATCGGTGAGGGAGGAGCCTGCCTGCTGGGTGGTGCTGATGGATGGGGGGGTGGGTGTTGTTGTTGGAGGGGGTTGGAGGGGTGGGCATATTGGCAGTGAGATGGGCCCCGATTTTGCCCACCCCTTCCTCCTTCCCAGGTGGCGTGTCCCTGGGGCCTGGGGCCCGGGGCGAGGCCCGGAAGCACTGGAGCGACTGTCTGCAGCAGCCGGACGCAGCCCTGGAACGCTGGCACACCCTGACCAGTGAGCTGCCCCCAGCGGCTGGGGCCCTGCCCTCAGCCTGAGTGGGACCGCACCTGCCCTGCACAGGCCCCTCGGGCCGGGTCCAGTACCTGACCTTCGCACGAGTGTGTTGCACGTTTACACGGGGTAGATGCCCCGCCCCACTACCTGTCTTATTTTGTGAGAGTCCGCGTAACCGTGGGTCTGTCTTCTCGTGAGGGACCGTGGAGATCTATATTCACATATGCAAACTTCCTCCTGCCTGACTGCTACCATGCAAATATGCAAACACCCGTCCTGTGCACGCCCGCAGGGGGCTGCTGGCTCCTCTCCTGCCTCTCCAGGCTGCCCCGTCCCCCTCAGCCCACAGGGAGGAGGTCGGATTAGGAGGGGTTCGGAGGAGGAGAATGTTTCCAAAAGAGAGGACAAAAAAAAACAAAAACAAAAACAAAAAAAAAGAGCCACTCCTTTAATACAGAATCTTCGTTAAAAACCAACCAACCTAGCCCTGTACAGCTGCCCTTTTGAATGGGGGGACCACTATGGGGTCTCCGCCTCTCTGAGAGGCGGCAGATGCTCCTGGCCACTCATTTAACTAACTGTCCCCTGGATGGGGCCCACATGGGAGGGCCCCCCTCCCCAGTGGGGACCCACCTTCCAGGGGACATTCGTGCATGTTTACGCCTTTTCTGATTGTGTCAGTGGCCGCGGCATGGCAACTGGGCATCAATAAACGTCTCTGCGGAAGCTGGGGGGCTTGTGTGTGCTGGCATCGGGTGAGGGGCAGGGGCTCAGCCACAGGGGGGCGGGTCACTCCGGGATGTCGATCACCAGGTCATCGTCCCCATCCAGGGCATCATCCCCACTGCCCGCGTCGCTGAACATCTGCCGAGGGACGGCGCTCAGGATGGTTGGGGGGGGCATCTTGGGTGGAGGCAGTGGGGCCAGGGCTGCCCCCACCCCAGCCCCGGAACCCCGGCCCGGGAAGGTCAGCGGCCCTCCCACAGGGCAGTCGGGGGGTCCCACCGCCATCTGCAGCAGGGGGAAGAAACACAGGGAGGGCTTGTCAGGAAGGGGGCAAAGGCTCATGCCAGGGGAGTGGACACAGCTGAGCCAGCCAGTGCTGGAATTGGGGGGCCCTGCCTCACCTTAGCCCCTGGAGTCTCAACCCAGCAAGTGCCTGCAGGTGAGGGGTAGTGATGGAGGCAGTGATGAGGGTGGTGGTGGTGGTGGTGGTGGTGGTGGTGGTGGGAGTCTTATGGGAACCAGGAGGAGAAGGCCAGGCCCTGCCCTCTCCAGGGATGCACCTTGGCTGCCCGTGATAGCACTTAGAGCCAGTCAGAGGCAGCCTGCAGCGCCTGCCGGCCCGCCCCTGGGCACCTCAGACCCCATTTGGCAGCACGGGCCTCATCTCCCTCCTACTTTGGGACTCACTGGTTAGGTGGAGGGGGTCCTAGGTCTTCGCCCCCCGCCGTGTGAGGCTACTACCTCTTAAACCTTGGACGGGCCCCTCTTTGGGATCCCCGCAGCCACTGGCCTGGGCCAGGCCCTCCTCTCAGCTCACCTGGGCTACCACGGTACCAGCCTCCTAACTGGACTCCCTGCCTTCAGCCTCTCCCAGAGCCAGTTCCTCCTCCACACTGCAGCCAGAGTGAGCTCTCTAAAACACAAACCTGAGCACGTCATTCCTCTACTCAAGGGACAGGCGGTAAGGAGTGCCTGAGAATAGGCCAGTCCCTCCATCTCAAGTGTCCTTTTCTATTTATCAAATGTCCTGCTGTGTCCTCTGAGGCTGGGGAGTGTCCTCTGTCCTGCCCAAGCATCTGGCCCCCGCTCCCTGCCAGGAGTTCTCCCCACAGAGAGCTCTGTGGGCACAACTGTGAGCACCTGCTATGTGCTGGGTGATGTCCATTCCTGATCTCTGACCATTCTGACTGCCCTGAGGGGGGGTGGGGGTGGTCAGAGGTGGAACCTGAGACTTGCAAATGGAGACTTTCTAGGCACAGGCCCACGGGTGCCCTCCCTGGCCCCCCCGGAGCAGTGTCCCATCTGGCCCCAGGTGGGGGTGGCAGGAGCGCTTGTGTGCCTTTACAGTGGCCCTGGGATTGCTTTCACTCCATCGGCCCTCATGGCTGATTTCTGCCTCTTCAGGAGCTCCCAGGCCTGCTGTTGTCCTGGGAGGGGGTGTCAGAGTGGGCTTGTCTCTCCTGGTCAAGGGCTCAGGGTACAGGAGTTGCCCAGGACTGGTGACAGACAGGAGGCCCAGCGTCGTGAGGACAGCCGCGCCCCTCCTCTGGCTGCCACCTTTCCATCCCATCCTAGTCCCTACGTCCCACCTCTGCACAGTCTTCCTCAGTGGCCTCTGGGACTGAGAGCAGCTCCTGTTTATCCACAGCTTACTAGGGACCAGGCACTGGGCTATGTGTTTCCTCTCTCTTGACTCATGTTATCCTACAGTGAGCTCCACCCCCGCCCTGAGCGAAAAAGCAAGCCAGGGCTCAGAGGGTGAAATGACTTGCCCAGGTCACATGGGGAGCTCGTGGAAGAGCCAGGACTCAAACCCACTCTGTCTGACTGGGGCCCAGGCCCTTACCTGACCTGTTCCCATCTTCACAGCTGTCCCTTGTCTCCTCAGACTAATCCGGAAATTTCAGTTACTCCTACCCCTATACAGGACATCCTGGCTCCAGGCACCCAGGCCTTCTGTGATCCCACCTCACCTGATGTTTTTTTCTGATGTCCTCCTTTCTCACTCCTGCATCAGCCTCAACAATACTTCTGTGACATCCTTGTGTTCCTTCCACTCTTGCTCAGCCTGCAATTTCCAAATCTCACTTCTCCTGGCCTCAAATGTTACCTCTTCCTTGAGGCCTTCTCAGATTTACCCCCTCCACCATAGCAGCTGATCCCGGGCCCTCTCTCAACCAATCTTTTTTTTTTTTTTTTTTTAAATTTACTTATGATAGTCACAGAGAGAGAGAGAGAGAGGGAGAGGCAGAGACATAGGCAGAGGGAGAAGCAGGCTCCATGCACCGGGAGGCCGACGTGGGATTGGATCCCGGGTCTCCAGGATCGCACCCTGGGCCAAAGGCAGGCGCTAAACCGCTGCGCCACCCAGGGATCCCTCTCAACCAATCTTCTCTCTCCTCTATGGTCACTTCTCAGCTCCCCATCACCTCTATGTCAGGACCCTGCAACTCAGAAAACCTCACTCACGCTACACCTCTACCCATCTGCTCAGGCTTCACTGACCCTTGCCTTCTGTACCATCCTGCTCTACAGGCCAAAAGCAAAACTCCTGCCAAGGAGAGCGCAGGGCTAGCATTATCACCCAGTATCTACCCACTTTTCAGGCTCAAGGGCCAAGGTCACATATAGAGTAAGAGGGGGAGCTGGGATCTGAGCTCCAGAACCCACACTCCTAACTACCACAAACGTGACCTCCTACTTTGCTTTTGGCTCCAGTGCCTTGTGTTTATAATCTACCCAATTTGAAAGCTGTCTTGTTTAGTCCCAATCCCACTTTGACTCAGAGTTGGAAGGGCAATGTGCTTTCTGTGTCCTCATTGCTCCTGGGGCTCATTCCTTCTCTACGTACGATCTCCCCCAACAATCACACCCGCCTCCATGCTGAGGATTTCAAAACCCAGGCTCACATTCTCCTGTTGTCTCACTGGCATTTCCAGACAGCATCTCAGTATGTCCAAACTCCGTCTTCCCTTGCAGAGCTGCTCCTCCCAGACCTCCCTGTCTCAGAGAAAGGCTAATACACTTTTTCAGTTGCTCGGGCCCCAAACCCTGGCTTTACTGGTCTTCCCACTGCTCCCATCTTCGAAACTGATCTGCCAGCTACTTTTCAGCAGTTCTAGTTCCTTCACTGCAGGAGCTTCCTCAGAGGCCTCCCCACTTCCATACTGACCCAGTCCTCCTCAGTCTATTCACACAGCAGGGAATCCGATAAATCTGAGTCGACTCCCCTCTGCCCAACCTTTTGCAGTGGCTCCCTGTTTCTTTCAGGGTACAAGCAGCCTTTACAACACTGGGGAGGCTCTTCATGATCTTGTCCCTTGGTTATTTCTCTGATCTGTTCACCCCATCACCCACCCCTCCCTTCCCTCCAAACACGCTGGCCTCCTTCCTGGTCCTTGAACAAGACAAACACACACCTTCCTCAGGGCCTTTGCAGTGCTTGTTCTCCCCGAAACACTTGCTCAGAGAGCCATGTAGTTGGTTCTCATTTCTTTTAAGCCTCTGACCAAATAACGTCCTAGACCATCCACCCATAAGTACCAGCCCCCATCTACTCTGGAGCTTCCCATCTCTCTAACTGGCCCAATTTCTAGGCATTGACACCTACTTATCTTGAGTATTTTCCACTCTCTTGCTAGAATGGGAGCTCTGTGAAGGTGGGGATTTTTGTGTTTTGTTCACTATTGCATCTCTCTGCATCTCCTAGAACAGTGCCTGGTACATAGTAGGTGCTAAAGAAACACTTGTTACACATGGTTTGATTGCTCATTTACAGACGCAGAACTGGACCTAGCGGGTCAGAGAGACCTGCTCAAGGTCATGTGGTTTTTAACTAGTGCAGCCTTGACAGGAGTCCACGTCCCATAGCTCCACCCGTTCTAAGGCTGCCTGGCATCACAGGATACCTGGGAACAAGGAGCGTGGCCCCCACTCTGAGCGTCCCAAGCAAGGTTGGTCCTGTCCCTCATTTTTCTCCACATCAAGCCTGTGGACTAGGACTTCTCTGATCCACCCCTCAGTGCCTAGCCCTAGGCTGGGTCCCCAGCAGCCCCAAATCAATCCTTAGAATTTCCTGGACAGGCCCCAGCCCCTGTCTTGAGCCTCCCTTGCATGGCTGTCCTCCTGCCGTTCTGGCCCCTCCCTAACATCCCCCAATCAGGGTACCTTGAGTTTCCGGGGCAGGCGGGGCCGTTTCTCCCGCTTGGGCCTCAGGGGGCTGGGCTCGGGCAGCTGCAGGGCCAGGTAGTCAGAAGGGAATGGGGGGTAGGGGGGGGAAGCCAGCTGCAGGCAGGAGTGGGGGGATGGAGATGGGAAATGGAGTAGATGGGGTGGGGGAGAGGGAAGAAACGCAAACAGGAGGAGGAATGGAAAAACAAGAGGTGGTGATGAGTGTGGCTCCCGAGAACAGAAGGGGAAGGGACAGCAGCAGGACTGTGTCCTGAGCTCTGCTCTCCTCAGCCGCGCCTGTCCCCCATTCCTAAGCCAGAGAGAAGTGGGCAGCCCCGACCTCACACCCCTCCAATGGAGGCTTGCTGGCCACACCCAGACAGATGTCCCCAGAGTTGGGCTGGCCTTCCCCTGAGGCCCATCTGGCCAACAATGCCCACCTTACTCCCAGGTGGCTCAGTTACCACTTCCCACCCATGACCGCAACTCACCGAGCTCAGGTACGGGGAGGGGGCCGTGGAGGCCTGAAGGGGAAACCCCGTTGAAGGAGGCAGGGAGAGACTGGAGGGGGAGGGGGCACCCCCCAGCGGAGGGCTTCTCTTCCTGGAGAAAGGATAGGAGAGGGGGACGGTCAGAGGCAGCCAGATGCCCGGGTGTCCACTCCCACTCCACCCCTAGAGAAGAAGGTTGGCTTCTTCTCACCTCTTGGGAGCTGGCGTGTCCGACAGCTTGGGTGTTCCCTCTGTCTCGCTGTTATCTGAAGATGCAGTGGCATCTGAGTCTGTGAGACGGGAGGGCTGGTCAGAGGGAGGGTGGGGGGCTCTAACTTACCTCAGAGAAGTAGAGTCTCAACTCTACAGAAGGGCCCCAGGGACTCTGACTCCCTAGTTGGCACATATGTGCTATTCTGGGGGAGGCTCACAGCTTCACCAGCTTCCTAAAACATCCTTTTCAACTGACTTTCTGCCTGGACTCCTCCATTGTAACATGTCTGTCAAGCACTTAACTACTGCCAGGCTCTGCAGGAGTGCTCTGGTTCACCATGGCTCCTGTGTTCATAACTAGCCAAGGAGGAAGGTGAGGGCATCACGTTCTCTTTCCTGATGAGTTCACTGAGGCCCAGAGAGTAAGGTGAGAAGCTGGGACTTAAACCCACATCTCTGACTCCTTGACTGCCTCCTAAGCAACCTTCAGCTACTGCCTCTGTTGCACTTCCCACATCCCGAGTCCTGTTCATCTACCTTCATCTCTCTCCTATCTTTATCCTCGTTCCAACTACCACCAGGTCAGGTCATTACCACGTCAAAATCACCAGCTCAGCAATCTCACTTCTCCTGCCATCCACTGTCTACTCCAACTCTAGAATGATATAAATGTAAAGCTAATCACAGCCTTCCTGGTGACATCCTCTACAGCCTGCAAGCATGTGGAGTGCTTCTTAATCTGGCCTCAACCTACCTTTCCGGTCTTCCAACCAAACTGTACTCTTCCTTCACATCATGCCCATCTATTTCCTCTAAAAAGACAGTGAACTCCCAGTTCTGCATTTCTACCAAGAAGGCCCATTGTTCATTTAACAAATAACTGGTACCTGGGGTAAATGCCACCCCATTTTTCTGCTCAGATCCTTTAAGAAGCAAATTAAACACCACCATTCTGAGAAGTCTTCCAGAATCCCTCAGGCTCAGTTACTTGCTAGCTCTCCCTAAAACTCAACTCTCACTTGTCAGGGCTCTCCTCACACTGCGCTAAGATGTGTCATGTGTGGGTGTCTCCCTGACCAGACTGTGGGCTTTTCCAGGATACAAGTGGTGGCTTCCGTCCCTGGCTCTCTCTCACTCTTCAGATTTATCCCACTCTGACCATGAACATGCTGTTTTTCTCATGGCTCCTGTCCTAAAGACCCCCTCCAGCAGGAAGATACCTGGAAGACCTCAGGGAAGGAATAGGCAGGCAATGAAAAACAAGAGTATGAGCTAAATGATTTGTCTCAACCTACATAAGCTGGCTCCTGCCTATTTCTCTGACTTCATCCATCATCTACCATCCCTATCGTACATAGACAAATGGCCATTGTGTGTTCCAATAAAACATTATTTACAAAAACAGGTATCCTGGCTGGCTGCTGGCTGCTGACCCTGGCTCCACATCAGTGTTTAAAGGCACCACAGAGAGAGATTTGTATGCGCCATGGGTTATAAGGAACCCATGCTGAAATAGGACCACCAATGTCTACCTTAGCACTTTTTCAAACTGTGGGTCTTGATCCATTGGTGGGGCGTGAAGTCAATGTATTGGTTTGCAACCAGCATTATAAATTAAAAAAAAAAAGGAAAAAGCGGTCTAAAAACCATCAGAACTACTTATGTATGACTTAACATTGTTTCATTAAATTGTCTTGTAAGTATGTATGTATTCGGGGACTTGGTCTGACATAATAAGCAAGGTTCAAAACACAGTTTGGAAACATGCTTTACATGCTTCAGCCCTTCTGCCCTTCAGGCAACCTGACCTATTTTTACCTCAGGGCATCTGCCTCTGTCATTCCCCTGCCTAGTAATCTTTCACTTGTATCTTCACAAGACTGGTTTCTGCTTCTTATTTAGGTCCCAGCTCAAACATTACTTCCTGAGAAAGACTTTTCTTGAGCACTCTATTGATGCTGCCTTTATCTGCTTTTGCATGGTCTGCAAACTAAGAATGGGTTTTACGTTTTTAAAGGGTTTGGGGTGGGGGTAGACTCAAAGAAAAAATACTACATATGACATGTGAAAATTTCAGGAAATTCACATTTCAGTATCCATAAATAAAGTTTTACTGAAACACATCCATGCTTGTTTACTTAACGTATCACCTGTGGCTACTTTTGCACTACGACAGCAGAACTGGGCAGTTGCAACAGTTCTGCAAACCCTGAAATCTTTTTTACCTGGCCATTTACAGAAAAAGTTTATTAACCCCTGTTCTACTCCAATCACCACCATACAACCCTGATTTTCCTTTCAAATCTAAACTCCTAGTTTCTCTGTTTTCCTGTTACTCCCAGCCAGAATGAATATTCCACTGTATCCTCTGTGCAAAGCAATAAATGCTTGAGGGAAAGAATGGTAGAGGTGAAGGACAAGCAATAGATTTAAGAACCACTGGAGGGATCCCTGGGTGGCACAGCGGTTCGGCGCGTGCCTTTGGCCCAGGGCGCGATCCTGGAGACCCGGGATCGAATCCCGCATCGGGTTCCCGGTGCATGGAGCCTGCTTCTCCCTCTGCCTGTGTCTCTGCCTCTCTCTCTCTCTCTCTCTGTGACTATCATAAATAAATAATAATAAAAAAAAAATTTAAAAAAAAAAAAAAAAAAAAAGAACCACTGGAGATGTTATGAGCCTCCGAAGCCTATAAGGAAGGGCCCAGGAAGCTTGCTGAACTGCTAGGAGCCACATCCTCCACCAATTTTTCATGACCTTGCTCACCAGAGGAATCTTCATCCACGTTCTCGTACTGCAGAAGTCGGTCTAGGAGGAAACTAGGGTAAGAGGCAGGGAGAACAAGAGTGTTTATTCCCATCTCAGCAATGTTCTCCGGCACCCTGTCCCTTCTAGCTGGCCCGCTGGATCCCCATATCAGCCCCGAGCCAGGCGCCATGCATTCGTGGCCCACTTCCAAGGATGGGATCCGAATGCAGATCCACAGGAGCCACAACATCCGCAGGAATGCAGCCCTCCCGCCCCCCCACCCCCACCGGGTCCCACCTCTTATCCCGGGACACCTTCAGCAACTTCCTCTGCGCCTTCCTCAGCTCCTCCTGGAAGCACTCGTGTTCCTGTGTCACAGGCAAGGTGGATGCTGAGCCAACAGCCATCCGTAAAGGGGCCGGGAACCCGGCGACAGCTCACTCCGCTCCCTTTACACGTGGGTAAACTGAGGTTCTAAAAGCGCCAGGCCTCAACCCCCACAACCTCCCACCCCAGCACTCACGTAGATGAGGAACTTGAGCTTCCGCTTCAGGTTCCGGTATTTTTTCTTGTAGTCCACTTCGCCGTCCGCCGGCCCGTTCATGACCTGCTCCGGGAGCAGTGCCCCGCAGGAGTCAGGCGTCCCGCTACCCGGAGCCTGCACAGCCCCGCCTCTCACGCCTCCACTTCCGGAGACTCCGTAAGGCTGTGTCCGCCGGGACTACAACTCCCGGCGTACCCCGCGCCCAAGGATCTTGACCACAGGGGCTGCCCTGCTAGGAACACCGGAAAAAGAACGTTGCTTCCAGGGGCTGCGCTGAAGATGGTGTCGCATCGACGCGATGATGTCATAAAGATGGCGGACACCGGAGGCACCTTTACCGATTCTGGTTGTGCTTAGCAAATCGCAAGCCACAAGACTTTACCCCAGGGACTCCTAGTCTTCAGGCGAGGATATCCTTTTTCATCTGTCTTTCGAAATCGCAGCGGCCTAACTTAGTGCCCGTGACCACGGACGGAAGCAGTGTCGCGGGTTGATTACGTTACACCCAAAGGCTACAGGCGACAAGTCGGTTTCTAATGAGAACTTTAAAAAACGATTGATTCTAAGAAAAGGAAGGAGCCGCAAGACTCTCCAATTACCTGGGGCAAGCAAGTTTTGTCTGGCAAGGTTCTCGGTCCAAGCGACCAGCCACCGACCCCCCAACGGTCCCTCCCCTCACGGTGCCACGACCGTACGAGTGCGCAAGCTCCTGTCAAACGCGGTGACGGAGGCCGAGAAGAAAAAAAGGCGGGAGCCACCAATTCCAGGTGGAGCAAAATGGCGCGTGAGAACGAGATGCAGGAGTTCATCTGTAGCTTTTTCCGAGGCCGCCCGGACCTCAGGTGCACTAGAGGCTGGAGTTGGGGTTGGAAAGGGCAGGGGCGGGACGGGGACTCCGTCTTGACACCTGTCTCCACAGCACGCTCACGCACTCCATCGTGCGGCGGAGGTTCTTGGCTCACGCGGGCCGCGACCGCCTGGAACCCGACGAGAAGCAGGCGTTGAAGCGGCTAGTGGAAAAGGAGCTGCTGAAGGTGCAGGTGTGCAAGGAGTCTGGGCCACGGGAGGCGGGTTTGTTGCGGAGGAGGAGGGATCTGGGAGGGGCTAGGGAACGACACTTTGATACACGTTTTGCCCTCTCGCGCATGCACAGGTGGATGAAGCAGGTGCCAGGGAAGAGAAGGTAGATCTTGCCAAGAAGGCAAAGAGGCCTCCCACCACGAGCAGTGGCCCCCAGAGGAAAAGGTTCCGTTTCAATTCGGAGTCAGGTTAGTGCCTTCTGCATAATTGGTTCATTCAAAAAGCATTTACCGTGTATGTATTATACCAAGGCATTAGAGATCGGCAGGAGGCCAGTGAGTTAGGAATCGGTCACCGGGGCGGATTGATTGGTAGCTGTTTCCTGTTGCCCCTCCATCTGTCAGAAGCAACCAATCCCAAGTGGAGGGAGAAGGGACAGGAGGAACCCATCCCAACCTTCTTCTCTCTCCACATTCCAGAGCCCAGTTCTGCAGCCTCCAGTCCAGACTGCTTTGGCCCCACAGCAGAGAATGAGATGGTGGCAGCAGAAGTCAGTCCAACTGAGGAGAGTCCAAAGCCAGCTTCAAAGAAAGCAGTTGAGGAGAGTAGTGATAAAGAAGAACAGCAGAGGGGCCTGACTGCAAAGACTGGATTAGAGGTGGAGAAGGAGAGCAGTGAGGAGGAAGAGGGCTCTGCCAGAACAAGTAAGGTCTCCAAGGAAGAGAGCGAGGAAGAGGAGGAGGAGGAATCTAAAGGCAGGATTAGGAAGAAACCAGTGACAAAGAATAAGCAGGCACCAAGCAAAACTTCAGCCAGTAGGAAGCAGGCAAGGGAGGAGAGTGAGGACAGTGAGAAGGAACCTACCCAGAGGACAAGAAAGGCAGAGGGAAAGAAATGTACTAAAAGCCACCAGGAAAGTGGAAAGGATAGCGAGGAGGAGGACACCCTAGCCAAGAAGAAAGACAACAGAGAGGAAGAGGAGCATTGGAAAGCTGGAGCCGGGAGCAATGGAGGGAGTAAGTCAGCGTGGGAGGAGAGGAGCTGTAAGCAGAAAAGCAGGGCAGCAAGACTGCTGGGAGACTCAAGGGACAGAGAGGAAGAAAAGGAAAAAGCAGAGACAAGTAGTGGAGATAACAGCGGGGGAGATGAAGAGTCCCTAGTGCAGAGAAAGAGAAAGGACAGGACCCCATGGAAGGGTGGGAAAAGGCAGAGTGGAAGCAGCGAGGATGAGGAAGACAGCTGGAGAAAGGTGAAACCAACTACTGAAGGCCCTGGAAAGACAGCAGAAGTGGGCAGTATCGGTGAGGCGAGTGACTCGGAGAGGGAGGTGAGTGACAGTGAGGCAGGGGATAGCCCTAAGCGGGAGATGGAGAATCAGTCTTCCAAGAAGAGCTCCAGAAGGGGCAGGACCCGAAGCTCCTCCTCCTCTTCCACAGATGGCAGTCCAGAACCCAAAGGCAGGAAGGTGAGGGTAAAGATAGGGTGGGAGGCCACCTTCAGGGAAGAGGGAGACCCTGACTGAGACCCTGAAGGTTTGGCCTGCAGCTGCCATCTTTCCTTGCCAGGCTGGCTCTGGTCGCCGTGGTGAGGACCACCCAGCTGTGACAAGGCTAAAGCGCTACATTCGGGCCTGTGGTGCCTATCGCAACTATAAGAAGTTGTTGGGCCCCTGCCGCTCACACAAGGAGCGTGTCAGTGTCCTCCGGGCAGAGCTGGAAGCCCTGGGCATGAAGGGTGAGGCCAGGTGTGCCCTGGGGGCTGCAGGAGAGGGCCTGGGCTGCTGGGGAAAAGAGGATCACCAATGTCTTTTACCCCAGGTAACCCTTCCTTAGAGAAGTGCCGGGCCCTGAAAGAGCGGCGGGAGGAGGCAGCTGAGGTGGCCTCCTTGGACATTACCAACATCATCAGCGGTTCAGGTGAGGATTTCCTCCCACTCCCCAAGAGATGGGGCTTAGATTTTCTCAGACAACTGATCTCCCGCTTTTCCTGCCCTCCAACCCAGGCCGGCCACGCAGACGCACAGCTTGGAACCCGTCAGGAGAAGCTGATCCCCCAGGGGAGCTATACCGCCGGACCTTGGGCTCAGATGATGAGCAGCCCCGTGTCCCACCTCCGGATTGGTCACATATGCGTGGCATCATCAGCAGTGATGGAGAGAGTAACTGAACTCCTCCTCTTCCAAGAGGCTTTCCACTTGTAGAAGGCAGATATGGCACTTGCACCCCCCTGCCCTCATTCCAATCTTTGCCTGCAAAGCAGAAACAGCTTTCTTCAAAGACTTTGCAACCCCCACGGACACAAGTTATTGGGATCCTAATTCTCATTAGTTTAAGGTGTTTGCAGGAGTTTATTTTTTAAGCCTCAATAAAGGAGTTGTTTTAATCACTTCGCCAAAACTGGTCCCCACCTGGGGCGCGTGGCTGGCTCAGATGGAGGAGCATGTGGCTGTTGATCTAGGGGTTGTGAGTTTGAGGTGTAGATTACTTAAAAACCCAAACAACAAAAACCTCGTCTCCATTCTCACTCCCTGTACTTTGAGCCAGGAAGGTGAAGAAGGTGGCCAGGGTCCTCACCCAGTCTGGCTCCATTTCCCCCAGGTTTTCCAAATGAAGTCCCAGCCTCCAGCCCCTGCCATCCAGTCTGCCACCAGGTTCTATCAGAGAAGAGTGTGGCTCCTACCCACTTCCTTCCACCCTGACCAGCAGGGCTCATCATCATCCTGCTTTTAAGCTGTTTTATAACCTGATGCCTAGCTGGGAGGAGGGTGTGAATAACTGGCCTTAAGAAAAATGTGAAAAACATAATGAAATAACTTGGGGACAGCTGGTGTTTACGTCTTCTTTCTCTCCCCTTCTGGAAACAGCCACTTAGTCCCTGGGCCAATTCTTTCGGCTTAAAGGGGTGGGTACAGGTTGTAGACCTGACCAATCCAAGTACCCCAGGCCTCTGGCTTCAGACTGAGCCAATGAAGTCACTTTAGGACTTTGCTGGCATTCTTGCTGTTGAGGCTGCTGCTAAGATGTAGGCT
The DNA here is from genome assembly GCF_018345385.1 of Vulpes lagopus. Classification (NCBI taxonomy): domain Eukaryota; kingdom Metazoa; phylum Chordata; class Mammalia; order Carnivora; family Canidae; genus Vulpes; species Vulpes lagopus. Next base: position 106,966,389 of record NC_054826.1, on the reverse strand, counting down.
TAGAGCTGCCAGGAGCCTATGTGTGAGGTGAACCTTCTGAAAATGTTTGAAGCCAAAGCAAAGGGAAGTAGAGGCCAAAAACCTGATGAATTCCTTTAAAGTTTTGGATCCAGTCATGCTCAAAGTCCTTAAAATCATTGAAATTTTTAGTTACACAACCCAATACTCTTTAAACACAAGTAACACTATCACTGCCCACCAAGAATCCTTAATACACACCTTAGACAGAAAGGGTGAGTCCTAGAGTCTGTTAGAATAACCAACAGTTTATTAAAAGCTTGCTGTGGGGCTCTGTGCCAACCCCGTAGCTGGGAGGGGCTCCCATGACTGCCCCCAGGCCTGAGAGCAGCCCCTTCCAAGGTCCTTCCCTTGTTCCCCTGCCCCAGCTCTGATCTCAATTAAAAAAAAAAAAAAAAAAAAGGTAAAGGACAAGACGGCACAGGACGTCAGACAGCAACGGGGGTGGGGAATGGAGAGACCAGGCAACCTGACCCCAAGACCCCATCCTAATCCTTCTTTCCTAGAAGGCCTTTTCTTTCTGTTCTCCCCACCCCAGACCTGCTCTGCCACACCCCAGGTCTGGGGGTGCCTGGCATCCCCAGTCCACGGCCCCATTACAGGGGGTAGTATATTTCTCTGAATATAATATATCTAGACCCACCCTTCCCCTCCCCCAGGGGACCAGATGAATATTTGACACGCACATCTCCCTCCTTTCCCGAGGCTGTGATGGAGAGAGACCCTGGCACCATGGTGGGGAGGCAGGGGCTCCTGGTCAGCCTTGAGGCACCTATACCCAAGCTGGCCCTGGGCCACTGGCCAGCCCAAGAAGCTCATGAGATGAGGAGGTCTGAGGGGAGCTGGAGCCAACATCCTGTTCCCCACCCTCGGGTGGGCCTCAAGCTTACAGCCCTCCAGGATCAGGCTCCACCCACCCCTGCCCCTGCCCCCATTCATCTGCTCATCCACCCTACACTTCAGGAATAGAAGTGGGAGGAACCATTGAGGATGTGGGAAGCAACACTGGTGCTCCGGCTCAGAGGCCCAGGCACTGCAGCGGCAGGTGGGCCCACGTTATCACTACCACTGCCCCCCGATGCTGCCCGCCGGAGGGGCTGAGGGCTATTTCTTAGCAGCAGTAGGGCTCCACCACGGGGTGTCCCACTCTGTGTGGGGGGCCCCAGCCAGTTTGGGGGACCTGGAGGAGCCAGCAGAGAGGGCTGACGCCAGGCTGGGGGGGGCATGCCCGGAGGAGGAGGGCCATGGCTCCAATGTGCCCCTGATCGGGGAACAGGACGGGAAGGCCAGGCAGGGGCAGGGGGTGGAGCAGGATAGCCCTGGGCAGCAGCCTCGGCTGGGATGCCCCCCAGAGCCATACTGGAGAAGCCCAGCCTCATGCTCTCAGCATCGAAAGCCTCGATCTCACGGGCCTGCCGCTCGAGCAAACTCCGGATTCGCTCGGAGCGCCCTGTCTGCAAGGCCAGCAGCTCCTCTTCCACCTGGGACACCCAGAAGAGAAGTTAGCATGTCCAGGGCAGGAAGTGGGGAGCCTGCCCTCCCCAGTGCATCCCAGCGTCAGAACCCCCTTACCCGCTGCTCTAGCAGTGCCCGCCTCAGAGCCACCCTCTGCTCCAGCTCCCGCAGCTCCCGCTCATGCTGACTCTCTGTGCGGATCTTGATCTTGCTCTGGTAGGCATTGAGCAGCTCCAGCTCCTGTTGAAGCTGCTGCCGAAGAGCCTGGAATTCCGCCTCCTGGGTCTCATCAAGCCGCAGCTGGCAAACAGGAAGAACTAATTTTAGGGGCCTCCTCCCCCATCCCCACAATCCTCCCCTGCCCCAGGTAGGCCTGGGCCCTAAGGTTTCAAGAAGCAGCCAGTCTCAACATCTATCAAAATGAAAGGTCGTCATACCCTGTGACACAGCAATTACACTTCCAGGAATTTATCCCCCAGGTATACTTGCACATGTGCTCGAAGGTGTTCACTGAAGCGTTGTAATAGCAAAATACTGGAAACAACCTAAATGTCCACCAATAAGGGATGGGTTAAATAAATTATGGTACATCCATACCATGGAAAATTTTACGCTGTTTCAAAAATGAGACAGGTGTACTGACATGGAAAGATGTCCAAGAAATATTAGGTGGAAAAAGAACAGTATGTATAATACAAATCTATTTCTGTTCAAAATTTTATGTAATTTTCCAAATGGACATAGAATGAAAATCTAAAATATAATTACCAAGTTACCTCTGAGAGGTCGGATTGGGTGAGAGAATGGCAACAAATAGGGGCACTTTGACTTTTTACACTATATGTATTTTTTAGTTGGCCCATTCCAGTGTTGTAGTGTGATCACTCTCAGAGCATCAATCTTCAAAATCCTCCAGAAGTCTGAGTAAATTGGCCTGAGGGCCACAATCATTCTGATTTGCTCTCTGTTAACACATTAAACTAACTCAGGCCCAGGAAAATATTATAGCCACTTTCTATGGTGGTTCTTGGTAGTCAGGCTGGCTTTGTCAAGACCTTAAGAAAATACTTCAGAGACAATAAAACCATGGCAGAGAATACTAACAGTGGGAGAGTATCCAAGATTCCCCCAAGAATAAGAGCCCCATCTTTGCCCACACTACCCCATTCCCACTCTCCATAAGTAAGCCAGGCATACAGATGCCAACCTCCACCATGCTCCCTCCCAGGACCCCAGGCCTCACCGCCTGCGAGCTGAGCATCTCTGAGATGGACTGGTCGTACTGCTCAGCTAGGATCGCCAGCTTGCGGGTCTGCTCTTCCTTGAGCCGCTTAAGGAGGCTCTTGTGCTGAGCTTTTGGCGTGGTCTCCAGCAAGTGTGCCCGCAGGGCCTTGTACTGCCGAGTCTGGATCTTACACGTCTCCTGGAACTGCTTCTTGATCTGCAGCTCCTTAGACTATGCAGTGGACGGACCAAGGGGAGATGGGGGCAAGGGAGAGGAGGAGCAGGAGGAACAACCAGGGAGAGGGGGAGAAGAGAGAGAGAGAAGAGGAGACAGAAGCAGAGACAGGGAGAGGGAGAGAAACAGAAAACATGTTAGACAGAGGGGGCGGGGGGAGCTGTATACAGACAGACATGGAGAGATGGGATTGTGTTGAGAGAGATCAGGAAGATTCTCAATGGGCGAGAGATACAGGGTAAACAAGACAGGTTCCAAGAGCATGTTCAAAGTTGGGTAGACAACTCACAAGAAACAGCAGGAGAGTTCATGGACAGGGAACTGAAAATCTTTAGGGTACTGAGTGCACATGAGCAGCTCTGACCATGCAAAGAGGGAGTAAATACAACCCAGAGACAGAGCCAAGTGAGCAAAGAATGTGCATGGGACTGAGAAAACCGAGTCACACAACACACCCATGGAAGAGAGCAACACAGCTAAGGAAAGACAGAGGAAGTCCCAGGTTCAGCACCTCGGGGTGGGAGGGAGGGAAGGAGGATAAGCTCTGAGCAGAGAAGTGGATAAGGGGTAGCCCCATCTTGGGTCACGTCAGGGAAAGGGGCAAAGGAAGTGGCCGGAAAGGGCCTGACAAGTTCAATGGGCCAGCAGCTGCTACCCTGACCAGATCTCCACCTTCCAGCCCGGCCCCTCATGTACTCAGCTCCCACTCCAGGCCCACAACCATTCCCATTTCCATGGTCCCCCAAAACTCACCACCCCCTACAGTGGAGGGTTTGCAGTCCCATCCCAAGCCCTCTAGGGTAAAACCTAATGCCAGGAGAGAAATTCAGCTCCCAGACAGAAGGGAACCACATAGGGAATGGGTTGGGAGAAAAAGCAGGGTATGAGGGCAAAAGGACCCAGAACCTAAGGACTCTCTGGAAAGAATCCACCAATCAAGGAATTCTGGGACCAATAAGTTCTGTGGAAGCTCAACAGGAGCTGAGACCTCCCAGCTGGTGGTGGTCATGGCGCAATGAAGCTATGAAGGCAGAGAGGATGAGGCTGAGAAGTGAAAGGGATTAAGATAACGTAGATGGGGGTGAAGAGGTCATGGAACTGGGGGCCAAGGGTCCAGATTGGGGGCATACCCGGGAGGCTAGGCGGCAGGACAAAGCAGACAGAGGCAGCCTGGGCCAAAGGTACAGTTCCGCTCAGATATTTTATTTATGTTTGTCTTTTTTTTTTTTTTTTTGGTGGGGGAAAGGGGACAGGTTGGAAGGGAGACAGAAAAACAAAATCAAAGAGAGAAAAAAAAAAAACATGACTTCCCACCCACGGCCACCCCTGGCCCCAGGCCTGAGTTGATGAGGGTGAGGATGAGCACACACACAGCGGGAGAACAGCAATAATTTAGGGTGGGAGAGGAGTGTCAGGAGAACACAAAGTGTAACTTCTGGACTCCATGATGGAGGAGGCTGCCTGTCTAGAGGTCCAAAGGACTGGGGTATGGTGGTGAAGTATACTAAGGAAGGAGGGGTGAGAGGGAGGAGAGGATTGGGACTGGAGAAACCTTACTGAGTAGTGGGAGATAAAGTGCTCAATGCTCTAGATTCAGGCTGAAGAGGAGCTAGAGTTGGTTACCTCCAGGGAGGCAGGGCCCGGGACTGGCGGGTTCGGGATCGCCGCCCAGCTAGAGTTTCAGGCGCTGGCTGGCGAGAGGCAGGGGGTCCTAGCCGGCGCTGGCTGCGTGGCAGCAGCCGGGGGATACGGCTGGGCCTTTCACCCCGGAGCAGGCCCCAGCTGGCCAGTGTGTGGATGGCCCATGGGGGTAAGTGGGAGGCTAAACCTTGGCTGGCCCGCGCCAGGCGCCAGTTCCAGCCCTTGCACAAGGTCCAAAACCTCGACAACAGGACTAGTGGGTGACGGGCAGTGCGGGGATTACCCCGCCGGGGCCCAGGGATAGGCAGACGGCTGCGGAAACCATCCTTATTGGTTTTGGGGTAGAGTGCAAACAGGCCCCGGTCCCCCACAGCCCCACAGCCCTGTAGGGCACGAAAGGCCATGGGTGACAGGCGCAGCAGGGCCCGCAACCAGAGTCGAGAGATACCCCGGCGCATCCGGGGGCCCTGCTCCCGCACCCAATTGCCCCCAGCTGCGAGAGCTGCCAGAGGAAGAGCCAGGCCTGGCCAGGCTAGTAGCCAGGCGGCCCCAAGGCCCAGAGGAACTCCCATAAGGCCACGTCGCCAACTCAGACCCAGGACAGCCCCCAGTGCAGTGCCCTGGGCCAGGAGTAGGAACAGACTTGGGGGCAGGTGCAGAGCTGTACAAAGAAGTAGATAGGAGGCCCCCAGGCCCACCAGCCCCACCTCAAGGGCCAGCAGTGCTGCCTGCAGGCCACCCCCGCCCTGGGCTGCCAGCAGTGGGAGCAGCAGCAGAAGTAGTAGGGGCAGGAGGCCAGAGGAGGATCCTACTGCAAAGGAAAGGCCGGCCAAGAGACCATGGGACAGAAGTCCAGGGAGCTGGCTAGCAGGGCCGTGCCTCAGATGTGTTGGAGGGGGCTCAGGGGGGATGTCTGGTGAGGGACAGCCATCTCCAGGATCCCTTGGGGTCCTAATCGGAGCACCCTCTTCCTCTTCCTCCTCCTCCTCAGGGACTGGGGTCAATGCTGGGCCTGGGATCCAGCCAAGCTCAAATTCCTCATCCAGGAGGCTGCCATCCTCCTTTCCCCATAACCTCCACTCCTCGGCTGCCTCCTGGCCTACAATGCTCCTCTCCTGGGGTGCCGGGGATGGGACTCTAAGTTCTTCTATCTCCCCCTCAGGCAGACCCCATACTTCCTCATCAACCAAGCTCCTATGTTTTTGTGGACTGGGACTAGGGGTTCCTGATTCTTCCCCCAATATCCTCTGTTCCTCTGGCTCCAAGGTGGCCCCTTCCTTTCCCAGAATCCTTCTCTCTGGAACTGCTTCCTCCTCCTCTCCCAGAATTCTTTGGTTCAGGACTGCCTCCTGGCCAGATGAGCAAGGCTGCTCTTCTCTAGGGATGCCTGTGCTGGGTGGTCCCAGAGCCCCAGGAATGGGGAGCGGGAGGCCCGGGGGACGCTGGCCTGCACGTACTTTGAGGCTCTTGGGCTGCTGGCGAACCTGGGCCGCGTGCTTCTGCCGCAACTCTTGCTCACGCCGCTTGTTGTACTCCAGCTGGTTGCCCAGCTCCGTCTGGTGCTGCAGGCGGGTGAGCTCCGCCCGTGTGCGCTGGACGGCCTGGAGCTGCCGTAGCTCTAGCTCCCGCGTGGCCTCATGCTGCCGTAGCAGCAATGCACACTCCAAGTCCTTCTGGGTCTGCTTCTTGTTCAAATCCTGAGGCAGAAGGGAGGCAGGGCCCCGAGTCTGGTCAGGAAGCCTTGTTGGTGTCAAGAGAACCCCAGGACTCCTTGGCAGAGGGAGCCAAGTGGTTTAAGGGAGTCCAGCTTCTGGCTGGCCTGGGAACATAAGCCTAGGGAGCTATAGCAGGGTCTGACAGACACAAGGAAATAAGGGGTGTGGAAGAGAAGCCAAGCCATAACATGAAAGAGGGCAAAGGGGGAGAGCGGCTTACTTCCCGCAGCAGGTCCTGGTCCAGGCTGTGACGAGCCAGCAGCATCTTGCGCTTATACTGGCGACACTGAAGCTCAAAGTACTGGCGCTGCCTCCGTAGCAGCCCTGCCTCCTCCTCCGCCTGGCACTGCTGGAGCTGCTCCTTCTGCCGCAGAAGCCATTCAGCCTTCTCCCGCTTGGGTGTGCTGGGGTTCTCCTGAAGTTCCTGGGCAAGGCAGTGGGAAGGGCAGGGAGTCAGGGCGCCTCACCCACCAGGCCCTACCCACTGCTGCAGCCCCATCCCACCTCTTTTAGCTGCTCCTTCCGAAGTTTGTAGGTTCGCTTCTGTGCCTCAAGGAGGGCGGCCAGCTCCTTCTTCTGCTGCCCAAGGATATGCTGCTGGAACTTACGCTCCTCAGCCTGGGCAGCTCGAGCCTCCTTCTCACCAATGGCCTGATGCCGACGGGACAGTTTTTCTGCCTCAGCCCCAAAGCCAGCCCGCTGGGCTTCAAGCTCCCGCTGCAGCCTTGCGCTGTGCTCCTCACGTTCACCCCTCAGCCTCGACTCCAAGGCCAGCAGCTGTTTCTGATGCTGTCGTCGCATCCGCTTATAGCCGCTCAGCTGCTCTCGTAGTGCTGAGTCCTGCTCATGCTCTTGGATCTGGCGGCTGACCTGGAACAGGAGAGGATGAGAAGTGGGACTCAGCCCTGCCCCATTTCATTAGCACACACGATTGTCATGCTCTATCGGAGAACATGTGTTTCAGACTCATGGGTTTATTTATTTTTTTAAAAAGATTTTTATTTATTTATTCATGACACACACACACAGAGGCAGAGAGAGAAGCAGGCTCTATGCAGAGAGCCCAACGTGGGACTCGATCCCAGGTCTCCAGGATCACACCCTGGGCTGAAAGCGGCGCTAAACCACTGAGCCACCCCGGCTGCCCAGACTCATGGGTTTAATTCGCATTTGCTGCTTTCCTCACATGTGGCCCCTCTGAGTCTGCCACCTCCCCGGGATGATGGAGATACAGTCTACTTCACAGATTGGTGAGACCCGCACAGGGCCCAGCACAAAAGTGGAAACAATTCAAATTAGTTCAAAATCAGACATACCTGGGGCCAACTCCCAGCTCGGTCACTTACTAACCATATGACCTCAAGCAAATTCACAACACGAACCCTCAGTTCCCTCATCTGCTAAATGGGGCAATAATACCTTTTTGTAGGAAGCTGTGGAGATTAAATGTGATATAGATGTAATAGTATTTAAAACACTCTGACCTAACAAGTATTGGCTTCCTCTCCTTTTAGCAAACACTAAGGACTCATTCATTACATAGAGGATATGGAGCTGGGCCATGAGATGTTGGGATTATCAAGAACACTGGGCCTGGATGTCCCCATCTGAGGTTTGGAACTCAGGCCCCATTGTCAAATGGGCATTAATTCCAACTAGTCCAGGTGGCTAAGTCCCTGGAAGTCACAGACCTTTTTGCACAGCACCACAAAGCACTAAGCATCACAGGATCTAAAGAGCTGTCCTAGCACAATAGTCAACCATAAGCATTAGCCTTAAGAACATATTAGACCAACCAACAGCCTCTAAGAAAATAGATGTTGATGCTTGCAGCTAAGCAAATACATAATCTAAGTGTTTATTAGAAGTATAGATGAAAAACTATGTTTTATGAAAAGCCTATCCATCTTTTCCTGGAAATGGAGAAAAACATCACAACTTGATTTTAGGAGGAACAAGGTCCTGCTTAATTTGAGAACCACCAAAGGTGCCTTGAACAAGCAGCACGTCTGAGTCATAACTGCCTCATATCTCTCAAATGGGCATGTATCCTCTCTTTCCAGAGGAGCCAGAAGGCTGAGATATAGATATGGGTATGGGCCTGAGAGCTAATCAATGGTAGGGGGCAGACACTGGCCACCATTACTTGCCTTCCAGGGATATAAAATCCAGCACACCTATCATCATGCCATTTAGAAACATCACAGCACAGGGATGTGAAGCACCTGGCTGGCCAGGAGCCTCGTAAAGGCATCCCAGAACATGCTACTTAAGCATGTATGAAATGGAGTGAGAGTTTACACCAAGCTAGGAATACCCACATTGGGCAATATGACCAAAACAGTCTGTTGGGAGAAGAGAGTGGGAAGGATTGAGGAGAGAAAATGGTGAGAGACAGCAACAGAAAGTGAAGGTAGAATCTCAATCCAGTGCCACAGGGGGTGGGGGTGGGGGATCATCTCAGGAGTTTAGGGTATCCAGGCTCAGGGAAAATGGCTGCACTTACCAGGGAGGCAGTACGGATGGTGGCAAAGTGGTCCCGGTTGCGGCAGTAGGCCCGGCGGCGGGCAGAAGATGTGGTAGAGGTGGGAGCTGGGGCTGCTGGAGGCTGCAGAGGGCCTGGGGTCATCTCTGGCTGGTAGGGGTCATCATACAGGTTGTCAGAACCCTAGAGGAAGGGAAGGTGAAAGGAATGCCCAAGGTTCAGAAGTCACTGGGCCCAAAGGGAGTTCCCTGGAGACCCAACCAGACCTAGAGGAGGAGCAATCACTCTTGGGAGGGAGAGCTGGGGGTCAGCCTCATCACTGTCAGGCCTACTGAGGGTGAGATACATACCGGTAGTCGGTGGATGATGGAACTATGGGAAGTGACCGTGTGCTCCCCCTCCTGCATCATGGCCATCTCTCGGGCTTCGGGCCCTTCCTCTTCTTCCTCTTCCTCTTCTTCCTCCTCTTCCTCCTCCTCATTGTCTGAGGCATCTGCTAGGCTGTTGACTGAACTGCTTTGGCTGGAGGCGCTGATGGACATGCTGGGCACTGAGTGGCTACTCTCTAGACTGGTCAGTGTCCCAGCTCGGTGCATGTAGGGCTCAGCCTCCTGTGGACAGGGTGCAGGCTGTTGGGCAGGGAAGGACAAGGGGTGTGTATTTGGAGGTAGCACAGGGAGACAGAGGGTAGGAAGAGGGATAGGGAAGGTGAGCCAAACAGTTGCTAGGAGGCAAGAACAACAGTGGTATAAAAGGGTGGCATGCTAAGCTGGGTCACCTCCTCTTCCTCTGGGGCCTCAGCACCAGGGCCATTGGGTGCCTCTTGGAACAGTATTTTCTTCATCTTTCGGTACTGCAGGTTGTCTAGCTCTCGCACAGCATCCTTGGTCCTCTGGATTAGGTCCATGATGACTGTGGGTGGCCGCTCCCGGAGCACAAAGCGGTGCTGAGGGGAGAGAATGCTGAGGCCTGCTGCCAAGCACCTCACCTCTGCATGTCCCATGGACCCTGGAGTTCCCTCTACCCTGAGATACTTCCCTGGGGCCCATGCCCACTAGGAGCTAATGCTAGTTTTGTCCTAACCCTTGCTCCCACATTAACTTTCACCACCCAATTACTACTCCCCAGCCAGGCTCCTGTTCCTCCAGGCACAGTTGACAGACAAGAACAGTCAAGAGATCTGGATTGTAGTCCAGGTCCTCCATTAAAGTGCTGTGTGCTCCTGGACACGTCATGAGGTCTCTCAGGACCTCATAAAGTATCCCACAATTATAAAACAAGGAGATCAAATTAGACTGTCTACATCAGTTCCCAACTCATTTGGCTCCCATGGATCTGTGAAGGGAATGCAGGCCCCTCTACTCTCCCCTTTGAGAACTCAAAACACACCTAAGGGAAATCATACATTTACCCATGACAAGGCTACACAGGCTTTTGGCTTGAATTACATCAGATCAGTGTGGTAACCCTGGTTATCGCACGCAGACCAGAAGCTCTGGCTGGCAATTATATACATCTTTGATTAATAAAAGATGGGAAAACAAATGATTACTTAATAAATAAATAAAGGCAATCTAGTAGACAAAATCTTTCAAAACACAGGGAGTCCACTGGGCACTGGGAAGGGGGGTGGGAATTCATAAATGAAGTTATTGGTGGAGAAAGAATTGGGAATCACTAATTTCACTGAGGGGTTTTTGTGGTTCTAACAGGCAACAATTCTAGGAGAATACTAGGCCAGAGAGCCCTTACCTTCAGAAGAACCTCTGAGGTTGGTCTATCTTGAGGGATTTTCTGAAGACAGGAGTCAACAAAATTCCGGAAGTACTCAGACCTAGAAGTCATGGGAGGAAAAGGGAGGAGTGGGGAGGGTATGAGCCAGACACCCTTACCCTATATAGCCTAACCCCTGGGCCCAGGAATCCCAGTTCTCACCAGTGTCCTGACTGGAGCACGGGGGACTCGTTCTGTGCAATGTGGTATAAGGCACTCATCGCATTCATGTTAAACAGCGGTGGTTTCCGTTCCGCTACAGAAAAAAGTCAATAGGGAGAAGGTGAGAGGGGGAAGGTGGGCAGCGGAGGCTGGAACGGAAATCAAGATTTGGGTCCACATTCCAGCTCCCTGACTTCCTCATTGCAAGACTCTGACCAGTATTCATAATCTCAATTAATTCCCTCTATAAAATATAACACCCATCCTTTCCCTGGCACACGGTAGACCAGGGATCAAAGAAAACAACATATGCATGAGCACCTAAGAAGGCAGAAGAAAGCATATTCATCAGCCCACCTAACATTTATTAGGTGCCAAAAAAGATAAAAAAACTTGCTAAGTATTATGGGGAAGGTAAAGAAAAACAAGAGACCAGGCCCTGTCCTCAAGAAACTTCCAGTCTAACAGGGAAGATTACACACATCTGAACAAGTTTATCAGGTTTCCTCTATAAGGAGACAGAAAAATGGCTGGAAGCTGGCTGTGCCTGCTGGGTCTTCCAGCTGGTACATGTGTAGGGGATTAGGGCAGATCTTCTGGAAAAAGGGATATTGGAGCTAGGCCTCAGATTGGAAGTTACAAACTAGAAGCTCCCTGTGGCCCAGACAAATGCCTTGTGTTGTTTATGTTTTTTGGCCTAAACAGTGATTTTTAAATTCAATTCCAACCTAACAAATTAATAATAATCTAAATTTCCAGTTTCTCCTAAAAAATTAGATCTGGTGAAAAGGAGCCAACATTCCTGCATAATGATGGGCTAGAGCTAAGCAATAGCAATCTGCAGTTTGCCATAGCCTTCTCCATACTGTTTCTCTGATATGGATTATCAGCTGCCATTTATAATCAGGACTGATGGTTTCTTCAATAGTAGAGAAATAGTTCTCTGTGTTCATGTCTCTACCAAAAACTGGGAATAAAAAGAACAGCTCTCAATTTTTCTTATACCTGGCCTACTTCACATATTTGTGCCTGGCTGTGGCCACAAATGACAAATGAAGACGTGGAGATGGAGGGAAAGGGTGTGCCCAAATCTTGGACTTTGGGCAAAAGACACAATACAAACCAAGGCAAGAAAGTGGAAAAGTTCATGGCACACTCAAGGTGTGGTGCTCATGAAGGGGAGAGCCAACCTTTAGGAAGCAGAGCTTGGTAGGAGGAAGGGTTGGGATGGTGTCAGTCTTGAAGGCAGTGGGGAGCACTTATGGCTTTGAGGAAGGAAGCGAAGCAACAGCACCCAGCTAGGGCAGATCTCTCTGACATAAGAGAGTCTGGAGGAAAGAAGAAACTAGTGGGATAGGACAAATTACTGCAGGAAATTGTTGTTAAGAGGCGCTAAAGGCATATCTTTCTTGGGCAACTATCTACCTGGCACTATGCTGAAGGCTTTACAAACATTACCTCACAAATAGTTGTTTCAGTAGTGTAAGCTGGCAGACACGAGAACCTTGACAGGGCTCCAAGGCCTCATGAACTCACTTCAGCCTAACTCTCTGGCCTTCTCACTCACTGCTTTTTACAAGTCATTACCTGCAATATTTCAAACAACTGAAGCTAGTATTAGCTCCCCATGCCTGCTTTTCCCTATAGTCTTCATACAGCTACTATTTGTCTTATGATTCTGCTTAGACTTCTCTGCTATAAGGAGATTGTCCTCAGCCCCTGAACTAGGTCAAGTCCCTTGTTTTATGGTTGTACTGTTCCTGTAACTTCTCCATTCGGCTTTTATCACACTGAGAGAAAACATGCCTATTTCCTCAACTAGAATGTAAGTTCCACAAGAGCAAGAACCTTGTTCACTGCTATAACCCCCCAAATCTCCTAGTATAGCATGGCACACAGTAGGCACTCAAAAAATATGTAGAACTAGAGTAGTGAACAGGAAGAGAAGAATGCTCCAAAATCTTCAGGTCTAAGAGCTGGTAGGATTTGACAGTTGCCTGAATTGTGGATCAAGGGCAGAGTCAAAATGGACAGGAAGCTTGAGGATGAGATGGTATAGACATGGTAAGAGAAAGAGAAATAAGAAAAAAGAGGAGGAAGGAACGGAGAATATCATCCTTACCCAGCTCGATGCAGGTTATCCCCAAGGACCAGACATCCACCTTGCCATCATACTGCCCCTCATCCATTGCCAGGATCACCTCCGGTGCCATCCTGGGAGAAAGGTCAGGAGAAAAAGGCTGATCATCCACCCACTCTGCCAACTCCTGCTCCCAACATCCTGGGCACTCTCTCCACTCACCCCTACTCACCAGTACGGGGTGCCCACAAAGGAGTTGGCAGGTGCCATGATAGATGCGGAGCCAAAATCCCCCAGCTTCACCAAGCCTGGCTCTGATAGCAAGATGTTTCCAGCCTTCACATCCCTGCCAGAGACAAAGCACAGGGATAAGGCATGCATCTGAGGAAGGGTGGACAGGGGCTTTAGCACCAAGTTTCCAAAAAGGTCATAGCCCAGCTGAATGAGGAATGATGTAGAGTGCACCCCCTCCCAGCCATCGTCAGTGCAGCTTGTACCTATGGATCATGTTGTGGGAGTGCAGATAAGCCAGGCCCTGAAGGGCCCCGTGGGTCACAGCTGCAATCTCCACCTCCTGAAGAGGCTTCTTGTGCACTGGGGAGCGAGGGAAAAACATCAAACTGAATGGAATCCAAGGGTAGGACTGGAACAAACTCCTGTGGTCCCTTCCCCTACAGTTTCTTTGCTCTTCTCCCTTCTCCCACTTGTTGGCCAGAACCACTTACCTTCTAGAAGGTCAGAAGCTGAGCCCAGGCAATACTCCATCACGAGCTAAGAAAGGGTGGAGGGTCAGAGATCAGCATATCTGGCCACTCCTTGCCCCATCTGCCTTGGGCAGGGAGCCAGAGAGCTTCTTTGCCTATCCTCCACTCAGGCACTGTCCCCCTGCCCCCCACCCCTGGAAGGCTGGTGGTGGTAAAGACAGAGGAAGGACAACTAAGAACATGAAGTAGTCATGGGAGAGTCCAGAGAGTCAGCACCACCTCTAAAAACAGCCCAAGACACCACCACTCCCCCATCTGAATCCCTTCAAAGCCCAATACTATCTCCATTTTGTCCAGCCCATATGGCCCTTTCCAACTTCTAACAGTTTATGCCACTTCAAACTAGCCTCTCCTTTTAGACAGCCATTGCTCTTCATGGGTTTGTCTGAGGACTCAAGAAGTTGGGGGAAACTTCCCTCTTTCCAAGGTCCCTATAATGACACGTGGAATAGGGCCTGCCTAAGAGACTGGACCAGGACAAGGATGGGGGCAGAGACCAGGTCAGTCAGGATGCTAGCTCACCCAAGCCGTGTGCTCCCTCAGGTAACAGCCCCGGTACTGAATGGTATTGGGGTGCCGGAGTTTCTGCAAGAACCGCACCTCTTTGATGATGTCCTGCCACTTCTAAAAGGAGGTCAGGGGAGGAGAGGCTTACTCAGCCTGAACATTGAGACTGGGGTCCCCCACCCTGCCCCCCACCAGTCTTGTCAAACCTGACACACCTCATTTGACTGCTTCCCACTGTAGGACATCTTCTTGATGGCCACCACCTCACTATTCCGGACATCTCGGGCCTAGAAGACCAGACCAGAAGGTGGTGAAGGCCCCTGGTGAGAACTGAGCAGCAGGAAGACTTGTTGGCCCAACAGGAGAGGGCAGGAAAGGCTGGTGTGGTACAGCAGTGTAGAGGGCTGTTTGGAGGTCCACAGCGTGAAGAATGCAGTGCCCATCCCTACCCCATTTTCCTAAGCCCCAACTCACAAAGTATACGGCTCCAAAACTGCCATGGCCAATTTCCCGGAGATCAGAGAAGAGCTTTTCAGGGTCATCCTTGAAGAAGAGCTCAGCCACATCAGGGTCCTTCAGGCTCCCGGCCCGGCCCCCAGCTGGCATGATGGCCCCTGGGGGCCCTGAGAGTGAGGTCTGACCTGCAGAATGAAAAGGGGGACCCTTAGAGCAAAGATGGGACTCTCAGAGAGAGAGGAAGGGGCCTCTCAAGTTTCTGCATTCTTCTCCCCTAGTTCCCTGATGAGGGGGAGGCACCGACAAGGAAGGGCAGGGGGGAGATCAGAACATCAAAGCTCCAAAAAAAATGAAGTTGCCCTGGCAACCAGAGCACGGGGGCCGGGTCCCTGGAGTCCCTAAAACTGCTAGGAAGACTGAGAGCTAAGCATCCTCACCACCCCCCAGCCCTCAGTAAGATCCATTTTGCTACAACCCTCACTTCTCCCAAGAATAAAAGATCCCGCCTCTCAGCCAGAACCCCAGATTCCCAAGTGTCCTGTCCCACAAGTCCCATACCCCAAATATTTCCAGGCACCTTCCTGTTCCCCTTGGCGTCAAGGCCCCCTCCTCCCTCAACCTCTCACACCCTGGAAGAGAGCAGGAAACAGCCAGGCCGGAGGCAGTGGAAATCCGGCCATTGTTAGAGAAGTGGGTACTGGCCCAGAAGGGCCAGAAGACTTGCTCTCAAAAAGGGCCTGGGACGGGGAGGAGACCTAGATCGGGATGGACAGGGATAGAAACTGTCTTTCAGGCCTCTCTGTGATCTGGGATGCCTTATTTGCTCAGTCCAATTGCATACGCCATCACGCACAGGTACAGAATATTTGCAGTGTACGAATAACATTTATTAAGCATGTACAGTAAGCACCTTACATGGATCTCTCTCATTCAATCCTTACCGCAACCTTATGAAGTATTACTATTACCCCATCTTGCAGATAAAGAAGTAGGCTCAGAAAAGTTAAGTGACTTGCCCTGGTCCTCTACTGCTATGCTTTTAGAACAGCCCTGTGAGTAGGGCTAGATAGTGATCACCATTTCACAGATGAGGTGACTGAGGCATAGAAAGAAAGCAGGATTTCTCTGTGGTCAGAGAATAGGATCTTCTCTCAAGTCGGGCCAGTGTGCTTATTATTATCTTAGCAGCTCACCTCAAGCTCATCAACCTCCTCCAAAAAGCCTCCCTTGACCTTTCCAGCCTTTGGGGAGAGCTCCTAGAGCACCCAGACCAAAACCCAGAGAAAGCTCCTGCAGTACAAGGAGTCAGGGACCCCGCCCCTACCCCCAGGGAATTCCAGGCCAGGCTCCAGGCTAAGCACTTGTTGGAATTTAGGCACAAAAGAGCCTTCAGCAGAGTCGGACTCCCAGGGCAGAGTTCTAGTTCTTTTAAAGCACCTAACAATTTAGCATGTAATTATATTCTGTCGTGCATTGTTTCCTGTTGTGTTGTTAATTTTGTCTCCTTAGCTCAACTGGAAGTTGGAAGGCAAGAAGTAAGCCTGACTCTCCGGTGGGCCCCCAGGGTGCAGAGGGCTCAGAATAGCCTAGGAGATTGATTGATTGCCCTCAGCCAAGCCCTCAGCAGCTCCCAAGCTGCTCAAAAACAGGCCCCTCTCTCCATTCTCATGCCAGCCACCCTGCCAAGCACCCCTCACCCCACCATACACCCACACACAAAGGCAGGTGCTCACAACTTGTTAAAGCAATCATCTTGACCTCTTTACCTGCACCCAGCCCAGAATGCCAACCCACGACCCCACGCCACATGTAAGAGATGCCAACAAAACATCACAAGAGGCCTCTTCTTCAAATAATGAACATTTGAGCAATTATCAAGGTCTGTGCTAAATCACAGCCACCTTCTAAAATGGACAATATCACCATTCACCAAAATGAATATCACCATTCTTCAGATGAGGAAACCCAAGTCTGTCTGTCCCTAAGCTACACTACCAGTACACCTCATCAGCAACATACAACAACAGGGTTTTGAGTAAGTTCCTTATACTTGGTCTTCTCTTTGGTAAAATGGATTATAGCATAGGGCAGTTTTGAGATGTTTTAAATGAGATCTCATACCTACGAGCACTATGCAGACACTTAGCATACGGTTTTTTATCCTTCCCTGCCTCCAGGGTCACCACAAAAGGATTTAATACTTTGGGGATCATCCTACCCCAGCAGCTTGGCTTTAACTGTGAAGAGACACCACGGCTATCATCTTGTCAAAAGAGCCCTCTCAGGAACCCAGGCCAAAGAAGGGAATCAGGGTAAAGATGAAGGTCACAGTAGAGAGAAAAATCCATGAGACAGAAGACAGGAACCAGAGCCTCCCATCAGGAAAAGCTTCTGAGTATAGCCCTCCTAAAAAGAAAGCTCTTCTCCCCCTCATTCTTAAATCTTACCCCAATTCATTCTCTTCTGGATCCCTGGCCAAGAAGAGATGTCAAGAGACAAGCATGGAGCAGGGGGGCAAAACTTGATCAAGAACCTGGGTTCCTGATTCTGTCATTGTGTGACCTTGGGGAACCTCTCTGGGCCTCAATATTCTCAACTGTAAAATGGGAAGACAGCAATAAAAGAGGCCCCCACAGGATGAATGGGGGGGTCACATGAGAGAACAAACGTAAAGCACTTTGTAAATGACAGATCACTTGACAAATGTATGAGATTACACCATCAGCAAGAGGTTGGAAGGTAACGATATAGCTGAGGAAAATATTGCCAGGCATTCCCGAACACAAATACACACACACACTTACTTCCTTGAAAGGACAAGAAATCACTCAGACCATTCCTAAAAAACAGTAAGTGGACCCACCACAGAGATCAAAGGCAAAGGAATCAACACCCCAAAGCATCCAGAGAAAGGTGTATAGTCAAGGAGAACAGGTAGCTGTGAGGGGCAAAGTGAACCTGGGAGAAGACCAGAAGAGTGCAAACCCATCTGATTAGCTCAAGCACTCTAGGGCGTGACCCCCATGACATCAAAGACCCTGTCACCTGAGGTCCCCCATCAGACAGATATAACGAAGGAAGAGGAACAAGGTGGCAGCAGAAGGCCAGAAGCTGACCACTAGCCCACTGGGCTTCATCCTGAGGAGAGGGCCTGCCCAGGCTCGGTTCCTCAAAAACGAGCACCCTTTCTCCTTAATGCTAGACACAGGGACCCGCGCCCCTGCACCCCGTGTCTCACCTGGTAGGGGTCACTATGGTGCCCCAGCGCTTCCGCCTCCTCCTGGGGTCCTCCAGCGGCTCTGCCAAGCAGGGAGAGGGGCAAGGAGACCTTTCCCCTTGCCACCTCTTCCTCGGCTTTCGCCCTTCCTGAGGGGCGGGCCCGGGAAGCCTCCCCTGGAGGGGAGGGGGTGACAACCTGATCTGACCTCGCGGTCCAGTCCTCCTCCTCCTCGAGGGCGACAATTGCTGAATCCCGGATTTCTGGTTGTGGGGTCTGAACCCCAGATATTTGAACGAAGGGAGGCTGAATTTGATATCTGAACGCGGGGGCCTGAACCCCGGATACTGGTGCACGCACGGGCCTGAACCCCAAATATTTGAAATCCTATGAAATAGAGCCCCAGGTTTAGAGAGGTTGGGACCCGGGTCCTGGATATGTGGAGTCTGAGGGGCTGATACCCGGATATTTGAGAAGCGAGGGGTCAAGCCCGGAAATTCGCGACCGAAGGGCCTGAGCCCCAGGTCTTCGGCCACCGACAGGGGGCCCACCCCGAGGACGTCCGGCCGCACGGCCCCTCTCACGCCGGGGTCCGAGGGTGACAGCCCTCACTCCCGCCCCGGCCTCCTCCCTTTTCCCTTCTCTCTCCTGAGGGCAGCTGAAAGATTGTAGCTAAGGGCGGTCCCCGCGCCTTCTCTCCCTGTCCGCTTCTCAGTCTCAGTCTCTCTCCGCACCACAGCCCCGATCTCGTCCCGGTCTCCCTCTCCCTCTTCCTCCCAATTCCAAGATGGAGACCGGGCGGGAGCGCGCAGGCGCGGTAAGGACGCCGGGCCAAAGGGGGCGGAACCCCCAATGAAATAGCCCCGCCCCCCTATCCTCACTGCCGGGGCCAGGGAGATGGGCAGCCACCGAGCCAGAGTGCGCGCGCGCTCCGCCACGCGGACCCTGGATGGGAGGAGGTGGACATAAGGGGTAGGCTTGGAGGGGGAGGAGCTCAGCACGCAGTCCGACAACTGGTGGTGGAGAGGACTGCAGCGCATGCGTTCGCCCCTCCTTAGCGCTGAGCCCGAGCTTGTTGCTAGGGGAAGCTTTGAGGGGGCGCCAGTGGAAGGAAAGAAGCAGCCGTGATCTGCGCCTGCGTATAGGTAGCGGTTGGGAGGAGCCAGGAAGGAGACTTGCTGGGCGTGGAAAAGGCGGGAAAAC
Source organism: Vulpes lagopus (assembly GCF_018345385.1). Classification (NCBI taxonomy): domain Eukaryota; kingdom Metazoa; phylum Chordata; class Mammalia; order Carnivora; family Canidae; genus Vulpes; species Vulpes lagopus. The sequence goes on along the minus strand of NC_054826.1, from coordinate 106,947,454 downwards.
GGACTCCTCTGGTTAGTAACCATACAGCCGGGACGTGGCCTCCCAAGTTCGAAGAATCTTTGCTGGGAAAACTCAATCCGTCAAACCCCTTCAGGAAGCAGGCCTCTCACAACTGCATGACCTAACCAAGGTCACACAGCATTTATGTCAAAGCATTCCCATGACCATACCCACCTGATTCTCTCAACTAGTTGAAACTATCGATTTTATTTCATAGAAGAAAACAAGACATAAAGTGGCAGTTCTGTGATCAAAATCAGGTGTTTTCCAAAGGTAAGTCACAATAGAGGACATAGCTGCAGCAATCCATGCCCTAGCCAGCCTGTATCCCAAACTTAAGTGTCAACAAGCAAAAGTCACTCAAACCTGTTTACCCTGAAATTCCCACTTCAACCGAATCCCCAATAAACACCCTGGGCAACATTGGGCAAAAAAAGACTTTTATTCCCCCCCACATTCCAGCTCTTCATGTTTTGTAACGTCTCTTCCAACTCAGAACAAAGGCTGGAGAAAAAGATTCACACCTGGAGAAAAAGATTGAAAACCAGGGCAGATGAGAGGTCCCTTGGGGGAAGCTCTGGGATGGCTGAAAACAGTGAGGAAGGAGCAGAGGAAGTGGCAACTACAGATGGGTCCAAGTGCTTATTGGGACTGGGTGAGTGGCTTTAGGACCCCAGGATCCACCAGGAGCCAGAGAGCTTTCCTTTCCCAGTCTACTCAGATCTAAGAAAGGCAAAGAGGATTCCACCATCTCCTATCCCAGGTTGGTGGAGCCTAGCCCTGAGGAAAATAAGCAACGTTGACCTTGAGTGGCCAGTTCCTCTGGTCAGAGCCAGAGGGTGTCTCCATTTCTCCCATGGCTATCTCCGAGGGCCCAGCAACCAGTTGTTGAAGCTGAGAACAGTTTAAGAATTGGGTGGTAACAGATAACTCTCAAATTATATGATGTCCACCTGACAGAGTGAGACTTTTTTAGAGAAATTTTTTTCCCTTAACGACCAGACACATGAACTAGTTAGCCAATATGTTCCCTGCCCACTGCTACCTTTTTGTGTTCCTCCAAAGATCCTGTTAGCAAAATCACTTTTTTCTAAATGTAATGAAGGCTGATGGAAAAGATAAAGCATGTAAAATTCTTGGGCACTGGGACATGTGGGTGGCTCAGTGGTTGAGAGTCTGTCTTCAGCTCAGGGCATCATCCCGGGATCCAGAATCCAGTCCCACATCGGGCTCCCTGCGAGGAGCCCGCTTCTCCCTCTGCCTGTGTCTCTGCCTCTCTCTCTGTGTGTCTGTCTCTCATGAATAGATATATAAATCTTTAAAAAATAAAAAAAAATGCTTGGGCACATACTATGTGCCTAGTAAATGGGCATCATCAATCCTTTTGCACTGTCCAGGATTAGTTTTACAAAATTTGCATCATAAAACTGGGTATCAGAATTTCAGGGCAAAAGCAAGGTAAGCATAATTCATATTCAGGATGCATCATCAAATCTGAACTCTCTTAACTCACCACTGTTGCCAAAAAGCTTGGATGTGAACTACAGGTATGGATGAATCTTAAAATCAGAATGCTAACCAAAAGAAGTCAGTCACAAAAGAATATGTATATTCCATCTACATAAAGTTCAAAAATAAGTAAAACCAAACCATAGTGTTTAGGAATGACTCTTATCACAGGTATACTTGCCACCCCCACTCCATCTCCTACTCCCACAGGACTGGAGCAAAGAACCTTACCTGAGAACAAGATGGGAACTAGGCCACTGCCCTCAGAGCCGGGTTCTAGACCAGTGGGACTCCCGGCGTGGGTGGAAGCACACAGCAGTGAAACAGCAGAGAAGGCCACAGAAGAAAAGCAGGAAGGAGCCCAAAACAAGCAGTCTGGAGCCACACAAAGCCAACTCCTCCTAAGGATGAGCAAAGGGGGGCAAGGAGGAATAAATGAGAGAGAGGGACGGTAGAGAATCTTCTCCTAAGGAGACACTTTATCCTAGGGCCATAGAGAGAAGCCCCCATCGGGGGAGAGGGCTCTCTACAGCCAGGGAACCAAAGGGAAAATCTAATTTCTATATAAGGTAACTGTCTTGATGGTATACGAACTGCTTTCTTGCCCAACCACTTGAAGTGAATCCCCATAATGTCTCCATGAGATAGGAAAGTTCCCTACTATCCACATTTTAAATATGCTCAAGCAGGGCCAGGTCTGGACACCAGTATTTTCTCTGATTCTAAGCTCCTAAGTGATGCTCCTTGCCAGGCTCTTTGGCAACGTGAAGGCAAGTACACAGCAGCCTCCTAACTGGTCTGTCTCCTGCACTCAGGCAGGCTCTCCCCACTCAGCACGTGGCCCCTATGGCCTGCAGCATCAAGTCGTAGTGTTTTAGCCTCACAACCAGGCCCCTGCATCTCTTCTGTCTCTTCCCTTCAGCCATTTCTAAGGCCCTCATCATGGAGTGCCCTCAAAGACTGAACACTTTTCAACTTCTAGGCCTGTGTGCTCATGCTGGTCCTTTTGCCTGGAATGTATTTCCTTCTTCCAAACGCCCTCTATCGCATTCTCTGCCCACATCTTCGTCCTCTTCAAGGGTCACCCTGAAAGGGCAGATAAAGCCTGGGAAGGCATAGGCAGTCAGAAGGCATAGGTTGCAATCCTGGGTCTGCCACTTAACCAGTTGTGTGGCCTGGGGCAATTCACTCCCTCTTTCTAAGCCTCTTTCCTCATCTGTAAAATGGGATAATAACAGCTACCTCAAAAGGCTATTTTAAGATCAAATGAGATAATGAACCTGAAAGCACTTTGTATATTATAAACTACTGTACACAATTCCCTTTCATAAATGCTACCTTCTCTGTGAAGCGCTCTCCATAAATGTTCAAGTTAGGGTTAATTGCTCCTTACTCTGTGTTTGAATAACACTTTGCTCACATCTCTATGATAGCGATTAGCCCATTCTGCCTCTTATTACAGCTTCTGCATTCCTTTAAAGTGGAGATCGTATTTTATTCTGTTTAAAGACAATCATTAATAGTAATAACTGTCACTCATCCGATCTCTATTACGTAGCAGGCATTGTACCGGGCACCTGACATTCATTCTCATTCATCTTTATTTGTTGGCATCATGAGGTAGTATTATGTTTTCCATTTTACAGATGAGGAAGCTGAGGCTCAGAGAGGCTCTGATGCTTGCTCAAGGTCATACAGCAAGCTGAGGCAGAATTATAGAGCCTGTGCCTTTTCTACTAGGTAAAACTGCCCCAAAGCCTTCGGGACAGAGCACTCAGCACGGCAGTCTATGAAACCCCAACAACCCAGGCTCTTACCGAGGTAAGCAACTTAGTGAGCACAAGGCCTTCGTGGCTCCAGACCCTTACACACTCCTCAGCCATCCTATGACTCAAGGTGGCATTTCCTGCTCCCTCCTCTGAGCAGGTTATGGGTGGCTGGCTGGAGGGCAGGATTCCTGGAGCAGCACTAAAATACATGCAGGTTCCTGGGGTCCTTTCTGTGGTCACCTTGGCAGTAATGAGGACCAGCTCTCCTGCAGAAGATCCTATGAGAGACATAGGAGAGGTGGTGGAAGAAGATGGAGGTTGGGGTGGAAGCCATCCATTTTCAGACTTCCATTCATTCCTAAGGCTTCCTTCAGTAACAGCCGGGTTGGCATTGAGTCTGTTCAATAAAGTACTCTCTATACCATCATTGTGTCGTTGAGAAAGGACAATAACTGTGTACCAATATAAACAAAAAGTGAATTATGTTTGCTTACAATCAATACAACAATCATGCCAATACTCACAAAGTTGCAGTGAAATGGGGTACAGATACACATTGCCAACATCAGTCTGTATAAACTAGTCTGTCCTTTTTAAGAAAGCAGTTCCCTGCTAGGTACCAAAATCCATGAAAAGGTTCACACTCCATTTCAAATTAGCAGGGAAAGGATGGGCAGCCTACTCAGTCAATGGCCTTGGGACAATTTCCATTTGGGGAAAAAAAAAAGTTAGACTCATCTCACACTATAAAATAAAGTCCAGAGACGCCTGGGTGGCTCAGCAGTTGAGCATCTGCCTTTGACTCAGGGCGTGATCCAGGGTCCCTGGATCGAGTCCCACATCGAGCTCCCTGCATGGAGCCTGCTTCTCCCTCTGCCTGTGTCTCTTCCTCTCTCTGTGTTTCTCATAAATAAATGAATAAAATCTTTAAAAAAAAAAAATAAAGTCCAGATGTGTTAGAGATCTATACAAACAAACTAAACAGAACAAAACCCAAAGAAAATACAGAAGAATATTTTCTAAGTTTAAAGTGGGGAAGGCCTTCCTAGAAAAGACACAAGACCTAAAAGCTTGAGTAAAGGACAAGAACAATAAACTTAACTTTTTAATAGTTGAAGGCTTCTCTATGATGAAAGATAACATAAAAAGTGGGGCACCTGAGTGGCTCAGTCAGTTAAGTGTCTGCCTTTGGCTCAGATCATGAACCTGGGGTCCTGGGATGGAGCCCTTCATTGGGCTCCCTGCTCAGTAGGGAGCCTGCTCTCTGTCCCCCTGCCGCCACTCCTGCTCATGCTCTATCTCTCTTTCTCTCAAATGGATAAATAAAATCTTAAAAAAAATTTTTTTTAAGTAACAGAATGGATGAAAATACCTATATATGTTTTGTAAAAAATTATTTATTTGAGAGGAGAAGGGGCAGTGGGAGAGATTCTTCAAGCAGACTCCTCTCTGAGTGGAGCCCAACATGGAACTTGATTTCACAACCCATGAGATCCTGACTTGAGCTGAAACCAAGGGTCAGATGGTTAACAAACTGAGCCACCCAGGGACCCCAAAATGCCTATATTTAATTAGCAAAAAGGTTTACAATCCAGAACATATAAGGATCTCCTAAAAATCAGGATGACAAAGACAAATAACTTAAAAGACAAATGAGCAAAGGATTTAAATGGGAGATTCACGGAGGCATGAATGGGGCCAATAAACCTACAAGAACATATTCAACCTTACTAATAATCAGAAGAAAGTAATGAAAAACAATCAGGTAATTCCTTTGTTCATTAAGTTGGTAAAAATTAAAAAGACTAATAATAACAGGAGTTGCTGAACATGTGGGGAAATGGGCACTCTCAATGAATGATACCTTTTAGAAGACAATGTGGCTGTATCTGTTGCAATTTTAAATGGATACAGATCCTGACTGAAAAGATGCCCATCAAACTGTGGACACTGCAGGGGTGAGGTGGATTTTTACATGTGTTTTGTATACTTCCATGTGGTCCAAATCCACAACAAAATGAATTTATCTATTAAAAAAAAGTCCATTCCCTTTGACTCAGTAATATCATTTATAGAAACTCATCCTAAGGAAAGGATTCAAAAGAAAAATGAAAACTATACCAAGATGTTTATTGTGACCACAAAAAATACCAAAACATAGGAAGCAACAGAGATGTTTAACACTAGGAAAAGCATTACAAATGATGGCCCAACCACTTAATGGATCACCTTACATCCATTAAAATAATAATGGTCAAGCCAGGCAGTAATAAAAAAATGTAAGTGAAAAAAGAGAAATACAAACTAGTATATAAATCATAAGAACTAAGAAATGTAACTGTAAAATTTTCTAAGAGAAACTCCCCCTTTCTCTACGTTCCCCAGATTGAATCAGTCACCAAGCCCTGTCAATCCACTGCCAATGTCTCTCTGGGATCAGTCCCCTTCTTTCACAGCACTGTCTTAGCTCGGGTTTTCACATTATCTTTCCATTGCAATCACCTCCTACCTGGTCTTCTTGCTCTGGACACGCTTCCACCAGGCAGTCAGCCTACAGAGTGTGATCTTTTCAAAAGAACAACAACAAAACCCTATTTTCCTGACTAAAATTTTGAGCTTGCCCAATGTACCAGATAAAGTTCAACTACCTGGGCCTGGCATACAAGATCCTCCAGAGGATTCTGTCTGCTTCCTCAAATGCATCTCTTGCACTCAGTCAACACTGCTTCCCCTGCACCAGTCAAACTGAACCCTTTGAAGGTCTCAAACATGCCAGTATGTTCTCCATCGCACGCCTTTGCATATGCTTGTCCTCCTGCCTGGAAGAGTACACTCTGAAATCTTCCTCAAGCCTCAGCTCAGGCACTAAATCCTTGGAAAAGCCTATCTTCACTAACCCTGCTTGACAGACTCCTGAGTATTCCCACTGTACCTTGTGTGCTACTTCACACATTGGAAGGTATTTACTTTGGTTCACATCTGTATCCTTGCTAAACTATAAGCAGCTTGAGGTGTCTTAGATATTTCTATATTCCCCATGCTTGGTACACAATAGGTGCTCAATAATTATTACTTAGATGATACAATCATAGGTGGATTATTTTTTATTTTGTCTAGAATAATCTTTGATGGTATTATTCTCTTTCTAACTGTTATGAAAAGGAAAGGGCTTGTTTACAGAAGCAGGACTTGAGAAGCTGAATCTAAAATTCATATGGTAATTAAAGGGGTCCAGACCCCTTTAATAATCTAAACAGTTTTTAAAAAGAACAAAGTTGGAGGACTTATATTTTCTGATTTCAAACTTAATACAAAGCTACGGTGATTACAAGTGTGGTGCTACCATGGATAGATACATATGTCAATGGACTAGAACTGAGAGTCCAGAAATAAACCTATATATACATCCATGGTCAATTTATTTTCAATAGGGCGCTGATACCATTAAAAGTTAAAGAACAGGGATGCCTGGGTGGCTCAGAGGTTAAGCGTCTGCCTTTGGCCCGGGGTCTGATCCTGGAGTCCTGAGATCGAGTCCCACATCGGGCTCCCTACATGGAGCCTGCTTCTCTCTCTGCCTATGTCTCTGCCTCTCTCTCTGTGTATCTCTCATGAATAAATAAATAAAATATTTAAAAAAAAAAAAGTTAAATAACAGTCTTTCCATAAAACATGCTGGGACATGGGGATCCCTGGGTGGCTCAGCAGTTTGGTGCCTGCCTTCGGCCCAGGGCGTCATCCTGGAGTACCGGGATCGAGTCCCATGTCGGGCTCCCTGCATGGAGCCTGCTTGTCCCTCTGCCTGTGTCTCTGCCTCTCTCTCTCTGTGTCTCTCATGAATAAATAAATAAAATCTTAAAAAAAAAACAAAACCATGCTGGAACAACTGGTTAGTCACTTGCAAAAGAATGAAGTTGGACCCCATCCTCACACCATTCACAAAAATTAACTCAAAATGGATCACGGAGCTAAATGTAAGAGTTAAAACTATTAAATTTTAGTAGAAAATATAGGGGAAATCCTCATGAGCCTGAATTAGGCAACCGCTGCTTAATCAAGACACTAAAAGCACAAGCAACTGAAGAAAAAATAAACTGGATTTCATCAAAAGTAAAACTTCTGTGCTTCAAAGAACACCATCAACAAAGTGAAAGGACAACCCGGAGAATTGGAGAAAAAATCCATATGTCATACATCAGATAGGGGAAAATATAAAGAACTCTTATAACTCAATAATTAAAAAACAAATCATCCAATTTTTTTAAAAGGCAAAACTCTGAATATATATTTCTTCTAAGATAGACAAAGAGGGATGCCTGGGTGGCTCAGCAGTTAAGCGTCTGCCTTCGGCTCAGGGTGTGATCCTGGAGTCCCAGGATCAAGTTCCCCATCCGGCTCCCTGCATGGAGCCTGCTTCTCCCTCTGCCTATGTCTCTGCCTCTCTCTCTCTCTCTCTCTCATATGAATAAATAAATAAAATCTTAAAAAAAAATAGACAAAGGTCTTATAAGTGCATGAAAAAAAAATGCTCAGTATCATGAACTATGCCAATCAGAACCATGGTGAAATACTACTTCCCAATGACTAGGATGGCTAGAATAAAAAAAGCCAGATAATAACAAATGTGGAGAAATTGGAACTCACATAGTGCTGGGGAGAACACAAAATGGTGCAGTCACTTTGGAAAACAGTCTGGCAGTTCCTCAAAAGAGTAAATATAGAGTTACAATATGACCCAGCAATTCCACTTTTAGGTATTTCATTTCCCCCAGGAGAAATGAAAATGTATGATCACACAAAATCTTGTATGTGAATGTTGACAGCAGCATTGTTCGTAATAGTCAGAAAGTAGAAACAATCCAAGTATCAATCAACGTGATGAATGAATAAATAAGATGTGGAATATCCATACAATGAATATTATTCAGCACTAAAAACACAAAGTACTGATTGATATGTGCTATGACATGGACATGTTATACTTGAAAGAAGCCAGCCACAAAAGAGCACATACTATATGAAATGATATGGGTAAAGCTACAGAAAAAGAGAGATAAGTAGTTGCTGGGTCTGGAAGGTTAAGAGGAAAAGGGAAGCAACTGCTAATGGGTACAGGATTTATTTTGAGAGAATGAAAATGCTCTAAAATTGATTGTGGTGATAGTTGCACACTTCTGTGACTATACGAAATTGTACATGTTAAATGCGTGAATTTTATGGTAAAGCTGATGTATATATTTTACAAAATAAAAAGAATAGGAAAAATTATCTCAAGTCTGTATATATCAGATACCTTCCTTTATTTTCATTTTTTTATCACAACATGTACACCTGGACATAAGAGACCCCCCCAACACACACACGCAACCTCACAAGAGAATCTTAGAATGGTAGTGTCGGAAAGGACCACAGAAGCCGGGGAGTTCCACCTTTCTCTCCTCTCTTTTCATTTCCCCAATTTCAGACAAGGAACCTGAGGCCAAATCTCATACAAGAGTCAATGGCACCCACTGACTCCCTCCCCTCCCCCCATCATTTTCCCAGGAGACTCTAAGCTCTGTGGGAATGGATGATATCTAATTTTTTCTGTATTCTCCATAGCACATAGAGCTGTGCTAAGACTGCCTGAGAGCAGGCACTCAAAACACTTGCTTAACTGAACAGAGTATGTTTCTTGAATATCCATGAGGAAAAAGAAGGTGCCTCTAAGAGGAGAAAGCAGTAGGGATGAAGAGGGATGATAAAGAACATTAAGTCAAATCTACCCCATCTTATCACACCTCCAAGATTAGGTGCTGAAAGAGGAGAGAGAAAACACAGGGAGCCCACATAGTGTCACTATGTTCACTGAAAGTATCTAGTCCTTACTAGAAGTGACGAAAGCCAAAGGATATTCCCAAGGTCACCAGGTTGGGGAGGTCAGAGACAGGGCCCACCCCTAAGTGTTCTGATCCTCAACCCATAGTCCTCCTCGATCTCACCTTTTTTTTTTTTTTAAATATTTTATTTATTTATTCATGAGAGACAGAGAGAGAGAAGCAGAGACATAGGCCAAGGGAGAAACAGGGTCCCTGTGGGGAGCCTGATGCGGAACTCAATCCCAGGACCCTAGGATCATGATATGAGCCAAAGGCAGCCGTTCTACCACTGAGCCACCCAGGCACCCTTGATCTCACCTTTCAATCCCATCTGACTACCCAGGACCGTGGCTTGGAATGTCTGTGTCTTGTTCCCTTCTGGACCATCTCCAAAGTTCAAAGTGGTCAGTAAGCCCACAACATGAGGGCCACGCCACTTCCCTGTGACTGTCCCATTCACGGGGCACAGGGTCAGCTGGCCAAAAGATCTCAAGAAAGAGACCCAGTCCTGTGTGCAAAAGAAAAGTGGGAGAGAGGTGAGAGATTAGCAGCATGTGCAAGCTTGTATGAAAAGGATGAGGAAAGTACTCACCTGGGGAATGTCAGGGCTGCGCAGGCCAGTTCTGTGAGTAAGGAGGAAGCCGCCGAGGCCTAGGCCTGAAAGGCCAAGAAGCAGCAGGATCAAAGTGGCACAGACCAAAGGCGGATGGTGGGCCAGACAGAGATGCAGGTTGTGCCCTGCCTGGCAGCTGCCCATGGGGAGGAGAGAGGTCCGGGGCTCCACGGAGAGCCTGCTGGAGGACAGGATGGACAAGAGCCTGCCAGTCAGAAGGCACTTACCCATTTTATTCAAAGGGAAGCTAAAGCATTGAAAAGACCAAGAACTTCCCCAAGGCCACACAGCCACTTAATGATAGAGCCAGGACAAGAATCCAAGGCTCTTGGCTTCCAGTGTTCATCCCCCTGCACCACTTAATAAATGTTTGCTGCATTTCATTTCTGAAGTAATCAAGGCAGAAGCAAAGCAGAACACACTGTGCTGGAGAAAGGAACCCAGAAGAATTGTCAAGGGGAGAAATTCAGGAAGCAGCTGTTCTGGGGCGAGGGTCTGGCTGAAGAGCGGTGCCATCCAATAGCCTAAACAAAGGAAGTGTCTGATGAGAACTCCACTTTGGAGCAAGACGGTTCAATCTGTATCCTCCTCTGCCACTCACTGGCTATGTTAGAAAAATCAGTTAACCTTTGTGAGCTTAAGGATCTGTGAAAGAACACCAAATAATGAAGACTAAAAGTGACAAATAAAGCAGTTTTGCATAGTATTCAGCCATGCAGGAATTCAACAAATGTCCATTTCCTTTCTATTTCACTGTGTCATACTGATCTTTAAAACCAGGTGAAGCAACGCAAAAAATACTGTGGTGGAAACTGAGGTTCTGGGGACTTTCACAGAGTGGCATGGCCAAGGTCTGAAATCCGTCTTCTGTTTGCCTTTTCCAAGCGAGAAGCGACAGCCTGATGAAAAGGAACATCTGGAAACCGGGATAAACATATGGGGTGGGGGGAGAAGGAGGGCTTCGGGGAAATGCAGGTGTCACAAATGCCCAGCCCCTGCCCTGCCTCCCGGCCCCACACGTCTGGAAAGGGGAAGAAAGCACGAACGAACGGGGAGGGCAGGGCCTGAGTTCAGCGGCTGGTAGTGCCCCCGGGCCTCCCCTCCCCCCGCAAAGCCCCTCCTGCAGGATCTCAACACCCGCAACATCCCTTCCCCGTTCTGCGGCGTTGGGTCCGCCTGCCGCTCCCTCTCACCGCTCGGAGCCGGGCGGAGGCCGGCGCCCCCCGCGACGTCACGCGTGGAGCAGCGAAGGGGCGGGGTCCGTGCCCCCCCCAACTCTATCCCCACCCACGCGGTGGGGATTCGCATGCGCAGTGTCTACGCGGGCAGCCGCCCGGCCCTTCCCAGACTGGGTGGGGGCGTACCAAGAAGGAATCCAAGGAAGGGGCAACGGAGAAGAAACTACTCCGCAATCGGTGAGCCAAAGGCAGAGAGGCAGAGGAGCTGATTATAGTAGGAACGGTGTTAGAACTGGAAAGCCTCACTCCGGAGACACTGGGGCATTTCAACGGGAATCGCGTCGCAGGCAGTTTTCTGTTGGCTCGTCCCCCTACCGCGCCAGTCGCACAGCCCAGCCGCGCCCAGGTTCCGGGTAAGAATTTGGGGTCCGCCCGGGGGCGGAACTCCAGCCCAAGGACTTTGGCCTTCCGGACTGTTTGGGTTCCGCTCCCCTCTGCAGGCCTAACGTGTACACCTCACGCTCGGCCGCGGGTTTTGGTGGACTCCTTAATGCTTAGGATCCTGTGGCTGCCAGACTGCTTAGTAGAAACCATCTCATTTCATTTTTGCCCATATTTTAGAGATGAGGACATCGAAGTCCACCTTACCTGAAATAGCAGAACGCATGGAGCCAAAAACCCAGGGTTCAAATCCTAACTTTGTGCCTGCCCCTGCACAAGCCATAACAGTGCTCTTTTGGGGGAACTGAGTTTGTTAAAGGGGGTTCAGCCCACCTACCTCACTGGTTGTATGGGAAGCTTACGAGGCAAAAGTGTGGGAAAACATGGGCCCAGTGTGCACTGAACACAACCGCGCTGGACAAATGCTTCTTGAAACAAAACCTCTACTGAGGCTGCGTTAAGACAGGGACCCCGTCATTCCTGTACCACCACCTCCTGCAAAATTTATAGCCCCAAACCCTTTCACATATGGTAAAATAATCAACAAGGGTGCCAGGACCATTCAATGAGGAAAAGCTAGTTATCTCAGCAAACCGTGTTAGGAAAACAATATTCTCATGTGAAAGAATGAAGTTAAAGCCTTACGTTACTCCATATACAAAAGTTAATTCAAAATGCACAAAAGAACTAAATGTAAGCGCTGATTGATAAAACTCAGAAGAAAACGGGAAAGTTTTGGGACATTGGATTTGGAAATGATTTCTTGGAGTATGACACTCAAAGCACAGACAACAAAAGAAAAAAATTAGGTAAGTTGGACTACACCAACTTAAAAATTTAAAATTTAAAATTTTACCAATTTAAAATTCCTGTGCATCAAAGGACATAACAGAGTGAAAAGTCAATCCATGGAATGGGAGAAAATATTTGCAAAGCAAAACTCTGTAAAGAGTAAATAATATACAGAATATATAAAGAACTCTTACAATGTAACACAACAAAATTCCTGGTTAAAAAATAGGCAAAGGACTTGAAGATATTTCTCCAAAGATATACAAATGGCTAATAGGCATACGAAGAGATACTCAACATTACTAATCATAAGGGAAATGCAAATGAAAACCACAATTAGGGGACGCCTGGGTGGCTCAGTGGTTGAGCCTCTGCCTTGGGCTCAGGGTGTGATCTCAGGGTCCGGGATGGAGTCCCTCATCAGCCTCCCTATGAGGAGCCTGCTTCTCCCTCTGTCTGTGTCTCTGCCTCTCTCTGTGTGTCTCTCATGAAATAAATAAATAAAATCTTAAAAAAAAAACCCACACAATTAGATAAAACTCACAGCTATTAGATGGCTACTATTATAAAAAGAAAGAAAGAAAAATAAATGTTAACAAGGCCATAGAGAAGTTAGAACCCTTTTGCACTGTGGGTGGGTATTTAAAATGACACAACCACCAGGAAAAACAGAACGGTAGCTCTTTAAAAAATTAAATAGAATTATGAGGGGCACCTGGCTGGCCCAGTTGGTGTGGTATGTGCAACTATTGATCTTGGGTTTGAGTTTGAGTCCCATACTGGGTAGAGTTTACTTTTTTAAAAACCATCATTTGGGGCACCTAGTGGCTCAGTCAGTTAAATGTCTGCCTTTGGCTCAGGTCATGATCCTGAGGACTTGGGATTGAGTCCTGCATTGGGCTCCCTCTCATGAGAGACACAGAGAGAGGGGCAGAGACACAGGCAGAGGGAGAAGCAGGCTCCCTACAGGGAGCCCCATGTGGGACTCATCCTAGTATTTCAGGATCACACCCTAAGCTGAAGGCAGACGTGCTTAACCACTGAGCCACCCAGGAATCCCAATAAATAAAATCTTTAAAAAAAAAGAAAAGAAAAAGAAAAGAAAACAATTTTGGAGATGGATAATGGTAATGGTTGCACAAGGTGAATGTCATTAACACTACTGAATTTCTACACTTAAAATGTACACATAAAAATGGTTAAGATGGTAAATATTTATGTTATGTGTATTTTGTCACAATTAAAAATGATGATTAAAAAAACTGGTGTAGGGCAGCCCAGGTGGCTCCGCGGTTTAGCGCCGCCTTCAGCCCTGGGCCTGATCCTGGAGACCCAGGATCGAGTCCCACGTCAGGCTTCCTGCATGGAGCCTGCTTCTCCCTCTGCCTGTGTCTCTGCCTCTCTCTCTCTCTGTCTCTCATGAATAAATAAATAAAACCTTAAAAAAATATATCCTGGTATGTATATGGGGAGAAATTTATGGCACAGTCTCTTAGAGTATAGTGGCTGATGAATGCCATTGATTGACTTATTTGAAATTACAACTGCAGGAAGTATTTGTTCTCAAAGGAAAAGTAAGTGTGGTTGACAGCAAATTTTCGAACCTAAGAATTGGAAGGCACTCAGGACAGAACAAGTTCACTAATAACCACCCCCACCCCACTTTATTTTCCAGATGCTAAACTGATGTCTGGAGAGGTTAAGGGACTAAGCACAAGTCTCCCAACCAGTTAACCCTCAGTGAGAACTAGAGCCCAAGTGTCCCAACACTGAATCTAATCCTTTCCCACCAAATCCTTCTTGCTTAGTCCTGGCAAGAGATCTCTCCTGAAAGCCTGGAAAAGTCTCTGCCCGCCTAACAGTCACACCCAGTCCAGTCTGAGCCAGCGCACTTTTCCCTAGTCTTAGTCTTGTGTCCCCAGCCAGCACCTTTGAACCTGGAAGAGTATGCTCCACAAGCCCCAGGTCTTTTCATAGTTTGAGCACAGTATTTACTCAGTAAGTATTTGTTTAATATATTGAAAATGGCTTCTTACAGGCCACTTTCACTGAGAACGTACTAATTTTCAGTGTCATGTTAAGGTTGGGAGCACATCTGTCCATGCTGAATGTTTGTGAAATTTAGGTTAAAAGGTAAAAGAAAGTTTATTTGGTTGACAGCTATTTTTTAGTGCCCACTATGGTCCAGGCACAAAATTAATATCCATGTAAGTAAAAATTTTCTCAATGTTTCTACTAAATGACAAGTCTAATTTGTAGGGTAAGATAAGACATGAAAGTGCATAGTGTAGTGCTGGTTCACAATAGGAAGTCAACAAATGGGAGTTTCCCTTCATTATTCTTGTACCACAAAGTAATTAGGCATATTTGGACAGCAGTTCTTGTAAATGACCATAATTGCTTATTGCATATTTGCTTATGTAGCCCAATGAACAAATTCTACGGACCACTAGAGACAAACTGGTTATAGAAAGGAACTGCCTCAAGGCCTAGAAATCAAGGTAAATGGATGTAAACCAATGTCTTACATAGGAAAAAAGAGTTGGGGGTGCCTGGGTGGCTCAGTCGGTTAAGCATCTGCCTTTGGCTTGGGTCATGATCTCAGGGTCCTGGGATCAAGCCCTGCACAGGGCATCCCTGCTCAGCAGGGAGTCTGCTTCTCCCTCTGCCCCTCCCCAATGCTCATGCTTGTTCATTCTCTCTCTCTGTCTCAAATAAGTAACTACAATTTAAAAAAATATTTTATTTATTCATGAGACACACACACACACACAGAGACAGAAACAGAGATATAGGCAGAGAGAGAAGTAGGCTCCGTGCAGGGAGCCCAATATGGGACTTGATCCCAGACCCTCAGATCATACTCTGAGCCCAAGGCAGATGCTCAACCGCTGAGCCACCTAGGCATCCCAAATAAATAAAATCTTTTTTTAAAAAAAAAAGATTTTATTTATTTATTCATGAGACACACACACACACACACAGAGAGAGAGAGAGAGAGAGAGAGGCAGAGACAGAGGCAGATGTAGAGGGAGAAGCAGGCTCCATGCAGGAAGCCTGACGTGGGACTCGATCCCTGGTCTCCAGGACCACGCCCTGGGCCAAAGGTGGCACTAAACCCCTGAGCCACCCGGGCTGCCCCCCAAATAAATAAAATCTTTAAAAAAAAGTTGGAGGGGAAGAGCACAAGAGGACACAAAACTGGTTGTGCACTATAATCAGGCAGCATTATACCAATGTTCTGATTTGGTAATCCACTCACAGGGTCCTGAAGGTGGATGTTACTGGAGAAAACTGGCCTAGACAGCTTTAATTTAACAGGTCATACAGTAGGAGGCAGAAATTGGCTTCTGATTCAAGCCTGACTACAAACAAATGTGAGAATCTGCAAATGTGAGAATCAAAAAGCCAATTGAGAAGGGAATCACCCAGTCCTTTAGAAGGAATGGGGGAAGGGGCTCCTTCATCAGTCCATAATGATAGATTCTTCTCGGAGCTCTGGCCCAGATAAAAGCTCTCAGGGATCTATTTGATTTATTTTTCTTTTATATTATCAAGCTCTAACACTTTTTGGAGTCACAGACCCCTGTGAAAATCTGATGAATTTTTTCATTCAGTCAGATATCCATTCAAGAAACATTTCTGAGCTACCAAGCAGTATTCTCTCTCTTTTTTTTTTTTTTAAGATTTTATTTATTTATTCATGAGAGACACACAGAGAGAGAGGCAGAGACACAGGCAGAGGGAGAAGCACGCTCCATGTAGGAGCCCGACAGAGGACTTGATTCTGGGTCTTCAGGATCACGCCCTGGGCTGAAGGTGGTGCTAAACCGCTGAGCCACCTGGGCTGCCCCCAAGCTGTATTCTGTGAGCTGGGAATACAATAGTGGGCAAAGTATTCAGGATCCATGGCCTCCTAGAAAGTAAAATCTGCCTATGGATCTTCTCCCTGGAAAAATACACTTTTGCCTGAATGTTTATAGGCAGTTTCAATCAGCAGAACCTCAGTCCTCTTGGAGTCCATCCTTGGACAAGAGCCCCTACATATTTCATAAGGTTCCTTCAATTGGACTTCAATTTTATGTTTAGTTTCGTATCAGAACTGCTGGATAAAATTTGTCTTTCTTTTACTTCTTCTTGTTGTTGTTTTTAAGATTTTTATTTATTTGAGAGAGAGAGAAAGAGAGAGCGCATGAGCAGAGTGAGGGGCAGAGGGAGAAGCAGACTCCCTACTGAGCAGGGAGCCAGATGTGGGACTCAATCCTGAGACTCCAGGATCATGAAGGCAGATGTTAACTGACTGAGCCAACCAGGTACCCTACTTTTTGGTTTTATCATATTATTCATCTATTCAATTAACTCCTACATTCAATGAACATTTGAACACTTATTTAATGCAAGGCACTTGGGTAGGCACTGAGGGAAGGCACATTTCCTACCAATGAAAAGCCTTAGTGAAAGAGGCAGATGCACAAAAAATTACGATAAAATGTCAAATACCATAATAGATAGATAATACCATAATATAAAATAGTAATAGCTACCCTCTTCTAACTTCTAAATGAGTAAAGCATTTAATGGCCTTCAAATGTCATTTTATCAGTAACAAAGCCAAATCAGCAATATCTCTACTTTACAGGTGAGAAAACCAAGGCTTAGCAATGTTAGAAAACTTACCCATGGTTTTCAACTAGTCAACAGCTACATATAATACACACATACAAGTACGTGCACGTCCACACGCACACACACACACACACACACACACACGATAAAATATTGAGAAAAAATAGAATATGTTTGCAAACCTGGAATAAGATACCTTCTAAAGCAAGACATAAATTCCAGAAACCATAAATGAAAAAAAGTGGATCAACAACTATTTAAAATTAAAAGCCTCTGCAGTAATCTCTTTGATATTGGTCTTACCAACATATGGATATGGCTCCTCAGGCAAGAGAAACAAAAGCAAAATTAAACTATTGAGACTACACCAAAATAAAAAGCTTTTGCACAGTGAAGGATACCACTAATAAGACAAAAAGAGAACCTAGTGAATGGAAGAAAATATTTGCAAACAATATATCTGATAAGGGGTTAATATCCAAAATATACAAATAACTTCTACAACTCAGTGTCCCCACTCAAAACCAATCCAATTGAAAAATGAACAGAGGATCCAGATAGACATTTTTCCAAAGAAGACAGGTGGTGTATACAGATATACAACAGACACATGAGAAGATGTTCAATATCACTCATTATCAGGGAAGTGCAAGTCAGAACTATAAGGAGATACCCCTTACACCTGTCAGAATGGCTAGTATCAAGAAGAAAATAAATAACAAGTGTTGGCAAGGATGTAGAGAAGAAGGAACCCTCGTGTACTGCTGGTGGGAATGTGAATTGGTGCAGCCACTGTGGAAAACAGTCTGGAGTTTCCTCAAAAAAAGTAAAAATAGAAATACTCTACAATCCAGTAATTCTACTACTGGGTATTTATCCAAAAGAAATGAGAATGCTAATTCAAAAAGATACATGCAGTCCTATGTTTATTGAAGCATTATTTATATAGCCAAGATATGGAAGCAAGTGTCCATCCATAGATGAATGGGTAAAGATGTGATACACACACACACACACACACACACACACACACACACATGCACACACACAGGAATGTTCCTCAGCCTTAAAAAAGAATGGGATCTTGCCATTTGCAACAACACAGATGGACCTAGATGGCATTATGTCAAGTGAAATAAGTCAAAGAAAGAGAAATACCATATGATTTCACTTAAGTGTGCAATTAAAACAAAAACAAAA
Source organism: Vulpes lagopus (assembly GCF_018345385.1). Taxonomy (NCBI): domain Eukaryota; kingdom Metazoa; phylum Chordata; class Mammalia; order Carnivora; family Canidae; genus Vulpes; species Vulpes lagopus. The sequence goes on along the minus strand of NC_054826.1, from coordinate 106,929,468 downwards.
CCAGTCTTAAATACAGAGAACAAACTGGGAGTTGCCGGTGGGGAGATGGGCAAAATACATAAAGGAGATTAAGGGGTACAAAAAAATTAAAAACCTCTATTTGATGAAGGATTTCATACAAATGAGAAGTAGGAGAAAATAACTACAATATATATTAATAGTCAAGGGATTAGTAGTAGCTAATAATGCCCCCCTACCGGGTGAAATTTACATAAAGTAAAATGCACATAATTTTAAGTATAAAATTTTGTAAGTTTTGACAAATGTAATGCCCATGTAAACCTCCAATCAAAACATAAAACATTTCCATCACTCCAGGAACTTCCCTCATTTCCCTTTCCAGTCATTCCCTGTTTCCTCTATCCAAAGAAAACCACTTTTCTCATGCTATCATCAAATACTTTTTTCTTAAAGATTTTATTTATTTATTCATGAGAGACAGAGAGAGAGAGAGAGAGAGAGAGGCAGAGACACAGGTAGAGGGAGAAGCAGGCTCCACACAGGGAGCCCGATGAAGAACTTGATCCCAGGACTCTGGGATCACGCCCTGGACTGAAGGCAGCGCCAAACCGCTCAGCCACCCCGGCTGCCCTATCATCAAATACTTAATGTTATTTCTTTAAATGTCCCAATTCTCTTAACTAGATTGTAAGTTCTTTAAAGGAAGACCTGCCTATTTTTTTGTCTATTTTTTTTAGTGTGATACATTATACATTTATCATAAAATTTGTCATTTTTTTTAAATTTTTTTTAATTTATTTATGATAGTCACAGAGAGAGAGAGAGGCAGAGACACAGGCAGAGGGAGAAGCAGGCTCCATGCACCGGGAGCCCGATGTGGGATTCGATCCCGGGTCTCCAGGATCGCGCCCTGGGCCAAAGGCAGGCGCCAAACCGCTGCGCCACCCAGGGATCCCAAAATTTGTCATTTTAATAATTTTAAAATGTACAGTTCAGTGGTATTACATTCATAATGTTGTACAACCATCACCACTATTTATTTCCAAAACTTTTCATCCAAACCAAAATTCTGTAACCATTAAGCAATTACCCATTACCCCCTTGACCTAGATCCCAGTAACCTCTTTGCTACTTTTTAGTTTTATGAATTTGTTTATTCTAGATATTTCATATAAATGGAACCATACAATATGTGTGCTTTTGTGTCTGGCTTATTTCTATTAGCATAATGTCTTCAAGGTTCATACATGTTATAGTATACGTCAGAATTTCTTTTCTTTTTAAGGCTGAATAATATTCCTTTTTTAAAAAAAGATTTTATTTATTTATTTTTTCATGAGAGACATGGAGGCAGAGACACGGGCAGAGGGAGAAGCAGGCTCCATGCAGGGAGCCTGACATGGGACTTGGTCCCGGGTCTCCAGGATCATGCCCTGGGCATGCCCTGGGTTTATTATTTCATTTAAATCTCAAAAACTACACAAAAAACATACTACTTATTATTACCACTCCACTTAATAGATGGAGAAAATGAAAGTGCTTTACAAAAGTTACACACCGGGATCCCTGGGTGGCGCAGCGGTTTGGCGCCTTCCGTTGGCCCAGGGCGCGATCCTGGAGACCCGGGATCGAATCCCACGTCGGGCTCCCGGTGCATGGAGCCTGCTTCTCCTCCCTCTGCCTGTGTCTCTGACTATCATAAATTAAATTAAATTAAATTAAAAAAAAAAAAAAAAAGATTCAAAAGTTACACATCTAATAAATGGTGGAGCAAATATTTAGACTACTGAGGCAGTCTAAATCTAGATCTGTCCCTCTAACTCTTGAAGTAAATTGTGTCTAGGATAATGTCTTGAATATATTATATAAACTTTACTGATATCTTTCCAAGATATATATATATATATATTTTTTTTAAGATTTTATTTATTCATTCATAGACACACATTCATAGAGAGAGAGGCAGAGACACAGGCAGAGGGAGAGGGAGAAGCAGGCTCCATGCAGGGAGCCCGACATGGGACCCAATCCCAGGTCTCCAGGATCACACTCCAGGCTGCAGGCAGCGCCAAACCGCTGCGCCACCAGGGCTGCCCCTTTCCAAGATATATATTTAAAAAGCTATCTGCCAAATATTTGAATAGAAGATACAATTTTGTATAAAATTATATATATTTTATGTAATTATATATATGTGTGTGTGTGTGTGTGTATATATATATATATATATATATATATATATATACACTTTTTTATTTTTATTTTTTTACTATATACATATATAGTAAAAATAGGTAGTAAAGAGTCTGGAAGAGCACACAATACCAGTCATTAACTTTAGGGGGGCAAGTGACAGTAGTAATTTTGCTTTGTCCAAAAAGGATTTTAGTTATTCCTAATGTAATTTGAAAACAACTTCTTTTTCATCAATTGCTTCAATTATCATCTATACACTGATTATTAAAAAATTCCTTCTCTAGGCCATACACTGAAGTCAAGTTTAAGGTCCATATTCTCAAATGTCTTTTTTTTTAATTTTTAGTTTTTAGATTTATTTTAGACAGAGGGAGAGACCGTGTGTGGAGGGGAGGGGCAGAGGGAGAGAGAGAATGAGTCCCAAGCAGACTCTCAGCTCAGTGCAAAGCCCAATGTGGGGCTTGATCCTACAACCCCTAGATCATGATGTGAACTAAAACCAAGAGTGCAATATCCAACCAACTGCACTACCCAAGAACCCTTCAAATGTCTTTTTTTTTAAATTTTTATTTATTTATGATAGTCACAGAGAGAGAGAGAGAGAGGCAGAGACACAGGCAGAGGGAGAAGCAGGCTCCATGCCAGGAGCCCGACGTGGGACTCGATCCTGGGACTCCAGGATCACACCCTAGGCCAAAGGCAGGCACTAAACCACTGAGCCACCCAGGGATCCCAATTTTCATTTTTAAAAATTCTTTATTTATTTATTAAGGGGAGACACAGAAAGAGAAGCAGAGACATAGGCAGAGGGAGATGCGGGCTCTCTGCAGGGAACCTGATATGGGACTCAATCCTAGGACCCCAGGATCATGACCTGAACCAAAGGCAGATGCTCAACCATTGAGCCACCTAGGCACCCCTCAAATGTCTTTTTAAAGCTTCATTCATTGGCAACACCTGGGTGACACAGCTGGTTAAGCATCTGACTGGTGATTTTTGATCAGGTCATGATCTAATGGGTTTTGGGATGGAGCCCCATGTTGGGCTCCATGCTCAGTGGGAGTTTGCTTGAGGTTCTCTCTTTCCCTCTCCCTTTGCCCCTCCCCCAACTCATGTGCATGTGCATGCACACACACACTCTCTCTCTAAAGTAAATAAATAAATCTTTAAAAAAAATTTTTTTTTAAGTTCCATTAATTCAACAAACATTTGCTGAGTGCCCCCTGTGTACCATGAACTGTTCTAAGTTCTGGGGATCTAATGGTGTGGACACATCTCTGGCTTCAAGAGACTGTCTATTCTTAGTATCCTACAGGCATCTCAGTGTATTCATACTGAGCTCGTGGAATGACATCACTGAAAAGGGCAGTGTAGAGACCTCTAGCAGCCCATCCTCCCCAGAACTATCAAAAAAAAAAAAACAAACAAACAGAAAAAACCTGTCAGAATTAACATATCAGAATTCTGGAAGATAGTCAAAGATTTATAGCAACATGTGAGTGCTTAACCAACAGAAAGATCACAGAAACCGAGTAGGAGAGCTTTGTGGTATTTTAATGTTCACTTTACTCCATTTCCATCCTGGCACAGTGACAGTCTTGATGACTGTTTCCAGTGTGGGTACCTGGTCCCAAAGGGAAGAAGACAATAGAACTTTTCTCAAGGAATTATATTAGTCGGTTTAGATCTGCTATGGGTTTCCTGAAGGACTTATTTTGTCTAATTTGGAATGCCCTTAGGGCAGAGAAACAGCTACATGGAGGAGCTTGCCAGAAAACATTAAAATCTAAAGGAACAAGCCAGTGCCATCTGGGGCAAAAGACAATCGATGAGGCAAACAAGAGATATACCAAAAGCCAGGGAGAAAAAAAATGGGAAATGAGAATCTTTGGAAAATAGGGCTTTGAAAAGCTCTCAGGGCAGAATACATGCTCAGAAAATACAGGAGAAGATCATAGGTTTCATTTCTGGCTGGTCTTTAGGTTCAGCACAAGCAAAATGATCTCTGGATTCAATGCAATCCCTACCAAATCCCAATGGCATTCTTTAAAGAAACAGGAAACTTAAAATTCATATGGAATCTCAGTGGACCCCAAACAGCCAACACTGTCTTGAAAAGAACAAAGTTGAAGGATTCACTTTCCTGGTTTCAAACCACACGATAAAGCTACAGTCATAAAACAGTGTGGTACAGATATAAGGACAGACACATAAATTAAATCAAATGAAGAATCCAGAAATAAATCCTTACATACATGCTCAATTGATTTGCAGCAAGGGAGCCAAGACCATTCAATGAAGAAAGGACCATTTTTGATAAATGGGGAGAGGAAAACTAGATCTCCACATGCAAAAGAATGAAGTTGGACCCTTATTTTATACCATGCACAAAAATTAACTCAAATGGAGCATCTGAGTGACTTAGTTGGTTGAGCATCTGACTCTTGATTTTGGCTCATTTCATGATCCCAGGGTCGTGGGATCAAGCCCAGTGTTGGGCTCCATGCTCAACATGGAGTCTGTTCAAGATTCTCTCTCTCCCTCTCCCACTTCACCTCCCCCTGCTTGTGCTCTCTCTAACTAAATAAATAAAATCTTTAAAAAATTAACTCAGAAAGGGATCCCTGGGTGGCGCAGCGGTTTAGCGCCTGCCTTTGGCCCAGGGCGCGATCCTGGAGACCCAGGATCGAATCCCGCGTCGGGCTCCCGGTGCATGGAGCCTGCTTCTCCCTCTGCCTATGTCTCTGCCTCTCTCTCTCTCTCTCTCTCTCTCTCTCTCTCTCGATGTGTGACTATCATAAAAAAAAAAAAATTAACTCAGATGGATCAAAGATCTAAACTTAAGTGCTAAAACTATAAAAATCTTAGGAGAAAACATAGGGCAAATCTTTGAACATTTGTATTTGTCAATGATTTCTTGGATGTGACACCAACAGCACAAGCAACAAAAATTAAGATAAGTTGGATTTCATAAAAAATTAAAAGTTGGGGCAGCCCCGGTGGCGTAGCGGTTTAGCGCCGCCTACAGCCCAGGGCATGATCCTGGAGTCCCGGGATCAAGTCCCACGTCAGGCTCTCTACATGGAACCTGCTTCTCCCTCTGCCTGTGTCTCTGCCTCTCTCTCTCTCTCTGCATCTCTATGAATAAATAAATAAATAAAATCTTTAAAAAAAATTTAAAAGTTTTGTGTATTCAAGAATACTAACAAGAGAGTGAGAAAAAAAATCCACAGAAGAAAATATTTGCAAATCATGTATCTGATGAAGGGTTAATATAGAATACATAAAGAACTCCTAACCAGTCAACAACAGCAAAAAGCAACACAACTTTTAAAATGGCCAAAGGACTTGAACAGATGTTTCTCCAAAGGAGATATACAAATGCCTGATAAGTACATGAAAAGATGCTGAGCATCATTAGTCATTAGGGAAATGCAAATCAAAATCACAATGACATGATACTTCACATCCACTAGGAAGGCCATAATAATAGTAATAAAGAAAGGACAATAGAACATGTTGGTGAGGATGTGGAGAAATTGGAACCCTGTACATGGCTAGTGGGAATATACAATGGTGAAGCCACTGAGGCAGGTACTCAATAAACTAAACATAGAACTACCATATAACCCAGGAATTCCACTTCTTTTTTTGTTTGTTTGTTTGTTTTTTTAGGAATTCCACTTCTAAGCAGACACCTCCCAAAATTGAAAACAGGTGTTCAAATAAAAACCTATACACTAATGTTCACAGTATCTCTATTCATAATAGCCAAAAGGTGAAAATAACCCAAATGTCTATCAACAGATGAATGGATAAACAAAATGTGAGGGGAATGTGTGTGTGTGTAACAGAATATTATTCAGCCTTTAAAAGGAAAGAAATTCTGACACATGCCACAACATAGATGCATGCTGAGGACATTATGCTAAGTGAAATGAGCCAGTCACAAAAAGACAAACACTGTATGATTCCCTTATATGAGGTACTAGAATAGTCAAATTCAGACAGAAAGTAGAATGGTGATTTCTAGGTGCTGGTGGGAAAGGGGATTGGGGAATCATTATTTAATGGGTACAGAGTTTCAGTTTAGGGAAATGGAAAAAAGTTCTGGAGGCAGATGGTGATGATGGTTACATAGTGTGAATGTATGTAATGCCACTGAACTGTACACTTTTTTTCGTTTTAATTTGAATTCAACTAATTAACATATAGCTGAACTGTACATTTAAAGATGGATAAAATGATAAACTTTATGTTATGTATACTTTACCACAATAAAAAAGATGGAGAAAAAAAAGGATAAAGTACTGACACCTGCTACAACATGGATGAACCCTGAAATTATTATGCTCAGTGAAAAAGGCCAGACAAAAAAGGTCCCATATTGTATGATTCCATTTATATGAAATATCCAAAATAGGCAAACCAATAAAGACAGAAAAACAGACACGTGGTTGCCAGGGGCTGGGCAGAAGTGGTCTAGGGAACAACAGCTTAATGGATTTGGGATTTCCTTTGGGGTGATGAAAATATGTTGGAACTAGTCAGAGGTAATGATTGCACGACATTGTAAATGTACTTAATGCCTCTAAAGCATACTCTTTGAAATGGTAAATTGTGTGTTATATGTATTTGACACATTTTTTAAAAAAAAACTGAGCTTATTACTTTTGCTTGGTATAGACTCTCTTGCTGTATCTTCATCCTTGGTAACGGTATCATCATCCACCCAGTCTTCCAAGCAAGAAGGGTCTGAGTCAGCCTTGACTCCACCTTCCCCTCACCCCCCACATACCATCCATCATCAAAACTGGAATCCCTTCCCTCCTCTCTAGGGCCTTTGATTACTTCAGAATCTCATTATCTCACATTGGGACCAAGGCAACTCTCTCCAAACCTTTCTCACTGCCTCCAATTTCTCCTCCCTTCAATCTGTCACCCACATTGGGTGTGGGTTAGCTTCCTAAAAGAGCAATCACAAGATTCTGCTGCTCTGTTAAAGACCTCTGCTGACTGCAGGAGTAAGTTTTAATTCCTGGTGCATATAAGATCCTTCACTACCTAGCCTCAACCTGTTTTCCAGCATCACCTTCCACTTTTCACTCCAGGCATTCCACTCCACCGTACTTTTGCTGGTACCATTCTCTTGCTGGTACACAACCTCTTTAATGTTTTTCCCCACTCTCAGAACGGAGTCCCCACCCTCATCAAGTCTCCACAACACTCCACCCATTACAGTACCCAGCACCCTGCATTCCAACTTTCTTGTAGAAATTCTATCTCCTTTGGATTGCAAATTCCTGAAAGCAAAGTCTGTTTCACATCCTCCTCTTGTCTATAACCTCAACACTCACCTGGTGGCTGCCACATCATAGGCAAAATTCTGGAGAGTTCCCTTTCTCAGTCTCCTTAGTAACTGTTTCAAATCTTTCCCACGCTCCTCAAATCCTTTACCCAACCTCTGAAACTTCCATCTGAGCTGTCACCAAAAGACCTCACCAGAAAGAGGCCATCAACCATGAAATCCTTGAACATCCTGCCCTTGCCACACACCCTCATGCCCCATATATATACTTGCCTACATACCCATTCAAACGTTCCTCCTTGCCTCTGTTCACAGAGGAACATGCATGTGTCCCTCCTCCAGCCCAAGGCCAATCATCTCACTGTGCTCCAGATGCCCTCTCAACTCCTCACTGCTTCCTCAATCATCCTTCTCTGCTTTTCCACCTGTATTCATTCAACAAAATTTACAGAGCAACTCTATGTGCCCAGATGCTAGGATTATAGTGGGGGGAACAAATTACATAATGCTCCAGACCTCATAAAGCCTCCACTGTAGTGAGAAAGCTAAATAGTTAACAAGTAATTTTGAAATGGATACAGAGGGAAAGGAATATGAAGATAAAGGGACAGGCCACTTTATTTATTTATTTTTTAAGGATTTCATTTTTATTTATTCGTGAGAGACACACAGAGAGGCAGAGACACAGGCAGAGGGAGAAGGAGACTCCATGTAGGGAGCCCAACGTGGGACTTGATCAGGGTCCCTGGGCAGGCCCTGGGGCTGAAGGCAGCGCTAAACTGCTGAGCCACCTGGGCTGCCCGACAGGTCACTTTAAATAAGGAAGTCAGAGGGATGCCTGGGTGGCTCAGCAGTTGAGTCTGTCTTAGGCTCAGGGTGTGATCCCAGATCTGAGGATTGAGTCCCTGTGGATTGAGTCTCCCACTGGGCTCCCTGCAGGGAGCTGCTTCTCCCACTGCCTGTCTCTGCTACTCTTTTTCTGTCTCTCATGAATGAATAAATAAAATCTTTAAAAAAAATAAGTAGGGATCCCTGGGTGGCGCTGCGGTTTGGTGCCTGCCTTTGGCCCAGGGCGCGATCCTGGAGACCTGGGATCGAATCCCACATCGGGCTCCCGGTGCATGAAGCCTGCTTCTCCCTCTGCCTGTGTCTCTGCCTCTCTCTCTCTGTGTGTGTGACTATCATTAAAAAAAAAAAAAATTTTTTTTAAAAATAAAAAAAATAAGTAAATAAGGTGGTCAGAGAGGTGTTTCATTATTTTGGGGGGAGGGTAGTTGTTTTGTGTGTGAAGGTTACTTTTGAGCTGATACCTGAAGTTTTCTGTGTCTGGGGGATGAGCATCCTAGGTAGAAGGAACAGCAGTGCAAAGATCAAGAGAAGAAAGGACTGGCTTGTAGGGAGCCTGGGTGACCAGAATATGAATGAGGAGAGGGTGGTGTGGAAAGAGGTTGGGGAGCTACTCCAGGGCTGGGGCCTTCCTTGTAAACCATTGTAAAGAGATTGGAGTTCATTATTAAAGGGAATGAAAAGCCAATGGAGATTTTTAAGGAGAATGATGATATGATAATATATACATTTTTAAGTGATCACTCTGGCTACTAGAAGGAAAACAGGCCAAAAGGAGGCAATAATGGAAAAGAGGAAATTAGGAACAATTACCAAGGTTCAAGGAAGATCTGATGGGCTAGTCCCAAGCTCATCACAAGGGGGTGGAGAAAAGTGATTAAATTGAAGATACCAGAGGCAATAGGACTTAGTGATGGAGGAAAAGAAAGAAATCAAGGACTCTTCTCTACTGGTTCCCTTTCCCTCATCCAAAACACACTCATACGCATGGTTTTAACTATCCTCTGATGACCAATTCTAATGGACCCAAAATCCCAAGAGCAAACCTTTTGGCTAATATATCTAACATCCAACTACAGCATATCTGAAAGGACTCATAATGAGCCCATGCTCTATCCGTAGCCGCTCCCGTCCACCCCACTCTTCCCTGTCTTGGTTAACATCACCACCTGTACCCTTGGAATCATCCTTGCCTCTTCCTGACTCCTAAACCATCATATCCAATCAGTCTGAAACTTTACTGCCCTACAGATATTTCTCAAATCCACTCTTCTCTCTGCCTTTCCACGGCTACTGCCTTTGTGCAAATCCTCAAGTCTCTTGCCTGGACTATTGAAACCATTTCTAGACTTGTTCCCCAGAATTCCTTCTCTCAGATGCAGAATAATCACTCTGAAATACCAGTCTGGTCATTCATCTCTCACTGCTTTTGTGGTAAAATTGAAGCTTCTTGGTTTGTCCTATAAGGCCCTTGGCAGTCATATTCCTGCTGACCTCTGCAGTGCCATCCTCTACCGCTCTAACCCCTCTTTTCTTTTCTTTTCTTTTCTTTTCTTTTTTTCTTTTCTTTTCTTTTCTTTTCTTTTCTCTTTTCTCCTTTCTTTCCTTTTTCCTTTCCTTTCCTTTCCTTCCTTCCTTTTTCTTTCTTTCTTTTTCTTTTCTTTTCTTTCTTTCTTCTTTCTTTCTTTCTTTTTTCTTTTCTTTCTTTCTTTCTTTCTTTCTTTCTTTCTTTCTTTCTTTCTCTCTTTCTTTTTCTTTCTTTTCTCTTTCTTTCTTTCAGGGAGATGCAGAGACACAGGCAGAGGGAGAAGCAAGCTCCATGCAGGGAGCCTGACATGGGACTCGATCTTGGGTCTCCAGGATCAGGGCCTGGGCTGAAGGCAGCACTAAACTGCTGAGCCACCCAGGTGTTCCCCCCCTTGTACTTTAAACTCCAGTGAAAACTGAACATTCATGGTTCCCCAGACATAAGTTGCTAATTCAAATATTTATGCCTGTGTTCAAGCTGTTTCTTTCACGTGGGTCACTCCCCATTCTCATCTGCCTGAAAAACCCATACTCATCATTTACATGTTGAATTTATATTTCTAGTCTCGACCTCTTTCTCAAACCCCACATTCATATATTTCACTGCCTACTCGACATCTCCACTTACATGTCAAATGGGTCTCAGAAACTTAACATATCCAAAACTGAATACTTGATCTTTCCCTTTGTAACTTGCCTTACCTTCAGCTTTCTTATCTCAGTTGAAGATAACTCCATTTTTCTTTTCAGTAGCTCAGGCCAAAACATTTGAGATCATTTTTACACCTTTCTTCCTCTCTCATGTCACTTCTAGTTCTATGGCTCTACCTTGAACACATATTCAGAATCCAACCACTTCTTTACCATCTCCATTACTACTATGTTGGTTGAAGCTCCCATCACCTCACGCCTGACGTACTATACTCTCTGCTTCTATCCTTGTCCCCACCCTACAGTGTGTTCTAAATATAACATCAAGAATAATCTTTTTGCTTTTAATTCAGGGCCTGAACTCACAACTCTGAGATCAAGGCCTGAGTTGAGATCAAGAGTCGGATGTTTAATCGACTGAGCTACCCAAGCGCCCCCAGAAAAATCTTAAAAAAATTTTTTTTTTAAAGAAAGATCATGATACTCTTCTGCTTAAAACCATGCAATGACTTCTCATTTTACCTGGAGGAAAACCAAAGTTGTCTCAGTGGCCTAAAGGCTTGTATCGTCTCTCTGACCCCTCTCCTACTATCCTTCCCCTCTCTCAGTCCACTGGTCTCCTTGCTGCTCTTCAGATATGACCTGAGAGCCTTGTGCTGGCTACTCTCACTATCTGGAAGGCTTTTCCTTAGCTATTTCCTAAATAAATCACTTTTGCCAAGTCTTTGCTTAAAAATCACCTTGACAAGGTCTACCTGACCACCTTACTTAAAATTGCTATTCACATCATCCTCTACCATAGACCTTCCTTATCCCCCTTACCCTATTTTGTTTTTTACTTTTCCATGGGTCCTATCACCTTGCAACATACTATATAACTTATTATGTGTACTGGTTATTGACTCACTAAGACATAAGCTTCATGAGGACAGGAATCTTTGTTTTGTCACTAATATAACCTAAGAACCCAGAACAGTGTCTTGCACATAGCAGGCACTTAACACATGTTTGTTAGCTAAATGCATTCTTCAAAACTTATCTCAGATATTAGGTTCTTCACAAAATTTTCCCTAGCTTTGAACAAACCCTACTCTCCCTCAAACAGATGAAATTAACTCCTCCCTTCATTGTCCTACTTTTGTACCTTGTACCACTGTTGCATTTTCCAGATAATATGATAGTGTGCATGTCTAGATTATGAGGGCAAGGTTCAGGATCTGTGCTATTAATTTCTACATTCTTGTGCTCAGATCAAAGCCTCATGATAATATATATGCATTTTTTGGGTGAATAAACTACTAAAGCCACACCAAGACTGAATGTCTAGAAATACCCTATTGGTGAGGGTATGGGAAAAGCAGGCCCACTCTCAGTGTTGATAAGAGTCTAAACTGATTTAAGCTCTCTGCAGGACAGAGTTAAAATATCTATTGAGGTGAACGGTAACCTTTGACCCAGAAATTCTACCTTTAGGAATTTATCTGACAAATTTACTCATTCATGTATTTCAAGATATATTACAAAGATATTCATTGCAGCATTGTTAATAATATCAAAACAAAGAAAACCAATGGAATTGTCCCATCAGTAGGGCCATAATATAATACGATGCATCTGCTAAATAGGATGAGACATATCTACATGCACAGACCTGAAATAAGCTCCAAGTTGAGCTTATTCAAGTGGAACAGTATAATGTAGGAAAAAATAATAGTATGTTGATATGTGTTTTACAAAAAGGAGATTAGATGCCCACATGCTTATATATGCATAGTATGTTTTGGAAAGATAAATGAGAAACTCTGAACAGGGGCTGCCTCTAGACAAGAGAACTAGAAGTCAGAGTGGGGGGGAATGTATTTTATACTGCATACTCTGTTACTGTTTGAATTTTTTTTCCAAGATTCTATTTATTCATGACAGACAGAGAGAGAGAGGCAGACACACAGGCAGAAGGAGGAGCAGGCTCCCCACAAGAAACCTGATGAAGGACTCAATCCCAGGACCCCGGGACCACAACCTGAGCCAAAGACAGACGCCCAACCACTGAGCCACCCAGGTGCCCATTATTTGAATTTTTTTTTACCATGTGTATCAACTTTTCAATAACAATTAAATTTTTCAAAAAAAAAACAATTAAAAATTTTCTAAATAATAAAAGAAGTCTCAAAGTTGCATATTGGGCAAGGATGGAGAAGAAATAAAGTCCTCCATTATGCCTCCAGTGATTGGTTAATTGATTGATTGATTAAAAATGACATCTTTTTAGGAGCCTCTGTCCCCAATATCTCTCTTTCTCTCCCTCTCTCTGTCTGTCTCTGTCTTTATCTCATCTACCTTTTTGGTCATCTCTTTCAAAATGAACTACTTGGCCAGAGCGACACCTTGTCAGCAGAATGGTCTGGTGATAAAGAGGACAAGACTGGGACTGGAGATCTGGGCTGGGAACCTGATTTGGCAGAGAGCCACTCCTTGAATGATGTGGCCATGGCCCACTGAACTGTGTCCAAACAACTTGATTCAGGCTGTTAAGATCCACATAGTACATGAGAAACAGACTCTCTATAGTGGCTATATTCAGAATAGGGTTCTGAATAATGAGTTTCTTTTTTTAATATTTCATTTATTTATTCATGAGGGACACACAGAGAGAGGCAGAACATAGGCAGAGGGAGAAGCAGACTCTTCACAGGGAGCCCGATGCGGGACTCAATCCCAGGACCCTGGAATCATGACCCAAGCCAAAGGTAGACACTCAATCACTGAGCCACCCAGGCGTCCCTGAGTAATCAGGTTCTTACAGCAAGGCTCAGCCTGACACTATGAGCACAGGAAGACAGTCTTGACTCCAAGGGCCAGCACTGGCCAGAGTAGTCTGGGATGCCAAGGGGTCAGAGCTAGCTCCAGTATTAGGGAAACTGTTTTGACATCCAGGGAAAATGAAGCAGAAACCTTGGTCCACAGAGTAGAGGTAAATGGAAAAGCAGGGATTTGGTGGGCTTCAGATTCCCAGGTCTCACCTCAGGCAGTCAGAGGAGACTTGGGCTTTTTGGAGAATAGAATAAAGGACATATTGTGTGAGAAACGGTAAGGATTCAGAAAGAGAATTGAGTTAATGGAGGCAAAAACTCCAGCACTTAACCTAAAAGCATTTCCTGTTCCCTCCCATTTTCACAAGCCAAAGTTGTCACTGAACGGGGTTACTTGCTCCTAGGATTCTAGTGCTGGAAGAGTCCTTAAAGATTCTAGCTAATAGTAGATTCTAGCTAATGGTGATGGTAGAATCCTATATTCAAGGCACAATTCATACACTCACAGAACTGGTAAAGCCTTCAGAGACTATAGGACCTGGTTTACAAAGCCCCTCTCCTGCTTTCTCCTCAGGAGTAGCATGCCTAGAAGAATTTCCCCCACATCCTTTTCCTGCCTGACCCCAGTCCCAGCTCCCAATAAGGAGCCCATACCTGAGACAGCTCCGCTTTCTCCTCCTCCAGAGCCAGCTCAAAGTCAGGAGGCGGCACACTGCTGTGAAGCCCAGAAAGTCCCCCAGATTGCTCTGTAGTCAGACCAGCTTCATTAAAATGAACTTTGTTCCCCAGAGATTTGATCGTGGAGGTGTTATTGTGTACTTGATCACAGTTCCTATGGCTACAGGCTCACAGTGGGAAGAACCGGTATACATCAGCATCTTCCTGTAAAATAGGGATTTGACCTCATTTATAGTCAAACATGCAGCAGGCGACCTTGCAAATGGCACAGCATGAATAGAATTCAGAGAGTTCTAAATGACTTGAGTAGAAAAGAACATTAAATGAAATAGTGCATGTGAAAGTATGTGTTCAATCCCTGGTTCAGCTTAGGTACTTAATGGCTGTTAACTATTCATAATATTAATCTTTACATCAGAAGGGAGATCACCCAACAGAAAGGTTGCAAACTGGCAGCCTTTGGGCTATATCAAACCCATAGACCTGTCCTGTATGATTTCAGACTACTTAAAACTTGTTTTAAGTTACCTTTTTAAAAATCAGTATCTTTCAGTGAAAAAAAAAAAAAAGCCAATTTCCAGTGACAATGCCCTCCTGTCCTGTCAAAGGCAACCAAGAACACACCTATAATTAAACAAAATTGGGTTTATTGACTCATTGCAATAGGAAAACCACACAATATGGGAAACTGTAGGGCATCTCAGTAAGAAGATGTTAGAAATGACTTTTTATAGGACTTGAGCTTGTATTAGGTTTCTGGGGAAGACTCAAGGAAAGGGGCTTTGCTCTGGTTTGAATGCTATGAGAAAGTGGGGATAGTTCTATGATTGGATATCTTAAAAATTTTATCTCAAAAGTAGGAGGAAAGGAGCAAGACTAAAGCTATAATTGATAAAGGAGCATAATTATCATTAGTAGCCAGGATGGGGATATTTGGTCATTTCTGTTTAGATAATGTTCTTAATGTTCATGATAGAATGGTCTTGTTTTTGCATTGATCCACCACAGTGGTGGCCTTGTTTTATCGTGTTGTGTTTTGTAAAATTTATATGTTATGTTACATTACGTCACGTTATGTTATGTTCATCAAGAGAAAACCAGTCTGTGAGCGTCATACCGGCTCCTGTCAACACCAAAGCCTAGATGATAGTGTTAGGCCAGCTTCAGGCTGTCAGAGGATGTTTTCTCTTTCTTGGTCTTCCTCTTAGCCAAGGGCAGAAGGATTTAGGCTTCAGGACTTTAGTGTACTATCTAGTTCTTCACCATTGCCAAAGTTTTGCTCATTAGGAGATTGTGGAGAGAACATCCATAGATAGACTTAGGTGAGTTTCACCTTTTCCTTTTGTTACAGCATGAGTTACTGAATCCTCTGACATGATAATGGTTGCACAGTTGCATTTAAGATTCTTTTTTTAAAAATATTTTATTTATTCATGACAGACACACAGAGAGGGAGAGAGGCAGAGACACAGGCAGAGGGAGAAGCAGAGGGAGAAGCAGGTTCCACACAGGGAGCCCGACGTGGGACTCGATCCCTGGTCTCCAGGATCTGGCCCTGGGCTGAAGGCGGCGCTTAAACCGCTGAGCCACCTGGGCTGCCCAGCATTTAAGATTCTGAATATGATGCATCAGCCAGCCTACACACCAGGAAATTACCAGAAACAAACTGATTATTACTTCTTGTAATAGGCCCTGAAGACAGGGCCCCAAGTCATCAAATCCAGGCAATGAAAACATGTCCCAAAGTCCAGCTTGTTTTTTTTTTTTTTTTTTTGAGAGATTCAAGTGATTTATTTTAGCATAGTCACAGACGATTCTGCTTGACCTGTATTTATGCAGGTAGCATAAGAGGTGTTTGCTAAAGCATAACTTTACCCTTGGTTAATAAATTTAAATTTAAATTGGTTGTTGGATTACTGAGTAGATGTTGTGTCATTTATGATGTCTACTGAGGTTAGAGACAAGTTTTGGATCATCTTTTCCAGCAGTATTATCCCTCTCTGGGAAGCTTATATTGTATGCATGATAAAGGAGTAGGTAATCCTTCCTGGGAGTTTTCCTAAGTAGTTGCTCTTGTCTCATTTCAGAGATTTCTAGGTACCATTTTCAGAAACACATGATCCACTGGAGAGGTGATAGTTAAAAATATCTGAGAGGCTCTAACAGTTACCCTGAATATGCAGGATAAGTTAGTGTGCAGCAGCAGGTAAAAGCTTGATGTCTGAATAAGAAGTAGGACCCCAGTGAGGCATAATTGAATTGAGAGATAACTACCATTTATCACAGTAAGAGTATATGATTTTTGGACTCTTGAGGTGGATAGATTCCTTGAATGGAGTTATACAATTACTGTAAGTAGTTTAGAGTATCTGTAGCAAGAATAACTCCCACATTAGTTCCATTCCTAATAACCTAGGTTTAACTGGTAGGCATATAATGACTTAAGCAAAAGCATTTTGTTCATGTCCAATTTTTATAGGACCAAACTTTGGAATTAATTATGTGAGGAAAACTTAAGACCAGAAAGGACTTGTGGAAGGAAATCTACCTTCTGAAGTATTTGAAGCTATTACTTTTTTTCTTTTTTGGTCAGAAAGATTAGGTGGTGAGGCAACAGATCTAGCAATGAGTTACATTCAGAGCAATACAAATAAATAAGTATTGGTGAGGATGTGGAAAAAAGGGAACCCTCATGAACTGTTGGTAGGAATGTGAATTGGTACAAGCACTATGGAAAACAGTATGGGGGCAGCCTGGATGGCTCAGTGGTATAGCGCTGCCTTCGGTCCAGGGTGTGATCCCGGAGACCTGGGATCGAGTCCCACATCAGGCTCCCTGCATGAAGCCTGCTTCTCCCTCTGCCTGTGTTTCTGCCTCTCTCTCTCTCTGTGTGTGTGTGTGTGTCTCTATGAATAAATAAATAAAATCTTAAAAAAAAAAAAGAAAACAGTATGGAAGTTCCTCAAAAAAATTAAAAATAGAAACACCACATGATCCAGTAATTCCACTGCTGGGCACTTACCCAAAGAAGATGAAAACACTAATTTGAAAAGATATATGTACCCCTAGGTTTATTGTAGCATTACAATAGCCAAGATATGGAAGTAACCTAAGTGTCCATCAATAGATGAATGGATAAAGAAGATATGATATACACACACAATGTAATATTACTCAGCCATATAAAAGGATGAGATCTTATCATGTGCAACAATATAGATGGACCTAGAGGATATTATGCTAAGTGAAATAAAAGACGTAGAAAGACAAATACCATATGATTTCACTTATATGTAGAATCTAAAAAAAGTAAATGAAAAAAACAAACAAAAAAACAGAAGCACTCATAAATACAGAGAACTGGTGGTTGTCAGATGAGAGAGGGTGGAGGGGATGGGCAAAATAGGTGAAGAAGATTAACAAGCACAAACCTCTAGTTAATAAATAAATAAGTCATACATATGGAAAGTACATCATAGGGAAATATAGTCAATAATAATAATGCAGTCAATAATACTATAATATTGTTAGATGCTTACTACAACATATTCTTGTGGTGAGCATTAAAGTAATATATAGAACTGTCCAATCACTACATTGTACACCTGCAACTAACATAATAACATTGTATGTCAACTGTACTTTAAAAATGGAAAAATAAAAATAAATTTAAAATGGTATATCGTAGCTCAGTTGGTTCAGTGGCCAGCTCTTGATTTTGGCTCAGGCCATGATCTCAGGGGCCTGGGATCAAGCCCTGCATTGGGCTCCACACTCAGCAGGGAAACTGCTTGAAGATTCTCCATCCCTCTCCTTCTGTACCTCCCCTCCCCTCTCTTTCCTTCTCTCTCGAATAAATAAATAAATCTTTTTAAAAACTTGTATATTGTACTTTACTTAGATTGGTGATAGGTAACATTTAATATATGTGATTTTAATATTTTTATAATATGCACATTGTAAAATAAACATTGCCTACCTATCTGTGAAAAAAACTCAGAGCAGTAGCTAAGATTTGAGAAATAGGCACCAGCATATTTTTTTTCTTAAGTTAAAGAAAGAAACCACCAGGGGGCAAATGGAATGGAATGAGGATACAGAAGATCATAGTACGAAAACTTTAGTCAGGGACACCTGGGTGGCTCAGCAGTTGAGTGTCTGCCTTGGGCTCAGGGCATGATCCTGGAGTCCCAGGATCAAGTCCCCCATCTGGCTCCCTGCATGGAGCCTGCTTCTCCCTCTGCCTGTGTCTCTGCCTCTCTCTCTTTCTCTGTCTCTCATGAATAAATAAATAAAATCTTAAAAAAAAAAAAAAAGAAAACTTTAGTCAGTTAAAGAGGGGATGTTAAAGACAGTAATAGATAAGATTTCTAAGAGAACAAAGGGTACTGAAGGATAACAAAGGGTACAAAAGGATACTGAAGAATTAAAAAACTAATCTTGTTCTGTTGTCTTCTGCAGAAGCTGTTCAATTAGTACCTTGTTCTATCATGTGGGACAGACACTGCCCACAGTCAGCAGCTTCTAGGGAATTGCTAAGAATCCTCAGTGTGAGGTCCCCTAATGGATTAGATGGCCAGTACTCAGGAGAAAGTGATGTATGTCTTCTTATTTGGGAAATATGAGTCCAGGGATCAACAACTTAGAGTTTATTGTTGTGTCATCTGTTAAAGGTCCTTTTCGTAGAGGCTCATGGGCAGTTTCTCCCTGATTCTTTTCCAGAAGACCAAATCTCTAGGTATCAGATCGTGCAGAGCTGCTTAGGTGAGTGTTTTGGCAATACAATACAATTAGTGATAAGTCTGGAGGTATTATACCAGTCCCTGCAGAAATTAGTCATATAAGTTTATAGCAGGATCAATCTAGGACTGAAGTAATTCCCAGATGCACAGGGCAGTTAACTCAGAAGGAAATATCTTGTGAATCCTGGAGGGAATGAATCTTATACCACAGGCAATGGCAAAGCCTGAGGTTTCTGAGAGTTTTGATAGTTGAGTTTTGAATTTCTTTAGTTCTCTTTTTTTTAAAGATTTTGTTTATTTATTCATGAGAGACACAGACAGACAGACAGACAGAGAGAGGCAGAGACACAGGCAGAGAGAGAAGCAGGCTCTGTGCAGGAAGCCCCTTGTAAGACTCGATCCTGGGACTCCAGGATCATGCCCTGAGCCAAACTGCTGAGCCATCTAGGCGTCCCAGTTCTCTTATTTTTGCTGATGATGGTGGATGATATAAAAAGTTTTATTTTCCAAGTAAAATAAATTAAGAAAATAATGGTACCAGAGAACTATGTGTTTTTGCTACCAGAGAGATAAATTGAGACCCTTCCTCTTGGAAATTTTAAAGTCATTTTATTCTCTACTAGTATGTGCACAGCTCTCTAGCATGAGAAAGCCTCAATCCATCCTGAGAATAAACAATAACCAGAACCTACTCATAGTTCATTTGGAGTTGTTCACAGGGCCTGGAGGCTTTGATTCCTGTTCATGTCCTACCTTTATAGTATTGCAGGGAACATGTCATTAGTTAGGGCATGCATTGGAAACATCCTCTAATGTTAACCCTGAAAGTCACCCCCACCCATGTCAGTTCAATATTGTCAATTTATCTCCGCTATGTGGGCAAATTCAAGAAGCATTCTTACTAAACTCCACTTTGACTATGCTTACCTCTTGGATAACAACAAAACATCTAAAAGTTATTAATTTGCTGTCCACTTTAGAGGGAGATGTCAGGAAATCTCTGTTTCTTTTTCAAAATTTAATCACTTTTTATTTGGAAATAATAATAGATTCACAAGTAATTCCAGTAATTCCACTGCTGGGCATTTACCCAAAGAAATGAAAACAATCCTGATGGTAATATCTTACATCACCACATTACGGGGTCACAATCAGGAAAGTGATACTGGTACAATCCACAGACTATTCAGATTTCACCAGTGTTATGTGCATTCATTTGTGTTTGTCTGTATATATGCAGTTCTGTGCACATATTGAATTTTATCACATGTAGATTCATGTAGCCACACCACCAGCAAGATCCAGAATTGTTTAGTATATGTGCTGCCAAAGTGAGCATCAAGATACAGAATTGTTGCATCACCACAAAGATCCTTCAATTTTCCCCTTATGGTCACATGCATCCCCTCTCCCTGCCCAATCCTATCCTTTTTTTTTTTTAAAAGATATTATTTATTCATGAGAGACACAGAGAAAGAGACAGAGACACAAGCAGAGGGAGAAGCAGGCTCCATGTAGGGAGCCTGATGCAGGACTCGATCCTGAGACCCTGGGATCATGCCCTGAGCCAAAGGCAGACGCTCAACCGCTGAGCCACCCAGGCGTCCCTCCCCAATCCTATCTTAACCTTTGGCAATGACTAACCTGTTCTCCATCTCAATGATTTTGTCATTTCTAGAACGTTATATAATGTAGTCATACAGTATGAAATGTATTGTGATTGGCTTCTTTTCATTCAGTATAATTCCCCTGAGGTCTAAGTTTTTGCATGTTTCAATAGTTTGTATCCTTTTATTGCTCAGAGGTTTGATAACCAATGGCTGAGAAGCCTAACAGGAGATGGTAAGGCAAGCCAAAAATTAACAATAGCAGAAAGCTGTTACCACTCCTAGGATAGAGGAACATTCCTTGCTGAGCAATGTTAGTGTTATGAGATCCCAGGGTCAGGGTCACTGGTAGAAGCTGGAATCATGGTCAGCCTCTCCTGTGAGAGCTGGACCCATGTGAAAGCTATAGCCACCTGACATGGGGATAGCAGTGAGGGTGGAGGAATGTGCTGGTAGAGAAATACCCTGGCTTCTCCCTTCCTTTTGCTTTATATTCTGCTTCCATTGCTTTCCACTGCTTGAACTGAAAGCCAGCTAACATGGCTGCCTGAGATGTGTAGCCTGTAGTGGTCACCCAGTCAAAAAACTGAGCTGGGCGGCCCGGGTAGCTCAGCAATTTAGCGCCACCTTCAGTCCAGGGCATGATCCTGGAGACCCAGGGTTGAGTCCCATGTCAGGCTCCCTGAATGGAGCCTGCTTCTCCCTCTGCCTGTGTCTCTGCCTCTCTCTCTCTCTCTCTCTGTGTCTCTCATGAATAGATAAATAAAATCTTTAAAAATTAAATTAAATTAAATTAAATTAAATTAAATTAAATTAAATTAAAAAATAAAAAAAAAATCATTTACACTTAAAAAAAAAAAAAACTGAGCATATCAGGGGACTATGAGGAGTGGATCTGAGGACAAACAGGCCCAGAACCCACACAATAGCATATGTGAGTGTTCAATTTTACATGGTAATGCTACACTGATTTTCTTAAGTTAGAATTTGTTTCCAGTGCATTTTGAAGTCATGAATTAACCTGAAAATGTAAACCTACTGTCAGTATAAATATTTATTTTATTATCTTTCATCAGCTTACAGGTCTGGTGAAAGTAATTAATTTACCATCTGAACTGATGTAATATCTGAAACAAGCTTATAAGGATAAGTCCAAGATTGTGATAACATAGGCTGCTTGGAATTTTTTGGTTTTCTTCCTTTTTGAAATTATTAATTGTGGCAAAATACACATATGATAAATGTTATCTATGGCTTGGCATCTCAGCCATTCAAAGAATTTTTTTTCAGCTTATTTATTTTTGTGAGAGAGAGAGAGAGAGAGAGCTTCACACATGTGAGTGAGCATGAGCAGGAAGGAGGGGCAGAGGGAGAAGCAGACTCCTCACTCAGCAGGGAGCCCAATGTAGGACTCAATCCCAGGACCCTGGTATCATGAACTGAGCCGAAGGCAGACGCTTAACTAACTGAGCCACCCAGGTGTCCACATCTTAGCCATTTTTGACTGTATGGTTTGGTACACTTTTAAGGTATTGCTCAGTAGTGTTAAGTACATCACCTTGTTGTGCAACCATCACAACCATCCATCTCCAGAACTTTTTTTCATCTTGCAAAACTGAAACTCTGTAATTAAATAATGACTCCCTATCCTCCTTTCCCACCAGCCCCTGGAAACCACTATTCTACTTTCTGTCTTTTTGAATTTAACTTCTCTAGTATCTCATAACATTGGAATCATACAGCGTTTTGTCTTTTTGTGATTGGCTTATTTCACTTAGCATCATGTCCTCAAGGTTCATGTTAGAGCAGCTGTCACAATTTCCTCCTTTTTAAGGCTGAATAATATTTCATTGTATGTAGATACCATATCGGTCTATCCATTCATCTGTTGATGAGCCCTTTGGGTTGCTTCTACTTTTTGGCTCTTGTGAATATGCTCCCATAAATATGGATGTGCAAACATCTCTTTGAGACTCTACTTTCAATTATTTTGGGTATATATCCAGAAATGGGATTGCTGGGTCATATAGTAGGTCTATTTTTAATTTTTTGAAGAGCTAACATATTATTTTTCATATAGCTGCACAAATTTATACTCCTACCAGCAGTGTATAATTTCACCATTTCTTTGCCAATACTTGCTATCCACCTCTCTTTTATAGTAGCCATCCTAATAGATATAAAGTGGCAACTAATTATAGTTTTGACTTGGTATTCCCCTAATGATTAGTAATGTTGAGCATCTTTTCATGTGTTGTTGGTCATTTGTCTATCTTCTTTGGAGAAATATCTATTCAAGTGCTTTACACACTTTAATAAGGTTAATTTTTGGTTGTTGCTGTTGTTGAGTT
Organism: Vulpes lagopus; assembly: GCF_018345385.1. Classification (NCBI taxonomy): domain Eukaryota; kingdom Metazoa; phylum Chordata; class Mammalia; order Carnivora; family Canidae; genus Vulpes; species Vulpes lagopus. The sequence continues at coordinate 106,906,791 of NC_054826.1, read as the reverse complement.
ACAGGAGTTCTTTATATATCCCAGATGTTAAGTCTTTAGCAGATACTAGATTGTCAAATATTTCCTCCCATTCTAGGAGTTGTCTCCTCATTCTGTTGTATCATCCTTTTTTTTTTTTTTTTTTTTTTTTTTTTTTTTTGTTGTATCATCCTTTGATGCACAGAAATTTTAAATTTTTATGTAGTCCAGTTTAGTTTATTTTTTATTTTTTATTTTCTCTTTTGCCTGTGGTTTTGGTGTCTTATTTAAGAAATCATTGCAAAAAAAATAAAAGAAATAATTGCCAAATCAAACATCATGAAGCTTTTCCCCTATGTTTTCTTCTAACAGTATAATTTCAGGTCCTATATTTAGTTCTTCCATGCATTTAGAATAAACTTTTGTATATGGTGTAAGGTAAACGTTTAACTTCATTCTTTTGCATTGAATATCCACTTTTCCCAACACCAGTTGTTGAAAAGACTAGCTTTCCCCCATTGAATGATATTGGTCTTCTTGTTGAAAATCATTTGGCCATATGTTTGAGGGTTTATTCCTGGACTCTCTATTCTATTTCATTGGTCTATATGTCTATCCTATGCCATTTTGCCACACTGTTTTGATCACTATAGCTTTGTAACACATTTTGAAATCAGGAAGTGTGAGATCTACAATTCTGTTCTTTTTCAAAATAATTCTGGTTATTAAGGGTCCATTGAGATTCCATTATGAATTTTAGGATGGATTGTCCTATTTCTGTAAAAATCACTGTTGGGCTTTAGATGGATTTGAGTGGTATCAACATCTTAATAATATTAAGTCTTCCAGGGCTCCCTGGGTGGCGCAGCGGTTTGGCGCCTGCCTTTGGCCCAGGGCGTGATCCTGGAGACCCGGGATCGAATCCCACGTCGGGCTCCCGGTGCATGGAGCCTGTTTCTCTCCCTCTGCCTATGTCTCTGCCTCTCTCTTTCTCTGTGACTATAATAAATAAATAAAAATTAAAAAAAAAAAAGTCTTCCAACTCAAGGGATGCCTGGCTGGCTCAGCAGTTGAGCATCTGCCTTTGGCTCAGGGTATGATCCCAGGATCCAGGATGGAGTCCCACATCAGGCTCCTTGCATGGAGCCTGCTTCACCCTCTGCCTATGTCTCTGCCTCTCTCTCTCTTTCTGTGTCTCTCAGGAATAAATAAATAAAATCTTTAAAAAATATTAAGTCTTCCAACTCATAAACATGGATGTCTTTCTATTTATTTGGGTCTTCCTTAATTTCTTTCAGCAACATTTTGTAGTTTTCAGTGTACAAGCTCTTTGTCTCCTTAGTTAAGCTTATTCCTAGGTATTTTATTATTTTTGATGCTCTTGTAAATAGAATTGTTTTCTTAATTTCATTTTCAGATTGCTCATTGTCAGTGTATAGAAACACAACTGATTTTCATGTGTTGATTTTGTATCCTACAACTTTGTTAAATTTCTTTATTAACTTTAATAGTTTTTTGTGGAATCTTTAGGACTTTCTACATATAAGAAGATCATGTCATTTTTGAACAAAGATAATTTTACTGGGGCATGTAGGTGGTGCAGCTGGTTAAGCGCCCAAATCTTGATTTCGGCTCAGGTCACAATCTCAAGGTCATGAAGTCAAGCCCCGTATCAGGCTCCATGCTCAGCACACAGTCTACTTAGTTTCTCTCCCTCTCCCCTTACCCCTTCTCACTCTCTCTCTTCAAATAAATAAATAAATCTTTTTTAAAAAGATCATTTTACTTCTTCCTTTCCAATATGGATGGCTTTTTTTTTTTCTTTCTAATTTGGACGATTTTTTTCTCTTGCCTAACTGCTTTAGCTAGGACTTCCAGTACTATGTTAAATAGAAATGGCAATAGCAGGCATTCTCATTATTTTTCTGATCTTAGAGGAAAAGCTTTCAGTCTTTCATTATTAAGTATCATGATGTTAGGTATTGGTATTTTTCTTTTTTAAGTAAGATTTATCAACAAACACAATTAAAGCAGGGATGTACATGGGAATCTCTAGAAGATCCTTCCAGGATTTGCTAGCTGCCTAGTAGAGAAAAACAGTCATGGGCTTCTCCTTCTTTGTGTAAGAAAGAAGGTGGCTGGGTTTATAGTAGTGATAGACAGTAATGTGTAAAAGGAAAATAATGGCCTATCTGCCACTTGAGAAGTGTTGAGTGTTTCCTGTCAGTAGACAAGTCTTTAAAATAGGGGACCATACAGTTTAGCAGACCTTAGAACTAAATCAAGGGAAAGTTTCACACATTCTGCCTATGTTTCTATACCTCTTAGACAAAGTATATATGCCTTGGCTATTGGATCTAATGAAAAACTGGCATAAGCAGTAGGCTTCTGATGATCCCCCCATGTAATTGACCAGTACCCCTAACACTTGTTCAGAATTTTCATGAACAAAAGGGGAAGATGCTTGTGGATCTAAAATCCTGGAAACAGATCTTTTTGTAGATAGTTATACCAGTCTTTGTGCTTAAAAATTACTATGCGTTTTTTTAACTGAAAAGTATAAAATCAAAAAAAAAAAAAAAAGAAAAGTATAAAATCATTGACTGATATTTATATTAATTTATACTTTATTCATGTGTAAATATCAGGAAGAAAGCTTTTCTTTGATTCAGTAATTTTTTTAAAATTATGCATATAGAAGACAAAAGAATTCTCATAATAGTTTTGAATTCATTAAAATTTGGATAATTCCAGATAAACCTAATTATTCCTATTGTTCCTCATTTTCTTTTTTTTTTTTAAGATTTTATTTATTTATTCACGATATACACAGAGAGAGAGAGAGAGGCAGAGACACAGGCAGAGGGAGAAGCAGGCTCCATGCCAGGGAGAGCAGGCTCGAGCCCGATGCGGGACTCGATCTCAAGACTCAGGAATCGTGCCCTGGGCCAAAGGCAGGTGCCAAACCACTGAGCCACCCAGGGATCCCCTGTTCCTCATTTTCTATAGTAAGGAAGAAGGGAAGCCTGAGTGGCTCAACGGGTTAGGGTCTGCCTTCAGCTCAGGGAGTGATCCTAGAGTCCTGGGATCGAGTCCCACATGGGGATCCCCACATGGAGCCTGCTTCTCCCTCTGCCTGTGTCTCTTGTGAATAAATAAATAAAATGTTTTTTAAAGTAAAAAAAGAAGGGATCCCTGGGTGGCGCAGCAGTTTGGCGCCTGTCTTTGGCCCAGGGCGCGATCCTGGAGACCCGGGATCGAGTCCCACGTCAGGCTTCCGGTGCATGGAGCCTGCTTCTTCCTCTGCCTGTGTCTCTGCCTCTCTCTCTCACTGTGTGCCTATCATAAAAAAAAAAAAAAGTAAAAAAAGAAGAAGATGGGATCCCTGGGTGGCGCAGCGGTTTGGCGCCTGCCTTTGGCCCAGGGCGCGATCCTGGAGACCCGGGATCGAATCCCACGTCGGGCTTCCGGTGCATGGAGCCTGCTTCTCCCTCTGCCTGTGTCTCTGCCTCTCTCTCTCTCTCTGTGACTATCATAAATAAATAAAAATTTAAAAAAAAAAAAAAAAAAAAGAAGAAGATTTCTGTGTTACTTAATGGCCATTTTAGAAAATCCAAAGATAGTTTAGGCATAAAAAAGAGGCTGAAAGTGTTATTAGTCTAAATTTGAGGACTGAATTTTAGAAAGGCAAAATAAAGAATAGTTACAGAGGAAACAATATATAAGAAACAAATATCTAAAAAGAAAATTTATAGGCAATGTAAAAACACACAGCCATGAGCAACAATGGTTATTAGGAACTTAACTTTTTTTAAAAAATAAGGACTCTTTTCAAAAATGACTAAGAGTATATTTAAAAAGCACCAAAGAATGAAGAATCCTAAAATTTTTATGACACCACAAAAGACCCTGAGTAGCCAAAGCAATCTTGAGGAAGATGAACAAAATGGGTATCACTATTCCAGATCTCAAGCTATACTACAAAGCTACAGTAATCAAAACAGTATGGTACTGGCACAAAAACAGACACATAAATCAATGGAACAGAAAAGACCCTAGAAATACACTCACATTTATATGGTTAATTAATCTACAACAAAGGAGGCAAGTATATACAATAGGGAAGGACAGTCTCTTCAATTAATGGTGTCGGGGAAACTGGACAACCACACACAAAACTAGGCCACTTTCTTACACCATACACAAAAATAACCTCAAAATGGATTAAAGACCTAAACGTGAGACCTGAAACCATAAAACTTCTTAAAGAACACATAGGGTGGGAATCCCTGGGTGGCTTGGCGGTTTGGCGCCTGCCTTCAGCCCGGAGCATGATCCTGGGGTCCTGGGATCGAGTACCATGTTGGGCTACTTGCATGGAGCTGGCTTTTCCCTCTGCCTGTGTCTCTGCCTCTCTCTCTCCCTCTCTCTGTCTCTCATGAATGAATAAATAAAATCTTAAAAAAAAAAGAACACATAGGGAGTAATCTCTTAGACATCAGCCTTAGCAACATTTTTCTAGATATGTCTCTTCAAGCAAGAAAAACAGAAGAAAAATAACCTATTGGAACTAAACTAAAATAAAAAACTTTAGCAGAGGAAGCTATTGGCAAAATAAAAAGGCAACCTACTAAATGCAAGAAGATATTTGTAAGTGGCATATCCAATATATATTTGAACTATATAAAGAATGTATACACCATCAAAAAAACAATCTGATTTTAAAATACACAGAGGATCTGAATAGACATTTTTCTAAAGAAGACACAGATGACCAATAGATACATGAGAAGATGCTTAACATCACTAATCATCAGTGAAATGCAAACCAAAACTACAAGGATATATCGCATCACACCAGTCAGAATGGCTAGTATCAAAAAGACAAGAAAAAAAAAAGTGTTGGTGAGGATATGGAGAAGAGAGAACCCTGGTGCACAGTCATTGCAAACGTAAACTGACATAACCACTGTGGAAAATAGTATGGAGGGTCCTCAAAAATAGAAATACCATATGAGCCAATAATTCTACTACTGAATATTGATTCAAAGAAAATGAAAATACTAATTCAAAAAGATACATATAACCCTATGTTTATTGAAGCATTATTTACAATAGCTAAGATATGGAAACAACCCAAGTGTCCATTGGATAAATGGATGAAGAAGATGTGGCAGGTATACACAGTGGAATATTAGCCATAAAAAAGAAAGAAATCCTGCCATTTGTGACAACATGGATAGACTTTGAAGGCATTATGCCAAGTGAAATAAGTTAGAGAAGGAGAAATATCATGTGATTTCACTTATCTGTAGAATCTTAAAACAAACAAAACTCACAGAAACCGAACAGATTGGTGGTTGAAAGAGGCAGGGGGTTGTGGATGAAGGTTGTCAAGAAGTACAAACTTCCAATTATAAGACAAATAAGTTCTGGGGATGTAATGTACAACATGGTAACTATTTAAAAAAGAAAAAAAATAAGGTAAATCGTATGTAAAAACTATGACTATTTAACTTTTAAAATCAGTAAAAAGGGGCACTTGGGTAGCACAGGTGGTTAGGCATCCAGCTCTCTCTCTCTCTTTTTTTTTTTAAGATTTATTTATTTATTCAAGAGAGAGAGGGAGTGAGCACGAGCAGGAGGGGTAGAGGCAGAGGGAGAGAGAATCTCAAGCAGAGTGCGGAGCTCCACCCAGGGCTCAATCCCACGATCCAAGATCACAACTCAAGCTGAAACCAAGAGTCAGAAGCCAAACCAACTGTGCCACCCAGGTGCCCCTAAGCATCTGACTCTTGATCTCAGCTCATGACTTGATCACAGGGTCATGAGTTCAAGCCTCATGTTGGGCTCCAGGTGAGTATGAAGCCTACTTTATTATTTTTTTTAATTTTTTAAATTTATGATAGGCACACAGTGAGAGAGAGAGAGAGGCAGAGACATAGGCAGAGGGAGAAGCAGGCCCCATGCACCGGGAGCCCGACGTGGGATTCGATCCCGGGTCTCCAGGATCGCGCCCTGGGCCAAAGGCAGGCGCTAAACCGCTGCACCATCCAGGGATCCCCTGAAGCCTACTTTAAAAAAAAAATCAATATAAAAAATATGAAGGTTTAAATCATGAGAAAACTAACCCTGATCTTATACCAACCAGAATATTGTGCTGGTATTATTTTTACATGGCAAACTAACATTTAAAGATACTGGATTATGCCAAAAGCTCTTCTCGTATCTTGGTACTAAGGCCTTTTCTTATCTTGTACTATAACACAGCCTATTACATAAATACACTTTTCAGTGCCCACAAAGGAAACATAGGTAGTTTAACAATTCATTTACACATTTGATTACATAATTAGACTAGATGTTCCTAGCGTGCACACATACAATTTTTTTATTAATCTTTAAAGTTTCCCAAGAGAAGACAATGAACAGCAAAGAAAAAGTGAGAGGGAGATATTTCAGACAAATATAAAATTATCACTCTAGGATCCCTGGGTGGCGCAGCGGTTTGGCGCCTGCCTTTGGCCCAGGGCGCGATCCTGGAGACCCGGGATCGAATCCCACATCAGGCTCCCGGTGCATGGAGCCTGCTTCTCCCTCCGCCTGTGTCTCTGCCTCTCTCTCTCTCTGTGACTATCATAAATAAATAAAAATTAAAAAAAAAAATTTAAAAAAAAATAAAAAAAATAAAATTATCACTCTAAAAGGCTAATCTGGGGATCCCTGGGTGGCTCAGTGGTTTAGCACCTGCCTTCAGCCTGGGGCATGATCCCGGAGTTCCGGGATGGAGTCCTAGGATCGAGTCCCCCATCAGGCTCCCTGCGTGGAGCCTGCTTCTCCCTCTGCCTGTGTCTCTGCCTCTGTGTGTCTCTCATGAATAAATAAATAAAATGAGACACACACACACACACACACACACACACACACACACACAGGCAGAGACACAGGCAGAGGGAAAAGCAGGCTCCACGCAGGGAGCCCGATATGGGACTCAATCCCGGGACCCCAGGATTATGCCCCGAGTCGAAGGCAAGACGCCCAACTGCTGAGCCACCCAAGTGCCCTCCATTTGTTTGTTTGTTTGTTTGTTTCTTGAAGTAGGCTCCACATCCAATGTAGTACTTGAACTCACAACCTTGAGATCAAAGAGTACCATGTTCTACTGACTGAGCCAACCAGGCACCCCATAAAATCTCTCCTTTTATTTTATGTTTATAAAAGATTTACTTATTTATGATAGACATAGAGAGAGAGAGGCAGAGACACAGGAGGAGGGAGAAACAGGCCCCATGCCGGGAGCCCGATGTGAGACTCGATCCCAGGACTGCAGGATCGCGCCCAGGGCCAAAGGCAGGCGCTAAACCGCTGAGCCACCCAGGGATCCCAAAATCTCTCCTTTTAACAAACAAGACAATCTCCTCATGAGGGTTTCTTTTCTTTTTTTCTTGGTTTTTGTTCTTGTTGTTCTGAGGTACCTCTCAAATAAACAATTGTTAGGTCTGCTACAATTCTAACTTGTCCCTAGTGAGATTCTGTCAGAGAGGTAAGGGTATAAATTAGGAGGAAGCAGATATTTGGCCCAGTTTTAGATGAGACAAGGCTCCATAAGGATAGTGCTGTGCAACCTTGTATCTGCAGAACTTGGCCAAAAGCCAATTATGATTGACAGGGCCAGAAAAATGTCCTGATTCTGGGGAGAAGAATGAAACAAAGTAGTTCCCAGGAACACAAAATTGAGGAAAAATTCCTTATAGCAATTTATTTTTTTTTCCTTATAGCAATTTAAAATGGCAATCTAAGGGGTGCCTAGATGGCTCGGTTAAGCATCTGCCTTTGGCTCAGGTCACGATCCCAGGGTCCTGGGATCAATTCCTGCCCAGGGCTCCCTGCTCAGTGGGGAGCCTGCTTCTCCCTCTCCCTCTTCCCCTCCCCTTCTGATCATGTGCTCGTGCTCTCTCTCTCTCTCTCAAATAAATAAAATCTTAAATAAGTAAATAAAGTGGCAATCTGAGGCAAAGTTTATCCAAAAGACACTGGTCTGAGGATCTTTTGAATTCCACAGCCTATAAGACTGGTGGTAGTACAGACTTACTAGACATTGGTTAATGGAGTGATTTGTCTGGTTTATTCTGGTAACAAGTAACACTCAAGCATGCTAAATAATTATATGTATGACCCCTGAGTGGTTGGCATCTCCAGCTTCTTAGAGGGACAAGTGGTGTTCAATCACTAGAGTTTGAGCAATAACAGATTTGTGATGTCCTTAGACATTCAGGGCTGCATATCTGTCCTTTCCCTAGAAACATTTTCTCTTATAGACAAATGGCATTCAAAACAATAGACAAGAGAGGACAGATCATAGGGGCAGATATAAAAAGCCAAAAAACAATTTAACCAAAGAAAAATAAAAATCTAATTGTATAACCATGAACCAAAGGGGACCTTTTTGCAAGGAAAACAAAATCTCCATACTTAAGGGTCTTAATAAAACATCAGAACTCACATTTAGTGAGAACTTACCTCCCAGCCATGGGCAGGATGGCATCTCAAACAGTTAGAGACACAAAGTGTTTCAGATGTGCACATTATTACTAGAGTTGAGGGTCCCAGTCCAAGTTTGTGAAGGCTTCAGCTGAAACTCTGTAGATTCCTCTTTTCTGACAATGCCCTCCAGCCAAAGACCAGCAGGAGCACACCTGTGGTTGAACAAGGAAGATGGCACACCATGGGGAACCCATCATGGACATCTCAGCAAAATGTGTTAGAAAGGACTTATTATAGGATTTGGGCTTGTGTTAGATTCTCTAGGAGAGCTCAAGAAAGGGGAGATTTGCTTCAGGTTGGATGTTATCAGGAAGTGGTGATAATTCTTTTTGGTTATCTTAATAAATCTCATCTAGAAGTTAGAAGGAATGGATTAGGATTAAAGCTATATTTAGGGGAACCTGGGCAGCTCAGATGGTTGAGCATCTGCCTTCTGCTCAGGTTATGAACCCAGGGTCCTGGGATCAAGCCCCATATCAGGCTCCCTATTCAGCAGGGAGCCTGCTTCTCCCTCTCCCTCTCCTGCCCACCCTGCTTGTGCTATCTCTCTCTTTTTTTCTCTCTCTCTCTCTGTCAAATAAATAAAATCTTTTTTTAAAAGCTGTACTTGGTAAAGAAGCAGCAGTCACTCAAACTATGAGGGAAGGGGTTATGTTTGGTCATTTTTGTGTTTGGGCAATGTTGGTTTTGTGTTCAGAAATGATTATGAAATGGTCTTTCTCTCAATCTGTCAGAGTGCCATGGCCTAGCTGATAGTGCCAGGCCTGCTCCTAGCATTACCAAGGTTTCCACAGGGAGAGTAAACTAGCTCCCAACCGTCATGGGCTGCCTTTTTTTTTTTTTTTTTTTTTTTTTAAATCAGTTGCACTTGAAAAATCAGAATTGGCAAACTCTTTTGGTAAAACATGAGCTCTCTGGATCACCACAGGCTCCATTACTCCCCAATAACTTGTAATGCCCCACCCCACTCATGTACACTCCTAACTGTTCCCTGGCATTGAAATCTGCACCCCACACTAAGCAAAATAAGAACCAAGCCCAGAGAAAAGTGACTTGGCTAGGATCACCCAATGAACCTGGGGAGAGTGGAAATTCTGTTTAAATTTTCCCTCCAGCAAACCCCATGCTAGACATTAAGATCCTTTATTGTTAAATCTCTGAAGTATCAGCCTCTCAACGGAACGTAGATCAAGTCAGATAAACACTTCTCAGTACACTTTCTTGTCAATAACACGTCCCTGACTTACTCTTTCTTTTTTTCGGGATTGGGTGTCTGTCTCGAGACCTTAGCTGGGATTCTAAAACCTTTGCTTGGCCGCTGCAGCCACCCCTGACATTCATTCTGCTCAATACCACAGGCGTGTTTCTGCCTGGAGTCCGTGTGTGTGCCCTTCCCTCTGCCTGGAGTTCTCCCTCACACCTTAGTGTGGCCTCGTCTTCTCAGCTTCGGCTCTGCATCACTTCCTTAGGCACGCACTTCCTGACGACCTTACCTACTACACACACCCTGCATGTCCTAGCACTGCTGTCACCTCTCTAAGGAGGCCACCTCACTTTGGCCTCTTGTACAAGTCTCCCTTGGTGCTTTGTTCGAAGCTCTCCGCAGTCTGTCAAAAGCGCGGGGATGGGAGGCGGAAACCTTGCCTTTCACGCCCGCGAAGCGCTCTGAGGGCAGAGACTCAACCACCGCGAGGCGACCCCGCTTTCCACAGCAGGCATGTGGCGGAGCCCGTCCTCCAACCACTGTCCAAGACCCGCGCGAGGACCTCACGTCGCGCGGGATCCCACCCCGCCGGAGACTGCGCACTACCTCTCCACGGGGGCCCTAGGTCACCACGCACGCTCCGCACCGCCGGCGCGCGAGGTCAGGGGCGGGACCTTGGCGCGCCTGCGCACCTGTTCACCCTCGGCTTCCGGGCGGTGTCGGCGTGATGGGGCTGAGGGCTGCGGCGGAGTAGCCGCGGCGTGTGGTCGTGTGATTCCTGCTGTCTGTTCCGACGGCTCGGGTCTCGGGGTCTTTGGGAGCCGCCGGAGGGTGCGGAGAGAGCCTAGGATCGCCGTCCGCCGCCAGTCCCTGGCATGTCGGCCGAGGCTTCGGGCCCGGCGGCGGCCGAGGCCCCGTCCCTGGAAGCCCCCAAGCCCTCGGGTCTCGAGCCTGGCTCCGCCGCCTACGGTCTCAAGCCGCTGACCCCGAACAGCAAGTACGTGAAGCTGAATGTGGGCGGCTCGCTGCACTACACCACGCTGCGCACCCTCACGGGACAGGACACCATGCTCAAAGCCATGTTCAGCGGCCGCGCGGAGGTGCTCACTGACGCGGGAGGTACGCCGCGCCGCACTTACCTGTGTGGTCCTCCATCCTCCAGATCCCCGTCTGCCTTCCCTCGCCCGGTCTCCTCATATCTATCCCCTCTCTCGCATCTCTACCGTGCAGTCAACTCATTTAACCTCCTTCCAGCCCCCGCCATCCAGTCTCATCGCCCCTTCCTCATTCATAATTCCCCTCCTATCTCAGTCCTTTATCCCTAGCAATAACCAACATTTAAGGGAACATCACATGCCCGCTTCCAACACGCGCTGTGGTCAGTAATTCAACACGTCACTTCCGAATTTTTATTACCAGTCCCCTCCAATTCTCCCACCCTTTACTCCTCAGCTCAGACGACTTGGGGACCAGTCCTGCTAACAGCAGCACCCTTCCAGGCAACCTTCATGTTCCTTCCAACTGCCCAGCCTTATGTTTTGCCTCTCTACCTCAGCTAACAACCGGCCTGGAGGAGTTGTCTGTCTCTGTATTCCTCCAACACAGGTCCCCGTACACTCTAGGGATCCATCTGTAAATGCAGACTGTAGAAAAAGGCTGTTTTGGGGGTTTGCCATGGACACCAGAGAGAAGGGTGGACAGTTCTCTTTGGCAGGTGAACCTTACCTTCTTGGAGTGTTGCCTTCAGGGTTGGAACCCACATGCCCAGGTGGAACTGTAGTTTTTGTGAGGGTGGGGGAAGGTTTTGAGAGGGGTATAACAATGATAGTAAAGAGCAGGAAAATTAAAATTTGGGCGATGGAGTTCAGTCTTAAAATATCTGAGGTTGAAGGATTTGATTATTCAACAAGTATTTGTAAAGTGCCAGTTAGTGCCAGAGATACTTTGGTAAATGAATCAGACAAGATTAGTCTTATAGATTTTACTTTTTTGTGGGGGCAGGAGGAAAATAATAAGCAAATACACATATGAAAAATATATGTGATTGCAGATAGTAATAAGTTCTATGAATAATATAAAGGTTGAAATGGTAGTGAACTGGGGGGTGGGGTAGATATTTTAATTAAGGCAGTCAGAACTAACGCCAAAGGTTAGAGTTTGTTGGTAAGGTAATCATTTTCATTGCAATCATTTTCTCATGGTGAGAATTTTTTCAATGCAGAACAGACCTGGAAAGGAATTCATTCTCTGTGTCTACGGATGTTAAAAAGGGGTCTGTGGGATTTTCTTGGATTTGGCAAAGGTTTGAGACAGATCAGTATTCAGACCTGTAGCTTTGGAATCTGTTTTTCATAAAAATTTAGTAGCTCCAGAGCCCTCCTGCAAAGCCATCCTTCCTCTTGCCTGTCTCCACTCCACCAGGTTGGGTGCTGATTGACCGGAGCGGCCGCCACTTTGGTACAATCCTCAACTACCTGCGGGATGGGTCCGTGCCACTGCCTGATAATACCAGAGAACTGGGGGAGCTACTAGGCGAAGCACGCTACTACCTGGTACAGGGTCTGATTGAGGACTGCCAGCTAGCATTACAGGTGAGGGGCCCTGGGTCCCACCTTATACCCATGTCTCTGGGAGAGCTGTCTAAGCACTTAGATATTAGCACATTAAAAAGTAGAGGGGAAGTATCTGGGGTATTGTTTGGAGAGGCTCCCTATGGCCTAGCTGTGACTAGCCATAACTACAGAAAATTTGGTTGGAGGTGCTTTTCTGTGTATTCCTGCTACCTCAGGAAGGACCTCCCTCACCACCTCGTGCCAGGACTATTACAGTAGTTTTTTTGTTTAAGATTTTATTTATTTTTTCATGAGAGACACAAAGAGAGGCAGAGACATAGGCAGAGAGAGAAGCAGGCCCCATGCAGGAGCCTGATGTGGAACTCGATCCTCTGATTTCCAAGATCATGCCCTGGGCCAAAGGCAGATGCTCAACCGCTGAGCCACCCAGGGGTCCCTGTTATAGTAGTTAAATGACTGTTCTCTCCTTGCTGTTCCTACCTGGCTAATCCGGCAATCACACTACCACCTGAGTGATGATCCTTAAACAGTCTAGTCTCCCCTTTGCTCCTAAATCTTAAATAACTCCCTGTGCCACTAGGAAAAAAAATCTAATTTTATTTATTTATTTATTTATTTATTTATTTTTTATGATAGTCACAGAGAGAGAAAGAGAGAGAGGCAGAGAGGCAGAGACATAGGCAGAGGGAGAAGCAGGCTCCATGCACCGGGAGCCCGACGTGGGATTCGATCCCGGGTCTCCAGGATCGTGCCCTGGGCCAAAGGCAGGCGCCAAGCCACTGCGCCACCCAGGGATCCCAAAAATCTAATTTTAAATTAGAATATAATGATCTCTGTGATTTGGTCCTGTCCTGGGAGGCAGTATTCCACCCCCAGCCAGGTTTTTGTTGTTTTTAACTTCTTTTTTAGCAATGAAATCCTAGAATCAGAGCTGCTCCCCAAAAGACAGATTGGAGGTTCCACGCCCCAACTTCTGGGCTTCTCTTTTATGGATCTCAGGGTTCTGAAGAGAGCTTAGAAAGCACAGCCAGGACCTGTGGGTTAAGTGTCACCTCTACCACAGCTGACCGAGTGACCTTGATTGAGTCAGTTCCTACCTCTGGCATTCTGTCCTCGTGTTCCAAAAGATAGGAAAACAAGAAAAATATGTACACTGTAGTGAGTTTTACATAAAGCCTTTTATTTTGTTCTATTTTTACATTGTTAAAAATGTACCTTCTTTTATGATACAATATTACTAGGAGATTATAAGAGTTTCTTTTTTAGTGCCCTTTATATATTAAAAAAGTGGCAACTATAAACAATTTTCTTTTATCTTGGTGAATACATATCAGTTCTTGAAATTCAAAAGTATAGGGCAGCCTTGGTGGCTCAGGGTTTAGCGCCGCCTTCAGCCCAGGGCATGATCCTGGAGACCCAGGATCAAGTCCCACGTCGGGCTCATTGCATGGAGCCTGCTTCTCCATCTGCCTGTGTCTCTGCCTCTCTCTCTCTGTTTCTCATGAATGAATAAATAAATAAAATCTTTAAAAAAAATAAAAAAACAAAAGTATAGAGTTCCTTTGGGCAATATCCATGTTTTTCAAACTGCAACCTATAGGGGAAAAAATGCATTTTATGCCCACGTATATATAACTTAAGTAAAATTTTTTTAAAATGATACTTCTAGTGAAATACATGCTGATATATTGTTTTCTTTCTTTTTAATGCTTTTTGGACCCATTAAACTTATTTCATGACTCATTAATGGGTCACCACTTGCAGTTGGAAAACCATTGAACTAAATAATCTTGAAAGTGGGTTCCTGCTCTGTAATTGTACATTTATTCAGTGTTACCTTCCACCCACTGTGCGTTGGGAGCTATTCTGCTATCTGCTGTGTGTACATCTTGTACCCCTGTTCAATATACAGGTAAGAAGTTAAGGATGCATCCAAGGTCAAAGAGCCAGTAAGCCGCAGAGCTCAGAGTCAGCCCCAGCTTATTGATTGCTAGATGCAGTGTTTTTTCCTCTGTGCTCTACTTGCTTCCTTTCCAGGTTTCTCTGACACTGTTCCCATCCTCACCCCACTCAGAGTTTGCATGTTCATTTGGAGGTTTTTGTTTTTAAGATTCAGGTGTAGAGAATTGGGTTCATCATACTCCTCAGCGTGTGGTACTTAATCATCATTGGTCTCATTACAGATCTTTTCTCTCTTTATTTTTCCCTTTCATTCCCAGTTTCCTTGCCCACTTCCATTTTACCCATAGGTACCCCTCTAATTCTGACATTTTGTTTTTGTTTTTGTTTTTGTTTTAATTTTATTTATTTATTTATGATAGTCACAGAGAGAGAGAGGGAGGCAGAGACATAGGCAGAGGGAGAAGCAGGCTCCATGCACCCGGAGCCCGACGTGGGATTCGATCCCGGGTCTCCAGGATCGCGCCCTGGGCCAAAGGCAGGCGCCAAACCGCTACGCCACCCAGGGATCCCTAATTCTGACATTTTGATACATATACTTAGATTATGTTTGTACCCTTGAAAAGCTAAAAGCCTCATTTTGTATATGTACACTGTAACACAGTGTACACTGTGTTTTAAATTTCCATAAATGGCATTGAGGTATGGATTGTGTATTTCTTAATTCAACACTTTTTTCAAGATCTATTCATGCTGCTATTTGTACATTTAGTTCTTTGCTTCTAACTGCTGCGCAAGAATCTATGGCATGTATTCATATTTTATTTATACATTCCCCTGAGGTTGGAAACCTAGATTGCCTCCAATTTCCCTCCCCTACAAACCGTGCCACCTGCCACCATGAGCATCCTTATACATGTGCCCTTGTGGATCCTGGGCCAGGGTTTCTCATATTTGTAGCTGGGAGTGGAATTGCAGGGTAATAGAACACATACAAACGAATTTCAGCAAGTATCATCAGATTACTTTCCCAAATGACTGTAGCACTTTATACTCTTGATCAGCAATGCAAAAGGGATCCCATTTCTGCATATTCTCAACAACACATGGCATCATCCAGTGTTCTAATTTTGTCAGTCTGGTTGGTACAGAGTGATCTCATTTTAATTTGCATGCCTCTAATGACTAATGAGATTGAACATCTTTTCATATGCTTTACTTGTTTTTGTGGTTTCCCTTTCTGTGAATTGCCTATTCATGTTCTTTACCAAATTTTCGACTGAGTTTCCTATCTTTTTCTTGTTGCTTTGGAGAAGATGTCTGCATATTTTAGTTTAGTTCCTAGGGAGAACTAAGCCCTAACACATGTATTGTACATAATAAATTTACTTTCCTCGTATGTTTGTAGAATGGTACTACTTTCCTATCATCCTTGGAAGAGATGAGAAAATAGGTACTGCAATTATTTCCTGGATTTTGAGATTCAGATGAAGAATCCTAGTTGAGAAAATCTGTTTCCGATAATTTTTAGTCAGTTTTAGTTGTTGCCAATATTTTCTCTTAAAATGTCACCTGTCTGTGGCATCTGTTGTTGGATAGAAATCTTTTTTTATTATAACCATTTATTATTTTTAAAGGAGTATATGTTTGCATTGTAGAAATTTAGAAAACACAGATAAAAAAATAAAAATTCCAAATATCCTTCAAGGTCTTCATGTGTGTGTGTGTGCGTGCATGTGTGTGTTTGCCAAAATATATATGATTATACTGTATGTGCTGTTTTGTAATCTGCTTTTTTTTTGTTTGTTAATAATTGCCATCTTTCCATGTCAATAAAATTTCCTCTTACCTAACATCCAGAGTATATACAAATTTTTCCATTTGTTCCAGAGACATCTTTTTTTTTTTTTTTTCAGAGACATCTTTTATAGCTGGTTCATCTAAACCAGGACCCAGTCTAGATCCTTGCATTACATCTGATTATTATGTTCTTTAAGTCTCTTCCAACCCCAAACCATCCCTTTTTTATTTATGCTGACTTATTAAAAGAGACTGCCAATTGTCCTGCACAGTGATCCGTTTTCCATATTTGCCTGGTTGATTCCTTGTGGTATCATTTGGTTTAGTACTGTACCCTATTCTGTGTTTTCTGGAAACTAGACAGTAGATTTATTTTTTTAAGTTTATTTATTTATTTTTTAGTAATCTCTATACCTACGGTAGAAATTGGACTTAAACTCACAACCCTGAGATCAAAAGCCGCATGCTCTTCTGACTGAGCTAGCCAGGTGCCCCAACAGCAGATTTAAAGGCTTGATAGTAAACATTTTGGTTAGAATAAAATTTAGGTAATTTTATATATTTCTTTTTTTAAAATTTTTTTTTTAAATTTATTTATGATAGTCATACAGAGAGAGAGAGAGAGAGAGGCAGAGACACAGGCAGAGGGAGAAGCAGGCTCCATGCACCGAGAGCCTGACGTGGGATTCGATCCCAGGTCTCCAGGATCGCGCCCTGGGCCAAAGGCAGGTGCCAAACCGCTGCGCCACCCAGGGATCCCTATTTCTTTTTTTTTTTTTTTTTTTTAAGATTTTATTTATTTATTCATGAGAGAGAGACACAGAGAGAGGCAGAGACACAGGCAGAGGGAGAAGCAGGCTCCATGGAAGGAGCCCGACATGGGACTTGATCCTGGGTCCCCGGGATCGGGCCCTGGGCTGAAGGCAAGCTCCAAACTGCTGAGCCACCTGGGCTGCCCAATTTTATGTATTTCATATTGTGTTGTATTGAGAAATGCATAATACTGCTGCTAATATGACCCATCATTGGTAATGCTCAGAATTGGCCCCTAGATTCGTGATGATGATTGGATCCCTCCATTATCATTACATTTCCTTGTTGCCAACCATGAAGTAATCTGTGTGATGTTTAGGCACTGATAGGTAACTGAATGGCACTTACCTATCAGCCACACCACTGATTGAGAATCCTTACAGATCAATCATTTCTTTAGGGTTGTAGAGTAATTATAATTCTGTCATTCTTTTAGCATTATTACCTGGGATTATTTGTAAAGTCACAGTTTCCATTGTCAACTGGAGAAAATCTTGATTTTAATGTCAAATTCCTCTTTGTTTTTTAACCTAGTGGTATATCTTTGTAGGGTCTTGTTTAGGAAGATTTTTTATCCCATTCTACATCTTTTACTAGTTTTATAGTTCTATCTTTCATATATGGGTCTTTTAATCTAAATGGAATTCATGGTCTTAAATGTGAATTATGAAGGGATTTAACTTTTTTTTTGTCCTCCGTAGAGTGAGCTAGTTTTTCCAATGCCATCTACTGAACACTCTGTGGTAGCCAGTGTTCAAGATAGCCACCAGCAATTCTTGCTTCCTCCTTATTCAGACTCTTGTGTAGTCCCCTCCCCCACTGAATATGACTCACCTATGTAATCAATAGGATATTGCAGAAGTGATAGTGTATGACTTCTAAAGCTAGGTCACAAAAGACATTGCAATTTCTGCCTCTGTCTTGGATCACTCATTCTGGGGGAAGCCAGCTGCCACGTGACACCCAGTCAACCCAAAGGAGAGTTTACTTGGTGAGGAACAGAAGCCCCCTGTCAATAACCAGCACAGAGTCCCAGCCATATGGGTGAACTATCTCAAGTGGATTTATTTGTTAGGCCCAATCAAGTCTTCAGATAACTACAGCCCTGGCCAGCATTTGGACTCCGAACTTCACGAGAGGCCCTGGTCCAGACCACCAGCTGAGCCAATCTCAAGTTCCCAACCCATGAAAACTGTGTGCAATAATAAATGTTTATTGTTTTAAGCTGCTAAATCTGTAGTCATTTGTTACCCAGCAGGGAATAACAGATTTGGTATCTGGAGTGGGGTTCTGTAGTAACAAAAGCCTAAAATATGGAGTGGCTTTAGAATTGGGAAGTGGGCACCAGCTGGCAGGACTTTGAGGAGAATGTTAATAAAAGCCTGAAGAGCTTTAGAGGGTCTCTTCATAGAAGCCCAATGACTTTGGAGGAGGCTGAATGGAAGAAAATGTTACTGGAAACTGGCACAAAGGGAACCCTTGTCATGTAGAGGCAAGAGTTCAGCAACACTGTTTCCTACAGTAGAAAACATACCTAATGAATTGGGTGATATAGCTAAAGAGGTTTCCAAAAAAGAATGTTGAAGGTTTTGTTGCTGATAGTGAAATAGAAGAGAGAGTAAGCCAGAAGAAAAACAAGAAGGCAGGAATTACTGGGTTTGAAAAGTCCCAGCCTTTCAAGATAACACATGATGCTACAATTCACAAATAGCTTCCAGGCCAAGATCAGATACAGGGCATTCTCAGTAATCTTCATCTTCTCTAAAGATGAAGCCGAGGATGTGATTCTAAAAGCCTTTGTTAAGACTTCAGAAATATCCCAGAAAATGCTCAGCACTGCTGCTCAAACAACAGTGCTTCTAAGAAGCTGAAGGGTGGTGCCCCTCAGCAGTCTGAGCATACCCCCAAAGTAGAGAGTGTATCTCACAAAAATTTGTGGGTATGGGATCATCCAGTGAACTGAACCCGAAGACTCGCAAGATACCCACTACGTTTTTACGAGAATTATGTTGGCAGAAACTGCCAGCTTGGAGCGAAAGTGACAGAGATGGAGCAAGAGAAGAGGCCTTTGGACCTCTTTACAGGCGAAAATCGTGGAGCTGCAAGCATGGACTGGCTTTCATGGAAAAGGAAGGACGGTTCAGGGCAGAGCCAACAGCCATAGAGAATCATTTCTGGGCAAGAGTGCATTAGCTCCCAACATTTGTCCAACTGGCTTTCAGAATTTCTATGAAACAGGGATCCCTGGGTGGCTCAGCGGTTTAGTGCCTGCCTTTGGCCCAGGGCGTGATCCTGGAGTCCAGGGATCAAGTCCCGCGTCGGGCTCCCGGCATGGAGCCTGCTTCTCCCTCCTCCTGTGTCTCTGCCTCTCTCTATCTCTCTATGTCTATCACAAATAAATAAATCTTAAAAAAAAAATTTCTATGAAACAGTGACTTGTATGTGCCACCAACCTTCCCCCAAGCATTCCAGACAAGAGTAACTCCAGTGTTTATCGTAATGCCTGTTCCACCACTGCGTATTAGGTGTATGGGAGAGAGAATTTGTGTCTTTAGTTCACAGGTCTTCAGGTCCAGAGGAAATGTACTTAAGGAGCTATACCCAAGGATCCTCATCCCCATCTGGACTGACTTAGATGACAGTATTCTGTACTTCAGGCTGATGCTATAATGGGATGAGACTTTGGGATATCATAGGAGGGGATGAGTGTGGTTTTCAGTGGGAAGGATTTGAATCAAAGGAGCCAGATGATGGCCTGTGGAGCCAGTCTCCAAGGCAATCTCTAATGATTCTTATTCCCTGGTATTCATTCTTTTTTTTTATTTTTATTTTTATTTATTTATGATAGTCACAGAGAGAGAGAGAGAGAGAGAGAGAGAGAGGCAGAGACATAGGCAGAGGGGGAAGCAGGCTCCATGCACCGGGAGCCTGATGTGGGATTCGATCCTGGGTCTCCAGGATCGCGCCCTGGGCCAAAGGCAGGCGCCAAACCGCTGCGCCACCCAGGGATCCCCCTGGTATTCATTCTTTTGGTAGTTTCCTTGCACACAGAGCAGGGCTGACAAAACTAGGTCATAAAAGACATTGAAGCCTCCACTTTGCTCTTGGATTATTTGCTCTGGAGAAGCCAGCTGCCATGTTGTGAGGACACTTAGACAACCCTTTGGAGAGGTCCAGATGACAGGGACCAGCTGTTTCCTGATGATAGCCAGCATGAACTTGCCAGCCATATGTATAAGCTTTCTGACACAGATCCTCCAGATTCAGGCATGCCTTCAGATTCCTGCAGCATTGGCTGACTTAGCTACAACCTCAAGACGTACACCTATTCCACAACAACCCAGCTAAGCCACTCTTAAATTCCTAATCAACAGAAACTGAGATAATAAATATTATTGCTTTAAGCTGCTAAGTTTGGGAATAGTTTATTACACAGCCATAACTGACACACACTCCATACTTACCCCACTGATATGAGGTGTCCTTTATAAATACCAGTTCTCATATATACATCAACCCATTTCCAAACTCTTTTGTGTTCCATTGGTTTTTCGTTTGTTCCCAAAACCAAAACCATACTGTTTTCATTAGTATGGCTTTATAGAATATCTTAATATATGATAGCATCAGTCTTTCCTCTTGGCTCTTTTTAAAAAATAACCTAAGTATTAGTAGACTTTAATTCTTCCATATTAATGTTAGAAAAAGTCTTATAAGTTTCTTAAAAAAAGTCTTCTGGAATTTCCGGTTGAGAAAAAGATCTGGTTGAGAAAAGTAAAAGGGGTTTTGGCATAAAGATTCTGGAAGACAGAAAAGGGGAAAGAAGATCATGTATCTGGTTCTGCCTCATGCCTCATCCCACCCAGCCAGGTTCATTTATTCAACAGACACTGAGCATGTACTGTATAGCAGGCACTCCCTAGATGAGAAAAGACAGATCACAAGCAAACATACAACAAAATGTGAGGAGAGGAGAAAATGTGAGGAACTCAGTGCCGTGAAGAATGAGCTGCTAATGTGTAAAGGAGGTAGAGGAGGCTGCTTCAGTCAGGAATCTTTTTTTTTTTTTTTTAAGATTTTATTTATTTATTCATGAGAGACACAGAAAGAGAGAGAGAGAGGCAGAGATGCAGGCAGAGAGAGAAGCAGGCTCCATGCAGGGAGCTTGATGTGGGACTCAGTCCTGGGTCTCCAGGATCATGCCCTGGGCCAAAGGCAGCACTAAACCGCTGAGCCACCTGGGCTTCCCTAGTTAGGAATCTTTAGGAGACGGACCAGCACCCTCTGAGGGGTACTTTTTGAGTTATCTGAGTGGTATGAAGGAACTAGCCAAGCACACAGCAGTGTAGACAATTCTGGGTGATGGGAACAGCAAAGGGCTGAGTGGGTACAAGGAACAGGCCACAGTGGGGCTGAAACCCAGCAAGCTGGGGAGAATGGTAGAAACAAGATCAGAGAGGTTGGATCCTACAGAGCTCTGTGGACCACTAAGGAGTCTGGACCCCGCCCCCAAAGTCAACGAGCAGCTTTGGACACCTTTTAAGTAGGAGAGTGAGTGACCTTTGGTTGTGCTGTTAACCACCTTCCGCTTCTTCTCTAGCAAAAAAGGGAGAACCTGTCCCCGCTGTGCCTCATCCCCACGGTGACATCTCCCCGGGAGGAGCAGCAGCTCCTGGCCAGCACCTCTAAGGTGAGGCCCCTGTGTCCTGTAGGGTGGAAGCTGGGGGCCTCTCCCTGCAGCCTGACCCCTGCCCTTCTCCTTGCTCTCTACACCCACAGCCCGTGGTGAAGCTCCTGCACAACCGCAGTAACAACAAGTATTCCTACACCAGGTGATGGCTGCGGGGTGGGGAGGTGCACAGGGTTGGGGGGCGGGGGCTGTGGCCGCCCAGAGGGACAGAGTGCCTGCCTGCAAGCCTGCCTGCCGGGGTGCAGATTCCAGCTCTGGGTATGGGGCAGGTCATTTTCATCCCAAGGTTCAGTGTGTTCACCAGGAAATGGTTCCACCGAGGATCAGATGACAGAGGTTAGCATTTACAGAGGGTTTTTCCACAACAGAGACATTGCTTTCCATGCTTTACACATAGGAGCTCCCATAATCGGCCCAACTCTTTGGGGTACTACTGTCTCCATTTGGCAGATGGGGGAACCAAGGCACCAATAAGTGAAATAACTTGCCTCACATCACTCAGTTAAAAGAAGTGGTGCAGCTGGGGCTCCAGGTCCTGCACAGTAGTCCTTCTGCTGTGCTGGGATTTGCTCCGCTCTGCTTCTTCCCTAAGGCCCACTTAGCCTGGCCCAGGGTGGAAGAAGCTCCTGCTGAACCCCAAGACCTGTATGCAGGGCAGGCAGGCCTCTGTGCTAGAGGGACAGAGGGAAGGAAACCAGTGCACTGAGGCCTCCTGGTCCCCTGGTCTTCAGCACTTCGGATGACAACCTCCTTAAGAACATTGAGCTGTTTGACAAACTGGCCCTGCGCTTCCACGGGCGGCTGCTTTTCCTCAAGGATGTACTGGGGGACGAGATCTGCTGTTGGTCCTTCTACGGGCAGGGCCGCAAAATCGCCGAGGTGTGCTGCACCTCCATTGTCTATGCCACGGAGAAGAAGCAGACCAAGGTCAGAGGGGATTCAGGGCCTGGTCAGGGAGGGCTGTGGTGGTGGGCAGCACCAGGACCCTGGACAAAGACAGCTCAGCAGACCAGGCAGCGGAAAGTCCTGGGAATCAGGAGCTGCAGTTTCAAGTTCCAGGGTCTTGGGGAACCTTGGGCAAATCACGCTCCTTCTGTGGGTCTCTGTTTCTCTGCCGTGAAGTGAGGGTGTTGGATTAGAGTGGGATTCTTTACCGAGCCCATTTGGGTCTCAAGGCCATCTTGAAGTGGTAAGCGGGTTTGGAGTGTATATACATTTTTCCATATAGAAAAACCATAGATGTTAAAATCTCAGAATGGTTCCTGATGCAAAATAGGTTCTTAAAACCTCAAGGCCTTAGAACACACAGGTCTCTTAGAACACACTGAGTATGTAAGTCCTGAGTCCTGAACATGGCAGTCCCCAGCAGATACTTCCAGAGCACCTACTCTGCACTAAGCACGGCGCCAGGTTTGAAATCAAGGTGATTGAAAGGCCTAGTAAAGTACCAGCCCTCTGTCGTGTCATCTGCTCCCTTTTGACTTTGATATGAGGGAAGTGCCTTAGATACACAACTCTCTGAGCACCCAGCGCAATTTCATACCTCCCAGTCTTTGCACTAGCGTCCCTCTTGGACTTTTTCCTCATCTGCATCTGCCTAATGAACTTGTGCTCAATCTTTAAGACACAAGCCAAGCACAGATTTCTTTGGGATACTTTTGTTCATGAACTTTCAACCCTTTAACCCCAGAGATGGTCCTACTTCCTTCCTAATCTGCAGTGGGCAGAGGCTGGGGTGGGGCCGGGGGTCTCACATCAGCAGCAAGAGATTAGCTCCTTGAGGGTAGGGCTCTAGCTTTTCTTCCAATCTCTAGCACTGGGCAGGTGCTTATCACACAATGGAAGCTAGGAAACATTTTTTTAATACATGCATGCATGAATTCCAAGCAGCTTGCAAGAAGTTTCCACTGTAATTGGGAAGACAGGAAGATAAACCAGTAATGAAAATGCAGCTTGTTAAAAGTTATGTTAGCTCTGTCCCTCCAGGTCACATGAGGGGACTCTCCCAGCACCTCCTTGCCTCACCCCTTTCTACTTTCTCTCCGCTCTGCTTCCTTCCTGCAGATGTTCAAATACTATGCAATACTAAATGCACTCCTGCCCTGGAGCTCTGAGCCTTGCTGTTGTATGTACCCCAGGCTGCCCTTTCTCTATTTACCCATGTTGCTCCTTCCCTCCCTCCTTTGGCTGTTGGTTGAATGTCACCCTTTCACGGGGTGAAAATGTCACCCTTTCACCCCTTCTCTGAACACCCTCTCTAAAGTTGTAATATTCATGGCCATGAGCATCCCCACCTACTTTTTCTGCTGTATTTTTTCCTGTAATGCTTACCACCATCTGAGATTATATTTTATTACACATATGTCTGTGTCCCTCCCCTGGAAGGGAAGCTTCCTGCAGACAGGAGCTTCGCTGAGTTCACTGCTACACTCCCAAAACCTAGAACGGCACCTGGTATGGTGCAGTCACTAGGAGTATTTGTCAAGGGAAAGAACATACCAAGAGACTTGGCAGCAAAGGAGAGAAAACAAGTAACTGCCTGACTCCAGAGCTGGACCTTGAAGGATAAGTATGTCTTTGCTGAGTAAGGGATTGGCAGAGAGGATAGGTAGTCAGGACAGAGGAGCTGTGGCTGCAACGGCTCAGGGGTGTACTTCCTGGTAGTGGGGCAGTGGGGTTGGGGGAGGCATCTGTGGAACTGGATTATAAGGTAGGAGCTGGGGCTGCCGGCCTTTTGCAGGTGGAATTCCCAGAGGCCCGGATCTTTGAAGAGACCTTGAACATCCTGATCTACGAGACTCCCCGGGGCCCAGACCCAGCCCTTCTGGAGGCCACAGGGGGTGCAGCCGGAGGTGGTGGGGCAGGCCGAGGGGAGGACGAGGACAACCGTGAGCACCGGGTCCGCAGGATCCACGTCCGGCGCCACATCACCCATGATGAGCGTCCCCATGGCCAACAGATTGTCTTCAAGGACTGAGCTTTGACCTTTCTCTGTCTTCCACCTGCCACCAGAACACAGTTCCTCTCTCTCTCCCTCCCCTTCCCTGACTTTTGCCCCCGGCTTTGCTGGCCAAGTCGTGGGTCCTCTTCTTGTCCCTTTTCCATTCTTTTGCATCTCACTGCTAATGGCACGGTACATTCCAGCCCCTTCCTCATTCACAACCCTTCAGAAGGCCTGCATTTGTCCCCTCATCCCATTCTTATCCTGCTATCTTCCCTCTCCAGCTGGTTTATAATGATTTAGAATTCCCTTTTTTTTCTTTCTTTCTCTCTTTTCAGCACATTGTACATGCCAAAGTGTCATGCCAGCCGTTCCTGACACCTACCATGTTCTGAGCCACCTCCCCACCGTTGTGCAGGGTAGTTTCTCTCCCTCCCCCTTCTCCCACCCCTTTAACTTTGTACTAGGCTGGCCTGGGCTTACACCAGCTCAGCCATCTTCGCAATCTATTTCATATTATTTATTTTAATTTTCTATTAAATTATTGGAATAAAGTTGAGTTGAGGGTCTGGTGCTGGCTCCAGGGGAGAGGGTCAGGGAGATGGCTTGTGTTAAGGAAGTACTTGGCTATTTGGATGGGAGAGGATGGGAGCCCCTGCCCCAAGCCTTTTACTGGGCTGGTAGCTGGAAGAAGGTAGTCAGGAGTTAGGAGAGGACTTCAAATGTGTATTTCAGTGTAGGCTGGCCAGTTCCCACCCTCAGCACCCCCCCCCCCTGCAGTGGAGAGGAGGTGCAGGCTATTACTCAAGCTGTCCCTGAGTGCGGCACCTCTGCAGCCTAGACGTCTGAAGGGAGCCCCTTGCTTCAAGGGTCTGGTGCGAAGACAAAGTCAAGGGCCTGGCGCTCAGCCCCAGCCACGTTGGGGTGCCAAAGGTCCACGATGAAGACCACTCGAGGCCCATCTTCCGGGGAGCCTAGGGCACAAGGGTATGGAGACAAGAGAGCAGCTGACATTAACTACTGATATGCCAGAGCACTCACCACATACACACAACAGCCAGTACTTTGTCAGTAAGTGCCAGGCACTATTCCAACCCCTTACATGTGTTAACTCTAAGTCATCCAAACAAACCACAAGTCATTGCCATGATTATTCCCATTTTATACGAAGTAACTGAGGCACAAAGAGATTAAATAACTTGCCCAAGGTCACATGGCTGGTACATGCCAGGGGTGGGACGGGAACCCAGGTGGTCCAGGTCCAGCGCCTTGTACTGTTACCACTGTGCTGAGTCACGCGGTAAAGAAGGTGGTTGTCTCACCTCACAGGTGTTTGGGGAAGTTATAGGACTTGTTCAAAGTCATGCAGCTGGAAAATGCTAGTGCTAGGACCGGATGCCAGTTGGGCTTGATCCCACAGCCTCTAATCTATTCCCCTTCACTCAGTCTCTCATTCCCCCTAGTAGAATGGGAGCTCATTACCATTATGAGCCACTGTGTGCAGGAAGGAGTCGTCTACCAGTAGACAGTGTCCCTCAGCCCAGCACTGGGGCTCACCCCCGACCACCAGCTCACAGCCAGGAGGAATCTTCAAGCCTATGGAAAGAGACCAGGCATCCAACACCCCTGCCTCCATCAAAGGGGCCCACCCCAGTCAGTCAAAAAGCAGTTTGAAGGTCTCAAAAAGCCCTACATGGTGTCCCTCCTTGCTCTCTTGAAGGTGTCCTGGATTTACAATACAGTACCAGATGAAAGAAGTGCTGGGAGATAGGAGAAAGGCAGTGCAAAGCACATGCTTTCAGTTCCAAAGGAAAGGGAAGGCTTCCTGGAGGAAGCAGCATCTCTTCTTGGGCTTCTGCCAGTTTATTTATTTATTTATTTATTTATTTTTATTTTATTTTTTTTTTGCTTCTGCCAGTTTAGCACAAGAACCCACTTACTGTCTATGAGGCCCTCAGTATAAAAGTATTCAGTCCATTTTTGCCCAAGGACCAACACGGTAAAGTGTTGGTGTTTTGCCCAACACGGTAAAGAACTGTGACAAAACAGAGCAGCCAGCTCTAATAATGATGGAGAATAGAAAGACCTCTCAGGGATCCCTGGGTGGCTCAGTGGTTTGGCGCCTGCCTTTGGCCCAGGGCGCGATCCTGGAGCCCCAGGATGGAGTCCTGAGTCGGGCTTCCCGCATGGAGCCTGCTTCTTCCTCCTCCTGTGACTCTGCCTCTCTCTCTCTAACAAATAAATAAATAAATCTAGAAAGAAAAGAAAGAAAGAAAGAAGAAAAGAAAGAAAAGAAAGAAAAGAAAAGAAAGAGAAAGAAAGAAAGAAGAAAAAGAAAGAAAGAAAGAAAGAAAGAAAGAAAGAAAGAAAGAAAAGAAAGAAAAGAAAGAAAGAAAAAGAAAGAAAAGAAAGAAAAAGAAAGAAAAGAAAGAAAGAAAGACCTCCCAGAGGAGGTGTGATGTTTGGAAGTGGGAGTCCTGAAGGCTGAGTAGGAGTTTTCCAGGAGGTGATAGGTGATAAGGGAGAAAGACATTCTAGGCTGCGGAGTGTGGCATCTGCCAGGATCAGCCAGAAGGCTCTCATGATCTGATGCCTGGTGATGGAAGGGAAGGGGAGGAAGGGAACAGGTGGGAGAAAGAATCTGGCCTTGACGCTGAAGTCAGTGTGCTTTGAAGTGGAGGACCATCAAAACTGGTAGCACAGGAAAT
Organism: Vulpes lagopus; assembly: GCF_018345385.1. Lineage (NCBI taxonomy): Eukaryota > Metazoa > Chordata > Mammalia > Carnivora > Canidae > Vulpes > Vulpes lagopus. Next base: position 106,879,661 of record NC_054826.1, on the reverse strand, counting down.
GATTTTAGGTAACAGGGCTTTAAGTAACCCTGCATTAAACAACAAAACTGTTTCCTTCTCCATTTTCTCTCAGTCTTTAAAACATGAAGAAGGGAATCTCAGTTTGGTGCTATCATAACTTTTAACGCCCCACTAACACTGTTCCCTTCCAAAGGAAGAGAGGTTAGGCTTCAGTCTTGGGCTAGAGTATTTAACTAGAATTTTAATTTATTTTTTTTTAAGATTTATTTATTTATTTATTCATGAGAGACACACACAAATACAGAGAGCCAGAGACACAGGCAGAGGGAGAAGCAGGCTCCAGGCAGGGAGCCCAACAAGGACTCAATTCCAGGTCTCCAGGATCACGCCCTGGGCTGAAGGCGGCGCTAAACCGCTGAGCCACCCGGGCTGCCCTTAACTAGAATTTTTAAAGCTTTTTTTTTTTTTTAAGTTTGAATTTGTTTTTAAGAGTACTTTCTATTTAGTGCAAGTAATACTATCATTGTTTTATAAAGATCCCTTTTAAAAAAAAAGATTATTCATGAGAGAGAGAGGCAGAGACAGGCAGAGGGAGGAGGCCCCATGCAGGGAGCCCAACGTGGGCCTCGATCCTGGAACTCCAGGATCATGCCCTGAGCTGAAGGCAGACCCTCAACCACTGAGCCACCCAGGCGTTCCTACACAGATCGCTTTTATTTATTTTTTTTTAATTTTTATTTATTTATGATAGTCACACACACAGAGAGAGAGAGGCAGAGACACAGGCAGAGGGAGAAGCAGGCTCCATGCACTGGGAGCCCGACGTGGGATTTGATCCCAGGTCTCCAGGATCGCACCCTGGGCCAAAGGCAGGCGCTAAACCGCTGGGCCACCCAGGGATCCCCACAGATCCCTTTTAAATAAGTGAAACAAAATGCAGGGGGAATCAGTATCAAGAAACATAGTCCAGGTGGTAAATGACCATGGCAAAGCTTATGACGATGGTTGGCAGGTAATGAGCTCAGGAAATGCTTCTGTGGGCAACAGGGAGTGATGGAAGATTGCTGAGAAGAGAGGCATGATCAGGAGCACAGTGGCAGTGGTAGAGAGCTCTGGTGGCAGAGAAGAGAGTTTGGAGGAGGAATCATGGAGGCAAAGAGGTTGTCTGTAGTCAGCATCTACTTACCCAGATGGCATCTGACCCGGGCATTGGTGGGCCCACAGCGGCCCTCAAGTCGGGCGCCAGGCAGGAGGACAGAAAAGCCAGCATTGCCGAAGGTGTTGGCACTCATAAAGCTCCGCAGCCCCCGCAGTGCCCGATAGGCCCCCGGGCACCGGCGGCAGTTGCTGGGTTGGCACCGGCCTGCTTGGTACAGCAGGAGCTGGTAGCACCCGGGGGCCAGGGGTGGGGACCAGCCCCGAGGCAAAGGAGTAGTCCCTGAGAAGTCCCAGCTCACAGCCCCAAAGTCCCGCAAAATGGCAGGGAAGCTGCTCTCTAGGAGCTCCACGTCATGCCGCTGGGCATCCCGTGGCACAAAGGGGGCTGAGGGCAGGTCCGGCAAGAAAAGCAGGCCTGGGCGCTGAATGCCCAGGACCCCTGGCCCTCCCCCAGGGCCTGGGCCACCTTGAGCTGCCCGCCTCACCCTACCCATGCCAGCCCAGGAGTACCGCCTGGCGTAGGCCCGCAGGCGACGGCTCACTAGGCCTTCAGCCCTGGGTCCTTCCCCAGGCTCCCCAGATCTCCCTGGGCTTGACCTGCCAGTCTCAGAGCACCCCCTAGGCCCTCCACTGACACTCCCAGCCTGACTCCCAGCCCCCAGAGCTTGCATGTCTTGGGAGCCCAGGCGGTAACAGTACCAGAGGAAAAGAGAAGTGAGGGCTCCAAGGAGCAGGGTGAGGGCTGAGGAGGCCAAGGGCAATGGCCATGCAGGCATGATAGGCAGGGAGGCCCTGGCCAGGAGGCCCGGGGCATCTTCCAGACCCCAGTTCCCCTGTCCCCCCAGTTCTCCACTGTTACCCTCTGTGGCTGCTCCCAGGTTACCCTCTGGGCTGTTTCCCCTCCACATTTCCCACTCTGGGTTCTCTCCCCTCTGAGGTCTTCTCTTCACGTCAGTGTATCTCCCTCTTTCTCACCTCCTTCAAGTACCTCCCAACCCTCCTTTCTCTTTCTTTCCTTCTATCTCTCTCCCCTTCTACCTCTTTCTCCTTCAACTCTCTCTTCTTTCTACCCACCCCCTCTCCTTTTTCCTTCCGGCTGTTTCTCTCCCTCAGCCTCTCCTTTCTCCACCCTTTCAGTCTTCCCCTCTCCTTTCTTCTCTCCTCCCTCTCCTCCCCGCCCCTCTTCTAGCTCCCCCTCCCTTCCCTCTAGCCAGTTCCTACCCTACCTGGACCCGTAGCCCCGAGAGGCCGCAACCAGTTGTCCTCCGCAGCGGCTTCTCTCTCTCCTTCCAACCCCTTCTCCCCTTCTGCCCTTCCTTCTCCCTCGACCCGACCCGCTGGTCTCCTCTTTCTCTCTTTCTCTCTTTCTCTCTCTCTCTGACTCTCTCTCTCTTTCCCCCTCCCTCCCTCTCTCCTACTCGTTCCTTCCTTGGCTCCCACTCACCCTGACGTCACCCCTCCCCACAGTCATCTCAGCTTAGCTACCCCCCGCCCCCACCCAGTGGCAGTCGCATCTTAGCCGGCGTGGGGGGGTTCGTCTCCGGATTTGCCTCCACTCCCCGCCCCGACAGGGCGCCACGTGGGGCACAGGGGACACTGTGCCAACCTCCAGCAGCCCCGCAATGCGGGGGAAAGAAGGGGCGGGGACTGAGGGAGGGGCGTGGCAAGACAAGGGGCGGGGCGAGCGCGCAGACTGGTGCACAGGGCCCGCGCTCGCGGACTGAGGACCGGGACACTGCGGCCAGTCCGTCTGTCTGCTGATCCCTTGACCAGTCGGCCTGTGACTCCCCTCCCCACTCCGCCTCCGCTAGAGCCAGCCTCCCCCACCCCCGGGAGCCTGATTGATAGTGAGGGCGGCTTCAGCCAATCGTCCGCGGCGCGGGGGGCCGGGCCGCTCCTGCGGGGCCGGGGAGAGCTGTCCGCGGCTGGCGGTGCTGAAAAGGGCGCCCCAGAGGCGTTGTGAGGGAGGCCAGGAGAAAAAAAGCAAAGTTGAAGCCTCCTGGCAGCTGGCCGGGGTCATGTATGTAAGGCAAGAGGTCTCTCCCCCCTAGATCCTGGCCTGTCGCCCCTTCGACTTCTCATAAACGTGGAAACTTGTCATTCTCCTGGAGGAGGGGAAACCCCGTTTCACATGAGCTGTAAAAGGGAAAGGGAAGTCCTGTGGGGGGGGGGGGGTGTCTGGTTGTGGGCAGGGGGCATATTGGGGAGCTAAGCAAGCGTGAACCCAGCTGTGCCGCCCCTCGGCACCCTGGGAGGAGGAGATTCAGATTCCAGATGTGCTGAAAAGGCTGGGGGAAGGGGTTGTAATTACTGCAAGGACCAGAGTTTCCTTTGCCTCCCCTAGGGGACGCGGGAGTGAGGATTACGGTCTGGCTCATGTGGTCCCTCCTTCCTCCATCTGCACTTCCTCCTTCTCCCTCCCCCACTGTCGCCCCCAAATAAATCCCAGGCCCCTCCCTTCGCCCGTCCCCAGGATCTGACGTGGGCTCGACACCTTTCTCAGCTTCTCCCTCCCGCAGCTCCAGTGCCCGAGCTTCGGCTCTCCAGGTTCCGCAACCCCCTCCCCTCCCCTCCCCACCAAGCCCCGCTAGAGCACAGCAGGAACTCTCCCGATCCTCGACCCCACCCTAGACCCCCAGAAGCTGTCTTGCCTTTCCCCACTCCCCCAGCTTAGGATCCAGCTAGCTCGGTAGACCCAGGCATCCGAGCGTGTGGGTAATCCAGGCGACCCTGCCCTTTCGGCTTCCTCGGTCCCACCCCCTCCAGCCGGAGCCGCGCCCCCTCTCCCACAGACCCGATAGCGGAGGACAGAGAAGATTGGGCAAGGAGGGGTGGAATCCAGGCCACCCCCAGCCCAATTCTGCCCCTCCATCCCAAGAAGCAGAGAAATGGTCTTCCTTGCTAACTGCTAGCAGGGAAAAAGAAATTAAAGGGAAATATAAAAGGAGACGGAGGAAAGGTGACAGCTAGATTATTTAGGAGAGGCGCAGAGGAGAGAAATCGGTGTGAGTCGCCATGGGGACTCCTAGGGTCCAGCACACGCCGCCTCCCCAGCTGCTGTTCCTAATTCTGCTGAGCTGTCCCTGGATTCAGGGTAAGGACATGGGAGTGTGGGGGTAGGCCCTGGGAAGGTCCTCAACTGGATCCTCTACCATCCTTTCTCTGAACATTCTGGGCTTCCCTAGCTTCTGGAGGGGCGCGGGGGGGGGGGCGGGGGATGGGGTACAGCTGACGGGGAAGGGGTAAGCCAGGGTTTTCTGGCTTGTGCCCAGAGCCCTAATCCACAATACTGAGAAGGTGGGGAAATGAACAAGGGGAGCTTTTACCAGCATCTCAGGGGTTAAATCCAGAAAGAAGGGCTGGGGAAGTTGGGGGGATGTCTGCGGAGGCGGCAGAAGCTTGCAGGGTACCTGGGTGGGAGATGGAGGTGCTGGGAGAGATGCCAGGCACTGCACACGCAAGTGTTCTTGGACGTATGGACAAAGACAGATGAACAGAGGCAGTGCTCAGAGACCAGATATTCAGTCCTCTACTCTGACCCCTCGCCAGACTCCAGGGAAGCAGGCAAAGACTGCAGAGAATGAGGGAGGGAGGGAGGGAGGGAGGGAGGGAGGGAGGGAGAGAAAGAGAGAGAGAGAAACCACACTGCAGAGATAGAAACCCAGGGAGAAAGCTGGGCATCGCAGGAGCAAGGGCTGGGAGGTGCTGCCAGACCCTCGGAGGAGCTCCTGGGTTGGAGGAAGAGCACTATCGAGCGGAAAAGGAAGGTAGCACAGTGGCCCCTCTCCACTCTGCTGGCGCTGTCCAGGGTTCATAAGAGCCAAGATGCTCACCAAAGGTCCACACAGCCTGGGGGGTGGGGTGGGGTTTGGGGGGCTGGGGGAGGGGAGAAAGGTGTAGTAGAAGTGCCAGGGGCAGCTGGGAGCCCCTCCTCCAATCTTGGCTCTCAGCCCAGTCTGGGACCCTCTGAGCTCCTGCAGGCCCAGCTGACTGAGGAGGGAGGAAGAGCTCTGGGAAAGATCTTTCCGAAGAAGGAAGGAGTGTGGGGCAGTGGAAAGGCTCACACCACTTCATCTCCTAGGTCTGCCCCTGAAGGAAGAAGAGGCACTGCCAGAGCCTGGAAGTGAGGCCCCCACGGTAGCCTCTGAGGCTTTGGCCGAGCTGCTCCATGGGGCCCTGCTGAGGAGGGGTCCAGAGATGGGCTACCTGCCGGGTGAGGCCCCCAAAGTGGCAGTAGTGCCACAGAGGAAAGGTCATTAACTTAGGGGAGATGGGGACTCAAGCCAGTGAGAGAGATGGTTAGTGAGTCAAAACGGCAGAGAGAACCAGGGCAACTGAGACAGAATGATCAAGAGACAGAGCCAGACAGAAAAACAGACCATCAGAGAGAAAGACAGATGGAAACTCAGAGAACCAGAGTCTGAGGAATAGGGGGGAGACAAAAAGAGGGAGAAGTGCAGAGAGTAGCAGATTTAGAATCATAAAATCAGAGAGCCATAAGAAAGAATACTAAGCAGAGAAGAGTTCCAGAGAGAGCACAAGAGAGAAAGAGGAGAGAGAAGGGGACACATAGGAAAGGGAGCCGGATCTGAACCTGGAAGCATGGAGAGGCTCAAGGAGACGGTCAGAGTGGAAGGGCCTGGGTAGAGAGGTGGAGAGGGGTGGGGGAGTCAGGCTGTGGAAGCCTTGGGAGGAGGTGCAGAGTTCGGGTGCGGAAGGGAGAGGTGGGGAGCCTGCACCTTGTGGGGGAGGTGTTTTGGGTTCAGTGGGGGTGCCCCCAGTTTCCCTCAGCCCTGCTCCCCTCCCACGGCCCACCAATTTGCTCCTTCTGCGCCCTGATTTTCCTTGCACTGTCCCAGGATCTGATCCAGACCCCACACTAGCCACCCCTCCAGCCGGCCAGACTCTTGCAGCGCCCTCCCTGCCACGGGCCACTGAGCCAGGAACGGGGCCTCTGACTACGGCCGTAACCCCTAAAGGGGGCAGAGGGGCAGGCCCCACCGCACCAGAGCTGCTGACCCCGCCCCCCGGAACTACGGCCCCGCCCCTTCCTGGCCCCGCCTCACCAGGCCCGCCCCTTGGGCCTGAGGGAGGAGAGGAGGAGACCACGACCACCATCATCACCACGACAACTGTTACCACCACGGTGACCAGCCCGGGTAAGGCAAGGCGTTTGAAAGGAGATGGGGATAGTGTGCAGGAGCACGAGTGTGGGAGAGAATGGGGGATGCAGGGGGAGAGGCGGCTGGAAACAAATGGAGGAAGGGGTCTGGGTATAGGTGGGAGGGGGGCTTCTGCTCAATAATAAAGGCTGGCATTTGTCTCCCCTTGCTGTATACCAGCACCGTCCTATGCATTTTATCTCTATTATAGTTGGGGAAGGGAGTTGTGGGCACGGGTGGGTGAGGGAGCAGCAGCTTAAGATGGTGAGGAGTGCTGGGGACAAGACAGGTGAGGGCCACCAGAATTGCTTGCAGGGAGGGCAAGAACACAGGGATCCACTCAACTCTAGCCACTTGTGTCTCTTTAGTTCTGTGTAATAACAACATCTCTGAGGGCGAAGGGCATGTTGAGTCTCCAGATTTGGGGAGTGCAGCCAGCCGCACCGCGGGGCTCCTGGACTGCACCTACAGCATTCACGTCTACCCTGGCTACGGCATTGAGATCCAGGTAACTGGACTTTGAAGCCCCCAAGCCCTTTCCTCTGGGCCCAGGTGTGTGCGCAGGTTTGGTCTGGGAAACAGAGAAGCTGTTTTTTGACTCAAATGTGTCTGTTTTCTAAGGATCTCAAAGACTCTCCTGGAGTTCTATGATTTGGCCAAAGTGAGGGTGGTGTTTTGGGTTGTCAAATATGGGGTAAAGGAAGGCAAAGGGTGGGGACTTAGGGGTCACCTATCCTGACTGCCCTGTCCTGGGGGATCTGGGTTTGGCTCTTTAGGTGCAGACGCTGAACCTGTCTCGGGAGGAAGAACTCCTGGTGCTGGCTGGCGGGGGGTCCCCGGGCCTGGACCCCCGACTCCTGGCCAACTCCTCCATGCTGGGAGAAGGACAGGTCCTTCGGAGTCCAACCAACCGCCTGCTCCTGCACTTCCAGAGCCCACGGGTCCCAAGGGGCGGTGGCTTCAGGATCCACTATCAGGGTGAGGAGTCTGGGGTGCTGGTGGAAGGGCAGGGGACACAGTGGCCCAGGGATATCCCTGGGAGGCTTCTAGGGCCAGGGAGATGTCAGGGGCTTTTCTCCTGGCTAGGATCCTGGAGGGCAGGGCTCTCAGAGAAGATCTATACACACTTATTTCATGCACTCACAGACGTGTGTCTGGGTGTGCAAACATCCTAGTGGCAGTTCATCCATTCACTTGACAAATGTTTATTGAGCACCCATTTCATATTGGCCCTGTGTTGTCTTTGGGGAGAGGAATGAACAAGCCAGATGTAAATCTTCAAGGAACTCAGAATCTAGGTAAAGAGATGGACAAGTAACCAGGATGATTATAATTCAGTGAGATAAGGACCTCTATCCCCATGATGAAGGGACACCTTCTTGGACGATGTAACTAAGCTGGGACCTGAAAAGACGAACTACTAGGAGAAGTGGGGGGGGGGGGGAGAAAGAGGAAGGCAGGCATCCAGATGGATGAAAAAGAATGATCCCCTTAAGGAGTTGAAGTAATTCAGCATGGAAGAGAGAATTGTCCTAGCTTTGTGGCCTGGGGTGAGTACTTAACCTTCTCATGCCTCACTGTCCCATCTGAAAAATGGGGATCATGATGCTTAGCTCATGGTAGTATTAGGAAGACCAAATTAATGAATACATGTCAAGTGCTTAAAATAGTGTCTGGTACGCAGTGAGAGCTCAGAAATGTCAGTCACTGCTATAGAAGAGCCCAGAAAGTGGTAGGAGAGACTATAAGAGACCAGACTGGGAAGTAGGTTGGATTCAGAGCGTGAAGGGCCTTATCAGCTTCAGTAAGGAGTACAGACTATTTTATCCCACAAGGGATGTGGAGACATTTTGGAATGTTTTAAGCAAGATAGTGACAGCCTCAGATTTGTGACCTAGAAAAATCCTACTGACTTTGGGCGGTGTAGGAGGGGATTGTATCATATCCATGCACAACTGCATTCATGAGCACCACCCACAGACAATCTACACACACACGTGTACATGCGTACTCACCTGTGTGTACAGGAACCTTTCCACAGTGCAAGCATATGTTCTAGCACACATGTGTGCATGAGGCCAGGAGCCCAGCCCACTATCCCATTCTAGACACGCTGCCATCTCCAAAGTCCCTTCCTGTGCTCCTCAGAAACAGATAGGGAGCTGTGTTTGGGACCAATATCTCCTCATGGCCTTACTTGTCCCTTGTAGGTTCTGCTGATCCCAGATCCCTTGTGGGCCTTATTTAGGACACATACAACCTGTATCCCTTCCTCACACTCTTTCCAGCTTCTGCTTAGGTCTATACTTGGGCTCCAGGAACTCCTATGTGCAAGTGGAGAGACCTATTTGTGGAGGGGCCTATGAGTTGGGGACCTCATAATGGGAGGTCAGATTGGCAGGGAGCAAAGTCAAGCCTGAGGACCTAGGGCCGAGGGCTGGACTTCCAATTTTACAAAATGGCTCCCTGCTGGCTCCCTTAAACAGCCACTTCCCTAGGGCACTGAAAATAGGACTCTTTAGACAAAGTGGAACATTTGGGGAAGCAGAGCTATTGCATAAATTGGCCTTCATTACCTACCTCGGGCTTCCCTGCTTTGCGGCTTCTCCGGGCACCTTTGGGATCCCAAGCCCTGTTTAAACCCTCCCCACTCTGCCCTCGCTGGGGCCTCTAGTCCAGAGCGGCCTCATTAGCTTCTCTGAAAGGCCAAAGGCTCCATCACAGCTCTCCCTGAGCCCAGCAAATGTTCGCATTTATAAAACCCTTATGCTGGCTATTTCATTTTCTTCTTGCGGCACCCCCGCATGTGGTCATTGGCCACTCTGCCTCTGAGAGGAAGAAAGGCTTTCTGGATTGCTAAGCACCCCCGCAAGGACACTGCAGAGCGGAAGTCAGATCCTCAGCCCTGACTCCCAGTCATTCATTAACTGAGACTGAGGGACAAGTGATTTTCTGCACACTTCCTATGTGTGAGGTGCTTTGTGTGTTTCTTTCCTTTAACTAGAGGGTCAGTCGTCAATGATTGGAATTACTACTGCTATTTAAGGGTGACAGGTCCTGGAGGTGACATCACCCTCAAGATCTTACAGTGAATAAGTCATGGAGCTAGAAATGGAAGTCAGCTTTACCCAGCTCCCAATCCAGGGTTCTTTTATACTGTTCCATACCACCTCTTGGCTGCATTGATCGATCAGTTAGGCTAGGCTTTTGGGAGACAAAATAAATAAGGCCTCATTCAGTCTCACCATGGCAATAGCAGTTAATGTGATGATATAAGTATGCATGCACATGTGTAAAGGCAAGAAAGAAACGGACACTATTGGAAAGGGAGGGGTCAGGAAGACTTCCTGGAAGAAGAGGTAGTACTTAAGGTACTCCTTGAAAGATGAAAAAGAGGCAGGGGAAAGGGCCTTGCCAGTAGGGGAAATGATGTGATAAAATATGAAGTCACAAAACTACATTGTGTAGGATAACTGGGTTGCAGGTGCTCAGGACTGAAGCAGGAAGTGTTGGGCTGGATGCAGCTGTGGAAGGGGCTTGAATGTTGATCCAAAGCATTTGGACTTGATTCCGTTGGTCTTGGAGAGCCATCAAGAGGCTAATATTTATTTAAGCCACTGTGTTCTAGAAGGTTTTTGGGTCTATCCAGTAGGCTGAGGACTCCCAAAAGACAAGGCTTGGGTCTTTTTCACCCCTCTGTGCCCAGCACCCAGCCAAGGAAATGCTTGCTGAACTTTAAAATAGGGAGACCAGGTCTCTGACAGAATCACTCAGGGCTGGAGAGTCCGCAAAAGCAAAGGCCTAGGCAAGCTGGTACCTCCCAAGCATGGTTCCCCAGAGCCTACCCCTCCTACAGAGACCCAGATTTGGCGCACATCCTCTAGGAAGCTCTTATTGGTGAACTCTGTCCGGTCTGAAACAGACACTCAGAACTGTGTCAGCACCAAATTTAGAGTCCATTGTCTACCACCAAGTCTCCTCTCTTTCTTCTGTTTTCTTTCTTCTTTCTTTCTTTCTTTCTTTCTTTCTTTCTTTCTTTCTTTCTTTCTTTCTTTCTTTCTCTTTTTCTTTCTTTCTTTCTTTTTCTTTCTTTCTTTCTTTCTTTCTTTTGTTCTTTATTTTTCTTTCTTTTTCTCTTTCTTTCTCTTTCTTTCTTTCTTTCTTTCTTTCTTTCTTTCTTTCTTTCCTTCTCTACTTATTTAAGTAATCTATACACCGAATATGGGGCTCAAACACATGACCCTGAGATCAAGAGTCCCATGTTCTTCCTATTAAGCCAGGAGTCCCCTAAGTTACTTTCTATTTATTTATTTAATCTCTTGTGATTCCACAAGAATTTCAGGAGGCTTTCAAAAAAAGAATGCAGCAAAATTAAATAAAACAAAAAGGGGGATCCCTGGGTGGCGCAGCGGTTTGGCGCCTGCCTTTGGCCCAGGGCGCGATCCTGGAGACCCGGGATCGAATCCCACATCAGGCTCCCGGTACATGGAGCCTGCTTCTCCCTCCGCCTGTGTCTCTGCCTCTCTCTCTCTCTCTGTGACTATCATAAATAAATAAAAAAAAATTAAAAAAAAATTAAAAAAAAACAAAAAGAAAATCAGTACCAGGTAGTGCTTATTATTAAAGATGAAAAAAATAGAATGTAGATGGCCAAGCCATCGTTACTAGGGACAAGCCTTAATTTGGTTCCGAGCTTCTTAGAAGCCAGCACAAAAAGAGAGATCACAAAGTTCTTACTGCAAGAAAGGAGAAGAGAAACCAGTTCCTTGAGGAAAGCAAAGCCTTTCTAAGCTCTTCACCTTCCCTGGGAATTCATTTAGGGGGCACTGACGATTAAGGTCTACAATGACAAGATGGTCACAGTTCCTAAAGGAGTTTCATGTGGCTCCTCTGGGTGAAAGCTGAGGGTGTACTCCCACCAGGCACCAAAGGGGAAGTGTGTGTGTGTGTGTGTGTGTGTGTGTAAGGGAGAAAACACTGGGAGGCACCAATTGCTAGATCTGGAAAATGGATCATAGCCTTACTCTGGCTACCTCAGAAGCACTGCATGAACTCATTTTAGAAGCTGAGCAAGCTTTGCAAATACTATTTGTTATTCTTAGAGCTGGATGGGTTCACAGTGGTCAACTGACTTGCCTGAGGTCACACAGCAAATGAGTGCTAAAGTCAGAATTTCTTTGAGTCTCAGATAATTCATCTATAAAATGGAGGCCAGGGATCCCTGGGTGGCGCAGCGGTTTGGCGCCTGCGTTTGGCCCAGGGCGCGATCCTGGAGACCCCGGATCGAATCCCAAGTCGGGCTCCGGTGCATGGAGCCTGCTTCTCCCTCTGCCTATGTCTCTGCATCTCTCTCTCTCTCTCTGTGACTATCATAAATTTAAAAAAATTAAATTAAATTAAATTAAAATGGAGGCCAAAGTGGATAGATTACAAAGATTAGGGGAAGGCGCCTGGGTGGCTCAGCCAGTTAAGCACCTGCCTTCAGCTCAGGTCATGATCCCAGGATCCTGGGATCCAGTCCCTCGTTCAGCTCCCGGCCCAGCGGGCAGTCTGCTTCTTCCTCTCCCTCTGCCCCCTATTTGTGCGCTCCTGCTCTCTTTCTCTCTCTCTCTCTCTCTCTCTCAAATAAATGAAATCTTTATTTATTTTTTATTTATTTATGATAGTCACAGAGAGAGAGAGAGAGAGAGGCAGAGACACAGGCAGAGGGAGAAGCAGGCTCCATGCATCGGGAGCCTGACGTGGGATTCGATCCCGGGTCTCCAGGATCGCGCCCTGGGCCAAAGGCAGGCGCCAAACCGCTGCGCCACTCAGGGATCCCTAAATGAAATCTTTAAATTAAAAAACAAAACAAAGATTAGGGGAGAAAGGGATATTGAAATGACCTCTTTGTGAGACAAAGTGCCCATGTGAGAAGTCCAGTATGGACAAGTCTGTGCCACCAAGGGGGACCTGGGAAGAGGAAAAGAAGTACTAGGGGATTGGTGAGAGAGGTTAGCGTGGGAAGACAAATCCTCCTCCTCCCTGCTCTACCCGATCCAGCCTACCTCCTGAGCTGCGGCTTCCCTCCCCGGCCTGCCCATGGGGACGTGAGTGTGACAGACCTGCACCCTGGGGGCACTGCCACCTTCCACTGTGATTCGGGCTACCAGCTGCAGGGGGAGGAGACCCTTACCTGCCTCAATGGCACCCGACCAGCCTGGAGCGGTGAACCCCCCAGCTGCATGGGTGAGTCTCCTGCACGATAGGTGGGGCTTCTGTCCTGGGAGCCCCATTGGGAGGGTACTATATTGGGGATCTCCATCTTTAGGAAACACCCATCTTCAAGGGGGTTCTGCCCAAAAGAGTCCCTATCCTGATGTCTCCACCTGGAGCTCTTTACACTAAAGGTCTCTGCCCTTGGAGAATCCCCATCCTTGGTGGGGAGGTGTCTCTATCTGGGGATGTCCTACCTACAGGTTTTCCATCAGGGGAGTCTCACTCTGGAGGTCTCTTCTTTTGGAGACTCCTCATCCTTGAGGAAACCATTCTTGAGGTCCAAATCTAGACGAACTCTATCTTGGTGAATCTTCATCCTGGGGATTCCATCTTGGAAGATTTTCTGTTTGAGGGAAAATTTTCAATTTTGGGGATCCCTCATAACTCCCCATGCTGTAGTGTCCACATCTGGGGAGTGTTCATATTAGCAGAATGGGGGTGTCCTTTCTGGGGTTTTTCTATTCTAGGGCTGCTTCCCTACCTGGGTGGTGGCCATAGATAAGGTCCTATCCTCTAAGGGGAGTGTACAGGGCAGAGACCACTCTGAGGCCAGGTCCCAACAAAAGGTGTTGGATGTAACAGCTCTGAAGACAGGACAAGTCACCTTAACATGTCCCCCCTCTGTCCACAGCATCCTGTGGTGGCACCATCCACAATGCTACATTGGGCCGCATCGTGTCCCCTGAGCCTGGGGGAGCAGCTGGGCCCAACCTTACCTGCCGTTGGGTCATTGAAGCAGCTGAGGGACGCCGGCTTCACCTGCACTTTGAGAGGGTCTCACTGGATGAGGACAATGACCGGTGAGGATCTGGGCCTGGGGTCAGAGGTCCCCACCTCTGGGAAATAGGAAGGCTGCAGTGGGGATTCAGACAGATCTGGGGTGGGTCCCAGTTAAAATTTGTGTCAAACACAGATTAGTCCTTCCCCTTTCCTAGGTGGTATAGCTGTGCCAACTTAGACAAATCACTGAACATGTCTGTGCCTCAGCTTCCTCTTTAGTAGAATGGAAATAATAGGACCTCCTTCCGAAGGCTTCTGTGAGGATAAATGTGTTAAGATATGTGAAGTGCTTAGAAGGGTGCCTGGCACACAATGAGCCCTGTAAATGTGTTTGTCATCATCATCTTCACCGGTACCACTCTTACCCAACAAACTGCCACCTTGGCTCTGCCACTGGTTGCTCTGTGACGTTGGGCAGGCTACTCTTTCTGGGCCTTAATTTCCTCAATTATAAAATCAGGGGTAATAAATCATACTGACTCAAGGGCTCTTGTGAAAAGCAAATGAGATAAAAACATGTGAAGGCTTAGAGTACATGGCATATAGTCAATGCTTGAAAATAATGAAAATAATAGCTGTGAGCGCAGGAGGTAAAGCAGCTTCTGAGGGGAAACTGAGCTCCCAGTCACCCTTCTGTCCATCCCAGGCTGATGGTGCGCTCGGGTGGCAGTCCCCTCTCCCCAGTCATCTATGACTCAGACATGGATGATGTCCCAGAGCGGGGTCTCATCAGTGATGCCCAGTCCCTCTATGTGGAGCTGCTTTCAGAGACACCTGCTAATCCTCTGCTGCTAAGCCTCAGATTTGAAGGTAAGTGTTCTCCCCTTCGGGACCCCAACTCCTGCACTTTCCCCTCTGGCTGATGGCCCAGTATGGTCACAAGTACATATTCTGTCCCTGCTCATCTCTGTGTTTGGATTTCTGGAACATAACTTTCTCCCCACTGCAAAACTGTAAGAATCCACTCCTATGGATGCCTTATAATTCCTGAGGTGGCTTCTCCTGCTTAAGAGTCACGTGTGGCTAGATCCAGGTACACAGCCAAGAGACCAGGCATCTTAATGTCTCAGTGCTTTTCTCTATGAGTTGGCTTCATTGTCAGTCAGGCTCTCAGTCTGTGGTGTGTATCTAGACTGAAGTACCACCAACGTAGTAAGTCTATCAGAAAGAGAAAGCATACCACTTTCCTAAGAGCTTCAGCAAAAATGCCAGGAAGCACTCTCATTTCCCTGGCTTAGGCCATGTGTCTACACCTGGGCCAATCACTGAAACCAGGAGCAGGTGGTGTTATGACTGGCAGGGTCACATCACATGAGCATCCATAGTTGGGCCCAACTGGACCTCATAGACTGAGGGGTGAAGCATGGGTCCCAAAATGAAAGTAGGAGTGCTGTGAACAGAAGACAGGAGACTAGATGCTGGACAAATAGAAACAAGGAAGACCGTGATCATGGGAGCATTTGAGCTGGACAGAGAGAATTTTATTTATTTTATTTTATTTTATTTTATTTTATTTTATTTTATTTTATCTTATTTATTTTTTTAGAGAGAGAAAGAGAGAGGGATGGGCAGAGGGGTAGAAGGAGGGAGAGAATCCCAAGCAGACTCTACACCCAGTACAGAGTCTGACATGGGCCTTGATCTCAAAACCCTGAGACCATCACCTGTGCAGAAATCGAGAGTCGGACCCTTAACCAACTGAACCACTCAGATGCCCCTAGGATAGAGAGAATTTGAAAAGAGGGAGATTAGGGATGAGCATCTCAGGTAAATGGAACAGTGTGAGCAACAGTAAAGAGGTAGAGAAAGGCCTGATATGTTTGGGAAACAGAATTTCAACGTGACTGGAGCAGAGGATTTGTGCAAGCAGTTGCAGGAGAGAAACAAAGAAAGTGAAATGCTCAGAGATGGGAGGGGCTGGTTTCTGGTGTGAATCAAGGGAGCAATGGATTTGGTGCTGGGCCCTGATGGATGCATGGGATTTGGGCATGACACCTCATCAGGTTAAGGAACTGTGAACTAAAACAGCAGATCTGAAAAATAAATTGTCTATTAGATTTGAAAATGTGGAGAATTCCACATTTTCCTCAAACAGGTTTGAGGTCTGCCTCCCTACTTGTGGGCCATGGCTGCTCCATGAGCTCCAGATTCCTCTCCACAGATAGTTTTGCAGCTCAGATATGATCATGTGGGCAAAAACTAAAATGCTCTCCAAATGTTCATTTTTGCTGAGTTAGTCTAAAGTCAAAATTGAGTAGCTTCTGCATTCGCTGCACTTTTGGATTCTAGCCACAGCATGGATAATCAAGGGTGATCAGAATCTTATTTTTTTTTCCTTTTTTTTTTTAAATTTGTATTTATTCATGAGAGACACAGAGAGAGAGAGAGGCAGAGACACAGGCAGACGGAGAAGCAGGCTCCATGCACGGAGCCCAATGTGGGACTCGATCCCAGGTCTCCAGGATCAGGCCCTGGGCCAAAGACAGCACTAAACCGCTGAGCCACCCGGGCTGCCCTTTTTTTTCCCTTTTAGATTTATTTATGGGGTGCATGGGTGGCTCGATTGGTTAACTGGCCAATCTTGGTTTCGGCTCAGGTCATGATCTCAGGGAGAGATCATGTGAGATTGAGCCCCTCAGCGGGCTCTGTGCTCATCAGGGAATCTGCTCCAGATTTTCCCTCTCTTCCTCTCCCTCTGCCCCACACCCCCACACTCTCTCTCTAAGATTATTTATTGCCCATCTGTTATTTTTGAGAAGAGAACTGCCATGTCACCTGCATGAGCCAGTTTTCCAAAGGCACCCTTTCCCCTCACTCCTGCTTGGTTTCCAAAACAAAATGTCTCTTGCTGGCAATCGAGCAATCTGAGTTTGAGACCTGATTCTGCCCCGGCCCTACTGTGTGATGTTGGGCAAGTTACTTTCTGTCTGTGGAACTCAGTTTCCTCATCCGTAGAATGGGGGCTGGGATTTGACTAGCCTAGGGGTTTCCCTCCAGAGGCCAAGAAGGTAACATCAATATGTGAGAAGTGTTAGAGTTTGGGGGAGATTGGAGAATGAAAGCTAAGCCTAAAGTCATCCCATTTTAAACAGCCCACACGAGTGGCCAAACGACACTTGAATTCAGCCCATGTCCCCAGTCTGAGATCCCCTGAGGCCTGTCCTGATGCTTTTTTTCTGTGACTCACTCCTCCTCTAGCCTTTGAAGAAGATCGCTGCTTTGCTCCCTTCCTGGCACATGGCAATGTCACCACCACAGACCCTGAGTACCGCCCAGGGGCGCTGGCCACCTTCTCGTGCCTCCCAGGATATGCCCTGGAGCCCCCTGGCCCCCCAAATGCCATCGAATGTGTGGATCCCACAGAACCCCACTGGAATGACACAGAGCCAGCCTGTAAGGGTGAGCCCTTCACATTCCCAGGAGGTCCCTCTGTCTGCAGACTACCCCTGAGCTGGGGCTCTTAGGAAGGCCATTCAGAAAGAAGACTTGCATATTCAAGTCCTTTAAATCCAGGCCTTGGGTAAATTTTTGTCCCTTTCAGATACAGTTTTCATAGCTGAATAATTGGTGGATTTGTTACAGAATTTAGGGGTCATGACCCAAACATCTTGGAGAGCTCTAACTGGAGCTAAATCATGGGATAGGGGTAATGCACAAGCTGGAGAGTGAGTGGGGTTAGGTGACAGCAGGGTGGGGGGATTGGACACAATGGGACTAGGTACGGCAAGAAACAGGTGGGTAAGAGATAATAGGGAGCCTGTGAGGTGGTCCAGTGCACACGACTGGAAATGGTGAGGCCCTTGGTAAAATGAAGACTGAGTTCTGAATCTGCTCCCCCCTCTACCCCAGCCATGTGTGGAGGGGAGCTGTCAGAGGCGGCTGGTGTAGTCCTCTCTCCTGACTGGCCCCAGAGCTATAGCCCAGGCCAGGACTGTGTGTGGGGCCTGCACGTCCAGGAAGAGAAGCGCATCTTGCTCCAAGTGGAGATGTAAGTTCTGGTGCTACCAGGGATGCAATGGGTTCAGGCTCAGTGAAGTGTGGTATAACAACACCTGACCGGACACTGTGAGCCTGGCTGGCAACTAACTGTTCAGGATGGGGGTGTGGGTTGTCTGGTCGACCTAGCTACAAATCACTATTGGCCAGGTGACTAGACAGGGACATGGGTAATGGACCCTTCTGCAGGGGCTATAGTGCAAAGGGGCATCTGGCCCAGTGTCTCTCACTCTTTGGCTGTTTCTGAGGCTGCCCCTGGAATGGTTTCCAGGAGTGCTAGCCCAGACTAGGGCCTAGTCACCAGCGTGCAAGGTGGTGGTGGATATGGGGAGAAGCCAGTGAGAAGATTTGGTATGAGGTGGTCATGTGACCTAGCGGACTAAGTAGGAGGACACTCAGGGGCTTGGAGTTGGGCTGGTGGTAAAAGAGCATGGCCTGTGATTGGTCAGAGCTGGACTTGACCAAGACTGTGCATCCTTTGGTATTGAAGGAGGGACCAGAGAGTGCGAGGGGCTCCTAAGGAGTTGGACTAAGAATTGGGAAGTGGGAACTGGGAAGAGCCACAGAACAAGTGGAACCTGGAGTGGCTACACAGAGAAGCCCATAATTGGTCGAAGGGCAGCCGGACCTGGGATGGGGAAATGTGGGCAGGGCTGGAGAGTAGGTAGGGTTACTAATGAACAGAGTTAGGGCCTGGGCAGAACTGCATAGGAGGGCCGATCTTGTAACCCAGCCCGCATATCTGGTTCCACTCCCTGCAGCCTGAACGTGCGTGAAGGGGACATGCTGACACTGTTCGACGGGGACGGTCCCAGCGCCCGAGTCCTGGCCCAGCTACGGGGACCTCAGCCGCGCCGCCGCCTCCTCTCTTCCGGGCCCGACCTCACGCTGCAGTTCCAGGCACCGCCAGGGCCGCCAAACCCGGGCCTGGGGCAGGGTTTTGTGTTGCATTTCAAAGGTACAGAGGTCTAGGGTCCAGAAATGGCCGGGGGTCTGGCAGGCCGGAGATCCCGGGAGAAGCGCGGCCCCCTAAGGCTGGAAGGGCGCCCTGAGTCCGTTGCAGGGCAGCCTCCGAACTCGCGGTCTCTCCCCTGCAGAGGTGCCGAGGAATGACACGTGCCCTGAGCTGCCACCTCCAGAGTGGGGCTGGAGGACCGCTTCCCATGGGGACCTGATCCGGGGCACGGTGCTTACTTACCAGTGCGAACCTGGCTACGAGCTGCTGGGCTCCGACATTCTCACCTGCCAGTGGGACCTGTCCTGGAGCGCGGCGCCGCCCGCCTGCCAAAAGAGTGAGCCCGGGGCCCGCCCAGGTCTCTCATGGCCCCGCCCCTGCCCGTCGGGGGTCCGCCGCTCCACTTGGGCCCCTCCCATCCTCCCTCCGTCCAGCTTCTGTCTCTTTGCTCCTACCCCTGAGGATCCCGGCCGAATTTCATCCCTTCGCTCTGCATTTGCCTGGATCTCACTCAGGCCTCGTACCCTTTGGCATCCTCTCCTCCCCGGTGTCCCGAAACGGTCCCCTCCGGACCTCTCTGGAGCGCTGTTCTGGGCTCCGGCCCAGGGTCCTCTGGGTCCCACCTTACCTTCTCGTGGCCCCGCCCCCGCCTCCTCCTGGCCCCGCTTCCTTCGCGTCAGAGTCCCCTCCCTAGGTCCCGCCCCGTCAACTCGGCTCCCCTATCCGGCTTCTGGGCCAGGCTCCTGTCCCTCAGTCTCCTACCCTTAACGTTACGGAGAGTCGCTTTGCTGGGGCCTTGGCTGGTCAGAGAACTTGGTTTATTTTATTTTATTTTATTTTATTTTATTTTATTTTATTTTATTTTATTTTTTTATTTTTTAAGATTTTATTTATTCATCAGAGACACACACAGAGAGAGAGAGAGAGGGGCAGAGAGAGAAGCAGGCTCCATGCAGGAGCCTGACGTGGGACTCGATCCCAGGTCTCCAGGATCAGGCCCTGGGCTGAAGGCGGCGCTAAATCGCTGAGCCACCCTGGCTGCCCGAACTTGGTTTATTTTAATGGAGTTGTCGAAGCCCCATGCTGGCTTGGGGTTATGCAGAGGGGCTGGGGTCCCTCCGGACCCCTCACAGTCCAGAAACGGACAGACACTTAAATAACTCAGGATATATTACAGAGTAGTACCTACGGGGTGATTCGGGGCAAAGTACTTAACATCTCTGAGTCTTGTCTACCTCATCGGTGAAATAGGAATAAGGGCTGTGAAGAGTTTTCACACAGTGCCTGTGAACAGTTTAGCAGCTGCTATAAATATGAAGAAGGGCTGGGAGAAGGAAGGGTGTTCATTGTTCTGGGGAGGGGACAGGAGATTTCACAGAAGAGGTGATATCTGAAGGAGCTGGGAGTATTTATCTCTTAGAATAGCAGAAAGGGGTGTCATCTTGTCATTTTCTCCAACTTTGGGGAAGCCTGCCACAAGGATATGGGATTATAGGTCTTCTCCCTCGCCCTGGGGGGCAATGGTGGAACTGATGAGGTTAAGTTCAGGAAGGCAGGTTTGGACTGGACACAAGGAAAACTTTCTGGTTTACAAAGCTCCCCACCTCTGGGAGGAGTCACAGGATGTTTAGTCTGAAACCCAGACAGGACAGGGACAGGCAGGGATGGAGGCAGGGCCCAGAGGGGATAGGGCCTAGCCAGGGCAGCACACTGAGCCTGAAAGCTGAGCTGAGAGCCAGGTCTCTGAATCTCAGGCCCGTGCTGTAGGGCTGGGATCTGGCTGAGGGAGCACGTTATTTGACCACCCTTAGCCCCTGAACAATGAGTCACATTGACCTCTCAGGATCATCAGAGTATAGGATACTGTGTTTGTAAAGCATTTAGCAGGGTGCCTCCCACAGATCCATGTTCAAGAAATGGCTACATAAGGTGGCACCTGCAGGGCAGGCTATGCCAGTGAGTGGAATGTGTTGGGAATGACGGGAATGAGCAGAGCAGGAGGGCTGGGCCCCTCTGAAGAGTGCAAGCTGCTTTCTGGCCTAAGATCCACCCTGGAAGGCTGGCAGTGCTGGGATGTAGCTGATATGCTCTGGTACAGTGGCAAAATATTTCACATTTCACTCTAGGATGGGGGCCTGGGTTGTCCCCACCACTCTTCTCTGGAAGGAACCTGAAATCTAAAATGCACTGAATTTTACATTTTTCAAACTTCTTGATCTCATTTGGAGGAAATAGTGGGACATGGGGGTTTGCTTAGTGGGAAGATGGCCCATGGCTCAGGCATCTCCCAGCCCTAAGCTCCTGGGAGATTGTTTAAGGCCTGAGGTCCCCCTGAACTTGCCCTCCTGCCAACAGTCATGACTTGTGCCGATCCTGGGGAGATCACCAATGGGCACCGAACCACCTCAGACGCTGGCTTCCCTGTTGGCTCCCACGTCCAGTACCGCTGTCTGCCTGGGTACAGCCTGGAGGGGGCCGCTGTTCTCACCTGCTACAGCCGGGACACAGGCACACCCAAGTGGAGCGACCGGGTCCCCAAGTGTGCCTGTGAGTCTGGGGACACCCTGGGAAGGGTGGCTGGGTGGCCTGCTCAGCAGTGAGCTGCCATGTGACTAACATATGCCTTGCAGTGAAGTATGAGCCGTGCCTGAACCCAGGGGTGCCAGAGAACGGCTATCAGACGTTGTATAAACATCACTACCAAGCGGGCGAGTCTCTGCGCTTCTTCTGCTATGAGGGCTTTGAGCTCATCGGCGAGGTCACCATCACCTGTGTGCCCGGCCACCCCTCGCAGTGGACCAGCCAGCCCCCACTCTGCAAAGGTGCCTGGGGAGACAGGGCAGGAGGGGGCACAGCAGTGTTTGGGGAGTGACGGGGCTGGGAAAGTCAGGTAGCAAATTTGAGACCAACAGTATGCTGAGCTCCCCATTCACCTGTGGTGGGCTTGGATCCTCACAGCTACATCCTGGGGGATTTCAAGGTCATGGAATTATCCTCAGTGATGTAGCAGAGGGGGCTTTGAAGTCTCTTGCCCTCTGAATAGGTCTCAGTTTCCCCATTTTCCACTAATTCTACAGACTTGATTAGTTTAGACTACCCAAGAACCCTGCATTTTAGGGGTCTGGAGAAGGAGAGAAGGAGGAAGATGGCCCTGCCCTGCCTACTCCTCCCTCACCCCCACCAAGGGAAGGATAAAGTTTAGGTTGAGCAGAGGGCAGAGAAAACCAGGCTGTCCAGCCCAGCCCCCCTGGGCTCCCGGCCTCTACCCATCCTCCTTCCCTCCCTGGCTCAGACCCCGTCCCCTCCCCCTCCTCTCCCTGCAGTGGCCTATGAGGAGCTCCTGGACAACCGAAAACTGGAAGGTCAGTGAGGGCACAGGTGGAGACCCAGGCCTGGCCGAGTCGGGAGGGCAAGGCCCAGGCCGGGGGCAGGAGGCCAGGCGCCGGAGGGGTGAGGCCCAGGGTTCAAGGCCCAGGGCAGGAGGCTGGGAGAGGCCAGTGGGCTGGGCCCAGCCCCAGCTCACTGGTCTTTCCTCTCCCCAGTGACCCAGACCACAGACCCGTCGCGGCAGCTGGAGGGTGGGAACCTCGCCTTGGCCATCCTGCTGCCCCTAGGCTTGGTCATTGTCCTCGGCAGTGGCGTTTACATATACTACACCAAGTAAGTACCCTGCTCGGGAAGCTGCTAGCCAGGGCAGACGTCCTGCCTGCCTGGCACAGAAGCCCGGGTGAGGGGGGGTTAGGGGGCTCACCTCTCGATAAGCCCCTCTATCTCTTTCCTTTCCCAGACTACAGGGAAAATCCCTCTTCGGCTTCTCGGGCTCCCATTCCTACAGCCCCATCACCGTGGAGTCAGATTTCAGCAATCCACTGTATGAAGCCGGGGTGAGCCCTTCCCCTCCCCATGGGGTGCCACATCTCTCAGCTGCCCTGGGACTCCATAGGTTTCAAAGTCTCTGTAATACCCATCTTGGGGCATCTCAAACTCAGCTACCTACAAAGGCATGCCAGGGAACACAGCAAGTCAGGTGTGAACCATCAGGTGGGGACAGTGGTGAACTTATGGCCCATCTAGCCCATAGTGGAAACTGAGGCCCAATTGCCAGATCTTCCAGTTGTTCAAGACAACCCAGATTTGTGTGGGATTCTAAGATACTATAAGATGAACCAAACGTCCATTGGCCAGATTCAGCTCCATTCCTACCCCATGGCTCCCAAGTCTCATGATCAATGTTATTTTAAAAAGCCAAGGTCTTTCCTCTCCCTTGTGGATGCCTCCTCCTCTTTTGTTCCCTCCTCCATCCCCATCCTTCTCCAGCAATTGATCCCATCTCTCTCTGTCTCTAGGATACACGGGAGTATGAAGTTTCCATCTGAACCCCAAGACTAAGGCTGCAGGACCCAGGACGCCCCTCCCCTCCCCATTCTGGACAGGGAGGAGAACAGAACCTTGTCTCTGGCTCCTTTCCTCCCTGCTGTGTAAATAGTCTCCTGGGGACCCTACAGTAAATAAACCAGCATCCTGCCGCCCAAGCCTCCTCTTCTCAGTTGCCAAACAAAGGGGCCTGCCTCTCCCCTCTGGCCCCACTGGCTTTTGGACCCTAGGAGGGGAATCCAGCCCCCCTGCAACTCCAGGGGCTCCTTCTGGCTCAAGGCACCCCCACCCACCCACAGACTGCCTGAGAGCTCTGCTGTTCCCTTGGCCTTGAAGGCTCTTCCCAGATGCTCTGGCCTTGGGCCTCACCCCTGGGCTCTGGAGGGTCAGAGGAAGAGGAATGAAGGGGGGAAAGCGGGGAAAAGGCCCCTACCCCGCTTCATGCCATCTCCCAATCCACAACCTCCCCACCTTCGCTTCTGGATTTTTGGTTTTGAGCAATAAACAGAAAACCACCACTTGTAACTGGGTTGGTGGGGTATGGGCAGGTGGGTCATGGAGTGGCCTGGAGAGAGAGGAACGATCTGGAAAAAAGATGGAACTCCAAGACTGGGTCAAGGGGCTGCTGGCCTGGGGTCCAAAAGCCTGGCTTTAGGCTCTGCCTGTGTGGAGGATGAGCCCCCTGTGGGCTTCAGCTGTCTCTAGCCCCTTGCTTGACTTTCTAGGCTCTTTTAGCCAGAAGAGAGCTGACAGTAGCCTCCTCTCGGGCCAGGCAGGAGTCACCCTCCCTCCCTGCTTGGCAGGTCGCAAACAGCTCTCCGTCTGTTTCATGACCGTTTCACCTAAAAGGCGAGTTCCTTTTGAGAATTTTTGTATCCATCCAAGTGTACCATTCGTTTCTCCCCTAATCTTTTTGGCACTGTAAGTATATCTGCTGTTACACGCCTACTGAGTAATGGTCAAATTTGTAGCATTTCATAAAGAATGAGCTTGTTTTGTACCCTGTGGGGGGCCTTTTGCAGCGTATCCACTCTTGAACATTATAAGGAATTTATAGCATATTTGTCTAAAGAGTCTCCAAGTTAATTGAGCTTCTCTTAATTCTAATTTTATATTTAAATATAATGAAACATTTTTAGGACACTCAAAAGGACACTGAAATACTCAAAGGAGGCTGAATTTTAGGAGAACATGATGCAAACTGATCTTGATAGTAGCCTGCATTCCTGGGCGTTTATTCCGTGCCCAGCATGGTGCTGAGCACTCTGTATGCATTGTGTTTTGAACCCCTACAAGGACCCCTTGAGACGGGGACAATTATTCCCATTATTCAGATAAGAAAACTAAGGCACAGAGATGTGAAAGGACTTCCTCAGGAGGCTGGAGTCAGTGGCCAGATTCTGATTTAAATGCAAACCCACAAAGCTGGCTGTGCTGCCTTCTGGCTAGCAATGGGCGTGGTATGTTCCCTGGGGTGTGATGCCCCAAAGCTCTGAGGAGAGGCCTCAGCACTGACATTGATGGCAGAGGTGGCTTCCCAGAAGCAAAGGTGGACCCTCTCAGATGCCAGAAAACAGGTTAACTGCCCAAATTAAAGCCATTCCAATAATATGGAATATGCCATTCTACCCGTATGCCCACATATCTGGCAAGAAAAAAAATGGAGGAGGTGGCAAAGGAGGAGGAGGAGAAGAAAGAAGGAAAGGAAAAAGGGCGACCCTCTCACACCACCACCCCAGAGAAGCCACTCCAGAGCACGGCCTGGTTTAGGAGGAGGGAAAGACCTTTTTATTAAAGCCTTGGATTTCTGGTGATGTCCTTGCCAGCTGAGGGTGGAGAGGTGTGAGATGGTTCCAGAACACCTGGGAGGCTTTGGGTGTGATGCTGCTCATGTCCAGGCATCTCCAGCAAACTGAAGTGTTAATGACTTGTGAACGAGGAGCTCTGATGTATGTTCTAGAAGGACACAATGAGGAGGATATGAAAGGCCAAGAGCAGCATCAAAGAGGGTTAGAGTCATCCTCCGGATGCCAAAGTGCTAAGCAGAGCTCCCTAGAAAAGAAAAAAAGCCTTCTGATTCTTTGGACCCAAGGCTCTTGCCTATTCCTTCTGTCCTTCGCCTCTCCATCCAACCCCTATCCCCCACTCATCTCTTTATCCACCCGTCACTCCTCATTTTTCTCCACCATCCATCCATGCAACCATCCATCTATCCATCCATGTGTTTATCCACCCACACATCTACATCATTCTACCCATCCACACATACTCATCTATCTGTCTGCCTGTCCATCTAATTTCATCCACCCACTCATCCCTCTTCTACCTAATCACTCAGCCTCCATTTAAATTTCTCAAAAGCAAGGGACTCCAGGCAGCCCGGGTGGCTCAGCAGTTTAGCCCGGGGCGTGATCCTGGAGACCGGGAGTCCCACGTTGGGGTCCCTGCATGGAGCCTGCTTCTCCCTCTGCCTGTGTCTCTGCCTCTCTCTCTCTGTGTCTCTCATGAATAAATAAATGAAATATTTTTTTAAGTTTTTTTAAAAAGCAAAGGGTCTCTACTTTGCTCACTTCTATACTCCAGCCCCTATAGCAGTGCTGGCACATATGAAGTGCCTAATGATTGTTCAGTGAATTTATCCATTCATCCCTTTGCCTACCCTCTCCAGCCACTCACCCATTCCACTGTTCAACATTTGACCATCTACAATGACCTGTAATTCAAGGGGCAATTCAAAGATCTGTAGGCTTCCATGTTTTTGAGAGGAAAAGTCTCTTGGGACCATGGGGTGCTGCCCAGGGGAGGAGAGGGTATTGGCTCAGGATGAAATTCTCAATAAGTGCCATTTGGGAAGGTGCAGGAAACCACACTATGGGCAGGTAGGACTGCTACAGATCATCTTGTCCAAGGCTCCTATTTGACATGTAGGGAGAAAGGAAGCAACTTGCACAAGGCTATCAGGTTGATAGCAGATTAACTGTGAAGGCCCAGGGCTTTTCTGCTCCTTCAAGCTGCTTCTAATACCAAAGGCTAATCGGGAGAGTTCAAATGTCCCAAAGGCACTAGAAGGCCAGCTCTCTGAGGTGAAGAACGGTACCTTGTTCTCAGCGGCATTGTGCCATTGGTCTTGGTCATAAGCACTTGAAGTAGCAGCCCCAGAACTGACTATCCCTAAGATCAGGTGGACCCAGCACATAGTAGACACTCAATAAACATCTGCTGTCAGTTCCTTCTCTGCCTTCTTCATGACCCTCTCTCTCCTCCTCCACCAACTCCTTACATGGAAAGACTCTTCAGGACTCCAAACCTCAGAGCCCTCTTCTTTCTTACTCTGCCTAATCCTCACCCCCCGGGGGGCAAACACACATCCTTCAACTGCCAACTCTCTCCAAAATTCAATTTCTATCACCAGCCCAGACATCTCCGGTGAGTCGTGAGGCCATGTTTCCAACTACTACATGGTATTTCCACCTGGTCTTCCCACTGGCGTCTCCATCCAAAGGTGGGGAGCAGGGCTGCCATGCTCCTGGAAGGCTGAGGAGGCTGGTATGACTGAAGAGGGGAGGCAAGGGGAGCAGCTGTAGATATTGAGAGCAGAGAGAGACAGTGGGCTGGGGGAGGAGAGATGCCTTGGAAGCCACGGAAGGACTTTGGCTTTTACTCTGAAACCGGGAACTATCGTGGAGTTAGAAGCATGACATCATCAGACTTAAGTTAAGGCAGTCAGAAATGAGGGGGATGGGGGTGAGGGGTCATCTGATTTTTCTCTCCCCCCACACCATTTCTACTCAGTTACCAAACTCCGTTTTCCTGGTCTTTGTTTCTCGAATCTGCCCCTCTTCTCATCTCTACTATGACTATGACAATCCAGGACCTGATCATCACGGGCTTAGTCTCTGGGCATGATTGCTAACTGGCCTCCACCTCTGATCTCCCCCTTTCCAGCTTGCTTTACCCCCGACCACCAGAGTGACTGATCTAATTTTGTCTTTCTCGGATCTCTTCAGTGACTCCTGATCTTAATAAAGCATGCATAAGGTCTCTGAGTAGACCCTGGCTATCATGCCTGTGTACTCCAGCAACTAAGCTACCTCTGATCCCACCTTCTCTCCCACCTTAAAACATACACAGGCACACTCGCATTCACTCTACTGAAACTCACCTCATGTCTTTGCTCATACAAAGCCCTATCACTTGGAATACTCTGACCAACCCACTTTTTACTGGAAGATTATTTCTTTAGGTGTCACGTCTGCCAAGAAGCTCCATGATTCCTTTCCTTTCTCTTCCAACCGAGGCTGAGATCAGCACTCTTCTCACTGTATCCACTTCTATTACAGGCACTGAGCCATAATACACTGTAATTGACCATCTATTGACTGGCACCACACTAAACTGAACCATTCAAGGGAAGCTGTACCTTTCATTTCTGGATCCCAAGCTCCTAAAACAGGGACTAGCATATTCTGTGAACTGTAAATGTTTGGTTAAGACTGAATGGCCTTGCCATTCATGGACTTGGTACAAACCTTGTCACGAGAGGATGGCAGGAGGTGTGTCTTGGTGCAGGTACAGTTTCTGTCAGAATAGAATCGGACTACGTGGTTTAAAAATCCCCCTACCAAAAAAAAAAAAAAATCCCCCTACCCTGCTAGGATGTTGTCAAACCCTCACTCTCTCCCCTCCAGGCTCCTCATCCTTCTCCCAGGACAAAGGGCATCTCCCTTAAAGCTTCACTCACCGGGTATCGGTGCCTCGGGTCTTGAAGAACACTGGAAGTAGAGGCCCCAGTCAGAGATATTATTACCCCCAGAGCCAAAAAGAGATGTGGCTAGGGAGGGAGGTGCTGAGGTGTTCCTGGCCAGCAGTGAGGGGTGGGTACTGGGTGAGTTGGGAGGGCAGGGAGCACCGCGCTGTTCAAGGACTAGCTGTGAGGGACAACTGGGTGGCTCAGCGGTTGAGCCCCTGCCTTCAGCCCGGGGCGTGATCCTGGAGTCCTGGGAACAAGTCCCGCATTGGGCTCCCTGCATGGAGCCTGCTTCTCCCTCTGCCCATGTCTCTGCCCCTCTGTCTCTCTCTGTGTCTCTCACGAATAAATAAATAAATAAATAAAATCTTAAAAAAAAAAAAGGACTAGCTGTGAGATGGGACAGATGGGCACAGATTGCTAGAAAGATCAGCTGTGGTTGAGAGCTGTTAAGGACTGGAAATAAGGGTACAGTAGGGTCTCTGGACACAATGGTCCTGAAGTGGGGGGGTCACCATGTTTGGATATCTGAGTCCCTTGGTCTTGTGTCTGTTTTTCCTTGATGGGCACAGAGTTCATGTGGCAGCCAGCGATAAACAAGGCCTCATCGGTGAGTTCTGTGCTGATCCGGGTCAGGAATTCTTCAGATCGGGATAATGAAACCTTCTGCAAAAGGGGAAGTCAGAGGGGCTCAGTTCATGGGAGTCCTGGGTCTGGGGGCTCCCAGGCTGGGAGCTCCGGGCCTAAGGAGTCTGGCATCGTCTTGAGATTTGACAGAGACCGCACTGGAGGTGGGGGGCTGTCTCTGAGGACCTCGGAGCCAAGTGCTGGAGATTATGCACTCAGGGGTGAGGTTAGAGTCTCAAGGCTGGAGGTGTCAGTGCCCCGGGCCTAGGGGCTCCCCACTTCAACTCACCCCCATGTTCACCGGACCTCCATCCAAGGGAGTTGCAGCTTGGGACATCCTGCTGCCCTTTTTCTCCTCATTCCTGGTAGGTGTGGATTCCATCCCCCTGGAAACAGGTAGCCCCTGTGTTTAGGCTGAGAAACCAGAACACTTTCCCCAAACCCATCCCACCACCGTTCCTCAGGGCCAGATTTTAAATAAGGCCTTTAGATGAACCATCCTACTGTTTAAAAAAAAAAAAAATGTTGCTTTAAATCTTACTGGGGAAGGGAGTGGGGTGGGAACACCCACAGCAGTCGTCTTCCCCCCACTTCTCCCACCCGAGGCACCTCCCAAGACCAGACAGCTCTCCCCCCACCCTCCATCCCTGACCTGGCAGATGAGTTTAAATCTTAGACAGGAGGGAAACAGGGAAGGCTAAGGAGCCCCTATTTAGGGGACAGGGGAGTAGGAGCTGGAGAGGAAAGCTGGAAAGAGGGGCCCGGGGTGGTGCTGCTACCCGTTGCTATAAAAACCTTGGTGTCTGCGGACGTTCTGCAGCCCCGTTGCCAGGATATTAGGGATTCTAGAACCAAAGGAGTGGGCCGGGGTGAGGGGCGGTGGTCATTTCCCCAGCTCGTCGCTTTCGCTCCTCTGGCCTCAGCTCCACCTCGTTGGGTATGGTGACCCCAGCGCCAGAAGTCTGAGAAAGGGGACAATCCCCTAGGGTGATGCCTGGGACCTAATCCTCCTACCACTAGGGACGCGCGAGGAGCAACTCCCCCCTCGGCCGCCCTCCAGCCTCTCTAGCCGGCCTCTCGCTGCCCGAGCCGGCGGGAGCAAAGGAGACCCGAGAGGGGGCGGGGCCGAAAACACTGTGGCCTGTACCAAGTAACCTTGCCTCTCGGGGAGGCACCGACCCAGGAGGGCGGAATGTTTTCTCCTTGTCTCTGTATCCAGGAAGCTGTACCCTCTGAAGAGGGGAAAAGAGAAGCATTGGCCGCAGTCTTCTTCTCTTTTGACACCTCCTTCTCGGTTCCCTCCTTTGCTCGGCGCCGAGGCCTCTCTGGCTCCCCCCTCCCCCAGCGCTTTGGTACAAACCGATGGAAAGGGGCGGAGGGAGGAAAAGGAAGCGGGCAGGTCTTAAAGGGGCCGCAGCCATTTTTAGGCTGCCTCTCCGCCCCCACCGCCCCCTCCAGTTTTGCACGCCCGGCTCCGCTGGGGCGGCAGGGGCGGCCGCTGGAGGCGGGAAGGCCTGCCCGGGAGGAGGGCGGGGTGTGCGCGCTCCTGCTTCCGACGCACCTCTGGGCCGGCTCGTGCCCTGGCTGGCTGCGAGCCCTAACACCTGGGGTCGGACGGGGACGGCGGGGGCCTGCGCGCTGTGGGCGCGGCGGCTCCGGGGGCGGGAGGTGAGGCCGCGCGGCGAGGCTGGGGCTCGGTTGCCACCTCCAGATCGGGCCCGGGGCGGCGAGGGGGCCGCCGCGATGCCAGGCGAGAATATCTTCCTGTTTGTGCCTAACCTCATCGGTGAGTGCTGCCCGCGGCTCCGCGCCGAACGGGAGGGCGAGGGGCCTCGGGCAGGGTCGCTGATCCCGCCCTGTCTGCCCCGCGTCCATCCCAAGGTTATGCCCGGATTGTCTTCGCCATCGTTTCTTTCTACTTCATGCCCTGCTGCCCCCTCACGGCCTCCTCCTTCTACTTGCTCAGCGGACTTCTGGACGCTTTCGATGGCCACGCTGCTCGAGCCCTTAATCAAGGTGACAGACACCTCCTGCCTTGAGGCCCAACCACCCTCTTACCCCCCTTTCCTGCCTCCTCGGGACCTGGGGCTGGCGGGAGCTCGGTAACCGCAGAGCCCCGTCTCTCCCGTCTCTGTCGAAAGCAGAACAGAATGGCCTATTTAGGTATTAGAAGGGATTTAAGCTGGCTGTGGAGAAGAACTTACTGGTAGGGTGTGGGATCACAAAACTGGACATGGCAGTGCCAGAGGTCTCCCTCAAGAAAAATCCATTCAACAGGTGTTTACTGGGGGTCTGCTGCTTGCCTGGCACAAGTAATAGGGGTTCCAGAAGCCGTGTTTAGAGGGAGAATGGAGAGGGAAGAAGAATGGTTTCTGGAGGGCAGATTAATTTTTTGATCTGTTCTCCAAACCCACCTGCAAGACCTTCCCTAAGACTAAGTGGGCTTGTCTTGAGCCCTGGACTCTTGGTTTCCGGATTGGTGAGCTACGGAGCTAGCTGTCTCCTGCACTGCTCCCGCCCGCATGCCTCCCCATTTCCTGCCTTAGTGACCCTTGCCCATTGATCTCACACCCCACAGATGGCAGCAGCCTGTTTTCCTCCCCGGGCAATGCCTGCTGGGCATTTTTTATTTTCTTTTAGATTCTGCATCAGAGTGACACACCCAATATGGTTCCTTTCATAGACCCTTGGCCCCTTCCCACCTAACAGTCCTGGTTTTTCAGGGACCCGGTTTGGGGCTATGTTGGACATGCTGACGGACCGCTGCTCCACCATGTGTCTGCTGGTCAACCTGGCCCTGCTGTACCCACGGGCCACCCTTCTCTTCCAGCTCAGCATGAGCTTGGATGTGGCCAGCCACTGGCTGCACCTCCACAGGTCTGCAATTCTGGGGGTGCTGGCCGGCTAAAGAAGACACCACAGTGGGGAGGGGTGAGGCTATATGGGGTGGTGTCTAGAAAGGCCTCAGGCTTCCTGGGGGGGGTCTCCCTCTTAGCTCTGCTTTGTTGAAGCGAAGCCTCTGTCTATGGGGTCTGATCCTTTTTACAGGTAGATTAAGCATTCCCTGAAACTCCTCTGGTAGAGAATTACAAATAGATAACAGCTGGGGGCTTTGGAATGTGGTATTTCAATCCCGACTCTGCTAGGTAATTACCAGCTAGGTAGTTGTGTGGCTTTGGGCAAGACGTGGGTTCTCAGCTGGGCCCCACCGCCACCTCTGTTCAGTAGGGGCAATCCCAGTACCTACTTCATGGGGGTTGATAGGGGGATTAGATGGACAGTAGCGGTGAGAAGTACTCATGGATTCTCCCTGCTTTCTCCCTAAGCTCTGTGGTCCGAGGCAGTGAAAGTCACAAGATGATTGACCTGTCTGGAAATCCAGTGCTTCGCATATACTACACCTCCAGAGTGAGCATCTCCTGCCCCTCCCGTAGTTCCTCGAATATGCCAACGCCCTGGCTGAGCCCTGGTCCTAGGTTAGGAGAAGCACAAGGAGGGACAAACCGACCCAGGGGAGACTTGGGGGAGAGGCCTGTAAGCTGACTTCAAGGAGGGTAGGATAGGTGGGGAGGGTCTGTGTCAATCACCGCCCAAAGCAGAAGGGAGGGAGGGAGGGGCAGAGAAGCCAGATTGGCCTGTGGAGCCAGTTCTCAATAAACCTGAGGGTTTAAAGGAAAAGCTTCAGGCTATGTGGACTTTATTCTAGGAGCACAGATTGTGTCTGAAGGAATTTTTTTTTTTTTTTGAGATTTTTTTTAGGGATCCCTGGGTGGCTCAGCGGTTTGGCACCTGCCTTCAGCACAGAGCGTGATCCTGGAGTCCCGGGATCAAGTCCCACATCGGGACTGCATGGAGCCTGCTTCTCCCTCTGCCTGTGTCTCTGCCTCTCTCTCTCTCTCTCTCTCTCTCTCTCTCTCTGTGTGTGTGTGTGTGTGTCTCATGAATAAATAAATAAAAATCTTAAAAATAAATAAATAAAGATTTTATTTATTTATTCATAAGAGAGGGAGAGAGGCAAAGACACAGGCAGAACGAGAAGCAGGTTCCCCACCAGGAGCCCCATGTGGGACTCGATTCTGGACCCCAGGATCATGCCCTGAGCCAAAGGCAGACACTCAACCACTGAGCCACCCAGGCGTCCCTGAAAGGATTTTTTTTTTTAAAGATTTTCTTTATTTATTCATAGAGATGCAGAGAGAGAGAGAGAGAGAGAGAGAGGGGCAGAGACACAGGCAGAGGGAGAAGCAGGCTCCATGCAGAGAGCCTGACGTGGGACTCGATCCAGGGTCTCCAGGATCATGCCCTGGGCTGCAGCCGGCGCTAAACAGCTGCGCCACCGGGGCTGCCCCCCTGAAAGGATTTTTTTTTTTTTTTTTTTTTTCCCCTGAAAGGATTTTTAAAGAGAGAAGCAATACGCTGAGATTTCACTCTCACTCTCGCTCCCCCCGCTGTACCCCTATTTCCCATTACTGCCCAGGTACTGCCCATCCGCAGAAGGTTCTGGACCCCATCCCTTAGCTGGACAAGGGGCAGCAATGCCCCGCCCTGTGCGCCCCTTGGTTAAGCAGCCCTTTTGCTGTTTGTACAGCCCGCTCTGTTTACCCTGTGTGCTGGAAATGAGCTCTTCTACTGCCTCCTCTACCTGTTCAATTTCTCCGAAGGACCTTTAGGTAGGAGGCAAGGGGCTGGGCAGGAGGGGGAGGAGGGGCTGGCCTGGCCTGGGGTGATGGAGGCCTGAAGGCTGCAGGCCGCTGGCCCTCGCCTCACCTGCGCCGTTTTCTCTGTATCACCCATGCTCCCTTCCGCAGTTGGCTCTGTGGGTCTTTTCCGAGTGGGCCTCTGGATCACCGCCCCCATCGCGGCGCTCAAGTCCCTCATCAGTGTCGTCCACCTGGTCACAGCCGCCCGCAACATGGCAGCCCTGGATATGGCTGACCGCGCCAGGAAGAAGTGACCCCGGAACCTCCAGCCCCTGGCCGCCCACCTGCCCTGGGAGTCTCGCTGGGCTGCGCGGCTTCCCTCCCCCTCCCGCGAGGTCCCAGGCTCACGTCTCCCTAATGTGTTGTCCGGCCTGCTGGGAAGGGGGTCAGCCTCTTTGGTGATGCCACGTTCTCTGAAATCCTGAGGACCAGTCCCGTCCCCACCGCCGGGATTCCCAAGGACCTGGACTTCGAATTGGGAAGGATGCTCAGGAGGCCCCACCCCTACAGGCAGTGCTCCTGGAGCATCAGGAGGCCTGAGGACTCGCTGGGGTCGCACTTGCTGGCTCAGCCCAGGGATCTGGCTCGGCCTGAGACTTTAGGGACACTTGAGTGAGGAGTAGAGGCCGGGTTTCTCAAAAGGCAGGGAGTCCGACCTGTGCCACTGGCCACAGGAAGCCTGTAGTACCACGGCCAGGAGAGAAAGGCCGTGTAATCCTTTCCCATCCCAGACTCCTGTGTCCAGTCTGTCCTGGCTGTGAAAACCTCTAGAATAGGGGGTGTGCTGGGGGAGGGGCTTTATGCTCCAGGACTTGGTTTCCTTTGAGATACTGTTGGACCAGGGCCTGGTTCAGGGGAGCTGGGGAGAAGAGGAAGCTCCATCTGGATGCTTTTCTTCTAGTTGTTTACTGACCCGGCTCTGCCCTACGTGGCTTCCCGCCCCTCCTGTGAGGTCCCAGTCTCTCCTAATTCCACCGTGACCTCAGAGAGAGGCCCTCCCTGCCACCCAAGCTCATGCCCTGTCCTTGCCCACCTGCTTTATTTTCTTTATGACATTGTCACTGGCTGTCTCGATTTATTTGGATACCTCACATTTTCTACCCCCACCAGAATGTAAACGCTCTGAGGGGACAGACTTCTTGTTCCTTCTCTCTCCCCACCATGAAGATTAACCTTCACCTGGCATATCATATTAATAAAATTCATGAACAGATCAATTGGTTTCTCAGAGTGTGGTCCTTAGCTCCCCTGTGGATTATTTCTTAAAGATTTATCTGCTTAGACCCTCTGTGCCAGACCTTTGGAGTTGGCATCTCTAGGGATGGGCCCACAAGTCTGCAATTTTAATAAATTCCAGGTGATTGATTCCTCCCCATAATATGGAGAATCACTGTTCTGTCTTAAGCAGTCTTGGAGCACCCATTGTGTCGTAGACATTGTTCTGAGCATCTGTCCCTAACAGCTACCCCTGCCATCTGAGCTTTCTCTGCTGTCTGGCACCAGCTTGCTTTTTAAGACTATATTCAGCTTACCATATGCCAGCTCCTGTGCTGGGAGTTCTTTGCAGATGTTACTCATTTCGTCCTTATAATAGCTTAGCCAGGAGGCCCTTGTGTCCCAGAGAGCTGAGATTTAGCAGCTGGGTTTTGAGCCTTGACTCCTGAGCTAGGCCCCTGGAGGACTTGGTCAGCCCTCTTGGGGGTCACAGGCCAGCCACGGGGGAGATGATAATGCACTTCCCCCACGGGGGAGCCACGGGGGAGATGATAATGCACTTGGTGGGGAGATGGGAGAAGAAAGTCCTGGAGCACTTAGGTGTTGCTGAAGCGGGTAGGTATCCAGAAAGCTGCTGGGGATTGGGCGGAAAGGGTTAATGTACAGAAGAGGATTGATTCTCAGCTGGGAGAATAGGGAGGCCAGAGAGCATACTGAGCAGTTGCAAAAATGGAAATCGACCCAAAATGGAAACGGATCAATGTGCCTAGAACACTGAGGGCTGGGGGCTGGGAGCTGGAGAGCTGGCGAGAGGTGGGCCTGAAGGCAGCCAGGGAAGCCTGAGGAGTCCAGTTTGGACTTTAGCCTGAAGGCCACGTGGGGCCACTGAATGGATCTTTTGAAATAAGAGGAAAAACATCCAGATGGTAAGAATATGAAATCGTATGCATTACAAAAGGGTGACAAAGTCTGCCACCTTAAGCTCTAACTTGTTTCCAGCTGTGGGCACTGCTACTCATTGCTTTTATATCTGCCTAAATACTTCACATCTACATGTACATATTTCCATATTTTCACATTCATTCTATACAGGTTCTTTTTTTTTTTTTTTTTAAGATTTTATTTATTTATTCTTGAGAATACACAGAGAGGAGAGAGAGAGGCAGAGACACAGGCAGAGGGAGAAGCAGGCCTCATGCAAGGAGCCCAACGTGGGACTCCATCCAGGGTCTCCAGGATCACACCCTGGGCTGCAGATGGCACTAAACCGCTGAGCCACCAGGGCTGCCCTCTATACAGGTTCTGTTCTGTTCTCACAAGCTACCGGAGTTCCAAGTGCTTTTTGCGTGCCTGCATCCCTCATTTCACCTCACACCCACGCTGTCCTGTGTATTGAACAATACAGCAAGCCTTTTATTGTGCCCATTTTCCAGAGAGGAAATATCAAGGCCCCCAGAGCCTGTACCCTTAACATTTACTATATGTGGCAGTCCATGCCAGCTGTCTGCTTAATGGTGGCACAGAATTCCATTATTTCTTGGTGATCTCTCTCTTCCAGCCAGATGCATCCTCTGAGCCCTCGCTCAAACCCCACAGCCCTGCCTCCTTGGCTCACCAGGAGTCTCTAACTTACATAAGCTCAGCAAACCCATGATCTAAAAAAGAGAGAAAGGTGGGCAGGAGAGTGTGTCTTCCA
Organism: Vulpes lagopus; assembly: GCF_018345385.1. Classification (NCBI taxonomy): domain Eukaryota; kingdom Metazoa; phylum Chordata; class Mammalia; order Carnivora; family Canidae; genus Vulpes; species Vulpes lagopus. The sequence continues at coordinate 106,844,032 of NC_054826.1, read as the reverse complement.
CTCAAATAGAATACATGCTGGAGGGCACCTGGGTGGCTCAGTCTATTAAACATCTGCATTCTGCTTGGATCATGATCTCAGAGTCCTGGGATCGAGCCCCACATTGGGCTCTCTACTCAGTGGGGAGTCTGCTTCTCATTCTCCCTCTGTGCTCTCACTCAAATAAATAAAATCTTAAAAAAAAAAAAAAAATACACACCTGAGGCGCCACCACCAGAGACCAGTCTCCTCCCTTGGTAGGGCCTGGAGGTTAGCCTCTGCCTTTGGTCCCATGTCCAAAGCTGGACTGAGCCCAGGAGCGAGCAGAGTGACCTGGAGGAGGACAGTGGGGAAAGTCTAGGCCCAACTGGATCTAAGGAACATAGCGGAGCCATGTTACTGTGGTCTGCGTGTTTGTGTGCTGGCAGCATTCATGTGTTGAAACCTAATGTCCGATGTGATAGTGTTTGGAGATGGGGCCTTTAGGTCATGAGCTTTCATGAATGGATTAGTGCTTTCATGAAAGAGGCCCCAGAGAGCTCTCTTGCCTCTTTCACCAAGTGAGGAAAAAGCCAAAGATGCTGGTTCTACCGGGAAGAGGGTTATCAGCAGAACTTGACCATGCCAGTGCCTCAATCTTGGAAATCCAGCCTTCGGAACCATAAGAACTATATGACTATTGTTTATAAGCCACCCAATCTATGGTGTCTTGCTATGGCAGCCCAAATGGACTACGGCATACGTGCAGCAAGAACTTTCTAAATTTCATCTATATGCTTTCAGACTAAGTGAATAACCACCACATTCCATTTGCTCATTCCATTCCATTCAACAGGCTCTACCTCCGGGAGGGCATAGCCCACTCACTGTGCATCTGCTATTCCCTCAGGTAAGCCTAACTGCTCTAACAAACCTCATAGAGGTACAGTGGCTTAAACATGATGAAAGAAAGAAAGAAAAAGAAAGAAGAAAGAAAGAAAGAAAGAAAAGAAGGAAGGAATGAAGAAGAAAGAAAAAGAAAGAAAGAAAAAGAAACTTCTAAGATTTTATTTATTCATGAGAGACAGAGAGAGAAGCAGGCAGAGGAAGATTTTATTTATTCAAAGAGACAGAGAGAGAAGCAGGCCCCCTGCGGGGAGCCCAATGCAGGGGGATCGGGGAACCTCAATCCCAGGATCCCAGGATCATGCTAGAGCCAAAGACAGCCGCTCAACCACTGAGCCTCCCAGGTGCCCCCCAAAGTTTTTATGGGAAGGCAGGGAGTTGACACATACTACTTCCATTCACCTTCCATTGGTTACAACTCAATCAACGTGGCCACGTGTACTCACAAGGGAGGTTGGGAAAGAGAGGTTAGCTGTGGGACCAGGAGGAAGAGAAAACAGGTTGAATAAACAGCACTGTTAACCTGCTGAGTGTGATTTCATTTTTCTTATGCAAGGAGTTCTTTTTTTTTAAAGATTTATTTTTATTTTTATTTATGATAGATATAGAGAGAGAAAGAGAGAGGTAGAGACACAGGCAGAGGGAGAAGCAGGCTCCATGCCGGGAGCCCGACGCAGGCTTCTGGGATCCTGGAACTCCAGGATTGCCCGTAGGCCAAAGGCAGGCGCCAAACCTCTGAGCCACCCAGGGATCCCCATGAGTTCTTAAATCAAAGACCTTATCTGGCATGCAGCCAAAGAAGAGCCAGTAGCTCTAGTGCCAGAGAAAAACGGCTGTGTTGAACTTCATCAGAGATCACACTATTCTGTATTTTACGGGCAATTCAAGGAACTTCAAGGGTAAATTTAGTAGAGTAGCCAGGTTCTCCAAAAATCCTGGGTGGCTCAGTGGGTTAAGCATCTGCTCAGGGGACTGGCTCAGAATTTGGCTCTGGTGTGAGCTGGAGCCCCACTCTATTGCCAGCAAAACTTGCTTTTCTATCACTAAGGTGTATCTGGTCTTCCTCACCCTACAATTAGTACTGGGCCTGTCTTTATGCATACGATTTATTTATTTATTTTAAAGACTTTGATCTCTCAAGAGAGAGCATGAGCAGGGAGCCCAACATGGACCCTGAAATCATGACCTGAGGCAAGGGCTGATGCTTAACCAACTGAGCCACCCAGGTGCTTCCATGCATATGATTTAAAGAACAGCTTCCTCTATTACCTTACTAGATTTCATAAGCCCGTGGGAGTACACGTAGTGGTTAGGACGGGCTAGATTCTACTATGGTAACATCCCCCTCCCCAGGTTCCAGTTCCATAATACAGCAAACACTTCTTGCTCCTGCTAGAGTCAGGTGTGGCTCTCTGCTTCATGCCATTTCTCTCTCTGGGATCCGTGCTGACAGAAAAGCCTCAGTTTGGAACACTGCCTGTCACCATGGAAAAGGAAAAAAGAGAAGGCAGTGATGTGCCTTCCCTTTGCATTTCACTGGCTAGAAAGAGTCATATGGCTCAGCCTGATGGCCATTAGAGATCCCTGTGGAGACATCAGGTCATCAGCTGGAAAGGAGTCCAGAGCTCAGGGGTGAGGTCAGGGATGGAGAACTGCATTTGAAGTCCATGCTGTAGAGATGCTCTAAAGCTATGGAACTGGCCAAGATGGTCACTGAGTAAGAAGGTGGCTCAGGGTGACCCATGATTTAGATGGAGCAGGGGAAGTAGAGCCAGCCAGGGAAACTGAGGTGTGGTCCCTGGTGTGGAGAGGAAGTGGAGTAGGCCAGGTCAGGGGGGCCCCAGTGTGGAAGAGAGGTGGCCACTGTGCCTAGTGACAGGGGAGGCTGTGTAAGAACCATCTCGCTGAGGGGTCTAGCGACAGGGATGTCACTGGTGATGCCGATAAGAGTGGTTTCTGTGAAGAAAGGGGTGGAGGCCACAGTTAGTTGGAGTAGCTTGAGAAGATAAGAGGTGAAGAATGGAAACTAAGAAATGTAGGCTGCGAAGGAAAAAGAGTAAGGGTGGCAGCTGGAGGGAAGGCATAGCTGAGGGAGAGCTCATTTGTTGGTTCTGGGGGGCAGAGTGGCGGGGAGCCCAGAGAGGGAGAAACTGACAGTGCAGGCCAGAAAGCTGATCCATGGAAGAGTTGACTCAAGGGCTTGAGATGGCTGGGATCTAGAACCCAAGGGGAGGAGCGGGACCCAGGGGGACACATTCCCAGTGGGAGCAGGAGGCAGGAGTCCAGGTGCTGGTAGTTTGCTGGATTTGGTGCTGGGAAGCAGGGGGGTGCCTTCCTGCCCTTATGTGCTATTTTCTCTCAGAGGGGAGAGTAAGTGGGTGGGGATGTGGGAGGGTGGGGGGAGGCACGAGTGGTTGTTCTGAAGGAGCTCACACAGAAGAAACAGTCAGAGGCCCTAGGTTTCCCTCCAGATTTGTTGCCATGAGTTTAAAATGAGATTGTTCAGCATGTGGGATATACCTCCCCCCCTGCAACATGCCACTGGCCAGAGGCTGGTGGAGAGGATGGTAGTTGGTTTAAGAAGGGCTGGGGTAGAGAGAAGGCCCTCAGCTGCTGGGGAGTCCCTGCCCCAACTTAATCCCCCAACACACAGAACACACAGAATCTCCAGACCTCCAGTTTACATCCCAGACCCCGACGAAGGGGAGGGGCTTGCAGAGCCCTACCTTGTCATGTACCATCAATAAAGTATACTGAGTATACTGTACCCAGCTAAAAAAAAGGGGGGGCGGGGTAGAGGAGCCTGGGTAGCTCAGTTGGTTGAGCATCTGCCCTGGGCTCAGGTCATGATCTCATGGTCCTGGGGATCGAGCCCTATGCCCATCCAGTTGGGGCTCCCTGCTCAGTGAGGAGTCTGCTTCTCCCTCTGCCTGTCACTCCCCCCTACTTATGCTCTCCCCATCAAATAAATCTCTAAAGAAAAAGACGGGGGTGGGGTGGGGTGGGGTGGGGTGGGAGGGAACAGGACTAAGTATCACAGGGGAAGGGGAGAAGTGGAGTTAAGAAGGGAGGTTTCTGGTGAGTGAATTACCCATAGGACAAAAATCTAAGCTGGGCAAGATTGAAATGAAAGGGTGGGTGTGAAGGTTGAGAAAGTGGTTGGGGTCAAGGTCACTGAAGCCCTGAGTTGGAGAAATGGTTTGGGAAGGTGAGTCTTCAGAGATGGTATGGTTACCAGTAAGGACAAGGTCAAGGAACAGCCATGGGAGCTGGATGCTGGGGGAAGGAACATACCCACCAAGGACAGTCTTACTCCCCAGAGGCTCTTGGCCATGAGCAGTGCTAAGGCTACAAGCAAAGTTCTGCATCTGGCACATGCTCATGATCGCTCTTAAGGGAAGATGTAGGACCATTAGTAGGAACCAGGGCTGGTGAGGCTGACTCACTTGCCTGTCTACTCAGAGCCCCCACCAGCCCTGGCCCCCCCACGTGCTGCAAGCTCACTAGTCAGCCCTCGGCCTCAAGCTCAGGCTTGAGTGGAGCCATCAGCCACATAAATGCAACTCAGCTCTCAGCTCCGAAAGAGACCAGGCTCGTGGGGTCAGGCCTCCCTCCATCAGGAAGAGGACTCAGACCCCAATGCCAAGCATCAACCCTGTTCAGGAGGGGAAGTGCTCCTGAGCTCTTTCATGGACAGAAGACATCAGAGAAGTGGCCTTCTCCAGCCATCCAGAATGGAAAGCAAGCTTCTGTCTCCTTTATACCTCCAGTATCTTTTTACTTTGCTATAGAGCTGGTACCCACAGCTCCATCTGGGCAAAGGGCTGGTGCACCATGCAGCCTCCTCTTACGGAAGAGGATTTGAAACTGCCTGGATCCGTCCCCAAGAAAGGGCTCTGTGATGGTTGTGGGGGGTTGTGGGGGTGGGTGTGTGGAAGGAGAGAACTCCTCTCTCTGCTCCTGAAGAGCCCTTCCGGAAACTCAGGGAGGCACTGGTTCCTGTGGCCCCTGGGCAGGATCCAGACACCCCCTGAAGTGGGACAAGTGCACAGGCCATGCTACCAGCAGGTGGCGCCAGAAAGCGCCTCCCAAGTGCCGCGGGAGGGAAGCAGGGGTGGATGCTCCAGCAGCAGAGCGTTAGATTCCAGAACTGGCCAGATTTGCTCCTGGAGGACTTAGCTGAGAGAAGAGATGTTGCTGGTACTAAAGCTAGCCCAAGGGGGCTGGCCAGGCAGGCGCCATTCTCTCCCCTGCAGTGTCCGCCCCCACCCCGGGGTCAGAGATAGCTGACTGCCAACAGACTGTCTGGCTATTGAGACCATGGGGTCACATTTCTAACAGCGTGACTTCAGATGAGTCTTCTCCCTGTTTCCTCTCCACCCAACAGATGAGGATGGTCTCTAGCAGCTACCTGGAGATTTCAGGGGTATCCACTGAGCTCTCTCAGGATGAGCTTGAGGCCCAGCATTTAAATGCCCAGAAATATTTTATTCATCAACGCAGTACGGATCTAAGGAACCACATGGTTGCTTCCAACAGCTTGAGGAGGGGGAGTGGAGTGGAGTACCAAGCCCTCCCGGGGGCCAGGCATGCCAGCTGCCTTTTGGGCTGGGTGCTGAGCCTCAGACCCTACGCCCAGCAGACCCAAGGCTGTGTTGAAGAGGTTGATGGGAGTGGAGCCATCAGTGATGAGGGTTGATTTCAGGCCCAGGCTCTGAAGCAGTTTTACCTGGAGGAGCAAGAACGTACAGTCAAGGCCCTTACACCTTTCTCTTGTTTCCTTGGCCACTATCCCCCCATTGATCTGACACCAAGCTGCCACTCAAGCCATCTTCACAAAATAGTCAGGGATAATAGGTGAGGACATAAGGGGAGCCTGAAGGGTTTTACCAGGAAGACCTGGCTACACCTGTATTGCCTTCAGCCGCTCACCATTCCATCCTTGGTGGCAGCCATCCCATCCTTTCTGTTCCTAAACACACTGAGTTTTTTTCTGTGTCTTTGCCCTTGGACCTTTCTCCAGGAAGCTCCTGTCAATTCTACATCCTGTATCCCCTCCTCATAGCGACTCTTCCTAAGCCAACCTGTATCACCCTGCTCAATTTCCTTCAAAGCACTTGCCACAGTCCAGTGTCCCAGCGGGTCATCATCTGCACCAGGGGCTGAGGCCCCCTGGGAAGCTAGCATGGTGCCCACCAATCCCTCTGCCCCCAACATCTTTCCAGATATGTCTACCACCCTAGCTCTGCCTTCTTGGTTTCAAGTGTGGCCCTGAAACACACACTCCCCTGCTCCCACCACCACCACTCACCTGCATCTCCGGCCCAGCCACTGCAAGGTCCCTGATGGTGCTGGGGCCCAGGGCCTCAGTCATCTGTTTGAACTTCTTCACCTCCACCTCAGCCAGCTGCTGGGCCTTGCTCACCTCCAGTTCTAGCTGGGCCCGGGCATAGACCAGTTCTAGCTCTCGCACTTTCTGTACCCGCTGGAGCTCAGCCTCCTGGAAGAGAGGAAAACATAGCATGCTTTCCATTGTGTGGCCCATGGGAACTGTCCAGCAAGTCACCCTAGCCAGCAAGCCTGAGGGAACAGAGCCCCCAAGGGATGGAATTGCAAGCTAATAGTCAATCAGGTGTGGATCCTGGCCAGGCTACCTTTTAAGCTAGTGACCTATGGGAGTCCTTAGTCTAAGCCTTGGTTTCCCCATCTGTGATATGGAGATAATATTTATCCCCTTAGTGGGATTTCAAAAGTTAAATAGGACCACATGTATAAGATGCATCCAACACTTGGCACGAAGCTGGCCAATGTTTGTATGCATATTACACACAAGATGGATGTCCTAATGCTTGCCTGCTCGGGTGGGGGGGGTGCGGAGATTAAGTGAATAGATAGAGGGCAAAGGACTTTATAAACCACAAAGTTGTTATAAAATAGTGCTTTACAGAGATGCCTGGGTGGCTTAGTGGTTAAATGTCTGACTCTTGATTTCGGCTCAGGTCATGATCTCCAGGTTGTGAGATCTAGCCCCGAGTCGGGAGAAGCTGGGAATGGAATCAGTTTAAGATTCTCTCTCCTTCTGCTTCTGCCCCTCCCCTCCACCCTGGCTCCCACTCTCTAAATAAATAAGTAAATTAATTAATTAGGGCTTTATACTCCAAAACCTGGCATCCTGCTCATATTCAAGGATTGGCATGATGGTGCCTCTTCCAGACCCCAAGGCTATATCCGCCCACAGGTATCGCCCCCCACTCACCGTCTCAATGGCCAAGGCCTCTGCTTTCAGCTTGGCCTGCAGCACGGAGCCTTCTCCCTCGATGCGTAGGGCCTCTGCACGGGACTCAGCCTCAGCCTTGGCAGTCCCTGTGCTCTCCACAGCAGTGCTGGCAGGGGGGGCAACAGAGTCAGGGGACACCCGGGAGAAACCTGCCCATGCCCTCCCCCAGCCTTGACTTATGTCGCAGCAGATGTCACACGCACCCTGCTCCATCCACCAGCTACTTTTTCAAGCTGGGCCTTGTTTGCCTCTGGTTTTCCACCCACCTCAGAGCCTCCAGCTCCAGGAGTTCCCTGCGAGCTTTTTCAGCTTCAGATTGGTCCAAGATCTTCTGCCTCTCAAGCCGGCCGCGGGCTTCTTGCTCAAGTCTCTGAGCCTCGTGCCTGGATAGGAGAGGGGACCAGGAAGATGCTGGTGAGAGGCCAGATCTCGACCAGGAAATCCAAGGGCAGGGACCACCAATCTGTCAGGGGCCCATGGAAAGCATTCAATATGCAAATGGAAGAACAGTGCCTGATCCCAGGCGCAGGGGAACGCAATGTGACCCGGGGCCCCATGTTCACACAACTGACCTCCCAATCAGGAGGAACAAATGAACAAGGTTGATTTTAGACAGTGACAAGTTCCCTGAAAATGGATGATGAGGCACTGTGGCTGAGCAGAGAGGGCACCACCTCAGTTGGGGAAGAAACAGGCTCTCCAAGGGGGGCAGCTTGGGGATGAGGCTGGAGGAGCAGCCTGCCTGAAGCGTTTGGGGGAAGAGTATTCTGGGCAGAGGGAACAGCCAGTGCAGAAGGTCCTATGGCATGAGCCCAGCTGTGCTGCAGTGGGGCAGAAAGCAACTAGTGGAATCGGAGCACATGAGCCTGGGGAGAGTCTGGAAGGGGTGGGGAGGGAGGCAGGGGGACCAATCCCTGGGTGCCTGGAAGGCCACAGCAACAAGTTTAGTTTCTAGCACAAGCAAAGGAAGATGCCACAGGAGCAAGAGAGCACCCAGTTGTACTTTGAGTGGGCCATCCATTCTGCTGGCTAAGGGTGACACCAGGCTGACCACAGGGTCCCCCTGACAGTGGGCTGAGGGAAGGACACTGGAAAGCTCTGGCCCACAGTGGGCACTGTCGTGGCAGGGGCCCCCCCACCCAAGACCTCACTCACTTGGCTGCAGCCTCCTGGGAGTTGGTGGTGATCTCAATGGCCAGCTGGACACTGCGCTGTAGGGCATCCCGGGTCCTCTGGTCCACAGGCTCCACTGACTGCACGTCCACACTGCTGACCACTAGTCCATTTTGGGGGAAGATGGCCCGGTCCCGGGGCTGGGGCAGGGCCTTGCTGTCGAGTATCTTGGTTTCTGGAGTCTCAAAGCCAAAGACAGCCATGCGAATGATGCGGGCGGAGTTCTTATGGAAGTCATCGAAGGTGACAGATGCCACAGCCCCCCGCACCCGGGACGCGATGGCTTTGCAGGCGTCACCCACGAAGTCAGGCACTGAGAAAAGCTTGGCTGCCTCTTTGGGGTCCTTCCGGTCACTCAGCTCGAAATGCCTGTGAGCAAAGGGCCCAGAACAGGGAAGCTATTTTCCTCCAGGACACAAGCAACTTTCTCGTGTTTGGAAAGGACTGCGACACAAACCCTCCATTACTGGCCAGGGTCTGTCTCTCTTAACAGTGAGTGAGAATTAGCGCCCAGGTGATGTCCCATTTAATTCTCTTGGTCACCATATGAGGTGGGGATGAGTGTTACCCCCTTCTGCAGAGAAGTAAGAGGCCCAGGAGGTTAAGGGACAGGACTGAAGTAGCAGAAGATGTAGCCAACTGGAAAGATGAATCAGGCAGCATGGATGAGTAGATTTATGCTCTAAGGTACCACGCTGTTGTGCCCCCTAAGATGTCAGCGTCCATCTGCCTCCATCATGGTTCTGGCCACTCAGCCAAGAGGTGGGTGTGGTGGAGCATAGCTTCTGGATGTGACTCCTTTCCCTCAGCTCCAGGTACTGCCATTCCAGCTCTAACTATGTACATGGCCCCGTTCTAATCCTCAAAGCACACTTTCAACAGCCCTGTGAGGTTGATGGTTGCCATTCTCATTTTACAGATTGGGAAACTGAGGAAAGCATTGAGTCTGTCGCCCAGATCCACAGCAAGTACACAGCAGGGCCGGGATCCAGACAGGGAGCGTGTGCTGGTGACATCTGCCTGCACACTTCCACTCCTACCGGGTGTGTCCCACTGACATTTTTATAATCTTGCAGTTATGTGGCTGACTGAACACATGGGAAGTTTAGCTGAGGAGTTTCCTCCGACCACGTCCACCAAATCCTGCTCCTGGGGAGTAGGGGAGTCTGCATCTTCCCATCACCCGACTTGGGCATCACCGGGTTTCCTTCTCAGTCATGACACAGAGTCAGGTATCCTGCCCCCACTCAGCCTGGCACCTTGGGAGGCATCGTCTGTCCCCATGATTCCCCTAGGGTTGGGCCTGCAGCAGCCCCCCCCCCCCTCACCAGTTGTAGGCAAGCTGCAGCTGCAGCCTGGCATGGTCTGCTGTTTCGATGGTGATGACATCTGTGAAGAAGTCTGGCCCGAGCAGCAGGCAGAGTGCACGGCGTGCATGGGGACGCTTGGGCCTCCCAGCCGAGAGGGACAACACGGTGAACTGCTCTTCGGGACCCAGTGACACCAGCTCAGGCCCAAAGACCACACTGCAGAGGGAGCCAGGAATCAGATACATAGAGAACCCTTCCCACCTCACCACCCTCCGTGGCTGGTCGCTCAATCCCCAGTGGCCCCTACCTCACTCCCCCCTTGTCACCTTTCCATCACCTGTTCCTCCCCACCCCAATTCCCCCCCCACCGCCCCGGCTACTAGGTAGTCCCTCACCGAGCTCTCTTCTCTCTGTAGTCATACACCTGCACGGCTGCGTTGTGAGGGACCCGGTAGCTAACCACACGGGTCTTGTTCCGGACAACGGAGGGCTGAGGGGTCTTGGACATCTCCTTCTCTCCCCTGTCTGCCAGAGGGTCCTGCCCCTTGCTCAGCAGCTCCTCCACCCCAGGGGGCAGCTCTTTCTCCCATAGGACTTCATCCTGGGTCAGCATGTAGGTGCTTCCAATCACAGCACGTACCTTGAGAGAAGAGGACAAGGAGGGACATCAGCTGGGAAAGTAAAAGGGAGAAGGACCCAGCCAACAGTCCTGAAACAGCTGGCCTGGGGGTCAGACAGTGCTGTGGTTGGGCATGGTCCCTGGGATGGGGCTGCATCCACAGGCAGCACCTGTTGGCTCCAGCATGGCTTTAGGCCCCCATCCGCAAAATGGACCTGACACTGGCTATCTCACATTGAGGAATGAATGACCTCTCCCATATCTAGTGCTGAGAACCTGGCATGTGGTAAGGGTTCAATATTATTTCTTCTGGAATGTTCCTTCTTGGGGTAGCTTGGAGAATATCGTAGGGACAGATGCAGTCAATCCTAGGAAATAGGGAATATCCACCAACATTCCCTAGGATTCTGAGCTCTACTTCTAGGTTGGATTTTTTTTTTTTTTTTGGAAAGATTTTATTTTGAAAGAGCTAGAGTGAGCAAGCAAGCATGAATGAGGGGGAGGGGGAGGGGAAGAGGGAGAGGGAGAAGACTCTCTGCTGAGCAGGGAGCCCAATGTGGGGCTCGATCCCAGAACCCTGGGATCATGACCTGAAGGCAGATGCTTCACTGACTGAGCCATCCAGGTGCCCCTCTAGTGTGGAGTCTTAGAGAGAAGTCAGAGATGTTGTCCTAGATCAAACCATGGTCAAGGCTTCAGATGAGGGGGCAAAGAGGAAGGATTCCACCAGGATAAAGGGATGGGGGAAGAGATTGGTTCTTGCTGTTCCCAGGCCACTCCCCAGTCAGACCTTCATGCTGGGGCCAGTCAGAGCCCCCATCCTAAAACCTGGCTCATCTTCTCTCTTGGGGGTTTCTCAAATTTAAAGTTAGCTATTTAGGGATCCCTGGGTGGCGCAGCGGTTTGGCGCCTGCCTTTGGCCCAGGGCACGATCCTGGAGATCCGGGATCGAATCCCAGGTCGGGTTCCCGGTGCATGGAGCCTGCTTCTCCCTCTGCCTGTGTCTCTGCCTCTCTCTCTGTGACTATCATAAATAAATAAAAATTTTAAAAAAATAAAATAAAGTTAGTTATTTAATGGGGCACCTGGGTGGCTCAGTCAGTTAAGTCTCTGACTCTTGATTTCAGCTCAGGTCATGATCTCAGGGTTATGAGATCAAGCCCTGCGTGGGGGCTCTGCGCTGGGCATGGAGTCTGTTTATTTCCCTCTGTCCCTCTCCCCACTCCCTCTCTAAAAAGAAAAAGTTAGTGAGTTAGCTATTTAAGACAAAGGGAAGGCAAATACTCCCCAGAATGTCCTTATACCTAGTAGCCAGCCAGCTCAGATGCCACCATCAAGGCTGTTGAAGTCCCCTCTCCCGTCTCCACCCTGCACCTCTCCCTGTCAGCCCCAAGCAAGCTACCACCATGGCCACACAGTGGTGATGGGGCCCATCCCTTAACCATTACCCTTCCGGTCTTGACATCCTGCACGTAGATGCCCTCATTCTCGTCCAGAGGGATGGCTTGACGCTCTTCCACCACCTCCACCTTGGCAGAGGGCACGTACTCCAGGGGCCCACGGATGAGCCAGTGGTCCCCGGCCTGGTGTGCAACCTTCTCTCCTTCTTCTCCCTCCTCCAGGGGCTGCAAGGCCCTCAGCAGCAGCCCCTGTTGCTCTGACAGCACATATACATCCTGGATGCCTCGTTCCAGTCTCTCTCCAGGCTGGAGGAAAAAGGACTTCTCGCCCTAATGGGGAGTCACAGGGTTAGGAGCAGTTGCCAACCAGGGTTGTCCCTTGGATGGTCCCTCTTCTGGTTCCTGTGGCCACAGGCTTGTTTTGAGAACAGGAGCCCAAGAAGCACCCTCCCCACACTCCCGCTGTGAAGTATCATCTGGATCGTGAGGCTCTCGGCAAATGCCTACATACTTCATCTGGTCGAACCTGCCCTTGATAAATTCTGTAAACCGTCAAGACCTGGACCCTCACAAGTTCAACAGCTAAGCATGAATCTCTTGTTGCTCTTCATTTCTCTCATGCCTTGTTTTCTTGGGATGGTATAGTCTGGGTGTTGGGAGACTGTTGTTGGGTCAAATCTGGCTTTTTTTAACTATATATTTGAGATATAATCTGTATACCAAAAAAATCTGTCCATTTAAAGTATACAACTCAAAAATAAATAAATAAATAAAAATAAAGTATACAATTCAGCTCAGTAAGTGGAGCGTGCACCTCTTGATCTTGGGGTTGTGAGTTGAGCCCCATGTTGGATGTAGAGAGGATTTAAAAATAAAATCTTAAAAATAAGTAAATGAAGTCAAGTATATAGTTCAGTTGTTCTGGGACATCCACAGAGCTGTCCATTCATGATGATGATCTAACTCCAAGGCATTTTCATCATCCTGAAAATCTGTGTACTCAACAGCAGCTAATGTCCATCTATCCCTACCTGCTGTAACCACTAATCTGTTTTCTATTGCTATGGATTTACCCATTGGGGACATTTTGTATAAATGGAATCATACAATATATGGTCTTTTGTGTGGCCTCTTGCTTAGCATGATATTTGTTTATCCATGTTGTAGGTGTTAGTACATGCTGATCATTAGTACACAAGCATCAGTACACATTCTTTATATAATTGAAGGATATTCCACTGTGTGGATATGCCATACAATTTGTTATCCATTCATCCACTGACAGACATTTGGGCTGTTTCTGGAAGCAAAGTGTTACAGGAACACAGAGGCACTCGTTCATTTACAAGCTGTCTATGCTCTTGCTCCAACGGCACAGTTGAGTGGTTGCAACAGAAGCCATTACCACTCACAAAGCCCAAAATATCTGCGATCTGGCCCTTCACAGAAAAGTGTGCCAATCCCTGGCAGGCCAGCATATAGTTGAGAGAAGGGTAAGGTAGGGAGTGGGGAGAAGCATAAACCAAGCGATTTGTTTTATGCAGGATGATGACAAAGTTTCCAGGACGGCAGGTACCGATGGCGCTGGGGAGGTGCTCCCAGAAGAGAAGAGACCGTGTGTGAACTGAGGTTGGGGGCCACCAGGAAGACTGATGGGACAGTGTCTCAAAAGACAAGAGCTAGGGGATCCCTGGGTGGCTTAGCGGTTTAGCGCCTGCCATCAGCCCAGGGCGTGATCCTGGAGACCCGGGATCAAGTCCCGCATTGGGCTCCTTACATGGAGCCTGCTTCTCCCTCTGCCTGTGTCTCTGCCTCTCTCTCTCTCTCTCATAAATAAATAAAAAATCTTTAAAATAAAGACAAGAGCTAGGGTGCAAAGGCACAGAGGGAGCCATAATAAGCTCAATGCTTCTAGAATGTGTATCTGGGGTGGGAGGAGGGAAGGGAGTGGTCTAAGGGCCTGCTGCCACTCAGGGGCATTCACCCTCCCAGGAGAGCTGGAGGCATTTACCTTGACCACACGCTTTTGCCCGAGCTGGTTCTTGCCATCTGGTCCGACAGGGTCGAGAATCACACAGTAGTTGTGAGAGCCCAAGGTGGTGATGGGCACAATCCCCAGCACCTCCTCGTAGACATCTGGCACATGGGCCTCTGTGTCCTGCACAGTCACCAGCCACTCCTCCCCGGTGCGGCGGGTCACTCCTCTCAAGTCTCGGAAGTTCTGCCTCGCCCGCAGGTGCAGGGCCGTCTGGAGGGCAACATGGCAAGGTGCTGGGCCACTTGAGGAAATCGACCTCTAGTTTCCTCTGGGGATCTGGGTGGCCACTCTGCTGGCCACTGAGTGCTTTCAGGCCTGAATGCCAGTCTCCACCAACACAGGAGGACCTTTAACCCTCTCAGAGGGCCCAGGATATTCCTCAGGTATCCAACCTCTGCATTTTTCTTTGAGTGGACTCAAATATTGCCTCTCTTCTACTGTCATGTCCTCTGCCACTAGTTTCTGCCACTAGGAGTGATCCCTAAGGGATCCAGGGTCCCTTAACCCCCCCAGAGCACAGACCTTTTCTGTGAGGATCACAGCTTCCACCAAATCCAGAACTTCCTCAAACACTGCCGGGAGATATGCACCCACGGAGCGGACCAGCCATTCTTCTCCTGGGCCAAGGGTGGAGAGGTGAGGGTCAAAGTTCACCCAGCCTGCTCCCCAGTGGGTGAGCTGGGGCAGTGGTGGCTGCCCCTTCCCGCAGCCTAAACAACAGGGCACCCCCAAGGCTCTGCAAGCTAGGAGAGGTCACTGTGCTCAGGCTCAAGGGCCTGAGGGTAGGCCATGTGTTAATTTTTACTGAGGCCAGAGAAAAAAAACCCTAACCAGGACAGTAAGAAAAGTCATCTAAGTGCTCAAGCTGCTACCACACCTTCTCTGAGCTCCAAAGACCAACTTTTCCCTTCTCCTGAAGTGGGCAGAACTGCCTCTAGGAAGTTGTAGATTTTGTCTGGCTTATCAGAGAAGCAAGAGTGCCTGGGTACTGGCCTTGCCCTTGCTCATCATAAATCCTCACATCTGCGCCTCAGTTAGGTCATCTGGAGAGTGAGAACCATAGCACCTCTAGGTTGAGGACAAAGTAAGTTCCCATCTGTAAAGCATTTTGAGCCATACCTGGCACAGAGGGAGTACTGCATTTGTTAAGACATTAACATATCACATTTGTCCAGTACGATTGCTAACTATATGCGAACATCTGCTTTGTTGATCTAGAAACAGATATGACTGCTGTCCCTGGCTCATGGTAAAAGGAGTGGGGTGTGGAGGTGGAAGGAGGAAAAAGCCCTGTCAATACATTCATGACAACAGGGTCAGGTAGAGGCTGCATGAGGCTGGAGTGGGATGCGAAGCAGTGGGCAGCCTCCAAAAGCTTATGATACCAGGGAAGCACTTCCTCACAGGCTGCATGCAAGTGGCCGTCCCCAACCCTGCAGGCAAGGTACAGCCTGCTCAGCCCCATCAGCACCCCTTCTTAACCCCACCTGTCACCCTCTCCTTGCCATCCCGGTCGCAGCACTCCTTGCGGGCCCTCAGCCGCAGGGCCTGGTTCTGCCTTATGACTGTGGCCTGAATGATTTCCAGGACCTCCACCTCCTTCTGGGGGATATACGTGCCTGGGGAGGGAAAAGATGGCAGAGGTTAAAGACCAGAGCCTTAAGGGAAGGGCAGGGAGTCTCTGACCCTGACTCCAGCCAATGGAAGGAACTTACCGGGTCCTTCAAATAGCCACTCATCTCCTGCCACCACCTTCTCTCCATTCTTATCCTCAAAATCCAGCAACGCTTTAAGGTGGAGGGCAGTGTTGGGAAGGACCACCTGCAGTGGGGTAATGTCCTAACAGGGGAAGAAGGGAAGTCATGGGACATTCAGTACTGTGACCCAAGAGTCAAACCCAATATCTTGGAGGTCGGAGTCCACAGCATCAGTCTTTACATGTTCCCAGATAAGTCTCCACATGGAATGTACAAGGCAGAGGTTAAGTCCCAAAGCCATCTGATCTGAAGAACTAAGACAGTTGACAGGGCAAGTGGACTCCACTGCCAGTGAGCCAAGGACACACATTCCTCTGTAGGAAGTGCTTGGAAATGGTCTGACCTAGAAGTCTAGGCAGGAAACTGGGCAACCCCTCAAGGCCTCATGTGCACCAGGGCCCTCTACGAAATGTAAAGAAGTGGGAGGTGTGAACAACCTTAACAGGCATGCTTTGGACACAGGGTTTTGTTTTCAAGGTTGTTTCATGGTCACAAGACAGCTGCTGTACTACAGCCATTACATTTCCCTTTATCAGGGAGGGGAACCTGGCAACAAGTATCCAAACCTTTTAGGAATTCATAGAAATGTTTCCACGAGTAGGATTTCACTTGGTCTTTGATCTGAGGGAGCAGGAAAGCAAGCAAAGAGAGGCTCATAGAGGCTAAGAGACCTGCCCAAGGTCACACAACTAGTAAGGAACAGGAATCAGGACCTGAACCACAGTCTTTTAAGAAGCCCACCTGCTACTCCTTACTCCGATCAGAGTAGCAGGGGTGGGGGTGGTCAGATAACACCACTCTCCCCAGTCCCACACGCAAGGTTGGAGGGAGACAGAGTTGGAGGTTCACTGTGCCAGCAAAGCCCTCCCTTGTGCACCTTCAGTGTACACAGCACCCAGTGGGTTGTGGTGGGGGCAGGCTAGCCCCAGCTTCATGGATTGCAAGTTCCAGCAGGTGATAAGACAGATACAGCCCCTTCTCTTCAAGCAGACCATGGACAGTGTCAAGGGAACCAGGTTGCAAAAGTTCAAAGAAGAGCTTGTTTCTGATGCAAAGGTGTGGGAGGAGGAAATGGTGAGCATTCTGGAAGGAGCACGGAGGCCAGTAGGTTTTTCACCTCCCACATCTACTCTATCATCACCTCCTACCTGCTCCAGCGAACGCTATAACTGCCTTTATTTATTGCTGCCATTCCCCTCACCTAAGCTACCATCTCTCACCTGAACAATGGAAAGATCTTCCTAATTGGTCTCCACCTGCCACTGCAGGCTTCCAGCTTGGGTGACTGGGTACCCAGTAGTATCATCATGTAAAATTGGGGATGTAGGAGAATAGATTTGAGGGCAGAACAGAAAGTAGCAGGTTTGGATGTCCAGTAGGAGGTTAAGCATCTGACTTTGGCTCAGGTCATAATCTCAGGGTCCTTGGATGTGGAGTGCAGCATCAGGCTCCCTCCCTGCTCAGTAGGGAGCCTGCTTCTCCCTCTCCCTTTGCCCCTCCCTCCCAACTCATGTACATTCTTTCTCAAATAAAATCTAAAAAAAAAATTAAAAAACCCCAACCCAGGGCAGCCTGGGTGGCTCAGCGGTTTAGCACCGCCTTCAGCCCAGGGCATGATCCTGGAGACCCGGGATCGAGTCCCGTGTCGGGCTCCCTGCATAGAGCCTGCTTCTCCCTCTGCCTGTGTCTCTGCCTCTCTCTCTCTCTCTGTTTCTCATGAATAAATAAATAAAGTCTAAAAAAAACCCCAAGAACCAAAAAACCCAACCCAGGGACAATCTGATAGCTCTTATGCAAATGGTTATAGTTCACATATAAATATATAATACATATTTTTATATTTCTTTTATATATATATATATATATATTTTTACACATACTCTGCTAACGCATAAACACATATGGAAACACAGACCTTGAATGGATGACAGTAGATACTATCTGGAGAATGGAGACCAGAGATTGGTGGTGGAAGTCAGAACCTTACAGCCTTCTGAATTCATTTTTTTTTTATTTAAATTTTGTTAATCTACAATGCAATATTGGTTTCTGGAATAGAATTCAGTGATTCATCCCTTATATATCAAATGTATTCTTTAGAATGAAAAGCTCACACAAGTAAGCCTTTAAGGGCAGAAAAGGATGGAAGAGGCAAAGCATGTTTATTGGTCAAGAGAAAGGCATCAGTAGTGGAGAAGTTAAAGACAGAGGAAGGAGAAGCTCTAAGAAGTGGGGGAGCAAGGTCTTAAGAGATAGAATGGGGGACACCTGGGTGGCTCAGTGGTTGAGCGAATGCCTTTGGCTTGGGTCATGATCCCAGCCTAGGGATTGAATCCTGCATCAGGGTCTCTGAAGGGAGCCTGCTTCTCCCTTTGTGTCTCTGCCTTTCTGTGTCTCTCATGAATAAATAAAAACTTAAAAGAGAGAGAGAGAAAAAGAATGATATAAACTTAACTAAGGAGGTGAAAGACCTATACTCTGAAAACTATAAAATACTGGTGAAAGAAACTGAAGATGACAAACAAATGGAAAGATATTCCACGCTCATGGATTGAAAGAAATATTGTTAAAATGTTTATGCTACCCAAAGCAATCTACAGATTTAATGCAATCCCTATCAAGATACCAACAGCATATTTCACAGAACTAGAACAATCCAAAAATTTTATGGAACTACAAAGAACCCTGAATAGCCCAGTCTTGAAAAAGTAAAACAAAGCTGGAGGTGTCACCATTCCAGATTTCAACTTATGCTACAAGAGCTGTGGTGATCAAAAACAGTATGGGACTGGCACAAAAACAAAACATACAGATCAATGGCCAGAATAGAGAGCCCAGAAATATAGCCACAATTTTATGGCCAATTAATCTTCAACAAAGGAGGCAAGAATATGCAATGGGAAAAAGTCTCTTCAACAAATGGTATTGGGAAAACTAGACAGTTACATGCAAAAGATGAAACTGGACTACTTTCTTACACCAGGCACAAAAATTAAATTAAAATGGATTAAGGATCTAAATGTGAGACCTGAAACCATAACAACCCCACAAGAGAGCACAGGCAATGATGTCTCTGACATAGGCTGTAGCAACATTTTTCTAGATAGGTCTTCTGAAGCAAGAGAAAAAACAACAACAAAAAAAGCACAAATAATCTATTGAGACTATATCAAAATAAAAAGCTTCTGCATAGCAAAGGAAACAACAAAACTAAAAGACAACCTACTGAATGGGAGAAGATATTTGCAAATAACATATCCGACATTCAAAATATATGAAGAATTTATACACAACTCAACACCGAAAAGTAATTTCATTAAAAATGGGCAGAAGACATTTCTCCAAAGACACCTAGATGGCCAACAGACACAAGAAAAGATGCTCAACATGACTCATCATCAGGGAAACACAAATCAAAACCACAATGAGATATCACTTCACATCTGTCAGAACGGCTAAAAGAAAAAAACACAAGAAACAATAAATGTTGGCGAAGATGTGGAGAAAAAGGAACTCTTGTGCACTGTTGGTGGAAACAGAAACTGGTGCTGCCACTCTGGAAAACAGTATGGAAGGTCCTCAAAAAATAAAAAATAGAACTCCTTTACCATCCAATAATCACACTCCTGGATATTTACCCAAAGAATAGGAGCACACTCATTTGAAAGGATATGTGCACTCCAATGTTTATCAGAGTATAAATATTACTAGCCAGTAAATTAAACTAGCTAGTAAATTATTTACTAGCCAAATTATGGAGGCAGCTCAAGTGTCCATCAATAAAGGAATGGATAAAGAAGATAAAAAAAAAAAAGATGTGATACATATATACAATGGAATATTACTCAGCCATAAAAAGAATGAAATCTTGCCATTTACAAAAAAAAAAAAGAGAAAGAAATCTTGCCATTTGCAATGATGTGGATGGATCTAGAGAAGATAATGCTAAGCAAAATAAGTCAGAGAAAGATAAATAACCTAGGATTTCACTCATATGTGGAATTTAAGAAACAAATTAATAAAGGGGGCGGGGAGATAAAGCAAGAAACAGACTCTTAACTATAGAGAACTGATAATTACCAGAGAGGGAACGGTAGTGGGGTGGGGGAAATAGGTGAGGGGTTAAGAGTGAATTTACTGTGATGAACACTGAGTCTGGCATGGAATTGTTGAATCACTATATAATGTACTATTGTCTGTTAATTACATTGGGATTAAAATAAAAGAGAGGGAGATACAGAATGATGAGCTGGGTTCCCGGGCCCACCTGACAGAGGCTCCAGCAGGTAGAGAGGAGAAAAAAGTAGATCTAAAGTAAGGGAAGGGGACACAGACCAGATCCTGCCAGATGGCATTGACTTCTAAGCACATGATGAATTTTTTCAAGAGTGAGAAAATAGGAAATAGGAGGAGAGTGCTGTGATAAGTATTTAGAGGCATGCAGAGAGAAGTGGAGAGAAAGCTGGCTAGGAAGGAAGAGAACCACTGAAAGTGGGGGGAGCGGGGCTTGGGTTGGGATGAACTGCTGAACCCATCAACTACATGTCTGCTGCCCATTGTCTTGGTGGATCCATGTCCATAGCTAGGAGACACCCCCCCACCGAGTGTGAGGACAGGAGAAGGGAGGGTCCCACCAAGCCAGGACTGGGTTCTGCCACAGGTTCTTGCACACAAGTGTTAAAATGACAAGCTTGGGACACCTGGGTGGCTCAGCAGTTGGGCATCTGCCCTCGGCTCTGCGTGATCCCAGAATCCCGGGACTGAGTCCCACATCGGGCTCCCTGCATGGAGCCTGTTTCTCCCTCTGCCTGTCTCTGTGTTTCTCATAAACAAATAAAATCTTAAAAAAAATAAAATGACACGCTCCAGTTGGAGTAGGAAAGAGATCAGGAAGCAAATCTAAGGGACAGAAGAGAGAATGAAAAGCCCTGAAAGGGGGATCCCTGGGTGGCGCAGCGGTTTGGCGCCTGCCTTTGGCCCAGGGCGCGATCCTGGAGACCCGGGATCGAATCCCATATCAGGCTCCCGGTGCATGGAGCCTGCTTCTCCCTCCGCCTGTGTCTCTGCCTCTCTCTCTCTCTGTGACTATCATAGATAAATAAAAAAAAAAAAAATTAAAAAAAAAAAAAAAAAGAAAAGCCCTGAAAGGGGCAGCCCAGGTGGATCAACGGTTTAGCGCCACCTTCAGTCCAGGGCATGATCCCGGAGTCCTGGAATCGAGTCCCACATCGGGCTCCCTGCATGGAGACTGCTTCTCCCTCTGCCTGAGTCTCTGTCTCTCTCTCTCTCTCATGAATAAATAAATAAAATCTTTAAAGGAAAAAAAAAAAAAGACAAGACAGGCCATGATGACTCAGGAGGCCTAGGAAAGGGAGGCTGATGGTGAAGGGTTGAATTCCCAAGGTGGGCAGGTGGGAGAATAAGCAAGCCTAGAGTGGAAATGGCCCCCAAGAAGGGGCTGAAGCAGAACGGGAGAGGCAAGGATCCAAGTCGGGCAAGAAGGCCAAGTCATCGACAGGGTCATCACAAGGACATCTGTGAGGCTCCCCGGAATCTACAGGGGAGGAGGAAGGAAGAACGCTTGAGCCACGCACCACTGCAGTGAAGACCAGGAAAGAAGCCATATGGGCAGAGAGGGGCAGAGTGGGGGTGGTGGGCAGAAAGGGAGGGTCTTCATGGCACTGGGCTCTGAGGAGGGAGAGGTCCTGCCCTCCTGGCCCAGATGATGAGAGGTGTGAAAGAATGAGTGGCAGGGGGCTGGGGCTCCTAGGGAGCTTTAGGCACTGGTGCCTGATGACTCCCCCACACTCCCATACACACTGCTCCCCACCCGGAGGGGAACTGAACAGACCTGAGGTAGAACCTGGGCATGGAGGATTTTTAGCTTTTGACAGTTTTAGACATACACAGAAGTTGCTAGAATAGTACAAAGAATTCCCGGAGGCTCCTCACTCAGATTCTTCAAGGGTTAACATTCTAATTACCCATCAGCCCTCCCTATCTCTGCTGCACATACTCCTCTCCCAAAGTGGCCACCGCTAAGTGGGCAAGAAGGTCTCAAAGCTCCCTGGCTCATGCTGTGAGGCTTCCGGGATCACAGGTGAGTAGAGGAAGCCAGAGTAAACCAGGATACAATGGCCAGGAGGTGAAAGCAGAACCGTTAAGGACATAAAGGCAGATGCCCACTTGCATGGGCCCAGGGCCTGAGGGTGACACAGACAAGGGCTCAACCAGAAGCGCAGGCCTGAGATGTGGTTCTGTGGCATAGTCACATCGGGTCCACTATTATCGTCACCGGCCACCAGTGTCGCACTGTTTGAGTGAATGAAATGCTCACTCTCGGCAAAGTCATTTAGCACCAGACTGGTCAGGACCTTCTAGCAGGCTCTGGAGACTGGGAGGCCAGGTTGGGAGAATGGGCTGACAGCTCTCAAACGGGGGCAAGTCTGTCATGGGCATGTGAGGAGGAAGGGGAGGATGGTTAGAGATGAGTGGAGGAAGCAAGAATTTCGTCCTTGGTGAGAACCACCAAATGCCACCCCCGCCTCCGCCCCCTCTAGTCTGATTCTCTGTGGGAGGTAGAGAGCCCTAGGACAAGGGGGCAGTACAGGTTGGAGGTTACGGAGGAAGCAAGCTAGGTACCTTCTCCAGCACCTCCCCCGGGTACAGAGGGAAGGGGTCCTGGGTCAGCCGGATCTCTAGGTCAGCATGGCGTAGCCGTACTTGCCCTGTAACATCGAACAGCACTGAGCCCTGAGGATCCCGGGACACAGGGTTGGCCACTGTGCAGTAGTGGCGTGGAGGGACAGTCACCATGCGCATGGGGGCAAACAGGACCCTGTTGGGGGTGAGAGACAGTGTGAGAACCCCAGGGGATCCCTGTCCCCACTCCTGGAGGGGACAGTGAATGGGATAGAAAGCTCCCCATCACTCAACCCCGGGCTAATCCTGCCTGGTAACAGGATGGAGATGGACAAACGTGCCAGCCAGACCAAGGGGCACCCCATGGCCCAGTCCCGACACCAACCTCTCATTGTCCTGCCGGATGTAAGTCTTTGGCCCGACCTCCACACGGGACACATTGCTGTTCTGGTCCAACACGTGGATATAGTGGTATGGGGGAATGCGTATGATGGACTCTTCAGTTGCCATGGTGACTTCTGAGGCCAGACCAGCAGAGTGACAGACAGGTAGGGAGCAGATACAGCAACATGAGTACAGGGGGCCTAGCAATCAGCTGGATTAGAAACACCAAATTATTCTCCCCAGCTCTCTCTGGTCAGTTGCCACTCTTGGTTTCCTGCTGCTGTGGGTAGGGGTGGTGGGTGGGAAGGGAATAAGTGAGTACATATCCCAGCACCCCCCACCCCAACCTACCTGCTTCTAAATCCTGGGTGGTTCCATTCCATGCTTGGCCCGTTCAGGAAGGTGGCGCCTCTTCCCTAAACTCCATCCCTGCCCCCAGCATGCCTTGGACCTTGGACAACACAGCCCTTGGCATCACACAAAGGGAATCAAGTTTGCTAGGGGACCCAAAGCCTTGTCCTCTGAGACTTTGGTCAGACATTTTCGAAGCCACAACCAGAAAGGAGTGACACCTCATCTACCCCACCATTCTTCCAACTTCAGACTGGAGTGAAAAAAGGGGAAGCGAGGAGGGAGTGGCTTGCCACAGGAAAAATAGGCAGAAACCACATAAATTACAGAGCCAAGGCAAGGCCCAAGAGTTTTACTTGATCTACACAATATGTAAAATCTCAATTTTTAGTTTGGCAATCACAAACTCCTGATTGCTACTTCTCTTGAAGGATTAGGGGCCACGCCCTATGTTCCCACCTAGCAAAATTGGGTAGAGCCAAGTCACAGCAGCTCCCTTTGGATGGGACACAAGCTTTCCTATTTACCACACTTCCCACCTATAGTCCCTGTCATCTTGTACCTGGGCTGTACTATGTCACCTGCCTGGTTCCTGCTTAACACCCTCTCAGCATCATCCAACAGAATTTTCTAAACCTGTGCTCTTTGAACTGGTCACACGCAGCTACTGAATACTAGAGCGGCACTAGAGTAACTTTAGAATATTAAGTTTTATTTAAGGTGGCCAAATATGGCTGCTTGATCCCAGATTACACAGTGTGGCTCGAAATGGTTGAGTCCCAAATAGGGACTACGAATCATTCAGGGCCACACAGCAAATAAATGGTACTACTGGGATGGGAATCCTTTCTGGTGGCAGCACGGGACAGTGGTTAGGGGCACCGATTCAGCTAGAATGCCCAGGCTTACAGTTCTGATTTCCTGCCTTGTACTGTTTCCTTCATGTCTTACCTCATTTTGAAAGGTTACAGTTTTGACCTCTTTTCCTGGTACACTTTTGACATCAAAGGAATGTTCCTGGCTATCTTGCAACTTTGTATGGGATTTGACCTTGATACTTTTCTGTGGCTCCCTTTTATGTGGAGTTAATTTCCCTTAACTTGTAGGAGTGGCTTTTCTAGCACCAGAGCTCCCTCTTCTGTTGTTTTTGGGTAGCATTTGAAAATACAGGGGCTGGCTTTCCAGGATGGGTTCTCCTCCACACTCTTATCTGGACCTTCTGGTTCCTTCTGCTCTACTCTTCAGTCCTGCCCAGCTGTCTTCCAAAGTTGCTCCCTGCTGAAGCCCCTGAAGAGCCTCCAGGAGCTGGGACTGCCTAGATCCCTTACTGGATGGGTCTCCTGGTTGCCTTCCCTGTACCTGTTTCCCAGGCCTGTAAACTGGGAGTGGATAGGGCATCTAACAGAGTTATGAGGGCTGAGGTCATCATAAAGTAGTTGGAACAGCCCGGCTCTTTGGAACCACTATGTGGCTCACTGCTGAGGCAGAAAGAGCCTGAGGCCCAACTCTTTAATCAGCTAGGGGATGTGGCCTAGTACCAGAGGGGCCTTAACCCCCTCCCTGTTGAGTGGTCAGAAGGATGGCAAGTCTTAGATCACCCCAGCTGTGGGGCTAGAAGAATAGCAAAGAAGGGGCATCTGATGGCCAAGTAAAGCCTTTTCCAGCTGCTCCTTTGCCAAGTTCTCTGCAGGGTGGAAGCCTAGCCAGGAAGCCAGATGGGGGAGAAGAAGGGCAAGGGCTATAAACGGAGGTACGGACAGGGCTCCATGAGGCCCCCCAGGGAAGATTTGAACTCTAGAAGGCCATGCAGGGCTGGGAAGCAGGCCCCAGGAACAGCTTCCAATGACTCTTTTTTGGACAATCCCCTACTCCCTATGGCTGAGGCCTCTCTACCATCTGTCACCCCAGCTGGGCCCAGTCAGGGGGGTTGAGAGCCTCGCCCATCTCAGTGAGTCAGCTGAGAATTATTCTGATAGCTGATCTGGCTGGGCTTCTGCCTTGTTCCAAAGCCAAGCCCTTGTTTCAGTCCCAGGCCCATCTTAACCCCCTACCACCCACCCACCATGCCCTACAGCTGTGCCTCCCACCTAGATCACCTGCTATTCACCCAAGAATGGACTCTGCTCTTTTTTTTTTTTTTTAATTTTTTTTTTAATTTTTTTATTATTATTTATTTATGATAGTCATACGGAGAGAGAGAGAGAGGCAGAGACACAGGCAGAGGGAGAAGCAGGCTCCATGCACGGGGAGCCCGACGTGGGATTCGATCCCGGGGCTCCAGGATCGTGCCCTGGGCCAAAGGCAGGCGCCAAACCGCTGCGCCACCCAGGGATCCCTGGACTCTGCTCTTTTCTGTCATCTCTAGAAGGGAGCCTCAATGTAAGGCCTCTCCAGGCAATCAGAGAACCCACTTGACTCAGGCAACATGTTTGTGACAAGTCCCAGATTTAGACTTTGTGGTTTACCAGATGACATGTACAGTTAGAACATTTTCTTTCCAATATATCGGGGCCCTCAAAGAACAATGGTTAAGGATTATGTTGATCTTTGGAAGTTACTGCTCAGCCCTTGGGGTTTGGCCCCAATATTCCAAATCCACCCATCTCTCCCCTCCAGTACCAGCTTCCTAGTCTGCTCTCTGGCTACATGCCCACCTTTGCCTAATCACACTGCCCTCAAGGGTCATGGGGCTCTTGCAGGAGCCAGTCAACTTTTGCCCAAAACCTCAGACACTGCATCACACCCACGAAGAAAGGAAGAAAGTCACAGGTGGAAGGGCAGAGAATAACACAACCTAAAGGCAGAAGCTGGGTTCCTCCTCTAGTTAAGAGGCACTCTGGTCCAGCGTCTTGGCTCAGAAGTAAACTTACATTATAGCAAAGCTTAATGAGATTCTTTGGTCACTCTTGGTCAGAGATCTTCAATCAACCCTGAGGACCTGCCGCAGTGACTCAAATAGCAGATACCTATGTGACCAGCCTTACTACCGTGTCCTGGTCTGCAGTGAGCAGTGTTCACATCACCGGCAGCTTATTTGTGAGGGAGCTTCTTGGGCTGCACTCAAGAGCTGCTGAATCGGCTGGCATTTTAACTAGAGCCCTAGTGATTTGGGTGCATGTGAAAGTACCAGCAACACTGGCCTCAAGCAGCCACTCTCAGCCCTAGCTGCACTTGAGAATCACCTGAGGTCTTTGAAAAGCATTGATCTCTGGGGATTCTGACATCAGTGGCCTGAGATAGGGCACAAGCATTGCCTTTTTTCACCCCCTCCCAGTAGGGTCTACACTCAGCGTGGAGCCCAACACAGGGTTTAAACTCCCCACCCTGAGATGAAGAGTTCAATGTAGGGGACCTTGGGTGGCCCAATCAGTTAAGTAGCCAACTCCTGACTTAGGCTTAGGTCATGATCTCAGAGTCGTGAGACGGTACCCTGCATTGGGCTCAAAGCTCAGTGCAGTCTGCTTGGGACTGCCTCTCCCTCTGCCCCTCCACTTGCACATGTGCTCTCTCTTGCTCTAAATAAAATATCTTTAAAAAAATAGAAAAAAAGGTTGAGGCTACACAGACTGAGCCATCCGGGCATCCTGACCATTACTATATTTAAAAGCTTCCCCACTAAATCTAATATACAGCAAGGACTGAACTCTGTCATTATCTTGGGCCACTTGCTAACTCTGAGCCGGAGTGTCCTAGACTGAGAAGTGGAAAGAAAAGGGACTATTTCCTGGGCTTGAAGAGATTAGTGGCACAGGGTATCTCTAGTGCACAGGCTCAAAGTAGGGGGCTGGGAGGAAGGAGGGAGATTTAAAGACAAGCTCAGATTACAGACTGCTCCTCAAGGGCAGGGCATTTGGCATTTGGTTATTCACCTCCACCCCAATCCACTGCCAGGCCCAGGGACCCCCTAGCCAATGCAAGTCCCTTGCCCCATGCAGCCTGAAGTCGGAGGGGAGGCTGGTGGCCCAGCCTGCCACCGTCACCTCTATCAAACTCAGGTTTAGGAAAATGCACGATGCCTAGCATAAACAAGGGCTCATTATTGCAGCTTCCCTGATTTTAAACATTCTAGACTTTGGGGAAGGCAAGAAGCCTTCACTATGCACAGATGTTTATACGCTGGTTTAGTTTAGGGAAATTATTTTCTGCTTTAGGGGACTAGCGTGGAAATTTTTCAGAACTTGTCTCATACTGACCACGACTGTGTAAGAGCAAAGTTTTAGGAACTTTCCTTCCTAGGGAAGACTTATCTGAGCTCCAGTCCAACTACTTTGTGGGAGGAGCAGCTTGGTGGCCTCACTGGAGCCACAACACATCTGCCAGCTCAGAATGCTTCTTGTCCTATCTTCATCCTACCTCCCGGACGCTAATTAATGCTCATCACTGAAGGCAATGATTGCCTAGTTGAGAAGTGACCCAGGAACCAGGCTTCACAATTCCTGATCCAGATCAGTGTTTTCTAAGCTCACTCCACCATAAGACCCAGCTGAGAGCATTGCTCATGTTCATGCTGATTCCCAGGCCTCACCCAGACCAGCTGAGTTTCCAGGAGGCTCCGGAACATGTATCTTTGGCAAGAGCCCCCAAATAACAGCTCCCACTTATTAAGGAATTAACCTGTGCTAGGTGTTGTATGCCTTCTAACTCATTCATCTAATCCTCACAGGAACCTAGAAGTTAAGGAACTTTGCACAACGATCAAAGGACAGGGTCAGAATCCTCTTACCCTACCTAGAGCTCCCAAACCAGGAAGTAGCCTGGCTTCTCAGCACAAAACAGGGACCTAAGACCAGGGAGGGAGTTGGGGGGGGGGCGGGGAGAGGCCGCAGGTAGCCTCCAACAAACAAGGAGGCCCAAGTTCTTGGAGCCCTGGGGGGAGGGGGGGGGAGTCAAGGGGCATCCACTCAAGGTGGCTCCTTTACCAGCTCCTGCCTCTGGAGAGCTGCCTCGCCCAGAAAGCTTCATCCCAGGTCAGGCCTGTGTGCCAAGGGCGGAAACAGGCAGGAGTTCCCAGGGAGCACACAGGCTGGCACCCCATGTAACAGAAGGCTTCCCCCTCACAATCCAGGGTCCCCCCTAGGCAAGGAGCAGACAACACAGGGACATCTGTCTCAACCCACTGTCTCCCACCCCTCCAGACTTCACTCAAGAAGAGCCAACCCTAAGATGTCCACAATCACAGACTGGCAAGCCCAAAGGAATTTTGGGTTCCTTCGTTTCTCCCAAAGAGAAAAAGAGCCTTGCTCAACAACCAACCCCCACACCTTCTAGAAGTCCAGCCTACCTCAAATCGCTTTCCTAACCACTTCTCACATGGTCCCACATTGGCATAGCCTTTAGAGAGGCAATAGGAAAGCTTCATTTGGCAGAGATGAAGGATCCCAGGGACAGGGGTAGGGAGAAATCACGTTCTAAAAGCTCAGGAGAGGGATCCCTGGGTGGCTCAGCAGTTTAGCGCCTGCCTTTGGCCCAGGGCGTGGTCCTGGAGTCTGGGGATCGAGTCCCACGTCGGGCTCCCTGCATGGAGCCTGCTTCTCCCTGTCTCTGCCTCTCACTCTGTGTCTCTCATGAACAAATAAAAAAAAACTTGAAAAAATAAATAAAAGCTCTAGGGTACAGGCCAGAGCCCAGGCCAGCCCCGAGGGGGGACAGACAGCAGGGACCCAGGAGGGAGTATAAATGGACCCACTTTCCTCTGCCCTTACTTCTGATGTGGGAGCCCCCAAAGTCGAGAGGCCTGAGATTTTGGGGGGTAGGGAGTGTTGGCAAGGTAACAAGTTGACCTTTACTTTCAAAATACAGAAAAAAGAAAAAAAAAAAAATCCAACAAGGAACGTAAGCCTCCACCCAGCTTCTCCCTCCTCAGGGTCAGAGAGGTCTTACCTGCCCCGGCAGAAGCAAGCGGCCCTAGAAGGCAGGACCAGGCTCAGAGAGCCTGGAGGGACACAAGGCCCCACCACTGGTTTAGGGGTATTTAGGACCAGTACGAAGTATACCCGGAAGAGTGTCCGCTGCCACAGATCCCTCAGATGGGGAAACTTCCTGGCCCAGCCCCAGGGATCACTTCCTGACAGAGGAGGGCAAGCTTGGGGGTGGGGCTTGGCCATTTAAAGAGCCCTTGCAGCTGGTTTTTTTCCTATGGGTGGCTCCTCTGGCAGCTGAAGGCACTGCAGCCCTTTCAGCCCTCAGGAAGGTCCCGCCTCAGAGCCAGCTGGCAGCACTGGAACAAGAATTGGGGGCAGGTGCTGAGCTCATCTCTGTCCCATGTGGCTTTAATTTTCATTTCCCCACCTGAGTGACTAGGATCCTGATCCGGCTGCTCCACAACTGGGTTCCTGCTGCAGCCCACCCTCTAGGAGAAAATAACTTTGTGGTTTTTTTTATTCTAGATTCCAAAAATTCAGCCCAGGTCTCCAAATAAATGTTCAACAGAAAGCATAAATATACACACATGTCCTCTTTCTGGCAAGGTGCGGCATTGGGAGCTTGGGAGCTCTCTCTTGCCCAGTTCCCAGTGCCCAGAGTTAGGGAAGGAGAGCCCAGAAGGTATAAGCTCTGCACGCTAAAGGCTGCAAAACACTCAATATTTCCGTTGCCGGGGGAAGAGTGTGCTCCCTGAGGACCGGAGCGGGGGGCTGGTGGGGCTGGGGTCCTCTGAGTCCAGGCTGAAGAGATCCCTGCCAGTACGAAGGATCTGCTCCTCCAGCTTTTTGTGTCGCTTCATGTCTGAGAGGACCTTGTCCAGGCGGGCCTCCCGTTTCTGGCTCCGGGCGGAACTTCCTGGAGAAGAGGAAGGTAAGAAATGTGGACGGGAGTGAGGTGCTGTGCTCCAGACCTGCCTACATATTACTCATTGCTTAGAGAGCTCATTAAACAGAGATTTTCAGGTCTCTGTCACGGAGGTTGTAGGGTTTGAGGTTGGGCCTCAGATGGGGTAAGCAGTAAAGGGCTGACTTACAAGAAGGAGCCAGTAATGTGAAAACCAAGGTAAAGATATCCAGGCAGGGGAAGAGCAAGTGGAAAGGCCCCAGAGCAGGAACAGGGAGGTTTGTTCAAAGGGTATAGAGAGCTGGGGTATGACAGGGAGAAGGAAAGTTGTGGCCCAAGAAAGGACTCTGAGGCCATGATGAAAGTTTGGATATCTTAGGTCAAACGGAAATAAATTATCTTTGGAAACTTTGGCGGCCCAAAAAAAGTCAGGGGGAGTTGTGGTGTTTGGATTCCCTCTTGATATGCTCTTTCCCCCAACAATGGAATCCTTTGGAGAATTTTAAACCAAGTAGTGACATGATTTATATTTTGAAAGGATCATTTTGGTTGCTGAGGATGGAAGCAGGGAGGCCAGTTACGAGCCATGGCAAATATCCAGGGAAAAGAAATGATGGCTTGGGGGTGCCTGGGTGGCTTAGTCGGTTGGGCTTCTGACTCTTAATTTCAGCTCTGGTTGTGATCTCAGGGTTGTGAGATCCATCCCTCAGGATGGGTTCTGGGCTGGGAGTGGAGTCTGCTTAAGATTCTCTCTCCCTCTGTCTCCCCTGCCCGCCCTCCCCATGAATGTCGTCTCTAAAAGAAAATAAAGAGAAAGAGAAATGATGGCTTGGATGAGGGTGTGGTGCTGAGGGTGGAGAGTAGCAGATGAGCTTGGAAATGTGGAGGCAGGGCTAAACAGGACTTGCTGCTGGTTTAAATGCTGGGGTGAGAGAAAGAGAAATCAAGAATGGCTCCAACAGTAAATTCCAGGAAGGCACTTGGAGTGTGAAATCAGGTCAGATTAGGAGATATACACAGTGGTATAGGGATAAGGATGGAGAAGACTTGAACTTCTAGGGAGATGGAGATAAAAGGAATGGGAAGCATGATAGAACCATCTGTCAGTCTCATAAAGAAGACAGGGTATCTATCCAAGCTGTTAATGATGGCACCGCTTGGTGAATGCTCTCTCCTGCAGCTACAAGTTGTGTATAGCAATCAAGGCACCAAACACAGGCCTCTCCTCAGGAGTCGCCTTTCAGGCTGGTGGGAGTAGAGGTCCTTTACCTCCCCCCTACTCTCCCCCTTTGTACCTGGGGTGCGTCTCCGGTCAATCAGGGAGTCCTTTGGGGTCATTGGCTCATCGTCAAAGTCAAATTCTGTAGGCATGTGCGGTCTGGGACAGGTGGACAGAGTGAAAAGTGAGGGTGGTCTCCCCAAACACCCTGGCCTGAGGGTCTCCCCCTACACCCCTTGCAACCCTCTACTTTCCATGCTCCAAGGTCCCACCTCCCCTCCCAATTTTCTCTTGGCACCAAGAGAGCAAGCCCCAGCAACAAAGTGTTGTGCCCTCACTTTTCCTCTTCCTCTTCTTTGGCTTCAGGCTCCTCATCCGATCTCTCCTCTTCACTCTGGGCCTCAGGAGTGGGTGGCCGGCGGGGCAGGATCTCAGCCTGAAGCTCCAGGGTACCGTGGGCAGCCAGAAGTTCATAGAGCCGCTGGATTTCGGAGGGGGGAGGCATCCAGGCCTGCCCATCTGCGGGCAGCTCCATCTCCTCATCGCTGCAGGGTACGCACCAGTCTTCGGATTCTCCCTTGGCATGCTCTTCCCCTTCGGTGCTGGGGGCTTCTCCCTGCACCTCCTCGACCCCGGGCCCCTCAAGCTCGGTCTCCTGCTGGCCTCCTTCCCCCTCTTCCTCGGCTTTATTGGCCGAAGCAGAGGAGCCTCCGGTATCCTCCACCGCCAGAGCTTGGAGGCCAGAGGTCACCTCCCCTTCTTCAGACAGGGGCGCCGCCGTGGTGGCCGAAATGTCTCCATGACCACGAACAAGGGACATAGGCTACTAGGGGAG
This sequence comes from Vulpes lagopus, assembly GCF_018345385.1. Taxonomy (NCBI): domain Eukaryota; kingdom Metazoa; phylum Chordata; class Mammalia; order Carnivora; family Canidae; genus Vulpes; species Vulpes lagopus. The sequence continues at coordinate 106,812,398 of NC_054826.1, read as the reverse complement.
GGGCCCTGCGATGGTAGGAGATGCAGGAATACTAAACCAGGGGGGGTCTCCCGCCCCCCTCCCCCGAGGGATTGGGCTCCCCAGGAGTTCACGGAATGTCTCCAACCGGGCTCCAACAGCGGTCCCAGCGACGAGACCGCCGGTTCCCAGGAGGGGGCGCTGAGTCCCCTCCAAGGACCCCGCCCCACGGATCCAGATCCGGTACTCCGAGATTCCTAGGGACCAGCGGAAACCACTTTCTGGGCCGGAGAGGGGGTGGAGACGCTCTTCTCGCCTTCACACCGCTCCTCTCTACACCGGGACCCTGCGCCCTCTCCCCACACCTCGCAGTTCAGCCACCTCAGCCGCCGTACGCACCTGGAGCCAGGACCCGCCTCTCGGGCTGCGCAGGGTCACGGTACGCAGGCGCACAGAGATGGCGCGGAAGGCTCCGCTTTAGCCAAAGCTACTTAGAAAAGGAAAGCAAGGGGAGGATTGCACATGCGCAGGTAGGCTCGGGCACAATTGGCTTCGACCCACAGTAAAGATGGCCACCGGGACGACGCATGCGCATACACCCAGCAGGCTCTGCCCGAAAGGGGGCAGTACCGTGGTCCCCGGCGGCGGACAGACGTAAGGACCAACTGAGGCTAGAGGCGAGTCTCATGCAGTCTCCGTTTATTGGTGTTTCTGACTCATGCAGCATCCGGCATACAAAAAGGGAGAATCTGTTTGATGTATCCTTTTTTTTTTTTTAAAGACTTTTAGTGTTTTTCCAACGCCTTTTTTTTTTTTTTTTTTTTTAAAGAAAACAAACCCCGCCAACTCCGAAAGGCATCGTAGCTCGGTCCCCGCCTCCCTAGCGAACTGTCGCGTGCAACAAACCTCCCTAGTCCTCTTGGAAAATAATTATAGAGCTCCCCGCCCTTCACTCGCTCTCTGCATCTAGGAGCTTTGGTCCTATTTCGGGGTTCTTTCGTTACAATGCACGTGAATGACCCCAGCCCCGACGCCTTTAAGAAACTCGCAGAGCGAGTTTAAAAGCCCAGTCGGGGCGAGTCAACTCGGGCTGATCCGAAAGGGTCAACAGCCGCGCCCCTTCCTCCTCCCAGGTGCGTGCTCAGAACCGAACTAAGCAACGGGGCGCGACACCCCGCACCAGTTCCCAGACAAGACCTGGCTAGCCAGCTCTGCGACCCAGAGGCGCCCTGGGGGCGTCATGACCTGGGTGGTCCCAGCAGAAAACAGTCGGAACGCGGGCAGGGGAGCCCTCCCCTGACACCGCTGCCCTCCCCCAGCTGCTCTAAGTGCTGGAGTTTTTGCAGAGAAAACGGTGGCAGGAGGGAGGAGGAGAGGATCCTGAGGGGGGATAGGAATGCTGAGGGGAGAGGAGGCAGGAAGAGGAAGGGGGCAAGGAGTGTGGAGGGGGAAGGGGAGATAATAAAGGGGAGAAGGAAGAAAGGAATGGGGAAGGATGCCAAGACAGTGAAAGTTGAAAGGGGGACACTGGGGCAGAGGTGCAGGGAATTGGGGAAGTTGGGAGGAGTGCAGGGAGGCTGGGGGGGATGCAGGGAGGCTGAGAGCAGAGAGAGTTTGGGAGACGTTCAGGTCAGGGAGATTTCCAGAAGTGCAGGAAGGTTTCTAGAAGTGCAGGGGCAAGGAGTCCAAGGGCAGGGGGATGCAGGCAGAAGTGCAGGGAGGGTGGAAACAGTGCAGGGAGAAGAGAGGCCTACGGTTGGCACAGGAGCCTGGCAGGATGCAGGAGCAGGAAAGAAGCTGTAAACAAGGCCGCTCAGGCTCCCTTGGTCCCTATGGGTGCGGGCCTGGGCCATCGACTGGGCTCCCCCCAGGGGAGGATGGGCCCAAGGCAGCTCCCAACAGGAAGAAAAGTCTTGGAATGCAGGGCAGAGCCCCTCACTTATACACTGTGGGAGAGGAGAGGGAGGGACAGACAGAGACGGTGGTGGGGAGAGACAAGGAGAGACAAAGGAGAAGTAGGGAGGACAGACAGGAGAGAGCAGGGGCAGGGGTTAGTAAAGCTGCCCTTGCCAACCCTTCCATTCCTCCCGGCCTGTCCCAGACCCCCACTCACCGCCTAAGTTGATGACGCAGGAGGCGATGATGATGAGGACCCCCCCTACCAGCGCCACGATGCTTAAGAGCTTGGCCACGCGGCCCAGACGCTGGGCCCCATCCACGTCCCCCTGCTGCAGGCTGTTCCGGGACTGGGGTTAGGGTGAGGGGTGGGGCACCATGGGCCCAGGTCAGGAGAAGGCAGCCCAGCAGGGATCAGGTGAAAGAGTTGTCCAGAGGAGACGGGCAGGCCCCGTGGACAGTGGTTAAAGGAGGAAAGAGGGTTGGAAAGGCAGGGGGAGGAGGGCAAAGGTCAGCAAGGCTGGGTAAAACGTGTCTTGACATCCCTCCCACCTGACGGGGTAGGGCAATGGTGGCTCAGACGGGAAAGTCCTAGGGAGAGGCTAGAATAGACCCCATACTTGGGAAGTGAGATCCATGCAGAGAGGAGAGGGAAGGCAAGACTACTCCTGGGGTTTTTGTCCCAGTGCTGGCAGGAAGCTGGGAGCCACAGCAGGCCTGGGCCAGGGTCCCATGGGGCTCACCATGACAGCATAAGCGAAGGCCACGATGTTGACAGGCCACATGGGGCAGAAGCAGGACAGGATGGCGAGGATGATGTAGTCCCGAGGTTTCTGGGTGCCTTCACCCCCCTCCACCCCAGACCCTGCCAGTTGGGAGCTGGGGTGGCGGCTCAGGCTACCTCGGGGAGATCCTGGGTGCCCACTGTGAGCCCTTCCTATTCGGTCCTCCTCAACCAGCTGCTGTAGCACTCGTGGAGGAGCCCCATTGGCTGGGTGGGTTTTTGTTGAGGGTGGCGAGTGAGGCTGGGGGGCTGGGCCCTCTTCCCCACCGCCAGCCTGCAGTGGAACCACTGCCCCATTCTCTTGCTTTTCCCCCACACTCTCAGTCAGGACCTCAGGGGTGGGGTCCTCCTGGGTGGGGGGCTCTGGCTGAAGATCTGACTTGGGGGTGGGTTGGGAACCTGGCTGGCAATCTGGCTGAGGGTCTGACTGGGGGTCCAACTGGGGAGCAGGCTCTGAGGCTGGCTCAAGCGGGGCCACAGACCCCAGATCGGAACCCTGGTCTGCAGTGACCTCTTTATTCACTTCTGGTTTGGGTGCTGGCTCTTGGCATGCTTCTTCAGGGCTAGGGATGGCATTCGATTCCCCTCCTGGGTTTGAGCTGAGGTCTCTAGCCTGAGCTGTTTCTGAGACCCCAATTGGGGTCTCTGTGGTTTCTGGAGCCAGCCCAGCCTTAGCTTCTGAGTCCACAGGGGCCCCAGTGATGTCTGGGTCGGGCTGCAGGGCCTCTGGCTCATCTGGGACCCCAGCTGGGACCTGGAGAGGGCCAGTTTTGGCTTCAGAATGGCCAGGCCCTTCTCCTTGGGTTTGGGGACCCTCTTCTATCCCCTTCATCTCTGAGCCCTCAGAGCTGCTGGCTGCCATCTTGAGAGGGGAGTGGGGAGAGGACCTCGCTGGAGAGGCTGGAGCAGCAGACAGCAGCAGTCCTGAAAGAGGAGGAGACAGGTTTGATGTGAGACGGAAAGAGGTGGCTCTCAGCACTGCAGCTGGAGAGGGCTATGCTGTCTTAGGGCCAGCCTTGCGCTGCCGCTGGGGAGAGGAAGAAAAGTTGGGGTTTCCTTTGCCTTGGGGTGGGACATCCCTGGGGAGGAGTGCTCTGCTCAAAGTCTGCTTGGAGAGCCCTGGGAAGATTAACCCTTTTGTAAACAGGACCCTCCCCATGGTCTCTTCCTGGGTCTCCCCGACAAGATCCAGACTCTGAGATTCTAGCAGATGCCCCAGCACCCCGAAATCAACAAGCTGTGCAGACGCTCGTACACTCCGACAGGCAGACAGGCACACCGGGCAGAGGACCGACATTTACATTCCACTCCCTCTGCATCCTCCCTTCCTCCCTGGGCGCCCCGCCGGTGTTTTCTCACTGCGCGTCTGGGGCGCAGACGCCCCCGCCCCTCCCTGGGGGAACTGGGCTGCTCCTCTGAGCCCCTTCTCAGCCCCTCTTGCAGGGATTCCCTCGCCCCCGGGGGACGGCGCCTCCTCCTCCCATTGGCGTGGCGCGCCCAGCACCACCGGCCAGTCCGCCAGGCGCCTGCATTCCGGTGCAACCCTCCCGGCGTCCGCCGTCTGTCCGCGCACTCCTACCCGCAGCCTCTGTCCATCCCCGTCTCACCTCGACGCCGGCCTCGAGACTGTTCCCGCTGCTGCTGCCACCGCCGCCCCGTTGCAGCAGCCGCAGCCCGGGAGGGAGCGAGTCAGCGAGCGAGGGAGGGAGGCGGCGGGTCTCCCCTCCCCTCTGCTCGTCCCCTCCTCTCGCTCCTCTCAGGTCCCCTCCCCTACGCTCCGCTGCTGCCGCGCACCGCCCCCGCCCCTCGCTCGCCTCCCGCCCCTCCCGGCCAGCCCCAGGGAGCCACGCGTGCCAGGCCCCGCGTTACCCGGGCAACCGGCCGGGTAACCACTCGCACCCCCTCCCTGCCCCTTCCCACGCGCGCCTCCTGGGGGTGCCCCCTTCCCAAGCCCTGGGCCCCTCCCGCCAACGGTCACCGGGGTGTCCTGGCAGAGGCGGGGGGCTGGGGGAAACGGAGAGGGGTCTGCGAGGAGACAGGACCTGTGAGACAGGCGGGACCCGGTGGTGGCACTCCTACAAGCAGAAGGCGGGGAGGGGAAATGAGGCAAAACTTGGGGAGGCTGCTCCAAGGAGGAGCAGGGTGGGGTTTTAAGAAAAGGGAGCCTGCAGTACGGGAAGTCCCTCTACCCTCGAGGAAGCAGCAGCATAAATGGGTGCTGGAAGGCTCCCGGGTCCCTGGAGCAGGGCTCAAAAGGGAATTCCAAGGCCGAGGCTGCAGGGGCAGTCTGGAACAGGAGGGGGCTGGGGCCCTGGAGCCCCGTAAATGCTGAATGGATCACACCAAGAGCGAAGGGGACGGATCGGGGAGGAATGTAGTTCTTCTTGGCACCCTCAGGGCTCCCAGTCCCAGGGCTGACTTCCCCATCCTTTCTGCAGCTCCACCGCCCACTGTCACCTCAGGGCCTTAAGGGTGTGCAGGTATTCGGCTGGGGTCTGAGCAGCAGGCAGTGTGAGTCGGGAGAGCAGCATTTTTGTCTGGTAACTGTTGGGGTTTCTGACCCTGGCCTCTTCAAACCTCCAGTGGCTATTCTGGGACTGCCCAGATTGGGTATTCTCAGGAGACCTGGGAGTCCTGGAACCTGCTCTCCAGTCACTGGAGCCTCAGCCCCACCCTGAATCAGGCTTGCAGCCACTGGTGCTGCCTCTGGTGAGGGAGGAGCCAGCGCCCCAGAGCCACACAGGGCAGGGCAAGGCTGGACTGATACTAGGCCCGCAAGAAACTCCTTGGGGGTGGGGCAGAAGGCTTGGGGAGAGCAATTCATCCAATCCAGAGTCAGAGACAGGTTTTTATTTAAAATTTATTGTAATGGGGTCCGCGCAAAAGGAGGGGGTGAAGGGTGGGGAACATGCAGGGGACACAGGAACACGATGACATGGCCAGGGCCACAGCTTCTGTCATGGGGGAGAGGGATGAAAAGAAAAGGCCAGGGCTGGAGCTGGGGTGGCAGAGGGACGGGGGAGACACTGTGACTGCATTCCCCCCACCCCCAGGAAGCACCTCTAGTCCCTGGATCCCCCCATTTACCCTGGCACCCTAAAATTCCATCTCTTGTCCTGCCTCTGGCCCTAGTGGCTCCTTCTTTTGCTCCCCTTGACTTGTTTTCCCCTGACAGATTCTCAATTAGGACGATGTTTAGGGGCTGACCCCAAACAACCTCACCTTATGAAGGTACTACCGTTGCCTTCCCTGCTTCTGCCCCTTCTCCAATCTCACCTTTTCCCCTCTCTGGGACAGAATCTCTGATTCCCCTCCTTCCTCTCCTCCCTCCCCCTGGAAAAAAAAAAAAAAAAAAAAGCACCAACTCCCCAGGGAGGGGCAGCAGACAGTAGTGGGAGGGGGAAATGGGAGGAGGAAGAGAGCAGGGACCAGGGACCATCAAGGAGGTGGCTTGCAGATCCCGGGCAGGGCAGGGGGCTACAGAGAGGAGAGGGGAGTGAGGGCAGTGGCCGCTCCTGTCCTCTGCCACCCCTGCCCACTGTCCAGGGGGCTTCAACACAACCAGGGGGACAGGTGTGTGTGGGGTCAGGTCTGATAGGAGAGAGGAGCAGGAGAAACAAATCTTTAAAACCTAGCGAATTCCCCCTAAGAAACATCTCTTCCTCCTTTCCTTCTGGAGGCTCCTTGGTTGGTGGGGAAGTAGTGAGAAGTTGGTAGGAAGAGAGAGGGGAAGAGGAGACGGTACCAAGGGACTTTCCTCCGCTTTCCACTCTCCCCACCACCAACCTGGAGCTCACCAGGGCTGGGAGGGAAGTGGCTGAGAGCTCACAGGCACCCCCTCGGCCCCAGAAAGGGAGCCCACAGCTGTGGGGGGGGCTGCCACTGCTGCTGCTGCTGCTGCCGCTGCCGCCGCCGCTGCTGCCGCCGCCATAGGACAAACCTCACCAGTACCTGCAGAGAGAAACACCAGGAGATCACAGCGCAATCCGATCGGCAAGAGCCTTGCCCCTTGCCCCAGACTCTTTCCCAGACTCCCTCCCCTGGGACACAGCCGTTGCTCACTTCCTGTTTGGTCCCCAAAGGCTTCCACCTGCATCCTTACCCAGTTCTCCTGCAGGGCCCTCTCTGTCCCCAGAAGTGTCCCTAACTTCAGTGATGGATGGGCATCCCTGGCCTTCCTGAGATCCGCTACTGGGCACTTTGAGCCCCCTCGTCCCACACACCCCATCCCACCCCCCCCAGCCATGCCCCACGCCTTGCCTGGTGGGTGCGGGGTCCCCCTCAGCAGGTGGGCTGTGGCTGGGGGGCGTCTCCCGGGACAGGGGGGGCGGCCCCCCCCAGATGGGTCTGCATGTGGCCGGCCAGCTGGGCAGGGGTCTTGCAGTGCACGCTGCACAGCTTGCACAGGATGCGGTCAGCCCGCGGGGCCTGGAGCCCGTGGTCCTTCACCGCGTGGATGCGCAGGTATGCTGCTGTGGTGAAGCCTATTGGGGGGGGGGTGGATTGGGATGGGGGGATGGGGGGGTCAGCCAGGCGGAGACCCCAGAGACGGGGTGGTTCTCCTAGGCCGGGGACGCCCTCCTCAGATGGCCCTGTCCTCCTCCCACATCCTTGGTAGCCTGGGGCCAACTACTCTCTTGGGGCTGGTGGAACACAGCCCCTCCCTAAGCTTGGGACTTGGGTGAGTGGTGTCAGCTTCTCAGCCTTGGTGTCCACAGAACCTATTTTCTGTGGCTAGGGGGACCTCTCCCGGGGTGACAGGCCACTGATTTCTAGCCACTCGAAGAGTTGACCCTCAGCAGAGACGGCTGTGTCCCCTCCCTCCAGGGCCCCATACGGTCTCATCCCAATTACTCAAGTCAATCTGTGAAGCTGTTTAAAAGCAGCTTTCTGCTACTAGGGCAGGGTGCGAGCTTGTTAATCCCCTGCCAGCATACTCCACTTGCCCCAGAAGCCAAAGAGCACACCATGTGGATGCACAGCTGAAACCCTGCCTTCCAACCCTTGGGACCTGGCTCTCTTGACTGCTCCTTGCTCCTTTCCCAAAGCAGCCGAATCCTGCTCCCCCTCCCCACCCCCAGACGCCCACTCTTGCTAGTAGCTCATCTCCTCCAGTCAAGACCTCTTAGAACTTAATGAGGTTCAGTCTTCGGATGTTGTTCCCCTTGCTTCCTAAAAGGCTCTAATAGCCATCAGCTCTTGGCTACAGCACCTTTAACCCACATCTGTGGAAGGGCCTCTGGCTTCGTCCCTGCCCTTTGTCCCTGGCCCTCCCAGCATCCCTCAGCATGTACCTTTGTTGCAGAGCTCACAGACATGGTGAGGGCCCTGGCTGTGCACCTTCATGTGGTCCGAAATATAAGCCGAACTCAGCATCTTGCCACACACATGACATGGCACCTTCTCCTCGTGTCGTACTGTGTGCGCTCTCAGTCGATCCTTCGTAGCAAAAGCTGCCTCACATTTCTGGGGAGGGGGGAGGGGCGTGGGGGTTGTCAGGAGAGTTAGAGCTTCGGAGAGCAGGGAGAGGGGAACAAGAGGTTAAAGGAATCAGAGCCTTGGGGATCTTTGATCTGTAGGAAATGGGAGTGAGATGACAAGGTCTTGAAGAAGGGATGAGAAAATGGAGTGAAAAAGCAAAAAGAGAGAAAAAGGGGGTCTGAGAGGCCGAACTCAGACAGCTACAATGAGGATCAAAATCATGAAAACCGGGACAGGAGGCGGCGGGCTTCCTACCTCACATTTGAAGGGCCGTTCTGTTGAGTGCACTTGTCTGACGTGACTGTTGAGGTGATCCGGCCTGAGAATACGTTGGGGTTGGGGGTTAGGGCCCTGGAGTGTGGACGTGCTCCCAAATCTGCCTAACTTAGCGCAACAGGCCCTTCCAAAGACGCCTGCAATTCGCCCCGACCCGAGGCTCCGGAGTCCCGGTGTGGCAGGAAATCCCTCCCCCTGCCGCAGGGCGGGCTGCTCCTCCTCCCACGCGAAGCTTTCTTACAACCGGAGGACCCACCTCCTTGGCTAAGTACCACCCCCCGCTCCCTGGTAACCGGGAGAGGCTTTCCTCCCTCCTCCCGGGGAGTGGCTCCCGGTCCCCATCCTCAGAAATCGCCTCCCTCCCCGCCAGCCAAGGCCAGGCCACCTCCGTTGCCGTCCCTCCCTCCCCACCCGCCCAGTGGGCGGCCGAGGCCCCGTGCACACCGGGAGAAGCTCTTGCCACAGTGGGAGCAGTTGTAGGGCTTGTGCACAGCGCCGTCATGTGAGCGCACGTGGTAGCTCATGCGGTCCTTGCGCTTGAAGCGCTGCTGGCACACCGGGCACTGGTAGGGCTTCTCGTCCGAGTGCGACAGCTTGTGTCGGTTCAGATGGTAGACGTCGCGGAAGGCCTTGCCGCACATCTCACAGGCGTGGTTCTTCCGGATGCGCTTCCCCGAGGCGGTCGTGGTCACCACGCCACCCGCGGCCACGGCGGCCGCTCCGCCGCCAGCACCGGCTTCTCCCCCTCCCCCGCCGGCTCCGCTCAGCTGGGGCACGCTCAGGAGACTCAGGGGCACCATGGTGGGCATCTTCATAGCACCCGAGGGGACCCGGCCGGCCTTGGCTCCTGTGTGGATGGCCTCGTGCCTCCGGAGATTGTAGCCGTTCTTGAACTCCTTGGCGCACAGGGCACAGATGTAGGGCCCCTTGCTCTTTGTCTTCTTCTCCAAGGCAGATGCGACCGGGGCCACGGCGACCGTCGAGGTTGGGGCTACGACGGCGGTAGCCGCGGCTGCGGCGATAGTGGCGGCAGAGACAGGGGGCGCGGCCTCGGCCGCGGGCGCCGACACCGGCGGGGGCGGCGGCGGGGGCGCCGGCGGCTGCTTCAGAGCCGCTGTGTCCACTGTGGAGGCGGCGGCCGGGGCCGGGGGCGCAGCAGCGACGGCGGCGGCGGCAGCAGCTGCTGCGGCGGCGGCCGCGGCGGCGGCAGACTCCTGGGCGGCGGCGAGAACCGGGAGCAAGTCCACCTGGAGGGGCTCGGCCGCCGGGGGCTGGGGCGTGGGTGGGGGCGCCGGCGCGGCCTGCGAAGACAAGGCGCCGTGTGGGCCGCGGCCGCGGGTCGGCGCCCTCCCGGCCCGCCACGGCCGGCCCCTACTCACCTGGAATGGACTCTGGGCGCAGCCCTGGGAGGCAAAGAAGCGGGACTGGAGCTCAGCCCCGACCTGCAGGGGGTTCTGGGCGTGACCCTGAGGTGGCGGGAAGGAGTTCATGAGGCCGCCCACCCCCCGGGAGTCCAGGCCCAGCACGGGGAAGGGGGGGGCCAGCAGCGTGCAAGGGAACACGGGGAACATGGCCTCGGCCACGGCGGGGCCCCCGGGGCTCAGTGGGGGCCGGGGGCGCGGGCCGCGCGGGGCCCGGGCTCGGGGCGCCGCCCCCGGCCGGCCGGGCTGGGCCGCGCCGAACGCATGGCCCGCGGGCCGCCCCGCCGCCCGCGCACCCCGGCCGGCGGGAGGGAGGGAAGGAGGGCGCCTGGCGGGCCGCGGAGCGCGGCGGCGACGGCGGCGGCGACGCCCCCTGGGTGGGGGCGGGAGGCCCCGCGGGGCCGGGGGCCGGGGGCCGGGGGCGGGGGGCGGGGGCCCGGGCGGCGGCGGCGGCGGCGGCGGCGGCGGTTGGAGCCTGGCGGGGCGGGGTGGGGGGAGCGAGGGAGCAGCCTCGGCCCCCGCCGCGCGCGCGCCCAGCCGGCGCCTCGGGGAGGGCGGGGGAGGGCGCGAGGGAGGGAGGGGGACAGCTGCGCGCGCACCGGGCGCGCGGAGGGGGGGTGGGACGGGAGGGAGGGCGGGCGGGAGGGGGTGTGGGAAGGGGGGGTGGGGGGGCGGGGGGAGGGGGTTGTTACCTGGAAGATGAAGCTGCTCCAGTTGCCGGGATCCATGGCGGAGGGAGGGAGGGAGGTGGCTCGCGCTCACCCTGGGGCGGGAGGAGGAGGAGGCGGCAGTGGGGGAGGGGGAACCCAGGGAGGAGGCGCGCGGGGCGAGCGGGAGGGGGGAAGGAGGAGGAGGGTGGGGGGAGCGGAGCACACTGCGCGCGGGGAGGGCGGGCGGGGGGCGCGAGGACACACAAGAGGCTGGAGCGGGCGCGAGCGCGAGCGCGCGCGAGGCCAGCGGGAGGGGGGAGGTACGAGAGGGACTCTGGCGGGAGGAGGGACGGGGGAGCCACCCAGCAGCCCGAGTCGCCCCAAGCGCGAGACCCCTGAGACGGCCGCTGATTGGCTGACGATGGCGCAGGTGGTGGGCGCGCGGGAGACAGGGCGGCTTCTCTCTTCCCCCCCCCTTCAAAGATTCCACCCCCCTCCTCCCTCCTCCAGCGGCCGTTATTTCGCGCGCACGCGCATAAAACCGCTGTCGTTGCTGAGCGGGAGAACAGGGGAGCGCGCGCCGGGGGTACGGATGGGGCGGGGCTAAACTCGAAGCGCGCGCCCGCCTAACGGTCGCCGTCCGCGGGCTTTCGCGTTACTTTTTTGTTTCCTTTCGGCCACCGTCGTTTCCCCCTCCCCACGCCAGCGGTTTATTTACAATCTGCCCCGCTTCGTTCCTGCCTGCTTTTCCCAAAGATGGCGCCCGAAGTTTTGCCGAGGAGCTTGTGGCCCAACCCAAGGGCAGTTATACCCCCTGGCCCCGCCCCCACAGTCCCAAGAATCAGGCTGAAACACCGGAGTAAAAATTGTATTTACACGACACGCAATTATATAAAGATTTTTTAAAAAATGGAAAGGAGCTGGCAGTCAGGAGGGGCCGCTGCGCTGGCACGCGGCGAGACCCAGGATGTTCGCCTGCAACACAGGAGGGAAGGGGAGAGGGGCATTAAAGCTGGGTGCGGGGCACAGGCTGGGGAAGGGAGGGGGCTAAGCGGTGGGCTCACCTTCAGGAATGATTCCATCTGTTTCCCGGATATGCCCTCCACGTGTTCCAGGTCCTCCACCTGGCAGGACAGCAAGGCAGCAGCGATGGGAAGGGGCCTCGGGGGTGTCCCGCGTCGCCCCTCCCACCCCACCCCCCAACTCCATTCCAGGGCCGCCGGCCTCCCTGGGCCATTACCTGGCTGAAGGGGCCGTGGAGCTCCCTCCAGCCGACGATGAGCTGGGCCTTCTTTTGGCCAATGCGCTGCAGGCTGCGCAGATCCCGGGCAGAGCCTTCGTTCAGCAGATCTAGTATTTTTTGGCGCCCACGGGCCAGTAGCTCCGGGCTGATCTGTAGCTCCCAGCAGTCCTCAGCCTTCTCCTCTGGCTCTGAGGCGTCCAGGGACTCCAGCTATGAGGCAGGGGGAGGTGAGTGACAGAAACACAGTTTGCTATTCAGCCCATGGCAGCAAACTGCTTTAGACTCCTCTGCCAAGGAGAGAAGCCTAGGCGCAGCTACCTCCCCGCCCTCCCAAGCCTCTCTTTCCCTCAAGTGTCTGTCCAAAAACAGACACACTTCTCTCGGGTCACTCTCTGAGCTGATTCTTATTGTGAAAGACTGCTAATAGTTATTGTGAAGCTCGAATGAGTTAATGTACATAAAGCACATAATAAGCTCTTAAATTTGCCTCATCTCTGAAAAGTAAAGAATGAGCTTTCTTCCACTCCTAGGAAGGCACACAAAAGGTACTTAATAAATGATACTCACACCCCCACCACATACGTCATCTCAGTTTTTAGGTAATTCTTCCAGTGTTGGTTCATTTCTTGAGTGCTTTCCCCTAAGTGACCTCTTAATTTTGTGGAGTGAGACTCAGGCTACACACTGTACCTAGTAAGTAGCTGCTGACTGAGGGAGAGCGCCAGCAGGAAGAAAGAGAAGTAACAGGTGACAGACACCCTCTCTGCTAGGTATACAGATACATACTGCATTTCATCCTAAATGCTGTGAAGTATCTCCACATTCAGAGGATGAGCAACTTATAAATAGCTGGTATGTGTTTTAACTCCACGGCCAGTGCTCTTCCCACTAGAGCTCACTAGTCTTAGCTTCTACGCTCTAAGTGTGGCTTAAGCTGCCAGCCGCTCTCACCTTTCTCTTCCGCCCTTTCTTCTTCAGAATATGGATCTCAGCATTGGGAGACGCTGCCTGTTCCTGAACTGAAGGCAAGAATCATGAGCCAGAATCATGGCAGAGGCTACTTTTCACCCTCCCTCACTTGGTTCTATTTCTGATTCCCCAGTTCCCCTCCAGCCCAAGTGAGCCTCCTCTTCTGTTGTTTCCATATGACCTTTCTTATATCTATATTTGAAAGTCTCAACTGTTACTGCATAGTAATCAGTCACATATTGTCCGTCTATCCAACCTACTAAGTGCCTGAGAACAGAGCGCACCCAAGCTCTATTTCAGGCAGTCCTCAACCCCCAACCCCGCAGTTGCAATACGGAGAGAGCACATGAGTGATGTGATGAAAGCTGTTCCATAAACCTCCTCCCTTCCCAGGCTCTATCATCTGGGCTCCCCTGGTCTCCACAGCTGAACTTACTCAGTTGTAAGGGCATCACCACAGCCTTTTTCAGGGGCTTAGCTACTGTGACTGTGCGGCGGGCAAGTGGTTGGAGTATTGCAGGAGAGGAATTCTCTTTATCCTTTGGGTCCAGAGCCTCCTGGGCCAGAACCTTAGCTTCTAGTTCTTTTTGCTTCATCTTAAGCCTCTGTTGGAAAAGATCAGGGAGACATGTGACCTAGAACCAACTTTCGGGCAGCTTGAAGGGCAGTGGTCCAGGAAAGTGAATGCAAGGCTCTGACGCACTAGCAGGCAGGGTGTGGACCAAGGAGAGAAGCTACCAGGAGACAACTGGAGCCCAGTATAATTAAGGGCTTCCTAATGATCAGGGCTGCTTGGAGGTGGAACAGGCCCCATTGTGAAACACTGAAGGGAAGGGACTGTTCAGGCAGAAAGTCCTAACTTGAGTTGGGTTTTAAGAAATGACATCCTACATTTGTTCCTTTCACTTGGATTTCCACCCCCTCACCTCCTCAAAGCTGACCTCAATTATTTTTCAGTCTGGCCACATTAAGGACATTCAAGCAGAAGCTGAAGAACAGGGATTCCAGTGTTGGGTAAAAATTGGATGCTGGTCCAGCCTTTAGTGTCCTTTATCTGAAGATCTTCAGATTGCTTTTCTAAGCCAGTAGGGATCCCAGCCCCCACCTTCCCAACACTTACCTTAATCTCCAAATCCTTCTCCTCCATTGTCTTCATGAGCACCATCCGCTCTCGTCTTGGGGTGTTCAGCCCATGGGTCCCCTGGCTCCCCTGGGAGCCCAAGAGACGGTCCAAGCTTAGGAGGCGCTCCAGCACAGCTGGATCCATGCTACTTAGCTTCTGTAGGGGGCTAAGCAGACAAGTTACTCTGCATCTACCCCTTCTCTCATCACCCTCTCTAAAGCAGCAAGACTCCCCCCATGATCCCTTAAAATGGCATATTCTGTGATTCCAGACTGGTGTTAACTTGCTGGGCAACCTTAAGCAAAGTCAGTCAGACTCTCTGGGTATCGTGCCTTCATCAGGTGAATGAGATCAATCACTGCTTGTCCAGGTAACCTCTCAGAGATGCCAAGAGATCCAATGAGAACAGGCAATTTAATGCACACCTGAGTTTCAAGTGCTCAGGCTCTAAAACCCTGCTCTGCCGGCAGTCACTGTCTTCCAACTAAGGGACTTAGTTGAGAAACTTTAGATTGAGGTTAGAAGCCAAATTAGGACAGCAGCTGGCCCCTTGTAGAGTCATGGAGATATTGGACTCTAATGCACAGACTGCGAGGTCTCAGGGAGACATGGCTCTTCATCTCTTTGCTTTGCTCTTATCCTCTAGACCTGAAAGACCTGATCCAGATTTCTCCTTGAGACAGAAGTTAAAATGCTCATCCTTTGCCGGAAAGGCAAAGACTATGACAACAAGGGCTGTGTGCCGGTTTCTCTGGAAGAGCAGTTGGGGAAAGATTCAGCAGCACTCTGAAAGCCACTGAAGACCTCAAATGCCAAATCTTCTTCCTATGTGCAGTAGGAAAGTTCTCCTCAAACTGAGTCCTGATTTAATCTGAGTATGACCATGCTTAACATTTTTTCCTTCTGTTTGGTATTATTTCCCCTCACAATTATCATTCAGTCAATTTGACACCACCTTTCCCATGAACCCCAACTTGATTGTGTACCTTCCTTCCTATACTATGAACTAGTTCCTCAAGGACAGGGACTGCCCCGTTCTTTGTGTGCAAATGTGTAGGAAGAGCAGGATCAGAAAATGTGGGTGAACACTTGAAGTCATTTCTTCCTCCCTGGCTGTCAGAGAAGCAGTAACTCCTTCCATACTGCACCCTATCTACCCTGCATCATAAACTGAAGTTCTGGGACACCTTGGTGGCTCAGCAGTTGAGCATCTGCTTTCAGTTCAGGGTGTGATCCCAGAGTTCCGGGATCAAGTCCCACATTGGGTGCCCTGCAGGGAGCCTGCTTCTCCCTCTGCCTGTGTCTCTGCCTGTTTCTCTCCCAAATAAATAAATAAATCCTAAAAAAAAAAACACCAAAAAACAAAACTGAAGTTCTCGTCTTCCCTTCCTGAATCCCTAAAGTCAAGGTCTGACTAGGTCTTATATGCCTCATCTCTGAGCTTACCTGGGATGTCTGTCTGGCAGAGACTTTGCCTATTCACATGTTACAATACATGTGCAGGGTGTAGGTTTCTCTTGAGTTTATGCACATAGGAGAGGGGACTGCTGACAGATAGCTTGAGGGACAAGATTAAGATGGGGTTCTAAGCAAGTGCGCTTTTCTGTATGCCATCCATCCTCAACGACAGTAGAGCCCTTCCATCCCCGGGAGGGGGGTGGGCAGAGTATGTACTAATCCTTGACCTCTTCAGGTCACCTCTGTTCACTAGTCTTCAGATTTAAATAGTTTAGATGCTTTATTTGGGCTTGGGTAGAAACCAGGCAAAAGTAAAACTGCAGCTGGCTCCCTAGAATTAGGGAGGGCCCAGTGGCCAGACATAGAAAGCAAGACCACTAAATGGCAGTGACTTAAGACTTCATGCATCTTTGGCCATGAGGTGCAGCTATCAGAACGGGGGAGAGGCTGCACACACAGAAGGGACTTAGTTGAGAAACTTTAGATTGAGGTTAGAAGCCAAATTAGGACAGCAGCTGGCCCCTTGTAGAGTCATGGAGATGTTGGACTCTAATGCACAGACTGCGAGGTCTCAGGGAGACATGGCTCTTCATCTCTTTGCTTTGCTCTTATCCTCTAGACCTGAAAGACCTGATCCAGATTTCTCCTTGAGACAGAAGTTAAAATGCTCATCCTTGAAACAGCTGCCTGCAAATGCGAGGTTTTGCTGCCTGCCTAAAGGGGTTGGTAAATGTCGAGGGGCTGCGAACTCAAAGGGATGGCTTCCTGCAGGGGCAGGACAGCACACCAGGGCTGGAGATTGAGCTTAGCACTTCAGTGAGTTCTGTAGAGTAGGATTTGGGGTAAAGTCAATGAGAGAGGAACCAGTTCGCAGCTCAAGGATCTGACAAACTAAGCCCACTACTGCTCTCTGCACTTAACACACACAACAGTGAAGGGAACATCCCCAGGGCCCTTCCCCTTCTGCTCACCTGAGTTTCTGGGAGGCAGAGGCTGGAGCTGCTGGGGGCTCAGGACTCCCAATTTCCTCTTCCTCAGGGCCTCGGGCTCTCTCTGCCTCTGACGGGCCTAGCAGTTCTTTCTGGGACAGTTTAATGGGTGCCAATACTAGGGAAGATGTGGGGGCAGGTCAGCCTCTGTGCTGATGCTGGGCAGCTTCAGCGTGCTGCCCAGTTTTCCAGATCTGCCCTCCACATTCTTGCCAACCCCAGTCCTCACCAGGAAGCTGTAGACTTTCATTGGTAAAAGGCCGGTTGATCACCTCCTTGGACCTGGCAGCAAAGTTGAGTGCAGAGACTGTATCTAGGTAGAAGTGTCTCTCAGGGGCAATGTTGGCAATGAGGATGCTGTGGGCTGAGCCACCCAGAGAATCCTGAGGGATTGGGCAGGGATAGGCAGATCAGACGCCCCATGTTTCCATTCCTTGACTGCTGTTCCCCAGCCTCCCAGCACACCTGAGAACGTTCTCCAGCCCCTTTTCATCCTGAGATGGGTAGCCTAACCTGCAACAGGCGAGTGAGCTTGCTGTCCCGGTAAGGTACACGAGGGAGGCCTTGGTTCAGGGCATCCACCACCTTGCCCAGTACAAAGAGGGAGGAGTTGATGGCTCCGCTTTCCTTCAGCCGCAGACCCTTGTTACCCGTGCGCCGGTTGTCCTCTGAGCCAGCCAAGTCAATCAGGTAGAGTTTACCCTCCCGCTGGCGAAATGGGGCCAGCCGTTCCCGTTGATCCACCTGGGGTTAAGAGCAAGGGCCCCCAACTTAATTCAGCCTGTAGGGGCTCCTCAGGTCCTCACCCTGTCAGTGGTCTCACCTTAACCAGGAGCACAGCATGACTGCGGGAGGAGCGCTGGTTGAGCCGGGTGGCTCCCACAGTCCGATTTCTACTGGCTGGCAGGAAGTGCCGCTCAAAATCAGCAAAGCTAGTGATGGGCTTCTGCATGAGGCCTGGAATCAGGATGTTTCCCCGACAGTCCTCTCGGATCACCAGATCTCCTGATGTGGGCTCCAAGAGGTCTAATACCTGTTGGAGCAGAGAGAGGTAGGGCCAGTTCTCTAGACACAAGCTGCTTACTTCCAGGGCATCAGTGTCTTTCTTGTGCTGGACTGTCAGAGGTATAGTATCTGCTACCCCAATCTCTGTCTTTCCAGGTCTCACCTCTTTGCTAGGGCAGAGCTTCACAGTCAAGAACTGGATCCTATTTTGTTTGACCTTTCTCTCCCCTTCCCAACCAGAATGGGGCCTCACCTTTTCCTGGTAGATCTCTAAGTAGGACATAGTGACAGAGAGGGCCCAGGGCCGGCCCTCGCCGCCCTCCTCCCTTGTGAGCTGTAGGAGATCCATAAGAGCCCGGGGTATCACTCCAGGTTGCTCTGGGCTGCCCAGCATTGTGTGCGTCTTCCCTGGGGGAAAGAATGGAGATTGCTGCGAGATCTTCCTCCCCACTCTTGAGCCCTTTTGGGCCCATACCTGTTCCCTATTTGGCTCCCTCACCTGCCCCTGTGGGCCCATAGGCAAGCACACTGGCATTCTGCCCTTCCAGCAAGTGCCTTAGGATGGGCTGTACTGATCCTGCATAGATGTCCTGCTGAGAGCTCTTCTCCCCATAGAAGGCATCAAACCTATATATAGGCAGGGAGAAAAGGAGAGAATTAACAGGGGCTTCCATTCTCACCCAGACTTAGAGGGTAATACTGGCCCTGGATTGATTGATTTTTTTTTTTTTTTTGATTGATTTTTAAAGATTTTATTTATCTGACAGGGAAGAGAGAGCAAAAGCAGGGGAAAGCGGCAGGCAGAGGGAGAAGAAGCAGGCTCCATACTGAACAGGGAGCCCAACACGGAGCTTGATCCCAGGACCCCAGGACCATGACCTGAGCCAAAGGCAGATGCTTAACTAACAGAGCCACCCAGGTGCCCCTGGGCCTCGGATTTAAAGAGTCTCTATCCCTTTTCTTATATAAGGACCTTGGAAAGCACTCACAGAACATCTATTCTGCTCCAGTCCCTGTCCCAGTGTTAGGAATACAGAGATGAGTCTGATGCCTGCTTTGGGGAGTTCTGCTGTCTTGTGGGACAAAGATATCCAAACTACTGTGATTCAGGAAACGGAGAGGAGGACACACTAGAAAGTGTAACTGATTCTGCCTGAGGAAAGAGGATTTTGACAGAGAGAGAAGAGAAAGATATTCCAAGTATCAAAAATAGCATGCAGACAAGGCACAGTGTGAAAGGGCAGGGCTTCCAGTCTTTTTCTTGACACAGTACAAAGATAAAGTAATATCTGTACATCAGAACGAAGCAGAGGATGCTGTCAATAACAAGATGAGACTCCACACACCTGCGGTCTACTCTCTGCACTCTGGCTGAGGCCACAGCAGAGGTAAGGGTTTTAAGGGGACTGTAGCCTGTGTTGGGGGAGAGAATGAGGCTGGAAAAAAACAAGACAAATTGCCAAGAGCCTAGAATGAAGTTGTCAAACTTTTTCTGTAATGAGCCAGAGAGTAAATATTTCAGGCTTGGTGAGTCATATGATTCCTTTTGCAGTTCTTCACCTCCGTCATTATCATGGGAAAGCAACCATAGATAGTATATAAATGAAAAAATATGGTTTGAATAAAGCTTTCATTACAAAGAAGACTCCTGGTCAGATGTGACCTGCAGGCTGTAGTTTGCCAACCCCCTAGCCTCTAATGACAGGCCAAAGAGACTGAACTTCCAATCTCCAATGGGGTTTTAAAGTAGCTGTCCTTGTGATTTCTGTCCCCAAATCTGGATGGTCTTCTCTCACATAGCCCAGCTGCAGCCCGCGTTGGCTGGCTGGTCTGTGTTCCTCCAAACCCTCCCACACCACCTCCCCTGACCCTAGGTAGGGCTCCCCTGCTAACAGTAGTGTGTTTGGTTCAGCCTTCGGCCTTTCCCCAAGGATCCTACAGAGGACCTGTCATAGTGGGCACCCATGAATGTTTCTGGAAGACCAAACGAAGGTGTGGGGAACAAAGCTGTGCTGGGGAAGGAGTAAGGATCATAAAGAGGCATGTGTGAGAAACCATGTGGGCAAGCAATAATGTGAGCAGCCAAGGAGGGAGGAGGAAGGAGAGGGATGGGCAGCCTGAACCTTACTGGTATTTGAGAGTCTCCTGGTGGTTCCTCCAGTTGGCAATCTCCAGGGAACAGCTGTCCAGGCCCCGCACACAAGGGGGATCACATGCTCCAGCTGTCCCATCCACAAATGGCCGCAGCCGCACAGCCACCCTTACTCGGGCTGGCGGTGGGCGCCTACCAGCCCCCACCTTGCTTAGCCGACAGCGACCAGCTCCTAGAATAGAGAAGGTAAGTTTTTAGGCATAAAATGTGGTGATGGCACAGAAACAGCAGGAGCCGGCTTTGCCAGAGGTAACGGGAGTCTTGCAGGAAGAGGTACTTGATACAGTGAGTTCTGAAGGATGAATAGCAGCTTGCCCAGGGTAGGCCGGAGGCTGGAGGAGCAAGATTATGTAAAGGTTGGGGAGTGCAAACCATATTGTGTACTTAGCAAACGTTAACATTTATTAAGCACTGACTACATGTCAGGTATTGTTTAATCTTCACAGTGTTCCTGAGGTAGGTTCTATCTGTGCCATTTTACCAATGAGAAGCTGAGAGAGGTGCAGTAGCTCTTCGGAGCACCTCAGCAAGTTATTCCTGGGGCCTGTGCCCATTACATCTTGTTTCATAGGCCACATTTTGTCTCTCTGCTCCTCAAAAGAATAAGCAGAGCCTGAAAACAAAACAAAACCTCAGCATCTTAAGTAGACCAGAGACCCTCATAACCTGGACAGAGGGGCAGGGAAAATGAACTGGACCTGGGGACACCTTGGGAGGGCCAGAGGCCCCCAGCTCATTTCAGGGAAACTCTTTCTACCCTGGCTATACTGTGGGTATTCCCAAGCTTAGTCCCATTTCTTTCCTTGCTCTACAAGTAGGTCCAGTGGGATGTAGATTGTCAGGCTTACACAAATAACCTGTAAGATCTTGTTAAAATGCAGATTTTGCTTCAGTCCCTGAAGTGATGCCAGAGCTTTTTTTTTTTTTTTTTTTTTTTAAAGATTCTGGATTTCTAACCAACTGCCAGATGATGTGGATGCTGCTGGTGGGACATGCTTTGAATTGTCAAGGTGTTGTAGACCAGCATCTTCTGGAGTTATAAGGATTAAAAGAGTTGACATTTGCCCCCACCCAAAACCAGTCAATGAACTGCCTGACTTTTCTGTTTTTTCTTTCTTTCTTTCTTTTTTTTTTTTATAAGATTTTATTTATTTATTCATGAGAGACACAGAGAGGCAGAGACACAGGCAGAGGGAGAAGCAGGCTCCATGCAGAAAGCCCAACCTGGGACTTCATCCCAGAACTCTAGGATCACGCCCTGGGCTGAAGGCGGCGCTAAACTGCTGACCACTGGGCTGCCCTGTCCTTCTATTTCTTATCCACGGGTTATAATACATACTTACATGTACATGTATGTATACCCAAAATCATTAATGACGGTTTTCTCTTGATGGGGACTATGTGAGTTTCTTTTCTGTTACCCAGTGCTGTAATATTTGTATTAAAAAAAAATAAATAACTCTGCTCACTCTAATTTCTGCCAGTCTTAAATGTTTTTCCCGAGCTCCTTCTATCCTTTCTCTAGCACAGGGTCCCTCAACTATGGCACTATTATTTTGGGCTGGATAACTCTAATAAAGCCATCCAGAAAAAAATAAATAAAATTTAAAAAGCCATCCTGTGCATTGTAGGATGTTTAGCACATATATACCAGTAGCATTCCACGTGCCACTGCCCCCCTCCCATAACAACCAAAAATGTCTCCAGATATTAAAAATGCCCCCATAGGGAACAAAACTGCCTCTAGTTGAAAACGACTACTCTGATTCATTTCATGGGTATGGTCATCTACTTTCTTGGCTTTAATTACCATTTTAATGGTAATTAAAATTGATGACTCCTAATCCACACCTCCAAACCAGAGCTCACTCTCAAATTTAGGATCCAGGTTCCAGCTTGCCCTGACTGACACCTCCTCTGACATCATTCTCAGGTACTTCAAACCCCACCTGTCCTAAACAGAACCCTTCTCCATCTCTCTGCCACCTGGTCTTTCTATGTTCTCTAGCATAAATGAATGGAACCAATCCCAAAGATGGGGGTCTTCCTTAATTAACTCCACCTTCTCTCTCTCACCACCTAAGTCAGTTACTCATTTAACACCTGTCAACTCTGCCTTGTTAAAAAGATTTATTTGAGAGAGCGAACTCGAGCAGTGGGGAGGGACAGAGGGACAAGCAGACTCCCCACTGAGTAGGGAGGCTGTCATGGGGCTCGATGCCAGGACCCCGAGACCACCATCTGAGCCAAAGGCAGACACTTAACCAACTGAGCCACCCAGGTACAATTTCTGCCCTTTTTTTTTTTTTTTTTTTTTTAAGATTTCATTTATCCATTCATGAGAGACACAGAGAGGGGCAGAGACATAGGCAGAGGGAGAAGCAGACTCCCTGTAGGGAGCCCGATGCAGAACTTAATCTTAGGACCCTGGGATCATGACCTGAGCCAAAGGCAGATGCTCAACCACTGAACCACCCAGCTGCCCTCCTCCCAGTTGTCTTTTTTAAATGAGTCCACTTCTTTCTAGAACCACCGCACAATCTTTGCAAAGTTCATCATCATCTCACCAGTCTCCCCAATGCTCTCCCTGTTTCCAGTTGTTCTCTCTCCACTTCCTCCCTTCCTTCCTTGCACTGTAAGCTCCAGCTCTCAGCCATAATGACTTTCCTTTAGTTCCTACAACATGCCAAGTTCTCTCACAGCTTTGGGCGCTTGCACATGCTATACTCTCTCCCTGGAATATCTACTTTATCACATCCCTCCCCTCATATGACTGACGTAAAAATACCTTACCTCTTCTAAAAAAACCTCTTGTAAAATTACTGCCCCACTACAGTATACCCATGGCTCTGGCTCTCTCCATCCAAGCGCTCATCATACTCCACTGTAGCTGCAGACTTGTCTGTCTGCTCCACCTAACTGAACTCAGAGAAAACAAGTCTTACTCTGGTCACCTCTATACCCCCAGTGCCAGGCACACAGTAGCTCTCAAGAAGTATCTGCTCAACAAATTGAGACTTGATGAATGAATTAACATAAATCATTGGCTTGTTTATTTCCTGTTTTCAGCATAAAAGTGGTTCACGTGCCGTTCCTGTCCCAAAGCTCACAGTCTAGGGGAGAAGAAGAGTTCTATGTAAACAACTGCTTTTATAATACAAGAGTCTAGGGACGCCTGGGTGGCTCAGAGTGTGATCCCAGAGTTCCAGGATAGATTCCTACATCGGGCTCCCTGCATGGAGCCCGCTTTTTCCTCCGCCTGTGTCTCTCATGAATAAATAGATAAAATCTTTCAAAAAAAAAAAGAGCAGAGGCTCTAGAGTAGGACTTGCCTGAGCACAAATTCAGACCCCAATATTTACTAGTCATGTTAACTCTGAGCAAGCTATTTAACCCATCTTCACCTCAGTTTCCTCATCTGTAAAACAAGGACAACAGCCAACAATCTCATAGCATTGTGTGGCGATTAAATGATTCATCACCACAAAGTGCTTACAACTATGCCTGGCACCTAGCAAGCGTTCAACATGTGCCTGACATTCTGCTAAATAGCTCTGTTTTTCCCAGGGCCTGACAAACAGCAGGGGACTCAATCAATTACTACCGTCCCCACCATAATCACCGGCCAGAACTCAGTGTACAGGAAGAGAGCAGAGACATCTGTAAACAAATATGCACTTACAAGATTCCGAATGTCCCAACAGCCTTTCCAACCCTAAAAGGGCACTGACATACACGGCTAGACCCTTATTTCCCTGGTCGGGGACCTCAGCACATCTAAGGCGGTCAACTTACACCCAGCTGCGGCCGGTCTGAACCTCGGCCTCCCTGCATCTCCCCGGGATCTCCTCTCACTTAAACAGCACGTCAAGAACACAGTCAAACGTGCATCCAGCTTCTTTCTTTTGGTCCTTACGGTTCAGTGTCACCTACTTTTCGCTCACTCATCTCCCGAGATGGGATCACTGTCCCCATTCGACAATAAAACTGCGGCTCGCAAAGGGCGGCAAAGTGCGCTAGGCTCAAACAAAGCTCTATAGTATCGAAACCGGGTCTTAACACGGCCCCCTGACCCGTGCGGAGAGCTGGAAACAGTGAGCAGGAAAATGCGAGCGGGGCCGGCCCGCTCGGAAGTCCCACACTCCCACCTTCCCCTCCCCGCGCCACTTCGGCCTCTCCGCGACAACCCACAGAGGCCGGACCAGACTCCGGGCGTTACCACACCAGGCTCCAGACTTTGGCACCCCGTCCAGGCCGGGGTGGCGTACCTGAGACCGCCGCCGCCATCTCGCGTCGCCTGAGCGGCGCGGCGCCCCCCGCGTCCATTCCACTCCCTCCGTTGGCCCGCCTCTCCTATTCGAATTTCCCGGTGCCCCGCCCCCTGTTCTGGGTTCCACCAATCACGCCTGCTCGCCGCCGGAAGCCGCTGACGGCAGCTCTCAACCATCCCGCCCTCTAGAGTTCGCCCCTGGGACCTGCAAGAAAAACCTCCCCCGGGCGGAGGACGCATGCGCGCAGGTTGGCTAGCCAGCCGTGGCGGCAGCGGAAGCAGTCGGAGGAGCTGCCGGGCGAGGCCGGGCACCGGACTCCCCGTACCTTCTGGCTTTCGGGTTTCCCAGCGTAGATTTACGTAAGTACAGACTTCTCGCCTCGTTTTTCCCCCTCAACCACGGATTTGGGTACGAACCAAGCAGGGATCGAGGCACTCCATCGATTTACCCCCAAATTTCCCTGAATTGAATACAGCTTAAGCTATTATAGTGGCAGAAGGGGTGATTCTATGAAAAGGGAAGACGTTGCGAGAAAACGAGTTATTCTAAGTCAGCTTCACTTTCTGCAGTTTCTTGCCTTCGCGCCCTTGGGAGTGGGGGTTGGCGAGGTCGTTTTTGTGGATTTCGAGACTTGAACTCAGTGCCAGTCAACGGTGCTTTACCGTCTGGTCACTGTAGGTCTGGACCGCGCTGCCCGGATTGTAGGCAGTCACGGTGCACTCACCTCCTGCTGAGCCCAAATCCACTATGTGAGGTGCAGGTGACATATGTGTCCTCTATGTCAAATCTGAGCCCGGGAGACCAGCTCCGATGTTCCTTACTTGGTAATTCAAAACACATTGGAGTGAACGTTAAAGGCATGTTCTGTCTTTTACCTAGTCAGCCTCACCTACGGTTCCACTCCCCAGTGTCCTGTGGTTCACCTGTTTGTGAATTAGTTACCTTTCCCTTCTGGAAGCCTAACCAGGGATGAATGTCACATCTTTGGGCTCCTGGGGTAGGGCCCTGGTTTAGACATTATGTCCATCCTGTTAAAAAACAAAACAAGTGTTAGACCCTTTGTTCCTGAGAACAATTTTGCCCTTGAAGTCCTTTTACATTCTTAAAATGTGAGGCCCCAGGGGCGCCTGGCTGGCTGAGTCCGCAGAGCATTTGACTCTTGATCTTGGAGTTGTAAATTTGAGCCTCGTGTTGGGTGTAGAGATTACTTAAATAATTTACAAATCTTAAAAAAGTTTTTGAGGGGCAGCCTGGGTGGCTCAGCGGTTTCGCGCCACCTTCAGCCCGGGGCATGATATTGGAGACCCGGGATCGAGTCCCACATCGGGCTCCCTGCCTGGAGCCTGCTTCTCCCTCTGCCTGTGTCTCTGCCTCTCTTTCTGTGTCTCTCATGAATAAGTAAATAAAATATTTTTTAAAAATGATAAATTTTATGTTGTGTGAATTATATCTCCATTTAAAAACCTGCCTGAGGGAACCCTGGGTGGCGCAGCAGTTTAGCGCCTGCCTTTGGCCCAGGGCGCGATCCTGGAGACTCGGGATCCGAATCCCACATCAGGCTCCCGGTGCATGGAGCCTGCTTCTCCCTCTGCCTATGTCTCTGCCTCTCTCTCTCTCTCTGTGTGACTATCATAAATAAATAAAAATTAAAAAAAAAAAATAAATAAAAAAAATAAAAACCTGCCTGAAAAATTACAATAACCTATTACGTATGAGGTAAATAACATTATAAAATTTTTTAAGATATTATTTATTATCTGACAGAAAGAACGCACACACACAAGTAGGCAGAGCAGGAGAGAGTCGGAGAGGCAGTTTTCCTGATGAGCAGAGAGCCTGAGGCTGAGCCTACTCCAGGACCCTGGGATCATAACCTGAGCCAAAGGCAGATGCTTAACCAACTGTGCAACCCAGGCACTCTAACATTTTAATTTTAAAAACCAAAAAAAAAAAAAAAGGAGTGGCACTGTTTTACATTTTTACAAATATAATGTCTGGCTTAACAGAAAATAGCTGGATTCTCCTAACTGCTTCTGCATTCAGGATGTTGTGATATCAATATATCATATAGCTTCTTGAAAACTCTACCATATACTTAAGAAAGTATGCAAGGAGGGATGCCTGGGTAGCTCAGCTGTTGAGCATCTGCCTTCAGATCAGGGCACGGTCTTGAAGTCCCAGGATCTAGTCCCACATTGGTCTCCTTGCATGGAGCCTGTTTCTCCCTTGCCTGTGTCTGCCTCTCTCTGTGTGTCTCTCATGAATAAAGAAAATCTTAAAAACAAAAAGGTTTACAAGGAGAAAAGGCAAATGGCATCTTAGTTTTATTATGAAAATAGTTTTGGCCTTGCAGACCTCCCTGAAGGTGTCTTAGGAGCCTCCAGAATTTCCTGGACCACACTTGGGAAACCACTGTTTTAAAATGATTGGCAGTTTGGTTTTATCCACGCTTTAGAAAGGATTCCTGGGCTTTTCACATTTGTTGCCAGTCCTTAGATATTTGGTAAGATACTTGCCAGAAATAGTGGAAGGAGCATAGGTCAGGGGTCAGGACTTTTAGGATTGAATAAATAGCTCAGGTACAGGGCTTTAGTGCTAGACCACCCAGGGTAGAGGCTTAACCTCCTTGCCTCCATTTCCTCAGGTGTTAAAAAAGGAATAATGGTTGAATCTGCTTCCTAGGGTTGTCTTAAGGATGTGCATCTGTCTGGCGGAAATTAGATTGTTAAATACCTGACAAGCAAAAAAGAAAGAAGCAGTGGATTTTTTTTAACTTTTTTTTTTTTTTTAAACTAGACTCTTGGGAAGCAAAGGAGAGCAGAGCAAAGTCATGTAGCATTTACACTATCACAATTGGAAGGAGACTAGTGAGCAAGAGAGGCAATTCTGTCCTTCAAGTCTCTCTGTCCTTCAAGCCTTGGAAGATCCCAAGTGAGGATCATCTGGGGTGAAAGGCAAAGCAGCAGTGATGGCGAAGGGAATTGGTGGTGGGAGAGAAAGGACCAGATGGAGGAGGGGGGCCGCCAGGTGGGGAGGGAGGACTCCTGGGAGAGATAATACAGCACCTCAGGGAGCCAGGAAGCCTCACCAGTTGGCCCCTGGTAGGCATCTCTTTCCCTTGCTTCATTTACAATTATGTAAGAGCTGAGGAGGGTGGGGGAGCTTCCCCAAAGGGCTCAGCAGAGGTACCCCTGACCTATCTACTGGCCCTTTCCTGCAGGCTCAGGTCAGCTTTGAAGGCTGCTGTGCTGGGGGAGTTTGAAATGCTTGCTAGAATGAGGCTGGCTCCAGAGGATTCCTGCCTTGAGCAGACAAAGCAGAGTTGTATATTAACATTTCAAACAAAACAAAATATTGTAATCCCTAGAGCAAGGATTCTCAAAATGTGGTCTGGGGGCCCCTGGCCTCTGCAGAGTAAAAGCGATTTTCATACTGAATATTAAAGATGTTATTTGCCTTTTTACTCATTCTCTCAGGGCTGTACAGTAGTTTTCCAAATGCTCCATGCTTTGTAAGATAACAGCAGTTTGAATGCAGAACAGACTTAACCTGTGCTGGAAAAGTCAGAGGAGTGATTGCCTTTTGGGAGTTAGGGACAGGAAGTGACTGGGAAGGGCCCAGAAGGAATTTTGGGGGGTGATGGTAATGTCCTATATATATATATCCTTTTTTTAAATATTTTATTTATTTATTCATGAGAGACACAGAGAGAGGCAGAGACATAGGTGGACGGAGGAGCAGGCTCCTCAAGGGGAGCCCAGTGTGGAACTCGATCACAGCATCCCGGGATCATGCCCTGAGCCAAAGGTGGATGCTCAACCACTGAGCCACCCAGGCGTCCCAATGTCCTATATATCCTGATGGAGGAGTTTGGGTTCAGCTGGCATATACATTTGAGAGAACTCACATGTAGATGCCTTACATGGTTTTCTAACTGTGGGATCTTCATATCGGAAAATATTGTAAGATTTTGTGTCGAAGATGTTTGAAAGCCATAGACATGTGAAAATGCCCAGATTTTGACATCAGAAAGACCCGCATTCGAAACTGACTCTGCTCTATTCTATGTTTGTGACTTTGGACATGTAACAGCATTTAGCAGAGTGCCTGATGCATCATGGGCACCTAGTAAATATTTGTAATATGATCGAAGGCAAACGTGTCATTTTTCAGAGCTCTAGTTTGTACTAAGTCTGAGAAATCTCACTTTCATTTGCTCCACCAAGATTTAGACGGTTCCGGGTGAGTTTCCTTTGACGGTACACTAAAGCAGAGAAAAACATGTTTTTGTTTGGATTTGCTCAGTTATTACCTCCTGGGGAATGAGCAGGGGTGTAAGGTCTGAGGGGGGAGACACAGTGAACTGTGACATGCACCATTGTAACTCTCTCTCTTTTTTTTTTTTTTTTTAAGATTGTATTTATTTATTCATGAGAGACACAGGTAGAGGGAGAAGTAGGCTCCATGCAGGGAGCCCAATGTGAGACTCAATCCCAGGACTCTAGGATCACGCCCTGGGCGGAAGGCAGTTGCTAAACCGCTGAGCCACCCAGAGGTCCCCCCATTGTAACTCTCAAACTTCCTACAACCACAACTGATTTCTGTCTTGGTGATTTCATCTGGAAAACGAGAATACCCTTACTGCTTTACAACAAGATTGTTGTCACAATTAAACGAGGTACTTTTGCAGAGTCCCTGAACTCCTAATGGATGATGCAAAATAAATATAAGTCCCCTCTTCCATTTTTCATCTCTCCCTACTATTTTCCTCAAAATAGCCACGCTCCAAACATGTATGGCTGCTAACATAGTCTTCCTACTTGAAGTGATCCTTAAACGTTCTCACACATGTGCAGTGTTACTCATTGTCTATTTGCTGTCCTTCCGCAATGCGAGTGAGTCCACATGCTAATGCCAAGGATTGCCTCGTTTCATTGGCTGGTCTGGAAGGTATTGGACCCAAAACTTTCTTGAAACCCACGAGTTCGGACACCTGAGTGGCTCAATGGTTGAGCGTCTGCCTTTGCCTCATGAGGGTCATGATCCTGGGGTACTGGGATGGAATCCCACATTGGGCTACCCACAGAGAGCCTGTTTCTCCCTCTGCCTGTGTCTTTGCCTCTCTCTCTCATGAATAAATGAAACCTTTAAGAAAAAGAAACCTACAAGTTGTAGGCTAAGGGGAGTCTTCTATTTCTTGGATAGTCAGGTTCTTTTGGTGGTTGTAGTTTAGGGATTTGACCTTTGGGGCACCTGGGTGGCTAAATTTGTTAATTGTCTGCTTTCAGCTCAGGTCATGATCTCAGGGTCCTGAGATTGAGCCTGCATGGGGTACCCTGCTCAACACAGAATCTACTTCTCCCTCTCTCTCTCTCTCTCCCTCTCTCTCTCTCCCCCTTTGCCCCTCCCCCTGCTCATGCTCACTCTCATAAATTGTTTTTAAAAATCTCAAAATGGGGGCACAGATTTGACTTTTGCTTTCTCCTGCATCAGCTTGTGCAGATTGAAGCTTCTCTATTCTTGGGAATCCTCTAGATGCCTGGTCCTGTGTTTCCTTAAAATGACTCTTTCCCTGCTCTGCTCTGCAGTGGGAGCTTGAGGATTCAGTTCCAGCCACTCTGGAGTCCATGATGATCCACATGAGGAAGCAGTCATAGTTACATCACCTAGTTAATTTGGTTAATTTGGTGACCTCCTGTAGGGCAAGGTTGTTGTTGTTTTAAGATTTTAAGTAATCTCTACACCTAACATGGGGCTCCAACTTAGAACCTCGAGATCAAGAGTTCCATGCTCTACCCACTGAGCCAGCCAGGTGCCCCTAGCTGTCAGGCAGTATGTGTGTATATAATCTTTTTGAGAAATTGCCTCCAGTTGCCATCAGAGGAGCAGTGGACCTTTGGGCCCTTCATACTGGCATACTCCAGATCATTTCCTATTTGGGGAGACCTCAGACATACCCTCTTTGGGGCCATGTCCTTCATACATATATCTCCATTATCACTATATAGCATTCAGTCATTGCACGATGAGGTCAGTTTTTTCATGTAATGAATTCTTAGAAGTTAGATTTCTAGGATGTATGCGCTCGATACATCTTAGCCTATGACCCAGAGAAGCTCTTTTTTTTTTTTCTTTAAGATTTATTTATTCATGAGAGACACAGAGGCTCTTCCCCTGCAGGGAACCTGATGTGGGACTCGATCCCAGGACCCCAGGATCACGCCCTGGGCCGAAAGGCGGCGCTCAACCACCAAGCCACCCAGGTGCTCCTTATAAATGGGTATTTGGAACCCAGAGAGGTTAAGAGGTTTGACTAAGGCCATGTAGTTGTGCAGAGGTAGGACCTAGCTTTCCCAAGTCCCTGGGCAGTACTCTATCAACTTGCTGTGATCTCTAGTAACTAATAGCTAAGTTCCCAGGATTCCTCAGTAATCATTTTATCTGACTTTGGTTAGCAAACTCCTTCACTGCCTGCTGTTGTTCTGACTCCCCTCTCCAGCCCTCCTAGGTTTTCTCAGGTGCAACAGGTCATTTATATGTTAGTTTGGCTAGGCTGTAGTAGAGCGTTCAATCAAAACTAGTCTAGGTGTTGCTGTGAAGATGCTTTGTAGACACAATTACCATCTACAATCATTTGACTTTAAGTAATAATCCTGGGTAAGCCAGGTAGGCTGCATGCAGTCAGTTGAAATGCCTAAAAGCAAAACTGATACTTACGTGTGGAATCTAAAATCAAAAAATTGAATATCGGGGCTCTTGACTGGCTCCATCAGTAGAGCATGCTACTCTTGATCTCAGGGTCATGAGTTAAAGCCCAACCTTCAGAGTAGAGGTTACTTAAAAAAAAAAAAAAAACGTTGAACACCATAGAAACAGTAGAATGTGGTTGCCAAAACCTGGGAAGTATGGGAAATGGAGAGATGTTAGTAAAAGGGTACAGACTTTCCACTGTGTCTCCTGGTGACCGTAGTTGAAAATACTATGTTGTATGATTGTAATTTGCTATGTGAGTAGATCTTAAGTAGTCTCACAAAAAATTTTTAAGGGTAACTTGATAAAATAAGATTGGGAGATGTAATATACAGTGTAGGGAATAGTAAATAATATTGTAACAATTTTTTAAAAATTTTTTCTTTATTTACTGTAGAGAGAGAGTGAACAAGCACGAGCGCGGGGTTGGGGGGTGAGGAACGGGTTGGGGAGGGGAGCAGAGGGATAAGCACACTGCAGCGGGAGGAACAGAGGAATAAGCAGTCTCTGCTGAACACAGAGCCTGACTTGAGGCTGGATCCCATGACCCTGAGATCATGACTTGAGCTGAAACTCGGTCAGATGCTTAACTGACTGAGACACCCAGGTGCCCCGACCACTTTATAATGTATATAAATATTGAATCACTATATTGTACACCTGACATGAATACAATGTTGTATGTCAATTATTCTTCAATAAAAAAAATTTTTTTAAAGTAACTGAGGTGGTACATCTGTTAATGAACTTGATTGTGGGAGTCCTTTCAACATGTATATGTATCAAATCATCACGTCGTACACTTTAAATATATTACAGTTTTATTTGCCATTTATACTTCAATAAAGCTAGAAAAAAATTATTTTATTTTTTTTAATTTTTATTTATTTATGATAGTCACACAGAGAGAGAGAGAGAGAGGCAGAGACATCGGCAGAGGGAGAAGCAGGCTCCTTGCAACGGGAGCCCAACGTGGGATTCGATCCCAGGTCTCCAGGATCGCGCCCTGGGCCAAAGACAGGTGCTAAACCGCTGCGCCACCCAGGGATCCCTAGAAAAAATTTTAAAAAGAAAATTAAGTCACTAAAAGTGTAAGTTTTGATTACATAAAATTTACAAGGAAGCAAAAGAGCAAAACTGGGGTATCCCTGAGGAAGAAGAAATCCATCTGTGTACCTGGAACACGCCCTCCAGATGGCTGGCCTGCCCTCCAGATTTCAGACTTGCCTCACCTGCCTCCATGGTTGTAGAGCCAATTCTTTGCAATAAAGCCCTTTGTATTTAGGGGTCACGTGGCTTTCTCTGTCGGGGGAGCATGCTTGTGGGGCCCCACACTGGGTATGGAGCCTGCTTAATATTTTCTCTCTCTCCCTCTTTCTCTGTTCCCCCCAAATTAATTTTTTTTAAAGGCTAATTTTTCCTTGTAGTCCTCATCTTAGAGAGGGTCTCTTTCTTCCCAGTTGCTGATACTAGACATGGTCTTCTAGATTCTCCTCCTTCACGCACTTTCTTGCATTCATTTATCAAATTCTTCTGAGTCCACCCTCCCCCTTGAGTCTCCCAGATTCCTCCCAATCTTCTCTTCCTCACCTTCCTGCCTTTGTTCAGACTTCCATCATTTCTGATCTAGATCTATTCTCTTAACTATTTCCCCACTTCACCTTTATTTTTTTTTAAGATTTTGTTTATTTATTCATGACAGACACAGAGAGAAAGAGACCCAGAGACACAGGCAGAGGAAGAAGCAGGCTCCAAGCAGGGAGCCCTATGTGGGACTCGATTCCAGGTCTCCAGGATTCATATACTAGGCTGAAGGTGGCGCCAAACCGCTGGGCCATTGGGGCTACCCCCTGCTTCACCTTTAATCCATTTTCCCCACTCATCCCAGGAAAAAATGATTTTAAAAAAATGTATTTATTTATTCATGAAAGACAGAGAGAGAGGCAGAGACACAGGCAGAGGGAGAAGCAGGCTCCATTAAGAGAGCCCCACACGGGACTCGATCCCAGACTCCAGGATCATGCCCTGGGCCAAAGGCAGGTGCTAAACCGCTGAGCCACCCAGGGATCCCCCAAAAATGATTTTCTTATGAATCTTATCAATCCCTTGGGCGAATTTTTGGTTAAATGACTTCAAGGAGCCCATAAAATAAAGTTTTAATCATTTAGCATGACGTTCGTGGTCCCTGCCTGTCCATCAGGCTTCCTCTTTGCCCAGTTGTACTTTGCATTTTAGCTGTGCTAAACCACTTGTTATATTCATGTGTTCGTCTTTTTCTTTCTTTCTTTTCTTTTCTTTTCCTTTCCTTTCCTTTCCTTTCCTTTCCTTTCCTTTCCTTTCCTTTCCTTTCTTTTCTTTTCTTTTCTTTTCTTTTCTTTTCTTTTCTTTTCTTTTCTTTTCTTTTCTTTTCTTTTCTTTTCTTTTTGTAAGATTTTATTTGTTCGTGAGAAACAGAGAGAGGCCGAGACACAGGCAGAGGGAGAAAGAGGCTCCCTGTGGAAAGCCAGATGCAGGACTTGATCCCAGGACGCTGGGATCCCGCCCTGAGCCAAAGGTACATGCTCAACCACTGAGCCTCCCAGGTGCCTCATGTGTTGATATTTCTGCATCACCTGGGGCCTGAGTCTAGTATGGTGCCCCTATACACTTGTGTGCACGTGTATACACACCCCTGCCTTCACCAAGTCTTCCCTTTGACTAGAAGAGAAGAACCAAACTTTCAGTGGTCTTTGTCTTCCTAAATACCTAGCAGAATATTTGATAAATGTATGATTAGCTCATCTTAACAATCTTAGAACTTTATAAGTAAAGAAAAATTTTCTTTAAATAAAATCTTGTACAAAAGCCTAATATGTAGACTGGACAAAGTCAGGAATCCCATTACTTCATCCTCTTGTGCTGCTTCTGCCTCTTTAATGCCAGTGCCTACCCCCTGGCACAATGTGAAACCCGCTGTCTTCAAGCCTGCCTGAAGTGGACCAGATATTTTATCTGTCAGATTCAGCCATATAGATGAACAAAGTACTAACACATCTACAACATCGATAAACCTGGAAAATATGCTAAATGGGAAAAGCCAGACACAAAAGGCCACAATATTGTATGATTCCATCTACATGTAGTGTTGGGAATAGACAAAGCCATAGAGACAGAAAACAAGAGGGGCGGTTATATGGGGCTGGGAGAGGAATGGGAAGTGACTGCTTAATGGGGATGAGGCTTCTTTCTGAGCTGATGGCAGTGTCCTGGAATTAGAGAGGTGATGATTGCACAATCTATGAATGCACTAATAACCATTGAAATGACACACTTTAAAAGGCTGACATTTATGTGCTTTATATCTAAGAAAAATAATAATCACAGTGATGTAATATTCCATTACATGGAATTGTTTCAGAAAAATAAAGGAATTGTTATTAAAAGCTAGGCATGGGGGATCCCTGGGTGGTGCAGCGGTTTAGCGTCTGCCTTTGGCCCAGGGCGCGATCCTGGAGCCCCGGGATCGAGTCCCACTCCGGGCTCCCGGTGCATGGAGCCTGCTTCTCCCTCTGCCTCTCTCTCTCTGTGACTGTCATAAATAAATTAAAAAAAAAAAAAGCTAGGCATGAGTTTCTTCTATAATGTTAATACTTCTTTCTAAAATTACGTGTACATAATTGTTGTCTTTGTCTGATGGGGAAGAAATGTGACTCTGGCACTGCCCACAATGTGAATCCATCTACTAGTAGCAGTGAGTGATTTCCCCCACCCCCAGCCACCACCACCAAAAGACAAAGAAAAAAAAACAAAACTGTCACAGTCTTAGAAGTGGGAGCTAGAGTCCTAAGAATTCTTTCTAAAGCAACTTTATAGCCTTGCTATATCTGTGAAACCACTCTGTTGCCTCCCCTGAACGTTCATAGAAACCCACGATGGAAATCTACCCTCTTGTAATGCCTGTTTTTGAGGATGGTATTGGCAGAGTAGAAGCTGTTGAGGTGGTGGTGGCTTCCTAGGGAAGGAATCCCAGTTCTGAGCGAGCTAAACTAAGCAAGGACATTAGTGCTTCTGGGCAAAGTTGGGGAGGAACGAGGCTGGAGTAACAGGCAAGGTCCTTGACACAGGCCAAGTTTCAGAAGTCAGGTGGATTCTGGGAAAGAACAAAGGAAAATAGCCCAGGCCAGTCACAGATAGCAGGTGAGTTAAGGTCAAGAGGGCCTTTTGGGGAAGAGGGACTATCAAGGGTAGAGGCGGTCTAGGGAGTGGAACATCTGGGGTTTTGGCGACAAGCCCCAGCCAGGCCAGCCCTTAGCCTTAGGACTCCAGTTTGGGTAAACAGTCTCAGGAGCTATCCTTGAAAAAAAGAGTTGGTACAAGCCCTAATCTTATCTCCTCTTGATAAATTACGGAAGAAAAGCCCAGGACTCTTAGACCTCTCTCCTCTCCCTCCCACTCTTCCCTAGAATGACATCCGACAGCCAGATAGGAGATTCTCGCTCGCTCGTCCACAGCCAGAGTCAGGAGGCAGATTCCACCTGCACACACCCACACACACGAGCCTTAGCTAGGTTTTTTTATTTTGTCTTTATTGAGCCTTGCAGATGGAGTTAGTGGTGAAGAGTTTCCCATACCCGTCGCCGCAGTGCAGGGCCTGGAGAAGGCTGGATCTCAGCAACTGCTGCAGTCACTGGGGTAGACGTCCCAGTGTAGGCCAATGGCATTAATGAGGGAGCCAGCACGGCCACTGATGAATCGGAGCACAGTGTTGGGGTACAAGGGGACGGCGTTGAAGCTCGTGCCTGTGTCTTTCCCAAAAGGCAGGTAGCGGCCCTTGTCCGTCACGAAGACCAGCTTCCTCAGGTAGTACTTGTACTTGCCAGACACCTGGATCACTGACTCCCCGGGGTGCAGGAAGATCTCCTCCAGATCTCCCTGGGTGCCACCCACATAGTCGCTCCATACCTTGCCATAGCGCACCTGGAGGCTAGGGGCAGGGTGAGGAAGGAAGGAAGACTGACATTGGGCTGATCATAATTCAGGACCTCCCTGCCTCCCTGCTGAGACTTGCAGACTGGTGATGGGGCAACAGGTCTGCCAACTCCACAGTGTGTGAGGGGTAAGTGAGCCCTTGAGATCATATAGGAAACTTCAACTCGCTTTGCCCACAAATGCAGAGGCTCAGAAAGGAAAAATTACCTAGCCAGAGTCAAGCAGACAGCGTTGGAGCTTGATTTTGGAATCTAGATTCCCACTGTGCTGCCCACCCCACCCCACCCCCAATACAAAGGGAGTGGAGAGATCTTTCTGGAAAGTTCTCGTTAGGGAAGATACTTTGTTGTTCCAGGATGTAGTCCAGGATTAGAAAGCTATACATTGTCTGGAGAGAGCAAAGATGGAAGATGCCAGAGGGGGCTTACACCTCAGGTAGGGCCCGACCAGCCAGCTTCCAAGTGCCTGAGCAGCTATGGCCTATGATTTGCCTGAGGTCATGTGTGCTGGGGGGCTGGAGGGTTATTAGCAGAGCTGGCCTCAGATCCCTGTCCTCTAACAATTTTCACGTATCATGTTATCCCTGGGATTTGTTGACTGGAACAGCCATGACCCAAAGTGACTGAGAACTTTCCAGTTTAGCAAGATCAGAGCAGATCCCCAAACCACAGAAACACAAAGAATCTTACCCTACGATGTAGTATCTGTTGACCCGGATACGGAGGGCGGTGATAGGCCCTTCCAGCTGGTTGCCAGAATGGGAGAATCGCTCCCCTCCACCACCTCCATACTCTCCATTGTATGAGGAGGACCTAGCCTGAACTGGAGGGGACAGTAGGAGTTGAAGGGAGAAATCTCAAAAGCTCAGTTTCCCCTCCACCACCTCCCACAGCTCAGTGCCCACCACTCCGAGCCAGCCTCTGAAAGCCTTGGCCACCAGCAATGCAGGAGGCTGCCTTCCCATGACACTCTGCTGGGCTCCTGGCTTCTCACTTACTGGCATTGGCCGAGGCTGATGCACAGAGTAGGGCCAGAAGAGCAATGGTCAACATTCTGGGGCTGGAGTGGAAATAAGGAGAAAGTCAAGGTTTAGCCTTTTTTCTTTGGCTTTCATTTACTCAGGCTTCACTGACCTCCAGCTGAGTGTCAGCCTTCTTTGTCTTCAACTCAGACCTCACTGACCCAGTCTTGGGCTTAGAAAGGATTGTCCCTAATCTCTAGTCCTGCTGTTGGCCGACTGTCTTCTGTCCTTAACCCCTCTGTCGTCCCTGGTCCAGAGGGAGCCAACTCCCTTCTTCCATCCCAGATCAGAAGACCAATCCTAACCCTTTATCTGGACCAAGCTGTGTTAAATCCTGATCCCTCCTGCCACAAAGCAGGAAAAGCATTTTCAAAGAAGTAGAGACCATCTCCAAATCATAGAGATGGCTGAGTTTACCAAACCAGGAGTCTGAGCAAAGCCTAACTGAAATCTGCCTGTAAGGGATGGGCCTGGCGTGGGGGGACATCTGGGCAAAGTTCAAGCTTCTAGCTTCCTGCTGATCTCAGATCAGAAGGAAAGGAGCATTTTAGAGGTGCATCTCTGTGACACCTGGGGAGTAGAGGTGGTGATAGAGGAGACTGCCACCACCAGCATCAGAGCAGTTCAGGCAGAGGTGGATAGAGATTGCAGAAGTTGTTTGGACCAGCTCCAGATATTAGATTCCAGATGCCTGCTCTATTTGTCATCATTCTTTCTCCACTAACACAAATCTGGCCACATTGATTCCCCCGAGCATCCCAGACATCCCCAGTCCTTCCACTGAGACCCAGATATCTTTGCACCTCACTCAGATACAGATGCCCCAGTTAGCTGACCCGCAGGTTTCTCTTGCCACCCAATCCAAGTAGGCGCCTGTCTGGCTCAGCCTGAATTCCCCTTAATTTGAACCCGGCCATCCCTGTCACCTCTTAGCTCAGGCCTCTGTCACCCCTCACCTGGCAGTTTTCAGGTGCAAAGTAACCCCCCCTGAAACTTTCAGATCTTTTATACCAGGTCCGAGCCCTCCTCCTGCTCTTTATCGTGTGAACCTCACCTCCTGAGCAAATATGATCAACCTCTTAGGATCAGTTGTCAAGCAGGGTCCGGAATATCTTATCCGGCCTCTCCCCCCAAGGGTGACAGATCACAGGGTGGGGTACTCAGGGCCAAGGCCAGATCTCAGGACGGACAGGCAGGATAAACTTGAGAAAAGGTCACCAACCGAAAGGACCATCAGCTTTGGGTGGGCTAAGTTACTAATCACTTCTGGGTGTGGTCTAAGATTCCCTCCCCTATTTGGATGTTCTGCAGGTGCTCTCACCTGCAATATGTCATCTTTCAAGATAAACATTGTCCTTTCAGGGCATTTGAAATATAGATTCTCTTGGAGAGGGATTACACTCCCAATGCCCCATACTTAGGAGTGCCTACTATATTCCAGACAATTTTTTCCCTCTCCTTTTTACTTTATATGAAAAAAAAATCCACATTG
The DNA here is from genome assembly GCF_018345385.1 of Vulpes lagopus. Taxonomy (NCBI): domain Eukaryota; kingdom Metazoa; phylum Chordata; class Mammalia; order Carnivora; family Canidae; genus Vulpes; species Vulpes lagopus. The sequence goes on along the minus strand of NC_054826.1, from coordinate 106,774,491 downwards.
ATAGAAAAATTGAAAGAATTGTACAAGTACCCATATACCCACCACGTCAATTTTACCATGGTTAATATTTTGCTGTATTTGTTTTTTTTTTTTTCTTCCCCCATCTATCCATCCTCAACCTGCCAGACTGTTCACAAACCTTTTCTGAGAAGGGTAAGGTAACATGGGGGTCACCTGGGTGGCTCAGTGGTTGAGTGTCTGCCTTTGGCTCAGGGCTTGATCCCGGGGTCCTGGGATCGAGTCCTGCATAAGGCTCCCCGCGAGGAACCTGCTTCTCCCTCTGCCTATGTCTCTGCCTCTGTGTGTCTCTCATGAATAAATAAAATCTTAAAAAAAAAAAGGTAACATGGTGTTGCTGGTGGACACTGAACACCTGTAGATCCCCCTCTTGGGAACAGTCAGTCCAGAGGGCATGTGGGAAGCTAAGGAAGTAAAAGTAGCCAGGTCCTCCTTGGGGGCAGTTCTGCTCAGGACCCCAGGACTCCTGGGAGCCACAGCTGAATCTTCCGGGGGTTACAGCCCACACAGGACAATTGCTCTTTCCTGTAGGTCTGAAATGCCTCCCGGATTGATGTCATAGATTTCTTCTCTTTGGAGGCCCTTCCTTTCCACCTACATCCCTAGGATGGACTCCTGAGTCCTGCTTCCTGACCCCTCTAGGACTGGCTCTTTGACCCTCTGGGTCAGCAGGTCCAAGCAGACAGAAGGATGGAGCCCCGGGAAGGGCTGGAGTCATTAACTTCGGTTATTAATGACTAGTCATTGGACACACAAAGCACCCACCCATCACAGGCTCACCATCTAGGACTGAGAGCTCCTCCCAAGAAAGCAAGGGAACCCCACCCTAAGAAGCCGGAAATAGGACAGGGCTCTTCTGGAGATTGCTGAACCAGGAGGGCAGCCAGGGACACCATGTCTGACCTCACTTCTCCAAGTTCAAAAGAAGCCTGTCCTGCTGACATACGTTTCCTTCATTCCAGATGTTCTGTTTTGTCTCTTGTCCTCTCTGGTTTTCCTTTGTTTCCTGATTCTGTGTCTTAATTTTTCCCCCATGTCTCCTGCTCTGAGGATTTTTCTTTATATTCTATCTCTGTGTTTTTTCCTTCTACCTCTTCTCTGTCTCTCTTCCTCCCCCAAACTCTCTTTCCTCTGTCTCTTCTCTTACTGTGTCTCTCTCCTCTTCCTTTTTTTTTTTTTTATTTTTTTTTTTAAGTTTTATTTACTTATGATAGTCACAGAGAGAGAGAGAGAGGCAGAGACACAGGCAGAGGGAGAAGCAGGCTCCATGCACCGGGAGCCCGATGTGGGATTCGATCCCGGGTCTCCAGGATCGCATCCTGGGCCAAAGGCAGGCGCCAAACCACTGCGCCACCCAGGGATTCCCCTCTCCTCTTCCTTATTAGGAATATATCCTACAGGATGCAACCAAACACCAATATTAAAGATGGCCTCAGAGAGGTCTGAGGTGAACGCTTAGGGAGAATGCCCTCGCATTTCCATGCATGATGCATCTGGGATCCTCATAACAGAGGCCCCCACACTTGTCATGGGTTTATCTGATGCACTTAGTGAAGTTCTGGAATATAGGTGAGGTCCTGAGCCGACGACCAAGAAAGAATTCTTGAGACCTCTTTGGTGAAAAATGGTGATTTTATTAAAACAAAGGGACAGGATCCATGGGTAGGAAGAGCTGGGTAGGAAAAGCTGTTGCCCAGGGCCTGTGAAGAGTGGCTGATTATATACCTGGGTGTTGGGAGGGGTTTGGGGATAGCATCCTCTCTAAGGAACTTTGGAAGCAGTGTTTCCAGGACCCTGAGGCGGCTAGCTATTGTTGGGGAAAGGTCATTTATTACCAACTAATAAAACCTGAGTCACGAAACCCTTCAGATGTATATGGTGGGCCACATGCTTGGGGGATGATTGCTAACAAAAATCTTGGGGGTTTAGAGATAAAGGAAAATTTTTTTTTTTAAGATTTTATTTATTCATTCATGAGAGACACAGAGAGAACAGAGGCAGAGACACAGGCAGAGGAAGAAGTAGGCTCCATGTAGGGAGCCCGACGTGGGACTCGATCCCGGGTCTCCAGGATCACGCCCCGGGCCGAAGGCGCCCAGATAAAGGAAATTTCTAAAGGAATTTTTATATGTTAAAGTAGACTTACAGGATCCTGGGGGGTGGGCAAAGATTGCCTTTTGCCCTTAGCAAAGTATTAACTTGGAGGCAGCTGAGTGGTAGAAGAATGCTCCACTGCCTGTTTCAAGGATTTGTCAACGTGCCCCGGCTTGTGCTTTGTCCTCAGCTATTCCTCTGTTCCCCCATCACACTGACCCCACCTAAGCAGAGAGCCAGAGTTTTCCCATCCCTACAGGCTGCTCCCTGTGTTCCCACAGCAGGCCCTCCAGCCCCTCTCCAGAGGGCAAGAGAGGCCTTTCTTCCAGTGGGAGAGGGTCAGGGCTCATCCTCTGTCGGTCCCAACCACATAGGCCATTGTGCAGCTCATGTGGGGACATCCAGGGTTTGCTCTGATTTGGTGCCGAAAGAGTCAAGAGGAAAGTGGTGGAGGCATTGGGACACCAGACCTCACCTCTACTTCCACTTCATTAACTCCTGTTTGAATTTTTCACATTTTACCCATGTGTCTGCTGGGGGCCTACCGTCCTTAGTCCTACAGGCAGTGGGGGTTGTCCCTGTCCCCCTTCTACAGGCAGTGGGTCACCCCTACCCCCAACCTACAGGCAATAGGGTCACTGTTCCCATCCTACAGGTAGTGAAAGTCCAAAGCCTCCCAAGCTTTCTACTGTTGCAGGGCAGCTTACATTCTCTCCATCTTCTCTGCCCCCCTGGCAAAGCAACTTACACTTTTGTGGAGCATCTGTATGTTGGAGGCAATGTTCGAGATGTTGGAGAGACAGCCACCAAGGAAGAGTTGAGTCACATACTCCCCCCAGGAGCTTTTGCTCCAAGGACTGGGATGGGGGGTGGGGGTGCTGTCAGACAATGGAACAACTGTTAGCACAGGACAGGCCTGAGGAAGTACACAAAGCAGAGGGAGCTGGGAGCTGGGCTGGGAAGGCTGTTCTGCTGCCTGGGGGGGCCTCCCTCCTCAGGTAACATTGATGAAGACTAAGACCTGACTGAAGCAATGGAAAGAACAGATGTTTGGGGGTAGACTGGGCCTGGTGAAGGCCTGAGTGCCAAAGCCCCAAGTGGGTGTGCAAGCAGTGAGTGTGTGCAGGGGAGCAGGGGCTGGTGGTAAGTGTGGAAGTCATGAGGGTGGAGAGGGAGGTATGGACAGCAGACAGGGGGCAGATGGTGCGGGGCCTGAGAGGCCTGGTCAGGAGTTTGGATTCCTCCTGATGGTGAGGGGAGCCATTGAGGGATCTTACCTTTTTTTTTTTTTTTCTTTTTTTAAGATTTTTATTTATCTATTCATGAGAGACACAGAGAGAGAGGCTGAGATGTGGGCAGAGGGAGAAGTAGATTCCCTGTGGGAGTCTGAGGGGGACTCCATCCCAGGACCCCAGGATCACTCCCTGAGCCAAAGGCAGACACTCAACCACTGAACCACCCAGGCGCCTGAGGGGTTTTGCTTTTTTTTTGGGTGGGTGGGGGGGGTGTTGCTTTTTAAAACTGGAGAATGAGGGCAGCCCGGGTGGCTCAGTGGTTTAGCACCACCTTCAGCCCAGGGTGTGATCCTGGAGTCCTGGGATCCAGTCCCACGACAGGTTCCCTGCATGGATCCTGCTTCTCCCTTTGCCTGTGTCTCTGCCTCTCTCTCTCTGTGTGTGTGTCTCTCATGAATAAATAAATAAATAATCTTTTTAAAAAAATAAATAAAAATAAAACTGGAGAATGCAGGGACGCCTGGGTGACTCGGTGAGGTCAGCCTGGGAGTCTTGGTTTCCCTCAGGTCATGATCTGGGGTGGGAGGTTCGAGCCCCACCTCCCGCTCTGAGCTGGGCGTAGTCTGCTGGTCCCTCTCCTCACCTCTCTGTCTTTCCCTCGCGCTCTCTCTCTCAAATAAATATTTATTTATTTATTTTTATTTTTAAAAAGAGTTTATTTATCTATTCATGAGAGACACAGAGAGCAGAAACACAGGCAGAGGGAGAAGCAGGTTCCTGCAGGAAGCCCACGTGGGACTCGATCCCGGGACCCCAGGATCATGCCCTGGGCCGAAGGGAGGTGCTCAACCTCTGAGCCACCCGGGCTGCCCTCAAATAAATATTTTTTAAAATAGATAGATGATGATGATGATGAAGATAGATGATAGATGATAGATAGATAGATAGATAGATAGATAGATAGATAGAAGTGGAGAATGGGGCGCGGTGGGAGTGGGTGGTAAGAGCGGAGGTAGGGGCCCCAGCAGAAGCAGTGGGAGCTCTGACCCCCGCCCCCCACCAGGCCCCTGGCTCTGCTCCTCCCCTGCTCCGACTTGAGAACTACTTCCTCTCCCAGACAAAGCAGTTTAAATTCTGATGCAAAATCCCAGTGGGGGGGGGGCGGGGATCCACTTCTTCCCGCCCATCCTGGATGTTTCAAAATGTTTTTCCAAACAATGGCAGATCTGTTTCCTGCTAAGAAAAAAAAATCTCTATCTCCTTGTGTAGGCCTTGGGTCTCCCTGGTGGCTTCATTTGAACAAAGAGCTTTAGCACAAAAGCAAATGTGAATATTGCTTCTCTGTTCACCCTTCACTGTTCCAGTGAGGAAACTAAAGTCTCGCAAGAGGAGTGACCCCACTCAATTGCAGACGGGGTCCCTCTACCCCCTGCCCTCCTGTCCCCAGTGCCCCACATGCCAGCCCCTGCAGTGGCCTGCAGTTTGCCCATGCCACTCCTGCTGCCTTCTGCTCGTCTAGTATCTTCTACCCTCAAGACATTCATTGACACCTGCCCCTGCACCTCTCACCAAGCGTCTGTAGCAGGTGCCCTCTCCCCAGCCCCTCCCTCCACTACAGATTTCTTCTCTCTGGCCTCCAGCTGTGCTTCCTACATCACCAGCTTGCCTCTGATTACTCTGTGCTGTAATTTATCTGTTTACATGGAACCTCCTCTACTAAACCTGGAGCCCACTGGAAGCCAAGCCAGTGTCTTCACCTCTGACTTCTCCGTTCCTGCTCCCCACCTGGCATTTCTGGTGCCCCAGAAATGACAGTCTTAGCTCCGGTGAGAATTCTACTAAATGCGCATCCTTTGTCTTTTCACGCCTGTGTCTCTCCTCTGGTAGGCTCCTATTTGGGTTTTCTTGTTTCTTATTTCTGAATCTTCTGGTAAAATTCTGCGTTCAGTAGAATACTGGACATAAAGACCAGATTTCAGGCTGAGGTTCTCTATCCAACACTCATTAGCGGAGTGAATGTAAAGAAGTCACATTTTAGGGCCTAGATTTCTGCATTTGTAAAATAAGAAAAAAAGGTCTCCAGGTCAACCAAAATCCTTAAGGATGAGGTTTTTTTTTTTCTTTTCTTTTAAGACTTTATTTATTCATGAGAGACACAAAGAGAGACAGAGACACAGGCAGAGGGAGAAGCGGACTCCATGCAGGAAGCCCGACGCGGGACTCGATCCCGGGACTCCAGAATCACGCCCTGGGTTGAAGGCAGGCACTAAACCGCTGAGCCACCCAAGGATTCCCGGATGACGTTTTTCTATCTGTAGGTCTTAACTCGCTACTGGACCACGAAATCAGACTATATATTTTTAGTTTATTTATTTATTTGTTTGTTTGTTTGTTTGTTTGTTTGTTTTTTAGTAATTTGTACATATAAGGTGGGGCTCGAGGCCGTGACCCCGATATCGAGTTGTGCGCTCTTCTGACTGAGCCAGCAGGGCACCCTAAGACCAACATAATTTTAAACACGGACCAGAGGGACGCCTGGGTGGCTCAACGGTTTAGCGCCGCCTTCAGCCCAGGTCGTGAATCTGGAGTCCTCGGATCGAGTCCCACATCATCAGGCTCCCTGCATGGAGCCTGCTTCTCCCTCTCCCTCTGCCTGTCTCTGCCTCTCTCCCTCTCTCTCTCATGAATGAATACATATAATATTTTTAAAAAAAACTTTAAAAATAAATAAAAGTGGAATAGAGAAGAAAGTGAGAGCATCGCATGCAACAAGTCTAAATACAAAAATAAAATAAAATAAATTTAAAAAAACAAGTCTAAATACTGTTTCCTGAACTATTGTTTCAGTTAAATACTCTATACTGTGTATTGGCTCACAATATAAAATGTTCTTTCCTATTGTGAATTGGTATTTAAAAAAAAAATCCTTGGAAAAAAACCTTTCCCTCTCTCAAAGGGTAAGATTCTTTGTATACCAATGCAGTTCAAAACTGCCAGTTTAGAAGTGGGTTGGGACACCTCTAGGGTAGTAACCAGAGCACCTCCAGAAACCCAAAGTATATGTTGGAAATCTTTTTTTTTTTTTTTGAGGGAGGGGAAACATGTAATTGACATGTAACATGATCAATTTCAGGTATATAACAGACTGGACATGTATATATTGCAAACTGAGTTAATTTTTTTTTTAAGGATTTTATCCATTTATTCATGAGAGACACACACAGAGAGAGGCAGAGACATAGAGAGAGAAGCAGGCTCCATGCAGGGAGCCCAATGTGGGACTTCATCTGGGACTCCGGGATCGCGCCCTGGGACTGAAGGCAGGTGCTCAACTGCTGAGCCACCCAGGCTCACCCTGAGTTAATCATTTTTTGAAGTCAGAAACCTATAGCGATAGACCAGGAATATATTAGAAAGAGACAGGTCCTAAAGGGCTCCTGCCCTTACTCATTCCATGAGCTTCTGTTTGTTTATCTGCCATAGGAGATGAGTTTGACCAATTTGTGTCAAGCCCCTGGCACAGATCTGGCCCACATAAGTACTGAGTAAATTTTTTCTCTCTCTCTTTCTCTCTCTCTTTAATTCTCACAAAACATGGCCTTTTCTTTTTCCATCTCTTTATCTGAAGATAAAGTTGATGAGGGCAGCCCTTGTCTTTCTCATCTGCAGTTAGCTTTATTTATGGCTTAGCTTAGCTCAGATCCTGGAGATCTTTATCAAATGCATCATAAGACTCAAAGAAAGAATTTTTTTTAAGTTTATTTTTTTAGTCATCCCTGCATCCCACATGGGGCTTGAACTCATGACCCCAAGATTAAGAGTCACATGCTCTTCAGACTGACGCAGCCAGGTGCCCCTCAAAGAAAGAATTTTCTGTAAGTTGATTTGAACATTTAAGTTAAAGTCACTTGGAGGGACACCTGGGTGGCTCAGCGGTTGAGCATCTGCCTTTGGCTCAGGGGATGATCCTGGGATCTGGGTTGAGTCCCACATTGGGCTCATTGCAGGGAGACTGCTTCTCCCTCTGCTGTGTCTCTGTGTCTCTCATGAATAAATTTTAAAAATCTTAAAAAAAAAAGTCACTTGGAAATCTGGTTCTAATTTCCTTTTATTGGGGCACCTGGATGGCTCAGTCAGTTAAACATCTGCCTTCGGGTCAGGTCTTGATCTCAGGGTCCTGGGATCGAGCCCTGCTTTGGGGCTCCCTGTTTAGCGGGGAGTCTGTTTCTCCCTCTCCTTCTGTGTGTTCTCTCTCTCTCTCTCAAATAAATAAAATCTTTTAGAAAATGTAATTTCCTTTTATTGAGCTATGATTACATGGTAATTTTTAAAAATCTGTGTGTGCTTTTTTTTTTTAAAGATTTTATTTTTAAGGGGCACCTGGGTGGCTCAGTCAGTTGAACATCCCACTCCTGGTTTCGCACAGGTCATGATCTTAGGGTCGAGGGATTGAACCCATGTCAGGCTCCACACCCAGCATGGAGCCTGCTTGGATTCTTTCTGTCTCCCTCTTGTGCCTTCCCACTGGCTCGTGCTCTCTCTTAAAAAAGAAAAAAATAATATTTTTTTAAAAATCCAATGAGTATTTTTTTAAGTTTTTAAAGTAATCTCTACACCCAATGTGGGGCTCGAACTTACAACCCCGAAGTCAAGAGTCAAGGAATGCCTGGGTGGCTCAGTGGTTTAGCACCTGCCTTTGGCCCAGGGTGTGATCCTGGAGTCCCAAGATCAAGTCCCACATCAGGCTCCTGGCTTGGAGCCTGCTTCTCCCTCTGCCTCTCTCTCTCTTTGTGTCTCTCATGAATAAATAAATAAAATATTTTTAAAAAATAATCAAGCCAGCCAGGTGCCCCAATTTCTGTGTTTTTGCCTTCAGCCTCAGTACCTCTTACTGAATGGTTCGATCAATTGCAACTCTTTGTGTTTTCATTTGTTTCATTTATTTTTTCCTTTGTTTCCTGTATTTGTTTTTCTCCTCACCAAGAATAATCACCTTCCAGAACATATAACAATTTAACAATATCAAATATTGGTACAACAATATCATAGTGGGAATCAGGTGAGGTCATTCTGCCAGGATGCAGTCATCCTCACTGTGTGCGGAAGAATTCATCTAACGATATGAGCAGATTTAGTGTCCTTCATATATCACAGGAGGCTCAGTCACCTGCTCCTGTGCGATGTGTTCTACAAATGCATTACGACAGGGTCACTTGGTGTGCCCTTGTGGTGTGCTGGTGAAGGACATGGACGGCCGGGCAGGACCACTCAGAAGCCTGGGGCGAGTTATTTTACCTCTCTCTGCTTCTCTTTTCTCATATGAAAAATACACACAAACAAAAAAGTGATCATTGTGCCTGCCTCCATGGGTTGCTGTGGTCCTGAAATGGTTAATGTTGGTAAAGTTCCAGACCACTGCCTGGTACAAGGTGAGGTGCCAGGGAAGTGCTTCTTGTTCCTCATGGTCTAAGGAGTGACTCTGTCCTGTGAAAGTAAGAAAATCATAGGGGCATCTGGGTGGCTCGGTTAACGTATCTGCCTACCGCTCAGGTCACGTCCCAGGGTCCTGGGATGGATGGAGTCCCACACTGGGCTCTTGGCTCATCAGGGAGCCTGCTTCTCCCTCTCCTTCTACCTCCCCACTCCTCACGTTCTCTCTTGCTCCCCTTTGCTTTCTCTCTTTCAAATAAATAAATAAATCTTTAAAAGAAAATCATAAAGTTCCTAATTACCCTGCATGTTTTGCTTTATTTATTTTATTTTTTTAAGATTGTATTTATTTATTCATGACAGACACATACAGAGAGAGGCAGAGACACAGGCAGAGGAAGAAGCAGGCTCCATGCAGGGAGCCCGATGCAGGACTCGATCCCGGGTCTCCAGGATCACACCCCGGGCTGAAGGCAGCGCTAAACCACTGAGCCACCGGGGTTGCCCCATTTATTGTTTTTTGAGATTTTATTTATTCATTAATGAGACAGACAGAGAGAGAGACGCAGAGACACAGGCAGAGGGAGAAGCAGGCTCCATGCAGGGAGCCCGATGTGGGACTCAATCCCAGGACTCCAGGATCATGCCCTGGACCGAAGGCAGGCGCTAAACCACTGAGCTACCCAGGGATCCCCTATTTATTTATTTTTACCCCTCGTTTTAGTTGTAAACCTAAATTGTATATTCCTAGCATTCCATACATACACTTCATCTTGTTCTTTCTTCCCCCCGCCCCCCGACTCAATAGGAGTCAGTACTCTGCAGACGAACTAAAGCCCCAGAGCCACCACCACCATCATCCCACCCGCCTGAGGGCAGGGCTCACAGATTTTAGTACTTCCCAACTCTGGCACTGTCACATCAAGGTTATGAGATGTCATATATCTCCTCTAGCATCATCACCTTTTCATGTCCACTTGGCTAATGAAAGAATAAGGGCAAAAGGGTCAACTAAGCAGAGAACAGTGATACGAAGGCCAAGATAGCTTGAACTGAACATCATTAAAAGCACTTAGTGAGCTTGCTGGAAAAATGGGAATGAAGTGTCCTGCTGGGAAGGGCTCGCACCCTGGTGAGGGGCAAACCTGATCAACTGGTCTTCAGAGTGTAGTGAATGAGCAAAGCCAGAGGGCTAGGGATTCAGTCAAACACAGGGGAGGGAACCAGGGTCCCGGCTGTGGCCACGAAGTGTGGTCACAGATGCCAGAATTGCACAGTGAAGAGAGAAGCAGGCTGAGGTCTGGCTCTGCCACCTTCCTTGGGCAAATTACTTAACGTCTCTGAATCTCAGTTTCTTCATTAGAGAAGAAAGGATAAGATCCACCCCAAGGGTTATTTTAGAGGATTAAATGAAACATAAAAATGTGCTTAGTCAGGGGCACCTGGCTGGCTCAGTCAGTAGAGCATCTCCCGGGCATGATTCAAGTCCCCCGTTGGGTATAGAGATTACTTTATAAAAGAAAATCAATGTTCTTAGTAAATTGCTTGACACATAGAAGGCGCACGGGCCAGGAGCAGTAGCATTGGAGGAGTGCAGACTTTGAAACAAAGTAGGAAAATCAGTGCAGGGGACAAAGTGGGACACATCATCCTTCACTGGGAAGAAAATGTCTGGGCATACAGGGCTCACAGAAACTATAGGAAGCCTGTAAGAATCCTCAGACAAAAAAAAAAAAAAAGGAATCCTCAGGCAAGCTATGAACAGACCCAAGAGTGAAAGCATGGTGTCCATGATTGCTAATCTATCCTTGGAGAAGGAGCCAAAGGGGCCAACACCCTCTCAGAGGCTGAGAATGAACAAGGAGGAGAGCTAGGGCTCCTGCCTGAAGGCATCAGCTTTCTGCACAAGAGAGAAAGCAGGTCCACTGATGACAAGAGTTGAGATTGGGCAAAGTTCGCTAGGGAAGCTGTGAAACATCTGGAAGAGCTTTGTAGGGAAGGGAAAGAAAGAGCATTGCCCAGATCCACATTGACAGCGTGACTGAGGGACCAGGTGGAGTTAGGGGCGTAAATGGGGTGAGTTTGTGTGATTTTCTCCAACCCGGCTCACTAACCTGGTAGTAGGATAATAGGCAAAAGGTTGTATTGGTCCAAGGTAGAAGCTTTATGAGGAAGGTGTGGCTGAGGACAAGGCTAGCAAGTGGCAGAGAGAGGTTGGTTGGAGCAATACACCATAAAGTCAGGGTTATAGAGGAAGTGCAGTAAGATCAGGGAGGGACTCCAGGATGTGGGCTCCAGGAAAAGAAATATCAATAGGATGCACCAGGAGGTGGAGTGGGAGAGAGGGGAGGCTCAGAGTCTGGGGAATCTGGTGGTCAGTGTAGAGCAATCTTGAGTGGTAATGAGATTGAAGGGGAGATCTTTTATGGTCTTTTTTTTTTTTCAAGATTGTATTTATTTATTCATGAGAGACACACTGAGAGAGGCAGAGACATAGAAGGAGAAGCAGGCTCCTCACAAGGAGCCTGATGCAGGACTCAATCCCAGGACCCCTGATCGCACCGTGAGCTGAAGGCAGGTGCTCAAACGCTAAGCCACCGAGGCGCCCCCTTTATGGTCTTTCAGAGATGAGAAGCAATGCTATATCAAGACAGAAGAGGACAGAAGTTTTGAATGCCTACTTTATGAGGTGCTTTATATAAACTATCTACTATTACTCCTTATAGCCCTTCAAGTTGGGAATTCGTGAAAAATGGGAATCAAATATTGGAATCTCAGATTTAATCCCAAGACTGACTGGTTCCAAAACCCAGATTCTTTCCACCGCTGCAAATATCCCCAAAGAGGTGGCACTTGGGACCTTTTAATTCATTATCATTTTAAAAAAATTATTTATTCATGAGAGACACAGAGAGAGGCAGAGACAGGCAGAGGAAGAGGCAGGCTCCTCATGGGGAGCCCAATGTGGGGCTCGATCCTGGGACTCCGGGATCATGCCCTGAACCAAAAGCAGATGCTCAACCACTGAGCTACCCAGGCATCCTGATTCTTTTTTTTTTTTCTTTTTTGTTGGAGTTCAATTTGCCAACATATAGCATAACACCCAGTGCTCATCCCATCAAGTGCCCCCATCAGTGCCCATCACCCAGTCACCCCCACCCCCCGCCCACCTCCAGGCATCCTGATTCTTATCATTTTTTTTAAGTTTATTTATTTCGCTAATCTCTACACCCAACACAGGGCTTGAACTTATGACCCTGAGATCAAGAGTTGCATGCTACTCTGACTGAGCCAGTTGGGCCCCCCCATTCTTATCATTTTTCACAGTTCTCAAGGTTGGAATCTCTGACTAGGGATCCTGAGCAGCCACTAGGTACAATTGGCAGGCCCTGAGCAGTGATGAAACCTTCCTGAGTTCAGCCCTGTCTTTATTCCCTGTTGGCAGCAAGATAGCCCCTGGTGAGGGTTGGGACTCTCAGTGGGATAGGGCCCCACTGCAGAGTGCATGAGGGTGAAGGGAAGAGCAACAGGAATAGCTGTACTCTTTTGTTTAAGCTCTGGCTATATTTCCTATGATTGACCTCCTGAGGAAGTCATTCATTCAGCAGGAGGAGAAGGTTGGAGATGGTCAGATCTGGGCTCGGATTCAGCTCCAGCACTTGAGTTGTGTGACTTTGGGTGCCATTGCCCAACTTTCTCAGTTGGCCCAGAATTAAAGAGTTTTCTGAGATGTGGAACTTCCAGTGCTAAAACCAGATTGGTCCTGAGGCGCCTGGTTGGCTCAATCAGTAGAACATGTAACTCCTGATTTTGGAGTCGTGAGTTCAAGCCCACATGAAGCATAGAGCTTACAGTAAGTACATACATACATACACACAGAAAACTGGGATGATCCAGACAAAATTGGGATGGTTGGTCACCCCAGATGGGCTACTCAACACTTCTAAGCCTCAGTTTCCAAGTACATTACAGCTACCTGCTATCTGCTTTTCTGCTCCTCACCACCTGAGGTTGTGCTTTTCAGAGAACATAAAAGCAAGGAATGTGGTTTAATTCCATTTGGTTAGAAGAAGCTCAAGTTTGCCTGCCTGCTCCTTCATCTGCTGAAGCTGAACTTCTGAAGGACAAATCAACTTTCACTGACATGCTGCTTGGAGTCTTCAGCTGTTGCTCATGTTGTGACCTGGACCCAAAGTCATGAGCCTCCCTAGTTGAACCACCTCCCCTACTGTTCCTGGCCCCTACGTCTTGCTGTCAGGTAAGCATGGCAAGATCCAAGCACACATGCTCAGCAAACAGTGGTATGACAGTGGCTGGGCACAGGTGGATGAGGGCACCTTGAAACATAAAACCCAGAACTCTGGTCACAGTATCATTGCATACGGAGGGATCTTTAGGCTTCAGCCAGGATGAGTGGCATGAGCACAACAGGAAGAGAACAAAGTCTTTCTGAAGGCTCATCTTCCCTGGTGCCTGCTGTCAATTCTGTTCTTGCCAGAGACTGGTGACCACCACATGTTGCCCAGGAGCCAGGTGCATAGGGAACTCAGCAATGTGCAGGAAGGCAGTGGAGCTATCGTAACCATAGGAGGGTGGGTTCTGAGCAGAAAGTAAGGAGAAGTGGATGAACTCAACAGTCATAAATGTGACCATCCACAGTTCCTCAAAAAGATAAACAGAGTCACCATATGATTGAGAAGTTCTACTTCTAGGTACAGACCAAAGAGAAACTGAAAACATTATGTGCACAGAAAAGCCTGTGCTGGAACATTCCATAGCATAGTCCTTTGTGATAACAAAGAAGTAGAAACAACTCACGTGGCCCCTCAACTGATGAATGGATAAAAACAATGTAAAATATCCATACACTAAAATATTCAGCTATAAAAAAAGAATGAAGTACTGATTCATGCTACAGCATGGATGAACCTTGAAAACACTATGCTAAGTGAATGATGCCAGATACAAGAGGCCACATGTTATATGATTGCATTTATGTGAGATGTCCAGAATAGGCAAATGCATAGACATAGCAAAGATAGTTTTTGCCAGGGTCTGGGGGAGGAAGGAACAGGGAGTGACTGCTAATGAGTACAGGGTTTCTTTCCGGGATGATGAGATTGTTCTGAAATTAGATAGTAGTGACAGTTGCACAGTCTTATGAATATAGTAAAACTCACTACATCTTATTGAGTGAGCTTCATAGCATGTGAAGTGTAGCTCAAGAGAAATAATAATAAAGTTTGGCCACTCAGTCCTGTTACCTGTAGAGAGTGCAGCAGTGGAGTGATGCCTTCAGGATCCCGTTGATACCCCTTTGGCATTGGGATGGGGTGTTAGAGGAGGAATGGATTTGGATGGATGAGTCTTCTGCACCCAGAATACAAGCAGATCCTCCAGTTGGATCACCAGTGGCTAACTGCCCGTGGAGGTAGTAAACCTTTGTGATGAATGGGGCCCTGACTGCCAGGTATGTGGTGGAGGACCTAAAGCTTAATGTTTCTCTGAGACCACCCATCTCCATCAGAATCAAGCTAAGAGAGATGCCTGGGTGGCTCAGTGGTTGAGTGTCTGCCTTCAGCTCAGGGTGTGATCCCGGGTCCGGGGATCGAGTCCCACATCGGGCTTCCTGTAGGGAGCCTGCTTCTCCCTCTGCCTGTGTCTCTCCCTCTTTGTGTGTGTGTGTCTTTCATGAATAAATAAATAAAATCTTTTAAAAAAGAAAAAAGAAGCAGGCTAAGAACCTAAATATGAGCAGGCTCATTAAGTGTAGGAATTGGGAAGGGATACAGTAGCACATTGGGCCCTCCTTTCTCCTGGGAACATCTGGTGTGCAGCCATGTGTCACAGGGTGCAGGGCCAGGTGCTGGCCACTGAAAGAACTGTACGGTATAGAGGTGGCCAGATCGGACAAGTGGGATCCAAGTGGAAGTGAAGGAGGCACCTGGCAAGTCAGATAGCAAGTCCTTTAGGCAGAAAGTGAGCAGAACGCCAAGGAGTAACTCACCTACCCCCCAAATTTCCTTCCTTACATTTTCGCGGGGCCTGGCATCCTCTGGACCTTCTGACTAGAGAGGACATAGCCCCAGATGGTGGCCTCCCGTTTGCTGGCAGGTTTCATCAGAGAGGCTGCACTGCTAGAAAAGTCGGCTTCTTCTGCCTCCTCAGTCCGCCCTTCCCCAAATAAATTAGGTGGTTTTATCCAGGGAGCTTTCCCATGTGCTCCACACCCAAGCAGGAGCACATAATTGACATATGCTGAGACCCGCAGGAACTTGGGCCATGTGGGTTGCTAGTGCTAAAGACCCTGGTCCTGGAATTGCTTGGCTGCTTGGCTGTCTTTCTCCCACCCACCCCCACCCCCCCGCCCCGTAACCTCCACAAGTTCAGGGACCGTGTCTGATTGTCCACTCTTAGATCCCCATGCCTGGCACATAGTAGATTCAAAAATAAATATTGTTTGCATTTGTGCTTTTACTGGTAGCCAAAATGTTCCCAACCAGTTTAGGGTTGGCAGGTTGTGCTTTTCCTGGGCAAGTGAGGAGTCCTTTAGGAGGGCCTCCATACCCGAAAGTAGCCAGGCTCCCCAAAACATAATCATAGCTGCCCCTCCACTCCTGGCTGCAGTTCCACTCAGCTCATCAGCAAGGATTCTGACACACCCAGGCACACATGCACACAAGCACACGCATGCATACATATGTGGGAGCACACCCATCCTCACACACACTCAGATTCACATTGGCTTCTCTTCCCCCAAATTAGGTATCCAGTTACACTTCCTTTTTTTTTTAATATTTTATTTATTTATTCATGAGACACCGAGAGAGAGAGAGAGAGAGAGAGAGAGAGAGAGAGGCGGAGACACAGGCAGAGGGAGAAGCAGGCTTCATGAAGGGAGTCCAATGCGGGACTCGATCCCGGGACTCCAGGATCACACCCTGGGCCGAAGGCAGGCGCTCAACCGCTGAGCCACCCAGGGATCCCCTCCAGTTACACTTCCAATATGAAGTATCTGCTAGTGAAGGTGCTTGGCTGCCTCTTTTGGAAATCCAAGCTAACCCATCTTAGATGGTTCCTGATCAATTTTCTTAGAATCAAAAAGAAAAAAAAAATCTTAGAATCAAGCCCAGAATGGAGTCATTCCTTATGGAGATGCTGGGTGAATAGACAAGCATCATTTACTCTTTTTTTTTTTTTAATTTTTAAAAAGTATTTTATTTATCTATTTGACACAGAGAGACCACAAGCAGGAGGAGTGGCAGGCAGAGGGAGAGGAAGAAGCAGGCTCCCTGCTGGGTATGGAGCCCCCATTAGGGGCTCAATCCCAGGACCCTGAGATCATGACCTGAGCCAAAGGCAGACACTTAACCGACTGAGCCACCCAGGTGCCCCAAGTGTCATTTACTCTTGGAAGCCTTCCCTGCACACCTTTCTACCCACCACAGAGAGAGCTCCAGCTCTGTCTTTGGAGAAATCATGGAAGCCTTCCCAAAGTTACGAGGCTTTAGCTGAGCCTTGGCAGACAAGTAAAAGCCAGGTAGAGAGATGTTCCAATCTCAAGGAGAAAGGGACTCTGTTTACCCGGCACCCAGTAAAGGGCCATTATCACTGGACGTTTTGTAGATACATGATAAATACATACTGGAGAAAGGCAGACAGTAGACTCAGGGGCTGTAAGTTTGTGTGAGTGTGAGGTTGTAGCACAAATGAAGTTGAAGCTAGAGAGGTGGGTTTGGAGCCAAACCATGAAGGGCTGTGCACTAAGCCAGAGAATTTCCATCTGATCTAGCTGGTAGCAGTAAGCTCTCAAAGATTTCGAAGCAGGAAGGTGATAAGATCAGAACTGTCTTTTTGGGGTGCTTGGGTGGCTCAGTCAGTTAAGCATCTGCTTGGGGCTCAGGTCATGATCTCGGGATCCTGAGATCAGGCTTCTTATCTGAGCCACACATAGTGCTCCCTGATCAGCAGGAAAACAGCTTCTTCCTCTGCTCCTTCCACTGCTCATGCTTTCTATTTCTCACTCTCTCTCAAATAAATAAAATCTTTTAAAAAAGAAAAAAGGAGCTGTCTTTTTAAAAGATTAGCCTGGAGTGGATCCCTGGGTGGCTCAGCGGTTTCGCGCCTGCCTTTGGCCCAGGGCATGATCCTGGAGTCCCAGGTTCAAGTCCCACGTTGGGCTCCCGGCATGGAGCCTGCTTCTCCCTCTCCCTGTGTCTCTGCCTCTCTCTCTCTCTCTCTCTCTCTCTCTCTCTCTCTCTATGTCTATCATAAATGAATAAATAGATCTTTAAAAACAAATAAATCTTTTTAAAAAATTAGCCTGGAAAAGATTAGAATGGGGGAGAAATTGAGTGAGGGAAACCGCATCAGAAGGCTGTTGAGACAGGACACGAAGGTGTGGCTATGGGGGTGGAGAGGGTCATCACATTCGCAAAGTATTTTACATATAAAATCACCTGGACAGGCTGACGTGGAAGGAAATGAGGAAGAGGAAAGATTCCAGGATAGTACACCTTCCTAGCTCAGCACACTGGGCTGATTGCACAATCCCATTAGCTCAGATTGACATAAAGGAGAATAAACATAGAGGGAGAGATGGTAGGTTTTAAAACCTTTTTATTATGAAATATTACACAACTATAGAAAAGTAAAAAAAAAAAAAGAGGAAATGTGTTGTGCAATAATAATGAGGCCATTTTTTAAAAAAAGATTTTATTTATTTATTCATGAGAGACACACAGAGAGAGAGAGGCAGAGACACAGGCAGAGGGAGAAGCAGGCTCCATGCAGGGAGCACAACGTGGGACTTGATCCCGGGTTTCCAGGATCACGCCCTGGGCTGAAGGTGGCACCAAACCGCTGGGCCACCGGGACTGCCCAATGAGACCATTTTTTAAAATTTATTAGTTACCTGTGAAATCTAGTTCTGTTCTAGAACATAGTTGACAGGTGTAAGATTATATAAATGAACATTTTTGGTCTCGAGTCACAGAAATGCCACCCAAACTATTAAACACAAAGGGAAATGTATTATAAGGACACCAGAACCCAAGTACAGGAGTGAAGCTGGGCATCAGGAAGGAACTAGAGGGCACCTGGGTGGCTCAGTGGTTGAATGTCTGTCTTTGGCTCAGGGCATGATCCCGGGGTCCTGGGATCGAGTCCTGCATTGGGCTCCCCTCAGGAAGCCTGCTTCTCCTTTTGCCTGTGTCTCTACCTCTCTCTTTGTGTGTCTCATGAATAAATAGATAAAACCTTAAAAAAAAAAAAAAAGGAATTAGAACCAGGTCTCTCCAGTGCTCCTCTCTGCTGGCTGGTTCTTCCATTTCTCTGGCCCATGTGATGGAGAGGGGTCAGTGAGAGTTCCTAATTTTTATATCTAACAGATTCAGTCATCCAGACAGTCATTCAATTTCAGCTCCAAAGTCCCAAGGGAGAGAACTCATTGGTCCCACACGTGTGGCATGTTAACCTAGTAACTTGTGGCTAGGTGCAAGGTGACATGCAGAAAAGATGATTCTTCAAATGGTGGCACTAGTCAAAGAATCCAACAAGTGTGCACTACAGGGCAGAAGCTGTCAGGCTCCCCCAAGGATGCAGACTAGAGCAGTGGTTCTCAACCTTGGCTGTATATTGGAATCACCCAGAAAACCGTAAGCCTGCTGCCTGGGTCCCACCTCTCGGGAGATTGTGATTGTCTTGGTCTGGGGTGTGGCTACAACATCAACCTTTTAAAAAAAGCTTCCCAGGTGCTTTTTTTTTTTTTTTAAGATTTTATTTATTTATTCATGAGAGACACAGAAAGAGAGAGAGAGAGAGGCAGAGACACAGGCAGAGGGAGAAGCAGGCTCCCTATAGGGAGCCCGATGCGGGACTTGATGCCAGGACTCCAGAATCACGCCCTGGGCCAAAGGCAGGGCCACCCAGGTGTCCCCCAGGAGCTTCTGATGTACAGCCAGGGTTGTGAACTTGTGCCTAGTGCCATGTCCCTCCAGGTCACCCGGGTAACCTGCTAAGATGCAGCTTCTGATTCACAGAGGCTGGGCAGAGCCTGAGATCTACACTCCCAGGTGATGCTGTCCTGGCTGGTCCTCCACCTGCCCTGGGCAGTGAGGTTCTGGGACAGCACCGTCCAGTAGAAGTCTCTGTGGTGGCCAGATGTTCTGTAGCCACACTGCCCTGTGCAGCAGCCATGACTAGCTACGTGTGTCTGTTGAACACCTATAATGTAATTAGTGAGACTGAAGGACTGATTTTATTTTATTTGAATTAATTTGAATTGGAAGAACTGCATGTGGCTAATGACTACTGTATTAGACAGACAGGTTTAGTGTATCTCAGCCACGGAGGGGGAGGGCAGATCTGAATGGCTGTGGCGTTTCTTAACCAACCTCGGTGCTGCTGTTGCTACTGTTTTTCTCCTCACCCTCCCCAATTTAGGCCCTAAAACAGTGGAATAGGATGAGGGGAGGGACCTAGAGACAAAGAGTGAGCACTGGAGAAGGCCCCACAGATGATTCTGAGGCACAGTCCTTACTCATCCTGGGAGAGCAATGCCATAGGGTGTTCCAGTATACACTTTGGTGTTACAAACCTCGCTGAATGTAGTGACCTAAGGCAGTGTCTTGATGATATATATATATATATTTATAAATCTATTTTAAACAAGGCTCAGTGGGGATAGCTCATCTCTGCTGCGCTTGGGGTGGCTGAAAGGCTGGGTGAGAATCATGGAAGAATAGCTCAGTTACAGGTGGGTAGCTGATGCTGGCTGTCATTTGGGACTGCCCCTTGGACTTTGACCAGATCACCTACATGTATCTTGGACCTCCTCACACATGGTGACTGGGTTCCAAGAGGGAGCATTGAGATGATTGAAAAATAGATAGATAGATAGATAGATAGATAGATAGATAGATAGATAGATAGATAGGGATCCCTGGGTGGCTCAGTGGTTTAGCGCCTGCCTTCTGCCCAGGGCATGATCCTGGAGTCCTGGGATCAAGTCCCACATCAGGTTCCCTGCATGGAGCCTGCTTCTCCCTCTGCCTGTGTCTCTGCCTCTCTCTCTCTCTCTCTCTCTCTCTCTCTCTCATGAATAAATAAATAAAATCTTAAAAAAAAAAGACATAGATAGATGATAGATGGATGGATGATATATAGGTAGATACCCCAAGCCAGGTGGGAGCTCTGTCCCTTCTTTAAATGTTTTTCTTTTTATTTAAGATTTTTAAAAAGTAATCCCTATACCCAGCATGGGACTCGAACCCACAACCCCAAGGTCAAGCGTCACATGCTCTGTAGACTGAGCCAGTCAGGCACCCCTGTCCCTTTTTTTTTTTTTAAGACTTATTTATTTTAGAGTTGGGGGAAGGGCAGAGGGAGAGACTTTCAGGTGGACTCCCCACTAAGTATGGAGCCGGAAGCTGGGCTCAATCCCCCAACCCACCAGATCACAACCTGAGCCAAAACCAAGAGTCTGATGCTCGATCACTTAATCGAGTGAGCCACCTAGGTTTCCCCTGTCCCTTTTTTTAAACCCAGGCTTGGTGGCCATGCTATCACTTCTACTCTAGTCCATTCATTAGAAGTCAGCCACTAAGGCCAGCCTACGTTCAAGAGATGGGGGACTAGACACAACCTCATGAGAGAAGGAATGTCAAGGAACTTGCAGACATGTTTTAAAACCACCACACACACCTAGGCGGTAAGAGCACCGAGGACAGAATGCTGCCCATGGGTGCCCACAAGCCAGCCGGCTAGTCTATGATTCTCTCACTGGTTCCAAGTAGAATCAGGCTCCTCCCAGAGCACCTAGCCTCAGGAGCACCCCATCAGCCCAGAAGACACCTCCCCCAGGGTTGTTTCATAGACTTCTGACCCAGAGACTCCTCTATTGCATACACTCCTTGAGTAACTTCCTGATTCCTGTTTTCAGAAATTCTTGAGCAGTGGAGTGGGAGGAACCCGAGTGTCAGGATATCTGGGTTCTGATCCCTGTGCTGCAGAAGATTGTAAAAAAAAAAAAAAAAAGCAAGCTAGGGTGCCTGGCTGGCTCAGTCAGTGGGCGTGTAACTCCTGATCTTAGGGTTGTCAGTTTCAGCCCCCTGTTGGGTGTAGAGATTTACTGTAAAAATAAAATCTTAAAAAAAAAAAAAAAAAGAATGCAGACTTATTTGGGAGTGAGGAAATTACAAGCAAAAGTTTTTCTTGTAGTGAAATACATACAACATAAATTTTACCATTTTAATGATTTTTAAGTGTATAGGTCAACAGCATTAAGTATATATTCACTGTTGTGCAACCATCCTCACCATCCATCTTGAGAACTTTTTTATCTGGTCAAAGTGAAATTCTATACTCATTAAGCAACTCCCCATCCCATTTTCCCCCCAGGCCCTGGCCACCACACTACTTTCTTGGTCTCCGTGACTCTGACTGCCCTGGGGACCTCGAATGGGTAGAATCCTACAGTATTTGTCCTTTTGTGACTGGCCTAATTCACTTAGCATAGCATTCTTTTTTCTTTTTTAAGATTTTATTTATTTATTCATAGAGATGCAGAGAATGAGAGAGAGAGAGGCAGAGACACAGGCAGAGGGAGAAGCAGGCTCCATGCAGAGAGCCCGATGTGAGACTCGATCCCTGGACTCCAGGATCATGCCCTGGGCTGCAGGCGGCGCCAAACTGCTGCGCCACCGGGGCTGCCCTTAGCATAGCATTCTTAAGGTTCATCCCTGTTGTAGCACGTGTCAGACTGCCTCTCCTTTTTAGGGCTGAATAATATTCCACTGTATATATACATATGTGTGTGTGTGTGTGTGTGTGTGTGTGTGTGTGTGTGTGAATAACATTCTGTTTATCCATTCATCTATTGATGGACATTTGAGTTTTTTCCACCTTTTTGGCTGTTGTTAATAACACTGGTAGCAAACACTGGTGTGCAAATACCTGTTTGAGTCTGCTTTCAGTTCTGTATATACATGAAAGTACAATTTCACAAAATAAATCTATTTTTAATTTTTTAAGGAAACATAAAAATGTTAAGCTTTTTTTTTTTTAAGTGATAGGTGGCAGTTAAGAATTAAAACATGCAGGGGGGCGCCTGGGTGGCTCAGCTGGTTAAGCATCTTTTTTTTTTTTTTTAATTTTTATTTATTTAATCATGAGAGACACAGAGACAGAGGCAGAGACACAGGCAGAGGGAGAAGCAGGCCCCATGCAGGGAGCCCGATGTGGGACTCGATCCCGGTGGGATCACACCCTGAGCTAAAGGCAGACACTTAAGCTCTGAGCCACCCAGGCGACCCCTATCTTCCTGGTTTTAATGATGTTTACTCTTCTAGTGTTTTTTTTTTTTTTTAAGATTTTATTTATTTATCCATGAGAGACAGAGAAAGAGAGAGAGAGAGAGAGAGAGAGAGGCAGAGGCACAGGCAGAGGGAGAAGCAGGCTCTATGAAGGGACCCCGATGTGGGACTCGATCCCGGGACTCCAGAATCACACCCTGGGCTGAAGGCAGGCGCCAAACCGCTGAGCCACCCAGGGATTCCCTAGTGTTTTATTTTTTTAAGGAAAGACTAAAACAAAACATTACATATATTTCAAATTTATTTATTTAGATTTTTAAAAGCTTATTGTTGTAAATACATGTAACAAAATGTATTATCTTAGCCTGTTTTTCAAATTTTATTTTATTTATTATTTATTTATTTATTTTTAATGATTTTATTTATTTACTTGGGAGAGAGAGAACACAAGCACGGTGAAGAGCAAAGGAAGAAACAGACTCCCCGCTGGGCAGGGAGCCCGATGTGGGACTTAATCCTTGGACACCTGGGATCATGACCTGAGCTGAAGACAGACACCTAACCGACTGAGCTACCCAAGTGTCCCAATCTCTTTAATTTTTTTAAGTTTATTTTTTAGTAATGTCTATACCCAAAGTGAGGGTCAAACTCATGACCTCAAGATCTAGGGTCGCACGCCCTTCCAAGAGTCAACCATGTGCTGCAATCAACCATTTTTTAAGTGTCCAGTTCAGTGGTATCAAGTTCAGTGTTTTGTTTTGTTTTTTTTAATTTCTTTATTCATAAGAGACACAGAGAGAGGCAGAGACATAGGCAGAGGGAGAGAAGCAGGCTCCATGCAAGGAGCCCAATGTAAGTTTCCATCCCAGAACCCCAGGATCACATCCTGAGCCGAAGGTAACACTCAACCACTGAGCCACCCAGGCGTCTCTCAGTTTTGTTTTGTTTTTTTTAAGATTTTTATTCATTTATTTGGTAGAGAGAAAACAAGCACAAGCAGGGGGAGGGGCAGAGGGAGAGGGAGAAGCAGACTCCCTGCTGATCAGGGAGCCCAATGAAGGGCTCCAATCCCAGGACCCTGAGATTATGACCTTAGCTGAAGGCAGACACTTAACCGACTGAGCCACCCATGTGCTCCAATTTCAGGTTTTATTTTAAGGCTTATGATCTCATCAAATTATAATTGTATCAGATTCAAGCATGTGTCATAGGGCTAGGAGCCTCCAAACTCTATTTCTACCTACTCCTATCTCATGCCACACTTTGTGCTCCTTCTGGCCCTTTCCTCAAAACCACCAGGACAGACCAATGTGAGTCAGGCTGTCCTTGTGATCATGTTGTAAGATGCTAGCATTTCAACATATTTTTTAGCCTTTCTCAAAAGGCTTGCAAAAGAAAATATTAATCCCAAGTAAGAGTTGTGTTCTGTTCAGTTGCTTGCCAGACTAGGAACTTATATTTATGCTTCTCCCATCCTTCCCACATACATGGGTTGTGTGACCTTGGGCACGACACTGCCCTTACACGGGGCTTGCTTGTCATCTGTTGGCAAGCAAGTCAAACTAGACAATCTCCAAAGGGACCCGAGTGACCGACAACACTCCCTCATGCTGCGTTCCCAGGCTCTGTGGACCCTCACCCCAGGAGAAAGGAGCCAGGGTGGCAAATGTCCAGGGCCTTGGAGATAGACCTGAGCCTGATTCTATACCGGGCTTCTTCCCAGAGGCCTTACTCTGTTGCTACCCACACCACACCTCACCGATGTCTTCCAACCAAAATTGAGGCCAAATATTCTGAAGACAGAGAAATGTGTATTCATAAGAAGTATGGGGAAGGCTGGGTTGAGCAGGAGAGGGGAGGGTGTGGGTGGGCCAGGGCCAGAGCCACCGCCCCGGAGTAGGGAGAGCAAGGAGCCTCTGGTGCTCTGTGAACCTACCTCTTGGTCTCTGGTGGAAGGTTTTGGGGCCTGAGGCCTGGGGCCTGGCTGGGGTGAGACTGAGTTCAATACAACCACTGCCCGTTGAGCCCCACCTCTCGCCAGGAAACGCCTCCCCACCACATTGACCACATCCCCCCAGGTCGCCTAGGAAACGCTCCCCCCCCCCCCCAGGGCCAGAAGAGTTGGGGCACAGTTGCCCAGCAACAGGTGGTGCCCTTCCGCCCTCATCTGAGGCAATTGCCCGGGCGCTCAGTCACAGGGAGTGCTCCAAAGGGAGAGCCAGGAGCCCTGGGGGTGCCCCAAGGTA
Organism: Vulpes lagopus; assembly: GCF_018345385.1. Taxonomy (NCBI): domain Eukaryota; kingdom Metazoa; phylum Chordata; class Mammalia; order Carnivora; family Canidae; genus Vulpes; species Vulpes lagopus. The sequence continues at coordinate 106,750,155 of NC_054826.1, read as the reverse complement.
AGGTGAGGCAGCGGGAGGCCCCTGCAGGTGGGAAGCTGGGGGGCCCAGCAGAGCAGTCAGGCAGGGGCCGGCGCAGAGGAGGCGCCAGACACCTGGCATGACAGCCAGCGAGCATGCTGGAGCCTGTAGAGGCGAGACCAAGCCCAGGGGAGTGGTGAGGGCACAGGAGCATCCCAGGTGCTGGCCAGTGGCAGGTGGGCGCACACAGGGTGGGGGCCGGGAGGGGAGGAGGGGACAGTCTCATCTTACCACCACTTCCTCTGAGCCAGAGCCAGACCTGGGCCGCGGGGGTGGGGGTGCTAGATGGAGGAAAGAAGCCCCTGGGGCCCTCAGAGTTTTGTCTGAGGCACCCCAGGGTCTGAAAGGGAACTGGGGCTTCTGCAAGCAGGCTGGGGAGCCTGAGCAGAAGTGTCTGGCTGTAGGCCGTGGAGGGACCCTTGCTTTCCAGCCTTCTGGGTCACCTTGGCTCCTCTGTCTGCCCAGGTCTGTTTCCCGGGCCAGATGCTGCTCCCCTCAGGCCTCTGTCTTTCTCCTCGCACTTGTTTGGACACTTACTGCCTCCTGCCCCCGCTTAGGTTGTGGCGACCCTGTCTCATCTGACCCCTGTCTTTCCAGATGCCTTCAACACCAGAGCAGCCCTCTGGGCAACAGGAGGGACTCCCTGTGTCCGAACTGGTTCCGTGGCCCCCACTGCCCTGCGGGCCCTGCATCCCCATCATGCTGGCCCTGGCCTCCCTCGCCGCACTCTTCCTCCTAACCACAGCCGTGTTGGCCGAACGCCTGTTCCGTCGCTCTCTGCACTCGGACCCTGGCAACCACGCACCCACCCTGGTCTGGCGCCCTGGAGGAGAACTGTGGATCGAGCCCAGGGGTACTGCCCGAGAGCGCTCAGAGGACTGGTATGGCTCTGCAGTCCCCTTGCTCATGGACCGGCCCCCAGACCCTCCCACCCCTGGGGGCACATTGGAGGCCAGAGCCACAGCCCCACCTGTCCCTTTAGCCCCACTCACCCCTCCCGGCTCCTTGGCCCACCATACCCCACAGAGGGCCCCAGCCTGCAACACCTTCTGGGGGCCCCAGGCCTCAGAGGAAAGGCCCTACGCCCCAGGCCTGGTAAGCTGGGCTGAGCCTGAACAGAGGCCAGAGGCCAACATGCATCTGGGGAGCCCCCAGGCCCAGAGGCAGCGACTAGGAAGCCCCGATTTTGAGTGGGGCCTCCAGCCTCGGGTCACCCTGGAGCAGATCTCAGCTTTCTGGAGGCGTGAAGGTCGGACCAGTGTGGGGTTCTGAATCCCCAGGGCCTGGAGGACTGGCCTCCCAAAGACCCATACAGAAGGCCCTACCTCAGAGAAGACCCTGAAGCTCCAGCCTAGGAGCCCAAGTTGATACCTGGGTCCCCAGGGAAGAATGCCCCCCACCCATCCTCGGCCTTTTACATCTGAATTTCAACTCCCTGGATCTGGGGCTGGGCAGTTTCCTGTGGGCAGAGCTGATGCTGCAGAGGAAGCCCAGAGGTGTGTGCCTTTGGCTGCCCCAGGCTGCAGAGAATTGGAGGTGGGGCCCACTCTGGGCCAGAAGACACCAAAATCACATTGCAGATTAAGATCTCAAGGTACCAAAGAGGCAGAAAATAGCATCATCACGGGGGTTTCCGCCTTCCTTTGCTGTGCAGCTAAGATGCCGGGGTTGGCGTGCAGGGTTCCCGTGGATGCTGAGAAAAAGGCCAAGTGTGGATGCTAGCAGGAGAGGACAGGAAGTCAGCCTCTCAAAGCCACAGATTGTGCCTCCAAGGAAACACAAGACCAGGCGAAGGAGCGTCTTACTACGTCTCAACTGTGCCTTTGACCCTCAACTTGCAACAGGGAACTTCATCAGCCAAACTGGGGAGTTGCCTTCCTTGCCCAGACCCGGGACCTCGTATCAACAGAGACCAGGGGCACCCTTCCGACCTTGAGCCCTCCAGGGTGCAGGACACCAGCCAAGGAGACCTGAGTGCGATCCAATGTGGAAAGGAACCTTGTCCCAGGGCAGAGCACCAGCATCTGGTCATCTCCCTCGGACCTTGCTGGATCAATCCAGAGAGATGGATTTGCCCCAGGACACGCTTATTTATAACACTCCACCCTTGTAGAAATGGAGCCCAGGGATGTCCTTGGCCCTAAAGCCATCTGTAAGAGCTGACCTCCCCTCTGGGAGAGGAGCCAGGAGTGGGGAGAGGGGAAGTAGTTTCCATTCCATTCCTGGGGTTTGATTTCCCAAACTTCAATCATGAATGTTAGGATTTTTGCCATATCGCTTAACCATCTGTATTTTTCTTTAAGATGACTTACTATTTGCTTAATAAATTTATTTTAAAAGGAACCTTTTTTGTATCACTTCTGCAAATGGAAAACCAGTATCACTTGCCATAAATAGAAGGTCCAACATGAAAATAAATACAAGGTAAACAAAGATATTGTGTAAACTTTGTTCTTTCACTGCTGGAGGCATTCATTTACTCAAAGATCTGCTCTTTCTTTGTTAAAAGAAAAGAGAACCGGTGGATCAGTAAGTGTTAGGAAAGTGTCAGACTTCCTAGTCCCATCCTGCCATCTCTCCAACCCCCCACCCCCGCCCCCGGAAGTACAGAGACAGACTCAGAGTCCTGGGGTGGGAGGGGAGCAGCCATCCTGTGCTACTGAATGGCCAGGAACCTCCCAAGTTCACACCCGGGAAATGCTGGACACAGCTCTTCCTTCCTGCTCAGGAGGGCCTTGGAGCCCCCTGGATGCAGGAAGGAAGTGGAAGTACCAGCAGGGCATTCCTCTGAGCCAGGCCCTGCGGGTGGAGGAATCAGGCCCTCGCTCTCAACGACCTCAGCGACCTCATCGACCTCGACCTCATCGTCTCCAGTGGCAGGGGCAGGGCTGGGGGAGGGTGACAGAAGACAGGGACACAGAACTGATACAAGATAGAGATCAGGGCTCTGGTCCCATCTCTGTCACTCAGGAGCTGGAAAACCATGTTGCTTCTCATTGTCACCATCAGCTGGCAGGACTGGGTCGTGGGGACCCTGCACATGAGGGGCAAACAGTCTGCCAGGGAAACACAAAAGGCGTACAGTGTTCAGAGCTCAGAAGCCCGCATGTCAAGTGATCAGCAGAGGCAAGGCCCTGGCTCTCCAGCTGGCCTCGCCGCCCACGCACTTGGAGACTTCAGAAAAGTGATTTTTATGTTGCTAGGACTCACATTCTTTCTCTGCATGAGAAATTTGAAAGTTAACCAAGAGGGGCATCTAGGTGGCTCAGTGGTTGAGCATCTGCCTTGAGGGTAATGATCCCAGGGTCCTGGGATGAGTCCCACATCAGGCTCCCCGCAGGGATCCTGCTTCTCCCTCTGCCTGTGTCCCCGCCTCTCTCTGTGTCTTTCATGAATAAAATAAAATCTTAAAAAAAAAAAAAAAGGTTGAACAAGATGCCCTGTGGGGACTTTCTAGCTTGACCTCTTAAAGATGCTGGGAAAGGAAAGGGGTGTGCACATGCATGGACGAATGTGATGTTCCTGCCCTAGAGCCCAGCCTGCTGTCCCCAGAGTCATCTTTACACTCTCAGACCCAGACAAGGGGCCACAGGAAAGGGGAACGGATGGCTAGGTGGGTGGATTAACAGTGGCATTAGTTTTACCCTTTCCCTTTCTCTTTGTTTTAAACCTCTGCCTCTCCTTTTTAACACCCTCTGATTACTTTCTCATGCTGAGTCCTTCTTTTAATTCTTCAGGTGCTTAAAATATACTTACTGTGTGGTCTTATGCTCCATGATTCTGTTGTCTGGAGTTCTGGGGTGCTTACTTTTGTCCATGACAGATGGTTTCCTTTTAAGTTTCTAATTCAGGGCTGTGAACTCAGAGTCAGCAGGGGGACACCATGTGACTAAGTTTGATGGTGTCTTTCTAGAGAGATTCTGGTTTGCTCCTGTCAAGGATGCTTCAAGGGTATTATGAACCCTGAACCATGTTATTTGCTCATTTTATCTGGGCTTCCATGACCATCCAGATGGTGCAAACTTGGAACCCAAATCCAAGTGAGGGCAAGCCTTCCGCAATGAATTCTCAGGACTTTTCTATTGCCATCAGATCTCAGGGCGAGCTAGGCAAGGTTCTTTTGTGCTCTCTGAGCCGATGGAAAGATCTTTTTTTCTAGTCTACTCCTTCACTAAGGGTCCCCCTTTAAGGGGTTGAGCTTTATATTAGGGTCTCCTGTTTTCAATGGCCCTGCAAGACCTCATCTCCAATCTCTAAGTGAAGGTAAAGCCCAAAGCCCCTTTGTTGCCAAGATCTATGGCCTCAGAGCTCTGGTTTTCAATTTCCTCCTTGTGTGTGGGGATTCCCCTTACTATCTTGAAACCCAGCTGTGCATTTTGAGGGATGTTTACTTGATTTTATGCCTAATCTCTACCTGTTTTATGGTGGGGATGTGCTCTTTAGGTTACACTGTTCACGACATCACAAAACCCAGACTATTTCCTCTATAAACAAGATCAGATCTCTTCCACCTTAAAAAAACCAGCCAACTGACAACCAATTCTCCATCCTTCACCACGCATGACCTCGCACCTCCTTCACTGCCAAACTTCTGGAAAGAGCTGTCTGTCTTAACAGTCTAGGTTTCCTCCTCTCCCCAGCAGCTGAAACCTGCTGTAGGCTTTGGCATGCCTCCAGCACTCCAGAAGAAACTGCTTTCTTTTTTTTCTTTCTTTCTTTTTTTTTTTTTTTTAGAAACTGCTTTCACCAAAATCATGACCTGCATATTTTACTTAAAGGATACCTCTGTAGGCTCTGTAGGCTACATTTTTTTCTCTTTTTTTCTTAAGATTTTTTTATTTATTCATGAGAGACACAGATAAAGAGAGGCAGACATAGGCAGAGGGAGAAGTGGGCTCCCCGCGGGAGCCAGATGTGGGACTCGATCCCAGAACTCCAGGATCACGACCTGAGCCAAAGGCAGATGCTCAACTGCTGAGCCACCCAGGTATCCCTTGATTCTTTTCTTGACATGTTCTCCTCGCTTGGCTTCTGTGATTCCATACACACCTGATATCCCTTCCCTCCCTCTGGCCATCCTCTCTGACTTCTTTCTTGTCTGCCTTCTTCAGCAGTCCATCCTGGACAGCTTTTGTTCTCGCCTGCCACGCTTCTCCTGAGCAATCTCACTCATGCCCATGGCCTCACCTGCTGTCTCGTACCTGAAAATCCCCAAGTTTCCACCACCAATGGTGGCAGATATGATCCTCCTATTTATATGCTCTGCCATTATTCCAAAGTAATAGTAACAATGGGAAAGAAACAAATTGACTAACTAGAAGATTATCTCAGAATCACTCCACAGCTGTCCTTGGGTACAGAGACAACATTTGTCTCCAGGATAAAACCAGGAAAAAAGAAAATACAGGGGTCATGAATTTGCATGAGTAAAGAGGCCAAGCAGGAGATATAGGTGGCCAAATGGACCAAGGGACAGAGGTGGGAAGGGACACATGCCCATCTGTAGGGACAGCAGCCACTCAGCTCTATTAATCACGTCTGTCCTGATTTTCTAGCAGAAACTAGAAATCTGTTTTTTAGGTAAAATCAACCAAAATGTTGACCACTTTATATATATGTAAGTATTTTAATAAAAGCCAAATGAACCAAAGCTGTAGGCCACTTGTGGTTCATGAGCCATCAGTTGAAGATCTCTCTCTCTCTTTTTTTTTTTTTTTTTTTTTTAATTTTTTAAAGTAGACTCTACACCCAGTCTGGAATCCAACAGAGGGCTTGAACTCATAACCCTGAGATCAAGACCTGAGCCAAGATCAAGAGTCAGATGCTCACTCAATTGACTGAACCACCCAGGCGCCCCTCTTTCTTTTTAAATATTTTTATTTTTTTAAGATTTTATTTATTTATTCATGAGAGACAAACAGAGAGAGGCAGAGACATAGACAGAGGCCGAAACAGGCTCCCTGCAGGGAGCCCGATGTGGGACTCAATACCAAGACCCCAGGATCTCAGCCTGAGCCAAAGACAGATGCTCAACCACTGAGCCACCCAGGCATCCCTAAAGATTTTATTTTTAATAATCTCTACATCCAACATGGTGCTCGAACTCAAAACCCCAAGATCAAGAGTCATATGTTCCAGCAACTGAGCCAGCTGAGTGCCCCTGGAGATCTCCTTTAAACAAACTTGAATAAACGCCTGGGAAGTCTCCTGAAGTGGATGTGGAGAGTCCCTTCTTGTTTTGACCTTTGGTGGTGTGAGGTGTGGCAGGCTGCTCTCAGATTGTCTTAAATCAGGGTTTTCTCCACCTTCACACGATTGACATTTGGCCCAGATACCTCTTTGTGGTGGGAGACTTTCCTGTATGCTGTAGGATATTTAGCAGCATCTCTGGTCTGTAACCACTAGATGACAGTAGCATCCCCCAAGATATCACAACCAAAAATGTCTCCAGACATTGCCAAATGGGACCTGGGGAGAGGATTGAAGCGAAACATTTTCATCAATTAATACACCAGCCCACAGAACTCGCAGCCTGTCCAGGTATAGGCCTGCTGGTGAACTACGTGGATCTCCTTTGACTCACTTCCAGTAGAACCAAAAAGATTAGGATGAAGAGACAAAACAAACAGCCCTGGAGGAAACAAATAAATGAGATAATGCAGCATGAAACAATAGAGGTTTCTAGGAAGACATGGTAATTGAAGAACAAGAAATAGTTTGGGAAATTACAGATATTATTGCCTAGGGATGCCTGGGTGGCTCAGTGGTTTAGCACCTGCCTTCAGCCCAGGGTGTGATCTGGAGTCCCAGAATCGAGTCCTGCATTGGGGTCCTTGCATGGAGCCTGCTTCTGCTTCTCCCTCTGCCTGTGTCTCTGCCTCTCTCTTTCTCTCTCTCTCTCTCTCTGTCTCATGAATAAATAAAATCTTTTAAAAAAAGAAATGGAAAATATGAAAGAAAAGAGATGATCAATCCATTCAATATTCATCTGAACGAAGTTCCAGAAAGAGAGCCCAGAGAAAATGGAGGAGAGGAAATAATCAAAGATTCTATTTGATTGAAAAAAAATTTCAAGCAGAGAAAACAGCTCTATAAACTGGCTGTCACTTGGCTGCATCCTGGATCACCTGAGGAGCTCTTAGAAACATATGCCAGGATCCCTGCTCCTCCTCAAGGTGAAGAAAGGGAACCAGGTTTACCCTATCAGAAACAACTACCACTACCACCGCAAAACCAGACAAAACACACAAAACAATGGTTTTCAAAACACTGGACACTAAGCAATGAAAGACAGTAACAGAAACACTGCAATTCCAGAGAGAAAGGAACACAAGGACACTAGGGGAAGAGCCATCTTTGCAGGGAGCCCCACTCAGGGCCTTCTCCCACCAGCCAGATTAGAAAATGTGACAAGGCTTTAGGCAGGGTATTCGGAAAGGTTTGGCTTTAGTAGCAGGGAATAAATAGCCATAAGCTGAGCATTGCTCTGGACCTGTCTATCAAATCATACAGATTACAAAAATATCTGGCACTCGGCAAGGTAAAATTCACAATGTTGAAAGATTACCAGGCAGGCAGAAAGGCAGGAAACACATGAAGAATAATGTGAAGAATAATCAATCAATTGAAACCAACCCAGAAGTGACACATATGTTACAATGAGCAGAAGAGGACATGAAACAGCTTTCATAACTGTATTTTGTATGTTAAAAAAGTTAAATAGAGACAGGGAGATATAAAAAAGACAAATTCCTAGAAATGAAAATGACAATGTCAGGGCCACCTGGCTGGCTCAGTCCGTGGAGCATGCAACTCTTGCTCTTGAGGTTGTGACTTGGGGTGTGGAGATAACTTTAAAAAACAAAATCTTAAAAAAAAAAAATTACAGAGCCAGATACGAAAAATACATTGAATGAGATCAACAGTAGATGAGACATGGTGGAAGAAAAGATTAGTCAAGTTGAAGGCAATGCAATAGAAATTATCCAAAATAAAATACACAGAGAAAACAAAATTTTTTAATGAAAAGCACATTAGTGAGCTGTGGAAAAATCTCATATAGCCTAATGTGTGAGTAAATGGAGTTGAAGGAAAGGAGAGACAGAGGGACACAGAAAAAATATTTTAGGAACTAATGCTTATGTTATTTCCAAGTTTGATGAAAATTATAAACCTACATATCCAAGAAGTTCCATACATCTCACACACAAGAATCTCCACCAAGACACATCATAATCAGGGGCGCCTGGGTGGCTCAGTGGTGTAGTGTCTGCCTTCAGCCCAGGGCATGATCCTGGAGTCCTGGGATCGAGTCCCACATCAGGCTCCCTGCATGGAGCCTGCTTTTTCCTCTGCCTGTGTTTCTGCCTCTCTTTCTCTCTGTGGCTCTCATGAATAAATAAAAATATATATATTTAAAAAAAGACACATCATAATCAAATTGCTCAAAACCAGTGATAGAGTGAAATCCTAAAAGTAACCAGAGACAGCTCAACAACACTAATCATCAGAGTAATGAAACTCAAAACTACAACGAGATATCACAGCCATTAGGATGGCTACTATTAAAAAAAACAGGGGGCCCCTTTGTGGTTCAGTTGGTTAAGCATTGGACTCTTAATTTTGGCTCTGGTCATGATCTCAGGGTGGTGCAGTGGATCCCTGTGTCAAGCTCTGTGCTGGATGTGGAGCCTGCTTGAGATTCTCTCTTCCTCTTGAGCTGCACCCCCCTGCCAATCTCTAAAATAAACAAACCAGAAAATACATGTTGGTGAGGATGTAGAGAAATTAGAACTCTTGTGCACTGTTGGTGGGGTGACAAAATGGTGCAAACACTATGGAAAACAATTAAAAATAGAGCTACCAGGGAGCTTGGGTGGTGCAGTTGGTTAAGTGTCCAACCCTTGGTTTTGGCTCAGGTTGTGATCTAGGATCATGGAATTGAGCTCCGCATTGGCTTCAAACTCAGTGCAGAGTCTGCTTAAGATTCTCTCTCCCTCTGCTCCTGCCCTCCCCAAATAAATAAACAAATCTTTAAAAAAACTAAAAAACAATAGAGCTACCATATGATTCAGCAATTTTACTTCTGGGTATATGTCCAAAAGAATTGAAAGAAGGATCTCAAAGCACACGATTTCACAGTAGCACTATGCACAGTAGCCAAGAGGTACAAGCAACACAAATGTCCATCAATAGATGACTGGAGAAGCAAAATATGTTCTATACACATAATGGAATATTATTCAGCCTTAAAAATGAAGGACATCCTATCACATGCTACAACATGGATGAAACTTGAGGACATTATGCTAAGAGAAATAAGTTAATCACAAAAAGACAAAATACTGTATTATTCCTCTTACATGAGGTATTGAAAGTAGTCAAATTCATAGAAACAGAAAATAGGATGGCGGTTGATGGGGAAGGAGGAACAGAGGAGTTACTGTTTAATAAATGTAGAGTTTCAGATTTGCAAGATAAAAAAGTTCTAGAGATCTGTTTTTTTTTTTTTTAAGATTATATTTATTTACTGGGCAGCCCAGGTGGCTCAGCGGTTTAGTGTTGCCTTCAGCCCAGGGTGTGATCCTGAAGACCCAGGATCGAGTCCCACGTCTGGCTCCCTGCAGGGAGCCTGCTTCTCCCTCTGCCTGTGTCTCTGCCTCTCTCTGTGTCTCTCATGAATAAATAAATAAAATCCTTTTAAAAATTATATTTATTTACTTATTCATGAGAGACACACACACACACAGAGAGAGAGAGAGAGAGAGAGAGAGAGAGAGAGAGAGGCAGAGACACAGGTAGAGGGAGAAGCAGGTTCCCTGCAGGGAGCCCAATGTAGGACTTGATTCTGGGACTCCAGTATCATGCCGTGAGTGGAAGGCAGACCCTCACACACTGAGCCACCCAGGTGTCCCTGGAGATCTGTTTTACAACAATGTGAATATACTTAACACCACTGAACTGTACACTTAAAAATGTCCAAGATGGGGGAATCCCTGGGTGGCTCAGTGGTTGGCCCAGGGTGTGATCCTGGAGTCCCAGGATCAAGTTCCACATTGGGCGCCCTGCATGGAGCCTGCTTCTCCCTCTGCCTGTGTCTCTGCCTCTCTTTCTCTGTGTCTCTCATGAATAAATAAAATCTTTTTTTGTAATGTCCAAGAGTGCTTGCTTCGGCAGCACATATACTAAAAAAATGTCCAAGATGGTAAAGTTTTCTGTTTTCTGTTTTTTACCATACATACAAAAAGCAGCCAGAGACAAAGCCAAAGAGACAGAAAGCAGATTAGTGGTTATCACAGGTTGGGGGAGGACAGAATGGGCAGTGACTGCAAATGAGGACAGGGTTTCTTTGGAGAATGATGAAAATGTTCTGGAATTAGTTGGTGGTGATGGTTGCACAATTTGGTGAATATACTAAAAACCACCGAATTGCACATTTTAAAAGGGTGAAGTTTAGAGTATGAAGATTATATTTCAATTTTTTTAGAAAAAGCACCCAAAGGAAAAAGACACTACTACTATAGGAAAACAGAGATAAGGTTGACATCAGGTATCTTGTCAGAAACAATGCAAATGAGAAGTGAGAGAAGCAATATCTTTAAGCATTGGAGGGGGAAAAAAAGACAACCTAGAATTCTATACCTGGCAAAAAAAAAATGTTATATGAATGTAAAACCCAAATTCACAGATCTAGAAACAGATTAGTGGTTGCCAGAGGACGGGGAGTGGAGGGTGGGCAAAGTGAGTGAAAGGGGTGAAAAGTTACTGACCTCCTGAGGTCCTGAGGATGTAATACATTACATGTGGTGACTATAGTTAACAATACTATATTCTTTATTGGAAAATTGCTTAAAAGTAGATCTTAAAAGTTATTTTCACAAGAAAAAATTTTTGTGACTATGGGTGAGGATGGATGTTAATTAGATTTCTTGTGGTGATCATTTTGCAACATACACAAATATTGAATCACTGCATTGTACACCTCAAACTAATATAATGTTATGTGTCAATTACATCTCAATTTAAAAAAAAGAAGGCAAAAGAGACATTTTCAGATTTACAAAAGCTGAACCCACACCAAATAAAAATGTAAAATGTCTCCTTCAAGCAGCAGGAAAATTATCCTAGAAGAAATCTGGATTTACAAAAGGAATGAGAAGCATCAGAAATAGTACATATAGGGGTAAATACATAAGATTTGTTTTCTTCTCCTTTCTTTCTTTTTAGTGAGGGGCAGGGGGAGAAGAGCAGAGGGAGATGGAGAGAGAGAATCCAAAGCAGGATCCACACCCAGCTTCCAAGCTCAACATAGGGTTCAATCTCACAACCCTGAAATCATGACCTGAGCTGAAATCAAGAGCCAAACACTTAACTGACTGAGCCACCCAGGAGCCCCAAGATTTATTATTCTTTAAATACATTTTTTAAAAAAGATATTTATTTATTTATGATAGAGAGAGAGAGAAAGGCAGAGACACAGGAGGAAGGAGAAGCAGGCTCCATGCCGGGAGCCCAACATGGGACTCAATCCCGGGACTCCAGGATCACGCCCTGGGCCAAAGGCAGGTGCCAAACCGCTGAGCCACCCAGGGATCCCCTTAAATACCTTTAAAAGAGAATTGATTTTTTCTTTTTTTTAAAAAAAAAAGATTTTATGTATTTATTTGAGAGAGAGAGAAGCGTGCACACTAGTAGGGGAAAGGGCAGAGGCCTTAGAGGGGCCTTAGAGGGGCCTAGTAGCGTGCACACTAGTAGGGGAAAGGGAGAAGCAGACTTTTGGATGAGCCGGGAGCCCAATGGTGGTGCTCCATTCCAGGACCCTGAGATCATGACCTGAGCCTTAGGAAGATGTTTAACTGACTGGGCCATCCAGGTGCCCTGATAATTTTTTTTTTCAATAAAAAGAATAGTATATTGTGGAGTTTAGAACATATGTAAAATTTAAATGGGATGCTTGGGTGGCTCAGCGATTTAGCACCTGCCTTCGGCCCAGGGCATGATCCTGCGTCCCGGGATCGAGTTCCGCGTCTAGCTCCCTTCATAGAGCCTACTTCTCCCTCTGCCTGTGTCTCTGCCTCTCTCTGTCTCTGTGTCTCTCATGAATAAATAAATAAAATCTTAAAAAAAAAAGTTAAATGTATGACAACAGCAGCATAAAGGCCGGGAAGGGAGAGATGCAAGTCTATAAGGTTTTCATACTATTTATAATGTGGTGTAATACCCCTCAAATATTTGTAATAGATGGAGACAGGTTACAGATGAATGCTCTAAAACCTAAAACAATCACACACACACACACACACACACACACACACACACACACACAAGGAGTTATAGCTAATAAGCCAACAAAAGAGGAAAAACAAAACTAAAAAATACCTCTGAAAAAGAGGCAGAAAAAGAGGAACAAAGAATTGATGGGACAAATAAAAAACAAACGGCAAGATGACAGATTCAAATCTAATCATATCAATAATTTTTTAAAAGATTTTATTTATTTATTCATGAGAGACATGGAGAGAAAGAGAGGCATCGACACAGGCAGAGGGAGAAGCAGGCTCCATTCAGGGAGCTCACCTTGGGACTCGATCCCGGGTCCCCAGGATCAGGTCCTGGGCCGAAGGCGGTGTCAAACTGCCGAGCCATCCAGGCTGCCCTCAATAATGTTTTTTTTTTTTAAATTTTTATTTATTTATGATAGTCACAGAGAGAGAGAGAGAGAGAGAGAGGCAGAAACATAGGCAGAGGGAGAAGCAGCCTCCATGCACTGGGAGCCCGACGTGGGACTCGATCCCGGGTCTCCAGAATCGAGCCCTGGGCCAAAGGCAGGCGCTAAACCGCTGCGCCACCCAGGGATCCCAATAATGTTTTAAAAGATTTTATTTATTTATTCATGAGAGACACACTGAGAGAGAGAGAGAGACACAGGCAGAGGGAGAAGAGGGAGGCTCTTTGCAGGGACCCTGATGCGGGACTCAATCCCTAGGCCCTAGGATCAAGCCCTGAGCCGAAGGCAGACCACTCAACTGCTGAGCCACCCAGGGGTCCCTAACCATATCAATAATTACATTAAGCATAAATAGTCCAGGCTAGATTGGAAAGGAAGAAGTAAAACTATATTTTCAGAAGACACGCTCTTATATATAAAAAATTCTAAGGAAACAACAAAAAATCATTATAACCAGCAAATGAATTTGACAAGTTTGCAGCATACGTAATCAGTATAAAATATATACAATATATATAAGCACATGAAAAGATGTTGGCATCACCAGTCATTAGGGAAATACAAATCAAAACCATACTAGGACACTGCTTTACACCCACTAGGATGGCCATAATAAAAAAGACAGGGGTATCTGGATGGCTTAGTTGGTAGAGCATGCAACTCTTGATCTCAGGATTGTGGGTTCAAGCACCACATTAGGTGTAGAGATTACTTTTTAAACAATAAAAACTTAGGGATCCCTGGGTGGCTCAGTGGTTTGGCACCTGCCTTCAGCCCAGGGTGTGATCCTGGAGACCCGGGATCGAGTCCCACATTGGGCTCCCTGCATGGAGCCTGCTTCTCCTTCTTTCTGTGTCTCTGCCTCTCTCTCAGGAATAAATAAATAAAATCTTAAAAAAAAAAAACTTGTACAAAAATCTTCACACCAGCACTATTCATAATAGCCTTATTGTTAATAGCATTATTCATAATTATTATTCATAATAATAAAAGGGGAAACAAGACATATGGGCATCAATGATGAATGGATAAACAAAATGAGATCTGCTCACACAGTGAAATATTATTCAGCCACACAAAAAAGTGAAGTACCAATGCACTCTACAATGTGGATGACCCTCAGAAACGTGCTAAGTGTGGGACGCCTGGATGGCTCAGTGTTTGAGCATCTGCCTTCAGCTTAGGTCATGATCCTGGGGTCCTGGGATTGAGTCTTGCATCGGGCTCCCCACAGGGAGCCTGCTTCTCCCTCGGCCTGTGTCTCTGCCTCTGTCTCTGTGTCTCTCATGAATAAATAAATAAAATCTTTTTTTAAAAAAAAAGGAAAACTAACAGGGGTGCCTGGCTATCTCAGTCAACAAGAGCGTGCAACTCTTGATCTCAGGGTCATGAGTTCAAGCCCCACATTGGGTGCAGAGATTAACTAAAGAAGTAAACAGATAAACTTTAGAAAATGATAAAGCAACAAAAATAAAACGTGTGTATAAGCTAAATTCTTTGTCCTTCACACACAGAGTCAAGAGAGCTTTAAAAGCTATAAATCATCATCTTTCTAATTCAAGAGAGCCACCAGAAGAATTTAAAACAACTCTTTAAAAGTGGGCTATCTCCAGGGAATGAGAGTGAATAGAGATTTTTACTTCTTAATTTTTATAACCTGATAAGTAAATTAATTAACAAGTGAAAAATAAAGGTGAAGATAAATTAACTATCAGAGTTAATTCATAAAGATGTATGAAAATTTTTTGGTTTTATTTTAATTATTGTATGCAGAGTGATGCTGACCTATTGCCACAGACAGGTCATGAAAGAGTTCTTTGGCACCTTCTCTGGCTTCCCTAGTGCACTTTTCATCCATTGGAATTAATTAGATTAGAATTTTTAAATATATATTTTTTAAAGATTTTATTTATTTATTCATGAGAGACACAGAGAGAAAGGCAGATACATAGGCAGAGGGAGAAGCAGGGTCCCCATAGGCACCCTAGTGTGAAACTCGATCCCAGGATCCCGGGATCACAACATGAGCTGAAGGCAGACGCTCAACCACTAAGCTACCCAGGTACCCCTAGATTGGAATTTTTTTAATGCAAGGCTTGTTTTAGCCCCTGAAATAATCTATTTGGGTAGTTAACCAAAAATACAAAACTGTGTTAAGTACAATCATTTACCCAAAAAGCTGCCAAATCTCAATGGATTCCCCTTCTGGCTCATAACATTCCAAGAAAACAAAGCAAGTCATGCAAAAAATAAAAATTAAATGTCTTTGTTTTTCGGTGAGATTACAGTTAAGGGACTATTATTATTGTTCAATATGAGAAGAATGATTTTTATCGAGCCTCTAATACATCAGCATTGTCCTTCCCATATTGATATATTATCCCAAAGAAATGCTTTCCTTTGGCTAAAGGGCAACTAAATATCAAGAAGCAAGGGGCTTATGGGATAGCTCTTCTTGGTACCATCCCAGGCTTCAGAATCTCTCAGCTGAATTGCTGGGAGAGAGGAAAGAGGTTACCCAGCAACCCACCAAAGTAGAGCTATGAGGATCTCTGCCCCTGATCATTTTCCAGGGCTGCTGTGCTAGATTCCAGGGATCTGAAGAGCACTCCATTCTTGAAATGAAGAAAGCCCTCATCACCTGGCATGAGTTTGGGGTGTACAGTTATCAGCAGAAATGCTATTCACAGCCTCCTGATGAGATTCCCTTCAGGACTTTGAAGTTTGGTCTTACAAGCTGAGCCTACTTAGGGTCTCAGAAAGCAGGGCTTAAAGTGTTACTGAGCAACTGCCAAGATGATCAAGACTCAGGAAGCGATTGGAACAAAGTACAGAGGTACTGAAATATTTATGAAATTTTACCTACCATATTGTCTTGAAGGCCTAGTGATAAATTAATACATGTGTCCACAACACATCATACCACAGTGGGATTTTTTAAAGATCCAAGGTTAAATTGCTTTCAGATACTAATAACATCTTGCCAGTTTTAAATGCCTTCAGTTTATAACTGGCCTTAGCACGCTCACACTCATGCCCACTGAGTTCACGGTCTCTATCAACCTGGTTTGACCTCTTGCTTTCCCCGACCTTCTAGACTGAGTACCCCAGTTGGTGGGTGGGTGGAGGGCTGGGAAGAGGGATGGAGAGATGGGAAGAGGTGGGCTGGTGGGTAAATGGAAGGGAGTGGTGGATGAACTGATGAGTGCATGTGCACCTTGGTAATCTCTGGAGTACAGAGGACCTTAAAAAGTCACTGAGAGACCTGGAGCAGTTGGATAGGGATCTGGTGAAGAGATTAAGCTGGAAAAGTGGGTAGAAGAAGGAACTGTTGCATACCTCTCCTCAGCTTCCATCCTTGAGCAGATGCGCTGAATATTCACAGCCTCCCTGGCTGTTATCTTTGGGACCCAGAAGGGAAGATGGAAGCAGAGAAAGGACAGTGGTGTGGTTACAGTGTCCTCTGGTGGCCATGAGGGGACTTGGCGTTTTGTCTTTTTTCTCCCAACCCCGCACCCCCACTAGACTATAAAGTCCATGAGGACAGGGACTTTTGTCTGTTCACTCATTGTTGTATACTCAGTGTCTAGAATACTGCCCGGTATGTAGTAGGTGTTCAAACCATATTTATTGAATGAGTGGCCGATAGATTTCTAATCTTGCTCCACCGCTTTATTGATGTATGACCCTGAGCAGCTCTCTTTACCTCATAAATCCTCAGTTTCCTCCTGGGGAAAATGGAGATACTCACCCCCACCCCCATGGGCGTGGAGGGAAAGAGACCTTCCCAGGGCTGAGCAAGGGCACTCAGTCAACGGGCGTTCCCTTCTCACCCACCAGCCAGCGTTGGTGACACGTTATATGCTGACTGTAGCACCCAGCTGGATAGGCACATTTGCCATAATGAGCATGGAAGCATGGGCCTCCGCTGAGCATGGGGCAGCTTGGGGAAATCATCCAAGCCTAATCCCAGGCTGGCCATGCAAGAAGAAGGTGTAGCCAGATAGATAGGGTGCTACCAGGTGAGGTGTGAGATTCCTCTTCTTCCGATTTCACTCCCACCCCCACAGCCACACCCAATTCCTCCTACTGCCTTGAACCCACGGGGTTCCATCTGAGCTCTGAGCCTTTGCACACGCTGTTTCCTCTGCCTGCATTCCCTTGTCTCCAACCCCATTGCCACGACCCACATTCGAGCCTGTGAGGGGCTGCATCAGCCTCCTTCTGGGCTCCCTGCAGCCACTGTGGCCCCCTTAAATGCATTCTGATGCAGTGAACTCGGTCTACAGCAAATATGCTTATCTCACTTTCCAGCTTCAGTCTGATTGTTCTCAGGACGGAGTCCAAGTCCTCTGGCCTACCATCTTGTGGTCTGGATCCAGTCCAGCTCCTAACCATCTCGCCTGTCTTGCTCCCATCTTCAAATCTTCCACCAAACAATCCAAGTCATTTCCTACCTCTGAGCCTTTGTCCTTGCAGTCCCCTCTGCCTGGAAATCCACTCCATTGCAAGGAAGGCATGTGTTGCTTTTGCCTGCCCAGGATCCATTTCCTTTTTCTCTGGTAATGGGATCCTCTCCCAGCTCTCAGATCGGGAGGTGCCTGGAGGGCTGACCCATTTCTGCGTTCAAGGGTGAGCTTGAGACTCAGCCTGCTAGAGTTCTTTTTTCTTTCTTAATTGGGATGCTGTGGGTGCAGTACACATTCCCCAGTTGGCCACAGCCCACTTCGCTCCCATTTATTTTATCTTCTGGGTCCTGGAGGCATTGGAGTTTGAGATTCCTGGTATACTTCCTTCTGTGTCAGGCTCTGATTCCCTTCTGGATTCCAACTGTTTTGCCTTCCCATTCCCAGTGTATACATGAATCTTGATTTCCTTATCTTGACACCTAGAAGTGCCCCTGGTTCTGTGGGTGTTCAGTTATGACACTTCGGGATTGAGAAGCTGAGGCCCAGAGATCTAAGTTCCCTAGAGCCAGGAAGTCTGCCTAGCTGAGCATGACTGTTTTCCCTGGAATAGGACAGGAGGACCCAAGGGTGGAAGTGCTTATTAAAGAGGAAAAGTGTAGCCCCAAGGGGCATCTCTGGGGTGTGTCCTGTGAGAAGGTGTCACCAAAGGCAGTGGCTCACCACTTCTGTCCAGCATCTTTGCTAGATTAATCTCCACTGTGTGCTCTGAGCCTGACCACAGCAGCTGCTCAGCACTTAATTCGTGCGTGAAGGATGGTCTTGTCTTGTCTGGAGCTTTCATATCTGAGATGAGCTCATTGTTTTCTTGATCTGTCCCCTTCTTAGCAAGGGGTCTCCAGGAATGAGGAAGGGGCAAAGGGGCAGGTTACCTCCCTCAAGGCAGACTGTGACCCCTAGACCCTCTCTAGTAAAGGAGCTTTGTGGATGAACTGTTTTCCTCTTCCTCTGGCAAAGGGCAGAGAAGACAGTGGGTTCCTCTCCTAACTGACGATAGTGCAATGGAACCAGGACATAAAGTGACTTCAAGCACCAAATGGAGATGCATAGTGGAGTAGGCTGGGGACCCCAGAAGTGAATGGTCAGGTTCTCGCTTCCTCCAAACAGGTGGTAACAGTAGCCAGAGGTGAGAGGCAAAATGCTTAATAATCAGTACAATATGGGCACCAACCAAGTAGAATGTTCCAGCTGAATGCCAGCCCAGTGGCAGGCTCCCTGCTCAGCGAGGAACCTGCTTCTTCCTCTCCCCATGTCCCTCCTCTGCTCGTGCTCTCTTTTAAAGACTTTATTTATTTATTTATTTATTTATTTATTTATTTAAGAGAGCATGGGTGGGGGGAGAAGCAGAGGGAGACAGAGAAGCAGACTCCACACTGAGTAGAGAGCCTGATGGGAGGCTCCATCCCAGGACTCTGGGATCATGACCCCAGCCAATGGCAGATGCTTAACCAACTGAGCTACCCAGGTGCCCCTCACAATTTCTTTCTGGCATCTGTTTAAAGAGCTCTCTTGGAGTTATTTCAACATAGATTGTTAACATGTTTTATTTATTTATTTTTTAAAGACTTTATTTATTTATTCATAGACAGAGAGAGAGGCAGAGTCACAGGCACAGGGAGAAGCAGGCATCATACAGAGAGCCTGACGTGGGACTCGATCCAGGGCCTCCAGGATCACGCCCTGGGCTGCAGGCGGCACTAAACTGCTGTGCCACCAGGGCTGCCCTGTTATCATGTTTTATCTGTAAGCTGCACACATAGGCCATGATGGCTATGTGATGGCCAATGCCTGGCTGACAGTGACCACTAGACCCCATTGGTGAGAGACACATTTTGACTTCAGAGAAGGTAGTGTGTGAAAACAGGTGCATCTTAGAATCAGTGAGCTATGGTTAATTTCTAAGAGTCACTGAGCCTTCATGATGTGTTAATTGTCACCCAAAGACATCTGTAAGGTTGCTCATTTATTAGACCCATTGTACAGATGAACAGAGGTGAAGTCAGCCCCTCCAACTCACACAAGCAGTAGGTGGCAGAGCCAGACTGCAGCCCAGGCCAGTGCCGGGAGAGTCGTGTACTATACTTAGGGGCAACCTTGAGAGTCCCAAGAAACCATGCTATCCCACTGGTGGCAGCATCCTCTTTGCCTTTAGGACCTGTGGGCATTGTACATGGGCGTGGCCCCTTCAGGAAACAGCTTGAGAGAGAAGTCAAGGGCCGGGGCAGCCTGGGTCAGCATCCCTAGAGAGAGGATGTCAATGTGGGGCCCACAGAACTGGGGGAGGTTGGCCAGCGTGATGCCTCCGCTGGCCTCCACGCCCACACCGGGGAACTGGGCCTTCAGCGCAGCAGCCGTGGGGTGCAGCTCCTGCGGGACATAAGCCAAGGGGAGGTGAGAGTCCCTGACTCGGCCCCTTCCCCGGAAGCAGACCCCACCTTACCTCAGGCCTGAAGTTGTCCAGCAGGACGAGGTCCGCTCCGGCCTTGGCGGCCTCCACAGCCTCCTGCAGACTGCTGCACTCCACCTCCACCTTCAGGGCGAAGTCAGCCACCTGCCGAGCCCCCTGCACTGCCTGGGGAGCAGGCCCAGAAGGTGAGTGAGGACAGTGGCACCTGACATGGGGGCCTGGCCCCAGAAAGGCCCCAGGTGGATAATAAGCTTGGGGTTAATGAAAAGGCCAGGTCACGGGATGGTTTCTCTCACATTAGGTGAAACCACATGAAATTACCCCTTCTGTGGATCCAAAAAATGGCCAAATATCAGCCATATTTGGCACCAGGACGGGAGTCCAATTTGACTCAAGAACAGTAAAACTGGAAAGCACCTCTTTCTGCCCACGGGTCCTGTCCCCCTGCTATAATACAAACACCTTCTTGTACCAGAAAAAAAATAAAATAAAATAACAAAATAAAATTAGAAGGGGTCTTTAAGAACATTTTCAAATAGGAAACCGGTCCAGGAAGCTCGAGCAACTTGCTCAAGGTCACAGAGCCACCATCACCAGGTTCCCAGCAGCTCAACCACCCTTTGCTTTTGAGCATCACAGCAAGTCCCAGGGCCCTGCTGGAGAAGTCTGCCACCAGCCCATCTGACCTGAGGGCACGAATGCCCAAGGAGGTGGGAGTGGGGGTCCAGCACCCCGGACTCCCCAGCCATCACTGTTCACCCTGGCGTGGTTGGGGGGGGGAGCGGTCGCTGGTAGGGGGCGGGGGGTGCGGCTGGGAGCGCAGCAGGGCCGGCGCAGGGGCCCAGCGGGACGTACCTTCTCCACACCTCCCGCGGCCAGGACGTGGTTGTCCTTCACCATCACCAGCCCTCCCAGGTCATAGCGGTGGGCGGCGGCCCCGCCCACCAGGAGCCCGAACTTCTCCACCAGCCGGAAGCCAGGCGTGGTCTTCCTGGTGCCAGCCACGTGCCCGGTCCAGCCGGTCCCCTTGGCGGCTTCGACGGCGGCGGCGGCGGCGCTGGCCACCCCACTGCAGCGGGCCAGCGTGTTCAGGGCCACCCTCTCGCCCAGCAGCAGGCAGTGGGCGGGGCCCCGGACCTCGGCCACCTTGGCCACCGGCACCAGCTTGGAGCCTTCAGGGAGGAACCAGGACACCTGGCAGTTGACTCGGGCAAAGATGGCATCGAAGAAAGGCCTCCCGGCCAGTACCCCCGGGGACTTGGCCCACAGCACCGCCTGCGACGGGGCTGCCCCCGAAACCAAGGCTGCGTGGTTAAGGCCTGGGCAGTCCTCGCGGAGCCAGCTGTCGGCCAGGGCGGCCAGAGTGGTGGGGGGCAGCAGCAGCTCCAGGCCTGGGAGGGAAAGACAGAGAACAGGGTTACACTGAGGACGCCTCCCTGCAGTCCGGGGTGGTTGTCAAAACATCTAATGACCAGCTAAATTGGGTGGGGGCTAGCCAGTCAGGGCAAAGATCTGGGGTTCCCCTCAGACGGGCTTGTGGGTTGGACAAGGGTGTCAGATTAGGCAAGTAAGAACACAGGACACCTAGTTAAATTTATTTATTTATTTTTAAAAGATTTTATTTATTTATTCATGAGAGACACAGAGACAGAGAGAAAGAGGCAGAGACACAGGCAGAGGGAGAAGCAGGCTCCATGAAGGGAGCCCGACGTAGGGAGCCGGACGTAGGACTCGATTCCGGGTCTCCAGGATCACACCTGGGGCTGAAGGCAGGCGCTAAACCGCTGAGCCACCCCAGGATCCCCACCTGGTTAAATTTAAATTTCTGCCAAACACCAAAGTTTTCTTGGTATAAATATATCCTAGGTGATATTTAGAACAGACTTACACTTAAAAATCATCTGTTGATTATCTGAAATTCAGATTGAACCCAGTGGCCTGTATTAAGTGGCAAACCTAGTGCTGCATCAACAGCTATTTACCAACCAGAAGAGAAGACACCTGAGAGTCACCTGCAGCCTTTCCAGTCTCCCTGGCACCTGGCACAGAAGGATTAGTTATGAGAGAAGGCCCCCAGCAGAGTAAGTGTATGTCTGCTCCGTAGCATCAAGTATTTTATAGCTGGAAAGTCCGGTTTTTACAGATGTGGAGACTGAGGAAAGGAAGTGCGCTGAGGTCACACAGCAAACTGGAGGCCGACCAGGCCCTGGGGTCCCTTCCCCTTCCCCCCTTGCTTGGAGCACACACACTCCTATGCCTGATGTCTCAACGAACTGTCCTCTCTCTAGAGATGGGGGCTGTACAAGGAGGAAAGTGTAAGTGGAAATTGGGCTTGAGCCCTTGCTCTGTGAGGCACAGCTTCAGCAGTGTGGACGAGTCCTTTCTCAGTAAAAAAAAAGTTGTGGACCGAGTGGTCCTTCCCGCCCACGTTACCCGCGTTTAGCCGCTAACCCGCCCCTAAGGTCTGTGGATTGAATGGGTGAGCTCAGGCGCGGTGCAACATCGCCATCTGTCGGCCAGGAGAAGACCTGCAGCCTCCTGGGCGCGAGCCCTGAATGGACGGCGCTTCCCGTCGTCGTGGCAGGGGGAGACCATTGGATAGCATGTTAGGTTTGTTTTTTGTCTTTGTTTTTTTGTTTATATTTTATTTATTTATTCATGAGAAACACACAGAAAGAGAGGCAGAGACACAGGCAGAGGGAGAAGCAGGCTCCATGCAGGGATCCCGATGCGGGACTCGATTCAGAGTCTCCAGGATCACACCCTGAGCCGAAGGCAGATGCTCAACTCCTGAACCACCCAGGCGTCCCTATTAGGGGGTTTTGATTGGATAGTATGTTGGGTTTTGTTTTGCTTCCTCACTTTTGCTCCACATTGAAGTTAAAACAGGCATTCTGGCTTGGTCTACCCTCAATATAAGGCTTTCTTCCCCAAAGTCAAGCACCCAATCTTCACCCCTTCCCCACCCTCAGTGATTTTACCTGGCCCTCCTTGCTCATATTCTGCCCCAAATGGCTTCCATTCCTCATTCAGAGCCAGCTGTGCCCTGGCTGGGTACTGAGAGCAAAGTGACTGTGACAGCAAAGTAAATATGACAAAGACATAGTTGTCATCTCCACTGTTCCACCAGCCAGCCAGGCAAAAGGCTGTTGGACATACAGCAGAGATATAGAAGCTCCAGCTCCATCCACACCAGGTGCAGTGATGTTTGCTTTTTAAAGTGAATGTGAATCCTTCAACTGGTGAATATATGATATACAAACTGTGAGGCACCTCTGGGGTGTAATTCTACTTGGCAACATAGAAAGGAACCAACTACTGACACACACAATAGGGGACTCATTTCAAATGCATTATTCTAAGTAAAGAAGCCGGATTCTAAAGGCTATGTGCTATTTGAGTTCATCCATATGACATTCTGGAAAAAACAAAACCACAGCAAAAGAACAGACTGGTGGTTTCCTGAGGGGAGGGGGGCCGGCCACAAAGGAGCAGCACCAGGGAGTTTTGGGGATGGGACTGAATGAGTCTATATTTTCTCTGATGGTGGCTACAGCACTGATGCATTTGTCAAGACTCACAGAACTGTACACAGAAAAGGGTGAATTTTACTCTCTGTAATTATGCCTCATTAAATCTGTCTTTAAAATAAGACAATAAAAAAGTAAATAACCTTCCTGCTTCAAACCCCACTTTCATTGTATCAACTCCAGTTGATACTTCTCTCCCTTTTTCATTTATTTTTTTTGACAAATCTTTTTTTTAAGATTTTATTTATTTATTTATTTATTTGAGAGAGAGAGAGAGAGAGAGACAGGCAGAGGGAGAAGCAGGCTCCATGCAGGGAGCCTGACATAGGACTCGATCCCAGTTCTCCAGGATCAGGCCCTGGGCTGAAGGCAGCACTAAACCGCTGAGCCACCCGGGCTGCCCTGACAAATCCTTCTTGAACGCCCACTCTGTGCCAAGTACTAATTGCTGGGTAACAGAGTTGGCAGCCCTCCTTCTTAGCTTTCAGGCCTTAGCCTATGCTGTGCCTTTGCCTGGAAGTCCCTTCCCTCCCCCTTCCCCCAAAGTCCCCCTTTCCCTCCACTCCTCTCTCAGGTCTTCTCTTAGTTAGCACTTCCTTGGCAGGGGGCTCTGCAGACACCCTATCGGGTCACATGTACACTCTGCTCCTTGATCTTCACCCATGCTCTAATGTCATCACCCAGAGTTTTCTGCTCCATCCCAAGTGCCTAACACATGGAACCATACAAATGTGCTATTTTTATGGGTCAAAGATGGCCAAATATTGGCAATTTCATACTGATTTGCTTAATACTAGGTGTTCAGTGATACTCATCCTAGCATAGAGGCTGCATGGTAGATGAATGAGAACCCAGACTCTGGGGCCAGATGGCCTGGATTCCAGTACTGCCTCGGCCATCTTCAGCTAAGTGATCTTGGGCAAATGACAGAGCATCTCCAGGACCTCAAAGGTGCCTCCTTAGTCATAGGGATGACAAAAATAAGCACCTCATAGGGCTGTATGAAAATTAAGTACTTTAATATTTGCAAAGCTCTCGGGAACACTGTCTGGCACACAGTAGATGTGTCTGCTAAAGGATAACTGAGCATCTACCGAGGGTTGTGGGAGCACAGAGGAAGAAATGACTAAGTGTCTGTGAGGAAGGAGGGAGGTAGGTTCTGTGGCCTTGAAGGATGAGTAATGTTTGCCAGGCAGAGCTATGAGGTGGTGGTGGGGGAGACACATTTCATGCTGAAGATGCTGGTGCTTAAGTCTCAAAAGCAAGAAAATAGAGAAAGGCTGTAAGGGGAGAAATGGGATGGCCAGAGTGAAAAAGGACTAAATTATTTAGCTGTGTAGTTTGGACAGATCCTAGGGGCCATCACAGAATTTTAAGCACAAGGTTTTGTTTGTTTGTTTGTTTGTTGGTTTTAAGATTTTATTTTATTTATTTATTTATTAAAATATTATTTATTTATTTATTCATGAGAGACACAGAGAGAGAGGCAGAGACATAGCCAGAGGGAGAAGCAGGCTTCCCATGGGAAGCCTGATGTGGGACTCCATCCTGGGACCCCAGGATCACAACCTGAGCCAAGGCAGATGCTCAATCACTGATCCACCTAGATTTTATTTATAACTAATCTCGACAACCAGCATGAGGCTTGAACTTACAACCCCGAGATCAAGAATCATACGCTCTACTGACTGACCAACTGAGCCAGCCAGGTACCCCAAGCAAGGGAATTATGGAATTATGATTTTGTTTCAGGAGGGTCACTTCAGCCACTGACTGGAGATAGGTTGGGAGGCAAAAGGAGGCTGAGGCAGTTGGCCAGACAGGAAGAGATGTAGCCCTGAGCTTGGGCAGAACCGTAGGAAGAGCAAGCAGGGGCAAATGTGTGAGTTGTTTCTAAGGTAGGATCTGCCCGAATTAGCAGCTCATGAGATGTAGAAGCCTTGGGTTTCTGCCATAGGTAGCTGCAAACTGCCACAAGGAACTATTCAGGGTGGAGGATGGGGACAACAGAAGACAGCAACCTGCATGCCTGCAGTGTGCCAGCCGTGGGCACCACACTTCTCTTGGGCTCTCTCGTCTGAAACTCACCACAGGGGATTATTCCCATTTTACAAGCACAGAAGCTGAATGTCAAGGAGGTTCGTGCAGCTGGTGATGCAGCTGAGAAGCAGCAGAGCTGGGGGGAACGACTGACTTTGGCTTTGCAGATGTTAAGGTCGAGATGCCAGCAGGAAGGATGTGCCTGGCCACACCATGATGGTGGGTCCTGGTGAGACACTGGGTGAGGAATGGAGATTTGGGGGCCACCAGCAGACATGAGTGATGACTAAGCATAGCAGTGGGTGAGATCACCAGGTCAGGAAGAAGAGGAGGCCTCTGGGAAGTACCAAAATTTAAAAAGAGAAGCAGCACCAGGAGGGAGTGGGTGTCTGGAGCTGAGGGTTTCAAGAAGTAGGATGTGAGCAGAAGCAAGTAGAAGGCAGGCTGCAAATGGGCATAAGACTTAGCAGTGGGGGGATCCCTGGGTGGCGCAGCGGTTTGGCGCCTGCCTTTGGCCCAGGGCGCGATCCTGGAGACCCGGGATCGAATCCCACATCAGGCTCCCGGTGCATGGAGCCTGCTTCTTCCTCCGCCTGTGTCTCTGCCTCTCTCTCTCTCTCTCTCTCTCTGTGACTATCATAAATAAATAAAAATTAAAAAAAAAAAAGACTTAGCAGTGGGGAGGCCATTGCCAGAGCACTCTTAGTGCTATGCAGTGGGGGCAGAAGCCATATCATCACGGTCAAGTAGTGCTTGGGAGGTGAGGAAGTGGAGGTGGGGTGTGAGACCACTCTTCTCTGCAGAACTGAGAAAGCAGGAACCCACCTGAGGAGCTCTTCAGACTCTGCTGCTCAGCCCCAGCCCAGATCAACCAAATTAGAATCTTTTATGGGTGGTTCCCGGGCATCCAAGTTTGGAAGAGCTCCTCCTGTGTTTCAGATGCACATGAGGGTTAGGAACCAATGCTCCCAGGGATCCCTGGGTGGCTCAGCAGTTTAGCGCCTGCCTTTGGCCCAGGAAGTGACCCTGGCTGGAGTCCTGGGATCGGGTCTCACAAGAGGCTCCCTGGAGCCTGTTCTCGCTCTGCCTGTGTCTCTGCCTTTCTCTGTGTGTGTGTGTCTCTCGTGAATAAATAAATAAAATCTTAAAAAAAAAAAAAAAAAAAAAAAAAAGAATGAATGCTCCCGGAGCGCCAGGCTGGCTCACTCCATAGAGCATGCAACTCAATCTTGGAGTTGTGAATTCGAGCCCCACATTGGGTGTAAATATTACTTAAAAATAAACTCTTTAAAAAATTAAGAGAAAGATGCCTGGGTGGCTCAGACAGTTAAGCGTCTGACTTCCTTTGGCTCAGGTCATGATCTCAGAGTCTGGGAATAGAGCCCTGAATCAAGCTCCCTGCTCAGCTCTCCCCCTCTCCCCCTATTCGTGCTTTCTCTCTTTCTCTCTCAAATAAATAAAATCTTTTTAAAAAATAAATAAAGGGGCACTTGGGTGGCTCAGTTGGTTAAGAGTATGTCTTTGGCTCAGGTCATGATCTCAGGTAAGATCCTGAGATAGAGACCTGTGTTGGGCTCCCTGCTTGCCAGGGAACCTCCTCCCTCTCCCTCTGCCCCTTCCATGTCTGGTTCTCTCTCTCTCTCTCTCTTTCTCTTTCAAATAAGAAATTACAATCTGTAAAAATAAATAAGCAATAAATAATAAAAAGAATCTTTTTTTAAAAGATTCATTCATTTATGAGAGAGAGCAAGAGCACACTAGAGAGTATGGGGGCATGGGCAGAGGGAGAGGGAGAGTCTCAAGCAGACTGTGTTGAGCATGCAGTCCTAAACAGGGCTCTATCTCACAACCCTAAGATCATGACCTAAGCCAAAACCAAGAGTCAGACACTTAACCTACTGTACCACCCAGGCACCCACACACACAAAGAATCTTTTTTTTTTTTAAAGATTTTATTTATTTATTCATGATAGACATAGAGAGAGAGAGAGAGGCAGAGACACAGGCAGAGGGAGAAACAGGCTCCATGCATCGGGAGCCCAACGTGGGACTCGATCCCGGGTCTCCAAGATTGCGCCCTGGGCCAAAGGCCGGCGCCAAACCGCTTGAGCCACCCAGGGATCCCACACACAAAGAATCTTAACACACATACTAACCAATCACAACATGGATCTTATTTGGATCCTAATTCAAACAACTGAAACCAAATTAAAGCATTTATGAGACAACTGGAAATCTGGACACTGGATGTTTAATAACATTAAGGAAATTTTTTAATAATTCAGATGTAAAAAAAATTAGTTGTGATCATTGTATTGTGGTTGTAACAAAAAGAAAAGTCCTCATCTTTTTTAGAAAATACACGCCAAGATGTTCATGTATGAAAAGACTTACGAGGGATCCCTGGGTGGCCCAGCGGTTTGGCGCCTGCCTTTGGCCCAGGGCGCGATCCTGGAGACCCAGCATCAAATCCCACGTCGGGCTCCCGGTGCATGGAGCCTGCTTCTCCCTCTGCCTATGTCTCTGCCCCCCCCCCCCTCTCTGTGACTATCATAAATAAATAAAAATTAAAAAAAAAACGAAAAAAAGAAAAGACTTATGAGCCTATTTTGCTTTAAAGTGTTCCTGAAAGGTAGAAAGTAGAAGATGTGTGGATGGAGCCCAGCTGGCCAAAAGTTGGTGGCTGTTGAGGCTGGGTGATAGGTACATGAAAGTCCATCCTTACTTTTCTGCTTACTTTTGTGTACATTTGAAATTCTCTATAATAAAGAAAAGGAAGAAAGAGAGAACAGAAGGAAAGAAGGAAGGAAGGGACAGAGGAAAGGAGAGCAAGAAATCTTGTTTGACAGGGTCAAGGAAAGCTTTCCTTAGGGTGGGTAAGACAGTGGTTCTCAACCTTGGTTGCACAATGGAATTATCTGCGGAGCTCAGCAAAATGCTGATGCGTGGGCCCCACCCCCCAGAGATTCTAACATAATGGGTCTACAATGTGGTGACCGAATTCTAATTCATAGCAGAGCTGAGAGCTTCAGAACTGCAGGAAGGGAATCAATGGCTACCATCCACTGGTGCCTACCATACGCCAGGCACTTGCCACATTGCCACAGGCCTGGCACTTTGTTACAAATCTTACCCCTAGTTCCTCAAGCTAGAGCTCATTCATATTTACAGATGGAGACCTGAGGCTCAGAAATGTAAAGGAAACTCCTTACAGAACAGAGTAGGAAATGACCCGTGTGGATTCAGGTTGTGCCTCCTACGCTGCCTCCACCAGCAAGGGTTGCTCTCTTGGAGGCTTCGAGATCCATTGTTCTGGGCTTGTCTACCATTCGGTCAGAATATTATCTGCTCTGTGTTCCGTTTGTGAAACATAAGCAAGTACATCTGGTTTGTTTCAGGCCCCCACTCTCTCATGTGTTTCCAACAAAAGGGATTCCTGGGGGAAGCTTTGAAAATGCGGCTCTTCTATTTAGCAGCTGTCACTGAAAGGAACTTCAGAGAGGGGAGCGCTGTTTTTGCAGGTGCCTGAGGAGACCTTGCCCAGAAACTGCCACCCAGGGGGGACAGCTATAACACCCTGTCCCACCTTCTACCCTTGCAGTTGTTATATGTAAAAGTTCTCTCAAGATGCCTAGACTTAAAAAAAAAAAAAGATGCCTAGACTTCACAGATTATATATAGTTTTACCCTGTGAGATGTAACCCTGATCTCTTCATTAGTTGACTAAAGTTTTATTAAAATTGGCATCTCTGGGGGAACCTTCTTACACTGCTGGGAGGGAATGCAAACTGGTGCAAACAGTATGGAGGTTCCTCAAAAGTTAAAAATAGAGCTACCCTACCACTCAGTAATTGCACTCCTGGGGATTTATCCAAGGCATACAAACCAAGTGATTCAATGGAGCACATGCTCCCCAATATTCACAGCAGCAATGTCCACAATAGCCAAACTATGAAGAGAGCCCAGATGTCCATCGACAGATGGATGGATAAAGAAGATGTGGTACATATATACAATGGAATATTACTTAGCCACAAAAAGAATGAATGCAGTCCTAGAGCTCTAAACAGTCCTAAACAGTTGCATCACTTGCAACGATGTGGATGAAACTAAAGAGTGTTATGCTAAGTGAAATAAGTCAATCAGAGAAAGACAATTATATGATCTCACTTATATGTGGAATTTAAGAAACAAAACAGATAAACATAGGGGACGGGAAGGAAAAATAAAATAAGATAAAAACAGAGAGGGAGGCAAACCATAAGAGATTCTTAATTCCAGGAAACAAACAGGGTTGCTGGAGGGGAGGTAGACAGGGAGATGGGGTAACTGGGTGATGGGCATGAAGGAGCGCAAGTGATGGAATGAACACTGGGTATGATACATGCAACTGGTGAATCGCTAAATTCTACTCTTGAAGCTAATAATGTGATGCATGTTAACTAACTTGGATTTAAATAAAGTTTTGAAAATGGGCATCTTTGTTTCTGAGGGGATGCATCTTGGGCTATTTCTTGCACTAGATCAGAATCAGAACGCCCATACCTTCATCTTTACATCAGTCACTTAACTGTTTCTTGTCTGGGATGTATGGGTCACAAAGGGAGACTCTATGAATGCACCTAAGATGAGTATAACAAGTGTTTGTTTTCAGTTTTGTGTGTAATGACATGGCCTGTGCCTGTGGCTACAGCTCTGGTATGTGTTCAACTAAAAGCAAGTCAGGAAGGGGCCACCCAGCTAGCTCAGTCAGTGAAGCGTGCAGCTCTTGATCTTGGGGTCATGAGTTGGAGCCCCATGTTGAAGGTAGAGATGAGATAGATAGATAGATAGATAGATAGATAGATAGATAGATAGCAGCTGGCACTTTCTAAAGCGCTGTACCAAGCATTTTATATATACCGACACATTCGATCCTCACAACCTTATGAGATAGGTCCCATTATTCTCCCCATTTTACAGATAAGGAAGCTGAGGCACTGAGAGACCACAAACCACATCCAAATTTCACAAAGTTCACACAGCTGGGAAGTGGGGAGTTAGAGTCATTAACTCAGGCAGAGTGGCTCCCGAGTCCCCTCACTTACCCCACCCCACCGCCATAATCTAGCACTGAGTGATATTTTTAAATTGTAATGTGCTTATCATGTCAACATTCACAGAGTTCTGCAAACCACACCCATGTTTCCAGGGCTCTGTCCATGCAGTAGTAAGAACATCCGGCTCAGGAGTCAGAAACACCTGGGCTGGAACTGGACTCCACCACCTACACACTGAGTGACTCCAGGCGGTTTGCTAACCTCTCTGAGAGTTGGTTTCATGCAGGAATCACAGGGCTTTTCTTTTCTTTCTTTTTTTTTTTTTTTTTTAAGATTTTATTTATTTATTCATGAGAAACACAGAGAGAGAGAGGCAGAGACACAGGCAGAGGGAGAAGCAGGCTCCACGCAGGGAACCCGATGTGAGACTCGATACCGGGTCTCCAGGATCACATCCTGGGTCGAAGGCTGGCGCTAAACTGCTGAGCCACCCAAGGATCCTCACAGGGCTTTTCTGCAGTGACAACCTCCCCACGGGAACATGTCCCTGATGAAGGACCTCCTCCCTGCATCCCAGTCCCCAGGAAGAGGAGAAGAAGCGCCTGGCGTAGAGCCGCAACTCTTACTTCACGGACGCGAAGTGCCCGGGATGCTACAAAATCACCACCGTCTTTAGCCACGCACACACCATGGTTTTGTGTGCTTTCTGTTCCACTGTCCTTTGCCAGCCTGCAGGAGGAAAAGCAAGCCTTCTGGAAGGATGTGCCTTCAGACAGAGGCAGCACTGAAAGCGCCCTGAATCAAGATGAGTGGTACACTATCCCAATAAACAGATTTTGGATAAAAAGAAAGGAAAGAAAAGGAAAAATCACAGGGTCACAATAAGGAGGGCAAGAAGTGGTCGACAAGTGCTGAGCCAATGCCTGACAGATGTCTCTGAACCCCTTTGGGTGTGACCGTGGCAGCCCTGTGCATTCGGCTTTAAAAAAAAAAAAAAAGGGATCCCTGGGTGGCGCAGCGGTTTGGCGCCTGCCTTTGGCCCAGGGCGCGATCCTGGAGACCCGGGATCGAATCCCACATCAGGCTCCCGGTGCATGGAGCCTGCTTCTCCCTCTGCCTGTGTCTCTGCCTCTCTCTCTCTCTCTCTCTGTGACTATCATAAATAAATAAAAATTAAAAAAAAAAACAAAACTTATTTATTTATTCATGAGAGACACAGAGACACAGGCAGAGGGAGAAGCAGGATCCCCGCAAGGAGCCCATGTGGGACTCATCCGGAACTCTGGGATCAGGCCCTGAGCCAAAGGCAGACGCCCAACTGCTGAGCCACTCAGCCATCCCTCAGCTCTTTATTTGTTGATCCATTTGGCTAACACCAGATGGAGACAGAGGCTGACGAGCACAGCAACTCCCAGCTAAAGTTCTTTTTCTCATCCCCTCTCTCTCTAGAGAAGAGAAATGACCTCCAAATAGGGCTCAAAGGGACTGCCTATCATGCAAGTGGTAAAACGCTCTACAGAATTTCAGATCGGGGGACACCTGGGTGGCTCAGCATTTGAGCGTCTGCCTCCCGTGATCCCAGGATCCGGGATCGGGTCCCACATCAGGCTCCTTGCATGGAGCCTGCTTCTCCCTCTGCCTGTGTCTCTGTCTCTCTCATTGTCTCTCATGAATAAATAAATAAAATCTTAAAAAAAAAAAAAAAAGAATTTCAGATCAGTTTGACTAGCAAGAGGGGGCTGAACGGCAGGACCGGGCCAGACTGAGCAGGCCTTGAATGATGGGAACGAGTCGTCAGGGTCTTGTTCAACAGGCAAAAAGAAAAATCACTGATACATTCCATCTGAAATCACTTGGAAGTTTAAATATTTAAACTGCGCCTGGTGTTCTTGAAAGATGCAAGATGGGAGGCTGCAGCAACAGCCTGGGCAAGGAACAGGGGGCCAGGGGAAAGGTAGTGAGGGCGTTGCTCCCAAGGCTGTAAGGGAACACAGCACCCGCACCCTGCACCCTGCTCCCACCCTGCCCTGCTCATGCTTGGGCCAGGCCTGACCTCTCCATCTTTGCCCACCAGCCTGCCATCTACATCTGCCCCAACTCTGTCCTCACCCCTCCTTGCTGCCACATCCCCAGCTTTTGCTTCACCCCTTAGACTTTTCCCTTAGACCCTCCTGGCTTTATTCCCATGAGGCACTGATCAATGCCAGTCCAGAGTTCTGGACACACATCACCAGAAAGAAGGCAGCAAAACAAAGGAAGCCTCCACCAGGCTGTTCCCCAGAGGGAGGTGGGAACAGAAAACGAAGAGGTTAGAGGTTTAGGTGATGCTCAGGAGAAGGGGAGTCCATAGGACGTGGCAACTGTCTGGATGTTGGGGTGCGAGAGGGGATGAACAGTCACAGATGACCCTGAGTTTCCAGTCCAAGTAGGAGGATGGTGAAGTAGGGATAGACATGGAGAGAATATGAGGGGACGTCTCTGACTCTGACATGCCAGGGAGTTGTCAGGTGGAGATGGACACGCAAGGCTTCCAAGTGTGGGGCTGGGACCCAGGGAGGGCTCAGGGCTGCAGAGACACACCTGGGGAGTCAGCACCACCACCAGCATGACTACACCGAGGGATTCCTGTGTAGTAGGCACTGGACGTGTATTATCTCATCAAACCCTCCCCACAACCCAAGGGAAGACAACATTTTCACTTCATCAGTAAGGAAACTGAGGCACAGTGAGGAGAGGCATTTTGTCTGAGGTCACACAGCTAGCGGGTGGCAGGGATGGGGCTGAATCCAGGCTCTGACTCTGAGGTCATTTCTAAACCGAAAGTTTGTTTGGATCCCCAAGAGCTGGTTCCGCAGCCTAGCCAGAGGTTCCAGTTGTGTGTGGGGGGGCCACCAGAAGCCCCAAAGCAGGGGAGGCAGATGAGAGCCAAGGAAGAAGCAGCCCAGAAAGGGGGAAGGGCAAATGCAGAGAGCTCTAGGAGCGCGACTTCTGTCCTGCAGGCACTGGCCAAAGCTTCTGTGAGTCTGACATTCGTCCTCCCTACAGCCTAATGAGCTGGGAACTAGTATTGTCATTTTGCAGATGCAAGAAGATGAGGCTCTGAGAAGTCAAGTGACTTGCTGGAGGTCACACAGCCTGTTCCAGGTGGAGCCCAGATTCAAGCAGGAGCCTTTGATTCCAGAGCCTGGCCCCAATCATCATCCACTCGCCCTCCTTCTCCTCTGCGACATCACCTCCACCCCAGGCAGAGTCACGTGGCTCAAGTCCCCTCCCCCACCGGCTACATAAGGGACAGGACTTTGCCTCCCCTCCTCCCTGCTGGCTAGCATGGGGCAAAGTCCAGAGCTGCTCCCCAGACAGGGCCTCCTCCAGACCCCTCTGGACCTTTCCTTTCCTGGGGCTCAAGCCCCTTTCTCCCCAGAACTCGCTGGGGACTATAGAAAGAGAAAGAAGAGGCTCTCAGGAGACAGAAGAATTGCTTGGGGTTCAGAGAGGTCAGAGGGCGTGAGGGGGGCAAAGCAGGGGGGGCAGGGAATGGATCTTCTTTGGTGGGGGAGGGGGGCTAAGAGACTGAGATTAGTTGGGATGAGGAGAGAGGCAGGAGAGGGGAGATGGTGATGCAGGGACAGAGAGGAGAGGTCTGGGGGTTTCCTTTACCTTTAGGGTCCATGATGGCTGGATGCGCAGGGCTGGCGTGTGCACTCTCAGTCCACCACCGCAGAGGCCCAGAGTGGGGGTGGGGCTGCCAGAGGAAGGAGGAAGGGGCCGGTCTAGCCAGGTCTAGCCAGCCCTTCTCCAGTTCTCTGGAGCTCTCTCCTGCCCTCTCCCAGGACCCCTGGCGCTGGACACACCTTCTCCTTCTGCTCTCTACGTGGGACAGGAGGAGCTCTCATTTGTGTAGCTCAGAAGTGTGTAACTCAGAAGTCTTCTCCCTGAGCCAGAAGCCCAGGACCCTCCACACACTCAGCCCTCCCCAGGCTTCACATGAGCAGGCTGGAAAACTTCTCTGATGGGCGCCCTGGGAAAATCATCAGCCTCGGTCCTGGGTTCAGATCCTAATTCCATCCTTTTTGATCTTGAATACCTTCTTGGCCTTTTCTGTGCTTCATTTTCCTTACCTGTAAGATGTGATAATTCCTCCCTTGTGGGTTCAACTGATAATCAAGTGAGAAAACTCTATGAGTAAGAGTAGAAAGTCAACCCTTCCCTTCCTTTAACTCCTTTTCCCAGGGTCCATCTTACACCTAGGACCTTGCTTGTCTCACTCTAGTCCAGGCTTCCAAACTATTTTATCCTCGATGCCATGTTTATCCGGGTTTCTCTCTTGAAGGCTCTTTGCTGGCTCTTGCAAGTCTTTCTTCCTACAGTCGACATTTTGGTGTTCCCTCGGTGTGGTGGGACAGTTTCTCTTCTCCCCCTCGGGACACAGCTAAACTACATTTCCAGGCTCCTTTGCACTGAGGCTGCCACGTGACTGGATTCTGTCCAGTGGAATGTGAGGGAAGGTGATACCGTCACTTCCAGACCTGGCCCTTGAAAACCTTCCCATCATGCTGCCCTCTCTCTATCCTCCCTATCTGGAGAATGGCAGAGCCGCAAAATAGAAGGAGCCTGGGTCCTGGCATGACTTTATGGAAGCCCACTTTCCAATGGCAGCAAGGAAGAAACTTCTCCTGAGTTATACCCCTGACATTTGAGGGTTGTTTGAGCGGCTAGCCTGTCCTGACTAAATCCTGAGCCTCTCTCCATGGCTCCCTTCTCATGCTGCACAGTGAATGGCAGTTTATGCATTTATCCATCAGTGTCTTATTTATTTGTTTGTTTGTTTATTTTTAGTGTCATTATTTAAATTACTATCTACAATCAGATGATTCTCAAATCTCTAGCTCTGACTTCCCTCCTAAATTCTAAAAATTAACTTATGTTCTCCCCCAAAGCTGCTCATCCCTTTGCATTTCTACATAATCCTATCTGCATCTCCTCCACCTCCCAGGATAGAAATCTCAAAGCCTAACTTCTTTTTTTTTTTTTTTAAGATTTTATTTATTTACTCATGAGAGACACAGAGAGAGAGAGGCAGAGACACAGGCAGAGGGAGAAGCAGGCTCCATGCAAGGAGCCTGATGTGGGACTCGATCTCCAGGATCACACCCCAGACTGCAGGGGGCACTAAACCACTGAGCCACCGGGGCTGCCCTCAAAGCCTAACTTCATTCTTCCCTCTATCACCCAGCAGCCAATTAGGTCTAAAATTTGATTTTCTGAATAAGTGTATTTCAAATTTCACCTTCTTTTTGCCCTTAGGCCAGACCCCCACTATATCCAAATTGTACTAGAATAATGCTCTCACCTTGGGCTGTACTACCTCAGGCCATCCTCCTAGATGCCAGTTTCACTCAAAAGACAGATCCCAGGAGCACCTAGTGGCTAAGTCAGTTGAGTGTCAGACTCTTGATTTCACCTTGGGTCATGGGATCTGGCCCCACATCAGGCTCCACGCTGGGTATGGAGCTTGCTTGGGATTCTCTCCCTTCTCCCTCTCTCCACACTCCCACCTCTGTTTGTGTGTGCTTGCATTCACCCCTCCCCAAGTAATTGAATAAAATATTTTAAAAAAAGACACATTCAAACTTACTACTAGTTTACTTAAAATCATCATTTGTTCATTCATTAATTCCTTTATCCCTCCATTCAGTAAACACATTAGGTGGCTACCATGTGCCAGGCCCTGGACTCTGAAACCACAAAGATGAGCTGTGGATTTGGAGGGGCTCTAATGAGTGAGGGATACCTCCACATAACAACAGTCCAGTTGTTGTGCTGTTGCGTGAGGCCCTGAGGAAGAAATGCTGTTTCTGTTAGGGTGGAAGCAGCAAGGTCAGCTTCATAAAGGCAGTGACATTTGAGCTGAATCTTGACAGTTGAGGAGCTTGGCAAGAAGTCAAAATGTATGTGTCTAGGACAAGCTGGGGGTGGGCTGGTTTCAGGCAGAGTGCATACAAATGTAAGAGAGGGTACGTGGCTCTCTTCATGACCAACCTCCTGGGATGGATCTGGCCCACAGTCCAGCTGGGCTGTCTGGATACCACAAGCTCGGCAGGCAGGTACCCAAGGAAACTGAGGCACACAGGTGCCTACTTGCAGCTCATTGTCTGGAGCAAATAGATTGTCTTCAAAGTACTCTGGGTTTCCTTTGTCTAATGGCTCTAACCTGAACTCCCCCAGAACAGACAGCCACCCACCGTGTAGGATCCTCAACCAATACCTCTTAGAGTTTCAAAGTTTTCTCTCCACTTTTGTCTGGGGTCTGCTCTTGCTATTACTTTGGGAATCTTAGAAACTTCTGATTATACTCCTCTCTTGTCTTGTTAACAGTCTCAGCTTAATCCACCTCCTGGCATGTTTGCTGAGCTTTGGGTTCAGAGGCGGGGTCTGTTTCCCATTCCCTCAGCCCAAGGACTCGGAGGACTTGGAACTAGCAGGCATCCCCTCCGCCTACAACCCACCCTTCATGGACTCTGCCTGCCAAACTCATCTGGGTCCAGAGTCAGAAATAGGGATGTAAGGGACATTTAGGTGTAAGTATCCATTTTCAGAAATAGATATGTCCTTAGAATCATGCATGGAGGCCCTTTCCCTATGTGTAAAAATGAATTGTATTTTGAGATTTAAGATTTTCTCTATCTAAATTCTTTTACCATCTGGAATTTTCATTTTGTATGACAAAGCTTTCTTTGTAGCCACAATTTTATTTTATTTTATTTTATTTTATTTTATTTTATTTTATTTTATTTTTTAAATTTTTTAAAGATTGATTGATTGATTGATTGATTATAGACACAGAGAGAGAGACAGAGAGAGAGAGAGGCAGAGACACAGGAGGAGGGAGAAGCAGGCTATATGCCGGGAGCCCAATGTAGGACTCGATCCCTGGACTCCAGGATCACGCCCTGGGCCAAAGGCAGGCGCTAAACCGCTACAGGGATCCCCATGTAGCCACAGTTTTAATGTGCACTTTTTACTGTCTGGACAAAATAAATACCTTTAACATCTTATTTTTTATTTTTTAAAAATTATTTTATTTATTTTTTTATTGGAGTTCAATTTGCCAACATATAGCATCAAGTGCCCCCCTCAGTGCCCATTACCCAGTCACCCCATCCGCCCGCCCACCTCCCTTACTTTTAACATTTTAAACTATACCCCCCCTTCCGTCACACACACACCAAGAAAATCACATGGCATATTCAGGGAGCTACAAGGAACTTTTTTTTTTTTTTTAGATTTTATTTATTTATTCATGAAAGACACACACACAGAGAGAGAGAGAGAGGCAGAGACACAGGCAAAGGGAAAAGCAGGCTCCATGCAGGGAGCCTGACGTGGGACTTAATCCCTGGTCTCCAGGATCACGCCCTGGGCTGAAGGCAGGTGCTAAACCACTGAGCCACCTGGGTTGCCCTACTACAAGGAATTTGATGAGGCTAGAGTGCAGTGTTTGCACCAAGGACTGGCCAGGCAGACCGAGATCTTAAAGGGGTCTTATCCTGCATGCTAAGCCTCTATCTTGAGTGCCATAAGAGGTTCAGGGATAACCTGGACAGAGTGGTCTTTTAGAAGGGTCAGTGGGACCATTGTGGGCAGAGGGTGGAAGTTATTTGGGTCAAGAAACCCAAAGAGAATACTGGGCAGGACTCAGGCAAGATGTGTTAGGGTCTGGGAGAAGGAACAGCTCCAAGGGATTGTGGAAGAAGGGTCAGGGGAACTTGGCACCCAAGAACCAAGGGCAGGAAGGAGTGTGGTTTCATGAGGCCCTGGAAGAGTCTAGAACATACTTAGTTTTGGTGACCTCCTCATTGCTTTCAGAACTGAATTCAAACTCCCTTGCCCTTCACAGAGGACCTCCAACCTGCCCTTCCAGCCTTCTCTCCTTGAACCAGACATCTCATCCTCTCAGCAGACACTTTCTTGTTGATGTGTTTTCTAATTTTAAAAGTGATAGGCTTTTATTATTTAAAACTTGGAAAACACAGAAAATATAAACAAAACAAAAATCATTCATAAGCTTATTACTGACAGATAACTACAGTAAACATTGGGGATATACCCTTCAAATATTTTTCCCTTTTTAAAAAATATTTATTTATTTATTTGAGAAAGAGTATGTATACGAGCAGGGATGGGGGTGCTCAGGGAGGGGCAGAGAGAGAGGGAAAGAGAATCTCAAGTAGACTCCTTGCTAACCATGGAGCCTGACTCGGGGCGTGATCTCACAACCCTGAGATCACAACCTGAGCTGAAATCAAAGGTCGGCCTAATAGACTGAGCCACCTGGGTGCCCCTATGTTTTTGCATTCTCATTGCAAAAGTGAATTTGTAAGTATTTACAGATTAGTAACCAGTTTTCCTTCCCAGGTAACATTATATTGTTTCAAAGTCATTGCATAGTTTTTGAAAACATGATTTTTAGCATGCATGTTTTCATTCAGATGACTATTTCCTGAGGACCCCCCACTTGCTGGCATAGTAGCCACCTGGAGCATAGCAGTGAATCAAAGTCCCTGAACAGGATCCAGAGCTAAGTCAGGTCTGCAGTGGAGCCTCCTACCCTTCCCCCAGGAACAGTGTGTGCACTTGTAAAATTTTGTCTGTGCCTCTATTTGAACACTTTTCACATACTGTGTTATTTTCCAGGCTGCAACAGCCCTATTGGGTGCCTTACCTATCCACCCCATTTCCTTCAGGATCCACCCATGACCCAGACACCAGGAGTAGTTCAGAAAAGGAATCACACGTGTCCACAGAGAGGGACAGAGCTGATGGCCTCTGAGTTCGAGACAATATTCTTCTAAACCTGAAATTGGGGTGCTCGGTTGGGCAAACCTGTGACAACAGTTACGGTGTGTCTGAGGGACTTTGGGGACACAATCTGGCTGCTCCAGCTAAGAGCAAGGGAGTTTGAATTCAGTTCTGAATTGTCTCACCGGCGCCTTGTGAGAAGTGGGAAAAGACACCCCGGGACAGCTGTGGTGGTACCCGGCTTGGCTGCTGAGGGCTGTATTTCTGTCCAGCTCAGCCTGCCCCCAGACCAAGCACAGGCGGCACAAACCGTGGTGGCTGCATGGCTGCATGGCTGCGTGGATCCATGGCTACTTTCTGTCCCTTCTCTCTCTCTCTCTCTCTGTCTCTCTCTCTCTCTGTCTCTCTCTCTGTCTCTCTCTCTCTCTCCACTCCCTTACCCCCAGGGCAAGAACAGATGCCGCACCTGCTTCCAGATCCCTTCCCTCCCTTTTGGGCCATGGGGCAGTCATGCTCCCACCCTTCCAAGGACCTCTTCTGTGTAGGTCAACCTGTCTCCTCAAAGCTGCTGTGCCTTATGACTCAACAACTTCCTCTTTGCAAATTTCCTCTTTGTCCTGGGGAAGTACCTAGTGCCTCTGGCCTTGGCATGGCTTATGTGGCCCCTGAGCTCTGGCCTGGGGTGGGGTCCTGTCCCCACCCCTCCCCAGCCCTCACTCCCTTCCTCTCCTGGAGCCACAGGGGAAGCTCCCGGTTCTGGGGGCCTGCCAGTCTCACTGATTCTCCTTGGAGGAGGGAAGGAGCCCCATGGGAGACGAAATGCAAACATATTACACAGGTAACAGCCAGTTCCCCCGCTCTCTGGGCTTCCTCTCCACATTCCTGGAGAGTGATCGGGCTGGAGCCCGGGAGGCTGTGAGCAGGACAGACAGAGGCCTGAGCTGAAGAACCACACTCAGGTCACACCAGAAGTCTTTCCATCAAGCCCGGCATTCTTCACTGGGCCGCAGACAGGGGCAAATCCACTACCCCCACCCCACCTAAGCCAAGACAAGGGCCCATGGGATGTCAGCTGGGTGGCAGCTCTGCAGCCTCTCCTGCCCTGGCCTCACTGCCACACTTCACTACTCACCGCCACCACTTCACACGCAGAGCCACAGAGCCGAGCCTGTGCGTCTTGCACGCAAACTGCACCCATGGCCGGGCCCATGTTGGCGCTGGGGCTTCTGAGAGTTACACCTGCCCGGAAACGCTTCTCACCCCTACCTTGGGGAGGAGGAACTGCCGCCTCTGGCAGCCTCAGTCCACAGGCTTGTGGAGGGGAGCTTGGCAGCGTGAGCCAGGAGCCAGCCAAGAGTCCATGTGCTGTCACCAGGCACAGTTAGGTGATGTTGCCCGGCACAGAGCACCGCACAGAGTTAGAGGAGGTTTGTGGGCTGACTGTCCAAGAAGACTGTCCCAGTCTATGGACCAAAAGTAGTTTCCAGAATGATCCTAGGTGGGATCACTCTGGGTAATGACTTCCATCTTCTTTCCTAGACTCCGCGGTCCCCAGGGGATGGGGGGGGGTCCTCTGAGAAATTACAGGTCAAGGAAGCTCGACATTATGGAGACTGAGCAGCAGCGGGGAGAAGTCAGAATGGAGGAGGAAGGGTTATTGGTTCAGTTTGAAAGCGCCTCCGTGGGTGTAGGCCCTCCAGGCACCGGGTGTGGGTGCTGGCTGGGAGACCTTGGGTTGAGAAGCTGCGTGGGGTTCAGGACAAACATGCTGGGTGACAAGGAGCCTTCAAGTGATGATGGGACAGCAGGTGATAGAAGCCGGGAATGATTCTGACCTTGGCTCTCTTTCTTCAGAAGCACTGAGGGGCCTCCACCTCCCCGGCTTCTGGTCCCTCTGAAGCTGGGGCCTCGGCAGCCTTCTCCTTGCTGTCCATCAGTGGCTCCTCCTCCCCCTTTGGGACCGAGGCTGACCTGGCTTCCAGCTCCACCAGCTCCACTGAGTCCCGGTGTGACTTACGTTTTTCAAAGAATGTGGTGAGCATGGGCTGCTGGCCAGACCCGTCCACCTCAGACACCCCAGGGCCCCTCTCACCCCCAGGCCCTCCTGCTGCTGCCGTCAGGGCCTCCTCATCACACACCCGGGCTGGCCCAGCCCAAGCATCTACAACCCCGTTGTGCTTTCCACCCCTGCCTAGTGTCAGGGCCCCTGTCCGCCTCTTCTGCCGTTGGCGCCACAGCAGGAGTAGGCCCAAGAGGACAATGACCACCAGCACAGCCACCAGCACAGCCACCAGCTGGGTGCGATTTAACTCCTGGCCTAGGGGTTGGGAATCCCCACTGGTTCTATTGGTGGATATTTTTACCGTGGAGATGGGGAGGCCACTGGCCCCCTTGGGGGTCTCCAGAGAGTTAGTCGCCATGATGGTGGAGAGTCCACTGGCTACAGTGGAGGTCTCCAGAGAGTCAGCCACCATTATGGTGGGAGGCCCACTGGCTATAGCAGAGGTCTCCAGAGAGCCAGTTGCCATGGTGGTGAGAGGTCCACTGGCTACAGCGGAGGTTTCCAGAGAGTCAGCTGCCATGGTGGTGAGAGGTCCACTGGCTACAGCGGAGGTCTCCAGAGAGTCAGCTGCCATGGTGGTAAGAGGCCCACTGGCTACAGTAGAGGTCTCCAGAGAGCCAGTTGCCATGGTGGTGAGAGGTCCACTGGCTACAGCGGAGGTCTCCAGAGAGTCAGCTGCCATGATGGTGAGAGGCCCACTGGCTACAGTAGAGGTTTCCAGAGAGCCAGTTGCCAAGGTGGTGAGAGGTCCACTGGCTACAGCGGAGGTCTCCAGAGAGTCAGTCGCCATGATGGTGAGAGGTCCACTGGCTACAGTAGAGGTCTCCAGAGTGTCAGTTGCCATGATTCGATCAGCCATAACATGTAATGCCAGAGAGTGTCTTAGTGGTTCAGCAGAGTTCCTGTTTGCACTAATTTCCAGGTTTGATGACTCCTTGCTGGAAACTTCCCAGGAGGCCATTGACTCAGATTCATGGAGGTCACTGCTGGCAGCAGTGGGAGTCCCAGAAAAGGACACTTCAGTGGCTGTATAAAAATCTGAGGAAGGTGGGGAGATCTGGTGCCTAGTGCTGTTGACCTCTTCAGGGACTCCTGTTATGGCAGGGTAGGGGGTCACTGAGTTGAGGTTTGGGGCCTCAGAGAAAGTTGAGACCCAAGAAGCAGAGGTCTCTCCAGGTACAGGCATCACAACTTCTTTGGAGATCTTCAAAGTGGTTGTGGTGTCTAGAAACTCTGTGCTCACTTTGTGAGTCCAGACGACCCCAAAGAGGAGGAAAAACAGGGCCACTTTCATGGCAGCAGCCATGAGCAGGAGTGAAGAAGACCTGAGGGTGGAAAAGTTGGAGTAATATGAATACATGAAGAGCTAAGGGGAGAACCTGGCTAGACCCTCCCTTTCTGCCCACTTCCCTGCTAACTGCCAGGCTTAACTTGTGGTTTAACGGCTTTTTCCACCCTTGCTTCTACTATTATCGGAAAGAACAAGGGAATGGATGCTGGCGGCTCTGCCATCAACTTGGACCCACTTGGGCCCCCTCAAGCCCCAGCGGCTTGCGCTCCAGCAATGGCCATTCCTCCTGGTTTTCCCTGACCCTATTCAGCCCTGATGGCTCCTGACCCTTTTTTTCCCATCATCTACCAGGGTCTTTTGAGCCCATTTCCAAGTCCACAAAGGCTCCTGCCCTCCCAGGTCATATCCCTTACCAGTAGCTCACTTGATGAAGACACAAGGTTGGGGCCAGGCTGCTCCAACTCCTCCTGAAGCTGAGGAGGACTGGGCAGATGGGCCCCAGGGGGAAAGGAAGTAGCCCTGGCTCCACCCACCCCACCCCAGCATCCTGCCCCACCCGCACTGCTCCCACAGCTGTTGTTTGATGACAGCTCCATCACTTGCTCTTTCTAGGGTCTGAGATGGTGCCAGGGGCTCTGGGGTCTCAGCTGAGGCACATGGAGTTGTGGAGGGGGAGGGGTTTAGAATGGGGACTTAGCTGGGAATCCAGATGGCATGAAACTGGGGTAGGGATACGGGTCAGAGCAGGGGTGATGCAGTGGAGTGCCTAAGAACAAGGGGGTGCAGAGGAGAATATGGGAGGCAAGAGTGGTTTTCTTTGCATTTGTGGTTCCCAAGCTGTTAGGCCCAAACCCAGGGCACCATTTCCTGCCTGAGAGTTCCCAGGAAGTACAATGCCCTGACTCTGGCTGGGGGCACCAAAGGCTTTTGCAGGCTGTGTGCAATTTCTAGTGGGCTCTTGGTAACTTCTCAAGAAGCTGGGGGAGGGGGTCACTACAATGGCCTCTAGCTGTGGGAGCTTAATTAGACCAAGGTGGTTTCTAAGGATTCATGGGTTACGATTTTACTTTTGTGGAAGATTGATAAAGATATAGGATTCTATATGAAAAACAGTCTGGACACGTATCTATTTGAGGCATTAGGTTTCTTTGGACAGGTGTCAGTAGGTTTCTTTATTTTCTTCTTTAGATGGTTACTCTTTGTTTTTATGAGTTTTTTATTTATTTGAGAGAAAGAGAGAGACAGAGATTGCGAGAGAGATAACAAGAGAGAGCATGAGTGGGGAGAGGCAGAAACCCTACGCAAGGCTCCATCCCAGGACCCTGAGATCATGACCTGAGCCAAAGGCAGATGCCCAAACGACTGAGCCACCCGGGTGCCCTTGGAAGGTTGCTGTTTTCTGAATTTCCTCTAATTTTTTTCCTCCTCCTTTTGTGTGTATGTGTGTGTGTGTGCCTATATATTTTTTCATTTCTTTTCTTTTTTCTTTTTTAAAAGATTATACTTATTTATGTAAGAGAGAGTGAGCAGACAGGGGAGAGGCAGAGGGCAAGGGAGACAGTCCCAAGTGGGCTCCACACACGAGGCTCCATCTCATGACCCTGGGATCATGACCTTAGCCAAAATCAAGAGTCAGACACTCAACTGACTGAGCCACCTGGGCACCCCTCTTTTTGTTTCATTTATTGATTGATTGATTTACCCTCTTCTGATTTGTAAGCTTCAACTTTCTGTGTATGTATGGTTTTGTTTTTTGCCTTTTTAGAAAAAATCAAAACTGATTTTTATATTGTAAAAGTATACATATGTCATAAATGATTGAACAGGCTACT
This sequence comes from Vulpes lagopus, assembly GCF_018345385.1. NCBI lineage: Eukaryota > Metazoa > Chordata > Mammalia > Carnivora > Canidae > Vulpes > Vulpes lagopus. Next base: position 106,705,944 of record NC_054826.1, on the reverse strand, counting down.
CTCAGGGCCTGGGGTTATACCCCACTCTCAAGCTAATGAGTTAGTCTGACACAGATACATGAGACGCCTGGATCAGAGGCAGAGGAATCCATTACTCACCTCAGAGCAAGCAGCAGGAGCATAATGTTTGCGCCAGTTCCTCTCTCCCTCAAGTCCCAAAGGGGTGACACAGAGGGGCTTGCCCTGCAGCTGAGGAACACTGGGCTTGGGGCATTTCCCTTTATTTGAACAGGTGGAAAGTAAGTCTTCTCTTCAGGGAGCCATCCCTTATACCTCAGAATTATTCACTGCAAACAAAGCCCTGAGAAATTGCTGGAAGGTAGAGCGCCCAGGACCTGGCAGTCTTGTCATGCTAGCAAGAGTGTGTCGGGACGCTCGGAGCCATTATGGATTGTGGTGGATCGCCTCTCTCGACAGTCAGGAGAGTGTAAGAGGAAAAGCTCCAAATTCTGCCACCAGATAAGCATTCATAAAAAGTTGCAGTTTGTGTCTGTGTTTATGAAAGTATACATGCGGGATCCCTGGGTGGCGCAGCAGTTTAGCGCCTGCCTTTGGCCCAGGGTGCAATCCTGGAGACCCGGGATCAAGTCCCACGTTGGGCTCCCTGCATGGAGCCTGCTTCTCCCTCTGCCTATGTCTCTGCCTCTCTCTCTCTCTCTCTGTCTCTCTCTGTGACTATCATAAATAAATAAAATTTTTAAAAAAAGAAAGCATATATGCATGTAATTCATTATGTTAAATCTTATTGTACACAATGTTTTGTACTTAACAAATGAAAGAAGGAAAGAAGAAAGAAAGAGATAAATGTATGCTATATGTTGGCAAATCGAACTCCAATAAAAAAATAAATACAAAAAAAAAAAGAAGAAAGAAAGAGATAAAGGAAGAAAAGAATGTCATTGTCAGAATGTCTTCCTTTGTCAGACATTTAGGTTATTTCAACATGTTGCTACAGCAACAGAAAAGTACAAATAATTGGCTGAAAAGTAATTGGAGGTTGATTTTTTTTTCTAATTTTAAAGAGTCAACAAAAATATTTGTAAGATTACACAAAGAGGGACTCCTGGGTGGCTCAGGAGGTTGAGCATCTGCCTTTGGCTCAGGGCATGATCCCAGGGTCCCGAGATCAAGTCCCGCATCAGGTTCCCTGCGAGGAGCCTGCTTCTTTGCCTGTGTCTCTGTCTCTACTGAATAAATAAATAAAATCTTAAAAAAGAAAAGACTACACAAAGATTCCCAATATTCCACTCTTTTAAAATTACTAAGGTAGGGGGAGCCTGGCTGGCTTAGTCAGAGGGGCGTGGGACTCTTGATCTCGGGGTCAGGGGTTTGAGCCTCGTGTTGGGTGTAGATTAATTTACTTAAATAAATTAATTAATTAAAACAAGACAAATCAAGAGAGGGTGGGTGAAGGGATTTAAAAAAAGACAAGACAAATCCAAATAACTCAGAGGAAAAAAACTTTTTAAAAATAATTCAAAAAGAGGGACTCCTGGGTGGCTCAGCCGTTGAGCATCTGCCTTTGGTTCAGGTCATGATCCTGGAATTCCAGGACAGAGTCCCACATCGGGCTTCCCTCATGGAGCCTGCTTCTCATTCTGCCTGTGTCTCTGCCTCTCTATGTGTCTCTCATGAATAAATAAATAAATAAATAAATAATTTTTTTAAATAATAAAAATTTAAAAAAAAAAAACTGAAGCAAAATGCATTCTTGAGAAAATGTCATTCTAACCAAATTGCTGCTGACAAAGTTGTGTGCTCCTTGGGCTCTCCTTGGGGCCCCAAATCTGGGGAGAGCAAGGAGAAGGAGGCTGGTCCAGGCTCTGGCCTGAACGCTCAAGAAACGGGGACCTGTCAGCACAGAATGTAGACCGTGGGCTGGGGGGAGAGATGATGAGAATGTGAACTATAGGGGTGATCATTGCCCTCAAGCCATCACAGAAAAGCAGTCTTTAGAAAACTCTGGTAGCAGTGGTCTGCCATCTATAGAACCAAAGATGGTGCATGGTTCCAGCTGCTCCTCACCGCAAGCCCATTTTACAGGTGAGGAGGCCAAGGACAGAGAGGTTAAATAACCTGCCCCAGAACAGGCCAGGCTCAGTGCCAAGCGCTTCCCATTTACAGAGCACTCACTCTTCACAGCTACTCTGTAAGATGCATGTCGTTGCACTCATCTTACAGGTGAAGAAACTGAGAAATGAGACAGTTCAGAGACTTGTCAGGGCTCAGACAACCAGCGAGTGCTCTCACCCACCTTGAGTCCTCAGAATGGCCAACAAGGCTGTAGCCCATCTGACCCTCCCTCCCTCTCCTTCCCTCTGTTCCTGCGACCTGCCCCTTCATTGTGGTTTCTGAAGAACCCGAGCCTCGGAGGCCTCGGTTGCTGCCACTGCCCACTTGGAAGGCTCTTCACCCAGACAGCAAGATGGCTCCGTTTCTCCCAAGTTTTGGCTCACATGTTACCTTCTCAGTATGGCTCCACCCTGTTTAAGACTGTGCCCTCCCCCGGGGCCCGCGCGCCGCGTTCCGCCCGCCACCGCAGCGCTTCACACCTCCTCATTTGCTGTGTCCGCTCTACCTCGTTTCTGTCTTTCTGGCCCCACCGGAACGAAAGCTCCGGGACAGTACAAGTGTGTGTTTGCTGCTGTCCCAGCGGCACCTAAAAGGGCTTCGTACACAGTAGGCGGTGGGTCCTGTGCAGTTCTCTGGCCAAGAGAAAGAGAGGGTCTGTAGCAGGTTAGAGCAGGGCGAGGGGCGGGGCCAGGGTAGGGAAGGAGTGGGGGCTGCGGGCGCCCGGAGCGCGGGGACTGCGAGGCCCGCCCGGCCCCCACCCCGACCTCCCGAGGCTTGCGCGCTGCGGAGCGATGCCAGCGACTGGTGTTCTATGAAGATACCGCTTCCCTCCTCCCAGGCCCTCGCTCCTCGCCAGGGTTTGGACTTGCAGCTCCGACCTTCTGCAGGTCTTTGAGGGGCCGTTTCCTGCCAGACACCGCAGCAGATAGGAGTTGGCGCCAGAGAGGCTGCCCCTCCCTGGCCCGAAACCGGGTCTCCAGGGAAGCCCCAGGAGGGGGCACAGGGGCACCTGAGCGGCTGTCGCCTCCTCTCGGTGTTTCCTAGGCTCAGTCATTTCATCCCTCTGCCTCAGTTTCTTCATCTGTAAAATAAGGATAATAATACTATTTCTCAAAGTTCTTGGGAGGATTAAAGTAGCTGGGGGGGGGGGGGAGGCTCCTGGTAAGAACCTCATATACGATAAATGATGTAATAAGAAATGAATTGAGGACCGTCTGGGTGGCTCAGCAGTTGAGCGTATGCCTTTGGCCCAGGGCATGATCCTGGAGTCCCAGATGGAGTCCCACATCAGGCTCCCAGCATGGGGCCTGCTTCTCTCTCTGCCTATGTCTCTGCCTCTCTGTGCGTCTCTCAAAAATAAAGAAATAAAATATTTTTATAATAAAAAAAAAAAGAATTGATAAGTCCAGTTCTGATCTTCCAGGTCAGAATCCAGGACTACAGGATTTGGGTTTGCTTTGGGGCCTGGGGCCCTTTCTTCCCATCCATTACCCAGTCCAGGAACAGGGCAGGCACAAGCATTTGTCCTCCGAGGAATTTCCATCTGGCCAGAGAGATGTTTATGTACTAATTTATTCACTGAACATAATTGTTGTTTAAATTCTCATCAAAGCAATGATTTTATAAGTACAGAGGATTTATCTCGAACAGCAACTCTCCCCTTTCCTTCTCAAGTCATGGTCCTGAAAAAAAAATTTTTAGTGCTTTTAACTTACTCTAGTCTTGGTTCTTCTCATGGGTCCATATCCCTAAACAGCCTGAGAATTCAACTAGTAGCAGAATCTGCCAGGCAGCCCTGTCCTGAGGATTAAATGAGCCAGGACATGGAGGGTACAGGGAACAGTACCAGAGCCTCTAAATGCCACATACATGTGAGCTGTAATAAATCCTCCATCATCACTGTGGCTTCCCTTCCTGTAGCTCTCTTCTGCCCTATTTCTGTTATGGGTATGTATGCGTTTATAAGGCTCTAAGTAGATCATATTTGCGTTCTCTTCTTTGCATTGTCTAGAGCTGTACCATCCAATATGGTAATCACTAGCCACATGGGGCTATTTTAATTGATATCAATTAAAATTAAATAAGATTTAAAATTCAGTTCCTCCTTTGTAACTAACGAGCTCCATTTCAAGTACTCAAAAACCACATGTGGCTAGTGGTTACCTTATTGGATAGCACTCCAGTAGAATATTTGCAGCATCTCACCGGATGGTCCAGAATTTGAGTCTAACAATGAAAAAGCATTAATTGCCTTTCCTTTTAAAGGTTATATAATTTTGTTCAGTGCACAGCCAATACTTTACTATGATTATCTACCCTGAATTATATATCTTTTAATTTTTCCTAGAGCTTCTAATTGCTTTTCATAATTCCTTGCTTCCAGAGAACCACCTGCCCCCGCCTCCCCTATTGTTACACAGCTTCATCCTAGAACCAGTGGTTATTTCTCTCCCCGGTGGGATCCTCCATTTCCTGCACCCTATCCTCCTCTCTCAAGCATATCCCCTCATTCTTATTTTTAATTAATTAACCAATTAATTAATTTAAAGTAGTCTCCACGCCCAACGACCCCAGATCAAAAGTTGCATGCTCTACCCATTCAGCGAGGCAAGCATCCCCTCATTTTTGCTGGAGCACAGCCTCAAGTCACTTCCTAATAAAGAGACCTTCCTAAGAAGAAAGGTAAACTTTCTTTTTTTTTTAAAGATTTTATTTATTTATTCATGAGAGACATAAAGAGAGAAGCAGAGACACAGGCAGAGGGAGAAACAGGCTCCATGCAAGGAGCCCAGTGCGGGACTCAATCTTGGGTCTCCAGGATCACACCCTGGGCCAAAGACGGTGCTACACCACTGGGCCACCAGGGCTACCTAAGTCTGATTAATCTAAAGGAACTACCCTCACCCTTGCCCATGATTAGAAAGGGAAAAGTGACCCAATTCTAGCCAGTGAGATGAAGGAAGGGAGGCTTCTTGGAGAATTCTTTACTTTTATTTTTATTTTTTTAAAGATTTTATTTATTCATTCATGAGAGACACATGGAGAGAGGCAGAGACATAAGCAGAGGGAGAAGCAGGCTCCCCATGGGGAGCCTGATGAGGGACTTGATTCCAGGACTCTGGGATCAAGATCTGAGCTATGGGCTGCCCGGTTGGCTCAGCGGTTTAGCGCTGTCTTCAGCCCAGGGTGTGATATTGGAGACCCGGGATCGAGTCCCACGTCGGGCACCCTGCATGGAGCCTGCTTCTCCCTTTGCCTGTGTCTCTGCCTCTCTCTCTCTCTAAATTTTTTTTTAATTTTTATTTATTTATGATAGTCACAGAGAGAGAGAGAGAGAGGCAGAGACACAGGCAGAGGGAGAAGCAGGCTCCATGCACCGGGAGCCCGACGTGGGATTCGATCCCGGGTCTCCAGGATCGCGCCCTGGGCCAAAGGCAGGCGCCAAACCGCTGCGCCACCCAGGGATCCCTCTCTCTCTCTCTATGTCTCTAATGAATAAATTAAAAAATATTTAAAAAAAAAAAAAGACCTGAGCCAAAGGCAGATGCTCAACAACCAGGCCACCCAGGCATCCTGAGAGTTCTTTACTTTTTTTTTTAAAAGACTTTATTTATTTATTCATGAGAGACACGGAGAGAGACTTGCTCCCTGCAAGGAGCCCAATGTGGGACTGGATCCTGGGATCCCAGATCACACCCTGGGCCAAGGGGAGGCACTAAACTGCTGAGCCACCCAGGCGTCCCAAGTTCTTTACTTTTAAAAGAAAACCAAGGGCATTGATTTCTCTCTAATATTGGAAGTATCCTCTCTTTTTCTATTTTTTGGAAGAGTTTGAGAATAATTGGTATTAATTCTTTAAATATTTGGTAGAATTCATGAGTGAAGGCATTTGGTCCAGGACTTTTGTTTGTTGGGAGGTTTTTTATTACTAATTCAATCTCCTTCTGATGATCAGTCTGTTCAGATATTTTCATTTCTTCACAATTCTATGTTGTATGTTTCTAAGAATTTATCCATTTCTTCTAGGTTGTCCAATTTGTTGGCATGTAATTAATTGTTCATAGGAGTCTCTAAGATTCTTTGTATTTCTAGTATCAGTTGGAATACTGCCAAACTCATTTTACAAAGTCAACATTACTGTAATATGAAAATCAAACAAGGACACTACAAGAAAATAAAATTATAGGCCAATATTCCTGATGAACACAGACACAAAAATCCACAACAAAATATTAGCAAACTGAATTCAACAATATGTTAAAAGGCTTGTATGCCATCATCAAGTGGGTTATTCCAGAGATGCAAGGATGATTCAACATCCACAAATCAATAGATTTGATACCACATTAACAAAATAAAAGGTAAAAAAAAATATGATCATCTCAATAAATGCATAAAAAGAATTTGACAAATTTCAACATCCATTTATTATTTAAAAAAACTCTCAACAAAGTGAATGCAGAACATAACATCTCAATATAATAAAGGCTATATATGACAAGCCCACAGCTAACATCATACTCAATGGTAAAGAGCTAAAAGCTTTTCCTCTAAGATTAGGAACAAGGCAAGAATGCCCATTCTCACCACTTTTATTTAACATACTATTAGAAATTCTAGACAGAGAAATTAGGCAAGAAAAAATAAATAAAAGGCATCCAAATAGGAAAGGAAGAGATAAAACTGTATTTGTCTGCAGCTGACATGATATTATATGTATAAAATATTAAAGACCACTAAAAAACTGTTATAATAAATAAGTGAGGGGTGCTTGGGTGGCTCAGATGGTTGGGCATCTGCCTTCAATTCAGATCATGATCTCAGGGTCCTGGGATTGAGCCTCATGTTGGGCTCCCTGCTCAGCAGGGAGTCTGCTTCTCCCTCTCACTCTCCCTCTGTGCTTTCTCCCTCCCTCCCTCTCTCTCTCTCTCTCTCTCTCTCAAATAAGTAACATCTTTAAAAGAAAGTAAATAGACCCTGATCTTATACCATACCCAAAAAATCAACTCAAAACGGGTGAAAGATTTGAATGTAAGACCTGAAGTCATAAAAGTCTTAGAAGAAAACAGAGAGTAAACTCCTTGACACGGATCTTGGTGAAGATTTTTTGGACTTGACAACAAAAGCAAAAATAAACAAGTTGGGACTACATCAAAAAGTACAACCTAAAAAGCTTCTACACAGCAAAGGAACCACTAGCAAAGTGAAAAGGCAACCAACCAGCAGGAGAAAATTTTTGCAAGTCATATGCCTAATATGGGATTAATTCCCAAAATATATAAAGAACTTGTACAATTCAATAGCAAAAGCAAAACAAAAACAATTCAACTAAAATTGGACAGAGGAGGGGCACCTAACTTGGTTCAGTCAGTAGAGCGTGCAACTGTTGATCTCGGGGTCATGAGTTTGAGCCTCACATTGGGTGTGGAGCCTCCTTAAAGAAACTGGGCAGGGACACCTGGGTGGCTCAGTGATTGAGTGTCTGCTTTTGGCTCAGGGCATGATCCTGGGGTCCTGGGATTGAATCTCACATCAGGCTCCCTACAGAGAACTTGCTTCTCCCTCTGCGTATGTCTCTGCCTCTCTCTGTGTGTCTCTCATGAATAAATAAATAAAATATTTTTAAAAAGATGAACAGAGGATCTGAATAATCGTTTTTTCTGAAGAAGACATACAGATGGCAAACAGATTCATGAAAAAGTGCTCAACATCACTTATCATCAGGAAAATGAAAACTGAAATCACAGTAAGATATATGAAACATCACCCACATCAACAGATGGCTACTGTCACTCCAATAATAAATAGCAAGTGTTTATGAGGATATGGAGATAGACTATTCTGTGTGCCATTGGTGGAAATGTAAATTGGTGAAGCCACTAAACAGTATGAAGATTTCTCGAAAGCTTAAAAATAGAAATATCATGTGATTCGGCAACTCTACTTCTGGTATTTATCTGTAGGAAATGAAGACAGTATTTTTTTTTAAGATTTTACTAATTTATTCATGAGAAACAAAGGCAGACACTCAACCACTGAGCCACCCAGGTGCCCCTCTAGCCAACTTTTAAATAAATGATACAGCAGTATGAATAATAGTCATCAAGCTGTACATGACATTCCAGGACTTGTTTATTTTATACCTGGAATGCTGTAACTTCTGACCTCCTCCACCCATTTTGCCCAACTCTTTCCCCCTCACCACTGGCAAACACCAATCTATTCTCTATAACAATGAGTTCATTTTTTTGTTTTGTTTTAGAGTCCACATATAAGTGAGACCATAAAGTATTTGTCTTTCTATGCCTAACTTATTTCACTTAAGATAGTGCCTTCAAGATTCAACCACGTTGTTGCAAATGGTACGGTTTCCTTCTTTATATGACTGTATAATATTCCAGTGCATGTGCGTGTGTGTGTGTGTGCGCCATATATATACTGTATTTTCTTTTTCCATTCACTCATTGGTGGACACTTAGCCTGCTTCCATGTCTTGCCTATTGTAAATAAATCTGCAATAAACATGGCAGTGCAGATATCTTTCCAAATTAGTGTCTTGGGTGCCTTTGGGGCTCAGTGGTTGAGTGTCTGCCATTGGCTCAGGTCATGATTCTGGGGCCCTAGAATCAAGTCCTGCTTCGGGTACCTTGCAGGGAGTCTGGTTCTCCCTCTGCCTATGTCTCTGCCTCTCTCTGTGTCTCTCAAGAATAAATAAATTAAAATCTTTAAAAAAAGTTGAGTAGATGCTAGAGGTTCTCATGATAGAAAAAAGTTTGTAACTCTGTGTTACAGTAGATGTTAAGTAGACTTATTGTGGTGATCAGTTCACAATATTTATATACATTATGCTGTACACTTGAAACTCATAATATTTTATGATTTTTGTCTCAATAATAATAAAAAAGAACATAGATGATGAGGTAAAATAAAAAGGAGAGGGGCAGCCTGGGTGGCTCAGCAGTTTAGCGCCACCTTTGTCCTAGGGTGTGATCCTGGAGACCAGGGATCGAGTCCCATGTCGGGTTCCCTGTATGGAGCCTGCTTCTCCCTCTGCCTGTGTCTGTGCCTGTCTCTCTGTGTGTCTCTAAATAAATACAATCTTTAAAAAAATGAGAGAAAAAACTCGGAGCCTAATGAAGGACTAAAAGAGGGACCAACTTCACATTTGACTTGGAGCTTCCTGGGGCTAACCCCAGAAGGGACAATTTACATGACGAGATCCCTTAGTCAAAAAGGAGGAAACACAGTAAGAAGTTTCTCTATGTTTTCCTGACATTCACTTCTAAAATTAGTTTTCATGTGAGAACATACCTCATGCCAGTTGATGTCATGGATGTAATGGCCCATGGACAACGCATCAGTCATGAGGGAGAATCTTGGATTCAAACAAACCAGCTTGAAAGGTGACTCTGCCAGTCATTGGATTCAAACAAACTAGCTTCAAAGGTGACTCTGCCAGTCATTATTTCAGTTTTCCCGCCCGCAGCCCCCCATTTTTTTAAGAGAAAGAGGGAGACTATAGGGTAGGGAGGGGCAGAGGCAGAGGGAGAGAGAGAATCTTAAGCAGGCTCCATGCCCAGTGAAGAGCCCATGCAGAGCTGGATCCCAGAACCCTGAGATCATGACCTGAGCCGAAATCCAGGGCCAAGGATGCCTGGGTGGCTCAGTGGTTGAGCATCTGCCTTGGGCTCAGGGCGTGATCCCAGAGCCCCGGGATTAAGTCCCACATTGGGCTCCCTGCAGGGAGCCTACTTCTCCCTCTGCCTGTGTCTCTGCCTCTCTGTGTCTCTCATGAATAAATAACTAAAATCTTTAAAAAATTAAAAAAAAAAAAAAAAAGAAATCAAGGACCAGTCATTTAACCAACGGAGCCATCCAGGTGCCATTCCCACCCTTTAAAATGGAATTAAAGGATCTACATACATCACAATGTTATTTAATTTGTTCGTTTATTTTTTTTTAATTATTATTTATTTATGATAGTCACAGAGAGAGAGAGAGGGGGGCAGAGACACAGGCAGAGGGAGAAGCAGGCTCCGTGCACCGGGAGCCCGATGTGGGATTCGATCCCGGGTCTCCAGGTTCGTGCCCTGGGCCAAAGGCAGGCGCCGAACTGCTGCGCCACCCAGGGATCCCCAATTTGTTCGTTTATTCCAGAAATATTTGTTGAACATTAACCATGTATCATGCATAGGATATAGTAATGAACTAAATAAAGTGTCACTCATCTGTCTTTCTGGAGGTGACTTCTCCTGAGGTGAGACAGACCAGAAAAACACATCATGTTAGGTGTTGTGGAGGATCATAAAGAAAGGGGTAAGAGGAATTGCTTGTTTCCATAAAAAGGCCTCTCTGAAAAGGTGACATCTGAGCAGAGACCTGTCTTAAGCGAGGGACCCAGCCATGCGATCCCTGGGGAAGGGAATTCTAGGGGAGGACAAAGCCAAGTCAAAGGTCCCTTTTATTATTTACTTATTTATTTTTAAGATTTGATTTATTTATTCATGAGAGACACACAGAGAGAGGCAGAGACATAGGCAGAGGAAAATGCAGGCTCACCACAGGGAGCCCAGTGTGGGACTCGATCCCAGGACCCCAGGATCACAACCTGAGCTGAAGGCAGATGCTCAAATACTGAGGCACCAGGTGCCCCTTATTTATTTATTTATCTATCTATCTATTTATTTATCTATCTATCTATCATCTATCTATCTATTTATTTATTTATTTTAAGGTTTATTTGTTTATCTTGATGGGGGTGTGGGTGCAGAAGGAGAAAGAGAATCCCAAAGAGACTCCCTGCTAAGCATGGAGCCCAACACGGGGCTTGATCCCAGGACCTGAGGTCATGACCTGAGCCTGAGCCAAAGTCAAAGTCAGACACTTAACTGAGCCACCTAGGCACTCTGTAGCCCTTTTTAAAAGTGGGATCTAGGATTGAGTCCTACATTGGGCTCCCTGAATGGAGCTTGTGTCTCCCTCTTCCTGTGTCTCTGCCTCTGTGTGTGTGTTTCTCTCTGTGTCTCTCATGAATAAATAAATAAATCTTAAAAAAAAAAAGTTACACCTGGGTGGCTCAGTGGTTGAGCATCTGCCTTTGGCTCAGGGCATGATCCTGGAGTCCTGGGAACAAGTCCTGCATCGGGCTCCCTGAATGGAGCCTGCTTCTCCCTCTGCCTGTGTCTCTGCCTCTCTCTGTGTGTGTCTCTCATGAATAAATAAATAAAATTTTTAAAAAAAACTTTAAAAAATAAAACTGGGTCATACTTGGTGTCCTCTGAGAACCCTAAGACGCCAGTGTGGCTTGAGGAAAGCATACCACAAGCTGAGGGGAGGTCAGAGAGGAAACAGGGCCATATCCTGTGAGGTGAGCTTAAGGACTTTTGATCTGAGTCAAAGGACAGCTGCTGATGGGCTGTCTTTGAAAAGGCTCCTTCTGGGGACGCCTGGGTGACTCAGTGGTTGAGCTTCTTCTGCCTTCAGCTCAGGTCGTGATCCTAGGGTCCTGGGATCGAGTCCCTCATCGGGGTCCCCACAGGGAGCCTGCTTCTCCCTCTGCCTGTGTCTCTGCCTCTCTCTGTGTCTTTAATGACTAAATAAATAAAACCTTAAAAAAAGAAAAGGCTCCTTGTGGCTGCGATGGGTGTGGCCGGGGGGGGGGGGTTCCTGAGGGGGCGAGGGTGGAAACAGGGAGCCCGGTTGAGGAGGCCCCTGCCCCTGATCAAGAGAGAGACCACCGGGGCTGAACCAGGATGATGGAAGATGTGGAGAGAAGTGCTCAGGTGCCGAACATGTTCTGAAGTAGAAACAACAGGGCTTTTTAATATATTGGGTATGAGGGTAGACAAGAGAAAAGATCAAGGACAACACCATGGGTTTGGGCCTGACGAGCTGTAAGAATGGAATTGCATTTTCAGATACGTGAAAGCTGGGGTGGAGTGGGTTTGGGGAAGAAGATAAAGAGTTTATCTGAGGACATGTTAAGTTTGGGAAGCCATTTGACACCCAAGGGGTGGGAGTATCAAGTGAGCAGGTCTGAAGCTCATAGAAGAAGTCTACAGTGAGGATGTCAATTGGGGGACATCAGCCTTTAGATGGTGTTTAAAGCCATAAGTCTAGACAAATTCACCTCAAGAGTGTTAAGAGGCTCAGCGCTAACAAGTGAGATGGGTACTCCCAATTACAGAGAGGACCATAGGAGCTCAGAGAGGTTAAGTGACTTACCTAAGGATGCACAGCTGGTAAGGGGTAGAAGCTTTGGGGCTTGTTGCCTTGGTCTGGTTGTCATCTACCTTCCACCCCCCAGATCTATCATCTGTTCTGCAGCATACCTTGGAGGTTCCTTTGCACTCTGGCTTCCATGAGGGTTTGGCTAAAGGTAGGACAGGCTGGAGATCAGAGAGAGAGGAAAGTGAAGACAGGGCATTTCTTCCCTGCTGTCTTCTAATCTGGGTCACAATTTGGGCAGTGGCTTCATCTCTGTACCCATGACTAGCATCTGGCAGGTGGCTCCCTGTGATATTGGGACTTATTTTTTTATTATTTATTTTTTTAATATCAGGACCTATAATAAGAACTATACATTTGGTCTTTGTCCCTGCTTCTTTTATTTTTAAGGTTTTATTTATTTATTCACGAGAGACACACACACAAAGAGGCAGAGACACAGGCAGAGGGAGAAGCAGGCTCCACGCAGGGAGCCGAATGCGGGACTTGATCCTGGGACTCCGGGATCACACCCTGAGCCAAAACCCCTTCCTCTATATCTCCAGCTGTCACCTGGACATGACATGACATCATTCCCTCCCCTCCCCGACATTCCATGACGTCATTCCCTCCCCTTTCCCGACAGTCCTGGGGTTAGTAGCAGCTCTCCACTACTGCTAGCCCCTGGGTGCTCCCACATTCCTTATAGGTTCTTTCAACCATCCCCACCTCTACCTGGAGTGCTTATAGTAAAGCCTCCAGAATTGTGCTATCCAGTATGACCACTACTAGCCACCTATGGGTATTTAAATTTAAATGAGTTAAAATTCAGTCCAATTTATTTATTTTTTTAAAGTTTTTATATTTTTTTTATTCATAGACACAGAGAGAGAGGGGCAGACACACAGACAGAGGGAGAAGCAGGCTCCACGCAGGGAGCCCGATGTGGGACTCGATTCCGGGTCTCCAGGATCACACCCTGGGCTGCACGCGGCGCCAAACCGCTGCGCCACCGGGGCTGCCCTCAGTCCAATTTAAAATGCACTTCCTCTGTGGCACTATCCATATTTCACGGGTTCAACAGCCAATGTGACTGGTGGCCACCATTTTGCTCGGTGCTGATAGAGACACCTCAATCATTACAAAAGGTTCCATTGGATGGCACTACTTTGATACCATCTGAATTGGATCCTGTCTCCTGCCATGTCCATCAGAATAAGGCAATTTTACTGGGTTTACATATTTGAGAATCCAGTTTAAACTGTCATTGACACTCAACCATTCTAACATATCCAAGACATAATGTTTAGCCCTCAGACAGTGTGACTGGGAACCTGTAATGGTGCAGCCACTTTGGAAAAGTTTGGCAGTTTCTCAAAATGCTAAACCATACACTTAACCATATAGTCATAACCATATAACACCAAAATTCCACTCCTAGCTCTATGCCCAAGAGAACTAAAAACATAAAACTTATACACATACAAAGACTTGTTCATAAAGCTGCATTTTTAAATAAATGTCCCAAAGTGATGGGGCACATAGGTGGCTCAGTCGGTTAAGTGACCAACTCTTGGTTTTGGCTCAGGTCGTGATCTCAGGGTCATGAGATCGAGCCTGGCATTTGGCTCTCGGCTTAGTGTGGCATCTGCTGGAGATTCTCCCCCTCTCTTTGCCCCCTCCTTATTTTCTCTCTCTCTCTAAAATAAATAAATAAATCTTAAAAAAATAAATAATTGCTCCAAAGTGGTAACAACCTTCATATCCATCAATTGATGAATGGATAAACAAAATGTAGTATCTCCATACAATGGGATATTATTCAGCTTTAAAAGAAATGAAGCACGGATCCATGCTCCAGCATGATGAACCATGAAAATATTACGGCAAGAGAAAGAAGCCAGGAACAAAGGACCATATACTGTATAATTTATTCATTTGAAATGTCCCCACAAGGCAAATCCATAAAAACTGGAGTAGATTGATGGTTGCCAGGGATTGGAGAGGTAGGAGAGACATGGGGTACAGGGTTTCTTTTTGCAGTGAAGAAAATGCTCTAAAATTTGTTGTGGTGATGGCTGCAAGAGCTCTATGAATGTATCAAATAATCATTGAGCATAGACTTTAAATATGTGAATTATATGGTATATGAATTTATCTCCATAAAGTTGTCGTAAGAAAAAGACACAATGTATAAAAGCTATTAAATTTTTAACTGTTTTTTTTAAAGATTTTATTTATTTATTTATTTATTTATTTATTTATTTATTTATTTATTTATGACAGACAGAGAGAGAGGCAGAGACACAGGCAGAGGGAGAAGCAGGCTCCATGCAGGGAGCCTGATGTGGGACTCGATCCTGGGTCTCCAGGATAACGCCCTGGGCTGAAGAGAGGCACTCAACCGCTGAGCCACCCAGGCATCCCAAAGCTATTAAATTTTTAAAAACCAGTATGTTATAACAAATACGGAGATAAACATCATTAGAAACAGCTTAAGAGGGCAGCCCCAGTGGTGCAGCGGTTTAGCGCCGCCTGCAGCCCGGGGTGTGATCCTGGAGACCCAGGGTAGAGTACCACATCGGGTTCCCTGCATGGAGCCTGCTTCTCCCTCTGCCTGTGTCTCTGCCTGTCTCTCTCTGTCTCTGTGTCTCTCAGGAGTAAATAAGTAAAATCTTTAAAAAAAAGAATTCTTAGAACTATGTGCAGTATTATTTTGATAGAAAAATAAAGCATAATTTAAAAATAAAAAAGACTTATTTTTTAAAAGCTCTTATTTATTTATTGCATATATATGTAATGAAATATTATTCAGCCATAAAAAAGAATGAAATCTTGCCATTTGCAACCATATGGATGCATCTAGAGTGTATCATGATAAGTGAAATAAGTCAGTCAGAGAAAGACAAATACTATATGATCTCATTCCAATGAGGAATTTAAGAAAAACACATTAACACGGGGAAAAAAAAAAAGAGACAAACAGAAAACCAGACTTTTAACTATAGAGAACAAACTGAAGATTACCAGAGAGGTGTGGGGGGAAGAGTGGAAATGAATGAAATAGGTGATGGGGATTAGGAGTACACTGGCCCAAGACATCTCTCCAATAACTTCCATGCCAGTCACTCTGGCCACTCCTTCAGGAAACTCCTCGGGGCACCTGATTGGCTCGTTCAGTGAAGCATGTGACTCTTGATCTCGGTGTTGTGATTTCAAGCCCCATGTTGGGTGTAGAGATTACTTAAAAATAAAATCCTAGGGCAGCCCCGGTGGCTCAGCGGTTTAGCGTCGCCTTTGGCCCAGGGTGTGATCCTAGAGACCCAGGATCGAGTCCCGTGTCGGGCTCCCTGCGTGGAGCCTGCTTCTCCCTCTGCCTGTGTCTCTGCCTCTCTCTCTCTCTCTCTCTGTGACTATCATAAATAAATAAAAATTAAAAAAACAAAACAAAACACCAGGCTCTTTCCACCACCAGCTCTCCCTTGACTGCCTCTCCGCCACAATGCTCAAGTGCTCATGAACACAGAGAATAGTGCCCTCTGCTGACCTCCATGAAAAACTTCGGTACATCTGTGGAAAACCAGAGACTACCGTCTCTACTACCACTGAAATTGTGGCATAAGATCGGGTTGGGTTGGGACACAGCATAATGTAATCAAAAAGCCTGACTGGGGGGCACCTGGGAGGCTCAGTGGTTGAGTCCCGCATCCGGCTTCCCACCGGGAGCCTGCTTCTCCCTCTGCCTGTGTCTCTCATGAATAAATACATAAAATCTTAAAAAAAAAAAAAAGCCTGACTGGAGCTCCTGACCAGAATGAAGTAACAGGGGCCAGATATACCTGATGTGAAGAACAAAGGCAAAGGAAAGAAATGAAATTTCCTTACATCACACAGCCCATTGACAAGTCTGTGAGACAGGCAGACTGACCTTCCCCTAGGAATTCAACCTCCTTGATAGTAAATACCTTGCTAAAGGAAAATGGCAACCTTAGCTTAACATTAGCCTGACCTCCAGGATCTTGTACATCTCTTTTAGCATACAAAAATTCTTCTGGGAGGCAGCCCAGGTGGCTCAGCAGTTTAGCACCGCCTTTGGCCCAGGGCGTGATCCTGGAGACCCGGGATCCAGTCCCATGTCAGGCTCCCTGCATGGGGCCTGCTTCTCCCTCTGCCTGTGTCTCTGCTTCTCTCTCTCTCTCTCTTTCTCCTCTCTGTGTCTCTCATGAATAAATTTTTTTAAAAATCTTTGAAAAAAAAATTCTCTGGGAATCCCTGGGTGGCTCAGTGGTTTGGCGCCTGCCTTCGGCCCAGGGCATAATCCTGGAGTCTGGGGATTGAGTCCCACATTGGGCTCCCTGCATGGACTCTGCTTCTCCCTCTGCCTGTATCTCTGCCTCTCTCTCTCTGTGTCTTTCATGAATAAATAAATAAAATCTTTTTTTAAAAGTGGTTAGGGGGATCCCTGAGTGGCACAGCGGTTAGGCGCCTGCCTTTGGCCCAGGGTGCGATCCTGGAGACCCGGGATCGAATCCCACATCGGGCTCCCGGTGCATGGAGCCTGCTTCTCCCTCTGCCTGTGTCTGCCTCTCTCTCTCTCTCTCTCTCTCTCTCTGTGACTATCATAAATAAATATAATAAAAAAATTTTTAAAAATTAAAAATAAAAAGTGGTTAGGATGATAAATTAAAAAAAAAATTCTTCTGGAGGGACGCGTGGGTAACTCAGTGGTTGAGCGTCTGTCTTCAGTTCAGGGTGTGATCCCAGGGTCCTGGGATCCAGTCCTGCATCAGGCTCCCTGTAAGGAGCCTGCTTCTCTCTCTGCTTCTCTCCGTGTGTCTCCCATGAATGAATAAATAAAATATTAAAAAGAAATTCTTCTGGAAACTTCCTTTATCTCTAACCCCAAAGATGCATGTTAGCAATCATCCCCCAAGCACATGACCCACCGATGTACATCTGAAGGGTCTCATGACTCAGGTTTTACTAGATGGTAATAAATGGCTTTATCCTAACAGCAGCTAATCCCTCAAGGTCCTAGAAACCTGGCTTCTCCTTAGAAATCTCCTTAGAGATTTCTGCTCTCTCTAACCCTCTGCCAACTTGAAAGTCTATGATGGGCCACTCATGACCCCAGGGCAGCTCTTTCCGCCCATGGGTCCTGTCCCCATGCCTTAATAAAACCACCCCTTTGGGACACCTGGGTGGCTCAGTGGTTGAACATCTGCCTTTGGTTCAGGCTGGGGTCCTAGGATCCAGTCCTGCATCAGGCTCCCCTTTGGGAGCTGCTTCTCCCTCTGCCTGTGTCTCTGCCTCTCTCTCTGTGTCTCTCATGAATAAATAAATAATTCTTAAAAAAAAAAAAAAAGCTGCACAAGATAAACAAAAGAGCCACTTCAGTGTTCTGAGATCCACCAAAGGCTAACTACAATCTGAGAAGTATATCATCTTGAAACCTACTCAACTTTGAGTTAGAATAGTGGGAGTCAGTAGTGTTCTCGCTTGGGGCTGCTCCATATCTCCTTCCCAGCTTGAGAAGTACAGAGGTACTGCCAAGGTGGGGTGGGCCTTGAGGACTAGCAGTGTCATTGCTGAAAGGGGGTTCATTTGATTTGGGCACATGGATGATGGCCATGGCCAGGGATGTTGCCAGAGGGAGCAGCCAACTCAGTGGCAAGTGAGTGGGGAGAGCCAGTGGCTCTATTAGCCTGATGCTGTTGTGGTTGAGGTGAGATGTTCCCTGATGAGGTTGTGTGCATTTGCAGCAGAGAGAGCTCATGTTACCTGCACACTGTTGGCTAACCCAGGGGGCCGCGTGCACAGGTGAAAGGAAAGCTGAGGTCAGCTTGAAAATGGCCTGAACTTTGTACTTTCCTAACACACATAGATCTATTGGCAGAGGATAGAATTCTCACTGGCTCAAGGTGACAGTACAAACTCTTTTCAGTAATTATCTGACCATTAAGCTACACAGACACGGGCATTCCTAGGAATCCAAGCTTAAAAATAAAAACAAGAATTATTTAAAATTATTGCTGAGGCAATGCCCTTCTGAATTCTCTACTAGATGCCTGTGCGTTTGGTGATCTTTGGGCAGAGACATCGGTGGCCACTTACCATGAGGGAAGCAAATTTCACAGATTTGGCCTAGGCAAATTATCAAACAAAGAAACAAACAAAAACCAATGACAACAACAACCTGTAGAGGGCATCAGAATCCAGTCTAAACTCGGGAAAAACAAGGATTCGGTTGAACCCGTCTCTAAATGTCCCCAGATGTTGCATTTAGCAGACAAAGACTTTGAAGCAGCTATTATAAATATGTTCAAAGAACTAAAATAAAAAGACTCAATAGAAAGTGTGACAACAAAATACATCATCTTGATAAGGGGATAGAAAAATTGTTTTGAGGGGAGAGAATGGGGGAAGGGCAGATGAAGAGGGAGATAAGCAGACTCCCTACTGAGTGGGGAGCTCTATCTATCCTATCTATCTATCCTAGACAGGGCTCTATCTCATAACCCTAACTGAGATGATGACTTGAGCTGAAATCAAGCATCCGTCACTTAACCGACTGAGCCACCTGGGAGCTCCCCAGTTTTTTTTTAAATAAAGTACTGATACATGCTACATCATGGATGAGCCTTTAAAACACTATGCTAAGTGAAAGAAACTGGACACATAAGTTAAAATATTGGGTTTGGGGTCCTTATGGGTTTTTTTTTTTTTTAGAGAGGGAGGGGCAGTGGGAGAGAGAAAGAATATTAAGCAGGCTCCATGCCCAGCATGGAGCCCAACACAGGGCTCCATCTCATAACCCCGAGATCATGACCTGAGCCAAAATCAAAAGGGGGCCACTTCACCAACTGAGCCACCTAGGTGCTCCAAAAGGAAAAAATATTGTTTGCCTCCACTTATATGAGGATTCCACTTATATAATAGGAGTCCAATGCAAATTCCACCTAGAATATGCAAATTCACCCATAGAGACAGAAAAAAATATAGAGGTTGGGGCACCTGAGTGGCTTAGTGTTGAGTGTCTGCCTTTGGCTCAGGTCATGATCCCAGGATCCTACACTGGGCTCCCTGCAGGGAGCCTACTTCTCCCTCTGCCTATGTCTCTGCCTCTTTCTGTGTCTCTCATGAATAAACAAATAAAATCTTAAAAAAAAAAAAAAAAAAACAGAGGTTATCAGGAGCTGGGAAAAGGGAGAAATGAGACATATGAGACAGGGGATCCCTGGGTGGCGCAGCGGTTTGGCGCCTGCCTTTGGCCCAGGGGGATCGAATCCCACGTCGGGCTCCCGGTGCATGGAGCCTGGTTCTCCCTCTGCCTGTATCTCTGCCTCTCTCTCTCTCTCTGTATGACTATCATAAATAAAAAAAAAAAAAAGAGACATATGAGACATTGTTGTTTAATAGGTAGTTTTCTGTTGAGGAATGAATAGTACATGTACTTAATGGAAATAGTGCACAGACTTAATGCTGCTGAATTATACACTTAAAAATGGTTAAAATGGTGAGGCGCCTTGCTGGCTCAGTTGTTGGAGTATGCAATTCCGTGGGGTTATAAGTTCAAGTCCTCTATTGGGTGTAGAAATTACTTAAACATAAAATTTTTTTAAAGTTGTTAAAATGCCAATAAATAATTATATAAATTCCAGAGTTGAAAAGTACACTAATAACTGAAATTTAAAATTCACTAGAGGGACACCTGACTTGTTCAGTGAGTAACACATGTGACTCTTGATCTCGGGCTTTATTATTTTATTTTATTTTTATTTTTTTCTTTTTTCTTTTTCTTTTTCTTTCTTTCTTTCTTTCTTTCTTTCTTTCTTTCTTTCTTTCTTTCTTTTTTTTTTATCTCAGGGTTTTAAGTTCAAGCCCCACATTGGGTGTAGAGTTTACTTAAAATAAAATCTTTTTAAAAACTCACTAGAGGTGGGGATCCCTGGGTGGCTCAGCGGTTTGGCACCTGCCTTCAGCCCAGGGCATGATCCTGGAGTCCCGGGATTGAGTCCCACATTGGGCTCTTTATATGGGGCCTGCTTCTCCCTCTGCCTCTGTCTTTGCCTCTGTGTGTGTGTGTCTCTCATGAATAAATAAATAAAATCTTTTTTTAAAAATTTTGTTTTATTATTTATTTACGATAGTCACAGAGAGAGAGAGAGGCAGAGACACAGGCAGATGGAGAAGCAGGCTCCATGCACCGGGAGCCCGACGTGGGATTCGATCCCGGGTCTCCAGGATCACGCCCTGAGCCAAAGGCAGGCGCCAAACCTCTGCGCCACCCAGGGATCCCAATAAATAAAATCTTTAAAAAAATTTTCACTAGAGGGGTTCAACGACAGATTTGAGATGACAGATGATGGAATCAATGAACATGAAGATGGGTCAATAGAAACTATCCAACCTGAAGAACACAGAGGGTGGGTAGCAAAAAAAAAAAAAAAAAAAGAGTCCTTACTCAGAGATCTGTAGAAATCAGATGTACCAACATAAACATAATAGGAGTCCAAGTAGGAAAGGAAAAGAGAGAAAAGAGCAGAAAAAAATAATTGAAGAAACAATTGCAGAGCTTTCAAGCTGAATTCCACAGAGTTCCACATACTCCATGGTAGCACACCCCATTTTTATGAAAACAGAAGTTCCTGAGCTTGGGACCCTTCCAGACCGCCTATGTACTTCTTCATCTGGCTGTTCATCTGGTTATCTGTATTCTTTATAATATCCTTTATAATAAATGGTCAACATAAATGAAGATTCAAAGCAACAAAGTGACTTGTCCAGCTTCACACAACTAGTAAGTGGTAGAGTTGGAATTCAAACCCGGAACTCTGTGTCTGAGAAACCAAAATCTTTTTTTTTTTTTTTAAGATTTTATTGATTTATTCATGAGAGACACAGAGAGAGACAGAGACATAGGCAGAGGGAGAAGCAGGCTCTCTGCAAGGAGCCTGATGTGGGACTCAATTCTGGGACTTCGGGATCACAACCTGAGCCAAAGGCAGCTGCTCAACCACTGAGCCACCCAGGCACCCTGAGAAACCAAAATCCTAACCATTATGTCAGAGAATATGTCACAACAGGAATTCATAAAGTACTTTGTCACAGGAAAGGAAAAAAGGAGAAATAATGGCCAAAAACTTCCCAAATTTGATGAAAAAATAATCTCCACATCCAAGCAGCTCAATGAATGCCACATAGGATCAATATAAAGAGATTCACAGTCAGACACATCATAGTCAGACCACTGAAAAAGAAAATAATAAAGCAGTGATGAAAAAGACTCATCGTGTGCAAAGAAGTATTGACACCAATCTACATAAACTTCTCATCTGAAACAATGGAGGCCAGAAGTCAGTAGAATGACATATTCAAAGTGCAACAAACCAAGAATGAAATTAAGAAAGCAACTCCATGAACAACTTTGCACGAGTAAAATTCAATCACATAGATGAAATGGACAAATTCCTTAAAAATAACAAACTACAAAAATAAAAACTACCAAAGCTCACTCAAGAAGAAATAGAAAACTTAAATAGCCTCACATATAATTAATGAAACTGAATTCAGAGTTAAATCTTCCCATAAAATTAATTGGAGTTCCATGCCTAAAATAAAAGTGTTATCTTTGGAACCAGCACAGATCTCTAGACGCTGAGAGGCAAGATTTTTCTTTCATTCCCAGAAATACTTTCATCATACAATGTTTTTTGTAGTTGTTGTTTTACACAAGCCAACTTTCAAAATATTTGGATGCAGAAAGAATTCACTCTCAAGTTTCTCATTGTTGCTTTGCTGGTGAACTTAATAAAATTAATTGGATTCTTTCACATTTCCTATATGCTGGAGATAATAAACAGATATATTCAGGGAGAAAATCTCCTACAAAGAAAATTCCAGGTACAGATGGCTCCATTGGTAAAGTCCACCAAACATTTAAGAAGAAATCATACCAACTCTACATAGATTTAACATTATTCCCATCAAACCCCAACAAGGTTTTTAGAGAAATTGGCAAGCTGATTCTAAAATTTGCATAGAAATGCCAAAGAGGGCAGCCCTGGTGGTGCAGCGGTTTAGCGCTCCACCTAGCAGCCCAGGATTGAGTCCCGCGTCGGGCTCCCTGCATGGAGACTGTTTCTCCCTCTGCCTGTGTCTCTGCCTCTGTGTGTGTGTGTGTGTGTGTGTGTCTCATGAATAAATAAATAAAATCTTAAAGAAAAAAAAAGGGGGATCCCTGGGTGGCGCAGCGGTTTGGCGCCTGCCTTTGGCCCAGGGCGCGATCCTGGAGACCCGGGATCGAATCCCACATCAGGCTCCCGGTGCATGGAGCCGGCTTCTCCCTCCGCCTGTGTCTCTGCCTCTCTCTCTCTCTCTGTGACTATCATAAATAAATTTAAAAATTAAAAAAAATTTTTTAAAAAAAAAGAAAGAAAAAAAAAGAAATGCCAAGTACTTAGAGTAGCCAAAACAATTTTTAAAAAGAAAAAAGTTAGAGGATGTTCACTACTTGATGGGGCTCACTATAAGGCTACAGTTATCAAGACAGTATGGTACTGGAGTACACATGGCTGGCTCAGTCAGTAGAACATGCAACTCTTGATCTCGGGGTCATGAATTTGAACCCCACATTGGGCTTAGAGATTATTTCTTAAAAATAAAAGGAAAAAAGGGCACCTGGGTGGCTCAGTGGTTGAGCATCCGCTTTTGGTTTGGGTTGTGATCCTGGGGTCCTGGGATCAAGTTTTGCACTGGGCTCCCTGCAGGGAGCCTGCATTTTCCTCTGCTTGTGTCTCTCCTTGTGTCTCTGACTCTCTGTGTGTGTCTTTCATGAATAAATAAAATCTTTTTAAAAATAAATAATAAAATAGACAGTATGGTATATTGATATAGAGATAAACATATAAATCAATGGAATAGGGGTGCCTGGGTGGCTCAGTCAGTTGAGTGTCTGACTCTTGATCTCAGGGTGTATGGAGTCTACATAGAAAAGGGAGGGGGGTGCCTAGTGGCTCAGTCAGTTAAGTGTCTTCCTTCAGCTCAGGTCATTATGATGCTGGGGTCCTGGGATGGAGTCCCACATCGGGCTCCCTGCTCAGCAGGGTGTCTGCTTCTCCTCTCTTTATCCCCATCCCCTCTGCTTGTGTTTTCTCTCTCTCAAATAAATAAATTAAATCTTTGGGAAAAAAATATTCCAATTAATGGAATAAAATATGTAATTCAGAAACAGATGAACGTATATGTGGTCATTTGATGTTTTGCAAAGGTGGTAAGGCAATTTTTCAACAGGAGAAAGGATGATCTTCCAACAAATGGTGCTGACACAATTAGCTAGCCATATGCCAAAAAAGTGAACTGTATACAAAAATTAACACAAATGGATCATAGACCTAAATGTTAAAGTTGAAACTATAAGACTTAGAGGAGAAACAGAAAATTTTGGGGACCCTGAGTTTGATTATTTTTTTTTAGGTTTTATTTATTTATTCATGAGAGACACAGAGAGAGGCAGAGACCCAGGCAGAGGGAGAAGCAGGCTCCATGCAGGGAGTCCGATGCAGGACTCGATCCTGGTACTCGATCCCGGGACTCCAGGATCACACCCTGGGCCAAAGGAAAGCACTCAACCACTGAGCCACCCAGGCGTCCCATAATGAAGATTTCTTAAATAGGACACAAAAATACTAACTATAAAAAAACAATCAAAAATTTAACTTCATCAAGATTTTAAACTTTCACCTATCTAACAATACTGATTAAAAAGAAGTTAAGACAAGTCACAGACCAAGAGAAATATTTTGCAAAATATATATCTGACAAAGGACTTGAATCTGAAGTATCTATCTGTTACAAACTCAATAATAAGACAAACAATCTAATTTTATAATAGACAAAAAATAGGAATAGGGGCACCTGGCTGACCCACAGCAGGTGGAGCATATGACTCTCGATCTCGGGGTTTTGACTTTGAGCCCCACATTGGGGGTAGAGATGACTTAAAAATAAAATCCTTTGGGATGCCTGGGTGGCTCAGCGGTTGAGCATCTGCTTCTCTGTGTGTCTCTTATGAGTAAATTAAAAATTAAATTAAATTTTAAAAATAAAATATTTCCTTTAAAAAAAAAGATTTTTATTTATTTACTCATGAAAGGCACAGAAAGAGAGGCAGAAACATAGGCAAAAGGAGAAGTAGGCCCCCTGTGAGAGACCGATGTCGGACTCGATCACAGGACCCTGGAATCACACCCTGAGCCAAAGGCCGGTGCTCAACCACTGCGCCACCCAGGTGTCCCGCTTAAAAATAAAATCCTTAAAAAAAATTGGAACATACATTTCACCAAATACTCTGGCTGGACTTTAGGATCACAGACCTGGGTTCAAATGGTGGCTTTACCACTTTCAGGCTGTGTGACATTAAATAGGTCACTTCCCCTCTGTGGGCTTCATTTTTCTCATCAGCAAAATGGAGAAACTAATAACTAAATAGTAGGCAGTCAAGAAAGATGCCTGGTTGGCTCAGCAGTTGAGTGTGTGCCTTTGGCTCAGGCCGTGATCCCAGAGTTTTGGGATTGAACCTCACATCAGGCTCCCTACATGGAGCCTGCTTCTCCCTCTGTCTGTGTCTCTGCGTGTCTCTCATGAATAAATAAATAAAATCTTTTTTTAGGGCAGCCCAGGTGGCTCAGCAGTTTAGCGCTGCCTTCAGCCCAAGGCCTGATCCTGGAGACCTGGGATCAAGTCCCATGTCGGGCTCCCTGCATGGAGCTTGCTTCTCCCTCTGCCTGTCTCTCCCTCTCTCTCTCCCTGTGTCTCTCATGAATAAATAAAATCTTTTAAAATATATATATATATATTTTTAAAGTAGGCGGTCATGAAGATTAACCATACTATTCCTAACTTATTTAGATACTTAAGAAATGCCAGATGCCTTTTTCTTCCCTTTCAAATACAGATAGGTTTAGTTACCGTATTTTAAGCCTGGGGAAAAGTCATCATTGTGTTTAAGCAAGCTAAAGAGGTTGAGACAGAGAAATCTGTCCAAAATAGGGCATTGGAGCTACTGCTGGAGCTGCAGGGCAGAGACATGCAGAGGTAGTCGTGGGGACTGACAGGAAACTAAGAGCAAGAACAATAGTATCAGGGCAGGAAAACCAGAGGCTGCCCAAGCAGATCTGAGGCAGGATGAGTGTCTGCGGTGGGGTTGCATGGGCTTGTCACATGTTGTGTTTACATAGGTAGGTGGGGTCTTACCTACAAGGCAGGCTGGGCCAGGCTAGGCCAGAGGGAGATGTGCACTGGGCTGGCCCCTTGGAGGGAGCTAAAGCAGTCTGGGGGTCGCTGAACCGATCACAGAAAGCATACCCTTGAACCGGGATGATAGCCAAAAAGGACCAAGGGGCAAGCCTGGCTTCCACGTGCAGTTCAGAAGTGGCTACTGATCTGAAGAAACATCATCTACCCTTGGGCCTCGTGCAAAACATTTGCTTCCAAACCCACCCTTGAAAGACATTCCTCTGGGGTGTGAGTGTCAGGAAAGGATGGGCATTTCCAGGGCTTCAGCTTGGTTCTGGCTGGGAGCAGATGGAAGGCAAGCTGCTCAGTCCTGGGCCTCCCCACTGCCTGGGAGGCCAGAATTTGGTGACCCTGCCTGCAAAGGAGGCATCAAAAGAGCCAGGTGGGTCTGGAAGGGGTGACAGACATATCAAAGACATTAAAGGCCCACCTAAACTCCATGGGCTTAGTGAAGCCTGGCTTTTGACTTATTTTAACTCCTTTTTGCCATCCTCTATGGTCTCTGTCTCCCCCAAGACCTGACAGACACTCAGGGCAGAGTGTGACACCCTAAGCCCAGATTCACCTTATCTCACTCCTGCTAGTCTTCTGGAAAATGGCCTACCAAAGGCAAAAGGCTGCATTTCAGAGGTTCTCATGTCCTGGATACAGTGATGACATCTGCAGCTTTGAACTTGAGCCCCCCTGTAAATTTGCTCAAGGACCCAGGGACACCCCAGTAAGAACGACCCTACTGACCTCTCAGCCCCACTCCCTGAGAGACTCTTGGATCTAGACACCTGTACACTGTCAGGTGATACCTCACCCCTTTAAGGGCAACAAACAGCACCACCAGCCCCTAATTTCTGGTCTTGCTCGAGAGGGGATTGTCCCACACAGGACCAGGAAAGACTTGGCTCATTCCCTATTCATTCATCAGCACTGATTCCCAGTCTCACCCTAATTGGTGGAGACAGGGGATCCTTGGGTGGCTCAGCAGTTTAGTGCCTGCCTTCGGCCAAGGGTGTGATCCTGGAGTCTCAGGATCGAGTCCCACATCGGGTTCCCTGCATGGAGCCTGCTTCTCCCTCTAGGCAGAGGATGTCTCTGCCGCCCTCTCTCTGTGTCTCTCATGAATAAATAAATAAATAAAAATCTTAAAAAAAAAAATTGGTGGAGACAGACAGGCAGGGAAAAACCTGCCCTGGGTATGACATCAGACCTCTTTGTTGCTGGGCACAGTGGAAAAAACGCTGACCAACCTGGGGCATGGGGAGTGGGTTAGGAAGCTTTGTAGGGAAAGGAGACTTTGGATCTAGTACAACACACATATATTAACTGGTCTTTCCCATATAGAGGAGAGAGAAATGCATCACTGGGCCAGGCCTGGTGAAATGAAATTGCCCTGTCCTGGGAGAAGGTTGTGGGAGAGAAGGAAGTAGGGAAGCAAAGGCAGTTGCGGAGCTGGAGGGGCTGGCTCGGGTCAGGACATGGAAGATCCTCTCAATCAGCTTCAAGCTGTTGAAATTTATCTTGAGGGAAATGGAGCCATTAAGAGTTTTCATTTTCAGTAAAAGGGAAGGCACTTCACCTCCATGGTCTTCCTCCCCAAAACCTATAGCCCAAATCTAAGCATGAGAAAAATACCAGACAGAAAAAACCCAAATTAGAGGAATATTTTATAAAATACCTAACCAGTATGCCTCAAAACTGTCAAAGTCAGCAAAAACAAGTCTGAGAAACCGTCAGACTGGAGGTTAAGGAAACATGACAAATTGTATGCAAATGGGTATCCCAGAAGAGGTTCTGGAACAGATTAGGAACATTAGGGAAAAATGGCGCCTGCCTTTGGCCCGGGGTGCGATCCTGGAGACCCGGGATCGAGTCCCACATCGGGCTCCCGGTGCATGGGGCCTGCTTCTCCCTCCGCCTGTGTCTCTGCCTCTCTCTCTCTCTCTCTGTGACTATCATAAAAAAAAAAAAAAAAAAATTAAAAAAAAATTTAAAAAAAAAAAAAAAAGGGGGATCCCTGGGTGGCACAGCGGTTTGGCGCCTGCCTTTGGCCCAGGGCGCGATCCTGGAGACCCGGGATCGAATCCCACGTCGGGCTCCCGGTGCATGGAGCCTGCTTCTCCCTCTGCCTGTGTCTCTGCCTCTCTCTCTCTCTCTCTCTCTCTCTTTCTCATGAATAAATAAATAAAATCTTTAAAAAAAAAAAAAAAAAAAAAGGAACATTAGGGAAAAAGGAGTAAAAGCCAAAGAAAGTGCAAGGTTTAGTTAATGGTAATAGAGCATACATCCATATGGTGGAATATTGCTCAACCATAAAAATGCATAACAAAAAATTTAAAAAGCATAATGTACTATGTTATGCATTACATGGATGAATTTCGAAAACTGGCTAAGTAGAAATAGACACAGGAGATACAAAGACCACATCTTTATAAGTCCATTTGTATCAACTCGCTAGGATAGGCTATTCTACAGAGAGAGGAAGATTACTGGTTGCCAGGTGCTGGAGGATGAGGAGGATGGGAAGGAAAGGGGAGGGACTGCTGATGGGTGTGTGTGTGTGTATGCACACACACACACACACACACACACACACGGATACACACTTTTAAGAAGAGCCAGGGAGTTAAGTGCTGATAGGAGCTTGTAATAGGGAAAGGCCACAGGGAGAAAACTTAGGGATGTTTGTGGGAGGGAAGAGGCACTCAGATGGGGTATGTTAGTTTCCTGCTAGGGCTGCAACAAATAACCACAAGCTTAGTGGCTTAAGACACAACTTTATTAGGTAGGATCCTAGAAGTCAGAAGTCCACAATGGTTTTCACTGGGTTCAAATCCTCAGTAGGGCTGCCCTTTGTAGTGGCTCTTGCCTTTCCAGCTTCCACAGACCACTGCATTCCTTGGGATATGGCCCTGTCTTCCATCTTCAAAGCCAGCAGCCATGTTTAACACCTTCACCTCCTTTGACCCTCCTGACTTAACCCTTTGACATTGCAGGACACTTTTGATGACATTGGGCCCACATACCTCAATAATCCAGAATAACCCCCCCCCCCCCAATTCAGTCACTGATTTAATCACTTCTTTAAAATCTCTTTTGCTTCTTAAGGTCCCATCTTCACGGATTCTGTTAAGGACATGCCATATTTGGGGGGGGGGGGTGTCATTATTCTGCCTACAGTGTGTCATCAAGATTGGGACATCTGTGTGGCTCAATGAGTTCCGTGTCCAACTCTTCATTTCAGCTCAGGCCATGAGCTCAGGGTGGCGAGACCAAGCCTCACATCAGGCTCTGTATCAGGCTCTCCCTCTGGGCACCTGGCTGGCTCAGTGGTTGAGTCCGCCTTCAGCTCAGGTTGTGATCCTGGGGTGCTGGGATCCAATCCTGTCAGGCTCTGTGCAGGGAGCCTGCTTCTCCCTCTGCCTGTCTACCTCTGGACCTCTCTCATGAATAAATATTTTTTCTTAAAGGTTTTATTTATTCATGAGCGACACAGAGAGAGGTAGAGACAGGAAGAGGGAGAAGCAGGCTCCCTGTGGTGAGCCCAATGTGGAATTCAATCCTAGGATTTCTGGGTCATGACTTGAGCTGAAGGCAGACAAGCCACCCTGGGTCCCAATAAAGAAAATCTTAAAAAAAAAAAAATTCTCTCTCCTTCTCCCTCTGCTCCTTCCCACCTCTCAATCTCTCAAAATAAAAAAAGGCGGGGGAGATCCCTGGGTGGCTCAGCGGTTTAGCGCCTGCCTTCGGCCCGGGGCATGATCCCAGAGTCCAGGGATCGAGTCCCACATCGGGCTCCCTGTGTGGAGTCTGCTTCTCCCTCTGCCTTATCTCTGCCTCTCTGTGTGTGTCTCTCATGAATAAATAAAATCTTTAAAAGAAAAAGGGTGAACCCAGGAGGACGCTGTGAGGGGAAGATGGGAGTCCGTTCTGGCCAGGTGGAGCCCCCAGGTGCTGTTGGCAGTCTCAAGGGAACTGCTACCTATTCACCAAACACTAAGCCCCTCCCACAAGCCAGTCATTGGGGTTATAAAGGTGGCAGCTGTGCTGCTTTTCCTGTTTCTGAAATCAGGATGCACCTTTTAATCATTGACATCTCGTAAATGTAATTGGCAGGGTTTTCTTCCTCAATGACATATAAAGAGTTCTTACAACTGAAGGGATCTTGGAGTCGGTGAAACCCAAGTCTGGACTGGCACTAGCACAGACCTAATTATCACAGAAGTTGGAGACCTTGCTGGAGTACCAAGTATCCCCACCCTGTCCTCGTCTTTCCTATTTCCCAGTCTGGCTCCTTCCACCTGGGGCTCTGGTGCTCGGCAGTCCTGTTAACAGACTCCAGCGGAGCCCTGGCCACACCTGTTCACCTCTGCCACCACCGCAGGATTTGGGAAGAGGCCCCTCACTTGAGGTGGAACCCAATCACAGGAGTCCCACCCGATGGTTTTCCACTCGTCCACACATTGGAATCACTTGGAAACTTTTCAAAGTCCCAACCACCAAGCCACTACCTAGATCAATTCATTCAGAACATGAGTAATTTTACAGCCCTGCTGAGACACCAATGGACAGTCGAGGTAGAAATGTGGAGGACTCCCCCTAACCTGATGCACGAGAGAAGAGGCATAAGGCAAAACTGGTTAGAGGTGGGAGGTCCAGGTTCAATGATACCTGTCTCCTTTCCGACCCCACTCTTCAGAATCTGAATTCCTGGAAGTGGATCAGCCCCCTAGTTATCGAGAGTTCCTTCAAAGCACTAGCCTCATACCAGGCACACCACGAGAGCCCAGGGAATGGAAGCTTCAGGGCCTCAAAGGTGCCAAGAAAGGTCTGGGCAAGAAACCCATGGGGTCAAGGCATGCTCAGATTGCTGTGTGAGCTCCAGGGAGACACTGCCCCTCTCTGTCTGTTCAATGGTTGGCCCAGGTGGCCTCGAGTTCACACTTCGCCTGAGGAGCTGGAGATCCTGGGGGGGGGGGAGGGGACAGTGGGTACCAGGCTTCCCACTCACCCCCACCAGATGTCTCAGCCCTTTGAAGCCTAAAAATTTCTACTTCTGAAGCTCCATCTTATACTGGCTGGAGACTCTAAAGTTCTAAAAACTGAGGACTGCAGAAGAACAAAACAGGAACCCTGCTCCGAGGGTACTGGAGAACAGCAGGTGAGCAAAGGGATTTTTGAGATGGTGAGCAGAATCCAGGTGGGAAGGCCACAGGCCACCTGGGAGCCCTGGCTCTACCTTGGGAATGGTAAACAAAGGTGAGGTGGCTCAAGTGACCAAACACTCCCAAGAAGAACTTCATGAGGCAAGTCCAAAGGGGCTATGAAGCACCTTAGCTCCTGGCCATCAGCACAGCCAAGGCCCTAACATACAACTAAAGGCTTTTATTGGGAAAGGAAAATGGACTGAAAGGTGGCCCCCAAAATCCTCATTGCCTGAGACAGCTGGGGCCTCCTCCAGAGTCCAGGAAAGAAGGGACCACCAAACTGGGCCCTCAGCAGACTCAGGTGTAGAGGTCAAAGTCAATGCGTTTGGAGTTGTAGAACTGTCCACCGGGAGGGTCCAGCTTCCGGCAATAAACACCATCTGCGAAGTAGCCTTCGTTCACCCAGGTCTGCAGGAAAGGAAAGCAGAGCTGGGGAAAGACTCATGGGGGAGGAGAAGGGGGGTAGTGGTAGAAGCAGGAAGGGGCTTACCTGCATCTGGGTGCTGGTGAAGGGCCCATACAGCTCAGCATCCCCTGTATTCTCCCACTTATATTCCCACATCACGTCCACCAGACCATCATCTCCTTTCAATTCTGCTTCTAAAACAACAGGCAAAGCCATCTGGCCCTCAAGTGCCCTGCCTCCTGCCCCAACACCCCTCCTCTGCCTTCTGATCTTACCTCCCCTCTGTGTGGGGGTTGGGGTCTCCAGCTCCCCCTCTGCCACTTCCTCAGCAAACATGTCCAGAGAGGGTGGGGGTATGGGGTCAGGGGGTCCCTGAGTCCGGGACCCCAACCCCTTCAGCCGCATGGCTAACCGTTCCCTTGTCTCCTGATATACACCGAGGTTGCCCCGGGCCACCATCTGGTCAGCCAACCCAGAGAGCCGATCCAAGCGCTGAGGGGAACTAGGCCGCCCAGCCCCCTTGCTGCCCCCTTTGCCACCTCCTCCTCCTCGGGCCCCCAGACGCCTCAGTGCCCCAGCCACTGTCTCTCTGGGTAACAGCAGCTCCAGAAGGCCCTCCAGGAGGGCTTGGGCACTCATTGGTGTCTGGCCCAGGCTGTCTTCTTCCTCCGAGTCTGAAGGTGGGTGCTGATCAGGTGGCCGCTCCTTGATCTTCACCTGTGATATGAAAACGGGGGGGGGGGGGGGGTCAGTTATCTCTTACAAACCGTGAGCAGGGCACAAGCCCAGCACTTGCTGCCTCCAGGTCCCCAGCCAAGTCAACCCCTGGGCCACACCCAGTCAATGTTGTCCAGCCAGCTATCTCGGATCTGAGCATCCCGGTTCAGAAAGTAATTGCCATCAGCATCAAAGTGGCCTTCCTCCATCTCTTCCTGCAGGTTGAAAGGTGTGATCCGCACACCTCCCTCACTGGGGAGTGTGGCTGCTTCCTGACCTGCACCAAAGACACAGGTGGCCCAGGCTGAGCAAGCAAAAACAGACAAGAGCCTTCTCCGCCCCATATCCCGTGAAACCCCATCTGTTCCTCCAGCAGCAACAATTCTTGGGTTTAGCTCACCTTCCACATCCTCTGAGGCCAGGATGTCGTATTTGCTGGACCCCTCATCATCATCATCCTCCTCATCGCTGTCCAAAGAGTGTTTGCCTTTGAAGCGGCTCCCAGGACCCCCTGCCCCAGCCACAGGATCCACCAGCTGTAAGGAGCCAGCAAGTTGAGAGATGCAGATTTGCGGCTATTCCTCAAAGTACTCTAGGAAGGTTTTTCTTCAAAGCTTTCTCAGACTGAAAATTCTCCAAACCCATTTCCCAGAGAACATGGAAAAAGCGAGACCTTTCACCGCCACCGCCTTTATCCCCACCAGCTTTCTTTCTCTTCTAGCCTCCAGTTCCTTCTCCCTGCCCTCACTCCTCCCCAGAATACAGGAGTCTGGCCACCTCACCTTCTTCTTGGGGACACTGATTTCATCTTCATCATCCTCATCTCCTACGCCTTGGAAGGTCACTTTCCTCTTTGGCATGCCTGCACAGAGGGGCCTTCGCCAAGCTGAGCGAGGGAAAGGGTGCAGATTAAGGGAACTGGGCGAGGCTACTCACCGCCGATGGGCCGCCAGCACAACAAATAATCACCTGGTACGCACTAGATCCAGCTTGGGAAGAGAGGGTGCAGAGTCAGGGGCCGAAAGGGAAGTCCGCCGCCAGGAGGCCCCGGGGACTTGGTTTCGTCCAAGAGTTGCTGGTGCGGGGCCGGAGAGGCGGACGCGCGGAGGGGCTTCCCACGGGCAACCCCCACCCTTGACGAAAGGAGACAGGCCCCCCCCCCACATGCCCCCCCCATCCCTGGCCCCCGCAGTCCTGGGTGCGACGAGGCTCTGAGGGCTGACACCCGCTCCTACACCCCCAGCTCCCTCAGAGCCCGCGGGGCCCGGGCGGACCCAGGACCTGGCGTCCTGGCCGACCCCCTCTTCCCCGCGCCGAACTCCCGGCTCCGAGGGGTGACCCCCAACTGTCCCGGGCTAAGTGTACATATCAGAGGGGCGGCAGAACCGCGAGGATTCCAGGACCCCACCGGCGCGCTCACCTAAAGATCGACCGGAGGCCGGGGGGGAAGGAATAAGAGAGCTGCTTTCCCCACGGCTACGTCCGGGGCAGCGGCCGCCATCACCCGGAAGGGAACTGAGGAAGGCGCTGGAGAAGGCCGGAAGTGGCTTCACTCGGGGTAGGGGACTAAGTGGAGAAGCGGGCGGAAGTACACAGTGAGCGGGAAACACCTCCCCGCCCAACCCAGAGTGACGTGATCAGTGTGGGGCGACAATGGCGAGAACAGGGGACGTACGAACGCCTAGGCCCCGACCAGACGAGAGATGGCCGGATGCGGTTTCTATTCCCTCCGACAGCAGTCAGAGGCTCTGGGGAGAAGGCAGAGCGCACTCTACTTAAAGGGGCGCCCAGGACCATGATGGAGGAGCAAAGTGGGACAATGGCCCGTTTCCCTTTCCAGAGTTGAATCACTTTCCCCAGGGTTGCCCAAGGGCTTTGCGCCCCTCACCAGAATCTTCTTGGAAACCCTTCCTTTCCACTCAGCGTCCAGTCCAGTCCACTCCTACCCCGAGGTGCGGCCCTGCTCTTTTCCCCGAGGCAAGACCCGGTTCTGATGGCCAGC
The DNA here is from genome assembly GCF_018345385.1 of Vulpes lagopus. Classification (NCBI taxonomy): domain Eukaryota; kingdom Metazoa; phylum Chordata; class Mammalia; order Carnivora; family Canidae; genus Vulpes; species Vulpes lagopus. Next base: position 106,672,046 of record NC_054826.1, on the reverse strand, counting down.
CTGGAGGCCCGGGGTGGTTCCGGGGCACTTGCCGAACACAGGTCTCTTTAGGACCCGGGGAAAGTCATTTACCCGACACCTATCCCCTGAGGAGTTCCTGGTTTGAGAGGTGGGAAGAGCCGTCTACGGAAAGGTGACGGTGGTACCTGTGTCCAGTACCCAGGCCCTTAGTTTCTTGTGCCCTGATTTCAGGTGGGCCTGGAAAAGGGCAACAGTGCCTCTCTCCAACTACAAGCGCAAGCAAATAGGGGTCCAGGCCCGCGGCCCCTGCCCAGCGTCTGTAAACTAGCCCAAAGGGGAGAACTGTAGGTGGGAGGTGTCGGCCCCAGTGCTGGGGGGTGGGGGGGAGCAAGACCTGTACTCTTGAGGACACTCTTAAATCCCACTAGGCTAGGACCAGCTCTCTCTCCTGCCCCCAAGGTCTACTCCCAGATTGGACTACCATGAAACTGCACCAGAAGTCCATACTCAATTTCTTCCGTGGATACAGAAAAGCTCCAGACGGCGAGGGCATCTTGCTTAAGAAGGGAGCCCGAAATACCAGCTATCAACGCTGCTGGTTCATCCTCCGGGGAAACCTCTTCTACCTGGAGAACCAGGCGGACCACACACCCCTGGGCCTCATTCTCTTGGAAAACTGCCGGGTGGAGCACGCCTTGGGGCCACAGAACCCTATGCCTTTACTATCCTGACCCCTAGGGTTGAGGGAACAGGTGGGCGTGCCTACAAATTGGCAGCAGAAAACCAGGAAGAGCTGGGAGCTTGGCTGTGGGCACTAGCTGGGGTGAGCTGGAGGCGGCTGGTGGCGCTACTACCCACCCCTGGAGGCCCAGTACCGGGAGCTGTGCCAGGCAGCTGGCCAAGAGCCCAGCTCACCCCCAGAGGACTGTGGCTTTCTTGCGACCCTCGGTACCACCTCCAGCTTCCAGGAATTGCATGAGCACTTTGGGAAGGAGATCCGGGTGCTGCAGGTGGTGCGTAGAGGGCCCCAGGCTAACAATGGGGGCAGCAGATCCCAGGCAAAGGAGGAACAGGAGCTCAGCAGCTGATGAGTGACTGAAAGGTGGACCAAAGGCCAAGAGGTACCCACGTGCCAAGACCAGCCCACGGCTTCAGTAGATGCCTGGATCCTGGCCTGCTCCACTGTTTCCCACCCCCTGCCCAGTCCTTATTCTAACCCCCTCTATCAAATAACAAAGCAGGAGACGGGCCCAGGTACAACAGCAGGTTCTTTTCTGATTCCTCAAAGCGCTGCATAGGATGGGAGCAGAGATAGAAGAGAATGTAAACATTGGGTTCCACCCCCTGGAGCTCAAGGGAAGACCCCTTCCCCAGATAGGGGCTGGAGGGAAACAATGTAAAAGGTGGGGACCCTGGTGAGACAAAGCAGTAGAGGCCTGAGAATACACAGGAAGGCGGTGAAGAAGAAAGAGAGCAAGGAGGATGGTTGGGGGGGGGTGCATTTCCTGTTCCAAGGCATGTCCCCTTAAATAAATGAGTGCAAGAACATTGTGGAAGGAGAACTAAAGGACAGAAGATAGAGCGAACACCCCCACCCTGGACCCACCAGGTCCTCTGTACATAATTACAACGCAAAGATGTCCGAAAGTAGAGCGAGGAGAGCTTTGGCCCCCAGGCAGGAAGAGGGGGAGATGGGCAGGGCTGCAGGGAAAAAGGAACCCGGCTCCACTCACGGATAAGGGGAGCAATCGGAGTGTAAGAATCTGAAAACTGCTGATTCCCATCGCCAAGTCACCCCTGAGGTGACTAAAGGCCAATCAGGACTGCACCTGGGAAGGACCCCAGAGGGAATTGGGGCAGGAGTGACAGAGACCCCAGCTGGACCTAACTGGAGGTGAGGGGCTCCAGACTTATTCGAGGCTGTCCCAAGGAGAGGCGGCTGCCCGGTGTGCTCTCACTGTCCCAGCTGTGTAGGGACCAGTGGCTGGCAAAGGAGACGGGGAGCCAACTGCTTTCCCCAGAGAGAGTGACCACTGGCCCAGGAGGCTTGGGGCAGCACCCCAGGCCAGGCCTGCTCTGGACTGAGGAAAAAAGAGGGAGGTCATGCAGTCCAGCCCCAAAACAGAGGTCAGAAGTAAGCATCCTGCCGGGCCTCAGATGCCGAGGACCTGTCCCCACCATCCTGGGGGGTGGGGGGCCCATCTGCCTTTCGACGCAGTGAGAGCTTCCTGCCCTGGGCCTTCTTTTCCTGCTTCTGCCGCTCCTTCTCCTGCTTCTGTTGCTCCTTCTCCTGCTCTTTTTCCCACTTCTGCCGCTCCTTCTCTTGCTTTTCCCGTTCTTTCTCCTGTTTCTGCCGCTCCTTCTCACGTTCCTTTTCCTGTTTCTGCCGCTCTTTCTCTTGCCTTCGAGTCTCCTTGCTGGGAGCCAGTGGGGTGCTGTTGCCAGTAGGCGAAGGAAGGGATGGATGTAGTCCCTCAGCAGTGACCACGGGCCCTGGGGTGGGCCCAGCACTAGCCCTGCGGGCAGGAGGAGGTGGTGAGGGGACCCCCCCCGTAGCCCGGGAACCTCGGCTCTTGAGGCCAGGGAGGCTAAGAAGGCTGGACGAGGGGCCCAGAGGTGGCTGCTGCCGCCGACGCTCCTCATGGATGGCCCGGGAGCCATGTAGTCGCCGAGAGGGCCGATACTGCAGCTCCCCCCGGGTTTCCCGCCACTTCTTGAGCTGGGTTGTGTTCTCTCGTTCAATCAGGGCTTCTGTCACTGGGAGGTTGGTGACCTAGACAGAGAAGAAATGGGTAGAAGGATGAAGGGGATGGGATGAAGCAGGTGTGGATGTGCTCAGGCCACAGCCTACCTCATGCACCAGGAAGTCCTCCTGCATGCACTGCTGGGGCAGGTTGCGCAGCTGCTCCATGGTCTCATACATGCCCTGGCAGGAGCGAAGCTTCTCCACCGAGCCCAGCGTGTGCCGCAGCAGCACCAGGGCCACCCGGAAGATGATCTTGACGCCTGCAAGGGCAGAGAAAAGACAGCGTGGGTGACCAGGGATGGGGCTTCAACTTGCCCCAATTCAAAGGGACTCATAGGCCCTATCCCTGTCCTACTGCCATCCTCATAGATGAGGAAACTGAGGCCCCATGAAGGAAACTGAGCTGACATGGGTTTCAAGTTCCTGGGAGGGAGAGTAGGCTCCAGGCTGATGGCAGAGCCAAGGCTAGGCCCCAATCTCTCCAGCCCCCAGACTGCTTACAGGGAAGCCTAGGCTCCAGAGATACCTCTTGGCAGCCACTGAAACCCCAGGCCCCTCCTGGCCTGAATGGCTACAGAAGTACCTTCACAGAAGAACATATCCCAGACACGCAGTACTGATGCCCAGGGCAGGGTGCGGGCGAAGATGCACATGAACCATTCTGTCATGTAGAGCACGGGGTCAATGCGCTGTCGCCGCAGGTGCCGATGTGCCAGTGGGGAGGCCCGGCGCAACAGAGCAAAAAAGATTTCTCCATCCAGCTGAATGGCCTCCTGGAAGTGGGATAAGCCTTGAGAAGAGGCCTACTGGAGCCCCCTTGGGGTAGAACTGTCCCAAGTAGGGGATCCTCACCTCAGTGGGAGAGGCCCAGAGCAGAGGGACAAAAGGGCAGCAGGTGGGGCAGGACAGGGACCTCCCTGCAGCCTTGGGCACACCCGGCCTTCAGACACTCACCAGCCCTGCACTGTAGTAACCAGGGAGGTACTTGTCACAGATCTGCACCAGGCACCAAAAAGCTTGCTGGGAAGGGCAAAAACAAGGAGGGAAGGATGGGACCTGAGAAACAGGGAGTAGAGAGCCCCCCATCACTGCTGTACACCAAGGTCCTCCCAGGCCCTCCCCAACAAGGCCCAGGGTGTACTGACCTCAGCAGGCATGTGCATGAGCAGCACTGCGGCCACTGGGGCCTGGGCCTGGCAATAGCCCTCATCAGGCCGGTAGATGGTATAGGCCTTTAGGATCCGATACAGGTCCTGTTGCCTGTGGGTTGGGGGAAGACCATGAGGGCAGTCACAGGAGCTGGAGCCTCTCTGCCCCAAACCAGGCCTATTCCCCCCAACCAGCCCCATTCCAGACCCCTCCTAGATCCAGTTCCAGATTAACCCCAGAGCTTCACCACCACATACCTCCATTGACCTTCCTGGCGCTGCCCATCAAGGTGAAGCCAAAGACTCAGACCATAATGAAAGCATTCCAGGCTCCAGCCTTCCACCCTTGCCTGCACACCCCACGTGCTCCCTACTCATTCTCCCACAGAGGCTGTGCTCTCTCCATCTGCTAATATCCCATAGACCTTCAAGGTCACCTTCTTCAGGAAGCTTTCACCACCCGCAGCATCAGCCCTCCTGGAGCACTGTCTGAATGCTTTTATCACCCCAGAGCAGGGGCTCTCCCAGGGCAGGGCCCACCTCATCTGCCTCACTGGATGGCATCAGGTCCCTGCCACCATGTCCAGTGGGCCCTGGTTCTTGGTGAAGGCTTGGGAAGCCTGCTGTGCCTCAGACCTTTCTCTTGTCTCTGCATTCAAAAGAAGAAAATCTCTGCCCTAGACCTGCTCCTGTTTCTTGAGAATGCCCCATCACTGTGTTTGGGAATTGCATTCACTCAGCTACACATTGGAAAAGAGGGCCCCTCATCACTCCCCATGGCTATTTACCAAGTCTTCTCAACACTACCTCTTGAATTTCATTCATGCCTGTTCCTTCTGTCTCCACAGGCATTCCATAGCTCAGACCTTCATTTCTTCTCCAGAAAAAAATTTAAAAATGACCTCTATTCCAAAATTCAGTCACTGAAGTATGATCTTTATTTGTGCTTTATTTGCATACCTCTCACCTATTTTCCCTCAATATTTTTTTCTCCATCCATGAAATGACAGGTTTGATGCACTAGTTATTTTATCTAATACCTATTAAAATAAACACATAACTCCCACAAGCTTCCATGCTACCTTCACCCACCTACTTGCATGTGTCCCTGCTTTCTCCCCTGTTGCTGTGGGTAAACTATTTGTGGTCTTGGCCAAACACAGCCTTTCCATTGTGGAAAGGCTGCACTGCACCCCATCCACTCTCACTAAACGGACCATCCCTCCAGCACACCTCCCATCTCTCCTACATCATCAGTTTTTCTCTTCCTACTAGATCATTCTCATTGGCATACCAACATCTGTTATTTCTTCTTGCTTTAAAAAAAATGTCTCTTGGCCACCCCCATTTCGCCTCCAAACCCCATACCACTTCTCTCCTTACCTACTCAGCGAAACATCAGAGTACAGACCCGCCGTCATCAATCTCTTTCTTCCCATCCTCCAATGAGGCTTTAACCTACTGCCCCATGCAAAACCGCTCTTATCAAGGTCACCAATGGCCTCCACTAGGCTGAGTCCCAAGGTCAGCCTGCAGGCTTGACTCTACTTGACCAATCAGCAGTATTTCATACAGCTGATCCTGAAACCCCTCATTTGCTTCCAGAAACCATACTGTCCTGGTTTTCCTTCTACCTCTCTGCTGCTAGTCTCTCGATGGCTTGTTCTCATCTTCCCATGCTTAAAATGTTGGAGCTGCAGGGCTCAATCTTTGAGCTTCCTTTTGTATCTACATTTGCCACCTTGATGATCTCATCCAGTCTCATGGGTGTATTTAATCCCATCTAGAGACTGACAACTCTTCAATTTCCAGCTTACATCCACTTTAAACTTCTCCCCAAATTCCAGACTTGTACATATAGTACATCCAACTTACCAGACATCTCCATCTGGATGTCCAATTAGCATTTCAAACCTCACATTCCAAACTGAGCTCCTGATGTACCCGTCTAACCTCATTTTCCCCATCTCATCAGTATATAACAATTCCATTCTTCATTTCTCAGGCTTAAATCTTCAGGGTCAGCCTTAGTTGCATGTTCACTCACTCTTCCTCTCTCTCACACATACTCCACATCAAATTTGTTGACAAATCCTTTTGGGTCTACCTTCAAAATAGATCCAGAACCCAACCACCTCTCCCCATAGTTCCACAGCTACCATTCTGGTCTATCTATCATTGTCTCTCTTCTGGATTATGGAAATGGTCTCCTAATAGGTCTTTCTGCTTCTGTCCTTGTCTCCTTAAGAGTCTATTCCCAGCACAGCAGCCAGAATGATCCTTTTAAAACACAAGTCAGATCAGATCACTTGTAACCCAAACTCCATTCACATTCTCTATTCCCCTTTCTTGCTTTAAACCCGTTTCATACTTACCACCATTTCACATACAACATACTTTGCCTTATTTATTCATCGTCTATCCCCACTAAAATGTAATAAGCCCCATAAGGGCAGGAGTTTTGTCTCTTGTTAACTGCTGTCATCTGTGGCTTGAGTAGTGCCTGGCAGATAGCAGGTGTTGAAAAGTACTTGCTGGAAAGATGAACCAACTGATGAAAAAAGTCCACCTAAGAGCTACCTAATACTATCTTGCATATTACTAAGGACTTATCTGTCTGTCTATCTTGGGTAAGCCCAGCATATAGAACAAAAGTATAAAGTGCCTTGGAACAGGTTTTAAGGGCCTTTGGTGATCTGGTCCTAAACCGCTTTTCCAGCTGCAGCTCTACCCAACCACACATCCGGGACACAGCTTAACCCCTAGCCAGGAAAAACCTGTCCCTTGCTTTTGCTTTGCTCCCATCTATTTTTCAAAACCCAGGTCAAATGCAACCTCAACAAGTCACTGTGCCTCCCCATCCCCCCTTCTAGCAGCCCAACTCCAAGTCAGAATCTCCCTCCCAGGATGCTTCCTTCAATATGGCTTGATACTCAATCTATTAAGGACCACTCTCCTAGAAGCCCTGGAAAGCAAGAACTGTATCCACCTGAAGCCTTCTACAAATGTTTGCTCACTGACCCACGTGGTCAGGCCATCTTACCCATGCCCCCCTCGAGCAGCAAACATCTCATGGAAAGGGAACTGGCGGTGCAGGTCCTTCTCAATCACATCCAGCCACTTAGGGTCCCCAGGAGCCCGTTCCAGCTCCTGCAGTGGAACAGCAGGGACTATCTCAGGATCTGGGGGGACTGATGATACCCTTCACACCATGTCACATCCCCATACCCTGGACACACCTCAAACTTGCCAGGGTTCTGCTCCAGGAGTTCCTTGCTATTGGACAGGTACTGCCAGGCCTTGGCTCTGAGGGAGGAGGGGATCCCCTTCCGGCAGCGCAGCTTCACCTAAGAGAGAGTGGCAGGCAGGGCAACAGCTTCAGGGGCTGGCATAGCCTCCAGGCTTTCCCCAGCAGTCCTCAGGCTTCTGGCACACCTCTCCCACATCCCACTGGCTTGACTCCACTGGACCTGGCTTGGCATTCTATCTTTAAAACTAGTCCTCCTCCCAGGCCCAAGTACCACCTGCCCCAATGTCTGTCTAAAGAGCAAATACTAACATGGCTTCCCTGGAGCACATGAGCCCTCTCTGGCCCCCTCCCAATCTGTCCATTGCCCTGCCCACCACTCAAGCCTTCCAAACCTTCTGGAAACGCCGTGACAGCCACTTATCCCAGTTACTGAACATCTCCAGCCATTTGAGCTCCCGCTGCCGAGCCACATCTACAGGAATGGAGCTTTCTCTGCAGGATGAAGGGAGCATGGAAGGGGTCAGTAGCAGTAGCGTAAAACATGGATTGCCGGTGGAACTGAAGCAAGTCACCTCCCCAGTTTCTTGTTGTTTTTTTTTTTTTTACCTCCCCAGTTTCAAATGAGATACTAGATAGAAAAGCATTTTGTGAGCTGCCAAATATCAGAACATTTGGCTGCTCAGCTGCCCAAGGGTCTAGCTTACCACACTGAAAGGACTTCTTTTTTTTTTTTAAGATTTTATTTATTCATGAGAGACACAGGGGGTGGGGGGGGGCAGAGACATAGGCAGAGGGAGAAGCAGGCCCCATGCAGGGAGCCCCATGTGGGACTCGATCCCAGGACCCTGGGATCACACCCCGAGCCAAAGGCAGACACTCAACTGCTGAGCCACCCAGGCGTCCTGAAAGGACTTCTCTTTGGAAGGAATCTCTGTATAGAGATCATGTTCTCATATTGGATCTCTATATGTGTTGGGTATGTTCAAATCCTGCACATACAAGTTTGGGGAGAGGGTACAAAATACATAAAAGCCACACTTTGCATTAGACTGAGGCCCAATTTTAGCTTCACCACTTACTCATTGTGTGACCTTGGGCAAGTCACTGAATTCCTCTGGGCCTCAATTTCCTCATTTGTAAGATGGAGAAGTTATATGAGGTAACAAATAGCAAGTGCTCAGTAACAGCAATTATTATCCATAAAATAAAAAACCAAAATATTTCTCGCCTCCTTAGAAGCAACTGAGTTTCCACTTATCAGACTCTTGAGATCTCCTGGGCCATCTGCAATTCCCTCTACCTCCTCCTCCCTGAAAATCATCCTAGATTCCCAAGCAAATGAAGTTTTCCTTGCATTCTCTGCCCATTGTTCTGTCACAGCTTCACATTCAAGATGCCCATAAGGCTTGAAATAGTTATTTGTAGGAGCCAGTAAGAGGAGGTGAGTGAACGGAAGAAAGAACTTGAGTTTCCAGAAAGACCTGAGTTCAAAACCCAGTTCCATCCATTAGAAGTTGGGGAATTGGAACACCTGGGTGGCTCAGTGGTTGAGCATCTGCCTTTGGCTCAGGTCGTGATCCCGGGGTCCTAGAATCAGGTCCCACAATAGGCTCCCCGCAAAGCAGGGAGCCTGCTTCTCCCTCTGCCTCTGCCACTCTCTCTCATGAGCAAATAAATAAAATCTTAAAAGTTGGGGAATCTGGAAATCCCTGGGTGGCTCAGTGGTTTAGCGCCTGCCTTCCGCCGAGGGCGTGATCCTGGAGTCCCGGGATCGAGTCCCGTGTCGGGGTCCCGGCATGGAGCCTGCTTCTCCCTCTGCCTGTGTCTCTGCCTCTCTCTGTGTGTCTTTCAATAATAAATAAAATTAAAAAAAAAAAAAAGTTGGGGAATCTTGGCAAGTGATAACCTGAGTCTCTTCCTCTTGTATAAAAAAGGGATGTCACCACCTACATCACAATGTTATAAGAGGACTACTGAGAAACTGTATATAAAGGACTGGTAAATGGAAGGGCTCATTAAATTTTAGTTTCGTCTCAGAAGCCCCTTAAACATCTCTCAATTTCTATCATAACTTCTAAACTCTAAGGATCAGGAAGAGTAAGATAGTATCTTTCCTGCCCTCAAGAAGGTCACAAGCTTGCAGGGGAGATAACTGCAATGTGTTGTGGGAAATGCAATGACAAAAATGCACAGAAGAGGCACTGACGGGAGTAGGGGCAGTGGATACATCGGGAAAGGCTTCCCAGAGGAGACATCTTCATAAACCATGAAGGACTGAGTAGAACATACCAAGACAAGGAGGAGGAGAAAGGCATTCCTGGCAGGTGGGAAAGCCTGAGTATGAAGGGGGAAAGACTACAACCAGTTCAACAGGACCACAGGGGACGCCTGGGTGGCTCAGCAGTTGAGCACCTGCCTTTGGCCCAGGACATGATCCTGGAGCCCTGGGATCGAGTCCCACATTGGGCTCCCTACATGGGGTCTGCTTCTCTCTGTGTCTCTCATGAATAAATAAATAAAATCTTAAAAAAAAAAAAAAAAAAAGAAAAAACAACAACAACAACAGGACCACAGTACTAAGTGCATGGCAAGGACTGGCAAGAGAGAAGACCAGAAAGCCTGACAAAGCCAGGTAATAAGGAACCTGTCTGCAGAATAAAGCACTTGAAGGGCTCCTGGGTGGTTCAGTGGTTGAGCGTCTGCCTTTGGCTCAGGTCGTATCCGGGGGTCCTGGGATCTAGTTCCGCAACAGGCTCCCCTTGGGCAACTTGCTTCTCCCTCTGCCTATGTCTCTGCCTCTCTGTCTCTCATGAGCAAATAAATAAAATCTTAAAAAAAAAAAAAAAAAAGTTCTTGGGATTTTATTCTGTGACCAATGGGGAGCCATTACAAGCTTTTAAGGTAACACGTGCCCCACTCAGCCTTGCCTCAGAAGTATATTCCTCCAGCACAGAAGATAGATTTTAGAGGGACAAAATTACAAAGCACAAAAATAGCAACCAGCACAGTGCCTGGCACACACGAGGGACTCACTAAGATCCAATTCAATCCAAGTTCCTTAGGGCAGCATGATTTTGAGGATAAAGTCAGTCAGTCACACAGATCCAGATGTGAGTGGGGCAATTCACTCAACTGCTTTAATCCTGTTTCTTCACCTATAAATTGTGTACAACAGTGCATCCCCTGTGCATGGGAAAACACCAAAGGTCAAACTTCAGTTGCCTTCCTAGGACCATGAATTTTGGTGTTCAATCAAAGGTTTTCTGTTTCTTGGATTATAAAAAAAATGCTTTGAATATCCTCCCAATTGTTTTCCTCCAACCCCAGACAGGTACCCCCCACCCCAATGCGCACATACACAACTAAATCCTATTCATTCTTCAGCATTTGGACCTTCAGCAGACTCCTGAGTGGGCAAAAGATCCCTTTCCTAGGTGCTCACAAAATCTTGTGATGATCTCTAGGCTAAACCTAACATATATTGAAGCCAACTGTTTTAAGTATCTGTTTCTCCTCTAGATGTTAAGCACCTTGAAACAACTATTTTATCCCTAGTACCCAGCACGGGTCTGGCACCCGGGTGCTCAGGTGATGCTGTAGGTTGAACTGACCAGCAGGTTAAAAGAGTACAGAGACAATGGACAGGATCCGGAGAGAGGGAAGGAACAAGTCAGAGGCAATCACACTCCCACATCAGGAGTGACTCAGGCCCCTGGAGGGAACTAGGAAAGAGTAAGCCAGGCTAGGGAGATGAGGAAATGGGGAAGAGGCCTCCCCTAACCCTTTTCCTTTAGTAAAAATACAAGACTGCCCTTCTCTGTTTTGCAGAGGAGTCTTGCCTTCAGGGTCTCCCCTCCACCAACCAGACTTCCCCATCTCACCAACCCATCAGAGCTAGGACTATGAGGGACGGGAGATGCCTGCATCCCTCCCAGACTCCTCCCTCAGGGACTACCAGAACCCCTGCCCAACCAACCCTCCAGAATATCTGGCCCATAGCTGGAGTTTCACATCAAGGACCTGGGACAATCTTAGGTATCATGTCATTCAACCTTTCACTTTATAGAGAAGGAAACTGAGGCACGGAAATAGGGAAGACACTAGGTCAAAGGCACACAACACACTAAAAGCAAAGCTCAAACTCAGAACTCCTGACACCTGGCCTGAAACTCTAACATCCAAGTGCCACCAAAACCTCAGGATGCTCTAGGCATGAAAGGGATCACCAAGTACCTGACTACTGCTGGAGACACTCTCCTGGAGCCTCAGAGCAATCTGGGCTGCCAGAGTCTGGGCAAGGTGTATCATTTCCTCCTCCCCAACCTCTGCTTCCCTGAAGCAGTCCCCACTGGGTGCCCTCTGGGTACTCACAGACTGCCCGAATACTGGCTGCCCCCAAGGAAGCCATACTTGTCCGTCTTGCGCAGGGCCAGCCCATTTATCTCCGAGTCTGAGCCCATGGAGCTCACATCATCTGCCAAGGACTCCAAGGTCCCAGACATGAGGCTTACGGAGTCCAAGTAGCTCAGAGTGTCCGGGGCCTGCCCTCGAGGCCCAGAGATGCCAGGTCCCAGGCTGGACGTGGAGCCTAGGTCCTGAGAGTTTTCAGCGGGCTCCGGAGCTGGGGTGACTGTCACAACAGCTACCATAGCCTCACATGTCCCTGAAGGGCCTGGACCAGGCCCTGAAGGGTCCTCTGGAGCCTGTGTAGTTGATGCTGATGTTGCTGGGGCAGCTCCATGTCCACTTGTCACCTGTCCCGCGGTCACTGCTGCAACCCGCGCAGTCACTCCTGAGGCAACTGTGGTTCCCGGCTTGGGGGCAAGCGGGGGTTTGGCAGTCAGAGCCCCAGGAGCCGTTCTGGAAGGGGTCCTGGTGGGGGTCGCGGTGGGAGTACCTGGCCCATGGGCGGGTGAGGTTCTAGCCTCCTCTGTCTTCGGAGAATCTGCCCCCGGGCCCGAAGCCACGGACATCTCGGCTCCTGCCACTGCCGCGGACACCAGGGGTTCTGAGCCAGCGCAGACCTGCGTCCTCGCGGCTTCGGGTGAGGCCTCCAGAGTCAGCACCACCACTGTGCTGCTCGTGACGGTCGGGGCCGGGGCCGGGGCCGAGGTCTGGGTGGGCCCCGGTATCCAGGCGGGCCGCGCCTCCCCGGGGGCCACCAGGGTGACTGGGGCCGAAGTGGCCGTGGTCACTGGCGGGCCCGGAGCCACCACCACGACGGGTCCGGCCCGGGAGCCGCGGGGTGGCGGCGAGGGGGCCGCAGGGGCGCCATGACGGCGCGGCGGGGCCACCAGGGGCGCCGGGCCGGTCTCCATGGCCGCGGGCCTCCCCTCACATCCCCCCGCCGGGGCGGCCGCAGAAGGCGCCGCCCCTCAGGCCGCTCCGCGCCGCCCGCCAAGGAAGGGGAGCAGGCTAAGGGCGCGGCCGGCGCACGTCCGGGACGGGGGCGGCGCGCGGGCCGCCGCCGCCGGGCGCGCGGAGGCGTGGCAGGGGTCCCGCGGCGCCAGGCGCGGGGGTCCCGCTCGCGCCCTCTTACCCTAGCGCTCTCTCGCCGCCGCCCCCTCCCTCCTGCTTCAGGCTAGCGGCCGACCTCGCGCCTGCGCACATGCCCAGTGCCGGCTAAGCGGCCAGCGTTTCAGCGTTTCACGCCTGCGCGCGGGCAGCTCCATCGCGCTCCTTTTTTTTCCTCCCGCCTCGTCAGAGTGTTTGGACGAATAATAGGACAGAGGGAACTGGGTCTCTGCCAATCGTTGGAAGGGTGGGTGGGGTTGGGGGGTGGGAAGGGGCTGGGTAATTTGGAAAGAGGAAATGGAAAAGGCGGAGGGCTCTGAGACCAATGAGAGGGTGAGCGAAGGCAGGTGGAGGTGGGACGAAGGAGAGAACTAATAGAAAAGCGGGAAGCTGAACCTCCCAGCCACTAAAAATGGCTGGAGAGTGAATGACCACGGAAGGAGGCGGGTGCTGCGCAAGAAGAGGCGAGCCTGGCCAAAGGGAACAGTAAAAAGGGAACCAATGAACAGGGGGAGTGGGCGGAGGTCAAGTTGACAGACAGGGGTGTCTCTTAGGGCGGTGACAGACAGCATCCGCAGTCAATAGGAAGAGCTGAGGGATTCTTAAGGTCTCCCAAGAAAGTCAAGAAGGAATGACAGCTGGGGGGGGGGGGTGCGGGGGGGGCCAAATTTGCAATTAATTTGCATCGTCAGCCAATGAGAGTATTCCCTCACTTTAGCAACAGGAAAGGAAGATAGACGGATGTCTCGGCCAGTGGCAGCATCCAAAAGGGTAGGGGCGCTGCCAGCAGGCGGTGCCAGCTCAGGGATATCGGTGACAACCGGAGACAAGCGCAGGAGGGGGCGACAGTTGGGGACAGCGCCGAGAGGGGGCGGAGGCCAGAGACATTAGTGCAGCCCTTAGCCAATAAGAGCGCCGCGCTGCTCTGCTTGAGTCCTTTCTGGGCTGCCATTCTCTCTCTCCCTGTCCTCCCTCTCTCTCTTTTTAAGTAGGCTCCACAGCCACGGTGGGGCTTGAACTCACGACCCTGAAATGGAGAGCCGCATGCCCTCCCGACTAAGCCAGCCAAGCGCCCCCTGGGTTCCCATTCTCCATCCAGAGCCGCCTCACTCTGGTGGTCTGTGAGACCCCACCACAAATCCAGTGCCCTCTGATCAAGTACTCTCAGCCTCCAGTCTGTCTTTAATTTTCATCTAGGCCAGCAACCTACTTCAACACTCAAAGGCTAGGCGACTATAACCAGAGCTCCCAATCCTATAAGCAACCCATCTCCCTGGATCCTCCATTTCCTATGGGAATCCCAAGCCCTAAGTCCCTCTTCTCAGCCCCCCATCTATCTCAGCTCCTCCCCAGAATCTAGGCTCTAATTCCTTGGACTTCATCCTCCGAGTGTGCCCCCCATTCTAAAAAAAATTTTTTTAAAGATTTTATTTATTTACTTGAGAAAGAGGCACAAGCAAGAGGAGAGGCAGAGGGAGAGGGAGAAGCAGGCTCCCCGCAGAGCAGAGAGCCTGTGGTGGGGCTCAATCCCAGAACCTTGGGATCATGACCTGAACCAAAGGCAAAGCTTAACTGAGGCAGCCACCCAGACACTACCCCTCCCCCCAGTTCTGGTGGGTATCCTAGATTCCAAACCATGAATTCCCAGTAACATGAATTCCCATATCTTTGTTCTTACTGTTTTGGGAATGAAGGACCTGTTCCATCAACTCCTCTCCCATCACTGCCACACCTCTCTATACTCATTTGTTTTTAAAGATTTTATTTATTTATTCATGAGAGAATAAATAGCTCCCTGCATGGAGCCTGCTTCTCCCTCTGTGTCTCTGCCTCTTTCTCTCTCTCTCTCTCTGTGCCTCTCATGAATAAATAAATAAAATCTTAAAACAAAACAAAATAAAACAAAACAACCGCTGAGCCACCCAGGGATCCCTGTAGTCCTCATTTTCTGCTAAGAAACCAGACCTCCGTGGGATGCCTGGGTGGCTCAGCGGTTGAGAGTCTGCTTTTCCGCTCAGGGTGTGATCCCAGGATCCAGAATCGAGTCCCATACTGGGCCCCCTGCCGGGAAGCCTGCTTCTCCCTCTGCGTATGTCTCTGCCTTTGTGTGTCTGTGTGTCTCTCATGAATAAATAAACAAATTTAAAAAAAAGAAAAGAAACCAGACCCCAGTCTCATGAGCCCCCAGGATACCATAGATCACAAACACAAAGCTCTGACTTTAGGAGTCCCTCCTCTCTCGGACCCCCATCCCTTTGAGCCTCAGAGTTAGAGGGCCCCAATTTTCCATACAGAGTCCACCATCCTAGAATTTCAGTCAGGCCAAACTCCCAATGTCTCGGATCCTCCTTGGTTTCTGAGTTCTTTTAGGCTATTTGCTCCCAGCTCAGACCCAGATCCTGTGTATTTCCATTCAGTGTCTGAGTTAGACATACAGCTCCTGATCTCCTTCTTATTTCCACACTTTCCTTTTGACCCAAACTACCTGAGTACTTTCCCCCTTCCCCTCTTTGGGGTTTTCCTCCCCTCCCAGAACCAAGGAATAAGTGGGCTCCTCCCTGGGCCTAGACCCCCCTGGTAACCATATAAGGTGAGGCAGCTGTCATTGGAAGCAGGGAGAGGCTAGTGTAGGAGGCCAAGGGCAGCTGCTAAGTTTAGGGTGGCTCCTTCTCTCTTAGAGACAACAGGTGGCTGGGCCTCAGCGCCCAGAAAAGAAAATGTCTTAGAGGCATTGGCATGAGGCTGGAGGAGGGAAAAAGGAGGAGGTACTTTCCTCAGGACATCAGGTCCTAGAGGGAGCAAGAGAAGGAGGAGATGGGTGTCCTTGCCAATCTTGGCCTCCCAGGGCTTCCTCAGCCACTATTTCCCCAGGAGAGGTTACCTCAAAGTCACACAAGCAGCCGAGCTGGTTCTTGCCTAGAATGGGGAAAGGAGCACTAGCCATTCCAGCCACCCAGAAGGAAGTGACCAACTAGCATCTCTCTTGGTGTCTCTGACTCCCCTCCTCTGAATTCTAACTTTCACAATAGGATCCAATGAAATGATTATAGACTCACATTAGATTATGTTCTTCAGTTTCAAACTTTTCCAAGGCTCCCAAGTTCTTAGCCCTCACCTCAGCCTGGCATGGAAGACCCTTCAATCTCTGGTCTCTAGCCTATACCCTCTGCTCTAGCCTTGTCACCATTCTAGCAACTTGACCTTTCACTTCTCCAGGTCTTTGCCTATCTGTGCTCTCTGTTTAGCATGCCTGCCCTTCTACTTTCACCTAACTTCTCCTGGTCTTCATAAAATCATTTCCATATCCTCAGACAGGGCTGCTATGCCCTCTACTTCTGTGCTCCAGATCAGCTGTTCTTTTTTTTTTTTTTTCTTTCAGATCAGCTGTTATGGCATTTTCTTAGTTTATCCAGTCTCCTCCACAGGTAGACTGTAAGTCCACCAAGGCAGGGCACAAATATGAATTGTAATGATTATATTTCACTAAACTGTTTCCACATAGTGTTCATATCCACAAGTTCTGTGGGATGGGGAAAACAAGGCCCATGTTTGGTGCAGAAATTATTTAAAAATAAAAAATCTTTTTAAAAATACAGGGATCCCTGGGTGGCGCAGCGGTTTGGCGCCTGCCTTTGGCCCAGGGCGCGATCCTGGAGACCCCGGATCGAATCCCACGTCGGTCTCCTGGTGCATGGAGCCTGCTTCTCCCTCTGCCTATGTCTCTGCCTCTCTCTCTCTCTCTCTCTGTATGACTACATAAATTAAAAAAAAAAAAAGATTTATTTCTTTATTAAAAAAATAAATAAATAAATAAAAATACAAATACAAATAAGAGCAGCCCTGGTGGCGCAGCGGTTTAGTGCCGCCTGCAGCCCAGGGCGTGATCCTGGAGACCCGGGATCGAGTCCCACGTCAGGCTCTCTGTGTGGTGCCTGCTTCTCCCTCTGCCTGTGTCTCTGCCTCACTCTCTCTCTCTGTCTCTATGAATAAATAAAATAAAATCTTAAAAGAAATACAAATAAATAGAAACATAAAAATGTTAATTTCAAAATGAGGAATGTTTTTTAAAGAAATAAATAATAAATAAATCTGGAGCCACCCCACTCAGGTTTATCTTTCTCCCAGTACTATGCATTAGTTTGGGTCCTCTCTGAACTCTGGCATATTCGAGCCCCCTTTTGGGAAAGTGAGCATCCTTTCCTGCCTGGGTCCTAGTGAGACACACATCCCAAGACCTAGTCACTCCTCCCTCCCTGAGCTCCAGCTGCTGCCAGCCCTCCAAGAAAGGAGAGGCCCTGAGCCGGGCTATTTTGGTATCTGGGGTGGGCACCCACAGGGCTAAGGTTACCCTGGTATGTTGAGGGCTCCCTGGGGCAGAACTATATAACCCCAGAGGGACTGTCACAGGCTGACTCTGCTCCTTCCCAGCCAGAGCCACTGCCTTGCCCCCAGGAGACTGAAGCCATGGTGAGTGAGAATCCCCCAGCCCCTACCCAGATCCCTCAGACCTCAAGGCAGCCCCACTTTTTATAAGTAGCTGATTCCCAGTCCAGTAAGAGGAAACAGATGAATCCTCCCTTTCTTGGCATTGCTAATGGGGAGCGTACAGAAAGATGGCCTAAGTGATCCAACCAAGGATAATCTGCCAAGACTCTCCATTCACAGGAGACCCACCTCTCTCAAAGCATGCTGCATACTTTCCTGTACTCCTTTCTAAAACCCTCTGGGCAGAGTCAGGCAAGGATTCCAATTCTCATTCTATACATGAGAGGTTCAGACAGGGTGAATGAGCAAATCAGGGTCACACAGCAGGTTTGGGACTCAGAGGAGACAAGCTCTGGTCACTGAAAAGGAGATTTGTTGAGGAGTCCCACATGCTGGGTAGGATGGAGGGTAGGAATTTGGGGATGCAACCAAAACAAGTCCCCTCAGCAAAGAGGTCATAAGGAGAGGAAAACCTCGAACCAAAAGAGCTGCTTTTAAAAAAATGACTCAAAGAACCCTGAATCTAATCCATTGCCTCCAGAGAGATGTAGGGATTCACCCGTGGACCACTTTGCCCATCCCTCACCCCCCCAGGCACCCAAGAAGGCCAAGAGAAGGGCAGTGGCAGAGGGCGGAAGCTCCAACGTCTTCTCCATGTTCGACCAGACTCAGATCCAGGAGTTCAAGGAGGTGAGTAAGGGGAGAAGGGAGACTGGAAACTGACCAAAGGCACCCCTTGCCACCTCTCCCTGGAATGTGCACCTGTTTAGGGGGAGGGGAAGGGTTTAGAATTCCTTGCTTCCCACCCTGCTTGGCATGTAGGAGAGCAGCTGGCAAGGGGCCAGAATCTGATCTGCCTGGGCTAGGGATGCTGAAGCCTGGCCACAGGGGAACTAATCCCTCCCTACCCCTGCCTTCCACAGGCCTTCACGGTAATTGACCAGAACCGTGATGGCATTATCGACAAGGAAGATCTGCGGGACACCTTCGCAGCCATGGGTGAGCCCCTTCTCCTACCCATAAAGACTCAAGGCTGGAGAGTACTGGGAATTCAGGAGCCTTGGGTTTCAGCCCTGCCAGTTCCACCCCAGGACCTCAGTCCACCCAGAAGAAAAAATGGGTGGGATGATCTGAATTTATGGGAAGGATCAACCAACCCTTGTCGGAAAGATCTCACTCCAGCTTCCCCCACCCTACTCCAGGGCGCCTCAATGTGAAGAATGAGGAGCTAGATGCCATGATGAAGGAAGCCAGTGGTCCCATCAACTTCACTGTCTTCCTGACCATGTTTGGGGAGAAGCTTAAAGGTGAATGAAATGTCCTGGGTCTAAGCCCCCAGATGCCCCTACCCACAACTTTCAGGGACAGAACCTTCAGAAACCCTTCTGCTTCACGTGCCTTCTGACCTTCCAGGAGCGGACCCTGAGGATGTGATCACTGGAGCCTTCAAGGTCCTGGACCCTGAGGGGAAGGGTACCATCAAGAAGCAGTTGTAAGTGACCCTTTCCAGCTCAAACACAGAAAGCCTCCTTAAATTCTTACCAAAGCTTAGGTATAAAAGAGAGGATAAGGGAAAAATTAGGACTGTGGAAATGGGCAATAGGATTACACTATCACAGTCATATGAGAGGGGAAGAGCCAAACCGAGAAGGCCAGACTGGGAGACCAGTGAGGGATCTGGAATGACTTCGGTTTTCAAGTTGATACCAGGAATGGCAACCAGGATGAGGTGGGAGGGACTGGAAAGGAACCACGAAGCCCAATCTCAACTCCCCATATGTCACCTCTCCGCAGCCTGGAAGAGCTGCTTACAACGCAATGTGACCGCTTCTCCCCGGAGGAGGTGAGCAGGGGAGGGGCCGGGAGAAGCAGAGGGAGGGGGGAGGGGAGCATACGGAGTCGGTAGGAGACGCCGCCCCTGAATCTTTCCGCAGATCAAGAACATGTGGGCAGCCTTCCCCCCCGACGTGGGAGGCAACGTGGACTACAAGAACATTTGCTACGTCATCACGCATGGCGACGCCAAGGACCAGGAGTAGGGGACCCTCTTAGGCTTCTGCGGGCCAACGCCTTCCTGCCAGTCCGACCCCCACCCCGACTCCTAATAAAACTAAACTGGTCTTTGTTTATTAGCGGCGGCGCTTTCAGTGCGTTTGTGGGAGAGGGACTCGGGTGGGAAGCTGGCCTGAAACACTGCCTGGCCCCAAGCCAGCGCCCAGCCGATGAGTAAATAGTGGCCCGGAGGCCTGGGGTCCGGGTGGGGCGGTTCCATCCGCTACATCCGCTACACCCGCCACTTACTCCCGCTGGGAAAGTAAGACTCTGGTGGTTTCAGGGAAACTACTTGTTTTTTAAATATTTACCCATTTATTTATTTGAAAGAGAGAGCGCAGGCGCGAGCAAGGGGAGGGGCAGAGGGAGGAGAGGGAGAGAGAAAAATCTCCAGCAGACCCCCGCTGAGCAGGACCCGCCTCCCCCCCCCCCCCCCCCCCCCCCCGCCTACTGGATTCTATACCCTGAGATCATGACCTGAGCCAAACTCAAGAGCCTCACGCTTAACGTACTGGGCCACTCCGGCGCCCTGAAACTCATTTTACTGAAGTCACAGCTTGAGTGAAGGGGGCGGGGGGGGGGGGGCTAGGGGCGGGGCTGAAAGCTGGGGCGTGGCCATGGGGTGTGGCCAAAGGCGGGACTACAAACCCGGCATTGGGAGAACCTCTTAGCCCGAGAGCCCGGAGCCGAGTTGGGTCTCGCAGGCTCCAGGATTGGACGGGAACCGACTGAAGGCGGAGCCGAGGTAAAGCAGGGCCGGGCGGGGTCCTCAGAGAGTGTCCGATTGCTCTCCCTGAGTCTGGCTTTGCTGCATCTGGGCCTGCATCTTCTCCAGCATCTCTTGCATGCGGCGCAGCTGTGCGGGGCAAGATTGTAGGCGGTGGGACGGGGAGGCCATGGAGGGACTTCGAAGAAGACTTGGGGTTCTGGGGGGTTGGGGCAGAGCGAGGTACTTGCTCACCTCTTCATCTTTCTCACGGATCAATTTCTCTGTCTCGGCCAGAGGCAGCATGGGCAGCGGGATCTCTGTGGCGCTCTGGCGGGAGAGCTTACTAGGAGGCGGGGGAAAGGGACAAGGAATCAAGGGCGGGACCCTCGGTTAATGGTTGCAGGAGCCGCGCGGGGCGTGGGGCGAGGTTGGGGTCGGTCTAGGAGGCGGGGCCATGTCCTTTCAATGCCATAAACAAAGTGGATAGGGAAAGATTCTGGGAGAGTGGTCTGGATGATGAAGGCCGGGTCCGGGACAGTGAGGGCTAGGCCTTGGGAGTCCCTAGGACTCAGGTCAGGCTCTCACCTACGGCTGGTGCGATCGCGAGCCCCAGGCCGGGCTAGGCTCTGTAGGCAGCTCGCCCGGTAGCCCTCGTAGAGAAGATCGTGGGTCACTTCCTTCAGGTCCTGCAGGTGTGTCTGCACCAGCATCCGTCGCAGGTTCAGGAAGTCGCAGTGATGTGGGTTCTCGACTGAGGGGCGGACCGGCGAGTGTCAGGGACCTTCGGGTCTAGCCCTACTGGGCCTGGTCGAGTCTGCCCAGATTCCTGCCCCCGTCTAGGTGAGGGTCTGAAGTCCAAGGATCCCTCTTTTGGCTCTTAGGATCCCCGGGACCAGAGATCACCCCAACTTTACATGTTGGGTGCCATTGACTCAGAGGCGTCTTGGGCTCCCCGCTGGCCTCAGAAAGCGTGCCCACCTTACTCACCCTCCACGGTACCCCAGGAGTAGCGGCGTCCCCTCACAGGCCGGGTCCCACCATCCCTCACTACCTCGCAGGAACCAATGACTGCAAAAGGGATGCTTTCCTGAAAGGCAGGAGTCAGGGATCACTGGTGGCCCCTCTTGGGCAGAAACCTCATTGTCAACCTCCACCTCTGCAGCCACAGCCCCGGCTTCTTTGCCCCATCCTCCTTTACATCTTTACCTTCATCTCTGCATCCTGCCTCTTGAAGTCCTCATCCTCATCAGAGTCACAATCGGGGAACTGGTAGATGTTGATCTCTTCCTCTTTCAACTGGTCCCTGATCTAGGAGCAGACAGATGCTCAGACAGTGAGAAACAGAGGCTGTGAGCAGCAGACACTGCATGGCTGGAGACAGTGAGATAAGGTACCAGGTGGTCAGAGGCAGGTGACATGAAAGGCAGATGGTGACATACAGGAGGCCCCAAACCAAAATCTCAGAAGGGTGCCTGGGCTGGCTCACTCAGTAGAGCATGTGACTTTTGACTTCAGGGTTGTGAGTTCAAGCCCCACGTTGGGTGTAGAGATTACTTAAGATCTTGGGGCCCCTGGGTGGCTCGGTGGGTGAAGCATCTGACTTGATTTCAGCTCAGGTTTTGATCTCAGGGTCATGAGGTCAAGCCCCTTGTTGGGCTTAAAAAATTTTTTTTAATTAAAAAAATACTTTTTTAAAATCTTAAAAAAAAAAAAAACACCTCAGATAATGAGAGAGATATATATGGTGAAAAAGAGACAAAGACACCCTAACAGGGATGACTGGGGCCTGGGAAGATTATAAGATGAGGCAAATACCAAAAGCACAAGAGAGAGAGGCCTAAGCAGAAACAGTGAGAGAGGGCTCTGAAGTTAAGATGGGGGTCATCATTCCTTGCTGCCACCCTCAGACAGACAGGCCTTAGCCAAGCAACCAGTCCAGGGATTCTATTCCGAGCCTCCAGCTTCTTCAGCCAGCTTACTACCCACCTTCCTCAGAAACTCTCTCCTGCAGTGTGGTTTGACTCATTTTGCTTCCTTTCCCAAGATCAAAGAAGTCAAAGCTGATTTCAGGTTTGATAACAACTTTTGGCTTCATGTAGGGCCAAAGATCGGAGGTTACCACACATACCTTCTGCTTGAGAGCCTGGGTCTCCTTAGGCATCAGGGCATCTGCTTTGCCAATGACTGGGATGATGTTGACCTTTTCATGCACTGCCCGGAGGAAGGCCACATCTAGGGGCCGGAGCCTGCATGGAGTGATTGGTCAAGGCTCAGCCTTAGGCCACGGAAACCCTCCCTGTCCCTTCCCAATACCCCAACCCTCGAGGGTGTCCCCCAGACCCTCGGCCAAAGGGTGAGATGAAGTAGAGGCAGCAGTGGACACGGGAATCCTGAATGTTCTTCCGGTTCAGGCCACTCTCATCCCTAAGATACTGCTCAAATTGCTCCTCAATGAAGCGTACCACAGGCAGCCAGCTGGGGTGTGGGGCAAGAGAGAACAGTCAGAGGGGAGGGGCCACAGGGCAGGGAAGGGGTGGAAGCTAGCCAGGACCCTGGAGGTGGGAACTAGTTTCTTGGGCTCTAACCAAAGACATCAAAGGAGATTGATGAGGTGTAGGTCAGCTGTTGGGAAGCCACATGGCCACCAGATGCAGACCCACCTTTTGGGGAGGGCAGGGGCAGAGCAGACCAGTCCTGTAACTGACCCCTCAGCCTTCACAGAGTAGCCACATGGGGAAGCTTAGCCCGCGCTCCTTCCGTTGTTCTCACCAGTCTGAACAATCCACGGAGTCCCCAAAGCCAGGTGTATCCACCACTGTCAGCTTCACCTTAATACCCCCCTCCTCGATCTCCACACCCCGGCGCTCGATGGTCAGTGTTCGTGTCAAGCGAGCTGTGGGCATGAGAAGTGGTCAGGGAGCTTCGCAGGGGTCTGAGCCAGGTTTCCTTTCTCAGAATCCCAGTTGC
This sequence comes from Vulpes lagopus, assembly GCF_018345385.1. Classification (NCBI taxonomy): domain Eukaryota; kingdom Metazoa; phylum Chordata; class Mammalia; order Carnivora; family Canidae; genus Vulpes; species Vulpes lagopus. The sequence continues at coordinate 106,649,214 of NC_054826.1, read as the reverse complement.
CCCCACCCATTTTTTCAGGGGAGTCTCAGAAAAGCACTGAGCTACCCGAGTGCCCCCAAAAAGTCAGGGGAGACCCAGATGAGTGCCACCTGGGGATAGGGGAGACAGAGGACCTGGAGAGGACAGGAGGGTCTTACCGCTGGCCTCTGGCAGTTGCCGGTCCTCATAGAGATTGGTGAGAAACAGGCTGTTGATGAGGGTGGATTTTCCCAAGCCTGACTCCCCTGTGGACAGGACAGACCCACCTGGTCAGGTGAGGAGACAGCCAGGGTCTCTTGAGGACCCAGTCCCCTGTCCCAAACCCATCAGACCTGCCACCATGAGTGTGAAGTCGAAGCCCTTCTTGACGGACTTGCGGTGCAGCTGATTGGGGAGGGCGGCGAAACCCACATACTCCTTGTCCTGTTGCTAGGGGGCAGACAGTATGAGGCTGCTGGGAGTGGCAGGCAGGGCCCCCAGTGTAAGCTGACTTCTCCTTGGGAGTGAGGAGAAGTCAGCCTACCATGGGTTGACTTGGGCCTGTCTACTCCGGGGTTTGGGGGCTGAGGGCAAAGATGCCTGTATTCCTGGGCAGAAGGACTTACCATGGCCCTGCTAGCTGTCGCTGCACCTGCTGTCTCTCCCCACTTCCTCTGGTGGGGCAGGAAGTTGAGTGTGGCAAATAAGGGGGCGGGCAATGTAGGAAGCTGAGATGCTCAAACTGGTGGGGAAAGCCAAGACCAAGAAAACCTGGGAGTTCTCACTTTCTGGATCCCTTTGGCTATGCCCTCTTGGGAAGCTTCAACACCTCAGTTCTCTGCACACCCTATTCCAAGCCCCCACTGTGACCCCATCACAGTGGGGTATAGGTGGGGTATAGGCAGAGAGGAAGGAAGCAGATTGGTGTCTTTAGCAAGTGAGATGAGGCTTTGACTGAGATGGTGAAAAAAAAGTTCCCAGAGTCTAAGTGGACCAAAAGTCTTAACAGGATTAGGGGTGGAAGGAGCCATCAATTTTCCTTACCAGCTCATGCAATTGATTATTTTTTAAAGATTCTATTCATTTATTCATGAGAGACACAGACAGAGGGGCAGAGACATAGGCAGAGGGAGAAGCAGGCTCCTGGATGGGGAGCCCAATGCAGGACTCAATCTCAGAATCCCAGGATCACGCCCTAAGCTGAAGGTAGATGATCAACCACTGAGCCACCCAGGTGCCCCTGATTCATTTTTTTCCCCATGCAATTGGTTATTTTTCTTTTTCTTTTTTTAAAGAATTTATTTATTTATTTGATAGAGAAAAAGCACAAGTACATAGAGTGGCAAGCAGAGGGAAAGGGAAAAGTATGCTCCTCACTGAGCAGAGAGCCCAGTTGGGGGGGGGGGCTCCGTCCCAGAACCCTGAGATCATGACCTGAGCTGGAGGCAGACACTTAACTGACTGAGCCACCCAGGTACCCCTTCATGCAAGGGATTCTTTTTTTTTTTTTTTTTTTTTTTTTAAGATTTTATGTATTTGAGAGACAGAGACAGCACAAGCAAGTGAGCAGCAGAGGGAAAGGGCGAAGCAGTCTTCCAACTGAGCAGGAGCCCAAAGCCTGGCTCCATCCCAGGACCCTAATGTGCTTCTGTGTGTGATTTTTTGGTGTGTATGCATTTTGAAAAATGTGTAGTGGGGATCCCTGGGTGGCTCAGTGGTTTAGCACCTGCCTTTGGCCCAGGGCGCGATCCTGGAGTCGCGGGATCGAGTCCTGCATCGGGCTCCCAGCATGGAGCCTGCTTCTCCCTTTGCCTGTGTCTCTGCTTCTCTCTCTCTCTCTGTCTATCATGAATAAATAAATAAAAGAAAAACCTTAAAAAAATGAAAAATGTGTAGTATACAGTGCATGTTTACACAAATGATTATATATATGAATACATATTTGTTAACTTTTTCATTCAGCACTATTTTTAAAAATTTTATTTATTTATGCATGAGAGACAGAGAGAGAGGCAGAGACATAGGCAGAGGGAGAAGCAGGGTCCCCTAGGGAGCCCGATATGGGATTCCATCCTGGGACTCCAGGATCACACCCTGAGCCGAAGGGAGACACTCAACCGTTGAGCCACCCAGGCGTCCCCAGCACTATTTTTTTTTAAGATTTTTAAAATTTATTTATTTATTTTTTTTTTTAATTTTTATTTATTTTTGATAGTCACAGAGAGAGAGAGGCAGAGACATAGGCAGAGGGAGAAGCAGGCTCCATGCACCGGGAGCCCGACGTGGGATTCGATCCCGGGTCTCCAGGATCGCGCCCTGGGCCAAAGGCAGGCGCTAAACCGCTGCGCCACCCAGGGATCCCAAAATTTATTTATTCATAGAGACACACACACACACAGAGGCAGAGACACAGGCAGAGGGAGAAGCAGGCTCCATGCAGGGAGCCGGATGTGGGACTCTATCCCAGGTCTCCAGGATCACACCGTGGGCCACAGGTGGCACTAAACCGCTGTGCCACTGGGGTTGCCCCCCAGCACTATTTTTTAAAAGCTTTTTTAAAAAAAATTTTTTTTTAAAGTAATCTCTACATCCAACATGGGGCTCAAACCCATGACCCCAAGATCAAGAGCTGCATGCTCAGGACACCTGGGTGGCTCAGTGGTTGAGCATCTGCCTTTCGTTCAGGCTGGGGTCCTAGGATTCAGTCCTGCATCAGGCTCCCCATTGGGAGCCTGCTTCTCCCTCTGCCTGTGTCTCGGCCTCTCTCTGTGTGTCTCTCATGAATAAATAAATAAAATCTTTTTTTTAAAAAAAGGTATTTATTTATTCATGAGAGACACAGAGAAAGAGGCAAACACAGGCAGAGGGAGAAGCAGGCCCCATGCAGGGAGCCTGATATGGGACTCCATCCTGTGACTCCAGGATCACACCCTGAGCCAAAGGGAGACACTCAACCATTGAGCCACCCAGGCGTCCCCAGCACTATTTTTTAAAAGCTTTTTTAAAGCTTTTTTCTTTTTTTATTTTTTTAAAGTAATCTCTACACCCAACATGGGGCTCAAACCCATGACCCCAAGATCAAGAGTTGCATGCTCAGGACGCCTGGGTGGCTCAGTGTTTGAGCGTCTGCCTTTCATTCAGGCTGGGGTCCTAGGATTCAGTCCCGCATTAGGCTCCCCATTGGGAGCCTGCTTCTCCCTCTGCCTGTGTCTGCCTTTTTCTCTGTGTCTCTCATGAATAAATAAATAATTTTTTAAAAAGATTTTATTTATTTATTCATGAGAGGCACACAGAGAGAGAGGCAGAGACAGAAGCAGAGGGAGAAGCAGGCCCCATGCAGGGAGCCCGATGTGGGACTCCATACCAGTACTCCAAGATCATGCTCGGAGCTGAAGGCAGACCCCCAACTGCTGAGCTATCAGGCATCCCTTAAATATTAAATTAATAATTCTATCGCTTAGGGTCACAATGGGGATTTTACGGCCTAATAGACATAAAGCTCTTAGTTCAGTATCCAATGTATGAGATGAGCTCCCACAGAAAATGCTAGCTATTGCTAGCATTACTTGGGCAGAGGGGTGTGACAGTGCCACCATCTCAAATCTAGTGATTGCCCCTTGCTGAGGATGTAGACAGAGGATCAGTCAGGGTTTCGGCCCTCTGGGGAGCCAGAGACAGCCACAGGTAAGTGTGCCACAGAGCACTGGTGCTAAAAACGTAGTGCAACAAGGAGATAAACAGAGGACTTCGAGAAGCTAAGGGAAGGGATAATTATACCCCTCCTCACTCCAAAACCCTTCCTCCTGCATTTCTTATCAAGCTGAGCAGGCCTAAAGTCTTAATTAAAACTCTGAGCTCCTCCCTCCTTGCACTCCAGGAGTACGTTTGACCCCAGAACAACACAGCTTTCAACTGTGATGATGGTGGTGGTGGTGGTGGGGGGTGTCCATTTGTATGCAGATTTTTTCTTCAATGAATACAGTACTATAAAGGTATTTTTCTCTTATGATTTTCTTTTCTTTTAAAAATATTTTATTTATTTAGGGACACCTGAGTAGCTCAGTGGTTGAGCATCTGCCTTTGGCTCAGGACATGATCCTGGGGTCCTGGGATGGAGTCCCACATCGGGCTCCCTGCAGGGATCCTGCTTTTCCGTCTGCCTGTGTCTCTGCCTTTCTCTGTGTGTGTCTCTCATGAATAAATAAATAAAAAATCTTTTTAAAAAAGGGTTTTATTTATTCATGAGAAACCCACACAGAGAAAGGCAGAGACAGGCAGAAGGAAAAGCAGGCTCCCCGTGGGGAGCCCAATGCAGGACTCCATCCCAAGACCCCAGGATCACGACTGGAGCCAAAGGCAGATGCTCAACCACTGAGCCACCCAGGCATCCCATGATATTCTTTTTTTAATTTTTAATTTATTTTTTAAAAGATTTCATTTATTATTAATTAGAGAGAGAGAGAGCACACACGAGAGCATGAGCTGGGGGAGGGGCAGAGGGAAAGAGAGAAGCAGATTCCCCACTGAGCAGGAAGCCTGATACTGGGGCTCAATTCCAGGACCTCATGATCCTGACTTGAGCAGAAGGCAGATGCTTAACCAACTGAACGACCCAGGCACCCCTCCTTTTTTTTTTTAGATTTATTTTTATTTTTATTTATTTATGATAGACATAGAGAGAGAGGCAGAGACACAGGCAGAGGGAGAAGCAGGCTCCATTCCTGGAGCCTGATGTGGGACTCGATCCCAGGACTCCAGGATTGCACCCCCGGCCAAAGGGCCGCTGAGCCACCCAGGGATCCCCCCCCCCCCGCCTTTTTAAAGATTTTTATTTATTTGAGAGAGAGAGCACAAGCACAGGAGCTTGTGCTCCTGGGGGAGGGGCAGAGGGAGAGGAACAAGCAGACTCCCCGCTGATGAGGAGCTCAATACTGGACTCAATCCCAGGACTCCAATATCATGACCTGACTCAATACGGGACTCAATCCTAGGACCCCAAGATCAACACCCAAGCCAAAATCAGATGCTTAACTGGCTGAGCCACCCAGGCACCCCTTCTTATGATTTTGATAACATTTTCCTTTCTCCAGCTTATTTTATTGTAAGAACACAGTATGTAACACAGTAGTATTCATTTTATTTATGAATTTATTTATGAATAAATAAAATCTTAAAAAAATATATATGCATCTAATATCACTACCATGATATAACCCCATTTTGATTTTTATCCTTCTAGATTTTCTCTCATCCCTTTAAATATGAATAAACATATTTACAAAACTAGGATCATACTATAACTTTGTTTGGAATCCTATTTTTATCACTGCATATGTTCTATATATCTTTCTATAATAAATATTTATAATTTTTAACATTCATTTATTTTTATGAGGATGACATTTAACAATTTGATATAGAGTGGCTTTTCTTTTTTTTTTCTCAAAGTTTTGTTTTAATTCCAGCTAACATACAGTGTTATTAGTTTCAGGTATACAACATGATTCAACAATTCCATACATTACCTAGTGCTCAACACAAGTTCACTCCTTAGCCTCCCATCATCTGTTTAGTCCCTCTCTGCCTCTGATAACCATCAATTTGTTCTCTATAATTAAAAGTCTGTTTCTTGGCTTGTTTCTCTTTTTCCCCTTTGCTTGTTTTCTTAAATTCCACGTGAGTGAAACAATATTTGTCTTTCTATGATTGACTTATTTCCCTTAGCATTATACTTTAGCTCCGTCATGTTGCTGCAAAAGGCAAGATTTCATTCTTTTTTATGGCTGAGTAATAACCATTATATATACACACCACATCTTCTTTATCCATTCATTTATCAGTAGACACTTGGGCTGCTTCCGTAATTTGGCCATTGTGGATAATGCTACTATGAACATTGGGGTACATGTATCCCTTTGATGTTTTTATATTTTTTGGTTAAATATCCAGTAGTGGGATTGCTGGATTGCAGATAGTTCTATTTTAACTTTTTGAGGAAACTTGATACTGTTTTCCACAGTGGCTGCACCAGTTTGAATTCCCACCAATAGTGCATGAGGGTTCCTTTTTCTCCACCTTCTTGTGAACACTTGTTTCTTGTGTTGCTGATTTTAGCCATTCTGGCAGGTGTGAGGTAAAATATCATTGTAGTTTTGATTTGCATTTCCCTGATGATCAGTGATGTCGAGCATCTTTTCATGTCTATTGGCCATATATATCATCATTTTTATAAAAGTTTAGTATTTAGATTGATTCCCATTTTTCCCAGTGATAAACAATGCTGAGCTGGGATGGACATGTTTGTGGTGCCATCATTGTGTACTTGTCCAACCATTTCCTTAGGCCTTTCTATAAGGTGAATTACTGAGTCAAAGGACATATTTAAGGCATTTGTGAATATTAACAAATTGCATAAACAGGCTCTTAGCTTGCAGAGATGACATGAATTACTAGTGACACAATATTCATTTACATGCTTATTACTCCAACAAATTATGTCTAATCATCCATACAATAAGGTTTGGGGCCTGCTCAGAGAAAGGAAGATCCTACCTTGAGATTCCTATGGGGCAGTATATGGTAGATAGGTATTTTCTCATTTAATCATCTGGATTATTTATTTTTCATCTTGCCATTAAACCTGCATAGCTATTGATGGCCCCACCAGGCATCCCTGGAAGGGCTTCTGTATCTTTTTTTTTTTTTTTAATTTTTATTTATTTATGATAGTCACAGAGAGAGAGAGAGAGAGAGAGAGAGGCAGAGACACAGGCAGAGGGAGAAGCAGGCTCCATGCACCGGGAGCCTGACGTGTGGGATTTGATCCCAGGTCTCCAGGATCGCGCCCTGGGCCAAAGGCAGGCACCAAACCGCTGCGCCACCCAGACCTAAGAAGTCCAGGCTTTCTCTAGCTAGTTCTGTGAGTGAGTATGGTATACAGACTGGCCACCTTTCAGAAGGTTCTCCAAGAGTGGCTGGCTTTTTGCCATTTGGTACCCCCTTATCTCTGTTTTCCATCACAAGGACCTGGCACGGGATCCCTGGGTGGCACAGCGGTTTGGCGCCTGCCTTTGGCCCAGGGCGCGATCCTGGAGACTCAGGATCGAATCCCACGTCAGGCTCCCGGTGCATGGAGCCTGCTTCTCCCTCTGCCTGTGTCTCTGCCTCTCTCTCTCTCTCTGTGACTTTCATAAATAAAAAAAAAATTAAAAAACAAAACAAAACAAGGACCTGGCACATGGTGGGCCCCCAGAATACAACTAAACGTACCATTCTATCTTTAGCTTCCTTTGCCTTCCTATTATGTAAACTCATGACACATTAAAACACAACTATTCTGTTTTTCTCTTTGAGGATAGGTCTTCACCATCTTTGGATCTCAGGCTTCTAGCACGTAGTAGGTTTTCAAATAGTGTGTAGGCAACTGTTCATTTCATTCCCTCTGCCTGAGTTCTTTATTCAGCCCCCACTTTAGCCCACTCTGGATTTTGCTGAAACCTTAGCTGTTCTGAAAGGATTGGCTCAAAAATGCCATCTTCTTTCTTGGTTGCTCCACCCAAAAAAGTAAAAGCTGTTATCTTTGGCTAAGCACTTTACGCATACAACAGATATTAATCCTGAACCATTCAAATTGGCTATTATCCTCCCCATTTTACAGTTTAGGAAAAGAAGTAATTTCCCTAGGGTCAAACAATAGTAAATGACAAGGTCAGGAATCAGCCTGCAGGAATGGCTTTAAAGGCAGAGTCCACAGCTACTAAACTCTACAGGTCTCTCTCTCTCTCTGCACTGCACTATCATATTTTGTTCATCAGGTTGGTATAGAATCTGTCTCATCAGGATGCCTGGGTGGCTCAGTGGTTAAGCGTCTGCCTTTGGCTCTGGGCATGATCCCGGAGTACCGGGATAGAGTCCCACATCTGGTTCCCTGCATGGAGCCTGCTTCTCCCTCTGCCTAGGTCTCTACCTCTCTACCCCTCTGTGTCTCTCATGAATAAATAAAATCTTTAAAAAAAAAAAAAGTCTCACCACTTGCATATCTCCATTTTCTACTGGACTAAGGAGTTTCTTTGTATTTTCAGGGCCTAGACAGCATCTAGATATTGATGATCCATAAATGTGTGCTGATTGATGTCAGTGTCTAACATCCATGCCTACCAGACACCCAGAACTACGCTGACCCATTCCCACAGCTTAGAATTCTTACTGCCTTCCCACACTCTTTTTACTGGTGCATGTAACTTTTTCATGCCCCTATAATTCTTTTCTTTTTCATGATTGGCATGCTTGCCCCTGTAAACTGGTAGCATCCAAGGACGAATCTTACATGTGTTTCATCTCTTTATCCCAAACTTTTGGCTTTGCATTAAGGTGCTAATTAAATGTGAATTAATATACAAATCTGTCACCCCTCCCTATCATCAGATCATCTCTCAGGCACTCCCCTCTTCACCAAAGACAAGCTGGCTCAGAGTACAGATACCGGGGATCACACCCCAGGTCCCCTGGAACACAGACTCAGCCATGGTGGCACCAAACTGGAAACCAGGGTTTAATGTTCTAGGCTCTCCTTCTTAGGTTTGGCCTTTGTGGGGTTGTCGACCTGTCCCCTAGTCTCCCCATGGGCTCTTTCTTTGTGTCTCTCTTTGTCTCTGCCTGTTTCACTGTCTTTTGTTCCTCTGCCTCTGGGCCTGCTTCTCTCCAGATTCCCTTCCTCTTTTTTTTTTTTTTTTTTTTTAAGATTTTATTTATTTATTCATGAGAGACACAGAGAGAGAGGCAGCGACGCAGGCAGAGGAAGAAGCAGGCTCCCTGCGGGGAGCTCGATGTGGAACTCAATCCCAGGACTCCAGGATCACGCCCTGAGCCAAAGGCAGAAGCTCAACCACTGAGACACCCAGGCGTCCCTCCCTTCCTCTTCTTATAGCTCCTCCGACTGTGCTTCAGTGACTTTGTATCTATCTCTTGTTTCTACACCTCTTTGTCTTCGGCGGCCAAGCTTTTGCTCCTATATTTTTTGGGCCGCCGCTGTCTCTCGGTCTCTCTCTGCCTTTGTGTCCTCTCTGACTCGGGGCTCTTGGGTTACGACTTGGTGAGTCTCTGGCTCAGGGTCTCCGCTCCAGGCCCCTGGCCTGATTTCAACTGGCCCCCTCTCCCCATCATTTCTCTGGCGCCGGCCTCAATCCTCTCCCGGCTGCTCTGGCCTCGGTCTCCCCTAGCCCAGCCCCCTCCCCACCCCTCTACCGGTTGCTCCGGCCTCGGTCTCCCCTAGCCCAGCCCCCTCCCCACCCCTCTACCGGCTGCTCCGGCCTCGGTCTCCCCTAGCCCAGCCCCCCTTCCCACCCTACCCCCGGCTCTAGGCCTCTCGGACCGGCCGCGCTTTGTTTCCTGTCTCAGCGCCCCGCCCCCGCCCCGTCTGGGGTCTCCGCCGCCCTCCGCCGCCCTTTGTTTGCCTTGGTCTCTCCCCCACCCCTTTCCCTGGGTCAGTCTTCGGATCTCTCTTTGTCTCTCCGGACCGGGGTGGCTGGCGCGGTCGGCCAGCCCCGGAGATCGGCGCGGGTGGCCCGACACAGCGACAATTAGGAAGAGTCTTCGGCCCTCATCACCCGGCTCCAGCCCAGCAGGTACATGGTTAATACCACCGAGTTCGGGCAACTGTCCTCGGCTTAGAGTAGCCCTGTCCGCGGCTTGCGGCCTCCCGCCGGCCACCGAGCTCGGGAGGACGCGGGCGGCCCCCACAGGCATGCAGCTCCTCCCAGGTCCTAGAGCGGCTCGGTGCGGCCCCGCGCTTCCGCTTCCCGTCCCCGCCCCCGGCGGCCGCCCCCGGGACGCCCGGGTCCGAGCCCCCTCCCCATTTGGCGCGGAGCCCGCGTCCCGGGGCCGCCAGCGGCTCGGGCAGCGGAGCCCCGCCGAGGAGCTCGCGAGGGCGCCGGGGTGGCATAGTCAGAGGCGGCCAGGAGGAGAAGGGGGCGCTGCGGGCCGGAAGGAACAGCAGGTGCAGGGGCGGCCGGCGGCGCGGGCGGGGGTCACCGGGGACCGCGCCCCGCACCTCGGACCCGGCCGCTGTCCGGTGCCCGTGCTGACCGGCAGAGGGCAGCGGCAGGACGCCGCGGGCCGCACATGGCTGTGTGACCGTGGGATTGTGTCTGTCCCCTTGCTCAGGGCGGCGTGCGGGCGATGGAGCGCGCGGTGGAGCCCTGGGGCCCGAATCTCCAGGGCGCAGAGGAGAGGGAGCAGCTGCGAAGCGCCCGCACAGGTGAGGCCCGGGGCGGTGCGCCGCCAGGAGCAGGTAAAGGCCGGGTGGGGACTCCGGTGCCGGGCTCTGTTTAGCCGAGACCTGGAAAAATCGGACATGAACTGTGCTTCCAGTGGGAGGGGGAGGGGAGGAAAAGCCAAGGTTAGGGAGCTAGCGTTTCTGAGCACCTACTGTGCGTCAGGCGGTTGAGGGGCTTCATCTTAAGGACTCTCCGGGCTCCTGGACAGTCATCACCAGCTTCACTGCCTGTGCCCTACTTCAGGGCTCGTTTTATCTCATCCTGACAATTGCAACAGCCTCCCCACATCCCTTTTCTCTTCAGTGATGCACTCAGCAGCCACCTTGATCCAAGTCCACATTTAATCCTGGTTCCTTCTCAGACACCTTCCCTAGCTCCCTTCTGCCTACTAATCAAAAGCCTTAGCCTAGTGTTTGGTCTGGGCCTTACATGCTTAATCTAATCCCAACATCCTTTCCAGCTTTATCTTCCATTCCTCTCCATGGTTTACTCTTTTCTGTGCTGTGAAAACTTGGCCCTATCTCCTTATTTCTTCTCTCTCCTGAGAGCAGTTATTCTGAGCCCACAATTATAATTATTTGTGCTTGATCTTATCTCTCTACCAACCCTATGCATTTTGAGGGACAGGTGTGTGTCTGGGTCCTCTCAGGTACACACAAGGTGAATGAAGTAATAAATTACAGAATGAGCTAATATAAGAAGATATAAGAGAGGGGCACCCTGGGACGCCTGGGTGGCTCAGCAGTTGAGCATCTGCCTTTGACTCAGGGCATGATCCTAGGGTCCCAGGATTGAGTCCTGCATCAGGCTCTCTGCATGGAGCCTGCTTCTCCCTTTTCCTGTGTCTCTGCCTCTCTCTCGGTGCCTTCTCATGAATAAATAAATTCTTTTTAAAAAAAAATGAGATGGACGCCCGGGTGGCTCAGCAGTTGAGCGTCTGCCTTCTGCTCAGGGCGTGATCTCAGTCCGGGTATCAGGTCCCGCATCGGGCTCCCTGTGGGGAACCTGCTTCTCCCTCTGCCTGTGTCTCTGCCTCTCTCTGTCTCTCATGAATAAATAAAATCTTTTTAAAAAAAGGTATAAGAGAAATAACAAATATTAGATTTTTCAAATAGAGACAGTATATTGTTCATGCATCGTTAACACAGGCTTGGGAATTGGACAGACCTGAGTTAGAAATGTGACTTTGCTATTTTCTAACCTTTTTTTTTTTTTAAAGATTTTGTTTATTTATTCATGAGAGACAGAGAGAGAGAGAGAGGCAGCAATATAGGCAGAAGGAGAAGCAGGTTCCCCACAGGGAGCTCTATGCGGGACCTGATACCCAGACTGGGATCACGCCCTGAGCAAAAGGCAGACGCTCAACCGCTGAGCCACCCGGTGTCCCTCCTTTCTAACCTTTATAACCTTGAGAAGTGACTTAAATTGTCTGAGTGTTCATTTCTATAAAATGGGAGAAGGAGGAGGAATATCTAATAGCATTGTTTGCAAGTCTTCAGTGATGCTTAGATCAGTGACTGGCACATATTAAGGGCGTGTTATAAATTACCAATTGTTAATGAGATGCAGCAATAAGTGTTTCAGAAGTTTAGAGAAGAGAGACATCCTTGTAACCACAGATTGTCAAGGAAGAGTTCCTGGGGAAGTTGCTATCAAAGATAGGGGCTGAGCCAAAGGGCAGGGTCTACTATTCCCTTTTCTTTCCCCAGGTATAGGGAGTGAGAATGTGGAGATTTCTCAGCCGGATGAGTTTGAACATACCCCACAGGAGGATGACTTGGGGTTCAAGGAAGAGGAAGATTTGGCCCCAGGTCATGAAGTAGGAAATGCCTCTCTCAAACCTGAAGGCATCCAGACCTGGGATGACTTGTGGGTCCAGAGAGAGGTACCAGGAAAACCTCAGGCTCGGGACGGAGGTCCCCGGCTCCTGGGAGAGCCACGTTGGGGCCAGGCTAGTGATCGGGCTGCCGTGTGTGGTGAGTGTGGCAAGAGCTTTCGGCAGATGTCAGATCTGGTGAAACACCAGCGGACCCATACTGGGGAGAAACCCTACAAGTGTGCGGTGTGTGGCAAGGGCTTTGGGGATAGCTCTGCCCGTATCAAACACCAGCGAACTCATAGTGGTGAAAAACCCTACAGAGCCCGGCCACCAGCCCAAGGCCCCCCAAAGATTCCTCGATCCAGGATCCCGGCTGGTGAGCGCCCCACTATTTGCGGTGAATGTGGCAAGAGCTTCCGGCAGAGTTCTGACCTGGTGAAACACCAGCGAACACACACTGGTGAGAAGCCCTACAAGTGTGGCATCTGTGGGAAGGGCTTTGGTGACAGTTCTGCTCGCATAAAGCACCAGCGGACACACCGAGGGGAGCAGCCTCCCCGGCCCGTGGTGCCCAGACAGCAGCCTTCTCGAGCAGCCACAGCAGCCACACAGGGGCCCAAGGCCCAGGACAAGCCATATATCTGCACCGATTGTGGTAAAAGGTTTGTGCTCAGCTGCAGCCTTCTGAGCCACCAGCGCAGTCACTTGGGGCCCAAACCTTTTGGCTGTGATGTGTGTGGAAAGGAGTTTGCCCGGGGCTCAGACCTGGTGAAGCACCTGCGGGTGCATACAGGAGAGAAGCCCTATCTATGCCCTGAGTGTGGCAAGGGCTTTGCTGACAGCTCTGCCCGGGTCAAACACCTCCGCACCCATAGTGGGGAGAGGCCTCACGCCTGCCCTGAATGTGACCGCACCTTCAGCCTCAGCTCCACCCTTCTCCGCCACCGCCTCACTCATATGGAGCCCCAGGACTTCAGCTTCCCAGGCTATCCCTTGGCTCCCCTGATCCCCAGCCCACCCCCCAGCTCAAGCCCACCCCCACCTCCTCTTGGCACGAGCCCCCCTCTGACACCTCGAAGCCCTTCACACTCAGGTGATGGGCCTTTTGGCCTGCCTGGCTTGGAACCAGAGCCTGGGGGCCCACAGGCTGGGGAGCCTCCCCCACCCCTGGCAGGTGACAAGCCACACAAGTGCCCTGAGTGTGGCAAGGGCTTCCGCCGAAGCTCGGACCTGGTGAAACACCATCGTGTGCACACAGGGGAGAAGCCCTACCTCTGCCCTGAATGCGGCAAGGGTTTTGCTGACAGCTCGGCCCGAGTCAAGCACCTCCGCACCCACCGAGGTGAACGGGCTCGGCCGCCACCACCATCCACTCTCCTGAGGCCACATAACCCCCCTGGCCCAGCATCCACAGCCCCTCGACCCCGAGTCCGAGCCCAGCCCTCTGGACCCAGCCAGCCCCATGTGTGTAGCTTCTGTGGGAAGGAATTTCCCCGGAGTTCAGATCTGGTCAAACATAGGCGAACACACACTGGGGAGAAGCCATATAAGTGTGCAGAGTGTGGCAAAGGTTTTGGTGACAGTTCGGCCCGCATCAAGCACCAGCGTGGGCACTTGGTCCTGAGGCCCTTCGGGACAGGGGATGGTCAGTCAAGGCCCCTTAAGGAGGAGCCACCAACAGGACTGGAGTAATAGGGTCCAGGGAAGGTGGAAGCCCAGGAGACCAAAGGGAGGGTATCTGCTGCTTAAGCAGAGAATAAAGGGCCGGGGAGGTGGTGGGAGGGAGAAGAGGGGAAGAAATGGGAGAAAGGAGTGAATAGTTAGAAATAGAGATTGGAGACAATGACCTTGAAGCTCAGGAAACTGTCCTGGCTGGGCTCAGTCAGGACCTTGACAGTGTGGTCTATACCCCCAGCTTCTAGAACACTGCCTCATATTCTGAATAGTGTAGGCACTTAATACTTATTGAATGAATAAACTGGCCTTAGCCTGAGGGCCCTTAAAAAACTCTAAAATCTGCTGCCTCTTAACCTGTTAAGAATTGATCCCACACAACCTTGCCCCTAGGAGACCAGCACCCTGGCCAGCACCAAACAGGGTTCGTTTGACCTTATCAACTGCAACAGTAAGACTTAAGGAGTTTCGGGTGGTAGAAAGTCAGGGGCATCTTGAACCTTCTGATGGGCAGAGCTTTGCTCTGTGGATCGCAGTACCCAGGCTCAGGCCACGGGACATGGTCAACCAGTGGGACACCCTTGGACAGCCCAGATCTTATCTGCCTGGAGAACCCCAACCCGCCCTGACACCTGGACACTGGCAGAATGGACCAGAGACCGCAGAAGGTCCTACGCTCCACGCCAAGCCCAGGTCCTGGTGGACATCAGCAGAGACAAACTGGCTGGGAGACGAGCAGGACTGGAGTGAGGAGAGGCCAGGGAAGCTCCAAGGCAGGACAGCCACATCTCCATGTATCTCCTCACCAATAAATTTTCTTGTCTGAAACTTGGACTCTGTGCTTGTGTGTGTGTGTGTGTGCAGGGTGAGGGGTGGAAAAGACGTCAAAGCCTCACCACAGGTGAAGCCATGTGTAAACTTGTGAGGGTCTCTTGCCCTCTTTGAGCCCGTCAAATTAAAAAGTTGGAATAGGCCGCCGCTTTCTAGCTGTGACATCTGGTTGAAAGAAACGGTCACCAGGTCTGTCAGCTGATGCCCAGACCTGCGTTCTGGGTACCCACAGGCGCCACCTACGCCACAACGCACAGCGCGACCCCTAAAAGGAAAAACGCGCGGCGCCACGGGGTGGGCTGGGGGACGCGGGGGAGCGGAGGGGCAGGTCGGTGAGCGCTGTTGCTGTGGCGACAGGTGGGGGAAGATGGCCGTCTGTGTAGTGCAGGCGCAGAGGTCCCCGACGCTGAGGCTCTGCCTCCTGGGAAACCCCGCCTCCCTGAGACCCTTTTTTATTTGTCGAGAAACAGGTCACTTGACTGTATAGTCCCAAGGGAGGATGCCTCTTTATCCCCTGGAAAAATCAACCATATTTTCCCAGCGATCCACGCGTCACTAGAAGCAAGATTCCCAATTCCTGGCTTTTTCCGAGGAGGCCGCCAGTAGGGAGGAAGGGAAAGAGGAACTGACCTGATTGGCCAGGGACAAAAAAGACGAGGGCAGTTCACCCACCTAAGAAAGGAGTACGAGACTGCTTGGCAACCAAGCCGGCGCGGCGTCTCTGCTAGTCTCGGCGGGGAACGCCCCCCCGCCCCCCACCTCAGAAGCTCTCGCGAGATCTGAACCATCGGTCGGGCTTCCCTGGAAACCAGTGAAAGCCGCCTGCGGCGCCCTTCTTCCCGGTCTTCCCACCTCTGCCAAGGTTGTTAGACACACTCGAAACCCTAGAATGTTGCATTCAGGCCTGGGGTTCTTGGCGGCTTCGGTCCTTAGGTGCACACCCCCTGCCCCCCGTAGGCCTGAATGGAGGCCTTTGCGGGCGTTTGGAACATCGCCCCTGCTGGTTTCCGTGTTCCCCCTCCCAACCAGTCGGCCTCCAAGCCCGCCTGCTGTGAACTTTGTAAAATTACATCTGTGTCACTCCGCTATTAAAAACCCTGCCATATCTCCACATGTCTCCTCTGTAAAACCTAACTCCTCGGCATTCAGGTTGGTATTCAAGATCTTCCATTTGTGTGGTTTCAGCCCTGCGCTTCTTAAATATTGCTTCCTTTCCCTGGAATGCTCATCCCCACTTCTACCCCCACCCACTTGTTAACATCTGCAAGTCAGAACACTTCAAGGATGACTTTCTTCCTGAAGCCTTCCCTGAACTTCCAGCCTGAGTTAGAATCTACTTCTTCTGAGCACTTGAAACTAAGAACTGCTTAAGGATAAATAATCACTCAACTACAATTACCTACCCTGTGCTGAGTATGGGGGATAGAAGGATGAATAAAACAAAGTCTCTGCCTTCGGTGTTTATGGAGAACACAGACTTTGAACAAATTATTACAAGTGTAGGAAAGACTATGCAGGAACCATACATACAGAAGAGAATCCTACCTGTTTGAAAGGCCTCCCTAAACAAGTGGCAGCTCTGTTTATATTTCTTAAGATTTTATTATTTTTATTTTTATTTATTCATGAGAGACACACAGAGAGAGAGAGAGGCAGAGAGAGAAGCAGGCTCTATGCAGGGAGCCCGACGTGGGACTCGATTCCAGGTCTCCAGAATCACGCCCTGGGCGGAAAGCAGGCGCTGAACCGCTGAGCCACCCAGGCTGCCTGGCAGCTATGTTTAGATCTAAGGACTGACTTGGAGTAAGCTAAGAAAGGAGTGGGGGATGGTATAGGAGCCAGAGTCTTCCAGGCAGAGAGAAGAGCATGCTCCTAAATCCTTGGGCATTCAAGAACAGAAGTAAAGTTCTAGCGAGTCTGAAGGTAAATAGCAAAATGCAGAGCAATGAGGTGTAGAATAATGACTTTTCCAAATTCAACTTTCTACCTCTCAGTGCCAACAGGAGCCTGGCACACAAGCCTCACTAAATACTTTGATGAACAGTGTCCTTGGAACATGATGTGCTCTTCACAAGATTTTAGAGTCCCTCAAGCTGCTACCTCCTTGTCAATAAGGCCAACTCCTACTCATCTTTGAAGGTCTTTCACATTTATGTCCTCAGCCAGGCCTGCACCCAATAACCACTCCCTTCCAAGGGGGCTATTCCGTTATTCACTCAGCTTTTCCTTTCATATGTATATATTTATATTTATTCATATATATTTATATTTTTTATCACAATCTTTTTTACCATACTATGATTTTTAAGATTATTCATTTATTTATTTGACAGAGAAAGAGAGCGGGGGAGGGGCAGGCAGAGGGAGAAGTGGGCTCCCCACTGATCAAGGAGCCTGACGCTGGGCTCCATCCCAGGACCCTTGGGGTTGTGACTTGCACTGAAGGCAGACGCTTAACCAACTAACTGAGCCACCGAGGTGCTCTTGACTATGAGATTCTTAAGAACAGAAACTAGATCTGATTTCAGGTATATACTTGTACATGTTCGTAGAGCAAATGGACAGAAGTCCTTTTCCTCCTTCTGCAAGCATCTATTCCAAGCCTCCCATAGCGGGAGACCCTTCCCATGGTGACTTTCACTGTTCTCAGCTGAGTCTCCTCACTGATTGAATCAGGGCAAGCAGGTCTTGCCTTTTGAAGTGGGGTTCCAAAAAAAAAAAAAAATGAAGTGGGGTTCCAGCCACCTGGCTCCTCCCTACCTCTCCTCCATCTCTCATGTTACATTTCCCCTTGCTAATTCACTTGGCTCTAGCCACACTAACCTTCTTTCTGTTCCTCAAATATGCCAAGCTTATTCTCACCTTAGGCCTCTGCAGTTCTGTCTAGAACACATTTCCTCCAGATTTTCAAATGGCTAATCCTTTCTCATAATTCAAGATTCATTTCCAGTACTATTTCCTCAGAGAGGCCTTCCCTACCCACATAAAAGCAGCCCCCAGGGAGTACCTGGGTGACTCAGTAGGTTAAGCACCTGACTCTTGCCTTTAGCTCAGGTCATGATCTCAGGGTCATGATCTCAGGGTCTCAAGAAGGAGCCTAGCGTGTGGCTCCAGCCTCAGCAGGGAGTCTGTTTGAGAGTCTCTCTCTCCCTTTTCCCTCTGCCTCTCCTTCCACCCCCCCTAAAAAATAAAAATAAAAATAAAACAGGAGAAATAAGCCAACTACAGCCACTCTATTGTATCATCTTGCCCTATTAATTTCTTTTTTTTTTGCCCTATTAATTTCTTTATCTGCAATCATCTTGTTGATTTACTTGTTTACATTTTTTACACTCTTAAAAGTTCCATAGCAGCCAAGATTTTTGTCTGTTTTGTTCACTACTGCATCGCCAATACCTAGAATGGTGCCAGGCACATAGTAGGGCCCACACAACCGAAGTGGGTTTTGGAGATCTTGAGTTTAAGTATCCAGGCACTTGCCCCTTTTCCTTGCTCTGAGGAAAAGCAAAAATTTTGAGCCAGATGTAATCCCAACATCCGAATTATGCCCTGGCCTCTGAAGACTGAGACTCAAGTTTGAGTCCTGGCTCTGCTACCAATTTCCTCATGTAATTTTCGTTTCTGAAAGATAATTTGGTGCAAAAGAAAGAGCATGAGCGTTGGAATCTTTGACTTACCAGCTTTGTGACTTTGAGCAAATTACTTAAATTCTTTAAGCTTTGATTCATTTGTCAGAGGGAGACAATATTATTGATCCCAACAGGGCTGTTATAAAGAGACATAAGGATCACAAGCACTTACTGAATGTTATTTCTCTTTTCTTTCCTTTCTGAATCTTAGTTGCCCCATTCATAAAATGGGAGAAATGGGTACCTTTTTCAAGAGAAGTGAGAAATACAGATCTTTATACAAAATATCCCATTTTTAAAAAAGATTTTATTTATTTATTCATGTGAGATACACAGAGAGAGGCAGAGACAAAGGCAGAGGGATAAGCAGGCCTCCTGTGGGGAATCTGATGTGGGACTCCTGGATCTGGACCTGAGCCAAAGACAGATGCTCAACTACTGAGCCACCCAGGCGTCCCCAAAATATCCCAATTTTTAAATGTGGGAGATTAAAATGTGTAAAAGACCTCTATTTTTTAAAAACTAACTTTTAAAAGTAAAAATACCCTGAGGGTCAAACAGGATACTTCTGTGGACTGATTTGACCTTCTGGATTTGGGCTACTAATTTTCCACTTAGGCTATTTGTTGACAGGGATGCTATCCCATCCCTTACTGTATAACTTAGGCAAATCAGTTTTTTCTCCCTCAAGTTCAATGAGCTCATCTGTAAAATGGACTCCCCCCCACTTGCGCAGATCAAAGATGAGGTGTATAAAACGCTTTAGTGTGATGCTGGCGCATAGGAAGCGTACCACACAGTAAGTGGTAGCGGTAGCTAGGGTGGCTGTTGATTTGGGAAGTACGTATTCAAGAGGCAAGACATCCCAGAGACAAGGAGATTGGGAAGGCGAAGCCGGAAAAGGAGGAAAAAATGGGAGAGGAAAAAAGAGGGAAGGGAAGAGGTGAGCAGGCAACAGGGTCCGCCCTCCAGGCGGGGCGCCAGCGAGAGGCCCAGGCTGGGGCGGGAGCGCACGTGGCCTATTTTGGGCGGAGCAGACGCGCCTGGCCGCAGCGGAGACCTCAGGGGCGGCCACAGGAGACGAACCTTGAAGGTAGGTTACAACTGGACTGCGAGGACCTTGGACACCGGGATGGGTCGGCCCGGGGATCCCTGGGAGTTGGGGTACAGCTGAGGGCGCCAGATTCGGGCTCGCCACCCTCCCGGGGCAGTTCTGGCCGGACGCCTGGGTCCTCCGGGCCCCTCCCCCTCAGGGGCGGGGTTAGATGATCTGACCAATGAACGGCCGTTGACGGGGCCCCGCCCCGCCCCGCCCCCGGAGCCGCGGCCTCACCGAGTGCCCAACCGCCCGGCGCCCTGGCCAGGGGCTGTGGGAGCGCGGAATCTGCGGCTGGTGAGTGCGCGCCCCCCAGGGTCTCCGGCCGGATCCCGCCCCCAGCCCGTGCCCTAGAGCTCAGGACCGCTGGCCCAGGCGCCGAGGAGTGACTCAGCGCGGGGAGGGTGGCGACTTGCTGGGGCTGGAGATTCGAACTGTTCAGGGCCTTGAATGCCGGGATGAGTGGAGAGAACGAGTGCCTTCGGAGCTGGTCCTGGGGCTGGGCTGGGGTGAGGGAAGAGGGCAGGGCAGAGCGGGAAAAGCCAAGGTTCCACTGCCTTGCTGGGGTCAGGGCCATTGGGCGGAGGATAGGGGGTAGGGGGTAGGACGGGGGCGCGAGTCCTGAGCTTTTGACCCAGCACGTCGCCCTAGGACACCAAGATGCCTGGTGAACAGCAGACAGAGGAGGAGGAAGAGGAAGAGATGCAAGAGGAGATGGTGCTGTTGGTGAAGGGTGAGGAAGATGAGGGTGAGGAGAAGTATGAAGTGGTGAAACTCAAGATCCCCATGGACAACAAAGAGGTACGAGTCCCGCACCAGGGGGCCTGGTTATCCTTAAGTCTGGTCAGGTCCCCCTCCCTCAGACAAGCTAGCGATCCAGCCCCTACTTTCCTTTGAATCTGAGACCTAGAATCTCAGGGTTGGTGGCCCATCCTTCTGCCCTACTGCCCATGCTGCCATCATACAGATGTCACACCTACTGTGCCAGCTCTCCTGGGTTTCCGTGGTTCCCCATGGAGCTTGATGTCTAGCAGGATTAGACTGAGGAGTAACCACGCAGCTACAATCCCGCGTGATGGGTGCAGGCACAGGAGGTGTGGAAGCCCAGAGCTGGGAACTTAATGCACACTTCCTGGTGGGGGGAGGGGTGGCTAGGTAGGCAACAGCAACAGGAACAGCTGACTCTTAGTGGCATTTGCTCTGCACCAGACACTGTTCTAAGTACTGCAAATCTGTAATATAGATAGTATCTGATCCATTTTACAGGTGAGGAAACAGGCCTGGAAAACTGGACAGTTTGGTGACTGACCCAAGGTCTCAAAGTTATTAAAGGGATGGCTTAGCTGAGACCAGTGGGGATCTGAGATTTAGAAGGGATTCAATTCATTACTCAGAGGAGTATGTGGGGCACTGGGAGAAGTGAAGGCAGGTGGTTCAGTCACGCTGTAGCATAGATGAGAGTAGGGTGGTTGGCAGGCTGAGTGGGACCCCTGGGTTTTATCCTGAGGATTTTGAAGTTTTAAAGAGAGGAGTTTTAAGGAGATCTGAATGAGTTAGATTACTCCATTGGAGATCCTAAGTGCCACCAGATCTGTTTCTACTTCCCAGAACTCTATAGAACTCTTAGCCCCAACCAGAGGAGCTGTGAGTCCAACTGGAAGACTCCTGTTGGGCGGGGTTTCTGGGCGCAGGCTGATTTCTTCCTGCGTGGAGCCAGTTCTCTGGGAAAGACAGCTCTGCTGCCCCCTAGTGGGTGTGGTGGGCCCAAAGGGGAGGGGGCTGGATGCTTTGGCCACCATTCCAGTCAAAATAACTGTTTAGTTCCATTTTCCTCAGGCCTCCTTGTCCTGTCATCCTAGCTCAGCCTGCCTCTTCTGGCTCAGTGGATCCCCTGATCTCGACCCTTCGCCTATAAGTTAAGAACCCAGATTCCAGGGGTGCCTGGCTGGCTCAGTCAGTAGAACATGCAATACGTGATTTTGAGGTTGTGGGTTCCAAACCCATGGTGGGTGTAGAGATTACTTAAAAAGATGAAATCCTTAAATACATGAAAAAAAAAAAAAGCACCCAGACTCCAGAGCTTAGGTGGACTTCCCACCCTAAAACCTTCCAGTTTTGTGACCCTGGGTAAGTTTGTCAACCTCTTTGTGGCTCAGTTTCCTCATTTGTGAAAGGAAAATCTTAACAACACCTACCTCTTGAGGTTGTGAGGACTAAATGAATTAGTACTTGTAAAGAGTTAGAACTGTGTCTGGTGCATAATGAACACTATGTAAATATTTGTTGCTGATATTCATTCTTCTCCCTATGGTTCAGAACCTTGCACTAGGTCATCCTTCTGGAGATTTTTCAACTCCTTTTTATCAAAGAATTTTCTGGGCTGAACCCTGGAGCTGGGAATGAATAGGGAAGGCAGCCTGGAGGCCTAGGCAGGTGACTAAGGTCAAACAACTCAAGGCAATGGGGAAGGCTTCATGGAGGTGACTTGACTTGGTCCATGAAGACGTAGTGGTCATTTGGAAAATGGAGGAGAAAGGGCATCCCAGGAGGAGGAATAGCAAACTTAGAGACTCAGAAGAGATGAGGCCTGAGAAGTAGGTGGAGCCAGATAGTAAAACGGCTTTGGAAGCCAGCATACGAATTTAGACAGAGCCTCAAATTGGAGGGACATAACTGGGTTTTCTATTTAGAAGAATCATTGGCTACTATGGGGAGACCAGGCCAAGTAAAGTTGATAGCTTGCTCTAAGGTTGTGACAGCAGTGGAGAAAGGATATTTGGGAACCCTGACTGGACTGGCTGGAGGTAAGGATAAGGAAGTAGAGAGTGGGCATGTCTATTCATTGAAAGTATGTAGGGCTAGACTCTAAATGGTATTATGTAGCAGTGAAAAGCATTGGTTCAAATCCTAACCACCATTTACCAGCCTGGCCTCGGCTTTCTCATCTATAAAGGGGGGTAATGAAACTTAAGGTCCTCGAATGCCAGTCTGAGAAGTATCATCTGGGTTACTGGGTTTGGGGGTGGAGGTTGGAATTGAGGATTGGACACAGATATCCCATGCACTTTTAGCACTGTGCCCACAGCATAGCTCATTAACTTGCTGTGTGGTCTCCCTGAGACTCAGTTTCTATGATATGGTGATTTCAAAAGCTCTTTCCAACGCTGACATTCTGTGACTCTTTGTTATCATCTGGTCAGTTATTGTCCAGCATAAGCCTTAATAATGTTGCACTCAGGGGCTGGAATATCCTCTCAATGCCTATCAAAATCCAGTCCATCTTTAATGAATAGAAAAGGATTTCTTTTTTTTTTAATTTTTATTTATTTATGATAGTCACACAGAGAGAAAGAGAGAGGTAGAGACACAGGCTGAGGGAGAAGCAGGCTCCATGCACCGGGAGCCCGACGTGGGATTCGATCCCGGGTCTCCAGGATCACACCCTGGGCCAAAGGCAGGCGCCAAACCGCTGCGCCACCCAGGGATCCCCTAGAAAATATTTTCTCAGAGGGCTCTATGCACATCCAATCCTGTCTCTTTGCTTAAAACCTTGAGTGGTTTCCTGTTCCTTCAGGATAAAGTCTCAGGTCCTAAGCCTGGCATTCAAAGCTCCTGACGATCCCACCTCATGTCCTGTCTTATCTCTAATCACTCAGTACCTATCCCATGCCCTGACTTCAAACACACTCGACCGTTTCTCATCTTTTAAGACTTTGCCCATGTGGTCTCTCAGCCTGTAAAACCCTCTTCACCTTTTTCCCTTGCTTTCTCCAGGAGTAGCTCTTGTCTCTTCTAGATCAGGTTTCTTAACTTTTTTTTTTTTTTTTTTTTTTTTTTTTAGGTTTCTTAACTTTTAACATGCATAATACAAATCACCTGGTGATCTTGTTAAAATGAAGATTTTAATTCTGCAGGTCTGGGATGGACCTTGAGATTCTGCATTTCTAACAAGTTCCTAATGACACTGATGTTGCTGATCTATAGGCCACAATTCCTGTTTCTAGGAACAAGAGAATGGAGTCATTATTTTATACTTTGTACTGAAAAGAGGGGAGATTCTAACTGCTAAAAGAGACTAGGGGAGGGAGACAAGCTGTATAGGTTATCTCAAACTTGTCAATGAGATAGAATTGCATCATGGATAAGAGAATAGGTATTTTGGACAAGGAAAGACTTTCAGTTCAAACCCTGCCACTGCCATTGATGAGCTGTAGGGCCTTGGGTAATCGCTTTACTGCTGAGTCTTATTTCCTTGTTCAAAAATTGAGCAGGTGGTACCTAACCCAATGGGCTGTGAGAGTTTAAAATGAGAACATGGGAAAAAAGCACTTAGAGCAGTTCTTGGCACATAGAGAATCCTCAGTGAATGGTAGTTATTGCTCTTTTTTTTCTTCAATATTTTATTTATTTATAAATAATAATAAAGTGTTTCTCTGTGTGAGAGACACAGAGAGAGAGAGAGGCAGAAACATAGGCAGGGGGGAGAAGCAGACTCCATGCAGGGAGCCCGATGTGGAACTCGATTCTGGGATTGTGGTATCACAATCTGAGCCAAAGGCAGACGCTCAACCACTGAGCCACCCAGGTGTCCCGTAGCTATTGTTCTTAATTAGGAAAGTAATGGCTGGGGGAAACATATGTTTGCCTGATTTAAAAAATATATATTTAAGCAGGAAGACAAAATCACAAACTTCAAATAACTTGGATTTTTCTATTATTATATTACATTGATTGTATATTCATAGTACCCTCTTGTTATGGTCCAAAAACCATTCTAATGTTTAAGTTTACCTGTTGTAGAATTTTTTTTTTTTTTTTTTTTCCTGTTGTAGAATTTAAGACATGGAAGGGCCTTTAATGATCAACTGACTTGGTATTTGCCAGGCTTCAGTGACATGTATATCAATCACTTGTTGTGCTCATCTATTTTTTTTTAAAGATTTTATTTATTCATTCATGAGAGATACAGAGAGAGGGGCAGAGATATAGGCAGAGGGAGAAGCAGGCTCCTTGCAGGGAGCCCGATGTGGGACTTTATCCCTGGACCCTTGGATCACTCCCTGAGCCGAAGACAGACACTCGACTGCTGAGCCATCCAGGCATCCCTGTGTTCATCTATTTACTGCTTTTCTTTTATTTTAAAGATTTTATTTATTCATGAGAGACACACAGAGAGAGGCAGAGACATAGGCAGAGGGAGAAGCAGGTTCCCTGTGAGGAGCTTGATGCAGGACTCGATCCCAGGACCCTGGGATCATGACCTGAGCCAAAGGCGGA
Organism: Vulpes lagopus; assembly: GCF_018345385.1. Taxonomy (NCBI): domain Eukaryota; kingdom Metazoa; phylum Chordata; class Mammalia; order Carnivora; family Canidae; genus Vulpes; species Vulpes lagopus. The sequence goes on along the minus strand of NC_054826.1, from coordinate 106,624,656 downwards.
TGCTTGGGCAGCCTGGGTGGCTCAGCGGTTTAGTGCCGCCTTCAGGCCCAGGGTGTGATCCTGGAGACCGGGGATAGAGTCCCACATTGGGCTCCCTGCATGGTGCCTGCTTCTCCCTCTGCCTGTGTCTCTGTCTCTCATGAATCAGTCAATCAATCAATCAATCAATCTTTTAAAAAACAAAAAACACAAGCAGATGCTCAACCACTGAGCCACCCAGGTGCCCCTCTTTACTGCTTTTCTTCAGATAGATTTGCATCGCTTTTTTGAATAAATCTGCCTTCATCTAAATAATAATAATGATGGAATTGTGGATTTTATGTGATCTATTGTTTTTCTTATGTCCATGAAAATAAATACATAATGATTTTAAAGGATAGTTTCCCTACATAATAACCTAGAGTCCTCTTGCATCTTGTGGTGTGCATGCTCAAGTTGGAAAATTTTGATCTCACATAGCCTTCCTTGGGACAGTGAAACAGGAGAAGGGAGTGACTTGCCTGGGTTCTTAATGAGCTAGACCCTGCCTGTCTTACCAAGATTTTTCTGGGAGGGTTCCTGGCTGGCTCAGTTGGTAGAACATGCAACTCTTGATCTCAGGGTCATGTGTCTGAGTCCCATATTCAATGTAGAGATTACTAAAAAACAAAACAAAACAAAACAAAAAATCTTCCTGGGGCATCCAAGGCATCCTGAAGTTGGAGATACTAAGGCTACTCACATGAATAATTCCTTTCTCATAAATCAGTGAACCCAGCATATGGAAGCCCTCAGGCTCATCCAAATCATCTTACATAAGGGTGCCAAAGAAAAATGGGCCAGAAGAATGAAAATATAATGAGAAAAAGTCTCTCTACAATGGCTGATGTGTCCAAATAAACCCAACAGATGTCAAAACCCAGGCAAGATTGGAAAGTATGACTTTGAAATCAGACTGTTGCCAACCTGTTGTGGGGAGTTTTTCTTTTTCTTTTTTTTTTTTTTTTAAAGATTTTTATTTATTTATCCATGAGAGACACACAGAGAGAGGCAGAGACACAGGCAGAGGGAGAAGCAGGCTCCATGCAGGGAGCCGGATGTGGGACTGGACCCCAGGACCCCAGGATCATGCCCCCAGCTGAAGGCAGACACTCAACCACTGAGCCACTCAGGCACCCCTGCTGTGGGGAGTTTCTTGTTTTAAAGTATCAAGTTGTAATTTAACCTTGAATCCCTCTTGGAGAGTATCAAGGACTTGGAGTCCAGCCTTTGTCACATCTTGCCTGTGCTAGTGTGGGGAAGCAGTGTAGTCTACTCGTTAAAAGAGAGTGCTCTAGAGTCAGTCCTGACACCCCTTGGCTTTGTGAATCTCACCTCACTGAGCCTCTGTTTCTCAGCTATCAAAAGATACCCAATTTAAGGGGGGTGACAGGAAGCTTCAGTACGAGAGTATACATAAAATAGCACTGTCAAAGCTTACACTATAACGTTACCACTGTTATCGCCAGAATTCCCCTGGCTGGTCACTAATATCCCAAACGGCCTTATTTTTCAGTTTCTTAAAGATTTTATTTTTTCATGAGAGACAGAGAGAGGAAGAGACATAGGCAGAGGGAGAAGCAGGCTCCATGCAGGAGGCCTGACGTGGGACTCGATCCTGGGACTCCAAGATCACACTCTGGGCCGAAGGCAGGTGCCAAACTGCTGAGCCACCCAGGGATCCCCTTTACAACGGTTCTCAAAGGACTTGAAGTTGTAAAAAAAAAAAAAAAAAAAGGACTTGAAGTTGTCCTCCTTGCAACTTAAGAGCCTTAGTGTCCTTGTCACTCACCCTGTAACAGTTTCTTTCTTTTTTTTTTTTTTTTTTTTACAGTTTCTTTATCTAGATGAGAATAGTAATAATTCTTTGTGGAGATTGAATATGGGGAGAAGGTAACACTTTCTTGTCCTTAATGTGTGCCAAATATTTGATTTGGTCATGAATTAATATACCTGTCTGGTTCACGGTAGGTGTTCACTATCACTTTTGCTGGGATGAGCATTCTCTTTTCTAAGAAGGGAGCAACGTGCCCCCAATATTCCTCTTCACTCTTCCCTTAGTAAAAATGTTTCCTCTTCCCTTGCCTCTTACAAAGCATTTTTTTTTTTTTTTTAAATCTCTAGAGGCTCAGGCCTCATGAAACCAGCTCGTTTTCAATACTTTCCATTTCAGGCCTTGCTTTCTTCACAACTTAAAAAATGATAGGTGCTTGCTCTGAGAAGTTTATCAAAGAGCCTGGACTTGGTCCCAGCCTGGCGTCTAAGACATCATGCCCTCCTTGATCTCCTGCCTCACTGACTGCTCCTGCCAGTCTTTGCTGGTTATTCATCTTTTTGCTCCATGTTCTCTCTGCCCATTCCTGGGGTGATCTCATCTGGACTCAGCCTGAAAAACCATCAATAGGCTGATACCTTCCCAATAAACATCTCCAAGCATAGACCTCTTGCAGCTCCAGATGTGTCAAGGAGAACTGCAGATATGCTCTGAAACAAATTTCAACTACCACCTTGCTTCCCCAATGCCTTCATTGCTACAGATGGCCACTCCACCTTTGTAATGGCCAAACTCAAAATCCTTGGTCATTTGGACTCCCTCTATTTCATTACACTTCATATCCAATCTATTATCAAATCTGTTTCTCAAACTGCAAAATACTTCCAGAAGCCGACCACCTTCACTTTCCACCTGTAACCTGGGTCTGAGCCACTGTCTTCTCTTCAGAGATGGCTGCAGTACTGTAGCCTCCTCACTGGGTTCCTGCTTCTGTCCTCTCCTCTCCTTTCTGTTCTCAACCCGAGCAACCTGAGGGTGACTTTGAAAATGAGTCTGATCTGTTCCGCTCCCTGCTCCAAACCATCTGACATCTCTGTTGGTTCCCCGTCTCACTCATATTACTTGGCCCTAAGCTAAGCGATCTGCTCCAAGACCACCCCATCCATCACTCTTCCCTTCAAGCATTCTGCCCGAGGCACTTTTTTGGTGCCATTCCTGGAACTCAAAGGGCAAACTCCCCACAGGGCCATGTGGTTCCCTCTGTAGCCTGCTCTCTCACGTCCTTTAGGTGTTTGCTCACGTTATCAGTAAGATGTAAAAATCCTATTTAAATTTGCAGCACCCCCTCCCCGCCCCAATACCAGCACTCTATCAATTTTTCCTGAAGCAGGATTTTTTTTTTTAAGATTTTATTTATTTATTCATGAGAGAGAGAGAGAGGCAGAGACACAGACAGAGGGAGAAGCAGGCACCATGCAGGGAGCCCGATGTGGGACTCGATTCTGGGTCTCCAGGATCCGGCCCTGGGCTGAAGGCGGCGCCAAACCGCTGAGCCACCCGGGCTGCCCAGGATTATTATTATTATTTTTTAACTTAATGTTGAATCCCCAGTGCCTACAGAGTCCGGCCCAATTGATATATGCCCAATTGATATTATCAATTATGCCCAATTTATATGCCCAATTGATAACGAATAGCTAGGAAGACACTGGGCTTGTCTTAGACGCCTAATACGTGCGTTAACATACTCTCGTTTAAAGCGCACAGCCGCCTTTGCTCTTACAACGGGGACCAAGGGGCTGCAGCTTGCGGACACCCAGGCCTCCGCCCCCGCGCGCGGCCCTCAGGACTGACGTGTCCCTCCTCCCCTCTCCCCGCAGGTCCAGAAGGAGGCACCCGCGCCGTCTGCCGACCCGGCGCGCCCGCACGCGTGCCCGGACTGCGGCCGCGCCTTCGCGCGCCGCTCCACGCTGGCCAAGCACGCACGCACGCACACGGGCGAGCGGCCCTTCGCGTGCACCGAGTGCGGTCGGCGCTTCTCGCAGAAGTCGGCGCTGACCAAACACGGCCGCACGCACACGGGCGAGCGGCCCTACGAGTGCCCCGAGTGCGACAAGCGCTTCTCCGCCGCCTCGAACCTGCGGCAGCACCGGCGGCGCCACACGGGCGAGAAGCCGTACGCATGCGCGCACTGCGGCCGCCGCTTCGCGCAGAGCTCCAACTACGCACAGCACCTGCGCGTGCACACGGGCGAGAAGCCGTACGCGTGCCCGGACTGCGGACGCGCCTTCGGCGGCAGCTCGTGCCTGGCGCGCCACCGACGCACGCACACGGGCGAGAGGCCGTACGCATGCGCCGACTGCGGCACGCGCTTCGCGCAGAGTTCGGCGCTGGCCAAGCACCGACGCGTGCACACGGGCGAGAAGCCGCACCGCTGCGCCGTGTGCGGCCGCCGCTTCGGCCACCGCTCCAACCTGGCGGAGCATGCGCGCACTCACACGGGCGAGCGGCCCTACCCGTGCTCCGAGTGCGGCCGGCGCTTCCGCCTCAGTTCGCATTTCATCCGCCACCGTCGCGCGCACATGCGGCGCCGTCTCTATATCTGCGCCGGCTGCGGCCGGGACTTCAAGCTACCGCCTGGCTCCACGGCCACCACTGCCACCGAGCGCTGCCCAGACTGCGAGGGCAGCTGAGCCGCCGTTCTTGTCGCCCCGGGGCCGCAAGCGTCCGGCTGGGGTGGGGGATTGGCGTGCACGCTGGGACCCCCATCTGGGCCTGCGTTAACCTGGCCCTCTTGGCCCTCCATCCCGGGCTGGGAAAGGGTGGGATGGCAGGCCTGGCTGCCTTGGAACTAGGAGGCAGGGAGAATCCCCTAACTGGGAACCCTGGAAACAGTACCCACTCCCCGCTCACTACAATCCCTTGACCCGTGTTAGTGAATAAAGTATTATATCTTCGCCCCACCCGTGCCCGTGAATAAGGTGGGGGTAAAGGAGGAAAGGTGGCGTTTTACCCAGGCTTAAGTGACTTAAATGAGTTACGGAGCCCAGCGGGACTGTGGGCCCAAAAGGGTTCCCTGAACTGGCTTTATGTGTGGGGAGTACTCATAACTTCAGGTCTGGAAGGGTGCACAAATAGCACGTTTGGATCAGTCACCCTTTTGTTTGGTGAGCAGGCATAAACTTCAGTCAGTCTACGAGAGATGGGCTGGCTTCATTTCTTAGCTGCGGGTGGTGGTGGAGAGGAGGGCACAGGATGAGAACAGGATAGGCACTGAAGCAGCGGTAATTATGTCCCAATCTAGACACGTCGGGTGTGAGGTAAACGAGGAGGGGGTCAGAGGTGATTGGAAATAATAGGTTGGGGATATCAGGTCTGGAGTGCAGGATACCATCTCTAGAAGAGGGTACCCAAGAAATCGCAGCCACAAGTGGAAAGAAAACTGTCTTTTCTGGGAAATCTAGAGTGTCTCATGGAGGGAGTGGTCAGCTGTTAGATGCTGTATCTGTAGCTCAGGGAAAGTGGGGAGAGGAGTGGGAGTGAAAGCCATCCTGGAGTGGGCTAGAGTATAAATAGGAGAATAAGGAAGTAGAGTGGTTGGGTGTTGACAACCTATTTTAAGAGGCTTGGCTGTGAAAAGCAAGAGGGAAATGGCTGGAGGTTTGTTGGGTTTGTTTTGTCTGTAGGGAAGAAAATCTTTTATGCTTTATATATGCTGGTGGCAGGGCTGATAGGAAGAGAAGTTGGTTATACAGAGAGAGGAGAGAATTCATCAAGGAGAGGATATATGATAAAAGATCAGCAAGGATAAGGTTCCTGCTGTCACTAGCAGGAAGAGGAAAGGTAGGTTTGGGAATACAGAGCTGAAACAGTTCTAATCCAGATTGTGTTTTACCTGGGAAGAGGTCTTTCGTAAAAGGAATGAGACCAGTTAAAAGGAATGCCTCATTTTACTGACCTGGAAATAGGCTCATTAGGGGTGGAAAAAGTAGTTTAAAGGTTTTTCCCCCAGCATTACTCCATTCTGTGAGGGAGGCAGGCCATGGGTATCCCAGAAAGGGAGTGATGTGCCTGAGGTGTCACGAGTAAATCATATACACCCAACGTTATCTTTTAGATGTACAAGTGGAAGTTGGCCTTGGGAGGACAGGGGAGGAGGCAAGAGGTCCTCTTCAAGAGGAGAGGAATCTCTGTTCTCCACCTTAGACACTTGACTCCAATTTGTCATGGGGGCCCAGAGAGAGGGGCATTAGGTGCTCACAGGGTTGGGATCCTGATAGATGAGGATGGGTTTTAGGCCCAGGACCCTTTTAATTGTTGACATTTCCTGCTCTGGGCCCCTGAAAGTTTTCAGTTGAAAAACAGCTAAGTACAAACTTAGGAAGTCCCTACTACATACCAGGCACTGTTCTTTTTTTTTTTTCCCCAGGTACTGTTCTAAACACTCTACTTAAAGATAACTTACTTAAACCTTACAACCCTATAAGGTAGATACTGTTTTCATTTTAGATGAGGAAGCCAAGGCACAGAAAGATAAATGTAGTTTGATGAATGTCATCCAGCTTGTAAGTATCATAGATGGCACGTGAACCCGAAGAGTCTAGCCCCAAAACCTGGGCCTTTAACTAACACTACATATACCCGCCAGTCCCCTTTAGATGCCCGGAAGAGGGGGTGCCTCAGTTGGTTAAACATCTTTCTTTGGCTCAGGTCATGATCCTAGGGTCCTGGGATTGAGCCCCACACCAGGCTCCCTGCTCAGCAGGGAGTTGGCTTCTCCCTCTGCCCCTCCCCCTGCTTGTGCTTGCTCTCTCTCTTTCAAATAAATAAAATCTAAAAATAAAAAATTTTAGATGCCCAGAAGGGGTAAGGGAATTGCATGACATCAGACAGGGATCTTGCTAGAAATCAGATCTCTCTGCCCTCTAGGTGGGAGGTACCTAGAGAAACATGGGAGCTGGGCTCGGAAGCATCCCTGGTGCCCTTCTCTAGTACCTGCTGAAATAGTACTTAGTCACTCCAGGAAGAATCCAGAAGTTGCTAACTAAAACTTTTATTGAGAGCAAAAATACCAGGAGGCTGTCTTCTGGAGGTTCTTGGGCCTCAGACCTTAGGAAGTAGGGCCCCTAAACCCATGCTCTGTTAGAAAAGGACTAGAACAAAGTTCCACAGCCAGGCCACTTTCTGTTTCTCAGATGCCATGCTGAGTTGCAAGTCCTGTGCCCATATTTCTAGGTTGAGGCCTTGCCTGTGGACTCACAGTCAAGGTTTGCAGGCCCCACAGCTTGGTCTTCACAGGTGGCCCCATGGGGCAAGTCTGTATACTTGAGGGCAGAGCCACGGGACAGATGTGCTGGATAGCGCCGACGGTTGAGGTCCATCTTGGAGAGCACTGCTTGGGGCAGGTCCACATGGCAGCGGGCTGCTAGTGCTACCAGGTAGATGAGGACGTCACTAAGTTCCTCTTGAAGGGCTGCCCGTTCCCTGGGGGACCAGGCTTGGGGGCCAGGCTCCTCATCAGGCTTCCACTGACTGGAGGCAGAACACAGAGATAGGCACAAACACAGATGCTAGCTAAGACGATGAGCCCCACCTCTCTCAGGAGCACCCCAGTGAACTCCCATCTCTTAGGAATTTCCTTCAAGGGCAACTCAACCATCTGGGCCTTAGGCAGATGACTCATCCAGACCTCTGTGTCCCAACCTGAGCCAAGGAGTGGGTAAGAAAACATCTCATTTGTTAAGACTTCTCTTCTCTCCAGCCGAGCCACTGCTACTCCAGACTAATCCCCAGACTTGGACAACTATGAAAGCTTGCTAACTCATCTTCAACTCTTGCTCAGTACCATCTTTTAAACCCACAAATTACACTTTGTCCCTGCACTGCTAGAATTCAGCTGTACTTGGAATAAAATCCAAACCGCTGACCATGCCCTTCAGGTCCTGTGTGAGTTGTCTCCTGCCTCTTCCAAAGTCATTATCCACCCCTCTCTTCTCTCTCTCCACCTAAAGCCACTCTGGCTTGTTCTGTCTGGCAAACAGCCCAAACTGTCAGAGGGCCTTTGCACTTAGCTGCTCCCTCTGCTTTAAATTAAAGCTCTTCTAGAGGCACCTGGGTGGCTCAGTGGTTGAGCATCTACCTTCGGCTCAGGGCATGATACGGGGATCCTGGGATCGAGTCCTACATCAGGCTCCCTACAGGGAGCCGGCTTCTCCCTCTGCCTATGTCTCTGCCTCTCTCATGAACAGATAAATACAGTCTTTAAAATAAATGAATGAATGAATGAGTGAATGTTCTTCTCATTGCTTCCCCCATCTTCCTATGGTTGCTCCTTCCTATATTCAGATCTCAGCACAGATGTCCCCTCCTCAAGAAAAGCCTTCTCCTTCTGTTGCTTTCTTTCTCATCACCTTGTGTTATTTTCCTGATAGAACTCATTGCAATTCCTGATCTTTTAAAATTAGTTTAAGGCCGGCCAGGTGGCTCAGTTGGTGAAGTGTCCGGCTCTTGATTTCAGCTCAGGTCATGATCTCAGGGCTGTGAGATCAAGCCCCAATGATTGAGCCCCAAGGCGAGCTTCCTGCTCAGCAGAGTCTGCTGGAGATTCTCTCCCTCTCCCTTCGCCTCTCCCCCTGCTCTCTTTCCCTCAAATAAATGAATCTTAAAAAAAAAAAAAAATATATATATATATATATATATATATATATATATATATATATATAATTAGTTTATTTATTGTTAGTCTCCTTGCACTTTGAAGTCAGGAACCATGTCTTTTTCTTTTTTCAAAGATTCTACTTTTGTGCTCGCTTCGGCAGCACATATACTAAAATTGGAACGATACAGAGAAGATTAGCATGGCCCCTGCGCAAGGATGACACGCAAATTCGTGAAGCGTTCCATATTTTTTGAAGGTTAAAAAACTTCAAGTCACTTAATATTATTTTTATAACAGTTAACTGAGAATGACAGTTAACTGTTGAGAATGACAAAGCAATAGTGCTGAGATTTTTACTATAATTGAATCTTTGAATTTTTTTTACCATAATATCTTTGAAAGCTCAATATTGATTATCTCTTAAATAAAATTTTCTCTATACATATTTGTAGCTTGAAAGAATTTTAATATTTAAAAAATAGTATTAGGACCCTTCAGGGTGTGATTTTATCACACTAGATGGAGAAACTATAGTATTATTTGTATCTATTAATTGACTTGAGACTCTAAAAATGTTATTTTCCTCCAAAGAATATAAAAAAGCCAATGGAAATTTCCTTAATATTTATCCAATATGTTAATTTTGTAATTTTATCTCTGGCTTTTAATTAATTTCATCACTTCCGAAATGTACAGTTGGATATAGCTGGGTAAAATGAGAGCTGTCTATTGGCCAGTGAGATTTGAGACCTTGTTTGGAAGAGGGGAAATATGTTCCCACATAATTGGTAATTGGAAATAAAATGAATACATTGGCAAAAAAAAAAAAAAAAAGATTCTACTTTTAAGTCATCTCTACACCCAACATGGGGCTCAAACTCACAACTGTGGGATCAAGAGTCTCACCCTTTGGGCAGCCTGGGTGGCTCAGCAGTTTAGCGCCACCTTCAGCTCAGGGTGTAATCCTGGAGACCTGGGATGGAGTCCCATGTGGGGCTCCCTGCATGGAGCCTGTTTCTCTGCCTCTCCCTCTCTCTCATGAATAAATAAGTAAAATCTTAAAAAAAAAAAAAAAAAAAGTCTCACACTTCACAGACTGGGCTGGCGGGGTGCCCCAGAAACTATGTGTATCTTGTTCAAGGCTTAATTCTTTTTTTTTTTTTTTTAAGATTTTATTTATTCATGAGAAACAGAGAGAGAGAGAGAGAGAGAGAGAGAGAGAGGCAGAGACACAGGGAGAGGGAGAAGCAAGCTCCACGCAGGGAGCCCGACATGGGACTTGATCCCAGGTCTTCAGGATCACCCCCGGGGCTGAAGGTGGGGTAAACCGCTGAGCCACCCAGGCTGCCCTCAAGGCTTAATTCTAGAAGACCTAGCCCACAGCTGATGTTCATATGAATGAACGGCTTGCCCTCACACACATTTCTCCATCCCCAAACTGAGTGCCCTGGTTTAGGCCTAACCATGTCTTGCCTGATCGGTACTGGCCTCCATTGGTCTCCCCTGCCCCAGTTTTCTTGGTGACCCAATCCACCCTGCAGGCACAGTGATCTTTCTAGCACTCAAATCTGGTCAGGTCTTCTGTCCAAACTCCATCACTTCTTTTTTTTTTTTTTAATTTTTTTTAAATTTTTTATTTATTTATGATAGTCAGAGAGAGAGAGAGGCAGAGACACAGGCGGAGGGAGAAGCAGGCTCCATGCACCGGGAGCCTGATGTGGGATTCGATCCCGGGTCTCCAGGATCGTGCCCTGGGCCAAAGGCAGGCGCCAAACCGCTGCGCCACCCAGGGATCCCAAACTCCATCACTTCTTAAGTCCAGCTCTGTCACTCTGGGTCCCTGTTGCCACCCTCTCTTCCACAGCCCCATCACTCATTCTGTAGATACCTACTGCCTATTGTGCATCAGGCACGTGGGACACGCTAGACAACAAAACAGATGCAAAAGCCTTGCTTTCCCTTGAAAGGCTTACCCTGAAGGAGTCTCAGAATCTCTCTGAATTTAACTTGCCCTTGCCCACTTGACTACCTTTGCAAATGGTTCTCAGGTCTGGAATGCCACCAGAAGGTCTTCCAAAGAATATCTTCCTGTCCACCCCAGAGGCTGCCACCATACCTTAAGACTTGGACCTGCCTTGCTGTTTTCACGCCTTTCTTTCCCAGGCGACTGGATGCCCCAAGAGGGCAGGGACAGGGGAGTCATCTTTATACCCAGGCACAGAGCCCAGTATGGATATTTCATGAGCAGATAAATGTTCCCCTCCCCCATAACACACAGACTCTTCCAAAAAGACTTCCATCTACTCACAAGAGCTCTGCTAGCTCCCCCACTTCCCCCACCAAGGCCAGCAGGAGGTTCCGAGGCTGGTGGAATTGGCCCCAGTCTCGCTCAGCAGCAAACTCAGCATGCAGGCGGCGGCTGGAATATAAGAAAGGGGCGGAAGTCCAGGTGCCAGGGTTAGGGAATGGGAGAGAAGACGCAGAGCCCGGAGGGCATCTCAGTGATATGTAATCGCGGCAGAAGTATCAGGGATTCTGCAGTGAATTCCGTGGATGGCCTTAAGCAAATCATTTCTTCTCTTTGGGGCTTGGACTCCTCATCTATAAAGTAGGTGCGCCTTACACAGACCCTCAACTCTATCGAAAGCTCCCAATATCCTCTTTTCTATTATTCCACCTCCTAATGCCGCTTCTGCAGTTTCGAACACCTGGAATATTCCTCTCTCTGCATATCAAACTCCAGGGGCACTTTCCCAAAGAAGCCCTCGTCGATTTCCTCCAGTAAAAATATCACCCATCTCTCAGCACTGTCTTTGCCCACGTCCTAGCACCCGCTCCTGGAGGGCAGAGGCCGGACAGAAGCAGCATCAGAAGTAGCAGCCCAATTTCCCCCGGTCTGGTTCTACTATTACTCACCGGGCATCACCATTTCCCCTGCCTCTGGGGTGCAGCACTAAGCCCATTTTGCAGATAAGGAGGTTAGATGACTCGCCCGAGATCAGCCAGGCGAGCTAGGACCCCAGCACAGCGGCTAGCCTTCTTCCAGACCACGTGGAAGGGCACTCCCCAATAGGAGGGAAAAAGGGGCGACCTCCCCAGGTTAGGCAGGGACAGCTTACATGTCCTCGAGTGTGGGCTCCGGGCTGAAGCTGAAGGGGCTGGCAGCAGCAGTGCCGTCTCCCCCCGTGTCCCCACGCGCGTCCCCATTCGCCCGAGACATGCTGCCCGCCACGCACCAGCCGGGATGCACAGGACAACACCGCGCCAAACTCGGAACCCGCCTCTAGGGCCCCCAGCCAATCACAGGCGTTCGCGACTGCTTCCCGGGGCGGAGCCGCAGGAAAGACCAATGAGTTAGGTGGAATTTACTGTGAAACCCGCCCCTTGCCCTCCAGCCTTGGATTCTTTAGTCGTGGCCTAGCATCTTAAAGGTACAGGGACCGGATTCGTCGGGGAAGACACAAGGGGCCGAGGGCGAAGAGGGCGCAGGCGCGTCGCTTCTCTTGGGGACGCCAGATGGCGCCAAAGAGAAAGGACCGGGCAGGGAAGGGGGTGCGGCGCTCCGTGGAAAACCCCAGGAACGGAGGTTGTAGGACAGAGAGGGAAATTTATTATAAGGCTACAAGAATGTCTCCACGATACAGGAGCTAGGGTAGATGTTCTAGGCACTTTACATATTTAATCACCAGCCCTATGAGGTAGGTAGTATCATCGTTATCCCCATTTTCCAGGCAAGGAAACTAAGAGATTGAGTAATTTAACTCAACAGCATATAAAGTAGTAGCCAGGTTTCAGTTCCATGCAATTTGGTTTCAGAATCTGTTTTATTAACCTCTGCACTATATTGCCTCAAATGATAATAAGTACTAAGAAAAAAATTTAAACACTGAAAAGTGGGGGCAACTTTAGCTTGCATGGCCCAGGGAAGATGGGGTAAGCATATTGGTTACCAGCTCTACTGCCTTTACTCCTCCTGCATTCATTCATTTTTAAAGATTTTATTGATTTATTCATGAGAGACACACACAAGCAGAGACATAGGCAGAGGGAGAAGCAAGCTCCCTCTGGGGAGTCTGATGCCAGACTGATCCCAGGACCCAAGGATTATGACGTGAGCCAAAGGCAGATGCTCAACCAAGCCACCCAGGTGCTTTTATTTATTTATTTATTTATTTATTTATTTATTTATAAAGTTTTCATTTTAATTCCAGTTAATATACAATGTTATATGAATTTCAGGTGTACAATATAGTGATTCAACAATTCTATACATCACCCAGTGCTCAAATATATGTGTTATTTCAAATGATTCTTATAAGCATTTTTAAAAGACATGTTTATTTTTTATTTATTTATTTTTAAAGATTTTATTTATTTATTCATGAGAGAGAGAGAGAGGCAGAGACACAGGCAGAGGGAGAAGCAGGCTCCATGCCAGGAGCCCAACGCAGGACTCGATCCCGGGACTCCAGGATCGCACCCTGGGCCAAAGGCAGGCACCAAACCGCTGAGCCACCCAGGGATCCCTTCCTTCCTTCCTTCCTTCCTTCCTTCCTTTTTATTTATTTATTTATTTATTTATTTATTTATTTATTTATTTTTCCTCTTCTGCATTCTTGCACAAGCATGATTTTATTCTGGGGTTCACCCTCCTCTACTTGATTGATCATATGGTCTTATTGCCCTGGCCTGATCAGTTCATGGGTAAGCATATGGCCTAGCTCTTGACAGTAAGAAGTTAGGAAGTCTGTTGGAGTCTTCTGGGAAGAGTTCTCAGTCCTTTTGTTAAAAAACACAGGATGTTTCTACCTTTTGATGTTAGTATGTGAAGGAATCTTTGTGCAGAGAGGTAGACCACAAACTGGGATTGGCAAATAGGAAGATAAAAAGGACCTGGGATCCTTGATAACATAATTGGGACATTTATTTTTAGAAGTTCCAGAAAGGTCCTAATTTAAGACTAGTTACTTAAGAAAATAAATCCCTTTACTGGTTAAACCACTTTTAACTGGGTTTTCTGTTACTTGTCTTTGAGAAAGTGACATTTAATCTGAGTAAAAATCAAGGGGAACAGAGCTCTAGATAGAGGAAGCCCCAATGCTTATAGTAGGAAAGTCTTGGCATGATCTAAAGATAAAAATGGCAGGAATGTAGTGAGCAAGAGGGAGAGTGGATGTGGTATTAGGGAGATTACAAGAGGCAAAATCAGATTGATCAACCATGGATTTTATTTTATATTTTATTTTGGATTTTAAGTCTTATGGAAAGCCTCTAAAGGATTTTGGCAGGGGAGTTATATGATCATATTTTGTCTTTATGAGTCCTCTGGCTGCTGTGTTAAGAATGAATTGGAGGAGGGCAAGCAGGGAGATGAATTACTGCAGTTGGCCAAGCAAAAGATGATATTGACTCTGGGCCAGGTTGATGATGAGTGAAGATGGAGAGAAGTAGATGTACTGGGGAGATGTTTTTGGAGCTAGATCAATAGGCTTTGATGATTTTGAATCAGAGGTATGGGAGAAAGGGTAGAATCAAGTATGGCTTATAGGTTTTGAGTGTTGTGCAGCACAGTGGATGATGATGATACATACTGGGATGAGGAAGATGAGGTGCAGTATTGAACACACATGCAATAGGAATTTGATTTAGAATAAAGCTAACTGAAGCTACATATAAATTTGACAAGTGGATTTATGAGCCTAAGGATTAGAGGAGAGATCAGGGGTAGAGATTTACATTTGGCAGTCTCAGTCATTAGATAGTATTTAAAGTCATGGATTTGGAGAAGAATGCCTACTACGAGAATCTAGACAGACAAGACTAAGATTTGGGGTACTCTGACACTTAGCAGTTGAGCAAAAGAGAAGAGATGGGTGACATAGTAGGAAAATTGAGAGTGTTGTGTAACAAAGGCTAAGAGAGGAAAGTGTTCCAAAATGAATGGATGTCTGATTTTTTTTAAAGATTTTATTTATTTATTCATGAGAGACACAGAGAGGAGAGAGAGAGACACACACACACAGATTGAGAGAGGCAGAGGAAGAAGCAGAAGAAGCAGGGAGCCTGACGTGGGACTGACCCCTCCCGGGTCTCCAAGATCATGCCCTGGGCTGAAGGCAGCGCTAAACCGCTGAGCCACCTGGGCTGTCCTGGACATCTGATTTGGATGCTACTGAACTGTAGGGTAAGAAGAGAGCAGAGAAGTTGCTGCTGGATTAGGCAACACAGAAGTTGGATATTGGATTTGGTAGAAAAGAGGGAGTCCTGTGGAACTCCTGGGTTTCTGGCCTGAGTAAATGGATGGATAATTTTGCCATTTGCTGAAACGAGGACACAAGAAGATCCAGGAGTTGGGGTGGAAGGGAAAATAATGAATTCAGCTTGGGGCATGTTGAGTCCAAGATTGCTCTAGAACATCTAGATGATGGCCCATAGGCAGGTGGACATACAAGCCTGAAGTTCAGAACATTGAGCTGCCTGTGGATCTGGGAACTGAAAGTACCATCTGTAGCACCTACTCTGATGTTTGCTAAGGTTCTCCAGACAAGGATCCAAAGTCTTTTCCTGGAATATAAAACATGGCTTTCTCAGGAGTCCTCTGCATCTTAGATTTTTTAAAAAAGATTGAATTTATTTACTCATGAGAGACACAGAGAGAGGCAGAGACACAGGCAGAGGGAGAAGCAGGCTCCATGCAGGGAGCCCAGTGCAGGACTCAATACTAGGACCCCAGGATCATGACCTGAGCCAAGGGCAGATGCTCAACCACTGAGCCACCCAGGAGTCCCAGCATCTTAGATTTTTGAAGAGTCGGGACAGGACTTCTAGAGCTTACAGATCAGGTGGTCCTTGGTGATTGAGAGGAAGGAGGTCTACCACCATACCACCCTGAATGTGCCTGATTTCGTCTGATCTCGGAAGCTAAGCAGGGTCAGGCCTGGTTAGTACTTGGATGGGTGACAGGAAGGAGGAGACACTCTGTGTGTGAGTGCCTCTGCCCTTCTCCTAGGAGATCCTAACTGAGCTTGTAAGGCTTTTGCCAAGCATCCTGCAGAACATCCCAGTTCTTTGCTCCATGTCATTCTTGGAGAAGCAAGCAAAACCAGCTCCAGCACAGCAGTGTTGGAGAGGTGGGGAAAGCTGTCATGAGGGAAAGGGTACGGACCTGAACATATAATTAGCCCCATGATCTGGACCCCCTCATCCAGACTCTTTCTGTACCCTCATCCTTTCACTTTTCTCCATTCTGAGAAGAATGGAGACATGTGTCTGAGAAGACACATGTTAGCAACACAACCTCCCTGCTTTAATCTGGGCCTCCGTGTGTTTGGTCTTGGCTTTTGGTTCATGCTTGTTATTAGCCTTTTATGAGCCTATCCCCCTAGGGACTGGGTGTTCCAGTGTTTTCAACCGAAGGTGTTTTCTCAGGCTAATAAATGTTTAATGACAGGATGGACAGGCTGAGACAAGCAAACATAAGCATGCATACACCACCCTTCTGCTACACAAGAGTTTGGCTGCCTTCACCACTGGAGCCAACCATGTGCAACTGGTCCCAGTACGGCTTTTGGGAAACCCTGGAGTGAAAAACGTGGCAGTGATTAGAGAACAAAGTAGCAGACCCATAATCTGGGTGAGTGGTGGTGGGGTAGGGGAACCTGGGCCACTAAGGTCCCAGACACAATACCCAGAGTATGATGGTAAACTTAGAGTCGGGTGATTGAGAACCTATACACTAATGCCCTTAGGAAGATTATTTCTTTTCTCTGTGCCACCATTTCCCTAATGGGGTAATGGGGCTCTGGGCCTAGGTGGCTTCCAAGAACCCTTCATGTGTCTGCTGGGAGAGCTGGGACGATGTGTATTTTGTTTGTATCACAGTGCTGTTCTTAACTGGAGGTAGAGCCATTGACCTTGTTGGTTTTGAAGTGGGGGATGGCAGAAATGATGCTGCTATAATTAGTGGGATTTGTACTTATTAAGTTTTTCAGGGGGAGTTATGACAGAGGCTTTGAGAAATCTCTAGGCTAACTCATTCAGGCCAGGGAGTCCTTATCACCTTTAGAAGTTCTTCCCAGGGTTCCTGGCTGGCTCAATCAGAAGAGCATGTGACTCCTGATCTCAGGGTCGTGAGTTCAAGCCCCATAGTGGGTGTAGAGCTTACTTTAAAAAAAAAAAGAGAGAGGGCAGCCCCGGTGGCTTAGTGGTTTAGTGCCACCGTCAGCCCAGGGTGTGATCCTGGAGACCTGGGATTGAGTCCACATTGGGCTCCCCACATGGAGCCTGCTTCTCCCTCTGCCTGTGTCCCTGCCCCCAACCCCCTCTGTCTGATTCATGAGAGACACACACACACACACACACACACACACACAGACACACACACACAGAGAGAGAGAGAGAGAGAGAGAGAGAGAGAGAGGTAGAGACATAGACAGAGGGAGAAGCAGGCTCCACGCAGGAAGCCTGCCGTAGGACTGGATCCCCGGTGTCCCGGATCAGGCCCTGGGCTGAAGGCGGCGTTAAACCACTGAGCCACCCAGGCTGTCCTAAATAAAATATTAAAGAAAAAAAGAGAGAGCAAGAGAGAAGTCCTTCTGCAACCTGTGTGTGCCCAGCCTTATTTCCCTACACCGATACTGAAATGCAGCCGCATGAACCCCACTCTCCTCTTCCCTAACTTTGCTCATATCTAGAATGCCCATTCCCTCTTCTCTGCATAGCCAAACCCAAATTCTATTCATTCTGTAGAGCCCTGCTTCAAAGCCACCTCTTCTAGGAAGCCTTCCTAAGCCTCCTCAAAGGAAATAATTGGACCTTCTATAGCACTTCCGTTCTAGCCTATATGACATTTATCATTCTTTGTCTTGATTTTGGGGTGATGGGTGTCCCTGTTCTAGATCTCCTTTTAGATTGAGTCTCCTGGAGAACAGAAGCATTGTCAGCATTGTCATGTTTTTGTTTCCCCAGGGCCTGGTGCTTGAATATATCTGATAAATGCTAATTTATAGGAGTATGCTTCATGGGATCCCCTCCAGGTGGGTATTGCTGTGCCTGTTTTACAGATGAAGAAACTGAGACCCAGAGACTCTCTGAGATCATCCAGGAAGGTGAATGCTGAAGCTCACCAGCACCCCTGATGCTCCTCAGAAAGTGAAAGAAGTCTCCCTACCCTCACAGGGGAGTAAAAGAGGCAGCTCAATCTGTTTGGGATATGCTGAGGTCACTTCATTACTGCCTTTTCTTCTGCCCTTTTGTCCTGTCTCTTCATCTTCTTTCTCTTCTTCTAACTTCAACTTCCTCTCCTTTTTCTTTTCTTCCTTTGGCTTCCCTTTCCTCTATCACCTTCCTTACCTCTGTACCTGTGATTGTTCTGACTTGTACCCAAGGCCCTGTCCCCTGCACCATCTACTGCCTCTGGTTATTGCCCAGCTCCTCCCCAAGAAAAAGATGGATGCCTATCTTGCTCTCAACCCCTAACTAACCATTTCTAGGCTAACTAAGAGGACTCAGACCAGGGACACATCCAATAATTTTCCTCTCCTTTTGTACTGCCCACTCCAACCAGAGAGCTGTGTATGTGAACAAACAGAACCAAGGCCTGAATTTCTTCTCCAAAGCTTTGTCTTAAGAAATCCAGCTTCCACCGCTAGGAGACACTAAGAGCAAGGAAAGTGTGGACATAGAGGGTACTAGGGTCCCCAGGGTGTACTCACTCACTCACTCACTCACTCAATATATTCTAACTATGAACCAGACAGTGTTCTAGGAACTGGGGATACAGAACATCCCCTGCCATCTTGGAGGTTACATACTAGCAGAAAGAGTCATTTATAAAGTAAACTAACCATTCTCAAGATAATTACAGATTAGGGTAAGACCTATGAAGCCAATAAATGAGGTGATAAGTTGGAGAGTAGGGTTGGTGAGTAGTGGGGAGAGTAGTTGGCTGATGTCAGACAAGGCTTTTATGAGGTTTTATTTGAGCTGAGATAGGACTGAGGGTGAGCCTGCCCAGTAGAGAACATGAAGTGAGATTCCAGACAGAGGGATCTGCAAGTACAAAGGATCTCTATTTGGATCACCACCGGAAGACTAATGAGCTAGAGTTTAGTGAGAGAGGAAGGGCAAGTGCCATGAAATGAGGTTGGAGAGAAGTAGCAGGATTGTATGGAAAGCTATTTAAGAGCTTGGAATAGGAGAAAAGCTGAGTATTTAAAATTGATTGATTGGGGCACCTGGGTGGCTCAGTGGGTTGAGTGTCTCCCTTTGGCTGAGGTCATAGTCCCAGGGTCCTGGGATTGAGCTCCTCGAATCGGGCTCCTTGCTCAGCTGGGAGTCGGCTTCTCCCTCTCCCCTGCCCCTCCCCCTGCTTGTGCTCTTTCACTTTCTTTCAAATGGATAAAATCTTAAATAAAATTGATTATTGTAGTTAGCATTTACAATTCTGTAAATATTCGTTGTCAAATATTATGTATGATTACATTTCATTCATCACACAGGTTTTATTTTTTATTGGAGTTGATTACTGGCTCATTTTTTTCATGTGCTGGCTTTCTATATAATTTTCACTAATTCTTTTTACATCTTCCATTAACCTTCCAGTATAATTTTTCACAAAATCAACTGTACGAGTACTCGAGTCCATTTTCCTCTTCCTGGAAGCCTTCAGGCTCCTATCTTCTAGTGTCCTGCCTGTTCCAGGCTGATTGCTCTCTAGGCTTGCTGGAGAGCCATTACCTTGAGACCTCCCTTCACCTTCTCTTGTGCTTGCATGGGTTTTCTAAACCTTGTTTTTCTTTCCCAGTTTGGCACCTTATTTTCCTAGACCACATCTTCCAGTAGTTTCTTGAGAAAGAATGCATAGGATGAAACCACTTTGATACTTTGAAAAATGTGGCTAGGTATAGAATTATACAGAGAAAATAATTTACTCTCAGGATTTCAAATGTGTTACTTCATTGTCTTCCAGTTTCCAATTCCCTGTTGAGAAGTCTGATACCATTCTTATTGCCAGACCTTTCTACATGTTCTTCCCCTCCCCCCAGAAAGTTTGAGGAGAGCATGATTAGAAGCCTAGACTCTGGGGGCATCTGGCTGGCTCAGTTAGTGTGGAGCATGCAACTCTTGATCGCGGCATTGTAAATTTGAGCCCCACATTGGGTGCAGAGATTACATAAAAATAAAATCTTAAAAAAAAAAAAAAGAATGGACTCTGGATTCACTCTGCCTAGCAGATGTCCTGTGCAACTTTGAACAAATTTCTTTTTTTTGTTTTTTGAACAAATTTCTTAATCTCTTTGCACCTCAGCTTCCTGATTTGCAAAATGGGGTTGTTGGCAGCTCAAATGAATTTATATAAAACACTTCTCTTTATCACAGCCATTTTAAAATGTAATAAAATTAGTGTAGGTCATTTCTCATTCACTATGCTGGGAAGTCAAGAGATGTGACAGAGATTTATAGTACTTTTTAAATTTTAGAAAACTTTCTTATAGTTTCACGTATTTTTTTCTTCCATTTACTTTATTATCTTTTTGGAATTCCTCCTACATGTTGAACCTCCTGGCTCACCTCTAATTTTCATACATTTGTTTTCTTCTATTGTGCATCTTTTTGTTGTTCTACCTTCTGATTTCCTCAACTTTATCTTCTAAATATTCTATTTAAAAATGTTAGCTATATTTTATATTCTAAATGCTTTGTTCTCTTTTTATGAACCCTTGATCTTCTTTACCTCTGCTTTTTTTTTTTTCTTCTTCTGCTCTTGGTATTGTCTTTTTACCGAGTTTTTAGTTTTCTTTGACTTTTTTTTTTTTAAATTAATTAATTAATTTATTTATGATAGTCACACAGAGAGAGAGAGAGAGAGGCAGAGACACAGGCAGAGGGAGAAGCAGGCTCCATGCACCGGGAGCCCGACGTGGGATTCGATCCCCGGTCTCCAGGATCGCGCCCTGGGCCAAAGGCAGGCACCAAACCGCTGCGCCACCCAGGGACCCCTTGACTTTTTTTTTTTAAAGAGGCTTGCCTCAAATGTCTGGTGATCCTTGACTGCTTCTGTTTTAAGAATGACGCATTGAGTTGCTTGAATTAAACTTTTCAACTGGGAGGCTTCCTGGTAGAGATTTTCACAGGGGGCTCCCTAAATGTTTATAGGTCTTTTTTCTGGGCATTCTTTTTTTCCAGAGGAGCAAAGGTGGTATAAGCTTCCTGGACAGTGTTTTTAATAGCTAAGGTGAGGAAGGGGATTGGGGTAGTCTTGGACCTTATTCTTGTTTTTGGTCAGACCCCTTGTGTGGTGTCCCCAGCTTTGCAGTATTTTTAAAATTCATCTCCCAGAAAGTAAACCTCTCCTTACCTACAAAGGTGAGATGCAGTCATCTGGCTAAGTGACATGGGGGAGAGGTTTGTGAACTTCAAAGATCTAATTATAATTACCCTGTATATAAATTTTCAGTGTCTTTATCCCCACCCTGACCCCTTAGTACCTCCAGAGCATATCTCCTTGCTTCCTGTTCATATTTCCCAACTCTGAAGGCATTTACTTTGGCTTCCTCTATTATGCTAAGTCAGTTACCCTTCTTCCACCTACTTTCAATCTTCCAAGAAGTCTTGATTCCTCTTCCACCCTGTAGTCCTTGGGGTTAATGCTTGTTTTGGGTACTTTGCTATCAACTCAGGGGAATGGTGCAAACATAAATCTAGGTGTTAAATCCTCTGGTCCTGAATCAGGGAAAACATTCTCACTCTCCACTTGCCAAACTCTAAATGTGTCAATTGATTCATTTTATAAGACTGTAAAAAGTTCAGAATTCCAAGAATCCAAACATTAGGCAGAAGAGTTTTTCCACAAAGTCCTTTTTATTTATTTCACTAGAAATTACTCTTTATTGATTAAATCACCAGGAATTTTCAGCACAAGATTGAACATCTTAATAACCACTGAGGTTTGGGCTCTGGGGCTTACTCTGCCTCTCCCAGTCCTAAAAGGGGTTTAGAGGGAGAGACGTCATTAACAGAGACCAAATCAGATGGTTGCAGGTCCTCCTTTCCCAGTCATTGGACAAGCTGCTCAATTCTTGTCCAGAGCAGGAAAGAGCCAGTACTTGAGAAAAATCTAATAAAGAATTTGACAATACAATATAAGATCTCTCTTAACAATTTAGATTTATCAACAGCATTGGTCCAAACTTATTTGCTTCTGATCTAAATCATTTTGCAATTTACCTCTTTTGGTGTGTATGTAATTTTAATACATAACCTAACTCCCTGTGCAGACATGAATCAACCCAGTGCCAAGAAAAATCCCTCAAACTAGAATAGCCTCATCCTGCTCTTGGAAAGAACAGAGGTTTTTCTGCTCCTCTTCCACATACAAGATGAACAAATCTCCCCCTTAAGTCCCAAATGTTACTTCTGGCCTTGGAATGTGCAGCTTGTGATGGGCTGATTCAAATCACCTCGAAAGGGCAGCTGGAACTACTATGCAGGCAGCCTTCTTTGGAAATTTCTTCTTAAAATAACGTTTTGAAAATCGTTCATGATTGCGTACAAACGCTCTAAGGTCCAAACAACTTCTGCTATTCCATCTCACGAGCTAGGCTCAGAGGAGGCATTGGAATTGTCAGGAGCAAGAGCAGTAGCAGTGGCCCCACGAGGTAGGACCTCAATAACTCGAGGCTTGTCAATAATCCGGGCTGTCCGGTTTCCCTTTTCCACAATACCGACGATCCATGCCTGGTGACCCTCTCCATACTTGGAAGATTTTATTTCAGAACAAAAGCGAGCTGCCTGTTCTCTTGGCAGACAAATCAGCAATCCACCAGAAGTTTCCGCTGAGGTTCCTTGAAGGAGCCCAAAGCGCCCACTGGCCTTGCTGATGGCAGCCATCTTGGCGATGATTGGCAGATTATGAATGACAAAGGACACCTCGTTTCTTTGTTGTTTTGCAAGGTTCTGAGAGTGTCCTAGAATGCCAAAACCGGTGATATCTGTGGCTGCATGTGCATTAAACGTGTGCATTAATCCAGCAGCAGTTCTGTTCAGGGTAGCCATATTGAACATGGCTTCCTGATAAGCCAGCTCTACCTCTTCCCTGGAGACCACCATATTTATTTTATTCCATCTCTCAGGGTTATCTAGCCATTGGTGGGCATTAACAGCAACTTGGGTTCCTAGGGGTTTGGTTAACACAAGCACATCCCCAACAACGGCGCTGTCAGGCATGATGAATTCATTTGGCTGACATACCACAGTGGCAACCCCACCGACAATAATCCAAGGGTTTACCACTGTCTGTCCGCCAGTCACTGCAGTCCCTCCTTCCTCAGCAGCGTCGCGAAAACCTTTGATCATAAGGGGTGTTATCTTCTCTCGTTCCTCCTCAGTCATACTCTGGCTAACGCTGAGTAACATCAACATGTTGTCACATTCAGTAATGCCCATGGCATAGAGGTCACTCAGCACGTTGGCACACGCTATGCGCCCCATCATGTAGGGATCTTCTACCAAGGGGTAAAAGAAGTCCGTGGTCTGCACCAGGGACAGGCCCCCGTGCCTCAGGGGGATGACGCAGGAGTCCATCCCGATGCCCAGGGCTGGAAAGGTGGGGTTGGGATCCGCCCCGGCCGGCAGGCCGCCTTCCTGGGCCGCCTCTTCATGGCTTCCGACCAGGCCCAGGCCCAGCGGGGGCCGCACTTCTGGCCGCGTCAGTCCCGCCAGGAGTTTGAGCAGCGTCTCCTGGGGGACCTTGCAGCCTCAGCCCTTCATGCCGGAGAAGCCCGTCAGCCGCCAGCTGGGGCTGAGGCCCAGCGCCTGGGGCTCGAAGGGCCGGTAGCTCGAGAAGCCCCGGCCCAGAGACAAGCCCGCGGAGCCCGAGCCTTCCGCCGCCGCCGCCACCTCGCCGCCGGCGCCCGTCGCCGCGGCTTCCGCCATCGCGCCTGCCCGGCAGGGAGGGAAGAGGAGAGGGGAGGGGAGCGCCCTTGTATCTTCTACTCCAGTTACTACGGACTAACAGATATTACCGCAGAGATTCTCCCCGGCACGACTCGCGCCACCGGACTCACGCAACCCCGCGCGCTCCTGGCCTTCCTGAGGGAGGAGCTGCCGGCCTCCCCCTACTTATAGCCCCGCTGATTGACAGCCGTGCTAGCCAATGACGACTCCGCTACTGAGAGGCGGGCTTCCTTTGGTCTAAAAGCTAAATTACAAATCAACCGGCAGCTTGCGAAATTGGTCGGGGAGAGATTACCCGCAAGTGCTTCGGTTCGCTCCCCTAGATGTAATTTAAACGATCTCTTGGGAGTGGCTGGCGGAATCTGGCTCCCCTAGAGGCAGTTTACCAAGGGCAGTTTCGAAGATAAAGAAGATCGGTCGCTTGGCAGATCTCCCGTAGGGCGGAACTGTCCACGGGTCGTTTGCGCTGGTGACCAGTCCAGGAGGGAAAAAGAGCCCAGGGAAAAATTCGGAAAGAATAATGAGAAATTAGATATTAAGTTACTACCATCAAGCAAGCAAACCTTAGCGTCAAAATAATGAAATGTTAAAATGGATTTCAAAGAATTTTAAAACTCGGGCGCCTGGCTGGCTCGCTCTGTCGGAAGAGCATACGACTCTAGATCTCAGGGTCGTGACTTCCAGCCCTACATTGGGGGTAGAGATTACATTTTAAAAATATGATCCTAAAGTCTTTTAAGACTCTTGAGTCTACCACTAAGTGCCCGTGTGAGTCACTTCCCCCCCCCCCACCCCCCCGCAGCAGTTCACTCATCTGGACAACAAAGTGGCTTACCTTGTTTTGTTCTAAAATTTCTTTTTTTTTTAAATATTTTATTTTATTTATTCATAAGAGACACACACGCAGAGGCAGAGACATAGGCAGAGGGAGAAGCAGGCTCCATGCAGGGAGACCCATGTGGGACTGGATCCCAGGATACCAGGACCCAATCTGAGCTGAAGGCAGACGCTCAACCGCTAAGCCACCCAAGCTCAGAAATTCTAAAATTTCTGTATCTCTTCAAGTTAGTATATATAAGAATCTGTGATGGATCCATTATGAACAATTTGCCAATATCTATTAAGATTATAACTACAGGGCAGCCCGGGTAGCTCAGCGGTTTAGCGCCGCCGTCAGCCCAGGGCCTGATCCTAGAGACCCCAGATCGAGTCCCACGTTGGGCTCCCTGCAGGGAGCCTGCTTCTCCCTCTGCCTGTGTCTCTGCCTCTCTCTCTCTCTCTCTCTCTGCCTCTCATGAATAAATAAATAAAATATATTTTTTTTTAAAAATTAGAAAGTAAGGGGATCCCTGGGTGGCTCAGCGGTTTGGCACCTGCCTTTGGCCCAGGGCGCGATCATGGAGTCCCGGGATCTAGTCCCGCGGCGGGTTCCCTGCATGGAGCCTGCTTCTCCCTCTGCTTGTGTCTCTGCCTGTGTGTGTGTGTGTGTGTGTGTGTGTGTGTGTGTCTATCATAAATAAATCTTTTAAAAAATCCTATTAAAAATTTTAAAAATAATAAATAAATAAATAAATAAATAAATAAATAATAACTGCACATAATACCTTTGACTCAGCAGTTCCAATTCTAGGATTTTACCCTACAGATGTACTCACCAGCTATGTGTAGGAAATGATAGGGTTGTCTTGTTTTGTTTTGTTTTTCTGTGCTGTTTGTAATATCAACATGCTGGAAACAACTTAAATGTTTTATCAATTATGATTAAAATAAAAAGTGGTATAATTATGTAATAGACTACCCAAGCAACTTTAAAACAGAATGAGAAAACACTGATGCAATTATATTGATAATAGTTACAATTATAAGAAGCACAGTTCTAAATGCTTTAGTATATTAACTTAGTTCTTTTTTTTTAATATTAACTTAGTTCTTATAAAAACCTTTGAGTTAGGATTCTTTCCACATCTTGCAGATAAGGAATATAATGCAGAGAGATTAAATGACCCACTCAAGGTCATACCCAGTTTATTTATTTTTATTTTTATTTTTATTTTTATTTTTATTTTTTTAATACCCAGTTTAGAATAAAGCTGGATATGAATCCAAGCAATTTGTTCCAAAGACCACCAGGCTAGGGGCTCCTGGGTGGCTCAGTGGTTGAGTGTCTTCCTTCAGCTTAGGGCATGATCCTGAGATCATGGAATCCAGTCCTGCATCTCCCTCCGTCTGTGTCTTAACGTCTTTCTGTGTCTCTCATTAATAAATAAATAAAATCTTAAACAAACAAACAAACAAACAAACAAAGCTGGGTAGCCCCGGTGGCTCAGCGGTTTAGCACCGCCTTCCGCCCAGGGTGTGATCCTAGAAACCGGGGATGGAGTCCCATGTCAGGCTCCCTGCCTGGAGCCTGTTTCTCCCTCTGCCTGTGTCTTTGCCTCTCTCTGCCTGTTTCTTTGCCTCTCTCATGAATAAATAAATCTTTGTTTTAAAAAATCAAAAAACAAAGACCACCAGGTTATATTGCTTATGATGTTTGTTAAGAGAAATAAGCACGGTTCAGAGCAGTATTTACAGAATACTATTATTTGTTGTAAAAGGGGGAAATATATGCAATAACATATTTCTTGGAGGATAATCACCAGAAACCAGTGAATTGATTGCCTCTGGGGAGGAATAAGGTGGCTGGGGACGAGAGATTATTCATTGTGATGTCTTTTTGTTCCTTTAACATTTGGAACTTAATTTTATTTTATTTTATTTTTTAAGATTTTATTTATTTATTCATTAGAGACACACACAAACACAGAGGCAGAGACACAGGCAGAGGGAGAAGCAGGCTCCAATGCAAGGAGCCCGACATGGGCCTCGATCCCGGGACTCCAGGATCATGCCCTGCGCCGAAGGCAGGCACCAAACCGCTGAGCCACCCAGGGATCCCCTGAACTTAAAATTTTGAAAAAATATTTGAGTGTATTACATACTTAAAAAAAATCCTGCCTATGGAACTATAAATTGGTGCAACCATTTTGTAAGAGTTTGGCCTTAACTGATTAAATCAACATGTGCAAACCTATGCATTCCACACATAGGTGGAACTCCCCAGCAATTCTACCCATAAAACACGCCCTAGAGAAACTCTTGCAAAGGTGCCCCAAGAGACATGTGCAAGAATGTAGGAGCTCTGGATATTGATTATGCAACAATGTGAAGGTACTTAACACTACTGAACTGTACCCTTAAAAAAGGCAAGGTGGAAAATTTTATGTCATATGTATTTTGCCACAATTAAAAATAGAAAAAAAAAACATAAGGATACTTATAGCTCTTACAGTAAGTCATTACATTTGGTTTTTATTGTTCTGCAATACAGTGTTAAGAAGGCATGGATTAAATTGGAAGAAACTCGAATGTTAAAATTAGACTGAGTTGCAGTCTTGGCTCTCCTAATGACCTTGGACAAATTACCTAACCTCTAGGAACCCTAGTTTCACTACCTATAAAATAGTCCTTTCATCTGAAGATAATGATAGATACCAGATGGGAGTGTTTCTGAGAGTTAAATTTTAAAATGTGTGTAAAACTCCTAACACAGTTCCTGGCTGATGGTAAGCTTATCATAAAAAACAGAATCATCCTTAAAAAAAAAAAAAAAGGAAAAAAAAAAAACAGAATCTATCATCACACACTACTATTTTTTTTTAATTTTTTTTTTTTTTTATGATAGTCACACACACAGAGAGAGACAGAGATAGAGGCAGAGACACAGGCAGAGGGAGAAGCAGGCTCCATGCACCGGGAGCCCGACGTGGGATTCGATCCCGGGTCTCCAGGATCGCGCCCTGGGCCAAAGGCAGGCGCCAAACCGCTCTGCCACCCAGGGATCCCACACACACTACTATTAAGGTAGATGGAGCGGCTGGAATTTAAATTCACAAAACTTATAACATCTTGGAAAATTTTTTGTAAAAGCAAATCAATTTGTCTTCCTAAAGAAAAAGAGGAGCATAACATTGGAATACTGGAAATAACCCATCTGTCTGTTAATAGGGAACGCATAAGCGGATTGTGGTATAATTACACAACAGAATATTGTTCACCCGTGAAAATGAATCATAGGCCTAGGCATCATCAATATCAGTAATCTCAAAAACAAGATGTTGGGAGCAAGAAGCCAGTAGCAGAAGAATACGTAAACTAAGATGCCCTTTATATAAAGTTCAACACCAGGCAAAGCAATAATATATTGATAAGAGATGCAAAATGATAAAAACTTTTTATCTTTTTTTTTTTAATTTTATTTATTTATGATAGGCACACAGTGAGAGAGAGAGAAGCAGAGACATAGGCAGAGGGAGAAGCAGGCTCCATGCACCGGGAGCCCGACATGGGATTCGATCCCGGGTCTCCAGGATCACGCCCTGGGCCAAAGGCAGGCGCCAAACCGCTGCGCCACCCAGGGATCCCGATAAAAACTTTTTAAAAAGTAATAGTGAATGATTAACAAAATTTAGCATAGGGATTGCTTCTGGGGAAGGGTGCAGAGGGGATCTGGACTACATTAAGTTCTGTTACTTGGGCTGGGTTGTAGTTACATGATGTTCTTTAAACCATGCGTATCTGTTTTTCTTTTCTTTCTTATTTATTTATTTATATTTTTTTATTATTATTATTTTTCGTATCTGTTTTCCTATGCACTTTTCATAAGCTGTATTTCAACATCAAAAAAAGAAAATCAGGACGCCTGGGTGGCTCAGTGGTTGAGCATCTACCTTTGGCTTGGGTTATGATCCTGGGGTCCTGGGATGGAGTCCCACATCAGGCTCCCAACAGGGGAGCTGCCTGTATCTCTGCCTCTTTCTGTATCTCTCATGAATGAATAAATAAAATCTTAAAAAAAGAAAATGTTATATATTTCAGAATTTAAAATACTGAAGGAAAAAGGAAAGAATGGAAAACAAGAGATGAAAAAAAGACCTTTGGATTTTGTCTGACCTTTGGATTTGTTGTCAGTGAACTTATCTGCCCTTGAAGAAGTGATATAGCCTCTCTAAACCTTAGTTTCCACTTCTGTCAAATGAAGGTCATCATTTCTGCTTAGGATATGATATAAGGATCATATAAAAATCTCAACTATGAAACTTGTTTTGCAAAATCTTCAGTATATTGTACCTGTGAAGGATCTTCCTATCACTAAGGGAAAAATGAAAACACTCCATTACGTCTGTAGTTCCCTCACCTGGGTTAAAAAGTGACTAGATCAGGTGCCTCTGTATGCTCTCTCTTCTTTGGACTTTCTCCTCTCAGCATTTAGGACAGTTTGTAATTCTTTATTCATGTGATTATGCCACAATTATCTGTTTGCACCACTAGTCTGTAAGCTGTACAGGGGAGGGGCTGCCCTGTTGTGCCTACTTTGGCTTCCCTCGTACTTTACAGGGCAATGACATTTGATGAATAAATATGTCACTTTATGCAACACAATTTGCTGAGCTCATATGATGAACCAGACATGGGGCTGAGGATCTTTTTTTTTTTTTTTAACTTTTTCTTTCTTTCTTTCTTTCTTTCTTTCTTTCTTTCTTTCTTTCTTTCTTTCTTCTTTCTTTCTTTCTTTCTTCTTTCTTTCTTTCTTTCTTCTTTCTTTCTTTCTTTCTTTCTTTCTTCTTTCTTCTTTCTTTCTTTCTTTCTTTCTTTCTTTCTTTCTTTCTTTTTCTTCCTTTCTTTCTTTTTAAGATTTTATTTATTTATTCATGAGACACAGAGAGAGGCAGAGGTAGAGACAGAGGCAGAGGGAGAAACAGGCTCCCCTGGGAGTGGTAGGCTCCCTACCACTTGATCCCAAGGGGCTTTATCCCAAGACCCCGGGGATCACCACCTGAGCCAAAGGCAGACACTCAACCGCTGAGCCACCCAGGTGCCCTGGCACTGACCATCTTGCACTTACTCACCTCCTCATTAATGCTCATAGTGGTGCCAGGGAATTATCATTATTAGCTCAATTTTGGAGATGAGACTGAGATCCCGGAAAGGTCAGAAGTCCCTCACAGGGTCACCTAGTGAGAATACAAACCTAGGTCTTTTTGACCTGAAGGCTGGTGCTCTATGCCTTATCGTGGGCCCGCCCCCCTTGAGAATACTAACAACCCCCATCATATCCCCCAAGGAAGCAGGACTCTTTGGAGGGAAGGTTTCATCCTGTAATTTGCTGCTGTTTGGAAGCAATGTTCACTCAGGCCAAGAAAGTCATGAATTTGCCTTGGTCAGGGACCACCCACTAGGCTCAGAGCAAGCTCATGAGCCTCTGTGCAGATGATCCCCATGGGCCTCTGGAGGGTGATCCCTGTGACTGTATTATGAGCATTTGAAAGTATCCTGTTGATCTTTTTCTTGTTTTTCAGAGAGATCTACTGAACATTTATGGCTTGGATTAAAGCTTTGGGCCAAAGACTGCAAGAGTAAAAGCCCAGATGGGGCTGGAAATGGAGGCAAAGGAGAAAAGAGGTTTTAAAGAATAATAGTCTGAATACCAGCCCCTCTTTTGTTTTTTACATACGACAAAAGCACTGGGCTAATGCTAGTTATAGTTTTTTTCTCATTATGATAATTTCCAGTCATAACACTACACTTTAAGGTTCAGTACACTTTATTTTTATTTTTTTTTTAATATTTTAGTTTTAAGTAATCTCCACACCCAGTGTGGGGCTCAAACCCACAACCCTGAGATCAAAAGTTGCACGCTCCACTGACTGAGCCAGCCAGGCGCCACAGATCAGGAAACTTTATTTTAATTTTTTTATTTTTTAAAGTGTATATATTTAAACAAACTCTACACCCAATGTGGAGCTGAATTCATGACCCTGAGATAAAGAGCTAAAAGCTCTACTGACTAAGCCAGCCAGGCACCCCAGGTTCCACACACTTTAAAGAATTTTTAAATTGTGGTAAACTATACACTCAGTACATTTCTAGTATGCCGAAAATACTTCAATAGGTTTAGTACACATTTTTAAAAATATTTTATTTTTATTTAAAATTTTTTAAAAAATATTTTGTTTATTTTTTCATGAGAGACACAGAGAGAGGCAGAGACATAGCCAGAGGGAGAAGTAGGCTTCCTGAGGGGAGCTAGATGGGGGCCTCGATCCCAAGACCCTGGGATCACGACCTGAGCCAAAGGCAGACACTCAACCACTGAGCCAAGCAGGTACCCCTAAGTTTTTAAAAAATTTTTTAAAGATTTTATTTATTTATGAGAGAGAGAGAGAGAGAGAGAGAGAGAGAGAGGCAGAGACATGGGCAGAGGGAGAAGTAGGCTCCAGGCAGGGAGCCTGATGTGGGACTCCATCCCTGGGACTCCAGGATCACACCCTGGGCTGAGGGCAGGCTCTAAACCGCCGAGCCACCCAGGCGTCCCTATTTAAAAAGTTTTTTTTTTTAATTTTTTAAATTTATTTATGATAGTCACAGAGAGAGAGAGAGAGAGAGAGAGAGGCAGAGACACCGGCAGAGGGAGAAGCAGGCTCCATGCACCGGGAGCCCGACGTGGGATTCGATCCAGGGTCTCCAGGATCGCGCCTGGGCCAAAGGCAGGCGCCAAACCGCTGCGCCACCCAGGGAGGGGTTTAATTTTTTTTTTTTAATTTATTTTTTACGTAATATACCGAAAGTGGGGCTCGAACTTACAAGATCAAGAGTACGCACACTCTGTTGATGAGCCAGAAATATTATTACAAAAATCATTATGTTGTCATTGGAGAAAAATCACAAAATGCAGCTTAGTAAAGAGGAAGAATGTTACCTCAAAATCCTCCTCCCAGAGAGAAGTACTAGCAACAGCTTAGCCTCGTGTATTTTAGACATTTTCCTTCATGAGTAAGGAAAGCCACTACATTGAACACCAGGGGGCGCCCTGTCACTCCCTCCAGGAGGTGTAGAGCAGTGTGCTCTGTGTATTTGCATATACTTTAAAATTTTTTAAAACAAAAATGGGATCATTCCAAGTATTTCTAGTAGGATATTACATAATGGGTGAAATAATCTGGCATGTAATAGGTGTTCAACACTCCTTCTGGATTCATTTATAAATATTTATTGAAAAGTTTTTGTTTTTTGGGGTTTTTTTTATTTATTTATTTGAGAGAGACAGAGAGAGCCCAAGTGGGGAGGGGCAGAGCAGGAGGAAGAAAGAATCTGAAATAGACTCTCCGCTAAGTGTGAGGCCTAACACAGGGCTTGATCCCATGACCCTGAGATCATGACCTGAGCCAAAACCAAGAGTTGGATGCTTAACCAATTGAGCCATCCAGATGCCCCCTATTTATTTATTTTATTTTATTTTATTTTATTTTATTTTATTTTATTTTATTTTATTTTATTCATTTATTTTTAAAGATTTTATTTATTTACTCATGAGAGACACAGAGAGAGAGAGAGAGAGGCAGAGACATAGGCAGAGGGAGAGGCAGGCTCCATGCAGGGAGCCCTATGCAGGACTTGATCCCAGGACTCCAGGACCACTCCCTGGGCCGAAGGCAGGTGCTAAACCTCTGAGCCACCCAGGGATCCCCAGATGCCCCCTATTTACTGAAAACTTATATGCACTAGATACTGAAGCTATAGCAGTGAATGCCAGGCAAAAATCCCTGTCCTCATGCAGCAGACATTCTAATGGAAAGAGATAGTAATAGGTAAGAGCAACCATTTGTTAGTTAGGGACAGGTATTGAGGAGAGAAAAATGAAGCCTGAGGAGAGAAAGGGTAGGAAGTCTGGTATGTGAATGTATTTTGTGTAATTGTAGCCAGGGAAGGCCTCACTGAAAAGATGACTTTGAAGTAAAGGCCTCAATGAAGAGAAGAATAGGATGCAGATATCTGAAAAAGAGTGCTTCAGGTAGAGAATGGTGAGTGCAAAGGCCCTGAGGCAGGCATATACTTGGGCTATTCTAGGAGCAACAAGGCAGCCAGGATGACTGGCGCATATTGAGTGGAGAGAGTTGTAGGAAATGTCAGACAGGCACATCACAGGATTGGTGTAAATGGCACAGGACATAGGGCCTTGCAGATCACTGTAGGACTGCTGTAATCTGACTTTGCTATAGCTTTTACTCTGCATTCAAACCCTAGGGGTCAAAACATTCCTCATTGGTCTGAAACCCCAATCACTCTGGCCCAGCATCCAGGTCAGTGTCCCCATTGCCAGCCCCTCAACCTGAGCCTGACCCAGGCCCCGCACAGCCTCAGTTCCCTATCCCCGCCTCCCTGGGTTTGTTTGGTGGGGCTTCCAACAATAGGCTCTCCCTCAGGAAACTTGAGAACTGACGCCTATGTTCTTGGCCCCTCACACTCTTAACCATCTTCTATCACTTTACGTGGCAGGAAATGTCATCTTTGTATCTGGGGTAAATGTGAGAAGCCATACTGAGTCACCTCTTGCCATCAGAACAAGAGAGACACAGGACAGGAAGAGACCCAGAGTGATGGCAGAGCTCAGAGAATGGAGGGTTTGGAGATGGAGATAAAGAATGAGAAGGTGAGGAGCACCTGGGTGGCTCAGCCGGTGAAGCATCTGCCTTCAGTTCAGGTCATGATCTCAGGGTCCTCAGATTGAGCCCCCCATCAGCCTCCCTGCACAGCAAGGAGTCTGCTTCTCCTTCTGCCTCTGCCCCTCCCCTGCTTGTGTGCTTTCTCTCTCTCTCTCTCAAAAAAAAAAAAAAAAAAGAAATTAAATTTAAAAAAATGAGAAAGTGATTTGGAATGCTGAGAGAGGGAGTCATGGGATAACCTGGCACAAGAGCATTTCTGACAGAAAAGTACCCATGGCAAAGACCAGCAAGTTTTATGTGTTGGATGGTGGCCAGTATGGCTGGTGACAAGTGGGTGAGAGAGAGCAAGAGGAGGTGATGTCAGTGAGGCAGTGAAGGGCCAAATGTGCAGGGCCCCTGGACTATGGTATGGCCTTTGGCTTTGGCTCTGGGTAAGATGGGAGCCATGGGATGGTTTAGACCAGAGGCTGAGGTGAGGGTAGACAGGGTTGGCTAAATAGATACAGAGAGACAGCGAGGAGGTTCCTGAAAAAACCCAGGGGAGAGATGATGGTGACTTGGTTACACCGGAAATAGTGACAGGTAGTCATATTCTGGATAGTTTTTAAAGGAAGAAGCAACAGATTTCCTGATGGAGTAAATGTAAGATCTGATGTGTTGGGGCACCTGGGTGTCTTCGTTGGCTAAGCATCTGCCTTCAGCTTGGGTCAGGATCTCAGGGTCCTGGGATAGAGGCCCGCATCGTGGTCCCTGCTCAGTGAGGAGCCTACTTCTCTCTGTCCTCTGCTCCTCCCCCTTGATTGTATTCTCTCTCTCTTTCTCTCAAATAAATAGTCTTTTTTTTTTTTTTTTTTTTAAGATCTGATGGGCTGTGTGAAGGAATTTTGGACTTTTTGTCCTAAGAGAAAGAGGAAGTCATGGGCTTGGTTTTAAGCAGGGAGGTGGCATGGTTATATTCATGGTTTTGAAAGTTCATTCTGTCTGCTAGGTCAAGAACAGGCTGGAGGGGAATGATGAAGCAGAGGACCAGTGAAAGTTGGTGGGGACTTGGATTAGGATAGAGTATGGTGTGGGGTGGGCAGAATACAGCATAATTCTCTCTGCCTCAGGACCTTTGCACAGGTCATTCTTTTTTTTTAAATTTTATTTATTTATTCATGAGAGAGAAAGAGAGAGAGGCAGAGGGAGAAGCAGGCTCCATGCAGGAAGCCCGATGCAGGACTTGATCCTGGGACTCCAGGATCAAGCCCTGGGCCGAAGGCAGGTGCTAAACCGCTGAGCCACCCAGGAATTCTGCACTGGTCATTTTTAATTACCCAACAACGCGTTATGCCCAACAAACAGCATTATCTTCAAGACTTGGGAGACCCCTCCTCCATGATCTCCTAACCCTGAAATTTCCTTGTTCTAACCATTTTCATGCTAGATTTTCTCTGACACCTGTGAGCGCCTTATAGCTGAGACCACACCTCACTGGATTCCAGGAGCTCAAGGCCCAGTGTGGGCTCTGGTGCAGAGAAGGCCTTAAACAGCATTTGTTGAATGAATAAATGGAAAGAATGCAAATGAGGACAAAGATCAACACCCTGATAGTTGGAGCTCACTGAAACACTGCAAAAAAATGAAGTGTTTAAGATGTAACACACTCTAGGGCACCTGGATGTCTCAGTTGGTTAAGTGTCTGGCTCTTGGTTTTGGCTCAGGTCATGATCTCAGGGTCCTGGGATCAAGCCCCAAGCTGGACTCTCTGTTAAGTGGAAAGTCTGTTTCTCCTCTCCCTCTGTGCTCTCTCTTTATCAAATAAATAAATGAAATCTTAAAAGAAAAAAAAACAAAACAAAGATGTAACACACACTAGTAATTTTTCTTCTTACATTATCTTGACAATATTTTTAAACCAGTATATGTAAATATACCACATTTTGTTAGAGGCTGAAGTGTTTCATAAAATGGACCTATTTGGGATGGCTGGGTGGCTCAGTGGCTGAGCGTCTGCCTTTGGCTCAGGGGGTGATCCCAGATCCTGGGATCGAGTCCCACGTTGGGCTCCCTGCATGGAGCCTGCTTCTCCCTCTGCCTGTGTCTCTGTCTCTCTCTCTGTGTCTCTCATGAATAAATAAATAGATAAAATCTTTTTAAAAATGGACTTATTTAACTGGTATAACTCCTTCCTATTATTGTTATTCAATTTATTTTTTTCTTTTTTTAATTAAAGGATTTCCATGAATATCCTCGTTGTATTTACTTCAAGGCACCAGATTTTAGGAAGATCATTGAAACAAGTTGTTCCTCCTGGGGTGGTCAGAGGAGTTGAGACTTTGACTTATAGGTAATATTAGATATAATTAAGGATGTTCAGCCTGGAAGAGAAACCTGTGAGCCTTGTCCACATTTCTGAAGGTGCTTCCAGATGGGAAAGAGAACAGATTTGTCCCAGGCATATCACCAGGATAGAACCAGGCCTAAAGCATGGAAGTCACAAAGAGGCAAACTGGCATGTAATACAAGAAAACATTTTCCTTGGGGACCCCTGGGTGGTTCAGTGGTTGAGCACCTGCCTTCGGCCCAGGGTGTGATCCTGGAGTCCCAGGATGGAGTACCACATCGGGCTCCCTACATGGAGCCTGTTTCTCCTTCTGCCTGTGTCTCTGCCCCTCTCTCTGTGTGTCTCTCATGAATAAATAAAGAAAATCTTAAAAAAAAAAAGAAAGAAAGCATTTTCATACAAGCAGAGCTGCAGGAGATGCAGTGGATCTCCTTGGGAAGTCATGAGCATCCTGTCTCTGGAGGTGTGTAAGGAGAAGCTGGTTGAAGATTTAATAGGAAATAATATAGAAAGGACTATTGTGCAGTAAGCCAAAGTTGAATTTGGTGATATTTGAGAATCCTTTCAAATCTGAAATTTTGTTACTACATTAAAAAAATATATTTTTATTTATTTATTTGAGAGAGAGACAGAGAGAGAGAAAGGAGGGAGGGGAAGAGGGAGAAGGAGAGAGAGATTCCCAAGCAGATTTCCTGCTGAGTGTGGAGCCCAATGCAGGGCTCCATCTTATGACCCCAAGATCATGACCCAAACCAAAACCAAGAGTCGGGCACTTGACCCCACGGAGCTACTCAGGCACTCAAAGATATAAAGGATGGCACGAAGAAGTTGGCACGATGCCTCAGGGCTGGGAATATTTTGACAAGTGGTGATTTGGGGATGCACATTCCAGGTAAAGGGGATAGGTTGATGAGATTGAGGAGGGAAAGTCGGGCATGAAGCTAAAGAATGTTATGGAGTGGGACACCTGGGTGGCTCAGTGGTTGAGTGCCTGCCTTTGGTTCAGGGCATGATCCTGGAGTCCCCGGATCAAGTGCCACATCGGGCTCCCTGCATGGAGCCTGCTTCTCCCTCTGCCTATGTCTCTGCCTCTCTCTCTCTCTGTCTCTCATGAATAAATAAATAAAATCTAAAAAAAAAAAAAGTTACAGAGTAAGACTGAGCTTTACCCCAGGTGACCAAGAACCTCTGAGGTTGAGGGTAAGGCGGCCAGATGCTGGTTGGTGTTTAGGACTCTGTTCCCTTGGCAGTAGTTGATTACTACAGGGTGAACATTTCATCCCAGCTCAACCAGATTCTCCTTCCTAAGAGTGTAGACATTCAGAGTGTATGTAAAATTGGGCTGAGGGGTAAGCTTCCTTAACCTTTGTTGGAGAGGTGGAGAAAGGTGGCCTGCAGAGTGAGAGAATGGGGAGCATGTGACATTGTCTTCTAGCCACCAGGGAGATCTGATCGTATTTGGCTTCTTCAAAGGGCTTTGTGATATCCTGTAGACAAACGTATTCGTTTGCTTTCTGCCAACTCAAATGGGTTCCTGTGACTCGCCACAGTATGATATTCGGCCAAGACCCTCTAAATTAAGGAGTCATCCGAGGCTTTGAAGGGAGTCACCCACAGTTCCTGAAAGAGCTTCAGGAACATTCAGCTGGAAGAGTGAGGGCAGAAACGGTTGAGAAGAGTCTGATAGGTGGTGAGAGCAGGGAGCAGGCCTTCCTCATCATTTAGATAATCAACAGAGCTGCTGCTTCCTCCAGATGTTCCACCTCATTGTTCAGTTCAAGCATGTCATCCAATGATAGATAAGTCCTCCGGGCTCCATTTGACTTGTTTTCTTTATGGACTCAAGCTATCTAGTCAGAAGGGAGGAAATGTTTTCCTTTTTCCCAAGGAACCAGAGTGATGGCAGAGAGTTCACTTTCCTTGATGTAACAAATAAGATAGGTTGGGGTTACCAATATCCCCACTGCAGGCCAAATGTGGGTTTGGTCATCTGGGAAGTTCACGAACAAGGGGGTGTGTCTGAAGCACTAATGAAGTGACCCAATAGAATATTCAAGAGGGAGCACAGGCATGTCATGAAGGTGGGGAGGCTCAGACTCAAAGGAGTTTGATCCAGGGGTGAAATTTTCGTTATCAGACAGGAGTCGTGATCCTTCCTGTACATGGTAGCTATTATGTTGGTCATTCTGGCTCCACCCCCTGAACATAAATCAGTGTTTGAGAGAGAGAGAGAGAGACAGAGACAGAGAGAGATAGAAAGAGTCATAAGTAAAACTTGAAAGAGATGCTTTATTAGCCTGTACACATGGGAGCCCAAGCAGTTGGAGGTTGGGGTAATTCAAAGCAGAGAGAGAGAGATTCTTCTAACTCTACCACAGCTTTGGTGTTTCAAGGGCTTGGGGTTAGGAGTCAAGAATTGTTCTATCTATGGTTTTGGTTATGGATCTACAGCCAAGATGTGAAGCCTGGAGCAGTTCACGTACAAGGAAGTGAAGCACAAATGAAATCCCTCTGAAGACTTCCTGAAATAGCAAAGAATTTGCAGCAAGCTGGAGATCTCGTACTAGCAGGTGGGAGTAATAAGGCAACAACACGGGAGTATTAATATTAGTATGATCCTATTTGAGCTTCACAGGGTGGTGAGTCCTGCAGAAGCGTGAGCTGTGTACGCAGTGGGGAACCAAGGCCCAGAGAGGTGAAGGGGGCCTTGGCGCAACATAGCAAGACAGTACTGCTTGGAACTGGTTCCTGGGATTCTGGCCCTGTATGATATGATCT
The DNA here is from genome assembly GCF_018345385.1 of Vulpes lagopus. Taxonomy (NCBI): domain Eukaryota; kingdom Metazoa; phylum Chordata; class Mammalia; order Carnivora; family Canidae; genus Vulpes; species Vulpes lagopus. Next base: position 106,586,605 of record NC_054826.1, on the reverse strand, counting down.
TTTGGACACAATAAACCATATGCCAAAAAGCTGGAAGTGGAAGCCCTGGAGTGAGGTCAACCAGTGACAACAGGCTCCCATGGACTGCGTGTGAATACTCAAGAGGCCATCTGTAGAAAATCCCTACCTGTAAGTGCATCCCACTCAGCCTTCCCTTAGAAAATCCCAAGTAGTTTCTAGAACTTTAGAATACCTGGGTGTAGTTAGCCCATGAGATCATAAGGGCCTTGGAAGAGGGTGGTGGCCTCTGACCCCACTTATTCTGGGCACCTCTGGGCCTCAATGACCTCCCTTCCCCTGAGGCCCAGCCTCATTCCCTGGGGTAGTCTCTCCCTCCAACCTCTTGGCAGGTGGGAAGAAGGGAAAAGGGCACTGTGGTGACACAGATATTTCTGTTAGAACCATCCTGACCAAAGTGGCCTATGTTATTATACTCAGAAGGAAGTGGTGGGTGGCAAGCCTGGGCTAAGAGTAGCAGCTGATGGCAACCAGCAGCATTTGCACCAACAAATCTTCTGTGTGTGTCTGAAATGAGAACTTTACCCCGGTTTGTCCTGGGTTTGTAGGCAGTCAGGCCTGGTGGACTGAGGGTAGGGGCGGGGGAGGCCCCAGCCAGCTTTTCCTGCCGCCATCTACATCAGCCAGGGGCCTATTGGTCCCCAAGCAAGCCCAGAGGCTCCCTGCTGCCACATCCTTGCTTACTCAACATTTTATTCATTTAAGCATCATGAAGGAAAGGGTTCAGTGTGGTCATACTGAAGACTGGAACTAGGGAGGTCATCAGGAATGGAGGTAGGGATGTGTGGGTGGCTCAGCGGTTGAGCATCTGCTTTTAGCTCAGTGTATGGTCCTGGAGTCCTCATCGGGCTCCCCCAGGAGCCTGCTTCTCCCTCTGCCTATCTGCGTCTCTCTGTGTCTTTCATGAATAAATAAATAAAATCTTAAAAAAAAAAAGAGGAATGTAGGTAGCCCTCCAAGCTCTCTCCACTTCCCATTCAGAAACCTCGTGATTCTCTCTCATAAGATCTATTTCTCTGTAATGTCTGTGTGATTCTCTCCTCACTTTTGACTGGCCAGTCCCCTCTGCGTCCTCCAGTTTCTGTTCTGAAGAAACCCAACTGGGGATCCTTGGGTGGCTCAGCGGTTTAGCGCCTGCCTTTGGCCCAGGGCGCCGTCCCGGGGTCCCGGGATCAAGTCCCGCGTCGGGCTCCCGGCGTGGAGCCTGCTTCTCTCTCTGCCTGTGTCTCTGCCCCCCTCTCTCTCTCTCTCTATGTCTATCATGAATAAATAAATAAACAAAAAATCTTTGAAGAAACCCAACTGATTGCTCACCTGCCACCAGTGTCTTATTTAATTTTATATATTAAATTAAATATAAAATTTAATTTGGGCCTTCACTTTCAATTCCCTCAACCACTCCTTTTTGGACAATACAGCTTTTTGCTCCTAAGAGTCTAGACTCTGGAAACCAAAAGCCTCTTTATTATCCTTAGGGGAAGGAAGAACCCCAAGCATTCACTTATCATTAAATATTTGCTGACTACATATTCACTGACTATACTCCAGGCACTGTTTTAGGTACTGGGGATATACCTCAGTGAACAGCAACAGCAAATAATCATACTGTCCTGGGAGGTTTTTTTAATTTTTTTATTTATTCATGAGAGACACAGAGAGAGACAGAGAGGCAGAGACACAGGCAGAGGGAGAAGCAGGCTCCATGCAGGGAGCCCCATGTGGGACTCGATCCCGGGTCTCCAGGATCAGGCCTTGGACTGAAAGCGGCGCTAAACCGCTGAGCTACCCGGGCTGCCCCCTGTCCTGGGAGTTTATATAGTAATAGAGAAGATGGACAATAAACCAGATGGATAAGTAAATTAGTTAGTATAAGCAGAAGTCTACAAGTGCTAAGGAGCAAAGTTCAAAGGAGATGATCCAGGAATGAGCCATGAAGCTTTCTTGGGAAAGCCAAGCAAGAGAATAGCAAGTGCAAAGGCCCTGCAGCAGAGGTATGATGGAATAAGCCAAGGGCAAGGACAACAGTGTAGTTGAAAAGGAGTGAGCAAGAGGGGGACCAGGTTTTAGAGAGATAGTGAGGTGTCTGATAGGTTAAATCTTTCTAGGCCACTATGAGAACTTTGGCTTGTATTTTGAGTGAAATAGGGAACCACTGGAGGGTTTTGAGCAAGAAAGTAACATGATCTGATCTATATTTTAATTTTTTAAAAAGATTTTATTTATTTATTCAGGAGAGACACACACACACACACAGAGAGAGAGAGAGAGAGAGAGAAGCAGAAACATAGGCAGAGGGAGAAGCAGGCTCCATGGAGGGAGCCCAATGTGGCACTTGATCCCAGGACTCCAGGATCACACCCTGAACCAAAGCCTCAACCGCTGAGCCACCCAGGCGTCCCTGATCTATATTTTTAAAGAATCCTACTGGCTGTTGTGTGGAGAACAGACTTTGGTAGGGGCAAGGCTGGAAGCAGGGGGACCACAAAATCCAGATACAAGGTGATGTTGGGTCAGACCAGGGAATGAGCAATGATGAAGATGAGAAATGGCTAGACACAAAGTCTTGTTTACTCTCTTGAGTAAAGCAAGAGAAAATTCTCTCTTGTTTTCAGATGAACCTCTAGAAAAATAAGACATAACTGAAATCATTTTACCTTACAAAGGACACAGAAGACCTGAGGCATCCAGGCCACGGGTTCCATCTTAGATGCACAGATTCTAAAAAAAAAAAAAAAAAAAAAAAAAGATGCACAGATTCTGGGTACCCCAGAACTTCCCAGTCTAGGATCTCATTTGTCGCTTCCCTGCAAGATGATATGCTTGAGTCCATTTTCATTGAATGATGGGACAATTGGTAAAGAAACATCTAAGCCATCCTGAAGAGAGCTGGCATCTGTTGTGTTGAGTCTACACAAGGTGACCTTTGCCCTGGGCATTGATCTTGGTATATGTGCTGCTGAAGCGAGCACTTGGGCATTGATCTTGGGAACGGTCAGTTGTCACCATGCCAGCACCATCAATTTCTTTCTTCTTCTTTTTTTTTTAAGATTTTATTTTTAAGTCATCTCTACCCTCAACGTGGGACTCAAACCCACAACCATGAGATCAAGTGTTGCAAGCTGCACCCACTGAGCCAGCCAGGTGCCCCAGCACAATCGTTTTTGTACTGTTCATTTGATGCAGCCAAGATAACATCAAACAGAAAACACCTACTGAAGCTAATTTCCTCAGGATGGGGTGACAGTATGGTTAATGCTCTGAGTTTCAGGCTCTTCTCTAGGTACTTTGTCTATTTAAACCCTGTGGAGTCATTGGTTAACTAAGTTAGAGCAGAGTATGGACAGACAACAAGGCCCTTGAAAGCCATGCCAACAATCTCGGAAGTTATCTTATGTATGCAAAAGGGGAATTACCCGAGGTTGTAAAGCCTAAGAGAAACATGCTTAGGTTTCTTTGGGTTAATTTGGAATTCCCCAGGAGGTAGAACCTTCTCTAGAGGCAGAAGAGTGGAGGAATGGCTGTAGTGGGTGTAATTTGTTCCTTGAGAACTGATGGGGGTTTGAACAAATGGAATGGAATTGAGAGACCAAATTGGGCCCTCAGAGAGAACTGACAACCTGAGATATGATGAAGGCTAGTGACTAACGAAGTGTGTTTGTGTGTGTGTGTGTGTGTGTGTGTGTGTGTGTGCGCACGCGCGCACGCGCATATAAGGAACATCCTGCCTCAGGACTTCCTCACGTGATCCCAGCCTGGGATCTCTGCAACCCAGCTCTTCAGAGAAATCACCTGATGTCTCCAACATGGAGCCCCTGACACTCTAGAATTCTCAGGGCTTACTTGTACTTTTGTAGCGTCCTCAGGCTTACAGTCCTCAAACAGATGGGAAAAAAATTCTTTTGTTCTTTTAAACTGAAAACCAGAATCTGATAAATATGTAAATGAGTACACTTGCCTGCTGATGCATACACATAAACTATGATCCAAGCAATGAAGACTTACTTTGAGATCATTTCCTGAATTCTTTCTGTTCCAGGTGTTATTACTGATAAACTTGAAGTTTCTATAAACTTAAGCCCTAATTCAAGAATCTAAATTTTGATTATTTGAGAGAGACAGAGCACACAAGAGCACAAGTGGAGGGAGGGGCAGAGGGAGAAGGAGAAGCAAACTCTCTGTTGAGCAGGAAGCCCTGACCTGGGGCTCAATCCCCGGACCCTGAGATCATGACTTGACCCAAAGGCAGACACTTAACTGACTGAGTCACCCAGGAGCCCTAAGAACTAAATTTTGAAGACAGTCTAAAGGAAAACCTTCACTCTAGAGAGGATCGATTTGACTATTAATTCCGGGTTAGATGTTCTGTGGTGAGATAATTACAGTTTTTCCAAACAGGTCCAACCTGTGTGGTTAATTACTAGAACTAGTTCTAGAACTAGAACTAAACTAATATATATATATACATATATATATATATATGTATATATATATATAATTTAATATAATATTTTTTTTCTAATATATATATATATTTTTTTTGTCAAGAAGAATGTACGGCTCTAAATTGTTTGAGATTTACAAGTGCGGGCTGTATGTTAAAAGGGAGCATTTATCCTTTCACTTTATACACTTCTGTAATGTTTGAGTTTTTATTCTTTTTATGTTTGAATTTTTAAATGTGCACTCTTTTTTGTAATTTCAGAACAAAAGATTTTGATTAGCTGTAAATTGTAACTACTGTACATAGGATCAAAGGACTCAGCCCAAATTATCTGATTTTAACTGAATTTGAAAAAGACTGATATTATCTAAGTACCAGAAGGCAACTTGTCAGTTGCAGCTGCCTAGCAGCAGATTACAGATAATCTGTTTGCAAAAGTCTTCCCCAGGGGCAGTGACACTGGCAGTGGCTTTGCAAGCTGAGCAGGGTTTCCTCACAACACAGGGAAAATCTGAACATCCTTCCCACTTTCCCATAAGCAAATACAAGTTCCTCTATTCTGTTGCATTTTTAATTATTTTTAATTTTTAAAATTACGTAAGTTATACATCCTCCTTGGAAGAAAAAAATTCAGACAATATAGAAATATGAAAATCTTATTCTTCAGAAGTAACTACTGTTTGGAGTTCAGTTGTGTTTCCTTTCAGATTTTACATACACACACACATAATTTCAACTCCTATTTTTCTTTCCTTTTTTTTTCTTTAAGTGGGTTCCACACCCAGCATGGAGCCCAGCATGGAGCTTGAACTCATGACCTTGAGATCAAGACCTGATTGAGACCAAGGGTTGGATGCCTAAGGGACTGAGTCACCCATGTGCCCCTTCATTTTTAACTTTTTTTTTTTTCAGATAGAATTCCCATACCATAAGACTCGCCATTTTATTTTATTTTTTTAAGATTTTATTTATTTATTCATAAGAGACACACAGAGAGAGGCAGAGACATAGGCAGAGGGAGAAGCAGGCTCCTGGAGGGGAGCTGGATATGGGACTCTATGCCAGAACCCCGGGATCACAACCTGAGCCAAAGGCAGATGCTCAACCACTGAGCCACCCAGGTGCCCCAAGCCTCATTTTATTTTATTTTATTAAAAAATATATTTTATTGATTTATTCATGACAGACACAGAGAGAGACAGGCAGAGACACAGGCAGAGGAAGAAACAGGCTCCCTGCAGGGAGCCTGATGTGGGACTCGATCCTGGGACTCTGGGATCACACTCTGAGCTGAAGGCAGACACTTAACCCCTGAGCCACTCAGGCGTCCCAAGCCTCACCATTTTAAATAAGTGTACAGTTCAGTGGTTTTTAAAGTTTTTTTAAACTTGATGGCTCAGTCAGTTAAGTGGCTGCCTTTGGCTCAGGTCATGATCTCAGGGTCCTGGGATCAAGCCTCACATGGGGCTCCTTGCTCCACAGGGAGTCTGCCTCTCCTTCTCCCTCTGTGCTTCTTCTCCCTTTGTGCACTCTCTCTCTCAAGTAAATAAATACAAGTTTAAAAAATAAATTAAGTTTTAAAAAATTTATTTAAGGGATCCCTGGGTGGTTCAGCAGTTGAGTGCCTGCCTTCAGCCCAGGGCGTGATCCTGGAGTCCTGGGATCAATTCCCACATTGGGCTCCCTGCATGGAACCCGCTTCTCCCTCTGCCCATGTGTCTGCCTCTGTGTGTGTGTGTGTGTGTGTGTATGTGTGTGTGTGTGTGTCTTTCATGAATAAATAAATACGATCTTTAAAAAATAAAATAAAATAAAAAATAAAATAATTTATTTAAGTCATGTCTACACCCCACGTGGGGCTCAAAATTACAACTCTAAGATCGAGTCACATGCTCTTCCTACTGAGCCAACCAGGCGTCCCTCTTCAGTGGTTTTTAATATAGTCATAAAATTGTACAATCATCAGCACTAATTCCAGAACATCTCCTCACCCCAAAAAGAGACCCTGTACTCATTAGCAGTCATTCCTCATTCCCCACCATCCCCATCCTGGCAACCACTAATCTAATGTCCTGTCTCTATAGATCTACATATTCTGGACATTTCACTTAAATGGAATACCACAATCTGTGTCTGTGAGTACCTGGCTTCGTTCACTTAGTGTAATGTATTCAAGGTTCATCCACGTCATGGGATGGATCAGTGCTTCATTACTTTTTATGGTTGAATAATAATCTATTGTATGCATAGACCACATTTTGTTGATCTTTATCAGTTAATAGACATTTGCATTGTTTCCAGTTTGGGGCTAGTCATTTTATATCCCCCTGGCAACGTACAAGGGCTCCTCTTCACACTCACCAACACGTTTTCTTTTCTTCCCTTTTTTAAAAAAAATTATATTTATTTATTTATGAGAGACACAGACAGAAAGAGAGGGGCAGAGACACAGGCAGAGGGAGAAGGAGAGGAAGAAGCAGTCTCACTGCAGGGAGCCCAACATGGGACTTAATCCCGGGTCTTCAGGATCACACCCTGGGTTGAAGGCAGCGCTAAACCACTGAACCACCCAGGCTGCCCCTTTTCTTCCCTTCTAATACTATGCATCCCCATGACTGTAAAGGGATATTTGGCTTTGATTTGCATTTCCCTAAAGCCTAATGATACTGAGCATCTTGTTTATGTTAGCAGTTTTTTTATGTTATCCTCAGAGGCGCCTGAGTGGCTCAGTCAGTTAAGCATCTGACTCTCGGTTTTGGCTCAGGTCATGATCTTGGTGTCCTGGGATGCAGCCCTGAGTCAGGCTCTGGGCTCACACTCAGCAGAGAGTCTGCTGGTCTCTCGGCCCTTCCCCCAACTCTCTGCCTGTCCCTTGTGTGGGTGTACGTGCGTTCACATGCTCTCTCTCTCTCAAATAAATAAAATAAAATTTTATGTATCATCTTCAGAGAAAAGTTTATTAAAATTTTTGCCCATTTGAAAGTTGGGCCGGGCTGCCCCGGTGCCTCGGCGGTTTAGCACCGCCTTCAGTCCAGGGCGTGATCCCAGAGACCAAGGATCGAGTCCCACGTCTGGCTCCCTGCATGGAGCCTGCTTCTCCCTCTGCCTGTGTCTCTGCCTCTCTTTCTCTCTCAGTGTCTCTCATGAATAAATAAATAAAATATTTTTTAAAATTAAAAAAATAAATAAATAAAAGTTGGGCTGGTCAGCCTGGGTGGCTCAGTGGTTTAGCACCGCTTTCAGCCCAGGGCGTGATCCTGGAGACCCGGATGGAGTCCCACATCAGGCTCCCTGCATGGAGACTGCTTCTCCCTCTGCCTCTCTCTCTCTCTCTCTCTCTCTCTCTCTCTGTGTCTCTAATCAATTTTTAAAAAAATCTTTAAAAGTTAGGCCATTTGTCTTTTTTACTGTTCAGTTCTTTGTATGTTCTGGATACAAGTCCCATATCAGATATGTGATTTGCAAATATTTTTTCCCATTCTGTGGAAATTTTTGTTTTTTAGAATAAAAGTAAGTTACTAAATTTACTGTCTGTAATTTGTTCTTTTTCTTTATCAGTGTATTATTGGAATCCTTCAATGTCAAGAGAAGGCTATGTCACTCTTTTCTTTTTTCCTACCTTATTGTTTTCCTTCCTTTCTCATTTTTTAAAAAAGATTTTATTTATTTATTTGACAGAGAGAGAGCACAAGCACAAGGAATGGCAGGCAGAGGGTAAGGGAGAAGCAGGCTCCCTGTGGAACAGGGATCCCCATGTGGGGACTCGATCACAGGACCCTGGCATCATAACCTGAGCTGAAGGAAGACACTTGGGCAGCCCGGGTGGCTGAGCAGTTTAGTGCCGCCTTCAGCCCAGGGCCTGATCCTGGAGACCCGGGACTGAGTCCCACTTTGGGCTCCCTGCATGGGGCCTGCTTCTCCCTCTGCTTGTGTCTTTGCCTCTCTCTTTCTCTCTCTCTCTCTCTCTCTCTCTCTCTCTCTGTGTGTGTGTGTGTGTCTCATGAATAAATAAATAAAATCTTAAAAAAAAAAAAAAAAGAAGAAGAAGGAAGACAACCAACTGAGCCACCCAGGTGTCCCTTATTTTTTCGAGGTGGCACTCCATTATGATTGTGCCACAGTTGATTTGACCAGTCCTATGCTGAACTTTAAAAGACAGAGTCTTCAGTTTATGTGTTGGTGAAAGACAAGGAACCAGCAGCTCTTGGGCAGGAGGTTGCTACCTACTGTGTTGTCTGCTCCTGGATGATGTGAAAATGCAAGTGGGCACAGGAAGTGTCTCTAACCTACACTTCCTCTAAACCCATGTGGTTTCACAAGCCCTATAGGCTCACCACCACCCAATGTCACCAGCTTGGCGTCTTTGTGAGAAAGTCTCACTGCAGGAGGCCCTGGGGCATTATTATTTCCCTCTTTTAGTCTGTCTGGTTGCCAAATCCCCAGGGTTCTCTGAGACCGGAGTCTTGATTAGACATCTCCAGCCGCTGGAAAGATGAACTCCTACATCATCATAACGAGGCTGCTGCTGTCCGGGCCTTCCCTCTTCGGTAGGCAAGGGAAAAAATGGAGGGGAAGGCAAGGGACATGTGTCTCTATCCAGTGAGACCACAGGACTTTGTGGAACTGGAATAAAAGAGCAGCTAGTGTCGGGTGGGATTGGCCACAGGTGACATGAGGGTTAGGAATCTTGGAGGGAGAAGGGGATAAGGAAAGAAAGAGGTTAGAAAAAAAAAAAAAAAGAGGTTAGAGTCCAAAGTAGAGGCAAGGTCTGGAGGAAAAGAGAAGGAAGACACAGGTGGCAACAGAGATACAGAGTGGGGTCTTTATTTTTTATTTTTTAAGATTTTACTTATTTATTCATGAGAGACACAGAGAGAGAGGCAGAGACATAGGCAGAGGGAGAAGCAGGCTCCCGGTGGGGAGCCTGATGAGGGACTGGATCTCAGGACCCCAGAATCATGCCCTGAGCTGAAGGCATCTCTGGCTTAGGGTTTTTTAAAAAGGCAGATGGCTAATGGGTACCTGGAGCAGTCGCTGGGGTCTGGTCCTGCCCATGGCACCACTGTGTACCATCTCAGCACTTTGCTCTTTCTGGACCTCAGTCCGTTCATGAACAAACGGTGGGGCAGCTTCTCTGCCATCCTGGATGCCTGGGAAAGAAGCCTGATGCCTGGAAGAAAGTAGGGCCAGAAAGGACAGTTAGGGGCTTGCAAAGGAGGATGCTAGGCCGCTTGAAGTGGGGGATGACATGGGCCAACCTGAGATCTAATGGAAGGAAGAGCCTGGTGCACAGTGGGGTGGGCAGTAAGGGAGCATTAGATGAGAAGCAGCTGCACAGGAGTCAGGGGACCTTGAAACCATGAGTCTGTGGGCAGAAGCCTGAGGCTAATTATCTAGGGTCCTAGGCCCAAGGGAGAAGTGGGTGTGTAGGGAGATGCACCCTGCGATGGGGCAACCTCATCCCACGGGGGGGGGGAGGGGGGGGCTTCCATCTGCCTCTATCTCACGGACCAACGCCTTCTCATCCTTCCTTCTTTGCTAGCAGGCCAAGTGGGCTCTGGGTAGTAGGGAGTTGCTGCTTCCAATTTCCCGGAGTCGAGACTCTGAAAGGGGAAGCCCGAGGGGGAAGGTCTAGCTCTGCCTCCCAAGCAGGCGGCGGCGGGTGGCCCCAGGAGGAAGGAGCTGGGTCTTTGTGGGTGAGCCGCCCACTTGGGGCACGTGGGCGACCGCCAATCAGCGCCTGCGGCTCTGGGGCCCCCTGCGGGGACTCTGGCTGGCCGGAACCGCTGACCGGCTGACCGACCCACCGCACCCCCTGGTCTCTCTCAGCCCTGGCCTCAGGCTACAACTTGGAAGTGCGGCACGTGCAGAACTTCTCCTTCCCACACGCCGGGAGGCATTTTGGGTACAGAGTCCTGCAGGTTGGAGACGGGTGAGCCGCCCCTGCGCCCCCCCTGCCCCGCCGAGCTAGGACTGGAGACCAGGACACCAGCCCATGGGGGAGCGGACGTCGGGGGCGTGGGGGGCGCAGGTCGGGAAACCGGCAGGTGCCGAGGTCTTCCTTCTGGAGGAGCGAGGCCATCAGATAGTAGGACCAGCACAGTCCATCCTTAAATCTCCACCTAAGTGCCTGATAGAAGGGGAAGTATCACAGCCCCTAAAAGGCTTTGCAACACTTCTAAATTCCCCAGTAGCGCTTGGGCTGGACAATGAGCTCCTTGACAGCAGAGACTTTGTTTCTCTCATTTTTCCCCTCATGCCCAATACGTGCCCCAACCTAGCACAGAGTAGATATGTCATAAATGCCTTTTTAAAAAAGATTTTATTTATTTATTTGAGAGAGAGAGCACAACCAGGTGGAGGGGCAGAGGGAGAGAGAGAAGCAGACTCCCTGCTGAGCAGGGAGCCAGGTGTGAGGCTCCATTCCAGGACCCAGGAGCCAGGACCAGGATCATGACCTGAGCCCAAGGCACACGTTAGGCAGCGAAACACTGAGGCACCTTCATAAATGACTTTTGAATTGTTGCCTGATTGAGCGAACTTATGTGACATCTGGCACATCATTCTCTGGACCTCAGTTTTTCTAAACTATAAATGGAAAAGATCCTTAACTTTCTAGAATTTTCGCCTCTGAATAGGGAAGAGGTGGGGACTGAGGAGCCTCCCTGCAGGGGACAGACTGCGTTGCTTTGAGAAACTTGTGGATCTGAGCCCCCCAATGGGTAGGAGTGGGTGGGTAAAGATGGGACAACTTCATCTCACAGGTGAGATTTCTCATCAGGGTTGTCGTGGGAGCTCCAGGTGAGGGGAACAGCACAGGAAACCTCTATCAATGCCAGCCAGGCACTGGCCACTGCCTACCAGTCAGCCTGAGTGGTGAGTAACTGGTGAGGGGCCTGGGAGGAATACTGTCCCAGGGAAGTTGAGGCTGGCCCCACCACACCTCGGTACCTAAGTTCCTCCAGACCAGTCAATCTCCTGGTGCCTACAGGTTCCAACTATACTTCCAAGTACTTGGGGATGACCTTGGCGACAGACTTCATAAGTGGAAAGCTTTTGGTAAGAATCTCATGTAGTGATACTAAGAAAGACAGATTAAAAAGAAGGAAGGCAAAGGGAGTAAAAATCCTATAGAAGATTTCAGGCATCAGAGAGATTCCGAATTAATCAGGATTTATTAAGAACGCAGTGTGAGCCAACTATTTTTGAGCTCTGACTTATGTCAGTTTTTTTTCCAAATATGAAATGTGCTCATTGACATACAGAGGTGATTTTTGGTGGTACACAAACTTTTGATGTCTTATACTTATATCTTTATTTAATGGCTTCTTAGGAAATATATACCACACATCAAATTCATGATTTCTTGGATCAAACTGCTTGGGGTAAAGCTAAAGTTAAAAAAAAAAAAAGTAAAGTTAAAGTAAATAAAACATTACATAAATAAGAGTATGCATGATAGGCCCACATGGCAGAAATTGTGAAGTGTACATAAATGACTAGTGGTGCAAAAACGCTGCTTTTATCTCCTTTATGTTCGAGGTACTTGGGTGAGGCAGAGATCAGTATACCCATTTTTTAAAAAGATTTTATTTTATTTAATCATAAGAGACATAGAGAGAAAGGCAGAGACAGAGGGAGAGGGAGAAGCAGGCTCCCCACAGGGAGCCTGATGCAAGACTCAATCCCAGGACCCTGGAATCACGACCTGAGCCAAAGGCAGACGCTCACCCACTGAGCCACCTGAGTGCCCAGTATACACATTTTACATGTGAGGAAACAAACCCAAGGGTTTAAGAGGCTTGGCCAAAGTCACATGGTAGAGCCAGGATTTGAATCAAATTCCCATTTGATTCTAAGTCCATTGATCTTTACAGTTCATCCCAGCAGCATCTTCAAACATGGGTATATGAGAGGTAGAAGGCTGACTGAGGGAAATATTTATCTAGCATTTTCTTGGAGCTTGTTTACTTAGCTACTATTACATGCCAGCCGGTGTGCTAAGTTCTCATAGGGTCAGAGGAGAGAGATACAAAGATGATATGATCTCTGACCTTCAGGAAATTTCAGTCTGGCAGGAAAAACAGTCATAAATGAAAAAAACAACATTGTATATCCCAGGAATAGTGAGTAATTTGGCTTAAACACAGAATGTGTGATTAGAAATGGAAGGGGATTGGCCTGGAAATGTAGGAGAGTCCCCACCTGTAAACAGTATGAATGCCAACCTCCAAAGTTTAAACTCTTCTATAGACAGTGAGTATCCACTGGCATACAGCTTTGGTGGTAGGGATGGAGAAATTCCTAGAAGAGCCGGAGGCAGAATTACCTTGCCTTGGTAACCAGTTGGATGTAGGGAGTGAAGTCAGGAGATGATGACTCTGAAGGTTCTTGTTCTTCGCTGGTGATGCCCAGAATATACAAAGGAAGAAGCCCCAACTCTTTATTTTTTTTAAACCTTTGCTTCCTTCAGGCCTGTGACCCTGGGCTGTCTCGGACGTGTGATCAGAATGTCTACCTAAGTGGCCTGTGTTACCTTTTCCACCAGAATCTGAGAGGTGTTGTGCTGCAAGGGCGCCCTGGTTATCAGGGTAAGGAGCTGGGGGTCCAGTGGGTAAACATCCCTCCCAGGTGGCTGCTCATACAAGGGAAGCAGCCTGGGCAGGCCAACCCGTGGAGACACTTCATCGAGTCCCTTTGTGCCTGGCCTCTGTAGAATGTATAAAGGGCAACGTGGACTTGGTATTTCTGTTTGATGGTTCAATGAGCTTGCAGCAAGATGAATTTCAGAAAATTCTGGACTTCATGAAGGATGTGATGAAGAAACTCAGCAACTCTTCCTACCAGGTAAATCTATTAATTAGTTTTCCTATTTGTAGGCAATAAATACCTACTTGAGCTAGCTTAAGGCATAAAAGAAAAACTCAGTATGAGGTATCTTCAGAACCTAAAGGAATGGTTGTAACTGGACTTCTGGAAGAGACAAGAACTAAGGAATAGAAAGTTTGTGGGATTCTCTTTAGTTCTCATTTCTGGGGGGTTTTGGTTTGCTTCTGGGTTTTGCTTCCCTCTTCTCTCTTTCTGCACATTCTTCCTCAGCTTCTTTGGATCACGTGGGCCTGTGGAAAGCTCCCAAATTCACATGTTAAAGTTTCAGGAGGGTTTTTTGTCGTCTCCACCAACCCCTCCCTCTGCAAATTCCAAATTCTTGGAGAATAGATTCTGACTGGCCTCGAGGCAGCCAAGTGGCCGTCTGTGGCCCAACCAGCTGTGTCCAGTTTAGCCGGGTCACTCAGCAGAACCATCCCCACTGGGGAGGACAGGCCAAGGACAGGAGTATAGCAGACATCACTGCTTAAGGGATCAAAGGTTTATTTAATTTTATTTTTGTGTTTGTGCATATATTACCTCATTTCCAAAAGAATGCTTTGAGACAGGAATGTGGGGGTTGGGTTACCCAGGTGCTGGATAAGAAATAGATTAGAAGGGGCTCCTGGGCAGCCGTGGTGGCTCAGTGGTTTAGCACTGCCTTCAGCCCAGGGCCTGATCCTGGAGACTCAGGATCAAGTCCCACGTCGGGCTCCCTGCATGGAGCCTGCTGCTCCCTCTGCCTGTGTCTCTGCCTTTCTCTCTCTCTCTGTGTGTGTTTCTCATGAATAAATAAATAAAATCTTTAAAAAAATAAGGGGCTCCTGGGGGTCCCTGGGTGGCTCAGTGGTTTAGCACCTGCCTTCGGCCTAGGGCATGATCCTGGAGTCCTAGGATCAAGTCCCACATTGGACTCCTGCATGGAGCCTGCTTCTTCCTCTGCCTGTGTCTCTGCCTCTCTGTCTCTGTGTGTCTCCCATGGATAAATAAATAAAATCTTAAAAAAAAAAAAAGAAGGGGCTCCTTACTGGCTCAGTTGGAAGAGCATGCAACTCTTGATCTCGGTGTTGTGAGTTCGAGCCCCATGTTGGGTGTAGAGATTACTTAAAAATAAAATCCTAAAAAAAAAAAAAAAAAAAAAGAAAAGAAAAGAAAAGAAATAGGTTGTAGCAAGAGGCACCTGGCTAGCTCAGTCAGTAGAGTGTGCAACTCTTGATCTTGGGGGTGTGGGTTCGAGCCCCATGTTGAGTGTGCAGATTACTTAAAAATAAAATCTTAAAAAAAAAAGAAATCAATTGGAGCAAACAAGTGGGAAGGGATATGTAATAACATTTCATTTCTTGCTTCTTTTTCCAGTTTGCTGCTGTTCAGTTTTCCACAGACTGCAAAACAGAATTTAATTTCTTGGATTATGTGAAGGTGAAGAACCCTGATGTTCTGCTGGGCAAAGTAGTACACATGCGCCTGTTGACCAACACCTTTGGTGCCATCAACTATGTTGCGTGAGTCCCCTTTTGCAGCAGAGAGCCCACCTGTCAGTTGGCACTGGCTTCTTCAGGTTGTAGGATGTAGGCTTAGCAATGTGCAGATTATTGTAGAAATTCAACTGGAGCAATTTTAGTCCAGTTTTTTTTTTTAAGATTTAATTTATTTGAGAGAGAGAATGAGCATAAGCAGGGCAAGGGACAGAGGGAGAGGGAGAAGCAGACTCCCTGCTGAGCAGGGATCCCGATGCGGGGCTCAATCCCAGGACCCTGGGGTCATGACCTGAGCCAAAGGCAGATGGACGCTTAACCAACTGAACCACCAAAGCTCCCCTAGTCCAGGTTCTTTGAATTGTAAGTAACAGAAATATACTTTATTAATTGAATCCCTGAGGGAAATTCTTGGGAGGATGCAGGGATAGTTCATTAGCCTTTGGTACAGTGAGTATTGCCAGGCCTCACGAGGAACTAGAACCAAGACTTGGAAAGTGCTTGTGAATATGGCAGTCATGATACAGTCACATCTTATATAGGGATCAGCTTTTGAAGTCAGTGTGTGAATGACAATCTCTACTAGTCAAAGTTCTCCTTGAAGAATTCCTTGAATTGTTCACAAATTCAATATAGTCAAACCCCACATTGAAAGATAGCATATACTGATTTCCTAAATCTACTGTAGAAGTTTTTCCTCTGGAGTTGGACCAGATGGCTGTGTTTATTTATTTTTTTAAAGATTTATTTATTTATGATAGACATAGAGAGAGAGAGAGAGAGAGAGAGAGAGAGAGAGGCAGAGACAGGAGGAGGGAGAAGCAGGCTCCATGCCGGGAACCCAACGCGGGACTTGATCCTGGGACTCCAGGATCACGCCCTGGGCCAAAGGCAGGCGCCAAACCGCTGAGCCACCCAGGGATCCCCAGATGGCTGTGTTTAAATTGAGGCCTAGGGACACCTGGGTGGCTCAGCAGTTGAGCGTTTACCTTCAGCTCAGGGCGTGATCCCAGGGTCCCAGGATCAAGTCCCGCATTGGGCTCCCTGCAAGGAGCCTGCTTCTCCGTCTGCCTATGTCTCTGCCTCTCTCTCTCTCTCTCTCTGTCTCTCATGAATAAATAAATAAAATCTCTAAAAATAAATTGAGGCCTAGATGAATGTAGTTGGATTGTGTTGAAGGGCCATATTGTATATATTATGTTTTTAATTAATCATTATAAATAAGACATTTACTTTTCATACTCATTTGGGGGAAAAGAGAAAAGCCAGTTTGTCCTAGCCAATGATAGTCTTTCTGAAAGTGTCTCCATTCATTCCATGGAATTGGATAGGTTGTCTGATCTGAGGATTGTGTACTTTATATTCATAAAGAGAACTTCCTTTGAAGAGAGTGATCAAAGGGTGAGTCTTTGTGAGCAGTTTCACTGGTGCACAGCCAGACTCTCTCTAACTGAAGCTTTTCCCACATAGACCACACAGATAGGGTATGTCTCCTGTGTAAATTTTGCTTTGAAGGACACAGTTCCCCCTGATTTGGAAACTCTTCCTGCACTGTGTATATAGGCATACGGTTTCAGGCCTGTGTGGACTCTAATGTGAACAATTCAGCTTCCTTTCTGACTGAAGACTTTTCTACACTGATGATATCTATAGGGCTTTTCACCACCATGAATTCTTCTACGAACAGCAAGGTTACTTTGACTCTTGAAGCCTCTCTGACAAATAGCACACTCATAGGGTTTCTGTCCAGTGCGGGATCTTTCACAAATGGCCAGGCCACCTCGTTGACTAAAGCTTTCCCCACATTCCTCTTACTGATAGAGCTTCTCTCCTGTGTGTATTTGCCAATGTGTAACAAAATTGCCTTTGCCTCTGAAGCGTTTTTTCCGAGAGGTACACTCAAAGGGCTTTGGACTAGTGTGAATTCTCTCATGCAAGATTACACTACCTTTTTACTGGAAGGATTTTCCACATTCCTGACACTCATAGGCCCTCTGTTCCACTCGAGGTGAACCTTCCTGTAGTATCTTAGAACCTGGGGTTTTTTGTTCCAGTGTCTCCCTTCTGACAGAGTTCTGGAAGTCCCAGCTTGAGGATCCCGTGGCCCCAGAGTGATCATATTTGTGGTGGGCTTCTATCATCACATTCAGATGTGATGAAAATGCTACCTTTGGGGCATATCTTCCATGACAGCCCAGCAGGGTAGCTGTTGGAAATCCAAACGTGTCCACACTGGTGTATGACCTTAGTCACCACCTGTTCATATGATTCCTCCATGGGCTGTTCTTGAGCACCACAGTGGCATGTGCCCACACACAGACAAAGGCTGGTACTGAGCCTGCAGCAGTGCCAGGGCAAGTGGACTGACTCAGGTCTCAATCTTGGGGGTGTGAGTTCAAGCCCCACATCGAGCTCCATGCCCAGCATGCCCAGAATGGAGCCTACTTAAAAAATAACAATAATAAAATCATTTTAAAAATAAAAATAAAAATACCTATCTTTATTTTTTTTTTTTTTTAAATTTTTTTTTTTAATTTTTTATTTATTTATGATAGTCACAGAGAGAGAGAGAGGCAGAGACACAGGCAGAGGGAGAAGCGGGCTCCATGCACCGGGAGCCCGATGTGGGATTCGATCCCGGGTCTCCAGGATCGCGCCCTGGGCCAAAGGCAGGCGCCAAACCGCTGCGCCACCCAGGGATCCCAAAAATACCTATCTTTAGATGTTAAAGTGGCCCTGGAAACTGAAAACGATTTGGAAGATAAGAAAATTATATATTTCATCTTATGCTCACCCTGGGCATGCACTCAAATTGAGTGAAAGAGCAGGAAAGACCTCCTGTGCTATGACACTTATTTTTCTCATTGTCATTTCTTTGCCAAGCACATATAGTTGGATTTACAGAAGTTAAACATGCATGTGAGGCATCTCCTCAAGACTTTACATAGGTGTTTCCAAGTCTTTTCTTCTGAGGTTCACTTGGCCTGTCATGTCTACTTCACTCTCTATAGACAGCTTTGGTGGGTACATGGTAAGCCATGTCCACTGGAAAAAAAAAAAAAATGACAGCCTCAGCTACTCAATTCAGATGAATAACCTGAATTCCAGCTTCCAGGAGAGAAGATCTGATTGGCTGACCCCAGATTAGGTGTCCACCGGTCCACCCAGTTCTGTTTTATGGCATAAAGTCACATGGCACAGACATGGATTCTCGGATCCCACCTCTGTGGAAAGAGGGCAGTTTCTTAGAGAAAGGGGTCATGATAGGATGGGAGGATACTCCAAAAGTGTCAACCATGGGAGCTAAAAGGAGCAGTCAGAGAAATATATTTTATAAATACTTCTTGACAGGGGGCATGGGTGGCTCAGTCAGTTGAGTGGCTCAGTCATTTGGGTGGCTGTCTTCTGTTCAGGTTGTGATCTCAGGGTCCTGAGACCAAACCCCACTTTGGGCTCTCTGCTCAGCGGGGAGCCTGCTTCTCCTTCTGCCTCTGCCTGCAGCTCCCCCTGCTGTGCTCTCTCTCTCTTTCTCAAATAAATAAATAAAATCTATAAAAATATGAAAATCACCTGTAGCTCATGGACCATACAGAAACAAGCTGTGGGCTGGCTTTGGCCTGTGGGTTGTCATTTGCTATGTTCTAGATTCTGGGAATATAGCAGTGAATGAAACAAAAATCTCTACCCTCTTGAGGTTTAATGTAGCAAGGGGAGAGAAATACAATAGACATGATAAGTAAGTCAGATAATATAGTAGAAGATGTAAGTCTTACAAAGAAGAAGAAAGCATTCAGTAGGAAAATAAGGGAAGGTTACATTTGAGCAAAGACTCAGAAGTGAGGAAGCAGCCATACTGATACCTGGGGAAAACCATTCCAGGCAGAGGGAATAGCAGAGGCCCTGAGATGAGAACATGCTTCGGATGTTCCGAGAAGACCCAGGACACCAGTGTGACTGGAGAGAAGTAAGCAACGGTGAAAGTAGTAGGAGATGAGGTCGGACAGACCATGGGAGTCCAGAGCACTCAGGACCTTGGAGGCCATAGGGAAGACTTTGGCTTTGCCTCAGAGTGAGATGAGAAGTCACTGGAGGTTTTGAACAGAGGAGTGATCATTGGATTTATGTTTTTAAAAAGACCCCTTGGCTGCAGAGCTGTTAGGCTCCAGGCCCCCAGGGTGGGAGCAGGGAGGCCAGGTAGGAGGCTATTGAAAAATCCAGATGAGAGGTGATGGTGGTTCAAACTAGGGTAGAAATCCACAAACAGGAGCCGTGAGACGCCGTGTCCGTGTGGGTGAAGGCTAGGAAACAATTTACATCCAAGATGGAACAGAGGCCTTGGCTCTGCTCATCAGAGCTCCACTCTGCTTTGTGGCCCCCCTTTCTGCATCTCTCCTACACCTGCCACTGTGGCCCCTCCATGTCACTTTTCAGCTTCTGCTCCCAAGGCAGGTCACATCATAAGTCAGGGGTTGTAGACTGGCTGCTCTAGGATTAATCATCTGTCTCTGGTTAGCTGTGGGATGAGGAGGGAAGGATCAGATGGTGCAGACAGAACTGCTGTCCCAACAGAAACTGTGGGCACCCTGGCTTACTACAGAAGGAAGCTGTGGGCAAGTGGGACTTTGGAGCATTTGCCTGTCCAGTGCTCAGAACACCCTTCTTCCTTTTATATCACTTGCACTGAGCACACCTACTCTGTGTCAGGAGCCAGAGATTCAGCAGCAGATCAGATAGGTTCCTTTCTTGAGGAACTCATGGTTTGGGGGAAATTGACATGGAAACAAGTCACTTCACTTCCCTAAAGACTTGCTGTGGCAGAGATCTACATGCAGCCTGGTGATGGTGGGGGATGATAGGGGAGCCAGATGAGCTTGCTCTGGAAAAGTGACTTCCCCATTTTCTCCAGCCAAGGAGCCCATTTTCCATATTGAAATCTCACCTGGATCCTCAGCATGTCTAACTGATGAAAGGATAATTGTGGTCATGTGGTTGAACTGGAGAGTAGGAAGCCCAAAATCCTTCCTCAGAAAGCCTCCCTGTCACTGCCCATTGGCTCTGGGACTGCCTTCTGGCCACCCAGAATTCCACTGAAGACGGCAGGTCTGGAAAGAGAGGTGTGGCAGCAAGGGTGAGGCAGGAGGTTCAGAAGAGAAATTTGAAGGCTGGGAATACTGCCTGGGGGATGGGGAAAAGAGCTTTTGCATAATCAGCAGGACGGTGACTCAATGAGCTGGTTGAGTGGAGGGAGACTTCATTATCTGGAGGAGTTTTTCACACACACCCCTTCTTGGACACAGGAAAGAGGTATTCCGGCAAGACCTGGGGGCCCGTCCAGATGCCACCAAAGTGCTTATCATCATCACTGATGGGGAAGCCACTGATCGTACCAACATTGATTCAGCCAAAGACATCATCCGCTACATCATTGGGGTATGGGTCCTGGCTGCCTCCTACATCTCATCTTTCCTCTCCTATTCCCTGAGCCCCACTCCCCTTTCTCCTCGGGGCTAGGGCTTTGTCAGCCACTCTGGGGATGCCAGCTCTCCACTCTTTACACCCACCCAGATTGGAAAGCATTTTGCGACCAAGAGAAGTCAGGAAACACTTCACCAATTTGCCTCAAAACCTGCGGAGGAGTTTGTAAAGATTCTGGACACATTTGAGAAGCTTAAAGATCTGTTCACAGAGCTGCAAAAGAAGATTTATGTCATTGAGGGTGAGTGGCAGATCTGGGGAGAAAATTTGGGAAGTTGTTAACAGAAGCTCATCTGGGACATCAGATTAGAGACATGCTGAGTGATGATATCGGGCTGCTTGCAGAGTATCTGACACTGTGTGAAGAGCTCTCCTGTAAAGGCCCCAGGTGAAAATCTGGGGAAGGGTGCTTGAGGAGCAGTTTATCTCTGAAAATCCATCTTTCCCGTAAAACTCAGCTTGGTCCAGCATGGGGCCCAGAACTAACCTCTATCCTGCTGGTCAACCAAAGCCTGTGGAAGGAGTAGAATTCCCAATCCCATACTCAGCTCCTTCATTTTCCTTTGTAATCAGATTACTTTAGGTGGCAATGCTCAGGGCCTGAGTACAGGGAACCCACAGGCCCTCTTCACCCAGAAGAAGAGAAGTTTTGGACTGCACTCGCCAGATGGAGGACTTGCTATGGGAGGGTATTTCTCCAGGATTCCCCCTGGGAAGGCCCCTTTGTTTGGACACAGGTTTGGTGCTGGGTTCAGTTGAAGAAGCGATGTGGTATATATAATGGGACAGGGTAGATGCTCAAGAATCCATTCTGCCCATGCTGTGTGACCTCAGCCAGGTCACTTTCTCTCTCTGAGGCTTGTTCTCTGCTAGATGGTGATAATAATACCAATCTCACAGCATTGCAATGTTTGGCTGTTGTATTAGTTTCCAAGGGCTGTTGTAACGAAGCACCAAAAACCAAGCAGCTTAATAAAGCAACAGAAATTCATTGTCTTGCACTTCTGGAGGCCAGAAGTCAGAAATCAAAGGGCAGGTAGAGGCATGCTCTTACTGACAGCTCTAGGAGAGAACGCTTGCTCACCTCTTGTAACTTCCGGGATCCTCCAACAGTCCCTGGCATCTCTCGGCTTGTGGCTGCATCACTTCTGTCATCTGGCCACCTTCTCCCTGCGTGTCTGCCTTCATGTCCTCTTCTCTCTGTGCATGTCTCTCTCTCTCTCCGTGTCCGCATTTCCCTCTTTTATAAGGACACTATAAGACACTGGACCATATTGGATCAAGGCCCACCCGAATGACCTCATTTTAACCCAATTACACTGCATAGACCCTGTTTCCAAACAAGGGCATATTCTAAAGAACTGAGGCTTAGGTCGTAAAAATATCTTTTTTTAGAGAACAGTTCACACCCTAACTACTGCTTCTCAGAGCGCTTGGTACCTTGCAGGCCCTCTATAAATTGCAGGACTGGGGGATCCCTGGGTGGCGCAGCGGTTTGGTGCCTGCCTTTGGCCCAGGGCGCGATCCTGGAGACCCGGGATCAAATCCCACATCGGGCTCCCGGTGCATGGAGCCTGCTTCTCCCTCTGCCTGTGTCTCTGCCTCTCTCTCTCTCTCTGTGACTATCATAAATAAATAAAAATTAAAAAAAAAATAAATTGCAGGACTGATATCTCTGGCTCTGATACTCTATCTGACCTGCCCTTACTAGTGCTTCAGATTGTATTTTAGAAGTCACTTCCTCTGATAAGTTCTCCCCGAACCACAGCCTAGGTTGGGTGCTTCTTTCCGGGTGCTGCTGTAACGGCTACATGTTCCCTATCGGAGCCCTTGAGACTTACATTGTATTAAATTATCTGTTCCGTGTCCATCTCCTGCACCACACTATGGGGGTCTGTCACAGCAAGCACTGTTCCTGCTTTTTCACCATTGTATCCCTGGCACCAAATGTCTAGATGCTCTAAGTATTTACGCAGTGAATTAACAAAGTCTTCACAGTAATTGCTATGTTCCTTGAAAGCTTGCAGGTAACAGGCACTTTTTCGATATCATTTAATTCATTCCTCTCAGAAGCTTTGCAAGGCTGGTGGGATGATTTTCATTAATAATTCAGGCTTGCACTAACCAGGTGCCAGGTACTGTGAATAAGGTACTCAAGGTTATTGTCAGCATGGAGCTCATATTCAGGTTGGATAAAGACAGAAAACAAATGAGCAGGATAATTAGAGACTATGATAGCTGCTATAAAGAAAATGAATAAACTGGATAGAAAGATTTCACTGGGGGAAAGCCACTTTAGATAGGCTTTACAAGGAAGGCCTTTTTTTTTTTTTTTAATGTAGGTAGAATTCACTCTGAGATGACATTTGAGCTGAAACACGAAAGATGAGAATCAAACAGCTACATGAGGAATGTGGGCAAAGAGCCCTGTAGTCAGAGAAGAGCCAGTGCGGGGCCAGGAGTTGGGGGAGGGTGACCAAGCTAGAGAACAGGAAAGAGGTCAGCATAGCAGGAGTGTAGTGAGTAAATGAGACAAAGCAGGAGAGATAGGTAGGGGCCTTCCAGTTCCTCAGAAGCAGCTGAGGATTTCATCTAAAGGGCGATGGCAAGTGATGAAGGGTTTTTAAGGGAAATGTGTGGTCTGATATACATTTTTTTAAAAAGATTACTCCAGGGACACCTGGGTGGCTCAGTGTTGAGTGTCTGTCTTTGGCTCGGGTCATGATCCTGGGGTCCTGGGATCGAGTCCCACATTGGACTCCCCAGAGGGAGCCTGCTTCTCCCTCTGCCTATGTCTCTGCTTCTTTCTCTGTGTCTCTCATGAAAAAATAAGTAAAATCTTTAAAAAAAAAAAAAAAAGATACTCCAACTTGCTCTGTGGAAAAAAGACATGATAAGAAGAAGAATGAAGTCAAAGACCAAGTGAGTAAAGCTAATACAAGAGTTAAACAAGAGGGTAGGATGGCTGGGACTGTTGTGCTGGCAAAACACACTATTCAGGGATCCCTGGGGGCGCAGCGGTTTGGCGCCTGTCTTTGGCCCAGGGCGCGATCCTGGAGACCCGGGATCGAATCCCACATCGGGCTCCCGGTGCACGGAGCCTGCTTCTCCCTCTGCCTGTGTCTCTGCCTCTCTCTCTCTCTCTGTAACTATCATAAATTAAAAAAAAAAAGAAAAGAAAATGCAAGATCCACGTTTAAAAAAAAAAAACACACTATTCAGAGAAGGGGGAAATGCATTTTGAACATAAAACCATCCTGATTTGGTGACATGTTGGAGAAAGAACGAGGAGAAGGGAAGGAGCAAGGGGCTGAGTCCTGGTTCACCAGGCTGGACAGTGGGGAAGCCTGAATGAGGACAGAGCTGCAGAGCTACATCTTGGCCGAGTGGAGTCTGGGGCTCACAGTTTCACATCAGACTCCACTCACGTTCACTGCCAGTCTGATGGTCTTGTGGACTCTTTCTGCCTTGCCTGAAGGTCAGTGCCAGGTTTCTTTCTCAGTCTTTCTCCAGTGTCACTGTCCCTGCTGCTCCTTGGGTGTCCACCCATTCTCTTTACCTTGCTCTCAGGCACAAGCAAACAGGACCTGACCTCCTTCAACATGGAGCTGTCCTCCAGTGGGCTCAGCGCTGACATCAGCCAGGTGGGTGACGGGCCTGGAACAGGGGGGCTGAGGGATGTTGTGGGAACGTAGCTAAGCCCACTTGTCTCCTTCCCTGGGCAGGACCGTTGCATTGTAGGGGCAGTCGGAGCCAAGGACTGGGCTGGGGGCTTTCTAGACCTCAAGGCAGACCTGCAAGATGACACATTTGTTGGGAATGAACCACTAACACCAGAAGCGAGAGCAGGATATTTGGGTGAGTACTTTTCTTTTTTAAAAAAAGATTTTATTTATTTATTTATTCATGAGAAAGAGAGAGAGAGAGAGGCAGAGGGAGAAGCAGTCTCCATGCAGGGAGCCTGACATGGGACTCGATCCCAGGTCTCCAGGATCACGCCCTGGACCAAAGGTGGCACTAAACCACTGAGCCACCAGGACTGCCCAAGTACTTTTCTTTTCTGCTGGATTCTTTTGGTCTTAGGGGCAGGAG
Organism: Vulpes lagopus; assembly: GCF_018345385.1. Classification (NCBI taxonomy): domain Eukaryota; kingdom Metazoa; phylum Chordata; class Mammalia; order Carnivora; family Canidae; genus Vulpes; species Vulpes lagopus. Next base: position 106,562,236 of record NC_054826.1, on the reverse strand, counting down.
TCACTTACCGATTTTTAAAATAATAAGGAAAGCAATTAAGCAAACAGCATGAACACACTTAGAATTTAAACATGGCTCTAACATTCTTTTTTTAAAAAGATTCTTATTTATTTATTCATAGAGACACAGAGAGAGAGAGGCAGAGACACAGGCAGAGGGAGAAGTAGGCTCCATGCAGGAACCCTGACATGGGACTTGATCCCAGGCCTCCAGGATCACACCCCAGGCTGCAGGCAGTGCTAAACCACTGCACCACAGGGGCTGCCCGGCTCTAACATTCTTAATTTTTCCCTTAACAACTCCTCTGCTGCATAGTAGTCATGTTTTTTATTTTCCGTATTTTATGATGCTTGGATATCTTGAGGCCTTCAGAATCCCAGAGACACTGACCCTCCCAGGACGAGCTATTTCCTACAGGTAGCAAACAAGTGGCCTGTGAGCAGGCCTTTTGCATGCCACCCAGCCACCCCTAAGCTCATATCCCCCAACTGCCTCCTTTACCTAACTTTAACACACAAAGCCAGTATTCCCCCCCAACCTAAATCTCTAGTTAGTTAAGGACCACCCTTGTAGACCAGTTCCAGCCAGCATTATTCAAACCATCCCATCCTAAGCTTGCTCAAGCTTGCCTACCCAGCAACGTTTCTATGTCTTACCCATAAATTAAACGCTGGGTTTATTTAATAGCAACCTGTCTCATTAGTAGGAGGACCAGCAGTTCTTCCCTGAGGCTTCCTCCTCTTGAATTGTCCAGGAACTCAAAGATTGATTCACCTCAAGAGTTCTTCAGATGGCCAAGCACAGAGCAAAGGCGCCTGGTCAGTCCACACTTGCTGTTGTTTCTCTCTGCCTCGGGGTGTCACTGTTGTGAGCTTATCCTGCACAGCTCTGTGGCTCCTGGTCCACCCAAGGGGATGCCAGCCTCAGATGGTAGAGAGGCCTCACCTTTGTGTACAGAAGTTATAGTTCGGGATCCCTGGGTGGCGCAGCGGTTTGGCGCCTGCCTTTGGCCCAGGGCGCGATCCTGGAGACCCGGGATCGAATCCCACGTCGGGCTCCCGGTGCATGGAGCCTGCTTCTCCCTCTGCCTGTGTCTCTGCCTCTCTCTCTCTCTCTGTGACTATCATAAATAAATAAATAAATAAATAAATAAATAAATAAATAAAGAAGTTATAGTTCTTCTGCTTCATGCTCACATAGTCACGCTGTGTCAAGGCATAGGCTGGCTCCAAGAGCCCTGGGATAGCACTGCTTCTGGGATCTACCTAGAAACCCATCACCTGGCCTTATCCATGACCCCTGTATAGGGGTGGACCATGTCTTTATTAAACTCACAAAACACTTAGACTATTACATAATTTCCTTGGGAAAATTGGTGCCATTCATCTTGCATATACCCTTCTAAGGAAGGCTATCCTCTATGATTTCTCAATCTCTCAACATTTTTTTTACTGAGTAAGTATTATGTGCCAGGCACTGGTCTAAGTGCATGACATATATTGACATATTTTATCTTATTTTATCTCATTTTATTCTTACAACAACCCTACAAGTAGGTATTTTTGTTATTTCTTTTTTTTTTAAGATTTTATTCATTTATTCATGAGAGACACACAGAGAGGCAGAGACACAGGCAGAGGGAGAAGGAGGCTCCATGCAGGGAGCCTGACATATGACTCGATCCTGGGTCTCCAGGATCAGGCCCTGAGCTGAAGGCGGTGCTAAACTGTTGAGCCACCCGGGCTGCCCGTTATTTCTATTTTTTTTAAGATTTTTTTTTTTTTTTTTTTAGTTTTGAGGGAAAAAGAGAGCATGAGCAGGGGGAAGGGCAGAGGGAGAGGGAGAATCCTAAGCAGACTCCCTGTTGAGCATGGAGCCTGATGTGGGGCTCAATCCAGGAGCCTGAGATCATGACCCTGAGTCAAAATTAAGAGTCAGTCGCTCAACTGATTGAGTCACCAGGAATCCCTATTACCTCTGTTTTATAGATGAAAGAACTGATCCCAGGACAATTTAAATAACTTGCCCAAGGTCACAGAACAAGTAAGCGGAGCCTAGGTGGTGTAACCCCAAGGTCTGGTCTAGTAACCACTCCACTTATACTATAGCTCCTAACTGCCTTCAAGGAGCTTTGTGTCTTTCAGTATACTGCCAGCAATGTTGCTCCTTCAAGAAGAAATAACCTGGGATGCCTGGGTGGCTCAGTGGTTGAGTGTCTGTCTTCGGCTCAGGGAGTGATCCTGGGGTCCAGGGATCAAGTCCCACGTCGGGCTTCCTGCATGGAGCTTGCTTCTGCCTCTGCCTGTGTCTCTGCCTCTCTCTCTCTCTCTCTCTCTCATGAATAAATAAATAAATCTTATTTATTTACTTATTTGAGAGAGGGAGAGAGTATGATTGGGGTGGGGGGAGCAGGAGGGAAAGGGAGAAGCAGGCTCCCCACTGAGAAGGGAGCCTGATGTGGGACTCGATCCCAGGACCCTGGGACCATGACCTGAGCTGGAGCAGACACCCAACTGACTGAACCACTCAGGCGCCCCTTCATTTTATTGTTTTTAGAAAGTGTAGTCTCCCCTGCCAAACTTCGGGTCAGCTGAGGCTCAGGAAGTTGCACCATGTTGAGCCTGTCATACATGGCTGCTTTTTCCTGGGCCTATGTGTTGTCCACAGTTTGAGAAATGCAGCTTTGAACCAAGATGGCAGGATTTGTGCCACTCAGAGCACATGGCTCCTTTTCTCAGGAGAAGGCCCTCTGACTGTTTCAATGCATCTTTGCTACAAACCCAGTTTCCCAGAGTCTCTCCCTTTTTTGCCTCTGGGTTTTACCTCCTTCCAGCAGCCGTTGTGGTTCTAATTCCAAACCCCTGCCCCCCCTCTCTCCCATTCTCTCTCTCTCTCCATCCCCCTCAGGTTACACAGTGACCTGGCTATACTCCCGAAGGCTCACTTCGCTGCTGGCAGCTGGAGCCCCCCGATACCAGCATGTGGGGCGGGTGGTGCTGTTCCAGGAGTCAAAGGACAAAGAACACTGGAGCCAGATCCAGAAAATAGATGGGAACCAGGTGAGCATGGCCTCAGGGGCATCTGCTGATCAGGGACTGGTATAGCACTGGTTATGTGTCCTGCCAGCTGTGAACACTCAGCCACTCACTGTGCCACAGGCCCTGTGACAAGCCCTGTCACATTCAGTCCCCACAGAACCCTCTGAGGTAAGTGTTGTCATCTTCACCTGCTAGTTTAAGAAACTGAACCTCAGAGAGCCCACCTTGTCCGGACTCACACAGGCTCTGAGGGGGGACGACACGCACCTGCATTTGAGGGATCAAAGTGAGATGGATATGGTATGGCTGAGGAGGAGGAGGAGCCCAGCTCACAGGTGCATCCTCAGACATCTCTTTCTCCCTGCAGATTGGCTCTTATTTTGGTGGCGAGCTGTGTGGTGTTGACATAGACCAAGATGGGGAGATGGAGTTGCTGCTGATCGGAGCTCCCTTGTTCTATGGGGAGCAGAGAGGAGGCCGGGTGTTTATCTACCAGAGGAAACAGGTAGAGACCAGGACATAGAATAGAAGGGGTAGGAGATACAGATTCCAGGCCAACCCAGGTCCCAGTTATTCTGAAAGACTTTTCCTGAATGAATCAGAGCTTTAGAATGACCGATGCTAGCTGACACCAGGACTGCAGTGGGGCGGGGAAGCAGGTAAGCCTTGTGCATGGCCCAGGGCCAAACCTTTTATTTACCTTTTATTTACAAGACAGCTCTTTGGTCTTCACACAGTAAGCTTCCAGGAAACTGAGCTTTCGTTCATGAGTGGGAACATTGCGGCTTAGCAAGGCTGGGTCACCTTCCAAAGCCCCAAGGTCACCCAGACAGCAAGGGGTGGGCCTGGGACTTGAGCCCAGGTCAGTCTGCCTGTGTGGGACCACGTCCGACCTTTCTTCAGTGTTCTCCACGTACATGGGGTACACCCTGCAAACACTTGCTGCTTGCCCAGTGACTGAGGTGGGACCTATCACTTTGCTCCTTCCCAGCTGGGGTTCGAAGCTGTCTCGGAGCTGCAGGGGGAACCCGGCTACCCGCTTGGGCGGTTTGGAGCAGCCATCACTGCCCTGACTGACATCAACGGGGATGGGCTGGTGGACGTAGCGGTGGGGGCCCCTCTGGAGGAGAATGGGGCTGTGTACATCTTCAACGGGCAGCATGGTGGGCTGAGCCCCCAGCCGAGTCAGGTGAGAGGCACCTTGCCTGCCAACCCAAGCCCTGCCTCCCAGCCCAGGCCCCACTGGCCTGGCCTGACTCTTATCCTCCAGGCTTAGCTCACAAATTTTTCTCTTGGTCTCAGCGGATAGAGGGGATCCAGGTGTTCTCAGGAATTCAATGGTTCGGACGCTCCATCCATGGGGTAAAAGACCTTGGAGGAGATGGCCTGACAGACCTGGCTGTGGGAGCCGAGGGGCAGGTGATCGTACTCAGGTAAGATGGGGCTGATGAGAATCTTAACTCTCATCCTTTGAACAGCTACCCATGTAGTAGGTGGGACTCCTCTGGTCTGTCTCCAACCTTGTCAGAGAGGTTCTTTTCCTACATAGCCTTCATGTCTTACTCTGATTTAAACAGCTAACAATTTAATGACAGCGTAGGATTTGAACCCAGGCCTATCTGACAATAAAACCTCCTTGAAAAACAATATCCTGTGATGGCTCTAGAACATGGTCACCTGGAAAAAAAAAAAAAAGAACATGGTCCCCTGGATTCAAGTAGAAGCTCTGCCGTCTGCTTTTTGGGTGATCTATCTTACCCCAGTCACTTAGCTCCTCAGGACCTCAGTTTCTCATCCTTGACATGATGATGACATTTCCTGCCTTTCCCCTGTCTTCCCGTTACTGGAGGCATGGTGTAACATTATATAATGAGTAGACATTTCTAGAGTACCTGCTGTGTTTTCTTTTTATTTTTTTTAAAGATTTTATTTATTTATTCATGAGAGACACAGAGAGAGGGGCAGAAACATAGGCAGAGGGAGAAGCAGGCTCCATGCAGGGAGCCCGATGTGGGACTTGATCCTGGAACTCCAGGATCACGCCCTGGGCCAAAGGCAGGCGCTCAACCACTGAGCCATGCAGGCATCTCCCTGCTGTGTTTTAAATACTGAACCAGGCATTGGGTATAGAGTGTCTATGTGGGGAAATACATAATAAAAAATTAAGCACACAGGTAGGTGATTACAAATTGTGGTAAGTGCTGGGAGTCAGCACTTCTGTGAATACGGGAGCCTTCCTCTAGATTGGGTGGCCAAGAACTACCTCTCTGAGGAGGTGATATTTGAGCTGGGACTTGGAAAAGGAGGAGTCAGGCTTGCAGAAATCTGGAGTTAGAGCCTTCAGTGTAGAAAGCTCAAGATGTGCTGAGGCCATGAGGCAGGCAAAGTCTGTAACATCAGCCAAGGAAGAAGGTGGGAGGAAATAAGATGGGAGAACAGGCAGTGTGGTATGGATAGTAACAAGTTTGGATTTTATTCTCAACTCCATGTGGCATCAGTGAAGCATTATAAGCATGGAAGTTGCTCAGTATGACTTCTCTTTCTAAAAGCTCACTCTTAAAAAATAATAATAATAAAAAATAAAAAATAAATAAAAAAAATAAAAGCTCACTCTTCTGGGGGCCCTGGGTGGTTCAGTCAGTTGAGCATCTGACTCTTGATTTCAGCTCAGGTCGTGATCTCAGGGTGGTGAGATTGAGCCCTGTGGGCTCTGTGCTGGGCATGGAGCCTGCTTGGGATTCTCTGTCTCTGTCTCCTTCTCTGGGTTCAAATGCCCCGTCTCCCCGCAAAAGCTCAATGTTCCATATGAAAAATGGGTCAGAAGGCTGCTAGGAAGAACTGGGAAGCCCTAATGAATTATCGTTATTACTGCCATTTCGAGGAGACAGTGAGGTTGGGGTCTGCTTTCAGGGAGGAGAGTCCTCTGGATGCTGGTAGAAGGAACCCTGGGTCTGACTGGGGATTGCAGTTGAGGCCCAGAGAGAGAGAGAAAGAAAGAGAGAGAAAGAGAAAGAGAGAGAGGGTTGTTTTCTGCTCTGCAGCTCCCGGCCTGTGGTGGATATCCTCACTCATATATCCTTCTCCCCGGCGGAGATCCCAGTGCATGAAGTGGAATGCTCCCATTCAACCAGTAACAAGAAGAAAGAAGGAGTTAATATCACAGTCTGTTTCCAGGTCAAGCCTCTCACCCTCCAATTTCGAGGTGAGTGCTATTCCCTCATGCCCCAGAATAGCTGCCCACCCCAAATGCAGGCTTATGGCCCCAGGATCACCCACCACCTCCCCCTGCCCCCCGCCACTGCCACCCTACAACTCCTTTTTTCCCTGCCCAGGTCGCCTGGTTGCCAATCTCATTTACACTCTGCAGCTGGATGGCCATCGGACCAGAAGCCGGGGGCTGTTCCCAGGAGGGAGACAGGAACTCAGCGGGAACATAGCGGTCACCAGAGACTGGTCCTGTATCAAGCTCTGGTTTCACTTCCCGGTAAGGGAGTCATCAGGGCTGCCCTGGGAAGTAAGGGGGTGGTGATCTCGGTGACCTCGGTGCAAGGCTCCGCTTGGTCACCGTCCAGCTGGGTCACAAGTCCTTTCTCTCTACACCACCATTTCCTCAACTGTGTAATAGTGGTAATAATACCGTTAGCACACTTTCTCTAATCCTTAGCCTATGGATGGAGGTGCTTTTTTTTTTTTTTTTCTCCTTTTTTTTTTAAATTTTTTTTTTTATTTATGATAGTCACAGAGAGAGAGAGAGAGAGAGAGAGAGGCAGAGACACAGGCAGAGGGAGAAGCAGGCTCCATGCACTGGGAGCCCGATGTGGGATTCGATCCCGGGTCTCCAGGATCACGCCCTGGGCCAAAGACAGGCGCCAAACCGCTGCGCCACCCAGGGATCCCGATGGAGGTGCTTTTTAACATGGTTGCCATTAGAAAGTACTTCCCATTTTTCCCGTAATTTTTCCACATATCCATATCATATATTAATGCTGCTACCCAGCTTTTCATAATTATTTTAATAGCTACAAAATATTGAGTCACAGCGGTACATCCTTATTTGTCAGGTACATGTGGTCATTTATATTAACATCCATCACAGAAAAAGTTTTTTTAATATTAGTTTGAGCAACTGCTGAGACGCCCAAATTCAGTTTGCTTCTAACAGTCCCGTGTAATTTAGGGTTGATGGCAAATTATCCTGATGCTTTAAATATTTCATAAGACACGGAGTATGGGATTGGTGTATAAGATTTTGAAATTCAGGGGCATCTGGGTAGCTCCATTGGTTAAATGTCCAACTCTTAATTTCGGCTCAGGTCGTTATCTCAGAGCCGTGGGATTGAGCCCCGTGTTGGGCTCTGTGCTCAGCGTGGGAGTCTGCTTGGGATTCTCTCTCTCCCTCTTCCTCTGTCCCTCACCTCTGCTCTCTAAAAACAAAAAGATTTTGAGGTTCATTTTAAATTTTTTGTTATGGGGAATTTCAAACATACAAAAGCAGAAAAAAATAGCTTAGTGAGCCCCCAAATACCCATCACCCAATGTCATTCATTTATTCCTGCACTCAGAATCCCTTTGCTTCCTTACACCCCACTCCCCACAAAAGGTGGAAGTTTTCAACATAAATTTGCCAGAGAAGAGGTAGTGTGTCATAATGGGAATACCTTGGACTTGGGAATTGGACGGATTTTGACTCACTTCCTAGCTTTAGTCCTTAGAAAACTTGGGTCACCTTTTTTGACCTCATGTTCCGCATCTCTGATGTGGGGTTTATAATGCCTGCCTCTTCAGGTTGGTGAAGGAGTTCAAGTGAAGATGATTGGGCCTAGAATCATGCCTAGAATGGTTTGACAGGGATTTGGGGGCTTTGGTCAGAACTCTGGGAAAAGTGGGGTGGTTGACCAGCGATGTCTGCCATGAGAATTGGGGCTGAGGATGATATTTGTGCTGAGAAGCAACCCCAGGCCTATGATAAATCCCTGGTGCTAGAACCTCATCATTTGTAAAGCAGGAACAAGGTGAGCATTTAATTGGAAGACTAAACTCACAGTGTAGGTGGTTCTCATTACCCTCAGGTGTGCATTCAAGACCTCATCTCTCCCATCAACGTCTCTCTAAATTTCTCTCTCTGGGAGGAAGAAGAGACACCGAGGGACCAACGTGCGGTAAGAAGAGATCACTCAGGAATGTATAGGAAACAGGGGAGAGTAGAATTTCAGGTTAGCAAGACTGTATTATAGAAGTCTTTGGCTTTAAGCACTAGAAACCAAATACAGCTACTTCAGCAGGAAAGGAACATATGGGAGCTCATATTTGGCAAAGCAAGACTGGGAAGAAAGGGGAGCTTAAGTGGAGGCTCTGGGAGCTCCTGAGAGGAAGGAATAATGAATGAACTCTTCAGGACATGGCACCTCCAGTGGATCTACTCCAGGTCTCTACTAAGCATCAGTTTCGGACCTCACCAGGGTCCTAGAACTGCTCATGGTGCAAATTCCAGGAATACAGGGCACCCTGGTCAGCCTTTTCACCAAAGTGTATTCCCTTGAGATTGAGTAGTTTCCTCAAAGCCGAATCAGGGTGCCATGATGATATAACAGAAGAGGAAAGCAGTATCTATTCTCATCTACTTGATCACACACTCCTCATCCAGGGCCAAAGCCAGATTTCCTCTCCTCAAACCCTTGACACTCAGCTGGTGGTTTAGCTTCTGTCTGAAGGCAGCAGGATCTGGTGGAAAGAGCCTGGACCCACCAGACCAAAAATGTGGATTTTGTTTCTCTTGCTGTGAACACCTGAGCAGGTTCTGTCCCTCTCTGGGACTGTGTCCTCATAATAAAATAAGTTGTGATGCCTCTCCTAGAGCTGGAGCACCGTGACTGCTAAGTGCATGCTTTCTCATGGCTTTTGGCGGCATGCATTGAGCACTCCCCCATGCATGCTCGCCCTCCTGAGATGTGAAGGGAATGATGGCGTGCTCACCAAAAATTGAAGCCCCTGCCCACCAAGTGCTCATCAGGCACTTAAGGAAAGTTGATTGAGCACTGGCCTTTGCTAATCCCTATTCTGGGTACTGGCTCCACTGAGGTAAATAAAATATGTTCCCTACCCAGAAGAGGTTCACAGTTTGCTCTGAAGTCAACAGACAGTCACAACATGCTGTGTAAGGCTGTGGTAAAGCTAGATACAGTGTGGCCATATAATCTTGTGTGACATGTGTAGGGGACAAGGAAAGCCTCCCCCCAAGATGAAACCCTTAAAGTCCCCAGGTATAGAAGGGGAGGTGGGAATTCATAAAGAAGGCATAGCGTGAGCACAGACAACAGAAATGCCAGAGCTTGTGGGTGTTGGGAGCACAGTATGTGGGAAAGAGGGTGGAAGAGCACATGCCTGCCCTTTTAGGTCCTGAAAATCCACGTGATGCTTACACTTATATCTCACTGGTCACATGGAAGCAACTAACTAAGAGCCTCAGAAGCACAGCCTCCTGTCCCAGGGCTCCTTGGGCCAAATCAGGAGGGTGAAGTGCTGCCTGGGGCAGGCTTTGGCTCCTGAGAGAGGCCGACCAAGTCGGCCCAGCTGAGTCCCCAGCTCTGAGCCCCCTGAGCCCTCCTTTAAGAGTTCTGCTGCCTCAGCTAATCTGTCTTGCCTCCCGGCCCTCCCACCACTCTGTGCTCAGCTGGACAGGGACATCCGGCCCATCCTGAGACCCTTACCACACGTAGCGAACACGGAGGTAAGAAGAGAAGGGGGGCAGCTGGAGAGGCCAGGGTCCCTCCCTCCTGGGTCTGGGGCCTGAGCCTCCTCATCTCTTTTCTTGGCTTTTCAGATCCCTTTTGAGAAGAACTGCGGGGAGGACAAGAAGTGTGAGGCAGACCTAGGGCTCTCGTTCTCCCCAGCAGGGTAAGGCCTCAAGCCCCCAGGCCCTCTTCTTCCACCTGGTGTTTTCCTGAGGCAGCTCCTGTGTGCTCCAAAGAGCAGGGGGGCTTTGAGTCAGAAGGGCTCCATCTGCATTCACTAGATCTGTCCTGTGGGCCTTAGTTCTCCTCTCTGAGATATTCCAGTCCCTTGGGCACGCCTGTGAGGTCTGATGAAGTCGAATTGCTCAGCCTATGTGCAACAGCTGATGTTGATGTATTCATTTTTTCTAACCTAGTTGATCCTTCACTTCTGAAAGCCCCATCTCTATCCTGCTTCCTTTACCTTGGCCCCCGTAACTTTTCCCTGGCCCTGCCCCCAGATCCAGAGTCCTGCGCCTGATCCCCTCTGCCAGCCTCTCCGTGGAGCTGATACTGAGTAACTTGAGAGAAGACGCTTACTCGGTCCACCTCAATCTGAGCTTCCCCCAGGGACTCTCCTTCCGCAAAGTAGAGATGCTCAAGGTGAGTGCCAAAGCAGGGCCTGCCTGAGGCCATACCTGTTCCTGAAGCTTCTGCTCCCATCAGAGAGCCTCAGGCAGACAGGACAGCCTGAAGATATAGGCAGCAGATGGTGTGTAGATGCCTTAGGCCCTCATCCGGGTTCTCAGCCTGATGACCACCCTCACCCTCTGTGGGCCTCAGATCCTGCCACCAGTGAGACTGGGGACACCTGCAGGGCTAGCATGGAATGGAGAGTGTGACAAGCTCTTGGATCTGGTGACCAGGAAGGTGTACACAGATTTAGTGAGCTCAGGCTCCCTCCCACCTAAGGTGACCAATGTGTTTTTGCGGGGTGGCCTGGGTTGTTTTATTTTATTTATTTATTTTTTAAAGATTATTTATTTATGGGATGCCTGGGTGGCTCAGCAGTTGAGTGCCTGCCTTCGGCCCAGGGCATGATCCTGGAGTCCCAGGATGGAGTCCTGCATTGGGCTCCCTGCATAGAGCCTGCTTCTTTCTCTGCCTATGTCTCTGCCTCTCTCTGTGTGTCTCTCATGAATAAATTTTTTAAAAATCTTTAAAAAAAGATTATTTATTTATTTATTCATGAGAAACACAGAGAGGCAGAAGCATAGGCAGAGGGAGAAGCAGGCTCCACGTGGGGAGCCTGATGTGGGACTTGATCCCAGGACCCTGGGATCACACCCTGAGCCAAAGGCAGACACTCAACCACTGAGCCACCCAGGTGCCCTGGCCTGGGTTGTTTTAAATGCAACTTTGATTTTTTAAATTATTAGAACAGAAGTAATACATGATTACCACAGAAAGTTGAAAGTCATAGAGAAGTTTAAACAATCACCCTATGCTCCTACAACTCAGCAGTTACTACTTTTAATATTTAGGTGTTTATCCTGCTGTGTATCTCTATATATACATATAAATCACACTGCATATTCGTTCATTTTCTATTTGTTTTAAGTAATTGCCATTTTGTTCTCCATTTGGTTATTTTTGCTCCTTGTTTTTACAACAAATGTTTATCGTGGTAAAATACACATAATGGACAATTTGCCCTTTTATCCCTTTACAAGCATACAATTCAGTAACATTAAGATCATTCACAATGTTGTGCCACTGGCATCCATTTGGAGAACTTTTCCATCATCTCAAACAGAAGCTCTCAATCCATCAAAAGCAATCATTCCCTGCTCTGGTGATCTCTCATCTACTTTCCATCTCTATGAATTTGCCTGTTCTAGATTTTTCACAGAAATGGAATCATACGAGTTTGTCCTTTTGTGTGTCTTCTTTGCTTAGCATGCTGTTTGTGAGGAGCATCCGTGTGATAGCATGTGCGAGATTGCTTCCTTTTTGAGGCTAAATAACACTCCATTGTATGGATGGACCACATTTATTTATCCAGTGGTCATCTGTCAACGGACATTTGAATTATTCTTATCAGCAACATTAAATGCTCCCTTACGGGGCATCTAATAGAATGACTAAGAACTCAAGATCCGGAGTCAGACAGACCTGTGTTCGAATTCTTGCCAGATCCCTGCCAGAGGGCCCAGGGGTGGGACCTGGGGAAGTCAGCAGGCCTCTGTTTCCTTATCAAATTCCCTCCCCAATCTGAGGCTGAAATCTGTCCTCACAGATGAGGATGAAGATGGATGGCTATGGGCTGCTTAGCCCAGAATCAGGCTCTGGCTTCTTTGAAAAATGGTTACTGACTGTATAGATGTAGTAGGGGCATTTTAACAATCTCCCTGTATCCTCTCCTAGGATTGTACAGCGGGCCAAACCGTTCCTATCTCTTGGAACTCTTCGATCATTTCAGGAATTTTACAATTTTAAGTAGCATTGTGGTGAACATCTTTGAACGAATCCTCTGGCTGTGCCCCTGATTCTCTGGGCCCCCCTCTCTGAGAATGGCAGGGATGGAGCCAGAGGGGCACGGGCCCTAAGGGCTGGTGGCTTTGGGAAACCTTAGCCTTGCCCACTAAGAAGTCTGTTCCGTCTCTTCTCACCTCCAGCCCTACAGCCAGATACCTGTGAGCTGCGAGGAGCTTCCTGAGGTAGCCAAGCTTATGAACAGGATCGTCTCTTGCAACGTGAGCTCTCCTATCTTTAGAGCAGGCAGTGTGGTGAGTGCTTCGAGCCCTTAGGAGACAAGCCACTAAAGGGCTCTGGGCTCAGGGGTGGGGGTGGGGGTGAAGGGTGCAGGAGATGGATAAAAAACAGCACCCCCGTCCACCTCCCACCCCAAAGCAAAGGATGGCCTAGACTTTGGATTCAGACAAACCTGGATTGTCTGATTATTCATTTTGTGACCTTAAGCAGGTGACTTTGTATCATTTGGAGTTTTGTATCCTTATCTGTACAACGGGGCTAAAGCACCTGTTTTGGGGGATAAGTACCAGTGGTCACTGGTATCACAGCAGCTGGGCATGGGGGCCGTGGGGTGCATCCCTCTTCATTCCCCTCTTCTCCCCTGCCAGGTTGCTATCCAGGTGATGTTTCATATGCTGCTGAACAGCTCCTGGGGGGACTCTGTTGAGCTGCACGCCAATGTGAGCTGGTAAGCAGGCCCCAGGCAGCCGTCTCCCCACCCAACCCACCCCAGACAGGCATAGCTGCCCTCCCCACTCAGACTGCCGGGTGGTCCTGCCCACACCCTTCCCTCACACTGCCCTCTGCTTTGTCCCAATGCAGTCACAATGAGGACTCCGGCCTCTTGGAGAACAACTTGGCCACCACCACCATCCCAGTCCTGTACCCCATCAACATTCTCACTGAGGAGTAAGTCGTGAGCAGCCTCCCCAACCCCAGCCTCCTGAGCCAGGGCCTCAGCCTGGCTTCCCAGGGCTCTCCTTCAAAGCCTCATCCTCTCCTGCCCAGGGGTAATTAGAACTGATTCCAGCCACAACCCCAAGAGTTTTCTTTTTTTGTTTTTTCTTTTTAGATTTTATTTATTTATTCATGAGAGAGAGGCAGAGACATAGGCAAAGGGAGAAGCAGGCTCCCTGCAGGGAGCGTGATATGGGACTCAATCCCAGAACCCTGGGATCACAACCTGAGCCAAAGGCAGATGCTCAACCACTGAGCCAACCAGGTGCCCCCCTCAGGAGTTTTCAACACCCAAAAGAATGGAGGCCTTTAAGAGTTCTGAGATCAGGGATCCCTGGGTGGCGCAGCGGTTTGGCGCCTGCCTTTGGCCCAGGGCGCGATCCTGGAGACCCGGGATCGAATCCCACATCAGGCTCCCGGTGCATGGAGCCTGCTTCTCCCTCCGCCTGTGTCTCTGCCTCTCTCTCTCTCTGTGACTATCATAAATTAAAAAAAAAAAAAAAGAGTTCTGAGATCAGCAGTTTACTGATGGAAGAAAAAGTGCATTGTATGCTGACCTTGTGTCAGATGCCTGTGCCAGCTGCCCTGCACAGCTGGGGCTGCCCCTGGCATGAGGCAGCCGTGCCTCTTTCCATTTTACTGGTGAACAAGCAGCCTCTGAGAAGGGTGCTTATCCAGAGTCATACAGATAGGAAACACCGATGCTGCATCTGAATTTGGGTCTGTCTGACTCCAAAACCCCATGCTAGATGCGCCCCCCCACCCAGGGGTCAGGAGCACTGAAAGAGATGAGGAGAGACTGTTCACAGTGGCTCTTTGCCCACAGAAAGCTCATGGGCAGGCAGGAAAGGCCAAGCTCATGTGCACACAGAATCAGTGAGTCTCAGAAGGTTATGGCAGGAAGGACCCATGGGGATGACCCGTTGGATTTTCTCATTGACAGAAAAGAGATTGAAGCCAGAAAAGCAACCAATTTTCTCAAGCTGGCTCAGGGAGAGAAAGACAGGGACAGTGACTGAGCCAAGATCTCTGGTGCTTTTGAACACAAATGCATTACATAATGATACTGTCTGAAGTACGGTATTAAATTAGAATGAGGAAGGATGATTTGGGTTGGTGGAGAGATGGAGGGGTTCACAGAGAGGCAGGGGCTTGAACTGGGGTCTGGAGAATTCGAGGGGTTAGACAGGGGCCAGGGAGGAGAAGGGATGTCCCCATCAGAGAGAAAACCATAGGGCAAAAGGAAGCAGCAAGCAATGGTGTGGATTTGGGAAGTAGGGAGTGTGCAGGGGACAGCGGGTATGTGTGGGGTGCACTGGGTGGGCAGATGTGGACATGAGGAGCTTTGGGCCTGACCCTTGTGGATGGCTGGGGGCCATAGGCAGATCCTAAGTGGGGAGGTGGCAGGATCAGACAGTGATGTTAGGAAGGTCATTAGATGGATGAGATGGAGAGGAAGCCAGAGGCTGGTACTGTTATGCAGGAGAACCCAGCAGACAGTGGAAACCCTCATGAGGCAGGGACCTGTGTGGTGGGGAAAACACAGCTCCAGAGGCACATTGGCCTGGGTTCCAGCCCTGGCCCTCCTCTGCCAGACACTGGGCAGCAGACTGGCCCTTTCCACGAGCCTTGCTTTCCAAAGGGAAACAGCAGAGTGCTGGAAGGGTTCCATGAGAGCATGCCTTCCTGGTCCCTAGAGGGTCCCTCAGAGCTTCCCCAGGCCCGGGCCCCTGCCCTACTGGAGACTGGGTCCTTATCTCCTCCTCTTTCTACCCCCACTCCTCTCTCTCTCTCTCCGCAGCAAGGAGAACTCCACACTGTATGTCGGCTTCACCCCCAAAGGTCCCAAGATGCACTTTGTTGAACACTTCTACCAGGTAAGAGCTTCTGTGTGAGAGGCCCTTCTGGGTCATACATTTTCCAACTCTGTCCTGAACAGAGGCTGCAGAGACCAACCAGACACAGCCCCATCCTCCGTGAACCCAGCTCCCTCTGCCCATGCTCTGATCCTTTCTAGAGAGCCTCACAGCCTCCAGTGGCCAGTGGCTGCACAGCTCCTTTCCGGTGCTGGATGCATTGTCAGTGGGATCGCAGAACTTGAGAGGCAGAAGCACTCTGAGAGACAACCTACCTTTTCATTCACATGTTTAATGAGCCACTGTTGCAGCTTAAGTATAGAGGCAACAGTAAGGCAGGGCCCCTGACCACTCACTGGAGCCAAATTCTGTGCCTGGTGCTTTATGTATGTGACGCCCACCCCAGGATTCTCACACTGACTGTGAGGCCCCATAAGGCAGAGGCATTGTCATTCCCAGCATACAGACAAGAAGTCCACAGCACAGAAAGGTTGAGTAGCTTGCCAGTCTACACAGCTACTAAGCGGGGAAGAGTCAGATTCAGGCCCTTATTTGAATACCAAAATTCATGTGTTTATTTATTTATTTTTTAAAGATTGTATTTATTTATTTGAG
Source organism: Vulpes lagopus (assembly GCF_018345385.1). Classification (NCBI taxonomy): domain Eukaryota; kingdom Metazoa; phylum Chordata; class Mammalia; order Carnivora; family Canidae; genus Vulpes; species Vulpes lagopus. Next base: position 106,546,525 of record NC_054826.1, on the reverse strand, counting down.
AGAGAGAGAGAGAGCACTGGCAGTGGGGAGGGCAGAGGGAGAGAGAGAGGGAAAAGCAGACTCCCCACTCAGCAGGAAACCTGACTTGGCACTCCATCCCAGGACACTGGGATCATGACCCGAGCCAAAAGCAGATGCCCAACCAACTGGGCCACCCAGGCACCCCCCAAAATTAATGTGTTTAACCTCTAAGTCAATGATCTGTCACTTCGTATGCCATATGCTCACGGCTGAAATAGTAATCTTCATTATGGAAACAAAGAAAGACAGCCCCTGAGTCTAAAGCTCGAGGGGTCTGAGGCTTTTTTAGAGGTAACCCCTGAGAGAGGAGTAGGCATTGACCAAGCCAAGAGCATTCTCATTTTCCCGTGGAGGAGACTGAGCCCCAGAGAGACTGTCTTACCAAAGGCCTTGCTGGCATCAGGACAGACTGGGGCAGGAGCCCAGCAGGAAAGGAACCCCAGGCAGGCAGCCCCTTTAGAACAGAGGCTGGAGTCATCTCCCCTAGACACAACATGGAGGAGAGTGGCCCTTGGGGAGGTCAGATGCTCATTTGCATTGAGAATGGCCAGTTGGGTTGGTTTCTAATGTTGTTCACTGGGATGGCTCTGGGTTCCCCAAGGAGCTTGGCAGACCAGTCCTTTCCCCACCAATAGTGGGGAAGACTTGGATAGGCATGGATCCAAGCCCCAGCTCTACCATTCCAGCTCTGTGTGACCTTGGACCACAGGCTTAACTGTGCAGCCTCGGTTCCCTGCTATGACAAACGGCATTTGGAATGAGAACTTCCAGGTGTCTTGAGGTTTAAGTGGGTTACTGACTCCCCATGCAGTGATTGGCCCAGTGCCCGGGAAGTGGAGGTAGTTAATGGCTGAGGTGGGGGCTGTGGCCCAGCCTGGAGATTTCCCCAGCTACTGTGGAAGCCTGCTTGCATTCTTGCCCCACTCCTCTGGGAACCCATTCAAACCCTTTGAGCTCCCCTCCCCGCACCACATACCCCATTTCTCTCTCTCGGGATGGTCATCAGGGCTAGACACCTCCATCCACCCTCCAGCATCCTAAGCGATGCATCTGGCTCCCTGCCGCCTGGCCCAAGCACACAGCCACTCTTGCTAAGGGCCTGATCATGTCTGTTTTAACTAAACGCAACTCAGTGTGGGACACTGGTGATCTTTCCCTCTTGCCCAAAGCCGTCCTGTTAGTCAGGCCCTTTTTGCCACAAGGAGGTCAGCTTGGGTTTCTAGTGAGCTCAACATGCATGGTAATTCAGTGAGACCTGGGCAGCTCGGCCACGGGGTCTTCTTCCTCATGATGGCCCTCTCCCCAAGCTGGTGAGGAATATAAGCTTCAGCCAGACCTGAAACCTTTTTGAAGCTCTGCTATTTAAAGCTGTGTGGCCTTGGGCTGTTTAACCTCTGTGAGCATCTGTTTTTCAATCCGTAAAATGGGGATGATAATAGACCTTCTTATGGGGTTGTTATGAAGAGCAAATAAGAAAATTCATGTTAAGTGCTCCACACAGTACTCCACACATAAGCCATTGGTCCCCAGTGACTGGTTTTAGCAGTGTTGTTCTCACCATCATCCAAGGAAGGTGATAAAACAATGTAGTTCCGGTCTCTGGAGTCCCAGCCTGGACTCCAATGCCCGCCTTTCTACTCCATCACTTCAAACAGATTAATCTCCCTAAACCTCAGTCCTCCCCTCTGAAGTGGGGATATCAGTCCTGCCTGCCACATAGGCAGCCTTAGAGAAAAGAATGAGATCCTGCATTCAGTGAGAATCACAGAGGTCCAGCACACTGAGTGTTCAGCAAATAGTGATTGCTCTTCTGTGGTCTCCCCATGACCCCATCTTCACGCTGCCCTGGTAACAGGCTGATGCCCTATGCTTGTGCCACTGACTGCTCTGCACCGGTCCCCATGTGGCCTGTCTCTCTACCCACAGTCTGAGTCCCCCGTCCAGCTCACAACTCTGCATTGTGACCCTCCTGCTCCTCCAAGGCACCTGTCCCTGCAGCTTGTCCCTGCTCTCCACTGGAAGGTCTTCCCTGCATCTTTTTTTTTTTTTTTTTTGTCTTTTAACAGCTTTATAATAGAATGAGATACAAGTCTGTATGATTTATCTGCTTTTTTAAATTTTTTTTATTTATCTGCTTTTAAAGCATACAGTTCAGTGGCCTTTGGCATATTTGTAAAGTTATATAACCATCACCACAATCCAATTTTTGAAGATTTTCATTATTCCACAAAGGACCCCTGTACCCACATGCTCTCCTGCCCCTCCTCCCCCAGCTCCTGGCAGCCACTACTTTAGTCTCTGTCCAGAGACCTGGCTGCTCTGGACATTATGTAGGAGCAGAATCCTCCAGTGTGGGATCTTTTATGACTGGCTTCCTTTGGTTACATAGTGTTTTCAGGGGTCATCCTTGTTGTAGCCTGTCCCACTACCATATTCTTTTTTATTGTGAGATAATATTCCATTGCGAGGTAGGCTGCGTTTGATTTGTCCATTCAGCAGCTGGTGGACATCTCGGTGATTTCCACTTTGGGGCTTTTATTGACTATGCTGCTTGAATGTTTTGGGGTTTTCTTTAAGATTTTATTTATTTATTTGAGAGAGAGAGAGAGCGCGTGCACACAAGCAGCCGAGAGGCAGAAGCAAACTCCCAGCTGAGCAGGGAGCCCGATTCAAGGCTGTATCCCAGGACCCTGGGACCATGACCTGGGCTGAAGGCAGATGCTCAACCAACTGAGCCACCCAGGCGCCCCTGCTTGCACGTTCTTTTTTTTTTTTTTTTTTTCTTATTTATTTATGATAGTCACAGAGAGAGAGAGGCAGAGACACAGGCAGAGGGAGAAGCAGGCTCCATGCACCGGGAGCCCGATGTGGGATTCGATCCCGGGTCTCCAGGATCACGCCCTGGGCCAAAGGCAGGCGCCAAACCGCTGCGCCACCCAGGGATCCGCCCCCTGCTTGCACGTTCTTATACAAGTTTTGGTGCAGACATATTTGACTTCTCTTGGGTATATATCTGGGAATGCAATTGTTCCCCTTGAGGCTTTGTCTCAGCATGTTCTAAACCCAATGTATTGCTTTCCCCTCAGCTAGCATCACCCCTGGTGTGCTCAAAAGCACCCTTTGCCCCAAGCAAAACTTCCAAGTCTGAGTGAATTTGTCCTTCCTCCGTGGCTGGTCCTCCCACCTCCTCAACCTCGTTCTGTATTCTCTTGTTTCCTTTGCCTCCACTAATGCCCAGACTCAGGTTCCCCTCCTTCTTGCAACCATCGGCGCAGGCTCCTTCTTGGACCTTGGCCTGCCTTCCCCATTTTCTCCCATCCCGGGCTCACTGCACCCTACCACCGAGCCTTCCCTCCTCACCATTACCCGGTTAAGAGTCCCCTGATTTCTGGCCCTTAGGCCTCATGGGCACACAATCTCACCCCAGGTCTCCTTTCCAGATGTAGGTCCTATCTCTTGGTCCCAGCCCCTACCTCCAGCTGTGTCACACTTGCCTGGTGCTAACTGTCCTAACTGTCCACATTTTCTCTTCCTGGATGCCACCCCCATCTTCATCTGTTCCACTCCTCTCTGTCCTTCACAGTTAAATTCAAATGCTGCCTCTGACATAAGGCCTTTTAAATTTAATTTACCTGACATTTTTCAAGTGTCTGTAAAAGTGTGTCAAGTGAATAATGCTAGAACCTCTCAAACTGGACATATATTTCCCTGCGGGACCTCCCTGAGATGTTCATTGGTGCTGCTCCTTTGTCACTTTCTTCTCCACTTCTGGGTCTTCCAGCCCCACACAGTAGGCTCTTTCATCTAACAGGTACTCAGGATGTATTTCTTCAATCTGTGTGGCGTCCTCACCAAAATGAGTCTTTCCCAACCTGCATTGTGCAAATAATTTTCACATGTATCCTTGCTTTCGTTCTTTCACTCATTCAAAAAATGACATTTCTGGAGGCCTGCTATGTGCTCAGTAGTATGCAGCAGGGAATTGCAAGTAAAAGAAGCCACAGTCACCAAGCACGCAGTCTAGAGGAGACAGACACAAGTAGATACTTAGCCATCCTGCGGAGGGGGGGATGTAGTATGCTATGAGAACACACAGGGGGAGCTGCCTTCCCTTTGGGGAGTCAGTGGAACCATCAGAAATGATATTTGAGGGGTACCTTGCTGGATATGTGAGGATTTGCTCCGTGGCGAAAGCAGAAAGGCACAGGTAACCCACACTGTAAAACCTTGAAGATAGGGGCCACATGAAGCTGTCATTGCCCTCTGCCTGGCAAAGAGCAGGCGCTCAGGCCTCAGCCAGGGAGGATCATGTCTGGAGAGGCATTTGGAGGGGTGGTTGGCATTTAGGGCTCTGCGGTCCCATGTCCTCTGTCCTAGGTGAGGATTCAGCCTTCTATCTATGACCACAAAGTGCCTGACCTGGAGGCCTTGATTGGGGTACCAGTATCTCACAGTGAGGGGCCCATCATGCACAAATGGAATGTGGAGATGGTGAGTACTGCCTGGAGGAGGGAAAGACACCCTGGTCCGTGGGAGTGAGCTCATAAAGGGGTACAGATGTGTGGGAAGGGAGTGAGGGTAGATGCATCCTGTTGGGCTTAGTGATTTCTGCACCTGCCAGGAGCCAGTGGGAGTGAATCCATGGAGTGGGGAGGGAGGCCAGATTCCAGCCTTAAGGGGCCAGTGTCCTCTCTCTGCTCTCATTCCATCCCATCATTCCTAGGAGCCTCCTGTGACCTGTTATCATGAGGATCTGGACAGGCTGCCCAGTGTGGCTGAGGTACTGGCCTGTGGGCTCAGAAGTCAGGGTGGGGCCAGCAGAGTGCAGGTGGGAAGATAGGCTGCTTTGACCCCTGCTCTCTTCATTCTTGGCAGCCTTGTTTGCCCGGGGCCAGATTCCACTGCCCATTTGTCTACAAGGAGGAGATCTTCGTCAAAGTGATCGGGACTATTGAGCTGGTGGAGAAGATTGAGGTAGCACCTGCTGGCAACATAGAGGCTGGGGGGGCCTCAAGGGGTCAGGAGCAAGCATCCCTGCCAGATGGGCTTCCTGCATTCTGTACCACCTGGACAAAAAGCCCTGATATTTACACGGCAGCAGGTGAAAGAGAATCATGCTCGAAATGTGCAGGGCTGTTTTCACGGGCCTACGGATGGTTCTTGCTGGTTCTCTGTAGGAAAAGTTTCCTTCCAGCTGTGGGGAGTCACCCGTTAGGACGCTACAGTAGGGAACTCAGTAGGAGTGGTGCAGCCCCCTGGGACCTGTTCTCCAACCTCAGCCGAGGTGGGGTGCTGAAATCAGTGGGTTCTGGTGCTTATTCTCTCTGGCCTGACGTCTCCCCCATACCCCACAGGCCTCCTCCATGGTCAGCCTCTGCAGCTCTCTCTCTGTCTCCTTCAACAGCATCAAGCATTTCCACCTTTATGGCAGCAATGCCTCCATGGCCCAGGTATGGTTTTGCCTCCTCAGAAGCCCCGGGGAGCAGGGGTCAGCAGAGGGGTCTGGGGAACCCCAGGGCAGAGCTAGAAGAGCTAGAGCCAAAAGTGGTAGGGCCTCATGGGAGGTCTGGGCTCTCCAGGAACAAGGAAGGGCACACCCTCTCCCCACGGTCAGAGCAGTCAGCCTTGGTGAAGGCTTTGCTGGATGCCATGAGCTCCCTGCCACTGCTGGTGGGCAGGTAGGCCACAGGGATACCCGTCTGAGACATGTCAGGCAGAGAGCCAGTTTGATGGCAACTCAGCAAAGGGTACCCACCCCATGCCCACCATGAGCACGATGGAATGAGCTCTAAGCAGAGCGAGTAGCGAGACCATGGAGCCAAGAGGATGGCGAGGCAGGTGGGAGAGCAAGCAGGTCAGAGCAGGAGAAGGGAAGCTGCAGTTAAGAAGCAAGCCCAAGCTGGACTCCGGAAGGCTTTGCATGCTGAGCCGAGATTCTGGCATTTTATTCTGGGACTAAGGGAAGCCATGTAAGGGCTTCCAATGGGTTATGTGCATGTCTCCTAGTTCACTCTGATGGCTGCATACTGGGAGGTACACTGGAGGGAGACATCTGGGCCAGCCGGGTTGTATCCAGAAGCAGTCTGAACCAGAAACGCGAAGACCTAGCCATTCACGAGCATGTCAGAGGTGAAAGCCTGCTCTTTACGTTCCCTTCTCTTTTCCTTCTCCAGGTCATCATGAAGGTTGACATCATATATGAAAAGGAAATGCTCCATGTCTACGCGCTGAGCAGCATTGGGGGGCTGTTGCTGCTCTTGCTGATTTTTGTGGCACTCTACAAGGTGGGAGCTTCTGGGAGCGTGGGGCATGGCTGAGACAACCTGGCTGGGGAAAGGGTTCTGCAGGGGTCAGGGCGGAGAATACTGAGATTGGGGAGCCTTAAAGCTAGAAGAGGCCTCAGCCTCCCCCCTTTTTCAGATAAAGCTCCCCAGGCCAAGCAAATCTTTCCCCCTCCCTCCTCCAAGCACTGGTAGAGCCAGGACTGTCTACCTTGGAGAGAAGGGTGCTTCTGCCCATCAAGGGTTGGGTGCTGGGACACAGAGGCCCACACCACAAACATGGTCCCTGCCATAGAGGGCTCACAGTCTAATGGAGGAGGCAGACAGGGCTCCACTCAAGGGCCTGTGTACTGAAGCCTCACTCAGGCTGGGACAGTCCAGGAAGGCCTCCCAGAAGAGGAGGCATTTGAGTTGGGGTTTGAAGGAGGAGTAGCCAGATGAAGAATGGTGGAGGGCAGATGTTCCATATGAAAACTAAATACCCCAGAAAAAGACAACACAGAAAATCAGTTTCTTCCCCTTGCACTCCCAGAGGATGGTTACTAACAACCATTATCCAGCTTCTAATTTTGTTGTTTAAATATGTGTATATGTAGGGGCACCTGGGTGGTTCAGTCGATTAAGTGTCTGCCTTTGGCTCAGGTCGTGATCCCAGGGTCCTGGGATGGAGCCCCACATCCCACTCCCTACTCAGTAAGGAGTCTGCTTCTCCCTCTCCCTCTGCCTTCTTGCTTTCCCCCCCTGCTTGTGCTCTCTCTCTGCCAAATAAACAAATAAAATCTTAATTAATTAATTAAGGGATGCCTGGATAGGTCAGCGGTTGAGCATCTGCCTTTGGCTCAGGGCATGATCCCGGAGTCCCGAGATCGAGTTCTGCATCAGGCTTCCTGCATGGAGCCTGCTTCTCCTTCTGCCTATGTCTCTGTCTCTGTCTCTCTCTCTCTGTATCTCTCATGAATGAATGAATGAATGAATGAATGAATAAATAAATAAAATAAAACCAATATGGTTTTAAAATAAATAAATAATATATGTGTGAGTATATGTGTGAGCATGAGAGAGAGGAAAGTCAGTGTCTGTGTATATACACATAGAAAATATAAATGGGGGGCACCTGGGTGGCTCAGTCAGTTAAGCATCTGTCTTCAGCTCAGGTCATGATCTCAGGGTCCTGGGATCGAGCCCTGCCTTAGGCTCCCTGCTCAGCAGGTAGTCTGCTTCTCCCTCTCCCTCTGCCTGCCACTCTGCCTACTTGTCCCCTCTCTCTCTCTGTCAAGTAAATAAATCAAATCTTTTAAAAAGAAAGAAAATGTAAATGGAATAATAGCATATATACTGCTTGGGAGCTTGTATTTCCCACTGGATATTCTATCTTGATGTCTCTCTGAGCACAATCAGATCCACCTCTTGCCTTTTACTTATTTTTTATTTATTTTTTATTTTTTATTTATTTATGATAGTCACACACAGAGAGAGAGAGAGAGAGAGAGAGAGAGGCAGAGACATAGGCAGAGGGAGAAGCAGGCTCCATGCACCAGGAGCCCGACATGGGACTCAATCCCGGGTCTCCAGGATCGCGCCCTGGGCGAAAGGCAGGCGTCAAACCGCTGCGCCACCCAGGGTTCCCCACCTCTTGCCTTTTAACCTGCCTGGGTTGCTGCTATCTGGATGCTCCACCTTTTACTGAAACAAGATCCCAGCTGATAAGTAATTTCCATTTATTTTAAATGGTGACCAAAAAGGCTCTTGGCACCCACATCTTTGCACACTTGTTCAAATCTTCTTTAGAATTAATTCCTGGAGTAGCTCAGCGGTTTGGCGCCTGCCTTCAGCCCGGGGCATGATCCTGGGGACCTGGGATCAAGTCCCACATCAGGCTCCCTGCATGGAGCTTGCTTCTCCCTCTGCCTGTGTCTCTGCCTCTCTCTGTGTGTGTCTCTGATGAACAAATAAAATCTTTAAAAAAAATTAATTCCTGGAGTTGGAATGGCTGAGCCAAAGTATATATATGTTTTTTAAAAAAAGTAGACTATGTATGTTCTGAGCTTTCAATGGAGAGTACCTGGCCCATGCCAAGCACTATGTTAAGTGCAAGCTCTTGCTATTTGTTAGTATTACTGGATATTTTCAAACCGCCCGCCCCACATATTGGCCCATGACATTTTGATAAACCTAAAGAATGAATTGTTGTTAAATGTACAGCTGTTTATCATAGGAACCAAGTGTGGCAGATAACCTTGCCCCATCCCTGGAGCAGATAACCACGCATGTGCAGCATGAATGACTCATTACCATTCTGAAGGGTGTGCTCATGTTTTGCCGAGGCTGACTGGTCCAGAATATTCCATGGACTTTCTGCTGACTCCATTTTTGTCTTCCTGCAGCTTGGCTTCTTCAAACGGAACCTGAAGGAGAAGATGGAGGCTGTAGAAGCTTCAAATGAAATCCCTAAACAAGACTCTGAGCAGCCAGTGCCCAAGGAGGAGGCTGGGGATCCAGGCTGCCTGGAGCCCCTCCAGGAGGGGGAGGCCCAGGATGAAGCTGTCAAAGACTGAGGCCCAGGCCCACGGCAGAGGTCCCAGGATGTATGGTGCCATTCTGCCTCTACCTATGTCTCACTGTGCGTCTTCGGGCAAGTCTCTGCCCCCCCCACCTAGGCCTCAGTTTCGCTATCTTGAACATGGAGCTCACTCCTGCCTGCCTGCTCTGTGGGCTCATGGTGAGGATCTATGAGGGATGGGCCAGGAAGGGTATGTACATGAGGGCTTGTAATTATCAGCTGGTTCTGGCTTCCCCTGGTCCTTCTTAGTATCCTCCCATGGAAGAGAACATCTGATCTAAATTTGGAAAAACTGTCATCTCAGGACCTAGTGACACTCCCAGCCCTCACACCCATCTGCCCTTGGATGTCCCCAGATGCCTCAGACTCTCAGAACCTTGCCCTTCACTCTCTCCTGCCTGGAGTCCAGTCAGCTTTCCATCTGCTGCCAGAGAGCAAATCTGATCTGTGTCACGACATTGCTGCTGCAGACCCCTTGCTCTGTGGCTAAAGACTAAGTTCCTTAATACGACTTCCAAAATCTGCAAAATATCCTTAACATGCCAGTGCAGTACTGGGTCCCCGTGGCCTTCCTGGCCTCCTCCAGAGACTCCCAGCCTCCCTTTCGAAGCTCCAGTTACACCAGCCTTTCTCACTAGCCAAGCCCCCTTCTGTCCCACTGCCTTCATCCAGACTGCTCCCTCTGCCTGGAACATTCCTCCCCAGCCCTTTCCCTGGCTGGCTCTCACTCAGACTTCAGATCTTAGCTCACTTGGAACTTCCTCAGGGCTGCCCTCAACCCCGCCCCAAGCGGGTTTTCATAGCACACATGCCTACACTAGCCTGTACTTCCCCTCACAGTACAGATCATGGTTATTACTCAATATTCATCTCTCAAATCCAACCATAGCTCCACGGGGGTAGGGACCATACCTGCTATGTTCACCTTGGTGACATCACAGAGCCAGACACAGTGGGTGCTTGATACAATTTCTTTCTTTTTTTTTTTTTTAAAGATTTTATTTATTTATTCATGAGAGACACAGAGAGAGAGGCAGGGACACAGGCAGAGGGAGAAGCAGGCTCCATGCAGGGAGCCTGATGCCGGACTTGATCCCGGGACTCCAGGATCACACCCTGGGCCGAAGGCTGGCCCTAAACCACTGAGCCACCCAGGGATCCCGCTTGATTCAATTTCACTGAACTAGTGAGGGTGCCTATGGGAAGTTCCAGAAAACGTTTGGATGGGCCCATGGCATCTCCACCCTTCAAGGCTCTGTCTTCCCCCAGGCTCCTGCCTCCTTCCTTTGTAGCCCCTACTGGGACTCCCCAAATCCCATCATGGCCCCAGGCTGGGAGGCAGTGAGCTCAACATGTGGGACACGTCTGTCTACTCCCCTCCCTTCACTACCCACCCCCACCTCCTGCCCTGGCTCCCAGTGCTAAGCAGAGTGCCTGCCTATGTCTACTGATAAATATGAAGTTTGTAAGCTGGTGCCACATCTCGGCCTGGCTCAATTAAACATTTCCTTCTCACCCTTTCTCTAAGTGGGACCCAGTCAGCTGTATTTTCATTTCTTTCCCTTTCTTTTCTTTTTTTTTTTTTTCTTTTTTCTTTTTTTTATGACAACCATTAGAGACTAACCTGCATGAGGCATTGACAATTCATTCAGGTGTGAGAATAGACCCTCCCAGCCTTTTTTTTTTTTTTTTTAAGCAGCAATTGGTGAGGCTTGATCCTGAGCCCCCCCCCCCCTCCCTACTCCTCTTTAGGAGGACAGAGCAGGCTTGTCGCTGCTGCCCTCTTGTGGTCAGTAGGACCCCAGAGCTGGGCACAGCTCTCTCTCCTCTCTCCTCCTTCCCTCCCCCACTCCTCCACCCCTCTCCCCAGGGAATATGGAGTCACTCTCAGGACAGCTCTGGGCTCAGCACTGAGAGCTAAGAAATAGCTTTTGACCTCCCAAGGCTCCCTTCTGCCTACAGGGAGTAAGAGAATGTTCTCAAGCCTGGCACTCAAGGCCCAGAACAGTATTTTAAAACCTGCCAACCTCTTCAACCTCATCAACCCCCTGCTGGCCTGAGCCACCCAGGGGCACCTGGTGTCAGGGCCTCAGGAAGCCCTCAGGAAGCACCACCCCAGTGAGAAAACAGAGTGAAAAGGTAGACCTGTGATTCTAGACGGTGAGGGGATTGTGAAGAAGATAAAACAGGGTAACAAGTTAGTGAGGGTCCTCCTACGTGAATGATGCTCTGTGACACACACACACAGAGTGAATGTGTTCATCAGGGTTGGAAGCAAAACACAGAAAATCTGGGGGGTTCATTTCAGAACAGTCCTGCCCTCATCATGCCCAGAAATCTATATCCCAACTCCCTTAACAGCCCCCATCCTCAAACACCTGCCTCTGTCTTTGCACATGCTATTCCTCTTGCCAGCCCATCTAGTTCTACCTTGTTCTATCCTTTAAAATCTTCCTACTTGGGCAGCCCGGGAAGCTCAGCGGTTTAGCACCGCTTTCGGCCCAGGTTGTGATCCTGGAGACCCAGGAGGGATCGAGTCCCACGTCTCAGGTTCCCTGCATGGAGCCTGCTTCTCCCTCTGCCTGTGTCTCTGCCTCCCTCTCTCTCTCTCTGTGTGTGTGTCTCTCACGAATAAATAAATCTTCCTACTGCAGGGGCACCTGGGTGGCTCAGTCAGCTAAACATCTGCCTTCACTTCAGGTCATGATCCAGAGTCTTGGGATTATGGGGATGGAGCCCCAGGTCCCAGCGGGGAGCCTGCTTCTCCCTCTCCCTCTGCCCCTCCCCCTGCTTGTGGGCTCGCTCTCTGCATTAAATAAATAAATAAAATCTAAAAAAAAAAGGAGAAAAATGTAAAACATACCAACACCCAAGGCCACATTCCCTACAAGTGGTCAGAATGATGACATGTTATCACAGGCCATGTAGCCTCTGGAAGACACCATACCCATGGCACAAAGTGAAAAAGTAAGTAACAGTATCCTTGGGAGAATAGTCAAACCTAATCAGTCGTAGGTTTGAGTTCAGGCTGTCCTGCCCCATAGCTGTGCCATGTAGGGCCATTACTTATCTTCTCTGGGATTCATTTCTTCGTCTGTAAAATGGGAATACTAACTGTATATCCCTCAGAGCTGTTGTGAGGAAAACACTTGCAAACTGTCTAGAAATGTTGCCAGCACATCTGTGCTTAATAAAGGTGGTGGATAGAAATGGTTTAGTTGTGGGGTGCCTGCCTGGCTCAGTCAGTGAAGCATGCGATTCTTGATCTCAGGGTCATGAGTTCAATATCCACACTGGGTATAGAGATTACTTTTTAAAAGATGGTTTAGTTGTGCAGGATGGTGTGGTAAAAATAGCATGCTGGACTGAAAGTCAGGAAACCTGGCACTGGCATCCTAGTTCTTCACCGTGACCTTGAGAAAGATGTGTGCCCTTCCTGGGCTTTGATCTGCTCCCCCTGGGATCTACAGGTACCGCAGGAGCTGTCATGCGGAAGAAAAGGGTGGGGGCTGAGCAGCTGAGCCCCCCCACTGTCACTTGATCTGCTTTTATATACTGTGGTTCATAAGCAGCATACAGGCTACTTTATCAATTAAGTACTTACATGCACTGTGCTTTCAATGGCCTACAAACATGTTTGGGAGCTGGAGGGAAAAATCAACTCCAAAGAATGAAAATCAAATTGTATAATTGAAATAAATGTTAAACTGGGACGCCTGGGGCAGCCCCGGTGGCCCAGCGGTTTAGCGCCGCCTGCAGCCCAGGGTGTGATGCTGGAGACCCAGGATCAAATCTCACATCAGGCTCTCTGTATGGTGCCTGCTTCTCCCTCTGCCTGTGTCTCTGCCTCTGTGTGTGTGTGTGTGTGTCTCTCTATGAATAAATAAATAAAATCTTAAAAAAAAAAAACTGGGATGCCTGTTGGCTCAGTGGTTGACCATCTGCCTTCAGCTCGGGGCATGATCCTGGGGTCTCAGGATCGAGTCCCGCGTCGGGCTCCCTGCACAGAGCCTGCTTTTCCCTTGGCCTCTGTCTCTCCCTCCCTCTGTGTGTGTGTCTCTCATGAATAAATACATAAAATCTTTTTGAAAAAAGAAAGAAATGTTAAACCAACAGATATGTCAGGTAGTCAAATGCAGTCTATTTAACATAAGTACTCACATATATGAACTACGTAAATGCGGGAGGTGGAGTATTTTAATATTTGAAATTATGTGTGATTGGGTGTCTGTACAAAAATGTGCAAAAAGTTTACAAAGGTCTTTAAAAGACTAAGAGATTGTACTTGAAAAATAATGATCTACTTCCAAAAATAATTAAAACTTTAGGGGATCCCTGGGTGGCTCAGCGGTTTGGTGCCTGCCTTTGGCCTAGGACGTGATCCTGGAGTCCCGGGATCAAGTCCCACATCGCGCTCCCAACATGGAACCTGCTTCTCCCTCTGCCTGTGTCTCTGCCTCCCCCACTCTCTATCATTAATAAATAAATCTTAAAAAAAAAAAAAAAACTAAACTAAAAAACACCAAACACAACCAAACTGTTGAACTACGTGATCTCTAAGGCTCCTTCTGGAGTGTGCAGAACATAAGAGGCTGGGTTGAAATGTCCTTAAGAGAAGTTATTCTGCTCTTGACAAGTTATAAGGCCCTAAGGATAGGTGCGGGGCTGGGGGTGATGTGAGGATTTGAAGCCCAAGAGCCAGTGTAGAGCACGATTCCCCACCTGCCTGTGTGGCTGAGCCGCTGGGGCTGATGAGCCAGAGAGATGTGGTCTGAATTTCTCACCTGCCTCTTATCCACAGAGCAACTTCCAGCAGGTCAGAGCTCTGTGAACTCATTTTTCCTTATCCATGAAACTGAAAAAAATCTTTGCAGGGCAATCAGGCCCTTACAGGCATTCATCTCAAGACATTCCTGGCAGCTGGGTGATTCCTCAGGGTGTGGCCTGTCCTACTCAGCTAAGGTCAAGGCAGGCCACATCCCAGGATCCAGAGACTCACAGCTGGCACTGACTCTAGGAGGGCTGAGGCTCAGACAGGAAAGAAAAGTAAGATAAAGGCGTGTGTGTGTGTGTGTGTGTGTGTGTGTGTGTGTGTGCTGGGTGATCCCAATAGGTCCAGGAGTCCTAAAAAAGTGGCAGAGCTGTGGCAAATCAGGCCCAGCCTGGTGGGTGAGTCTTAAAAGCTAGAGCTATCTAATCCTCACACTGGGTCCCATATGCGCCCCCTACAGGTGGGGCCAAGACCGCAGGTAGTCTCAGGTTCTGGTCACTCAGGGTCTGCACCAAGTGATGGCCATGAAGGTTCCACAGGCGAGAGGACAGCACAGCTAGATACTGGGAGCCAGAGAGGTAGGACACAGGCTCTATGCCCGAATATGAGTGCAAGGTCTGTTCTCTGGCCCAAGGACAGAACCTCTGTGTTTGGTAGAAGGGATATCCCACAAAGTCGAAGGCTTTCTCACACCTCCCACACTGAGCTCCCTGTGTGTTTGTGCAGGATTCAAAGCAGGAGACATAACTTGGAAATATATGTGCAGATAATGTCTCCTGAGCATCGAATTATAAGATTCCGAGGAAACCTGGAACATGGAGGGCTTCCAGACAGAGCCCTATGGCTTTGCTGGCTGTATAGTTACCACTGCATGTCTCCCACTGGCCAGGGCACTGTCCATGCACACATTTTAAGGACAAGTCTCTTTTACCACATAAAGGTTTTTATTGAACTCAAATTCAAGGGCTCCAAAGCCTGAGGAAGACAAGGGAGGCTGGAGTTTGCAATGAGGCCCAAGCCCCACCCCAGGGCCCAACTCCCCACCCCACCTACCCTCACCCCTTCCTGACTCAACCAGGGTCTCAGTAGCTACCAATCTAAGCTACCCACTCTAATTAAGTAACCCTCCCCCCTCCCCCCACCCCCGCCTAGAGCTTTGCCAAGCCAGGCACCCACCAAGGGGCATGCTGTGGCTGAGGCCAGCTCTCCACTGACCTCTTTTCTGGATCTCTCCCAGAGCCTCCCACTGCCTGCTTGGCCTCTCTCCAACCCCTCTTCATAGCCCATTTCCCAGAAGTCTCCAGGGCACGTAACTTCCTCCACCTTGGCCCTCAACTCTTCCATCCTCCCCCAGCTTTTCACTATTCCCTCTAAAGGTTTCTCAGCTCCCTGGCCCCTTTCTCCTGCCCATCACCTCCCCACCCCTGACAGGGCCCCAGGTCAGCGCCGGCCGGCTGCGTGGGTCCGCTGGTGGCGGATGAGGTCGGAGCTCTGTGAGAAGGCTTTTCCACAGTCATCGCACTTGTAGGGCCGCTCCCCGCTGTGCACCCGATGGTGCTGCAGCAGTGTGGAGGAGCGGCAGAAGCCCTTGCCGCACACGGCGCACCGGTAGGGCCGCTCGCCTGTGTGGGAGCGCTGGTGCTGAATCAGCGTGGAGGAGCGGTTGAAGGTCTTGCCGCAGTCGGGGCAGCTGTAGGTGCGGCCTGGCAGGTGGGTGCGGGCATGGATGGCCAGCACAGAGCTCTGGCCAAAGCGCTTGCCGCACTCAGGGCACTTGAAGGGCTTCTCACGGGCGTGGCTGCGGGCATGGGGGATAAGCGCCGAGCGCTGGGAGAAGCTCTTGCCACAGATGCCACAGCTGAAGGGCCTCTGCCCGGTGTGCACCCTCTGGTGACTACGGAGGGAAGAGTTCTGGCTGTAGCACTTGCCGCACTCGGGGCAGCTGTAGGGCCGCTCGTGGCTGTGGGTGCGCTGGTGCCGCAGGAGGTAGGAGCTGTCACCGAAGGCCTTGCCACAGTGCGGGCACTTGTAGGGCTTCTGACCAGAGTGGGTGCGCTGGTGGCGAAGCAGGTAAGAGCTGTCGGCGAAGGCCTTGCCACAACGGGGACACTTGTAGGGCCGCTCGCCCGTGTGGGTGCGCTGGTGTTTGATGAGGTCAGAGCTCTGAGAGAAGGCCTTGCTACAGACCTCACATTTATAGGGCTTCTCACCCGTATGGATGCGCTGGTGCTGGATCAGGGTGGAGCCCCGCCCGAAGCTCTTCCCACAGATGCCACAGATATTAGGCCGAGGGCCCTGCCCACCCCTGGCCCGGCCACCCCGCCGACCTGGACCCCGAAGGGCCCCTGTCAGGCCCAGGGGATTTTGGAGCATCTCAAACTGGGGTGTAGCCAGCAGGGTCCCTGTGGGCATCTCAAAAGGTGGCCCTAGGGGCAGACCCCCCGTGGGCTGCTCCCCAAACCCCTGGGTGAAGGAGTCCAAGGGGTGGACTCCCAAGGGGATGCTCAAAGGACTCTTTTCTTCAGGATTCAGAAGCATCTCTGCACCTTCCTCAAATTTGGAACTTTGAGCTTCAAATTCAGGGCTTTGGGTTTTGAACTCAGGATTCTGGGGCTCATATCCTGGGCTCTGGGATTCATACCCAGGACTCCGGGGTTCATACCCAGGGCTTTTGGGTTCATACCCAGGGCTCTTGGGTTCATAACCAGGGCTCCTGGGTTCATAGCCAGGGCTTTGGGGCTCATACCTAGGACTTTGGGGTTCAAACTCAGGGCTCTGAGAATCTGAGTCAGGACTTCTGGGTGCAAATTCAGGGCTTGGGGGCACAAACCCAGGGCTTCGGGATTCAAACCCTGGGCTTTCCGGCTCAAACCTGGGGCTTTGGGATTCAAACCCGGGGCTTTGTGGCTCAAACCCAGGGCTCTGGGGATCCAGCCCAAAGGGTATCTCTTCGACCTCATAGTCCCCAGTGCCTTCTTGTTGAGACATTTCTTCTTCCTCATTCTCACTCATGTTGCCTGCAGGATCAGAGAGTTACAGAAAACCCAGATTGTGTGCGGTCTGGAAGGTCATTTGGTCCCACTAGTTGCCACAAGCCTCTCCCTCCTCCAACAGGGTCGCTGGCCCTAGAGCAGGTGCTGAAATTCCCACCTCCCCCTCCGCCGACCCGGGACGTCCAGTCCCCGCCCCCGCCGCCAAGTCCCAGGTGTCCAAGCCCCCCGGCTCCCTTCCCCTCCCTCGGCCCACAGCCCCCCCTCCCGCCCCCAGGCACGCTCCTCGGAGAGGCGCTCCCTCCCTCACCTTTGAGGGACCCTTCGGGGCTCCCCAGTTCGTCAGGACTTTGCACATCCCCGGGCTCGAGGCCCCACGGCGACGCCTCCCGTTCCATCCCCGCCGGCTCCCAGTGCGGCGGCGGCGGCGATGGCGGACGATCCTGCGACCAGGCCTGAGTGCCCTGAGACCCGGGCCCTCGCCGCCCGCCTGCTCAGCGCCGCCCAGGGGACCCGGCTGCCCAGCCCGGGCCCCTGAGGCCGGACGTCTTGACCCTGGGCCTCTCCGGCCGGCTGGGCCCCTCCCCTACCCACGGCCCCGCCCCCACCCACAAGGTCTCGCCTTGCCCTGGGGCCCTCCAAGGTCCCGTGCGTCGTGGCCTCGGAGGTGAGGGTCTTCACGACTCGCCCTGCCGCCCCCGGATGCCGCTCCCCGCCCGCGACCCCGCCGTCTGGCCCCCCAGCCCGGGCTGGGCTGCGGCTATCCGACCCCCTCCTCCCCCCGCACAGGAAGTGTCCGTCCGCGGCCAGTTTCCCCCGCTGGCTAGCGCCACGGCCTCTCTAGGAGCGGCTGGAGGTGGAAACTCGTTGGCATTAACCCTGGGCTGGATGGCCCCGGCGTTCAGGTGGGGGAGGACGGGGCGCCCTGGAGCCGGCAGAAAAGGCTGGGGTAGTTTGTGTGCTAGGTCCTAGGTCTCCATCCGTCTAGGAGCCTATCTATCCGTCACCCGGGCCCTGCGTCCGTCAGTGCCTGTGGCCAAGGGCGAGGCGACAATCGAGACCAAGGTCAGCGAGAAGGAGCGACGCTTCCCGGCGCCAGCGGGGGCGGTGTCTAGCTCCCCTCCCCTCCTGGGCCTGGGGGTCAGCTCCGGCCGTGCCTCGGGAAACCGGACCGACCCCCCGCCTTGAGCTCCTGAGCCAGGGACTCCCACCTGGCCAGCCCGAACTCTACTCCTCCGCACCGGCGCGCCCACCCCCACTCCTCCTGTCCCCCTCCCCTCTCTGCTCCTCCTAATCTCCACCCTACCCGCTCCTGGAGGGCTAGGATCGTTGCCAAGGAAACAGCCCCGCCTCCAGTTTCCAGAAGCACCGCCCCTACCTCCCTGGGAGTGCGGCGATTGGCCGGGGGAGCTCGTGCTCTCATCGTCCCGCCTCCTAGCGCTAGTCACCAACTGGTAGGCGTGAATGGTCGCCAGGGAACGCCAGGCACCTTTCTGATTGGCTGGAGGGGGACCACCTACCCCAGTGGTCAGAAGTGCCAGCCGAGAGTTGAGAGGGAGGCGCCTGGCGTCTCCCTTTCAGTCGTCGGGCTGGTGCTTTCAGAACTTTTCCCGCCCCCATTTACCTTTCATTACGTCTTATCTCTCTGAAGAAAGCCAAGGGATCTGGAGACAGACAACCTTCTCCCCAGGTCTTCCGCATACTTCCTTTCCAAGCACTCTCCTTTCTCCCACAGGTTCCTGGTGCTGAAGGGGCCAGTCGGCGGATGCTCCCGCAGAGGGGAGGGCTGCTTTCTTTTCTATTACCTGTCTATCCCTTACACCTTCCCTGAGATGGGAGCCTTAGTCCCAGGTTCCTGGATTTTCTCACAAAGAGGCAGGGATCTTATGGGAGTTACTTCCAGGTGAGGGTGGTGGAGTTCAGGAGGAGAAGTAGAAAACCATCTGGCCTTTAAGGGAGCTAAGAACTCTCCAGCCCTGACTTGGACAGAAACTTGAGAAGGGAACCTGAGGAACACTGCCCTTGGTGGAACTTTGAATCAAGGGAAGAGTGATTCTGGAAAGAGAATTCTTGTGCCTCTACCCCCACCCCCTTTTAGGCCCTTGCTTCTGAAAGTATTTTGGTAGCGTTCTTGACCATTGATGAGCCAAATTCTCCCTGTGTGAGTGATGCAGGAGCCATGGCTGTGTTATCTTGTTGCCTTCTCAGACAAATGAAGGGAAGAAACTGGTTTAGGAGGAAAGATGGCATCTTCCATTCTCCTGAAAAGAGAGGAGAACAAGAATTTGGAGAATTGCAAGTAGTAGAAGCCTAGGGAAAACAGGCTTATAAATAGAATCACAATTATCTTCCTACAAATAAAGCAGGAGTACTTTTCTCCCCTGCAGAGGAAGAGCTTCCAGCTCCATGCTGGTCTCCCACCCCAAAGTCGGTCTATCCTACAACCATGTGTGAAGAACAGCTCACATAGTTCACTACTAGATGGCCCACAAGGGCAGAACCCCCTATAAGTGTGCAGACTATGAAAGGAGAGGACCCGGGGCATATTCCAGTCATTCCCAAACCACTCACACAAACGAGAAAAAAAAAGTCTCCTTCATGAGACACTTTTATCTGACCTCCAACCTGTTTACCCACCAGAAAATCTACACAGGAGAGAAGCTGCTCTCTACAAAGGGGATGGCGAGGCCTCCAGCCACAGCTCTGACACTCTCCCATCACCTGTACTCTCCATAGCCCCACATGTAGCAGACGTCAGGCCAGGGCTTCAAGCTGCTTTGGCACCCACACTGCCACATGGAAATTCAGTCTCACTAGTGCCTAGAGTAGAAGAGTAGCTGACTTCCAGGCAGCTTCTTCCAGCACCAGTCCTATCCATGCAATGGGCCTGAGAAGCAAATAGCCTCTCTCTGCCACTCACCCAGAGCAGTGGAGGCTCTAAGAAAGGGAATCCTCTGATGTGGGTTCCAGCTTGACCCAGTACCAACTAATTCAAGGCAGGAGTCCACTGACCTTATTCTACCAGTGTGTACTAGTGAAGAAAAGCTGTGTTTGTGTTCTGAGTTGGGTGGCCACTTTGTCCATAGCATCATTCCTGGTGTGCAGCTAAGGCTTATAGTCCAGCCAACTTGGCCGACACTTGAGCATAGGTCCTCAATGGGAGGGAGACTCCTGTGTGAACTGCTTTTGCCCTACATGCAACAGACAGGCCCTCTTAAGAGGATCTGTCAGGTGCTACAAGAGACCTCCGTATATTCAAGATTTGAGGTACCCAGGAAGAGCTCAGCCATGGCACAGTCTCCTTTGGGAAGAACAAAGAAAATGGCAGTCTTTGTATATGGCTAGGTCATCCTTTGACCTCAAGCATTTGCAAAACTAAGAGCAGCTAGAAAGTAACATTTTGTTCAAAGCATCATTACCATGTGTAAGATTCCATCCCTGGAGATTCTGATTCAATAGTCCAGAGACAAAGCCCAGGGAGCAGACTACATTTTAGTTACTGAATGGGATTCTGTGGCAGAAAGGCCTTACTTTGAAAAATAACTGCCTAGGGGCGCATGGGTGGCTGTCAGTTAGGCATCCACCTTCAGCTTGGTCATGATCCTGGTCTTGGGATGGAGTCCTGTGTCAGGATCCCTGCAGGGAGCCTGCTTCTCCCTCTGCCCCTTCCCTCTCCACTTGTCCTCTCCTCTCTCTCTCACTGCTTTCTCAAATGAAATCTAGGAAGGAAGGAAGGAAAAAAATACTGGTCTAGAGCAAGTTTTTGCTTCTTTGAGTCATAAACATCTTTTCACAAGCTCAGATCAACACTTGTCCTTATTTTATATGGCTTGGACACGTTGGGAATGAGTCATGTGGTCATGACCTTGACATTTCACTCTGGCCTTGTGGATGGGCCTCATTTTGTCTGGTTCAGACAAGTATTTCTCCTGATGAAAGCCCTAGGAAAACCCTCTTTCTGACTTAAAGTACTCTGGGGTCTGAGCCTCAAAG
Organism: Vulpes lagopus; assembly: GCF_018345385.1. NCBI lineage: Eukaryota > Metazoa > Chordata > Mammalia > Carnivora > Canidae > Vulpes > Vulpes lagopus. The sequence goes on along the minus strand of NC_054826.1, from coordinate 106,525,909 downwards.
AACTAGGGTAGCAGAGAGAAAAGGGAGCCCCATCTCTGGTAGCAGTATCCATCCATGCCAAGAAAGGAGTAACTGAGAAGAGAGTAAGGCTGAAGCTTAAGCATTTTGTGACACTCAAAAATCAGAAAATGGCAGAAAGCTGGGTCATGAGGGCAAGAAGCAGAGGAGCTGGGTCTGACTTTGGGGCCCTATGCAAGCCTTGCAAACTTCAAAGCGCTCAGAGAAAGTAGTAATTATGGTACCTTTAATTGGCAAGCTGAGGGAAGGGTCTAGATCTGGCTTTGAATCTTGAGCTGACAACTGGTGTTGCAGGCTGAGCTTTCCCCAGGCTCTGCTCAGGGTGAGGCGAGGGAAGGGTTGTACACTGGCTTCTACTCTAGGGAATTAAAAGCTGGTACAAAAGTAGCTCCTGCTGCCAAGGTACCTCTTTTCACTCTACCTCCCCCTTGTGACAAGATGATACATGAACCAATCCTCCCAGTAAAGTTTAGGGTAAGCCAGGTCTTGGTGAAGTCAGATTTGAAAATTAAATTGATTTCAATTCAGTTGATTATTTCACCTCAACAGTGTCCTTTCCCAAAAGTTTCTACTTCTTTAGAAGTTTCTCTAGGTTGACAAATCTGGTTTCTTCCTAAGGTAGGCCAGACAAGACACGGGGCAGAGTTGGATGAAGAAGGCAGGTACACGCAGGCCAGCAGAAGACATAAGGCCCTGCTATTACTCCTTGAAGTGAAGGTGAAGGAGGCATCAACGAGTCTGCTTATGACTAGCTGCTTCATTACCTGAACAAGGCTGGACTCTGACCACAGCAGAACTGGTAGATGAATAATGGAGTCACAAGTAACACAGCTTGGGAATACACTTGAGTAGTTCCCTTGGCTACTAACCCCAAATGTTCCTGGCCTTGTCCCTCTTTGTTCATGATGAGACACTTAAACAAAGAAGCAAGCTTTTCTTGTTTGCCCTGGAACTCTCACCTCAGGCTGGTTTCTCCCTTTCCTTGCTTTGCTATTTGGCTGTTTTGTCACTCATCTTGTGACTGGGCTTCACTGACACTGGGTTGCTCTGTCCCTAGGCTAGGTCACTGCCTGGGAGTCATTGTAGGGAGGGAGCAGATGCCTCCAGAACCTTGGCTGAGACACTGGCAAGGAACTCAGGAGTGGTGTGGCAAAGACGGCAGTAAACCAAGAACCCTGGAGTCTCCCTGTGTGTGACCTTGGACAGGTCATTTGGCTTTCCCCAGTCTCAGAGTCCCCAAATGCAAAAAGATAGAAAGCTAAGATCTCTTCCAATTCAAAAATGTGATGAGGGCCTTCTGGCTGGGTAGAGGCTAGCTAAGGCCCAATGGTAAGGGTCTCCCAGGGAGGCCCAAGGACTGGAAGACTCAGAGCCTTCATCTTCAAAACCAGGAAGTGCCAGTCAGTGGAGATCCTACTGTGGCATGGCAAAGATACCTCTCAGTTTGGGGCCAAGTACAGTCCTGGCAGCCTCTTCAAGCTACATGATTCCTTTTTTATTTTTTTTTTAAAGGTTTATTTATTTATTCGGAGAGAGCAAGAGAGAGGCAGAGACAGGCAGAGGGAGAAGCAGGCTCCGTGCAGGAAGCCTGACATGGGACTCGATCCTGGGTCTCCAGGATCACACCCTGGGCTGCAGGCAGCGCTAAACCGCTGCGCTACCGGGGCTGCCCAAGCTACATGATTCCTTCCTCAGACAGTTATAAGGGCAAAATGAGTTGATGAACAACAAGACATTACTTTGTAAACCAGAAAACGTGATACAAGTAAACATCTGAAATAAAGCCTGCTTTTACTTCTTTTCTGCCACCCTTTCACATAGGTGCTGTCTACCTGAATCCCTGGTTCAGGAAAACATGACTGCTATACACCAGTTTGCAAACTTGAACAGCTACAGGAGCCCAATGGGGCATGAAAACAAGGGGAAAGTGCCAGATGGAGAGAGTCTGCTATACCAGGGACATGGACAAGTGATGACGATGGCCAGCTGATGCTGGTCAGAAGCCAGGAAGGCGTGGTGAGCATGATGAACAGCTGCCCTGCAGCTCCTGCCAACTGTGGTTCTGTACGAGCTCAGGTCGAGTTACCAAATCTTTGAATTTTTCAAAAGAGGCCAGAAACCTGGATTTTTGTGTAAAATATCCTTTTAAGTCTTAACCATAATTTGTAACATTTTTTAAATGCTGGTTGGGCCAAAAATAATTTGGAAACAGTTATTACAAGCCAGATTCAGTACATGGCCGTCAGTTTTTAACTCCTGCAGTGAAGACAATGGATACAACAAAGTTCCCTATCTCAATTCTCTTAACAGCCTTCTCTTCCCCACAGTGGAGGTCTTGTCTAGGTGCTTACCTCAGCCCTAATGGAGCAGAGGGGGCTTCTAGAGTCTGGACAGTAGGGAGCAAGGTGTCAGCAGATCAGGCTTGTGAAGGCCTAAGATAAGATGGTCCTCATCCCCCAGGTCCACCTCTTGCCTGGAATTCTGCGACCTCCCTGGAGCTGCCACAGAGGTTCAGGCCCCAGAGCCCACCCTGGGCCTCAGGCGAGGTTTAGATCTTCACCCTTTGCCTTGACATCTCTGAGACCATCACCCACACTCCTGGAATATTTCTGGGTAGTGCTGGAAACCCACAGGTGGGTCCAGGTCCCCTTGGCCAGGGGCCAGAGGCACAGGCAGCTCACTGGCACCTTGGCCCCTGTACCCCCCGGCACCAGGCCGATGGACCCACTGGTGCTTGGCCATGGCTGATTTCTGGCCAAAGCACCTGCCACACTGAGGACATGGGTAGGGGCGTTCACCGCTGTGGGTACGACGATGGGCTGCCATTTCAGAGCTCTGCCGGAAACAGCGCCCACAGTCTGGGCACGGGTAGGGTTTCTCGCCCGTATGGGTGCGTACATGGCGCCGAAGGTCTGACGCATGGGCAAAGGCACGACCACAGTCCGGGCAGGGGAAGGGAGTCTCGCCACTGTGGACACGCTGGTGCTGGTAGAGGGCAGAGCTCTGGCTAAAGCAGCGGCCACAGTCAGCACAGCAGTAGGGCTTCTCGCCCGTGTGGACCCGCAGGTGAGTAGTGAGGGCAGAGCGCTGGGTGAAGGCCCGGCCACAGTCCAGGCAGCGGTGGGGCCGGTCCCCACGATGGATGGCTCGGTGCTTGCTCAGAGAGGAGGCCTGGCTGAAGCCCTTGCCACAGTCAGGGCAACAGAAGGGCTTCTCTCCCGTGTGGGTGTACAGGTGCTCCACCAGGGTGGAGCGCCAGGCAAAACTCTTCCCGCACATGTAGCAACCATGACGCTGGTCTGCTCTTGGGACAGGGGGATGGGTACAGAGTGGAGGGCGACCACGGCGAGTTGCCTTGGACGGCTGCTCCAAGCTATAAGGGAGCCCGGCAGAAGGGTGTGACAGAACTGTCAGCCCAGAAGGCCGAGCTTCCACAGAAGGGCTCTTCTCCAGGGCCTCGGTCCCCTCTCTTTGTCTTTTCTCTTCCTTGTTTCTGGAATCTGCTGGGAGGTAAGGGTAGAGCTCAGACCCTGGTTTATCCTGGTCTTTAAGGCCAAACCCCAAGCGGTGACAGAGAAGCCTTTTAAATACAGCCACCTTCTGGACCCACTGCTGCCTCTGGGACTTAGCTTGGTGCAGGCAAGGAAGCTCCGAGTGACACTTTTTACTGAGCTGCAGAAAACAGAAAAGACGCAGAGACAAAGAAGGAAAGGAGGAAGGAAGGAACAGAGCGCTGTACATTCTACCTTGGAGCTGAGGAATTGGAACAGGGTTGGAAGGAGGGCGGGGGGGGGGGCGCATTTTTGCTGGATCACCTAAGATGAGTGATGTCTAAGGACACTCGAGGCAGCAGGAACAGTACAAAAAAGGCAGGAAGGAGGCCGGCACTGACAAGTTCACACGGAGGGAGAAAGGAGATGGCACCAAAAATATAACAAAAAGAAAAGAAACTAAAACAAAAGAGGTGGCAGAGAAGCTAGAGTGTAGGACAACAGCAGGAGGGATGATGTGAAGCTCAACAGAGCTTAGAGACCAACAAGATGGGAGGGGCACAGACTGGCTGGAGAGGCAGGTACGCAGGGCCCCGCACCCCCGCCGCGCCTGGGCCACTCCCAGCCCCCTTCTAGGTGGCTTCGAGGCAGGCGCCGGCAAAGTAACAGGCGCAGGGAAGCCGGTGGCAGAGGGCAGCTGGAGGGGTCGGGCCCAGAGGAGGTCCCAGGAGACGCAGTACCCAATACTTCACCTGCGTCTGTTTCTGTCACACACTTTCCCACCTCCGGATCCCGGGCATCCGGGCCCCACAGGTCGGCCTCTTCCTCCACCCAGGAGATGAGAGCAGGCTTGGTGCCTCGGAACCCTGGGGGAGGAGAACGCAAAGCCCACGCTGCCGGGAGGCCGCCCCCAGCGGTGCGGGCTTCCTAGACCTATAGGGCCTCCCAATTGCCCTGCCGGCCGGGAGGCTGGGCGGGCGGGGCGGGGAGGTGGCCAGGCGAGCAGGCGGGGCCTCACCGAGCGCGCCCAGGTGGCCGTAGGTCTCCCGCATCACGTCCCGGTACAGGGCCCTCTGCGCGGGCCGCAGGCAGCCCCACTCCTCCGGGGAGAAGTACACGGCCACGTCCGCGAAGCTCACGGCGCCCGGCCTCCTCCGCTCACGCCCGGGCCCGTCCGGTTCCCACGCGGGGAGCCGGGCCGGAGGCGGCGCCATGGCCAGGGCCGGGCTAGGGCCCACGGGGCCTCCCACGCCGGAGGACTGCCCCGGGCCGGGGCGCGGTGCGGCGGGCTGCGAGGCAGCAGCCGGCCCCTCGAAGGCCCACCAGGGTGCCCAGGGACGCGGGGCCGCAAGCGGAAGGGATACGGAGCCTCAGAGAGAAATGGCGGCAAGGCGACGCGCGAACGTTGCTCCGACGCAACCGTGCCCAGATGGCGCCTCCCCCGGGGTCTCCAGGTGGCTTTGTCCGCGAGCCCTCAGCCAAAATGGCCGCGGCGGCTACAAGTGCGGGAGGGCGGCCCGCTCCACCTGGCCCCCAGGGAGGCGCGGGCCATCACGGCCCCGGGCGGGACGCGCGCGGCGGGAGGTGCGGGCTGACCTGGCCGCTCTGCCTCTGTGAATTCTACGCTACTTTTCTCGCCCAGCCGTTCCCTCGTGGGTTCCTGGGTTTCGGCCTGTCACTGTGTGACAACAGCCTTTTTCCAATGTTGAGAGGAGAAAAATGTAGTGGGTAAAAGAGAACTTTCTCTACTGGAAACTTCCTCGAGCCTGAAGTTCTGGGAGCTTCTATTTCAGGAGATCATACAGGCGGCGGGGACGGGGAGGCGGGATAAGGTAAGGTCTGTATAAGGTCAGAAGGACTCACTTTCTGCTAGGTTACTCCCTCCGCACCTACCCTGCAGGAGGCCTCTTGAACATCTATTTACTTCTAGCTCAAGCCTGGCTCCTAAGCTCCTGATCACAGAGCCACCTGCCCTCTTGCTCCTGCTTGAATGTCCCACTAGCACCTCCCACTAGGCAAGACTCCAACTGAACTCCTCCCTTTATTCCCCCAGCCTGCTCCCCCGGGGATCTTTACACGCAAATGGCACCAACTCTCCCTATCATTTCTATCTCCAACCTCCCTCTCTCACTCCACACGTTTCTTGAGGGCTTACTCTGCAGCCCCACATGACTTCATAAATACCCTACCCTAAGAACACTTGATAATTTTTTTTTTTTTTTTTTGGCCAGCTAAATCACTGCATTTCACACACATCATGGAAAAGCACTTCCCTTCACCAGATCGGATCTAGTCTGGAGCTTCTCTTGACTTCCACTTTCCAGAGGTCTCCCTGAGACTTCTGTCTAAAACTTTACACCTAGTGGATACCTCTCCCCACACCGGAAGAGCTGGGCAAGTAGAAGTGATCAAAGCAGAAAGGGGAAAAGGAAGAGAAAAAGCCCAGAAAAGATAAGGATAAGGATGCAGATTTGCTCGGGGACTTGACTGAGCCCTAACTACTCCTAACCCCAGGCCCTTGAAGGACACAGAAAAAAAATTTTTTTTAGTAAGAGTTTTGTCATGTCGCTGCCCACTCCTCACAGTGATAGCTCTCACACAGGCCCAGAAGAGCTCTGGGTAGTGCTAGAAACTCACAGAGGGGTCTAGACGCTCCTGAGGAGAACCCAGGGCAGAGTTCACAACCAGGTGTCAGCCCTTGAGGTCCACAACACAGGCTGCATTGGGGTCTACTGGTGGGTCTTTGGCAGAAGCACCTCCCACACGGGGGACAGGAATAAGAGGGCTTGCCTCTGTGTCAGCAGGTAGCATGAGAGGTATTAGCTGTGGCAGAAACAGGTGCCACACTAGCTATAGACAAAGTGTCCCTCTCCAGAGTGCAGAGTCAGGTGAAAGGTCATGGCAAAGTGTGGCTGCATTCAGGGCAGGATGTTGTGTGAGTACCAGGCACTGAAGCTTGCTATAGACTTGGGGCTTGGGAAGCGCTGTCTATGTAGGGAGGCTTGACCACAGGCTCAGAGACCAAGCTAGTGTCCCTGATTCCAAGGGCTCAGGACAACTCCCCTCAGTAGACTCCTTCTGCTGGCTCCTTCCAAATGTATCATTTTTCTGAGTGTCTGTTTTGAAACATAGCAGATTCAAAACTTAATTTTTGCCCGGTTCAGTCAAACTCTACTCATGTTCAGGTGACAGAATCAACTTTCACAACTGCAGATGGGTACCTAGCCCCTTGGAAGCACCCATCGAGATCATGTTGACCAATTGAGGTGGTCGGTCACGAGTCAGGGACATTCCTACTTCAGGAACAACCCAAAGAGATCCCCTCAACAGCTGTTTTAAGACACAGGCACCTAGAGACAGAAAGGTGAACTGCTTCCACCCTAAACTTTAATTCACATGCTGCCACTGACCTAGAATTTGACTTGTACAGTGTGACCTGATCTTGGGACCACTGGATGCCTCAATTAAGTGAGAAAGAGAAGGTCAAGATCCTAGTCCCCAGCGGCTATCATAAATTCAGGTCAGCAAAAAGTGATAAGTAACACGTAGATGGGGTTTCCTGTTCAACAAAACATATTCCCTTCTAGCTGGACCTGGAATAGTACCCCACTTCTCATCTTTTTCTCTCAGTCATCTTCCTGGGGACCCTGAGCATCTACACCTCACAGCTAGGGCACCTGCTCCACCCAGGAGATGAGGGCTGATTTGGGGTCTGGGAATCCGGGAGAAGAACCCTAAGCACTCATTCCCTAAGCACTCAGCACTTAGGGAAGAACCCTAAGCACTTCATTCATTGGATGAAAATATACTGGCCATTATTTGTGTGGCAGGCATTGTTCTAGATGTTCTAGGTGTTGGAGACATTGGTTAACCAAAATAAGGTTCCTGCCCTAAGTTTACAGTAAGCTCTAAATTTACACTGAGAGGGATGCCTGGGTGGCTCAATGGTTGAGCCGCTGTCTTTAACTCGAGGCCTGATCCTGGAGTCCTGAGATGGAGTCCCGCCCGCATCAGCCTCCCTGCATGGAGCCTGCTTCTCCCTCTGCCTGTGTCTCTGCCTCTCTCTCTCTGTGACTCTCATGAATGAATATATATATATATACACACACACACATATATATATATATATATATTTGTTTTTTCTTTCTTTTACATCTATGAGCACTGGGAGCACAGGTGCAGAGCAGTTATAGAGATAGACAAGGAGCTGGAGTTGAGACTTCCTGCATAGGGCAGAAGAGTTCCAGGGGGAATTTATTAGAAACGGCATTTGAAAAGGGCATTGAAAGATGTTATATTAGCTCATTAAGCTAGATGTCCAAAAAACAGATTCCTTGTAGCTGGAACCGATGGGATCATTCGTTTGTAGGGAGAGATTGCGCTTGAATTGGAGGAGGTTAGCAGGCCACGGGCCTTGACGCTGTGGTACACAGATTCTGAACGTTTTGCAGAAAGTCCTGGGAAGGCACTGGAGAGTAGTCCGGCCTGGGCGAAGAGGCTTAGTTATAAATTTGTTAGGCCGATTTGGTGGGGAAGTCATCCTAGGGCTGAAGTGGAGGCTAGGGCTGAAGTGGGGGCGAGTCTGGCACTCAGACCTGCGCATCCCACCCGCCCCCTTCCCTTTTCAGAGATTCAGGCCGGCCGACCTCACCGAGCGCACCCAGGTGGCTATAGGTCTCCCGGATCACGTCCCGGCACACCGGCCTCGGCGGGGGCCCGAGACACCCCCATTCCTCAGGGAAGAAATACGCGGCTACCTCCGCGAAATTCTCGGCCTTCGGTCTTATCACCTTTTTTCTTCTGGTCCGGACTCTACAAGCCCCTCAGCAGAGAGCCGGAAACAGGGCCAGGGACCCAGTGGCCCCCCGACCCCCGCACCAGGAAAGAGACGACCCAGGATTCCGCGTCCAGGAAGCTGGTTCTTCCGGGCCTAGGCGGCCGGAAGTAGCCTCGGGTGGGGCCGCGCTAGGACGGCTAGGTCGGTTACGCGAACTCGGTGGTTCCACGACCGAGAAAATGAAGGCGCCCTCAAAAAAGATGGTGGCATTCCAGCATCTTTCAATTTTAGGGAGAAGCATTTAACAGCGTCACTATGGGTCTGGTATTGATGACCTGGTTTATTTCGCCATCGAGCCGTCTTCTGCTTTCCGCAAGCTGCTTAGGAACGCCTCTTGCCCATAGTTAAGATGCCTCCCCCCGCTTCGACGTCCGTGCTCAGGTCCGACGGGGGGAAAGGGGTGGAGGCTCGGGTGCGTGAGAGCTGCCGGCAATTCGGTCCGACTGGGGCGGTGGGAGGGCCCGGCGGTTAGGACTCGACGGCCCCCTCCCATTCCCCTTCGGCCGCCTACTCGGTGATCTTAAAAGAAAAATTATTTTTGGCAAGCTAGTTCATTTCTCAATTTTTTTTTTTTTCATTTACAAGGTACAGAATAGGGACGCCTGGGTGGCTCGGGGCGTGATCACATCCGGCTCCCTGCATGGAGCCTGCTTCTCCCTCTGCCTGGGTCTCTGCCTCTCTCTCTGTGTCTCTCATGAATAAATAAATAAAACCTTAAAAAAAAAAAAAGTACAGAATAATACTGTGTGACATCTCCTCCCACCCTATCCTTCGATAATCAGTTTCTTAAACATGCAGCCGGATAGAGCCTGTACTGTACTATTTCCATACATATGCTAGCTCTTTAACCGAGGACACTGGGCCGAATGCCTCTGAATGCCTTAAGAGTTCAGCTGTTTGACAGAAGAGGAAACAAATCTGGTCGTCACCACGGTCAAGCAGCCCATTAGTGACTGACTCCTAAAATTCGAGCCTTTTCCACCATTTCGCGCTGCTTCCTCCAGGCTTGTTACAGGAAAAGCAACAAAGACTTTGAATGTACTGACCCCTGCTGACCTTGTGAAAATGAACTCCATTCTCCATTTAAGTGATACTTTTATAAAAAGTAGATGGGGAGCAACCCGGAGGGCTCAGCGGTTTAGCGCCGCCTTCAGTCCAGGGCGTGATCCTGGAGACCTGGGATCGAGTCCCTTGTCGGGCTCCCTGCATGGAGCCTGCTTCTCCCTCTGCCTGTGTCTCTGCCTCTCCACCCCCGCTTTGTCTCTCATGAATAAATAAATAAAACCTTTAAAAAAAAAAGTATATGGGTTGATGGGTTACTGAATAACCTGGCTCGTTTGTATTAACACAGCGTTTAAAGGTGCCCGGGACTTCCCAAGTCCAAGCTCCTCTAGGAGAACAATGGCGGACTGTGCAAGGGCTGTAGTTGGTTCTGTCTGAGTAAACTATGAATCATGTTAGTTTACCTTACTTGATCACTTACTACATGCCAGACCGTCTTAAGTACTTCTGCCTGTTAACTCACTGAACCCTTACAATCTCTCAGAGGTAAATCCCCTTTTGGATTAGGAAGCTTAGGCACAGGCAGAGGGTGACCTATCCCCAAGCCACCCAGCTGTTAAGTGGTGAAGCCAGAATTCAAACCTAGGCAGTCTAATACCAGAACCCATGCTGTAATGCTTCAAATAACTGCAGGTAAAATCTTAGCAACCACAGAGTGAGGTGGGATTTTAAGCCAGGTTACCAAAATGCAGTTGTAATGTGAGCTAGTGCATGGAGCAACAACCCGTGAGGTTGGAAGAGCTGCTTCTGGTCGCATATACAATTCCATGCTGTCACACAAAAGGGAAGAGAAAAAAAAGTTAAATGATGAGCTATCATAAGTATTGAAAGTAAGTAAAAGGGTTGTATTTAAGGGTTGTGTCATGGCAAAAAAAAGTATCATTTGAGTGTTTAGGAGGTAGGTGAAATTGCCCTGGAGGAAGGGTGATGGGCTTCACAAGAGGTACCCTGTTGCAGCTCTCATTAGTGGGATCCTCATTTGGGCCCTTGCTGATTTAGGCCTGGGTTGCCTGGCTGCCCTCTGGACTTCTGACCTTTTTGCCTTTCCCATCCATTGACACTGCAGCCTGGTGTAGTAAAAAAAAAAAAAAAGCAAGAGCATCCACTGAGAAATTCAGAGATTTAGGTTCCAGGGCTACCGCTGCCACTAATTCAACTGTGTGATCCTAAGTAAGGTCTTTCCCCTCCCTGGGCCTCAGCCTTTCTCAGAACATATTCTGTGTAACAGTATTTACAGAAAGCTTGGGGAAAGAACAATTTTCCCCATGTCCCCCAGGGGGATAAATCTCCTCAGCAAAGAAACATATTCCACCCACAGCTTCCTAAACCCTGCTTAAACCTTTGAACCAGGCAGCTTGCAAAAGTTCCCTTCCAGCTCTGAAATGCTGCAGTCCATGCTGTCATCACCCCCAACCCTGGGCCACCCCAGGAACTGGCCCCTCTATCCTCCTCCTCCCTCAGCCAAAAATCTTATCATCATTCCTATCTCCTCTGATGCTCTCAGCCCCTACACCCAGCCCACAGACCGGTCCTGTCCTTTCAACTCCCAGTGTTTACTTCTCGCCCTCTGCCAGCCTCCATCTCCATTCTGCTTGCCCCTCTGCAGTCCATTTGCAGAGCAGTCAGAGTGGGTTTGCAACTCAGATCACCTTGCCACTCTGCTTGAAACTTCCCTGTGGTTTAGAGGAGGTTCCTAGAGTAGTCAAATTCATAGAGCAAATGGAATGGTGGGTGCCCGGGGCTGGAGAAAGGAGGAGTGGGAACTTGGTGTGTAATGGGGACAGGCTTTCAGCTGGGGAAGATGAAAAAGTTCTAGAAAGGGCTGGTGATGATGGATGCACACAATGTGAATGTCCTTAATGTCACTAAACTGTATACTTAAAAATATTTTAAATGGTAAATTGTTAAGTATATTTTGCCACCAGATGAAAACAAAAACAACCCAATGGTTTTCCAATATATTTAGAATCAAATCCAGACTTGGCACTGTGGCAAGCCAGAGCTTTAGGATTTGCTCCCTTCCCCTCCTCCAAGCTTATCTGTAATTCTTCTCTACTCAGTTCCTCAACCTAGCCACCAGAGTCCTATCTTATCTGCTCCTCACCCAACCTCCTCCCCACCTCAGAGCATGGCACCTGCTGTTCTCTCTGCCTGGAAACTGCCCCCTCCGCCCTGGACTCCCGCTTCTAAAACACCCCCCCCCCACTCCCACATCCTGCCACCTGTTTCCTCTTGGCTCCTTCTCATCATTTGGATCTCAGTTCAGATGTCTCCTCTGCTTCAAGGCCTGGCCTTAGTACCCATCTGCAACAGGCACTTTCAAAGTACATCCTCTGTTCTAGTCCTTTGTGGTACTTAGTATTTACAGCTCCAATACCCTGTCTCATGTACTGGTTTATCACTTGTCTGTCTTACTTATGGGCTGGCTTATCACTTGTTTCACCCCACCCTTCTCTCTTTCTCTCTCTCTCTCTCTCTCTCTCTCTTTTTTTAAGATTTTATTTATTCATGAGAGACACAGAGAGAGAAAGAGAGAGAGAGAGAGAGAGAGGCAGAGACACAGGCAGAGGGAGAAGCAGGCTCCATGCAGGGAGCCCGACGTGGGACTCGATCCCGGGTCTTCAGGATCATGCCCTGGGCTGAAGGCAGGCGCTAAACCACTGAGCCACCCAGGGATCCCCCACCCCACCCTTCTCAAAAGTAAGCTCTAAAACAGTTGCTATGTCCCTTTTCCTTGCTGTGTCTTGGCATACAGAACAGTGCTTAGTACACGGCAAATGCTTAGTAGGTATTTGTTCAATGGATAAACACGAAAGAAAGCAGATAGCACTCACTCTGTGCTGTATGGGCAGCTCTGTTCCTGCTACACCATGCTGGGTTCTGCTCCTCCCTCCCTGGTGGCGCCTCTTCTCTCCAGCTCCACCTTCTCTTGGACTCACCCCTGTCCAGTACTGGTAATCCCTTATCCTCCACACCGTCCCACTCCCGACTGCCCCTTGCCAGGCACTTAGGCTCCCTTGCTCCAGCTCTCGAAGCCTGAACCCTGTAGGACTCACTTTTTCACAGCTCATATTAAAACCCACTGAGTCATGCAGATTCTATGGCAGAAGCCTCTCCTGGGTATCTTTCTCCCCAGTTCCAGGGTCAGCAAACAAGAGCAACTTGCTTTTTAGCCTGGCCCCAGCTCCTGCTCACCTCTACCTGGGAGCAGATGCTCAAGAGATCTCTAGTCTAGACTTCTGCACAGGTCACATCTTCCCACAACACTGGTCAAATAGCCCTGCTCCTGTTTAAGACCTGTCTATGGCTCCTCAGTGCCTCAGGGGTAAACCTCCTCCAAGCTGCATTTCCTGATGTATCATGATCAGGATGATACAGATGTATCATCTGACCCAGGAAGGGTTAGATGGTGCCTCTGGGCTTCCTCCATCATAGCCCCAGTCACCATGTAGCATGGGACCTGAGTCCAAGTGTCCCTGGAGCCCAGCACAAAACCCCACAGAGGCCTCATATGGTGTTTGCTGAACAAATGAATGAATGAGATAAGCCTGCCTCATGCTAGAACTCCCTTACCACCTAGCAGTCTCCCACAGAAGCCACTCAATCTCTGGTCATTAATGTTGATGGCACTTTCTAAGTGAAAGATCACTGGCCTTAATGGGACTCTCCATTTCCTGGTGAGACTCTCCCAAGAAGGCAAGGCTAGGCCTCTCCCCAGAACCCAGTCCTCACCTCCCCCTAACCTGAGCCCCTTCTCTGTTTTCTACCCAGATGTGATCACCCATAGAAGGTGGTAGATATCTAGGCACTGTGTCAGTTTCCAGCTTTGCTGCCTTATAGCAGTGACACTTTGAGAAAACCACTTTCTCTCTCAGAGCCTCAGTTTACTCATCTGCAAAATATGGCTATTGAGGTCCATGTCCTGCCTCCTTAGGAGGCTTCTTTACATTTTCTGAAGCATAAAATGTCAACAATAATTCACTCTTTCAACAAATGTTTATTGCACATTTACTATGTCATACATACTATCTTGTTAAAATTTTAGCCTTCATAGTAACCAGCTGAGGTAGATATTTTTAATCTTTATTTTACAGATGAGGGAGCTGAGGCTCAGGGACAGGATATGACTTACCAGCTGTGCCCAGGGACAAGTTGCAGAGACTAGATTTGTGCTTCTGTGCTCTTTCCACCCACTTCACTTTCTAGGCTCCCTGCTGTCAATTAGCCAGGGCTTCACCATGCCCTGGGTTCCAGGGCCCCCTCCCCAGGCCTGGGGAGTCCCCTCAGCATTTGCCTCTGATGTAGAGAAGCAGCAAGGGGAGGTTTCTGAGACAACACTCAGCAGGTTGCATTTGCTGCCAGTATCTCACTGTTCATTTTTTTTTTTTTTTTTTAGAAAGACTGGGGGGAGGGGGAGTAGTGTCAAGTTTAATCTATTTGAATCTTTACAGGCACTTTTCTTTTTACAAGTTTTGAAACTTGAGGGATCCTTGATGGAACCCCAAGGGATGAATTTCGGTTCCCAAAATCCCTGCCTTAGGAGCCTCCCTCAGGGCCCAGGCAGTCCAAGGTCAGACTAACCCCAGCCTCTGGGAGTAGCTCAACCGCACTCCTCAAAGATGTCCGGGTAGTGTCGGAACAGCACAGGTGGGTCCCGGTCACCCCTCACCGGAGCCCGAGGCACAGCCCGGATTCCCGGCCTGCGGCCCCGTCGCCCCCCTGAGCAGGAGCGGTGGATCCACTGGTGCGCTTCCACGGCAAACTTCCTCTTGAAGCGCATGCCACATTCTGGGCAGGGGAATGGTCGCTCCCCTGAGTGCATCCGTCGGTGGCTGACCAACAGTGAGGGGTAGGTGAAGCGGCGGCCACAGTCTGCACACACGTGTCGCCGCTGGCTCTCCTGAGTGTCCATGCTGGGCACTGAAGGCTGCGCATCTGTGCTCTGGTTCCAGGTAGCGTTCGTGGGTGGCTGTGCTCTTGCTGAAACTTTTCTGATGGTCCGGTCAGGGTTGTGTTTAACCAGCTCCTTAAAAGGCTCCTTCCCAGGAACCTTTCTGGGTCCCTTGGCTCCTGGCCCTTCCTCTGGTGCCTCTTCCTTGTTTGGGGTGTCTCCTGGGAAACAGGAATTAAGATACATTTTAAAACACGCTTCCTTACACCATCTCAGATTATAGGGTTCTTTTACTTAGGGAAGTGGCAAAAAGTACTGCTGAGCGATTAATACACAGGCTTTGAAGAATAATAAACAAGATTCACATCTCTTACAAGTGACTTATCCGGGCCTTGGTCTCACTCCTGTTTCAAATGGGAATCAATGGTTTCTTTACTTCACAGGGTTGTTGGAAGGAGTAAATCAATAGAAGCATGTCATAGGCATTTAGTAAATGCTCACTGCAACAATAGCTATTATTATTGTGTTTTCTCGATTTTTTTGTAGGATAAGGCTTTTACAGATGAGACATATTTGTTCAAGATCACTCTGCTAGGGGATGGTGAGGGAAGAGCCTTGTTGTTGACCTCTTGTACCACTTTGCCTTGCTTGAGCAATGTGAAAGGCAGACCTGAAGCAGCTTCCATTCCTATGGGGTTTTAGTTGTTCTTGAAAAGGGGAGAATGAGTGGTGTTTTCTCCAAGAGGTCCCTGGAAACCGGAGTCTTGCATTTGGGTTCTTAATGCTCCTACTCTGGTCCTAAAATGACTAACTGTCCCAAGTTCTGAAAACTGTAACAGGTCTGCCTTCTTTTCTCCTTTAGTATCCAAAATTGGAATTTCTTTAGGGTTGCTGGAAGTGGGGGTCCAAAGGAAAATTTTGTGAGACAGGAAGCCCTAGAGCGCCAAGTTGGGGGAGACTTGGGACCATCCCTCACCTCTCAGAGCTCCTCCCAGGCTCTCCCCCTCCTCAGGATCCTGGGCGGCGGGGCTCCAAGCCTCACTCTCCTGTTCCATCCAAGAGATGAGGGCTGGTTTGGGGCCTGGGAATCCTGGGAGAGAACAGGGATCACAGTGGTGGCCTGAGAGGCTGTCCTGGGAACACGGCAACCCCCTGCCAGAGTTAGGGCACCTCCTCAGAACTTATGCTCAGCCTGGACAGGGTCTGCAGTGCTCCTGCCTGAAGGAAGTGCTCGCTAACCTGAAGCCCTGTCCTGGGAATAGAGATGGCTGGTGCTGCTGGTGGAATAGTGCCGGATTAGGGCTCACAATCCTCTCGGTCCTCATGTCATCTCCCCTGTGAACCCCAGTGAAGGAAGAGGGGGCGGGGGGCTCTGACCCGGGGCCTCACCGAGCGCGCCCAGGTGGCCGTAGGTCTCCCGCATCACGTCCCGGTACAGGGCCCTCTGCGCGGGCCGCAGGCACCCCCACTCCTCCGGGGAGAAGTACACGGCTACGTCCGCGAAGCTCACGGCCCTGGGCTTCTTGTGACCAGGCCCGGTCTCCCCCGGTCTCAGCGCCAGGAGCGGAGCTGGGGGCGGCGCCATGGGGCCTCCTGGCCCCGAGCGGCGGCCGCCTTGGCCCCTAGGCCACCGCCTCCCGGCGCGCGGCCTCAGCTTTCGTCGTCCACAAGAAGGGCTCCGGAGGTCGGAGCCCCGCCCAGCCTTGGCGTCCGAACGCAGTCGAGGGCACCGAGATAGCAGGGACTGGCTGCTAGGGATTCGGGGGTTGTGACGGGGATAAAGAAAACCCCTCGGTGTTTATTCACTTCATGGCAGCTTGGACTTAGACAGCGGGTTAAGGGACCCGGAAGGTGTCTTCAGAAAATATGGCGACATCCTGGCTTCAGTTGTCTCTGGATGCTCTTAAGGGCGCCATTCCTTGATCATATCAAACATGGCGCCTGTCTGGCTTCTCTGGCCTCAGCGGCCACTTGCCCTCAACCACAATGGCCGCCGCAGGTGGGGCTTTTAGGTGAGGCAGAGATGGAACTGGGAGAAGTGGGCCGGGGGGCGGAGCCGACCTGCCTTCGAGACAGATGGGTGGGCCGTGGCTTCCAGTACCGCTCTTTGCCCGCACTTCCCGGCGGCCGCTGATTGGCTCACAGAGCAGGAAGAGGCTGCGCCGCCGTCCCCCGGTTGGCGGGTCGTTGAAAAGCGCCCCTCCGTCACCTGGAACCGATCCTCGGCATCCTTAGAACTCGGAGTTGTTCCCTCTGCGGTCTCCCCCTATGCCTCTCGACGGCAGCATCTGGAATCGGGTTCCTAGCTCCTGCAGGAGATACACATACCCTGGCCGAACCCTGGGGACGGCCGAGATAGAAACCAGGTACAGGGGATCCCTGGGTGGCTCGGCGGTTTGGCGCCTGCCTTCGGCCCGGGGCGTGATCCTGGGGTCCGGGGATCGAGTCCCATGTCGGGCTCCCTGCATGGAGCCTGCTTCTCCCTCTGCCTGTGTCTTTGCCTCTCTCTCTCTCTGTCTCTCATGAATAAGTGAATAAAATCTTAAAACAAAACAAAACAAAATCTCTTACACTTTACTGATACCTTAGGACACGTCTTGCTAAAAAGATGCACATACTAGATCAAGCACAGATGATCACACAGCTCAAAGCTACAGTAGCTTGATGCAGAGCTTGGCCACACCACTCTCGCTGCTCGAGGTGTGAGCTGCCTCTGTAAAAATAAAAATCTTCTTCAGATTTCTTTTAGTTAGTGAAAACAGGTACTAATATAGTTTTTTCTTAAAGCAAAGTGGCCTAATGGGAGCTTTCGAAAAGGGAATGCCTGGGTGGCACAATTGGTTGGATGTCCAACTCTTGGTTTTTGGCTCAAGTCTGATCTTGGGGTGGTGGGATTGAGCCCGGAGTCTGGCTCTGTGCTTAGTACAGAGTCTGCTTGTGTTTCTCTCTCCTCCGTCTGCCCCCTCCCACAGCGCTTACGTGTGCACTCTCCCTCTCAAATACAATAAATCTTAAAAAAAAAAAAGAAGAAGAAGTGAGGGGATACCCATATACCACATTTATCCATTCCTCAGTTGATAGAAATTTGACTTGTTTTCACCTTTTATGTTGCTGTGAACATTTTTTTTAAGGGTTTTATTTATTCCTGAGAGACATGGAAAGAGGCAGAGACAGGCAGAGGGAGAAGCAGGCCTCCTGCGGGGAGCCCAATGCGGGACTCAATCCCAGGACCCTGGGGTCACAACCTGAGCCAAAGGCAGATGCTCAACCATGAGCCACCCAGGTGCCCCAGCTGTGAACATTTGTGTAAGGCATTTTATTTAACCACTTTGAGATAAAATTCACTCAGTAGATCATCCATGCATTTAAATTGTACAGTTCAATGGGTTTTGGTATATTACATTATTTTTTTAAATTGTGGTAAAATGTACAAGAAATAGTTTGCCATTTTAACTGTTTTTTTTTTTAATTTTATTTTATTTTATTTATGATAGTCACAGAGAGAGAGAGAGAGGCAGAGACACAGGCAGAGGGAGGAGAAGCAGGCTCCATGCACCGGGAGCCCGACGGGGGATTCGATCCCGGGTCTCCAGGATCACGCCCTGGGCCAAAGGCAGGCGCCAAACCGCTGCGCCACCCAGGGATCCCCATTTTAACTGTTTTTAAGTGTACAGTTCAGTGACATTAATTATATTCATAATGCCATGCATTCTTCATCAGTATCTCCAAACCATTTTCACCACTGCAAAAGGAAACAGAATCCACTAGGTGGTCACTTCTCATTCTCTTCCCCACCTTCTGGTAACTTCCAATCTGCTTTATGTGCCTATGAATTTCCCTATTCTAGGTATCTAATGTAAGTGGAACCATATAATACCTGTCCTTGGGCAGCCCGGGTGGCTCAGCCGTTTAGTGCCGCCTTCAGCCCAGGGCCTGATCCTGGAGACCTGGGATCGAGTCCCACGTCGGGCTCCCTGCGTGGAGCCTGCTTCTCCCTCTGCCTGTGTCTCTGCCTCTCTCTCTCTCTCTCTCTGTCATGAATAATTAAATAAAATCTTAAAAAAAAAATACCTGTCCTTTTGTGTCTGACATATTTCACTGCCGTCTTAACCATTTTTAAGTGTACAGTTCAGTGGTATTAAGTACATTCATGGGCAGCCCCGGTGGCGCAGCTGTTTAGCGCCGCCTGCAGCCCAGGGTGTGATCCTGGAGACCTAGAATTGAGACCCACGTTGGGCTCCCTGCATGGAGCCTGCTTCTCCCTCTGCCTGTGTTTCTGCCTCTCATTCTGTCTCTGTGTCTCTCATGAATAAATAAATAAAATCTTAAAAAAAAAAAAAAAGTACATTCACATTGTTGTGCAACCATCACCACCATCTCTCTAGGACTTTTTCGTCTTCACAAACTGGATCAATACACTTTTAAGTCTTAGCCTTTCTAATAGACCTTTTATTTATTTCTTTTAAGATTTTATTTATTCATGAGAGACACAGAAGGCAGAGACACAGGCAGAGGGAGAAAGCAGGCTCATGCGAAGAGCTGGATGCAGGACTCTATCCCAGGAATCTGGGATCCTGCCCTGAGCCAAAGGCAGACACCCAACCACTGAGCCACCCACGCGTCCTGAGCTTTTATTTTTTTAAAAATTTGCTTTAGATTCTCCCTTTCTGCCCCCCATACCCTGCTTGCATCCACCTATGTGCACACATGCTTTCTCACTCAAAAAAAAAAAAAAAAAACCTCTTTGAAAAAATATGCTTTTACTGTTGTTTCTTGATATATTTATTTTAGAAATTATTTTTAGGCATCCTGCTATGATACTTGCTTAGTTTCTAGCCCCATCTCCCTCACCTCTTTTCCCAAAATAATGCAATAAATTATAAGGTTTCCTGGGGTGCATGTGTGGCTCAGTCAGTTAAGCGTCTCTTAATTTCTGCTCAGGTCATAATCTCAGGGTGGTGAGATCGAGCCCCAAGCTCAGCACAAAGTCTGCTTGTTCTCCTCTCTCACCTTCTGCCCCTTCCCCTGCTTGCTGCAGGAGCTCTATCTAAAATGAATAAATGAATGAATGAATGAATTAATTAATTAATTAATATCTTAACAATTCCTATACATGCTATGATTGTTTCCTTTCTTGTCAACTGTTTGCTCTTTTTTATTGAAACATATTTGACCTAGAACACTGTAAATGTAAGGTGTACATGTTTTGATAAATGTATGTATTGTAATATGATTGCCATTGTCATTGTTTGCCTTTTAAAAATTTTCTAAGTGTCTTCCCTTTCTCCTTGCATTATCTGTGTTTTCTGAATTTTTATTTTTTAAATATTTTATCTATTCATTTGAGGGAGAGTGAGAGAGAGCATAAGTGGGGTGGGGGACAGAGGGAGAAGCTGACTCTGCTGAACAGGGAGCCTGATGTGGAGTGCAGGACCATGACCTGAGCCTAAGGCAGACAACTGACTGGGCCACTCAGGCATCCCATTGGTTCTTTAAGTTCTAAGTTACCAGGGATAGCATCAAATCTCAAATTACTATTTTCCCTTGGGAATCCTTCCTTGACCCTATGGTCTACTCTGTCCAGACTTGCCTGGGCCTCAGCTGTCATCCAGGGTCTGACTTCCCTACTGTACTGCATTGTATCCTCTGCTTCTGAGATTCAGTTATCTTTCTAGTTTTTAGTCAAGATGGATCATCTTAATAGTTTGTGGCATTGGACTATAAATACTAGATAGCTGTATCTAATAGTATATTGGGAATATTCCTTTTTAAAAAATTATTTATTTATTCATGAGAGACACAGAGAGAGAGAGAGAGAGGCAGAGACATAGGCAGAGGGAGAAACAGGCTCCTCAAGGGAAGCCCAGTGTGGGCCTTGATCCTGGAACTCCGGCACCATGCCCCAAGCTAAAGGCAGTCACTCAACCACTGAGCCACCCAGACATCCCCGTTGGGACTATTCCTGCCATCAGGCAGGAGGCCAGATGCTATTTGGTGAACATGGGGCTGGTCCTTGGGATTAACAAACAAAACCTACATCTCTGTTGACAGCAGTCCATTGTCTGGTCTGGGAACCTGGGAGCCTTGGAATTCCTTGCTTGGCTCTCCTGCCTGCCCTAGCACATGCTATCTCTCCTTTATGTTCCCAAATGTTCTTCATTGTTGACCAAGCTAGTACCTTCTCCATCTTTGGTTTCCTTGCCCCACCCTTGCTGTTTTTCACCTGGAATACTCTGGTTTTTGGTATGACTTCTGCTGATTTCGCCTCAACAATTACTTTTTTTTTTTTTAAGATTTTACCCATTTATTTATGAGAGACACACAGAGAGAGGCAGAGACACAGGCAGAGGGAGAAGCACGTTCTGTGCGGGGAGCCCAATGCAGGACTCAATCCCAGGACCCCAGGATCACAACCTGAGCCAAAGGCAGATGCTCAACCATTGAGCCACCCAGGCATCCCAATAATTACTTATTTTTATAACTTTTTAAAACATGAGTCCTGGAGGGGCCTCACCGCACTCATTGTGGTGAATAGTGTAGAACTGAAATAAGGAAAAACGTATCTTCACATAGGAGTCTCCTTCTAAACAGAGAATCAACTTTGCCTTAAAAAAAAACAAAACAAAACAGGGATGCCCGGGTGGCTTAGCGGTTGAGTGTCTGCCTTCGGCTCAGGGTGTGATCCTGGGAGTCCTGGGATCAAGACCTGAGCCGAAGGCAGACGCTCAACTGCTGAGCCACCCAGGCATCCCCAGAGGATTTTATCTAGACCAAAAAATACCTTTATTTACTTGGGTACTGTGTTATAAATTGCTTCTTTTCGCACCAGGGATGGAGAAAACATAAGGAAATGGAACTAAACAATAAACTTCGGTGTTAAGTAATAAGACTATAAGACTAGGGGCACCTGAGTAGCTCAGTTGGTTGAGCGTCTGCCTTTGGCTCAGGCTGTGATCCCGGGGTCCTGGGATTGAGCCCCATGTCTGGCTCCCTGCTCAGCAGAGAGTCTGCTTCTCCCTCTTGCTCCGGCTCTCCCCATGCTTGTGCTCTCTCCCTCAATAAATAAATAAAATCTTAAAAAAAAAAAAAAAGACTATAAGACTAAAACTGCACCATCTTAAGTGGTCAGTGTCATGTTGTTTTTCCAGCCAAACATAAAAATTCAAAGATGCTTTTACTTTCAAATTGTTTTATTGGCCACCAAATTGTATATGTTTGTTCCAGAATCTTGATCAGATATAATTAAAAGAAGTTATAAAACATACAAAGGTAATTATAATTTATAAATTTTACTTGTCTATAACAGGGTGCATTTGAGTTTTTTAAAAACATTTTATTAGAGTGTGTGTGTGTGTGTGTGTGTGTGTGTGCAAGCGGGGTGAGGGGCAGAGAGAAAGGGAGAGAATCTCAAGCAGACTCCACACTGAGCTCAGGCCCTGCTCCAATCTCACAACCCTGAGATCATGACCCGAGCTGAAACCAAGAGGCAAAACTCAATGGATTGAGCCACCAAGGCACCCCAGTACATTTGAACTTTTTTTTTTTTTTAAGATTTTATTTATTCATGAGAGACACAGAGAGAGAGAGGCAGAGACAGAGGCAAAGGGAGAAGCAGGCTCCATGCAAGGAGCCTGATATGGGATTCGATCCCAGGACGGTGGATCACGCCCTGAGCCAAAGGCAGACACAACTGCTGAGCCACCCAAGCGTTGCAGTACATTTGAATTTTAAGGGAGAGCCAAAGTTTATTATGTAAAGCTTAGCCTTGTGTTCAGGTGTTTAGGGATGAAATATAAAAATGCCTGCAATGTGCTGTGAAATAAGATGCATAAATGAACAGATAGGAGATGGATTGATCTACAAATGTAGCACAATTCTAGAATATAGATTAACTGTGGAATCTAGATGATGGGCATGAGTGTTTCTCATACAATTCTTACAACTTTTTTTTTTTAATTTTTAAAGATTTTATTTATTTATTTATTCATGAGAGACACAGAAAGAGGCAGACACAGGCAGAGGAAGAAGCAAGCTCCATATAGGAAGCCCGATGTAGGACTCACTCCTGGGACTCCAGGATCACACCCTGGGCTGACGGCAGATGCTCAACCACTGAGCCATGCAGGCATCCCCTTACAACTCTTAAAGAAAAATTTGGGGCAGCCCCAATGGCTCAACGATTTAGCGCTGCCTTCAGCCCAGGGTGTGATCCTGGAGATCTGGGATGGAGTCCCACATCAGGTTCCCTGCATGGAGCCTGCTTCTCCCTCTGCCTGTGTCTCTGCCTCTCTCTCTCTGTGTGTGTGTCTGTCATGAATAAATAAATAAAATTTTTTTAAAAAAGAAAAATTTTATAAAATGTTGTGGGGGCACTCAGCCACTTGTTCTTCAAATGATGACACGTGAGGTGCTTTCACATTTTATCTGAGACAATTAAGGCTTAGAAAGGTTGAATGTCATGCTTAAGGCCACACAGCTAGTAGAGATTGAGCTGACCTGGAATCCAGGTCTACCAATTCAGGAGAGGCTATGTGGTTAGGTGGAATAACACTCAGTTTCCATTAATGATCATTTTTGGAACCCAGGGGTTCCAAGAGCGTTCTTTAGTTCAAAGAGATAGTTGATTCCCCCAGTATGACTCCTGGCATGGAGATGTCCTTAGTCCTACTGGCCTAACCGACTGGGTGGCTCAGTTGGTTAGGCAGCTGCCTTCAGCTCAGGTCATGATTCTGGGGTTCTGGGATGGAGGCCCGCATCAGGCTTCCCTGCTCAGCAAGGAGCCTGCTTCTCCTCCTGCCCCTTCTGTTGTGTGCACTCTCTCAAATACATAAAAATCTTAAAAAAAAAAAAAAGTCTCCTGATCAAAAGTTAGACTAGCAGATCAAAATGGGTCAGAAAAACATTTAACTGCTGACACATACAAGCATAATAAAAATTAGACTGGAGATACCTGGCCTTGATTTCAAGTCTAATCACAAGTAATTTACTCTCTTAAACAAAAGTGCTGGCATTATGTTTCCCGCTGCTGTGGCCCAAGAACACATCTTTTTTTATTTTTATTTTTATTTTTATTTATTTATTCATGAGAGACACAGAGAGAGAGGCAGACAGAGACACAGGCAGAGGGAGAAGCAGACTCCATGCAGGGAGCCCCATGTGGGACTCAATCCCAGGACTCTGGGATCACGCCCTGGGCCGAAAGCAGACGTTCAATCGCTGAGCCACCCAGGCGTCCCCAAGAACACATCTTTATTCAGGAGGTGTAAAATCCAGAGAACATGCTAATATCTGAAGAAAAAAAACACTGCAATCACTAACTCATAAAAGTTTGAGGGGAAAAACCTTTAAGCTAAGTTGGACACTTTTGTATACCTATGTGCAGAGTAAGATGGGGCAGGACAGTTCTCCACCTGAAGCCATTGTTCTCCCTATGGTCACCATTAGGATTTTAAGACCAAAGAGTGCCAACAGTGGCTTGACACCACATGTGCCTCCTTGCCAAAAATTTCACCTACACTGGCTAAAAGAATCCTTGGATGAGCTTCCCCCATTGGGGATAGGCCCTAGGTGTGCCTTCTATTCCAGGGGATACTCAGAGGGTACCGACTCCTCTAATAGGCTCTTGTGTCTCGGGGACCCCATCTCTGAGGAACAGGAGATATACAGGCCAGAAAGCAGAATGCTCTATGGGAGAGAACAATCCAGGGGAAAAAGCCAGGTAGGTGAATGATTTGCAGGGAAGAACTCTCCCAAGTTTCAGACTCCTGCCTCCATCCAAAGGACCAGCTCCGTGTTCCCTTAACTCAGAGCTTTGTTTTCTTTAAATGCTACTTCCTTTCCATTCCTTATCCCTCGCAGGCATAAACTTTGCCTTTTCCCTTCCAAAGAAAACTAATCATCTCTTGTGAGCTCTATCACCCACATTCTTGAAATATATCTGAAAAATACCGGAAATGAACTGGGGGATCTTGGTCTCCCAAAACAAGGATCGGCTCTGAATGCCCTACTGTGGGTCCCTGCCACCTTGGCCTCTTGCCAGAGCAATGGATCCACTGATGGGCTTCCAAGGCATACTTGCGCTTAAAGCCTTTCCCACACTGTGGGCAGGTGAAGGGCTGGCTGTCAGAGTGAATGCACTGGTGACTGAGGAGAGACAAGTAGGTAAAGTGGAGGCCACAGTCTGGGCAGGGGTAGGGCTTCTCGCCTGTATGTGTGCACCTGTGGATAGCCAGCAGGGAGCTGTAGGCAAAACAGAGGCCACAGCTGGGACAGCTATAGGGCTTCTCACCTGTGTGCTTGTGCTGGTGAATGGCTAGCAGGTAGGGGTAAGTAAAGCGACTTTTGCAGTCTGGGCATGGGTAGGGCTTCTCCCCACTGTGAGCCCGTCTATGAATGGCCAGGGAACCCCTCTGGCGGAAACATCGCCCACAATCAGGGCAGGAGTAGGGCTTTTCACCTGTGTGGATGAACTGATGCTGGAGCAGGTACTTGCTCTGGGAGAAACGAGCCTGGCACTGGTCACAGGGGAAGGGACGCTCCCCAGAGTGGACCCGCTTGTGATTGGCCAGGAGGGAGGGGTAACTGAAGTTGCGGCCACAGTCTGAGCAAGAGTAGGGTGATTTACGGTTTGGAGTGCCCCTGAACCAAGGCTTGATAGGGCTCTGCCCAGAGTTCCAGCAGAGTTCTGGGCCTGCAGCTTTGTGACTAGGGGGGCCTGCTGGATGGCAACCACTCCTCGACAGACACTTCCTCAGACAGTTCCTCATGCTCCATCTCTTTTTGCTTTGGACTCTTCTTCAGTTCTTTTTCTTCACTCACATCCCTGGATCTTGGGATGGGAAAAGATAAAACTTGAAACTCAGTAGCACATTCCATAGTTCCATACAGTGGCCTGCCCTGGGAAGTAGCATGAATGTCTGAGTATCTGGCAGGTTCTGAGACTGGGGCCGCATCAAGCCTAGAAAGCTATCCTGGAGTAAAAGCGGATTTCATTGTCTGGATGGTGTTAATGCAAGAAAGCTCTGAAAACAGGAAATAAATGGAGATGTCAACAATATTTAAGCTCTACTGTTATGTCAGGCAGTAAGGGTAGGATGGTCTCAGCCCTCATAGAGCTTATAGTCCTGAACCTGTTTATGATCCTTTTGCAAAGTAGCCATTAAATGATGTCCCTTGGTACCATTCAGGGCCATTGCCAAAATGTCTACACTTGGATTGTACTCTCAGTACCATAGGAAGACCTGGGAATAAGCATTTATTAGGACATGGCTGCAAAGAAAACACATTTTCTTGACTTTAAAATCTCTGATGAGGGGGATCCCTGGGTGGCGCAGCGGTTTGGCGCCTGCCTTTGGCCCGGGGCGCGATCCTGGAGACCCGGGATCAAATCCCACGTCGGGCTCCCGGTGCATGGAGCCTGCTTCTTCCTCCGCCTGTGTCTCTGCCTCTCTCTCTCTCTCTCTCTCTCTCTCTCCCTCTGTGACTATCATAAATAAAAAATAAATAAATAAAAATAAAATAAAATAAAATCTCTGATGAGGGATCCCTGGGTGGCTCAGCGGTTTGGCTCCTGCCTTTGGCCCAGGGCAGGATCCTGGAGTCCCGGGATCGAGTCCGCTGTTGGGCTCCTGGCATGGAGCCTGCTTCTCCCTCTGCCTGTGTCTCTGCCTCTCTCTCTCTCTGTGTGTGTGTGTCTATCATAAATAAATAAATAAATCTTTAAAAATAAAATAAATCTCTGATGAATGACACTATCATTACCGTGTGATCCACATAATATCCAAAAAAGAACACTTGTCTTCATTATATTACACAACAAAAATCAAATTACAGGGATGCCTGGGTGGCTCAGTGGTTGAATGTCTGCCTTCAGCTCAGGGCCTGATCCTGGGGTCCTGGGATCAAGTCCCGCATCCCGCTCTGCCTGTGTCTCTGGCTCTCCCTCTGTGTCTCATGAATAAATAACTAAAAATTTTTAAAAATCAAATTACAGATGTGTTTCTCCTTTCCCTTGGCTGCCCTGTCAACTCAAGCTCTATTTTGCACTAAACCAGGGTTTCCCTGTCTAATTAAGTGGTGCAGTAAATCCCAATTTAGTGGTTCTCTGAGCCATTTTGCAGTGAGATTGGAACTTTCTGAAGACGAGGTGTAGGGAGATATGATGGGGCTGTAAAGGGGGCACTGTGTCCAGTGGATCTGTGTTGCGGGAGGGGGTTCTCAAAGGTCCCATACTGGGTTTGAATTGAAGTACCTGTTATCTTTCCCCTGTCTCTGATGACAGCCTCTGGATCCTGGGCCTCCGGGCTCCAAGCCTCGACCTCTCTTTCCACCCAAGAAATAAAAGCGGGTTTGGGGCCTGAAAATCCTGCGGAGGGGAAACATTGGGTCCGCCTGAGAACCTGAGAGGGGAGGATGAGGGTGCTTCCTCAGTGCCCACATTTCAGCCCACTCGTCTCTGGGGACATCAGTACCACTTCCCCACGGATTACTAGGTGCTGGCTGGACAGCCCGGCCTCACCGAGCGCGCCCAGCAGGCCGTAGGTCTTCTGCATCACGTCCTGGTACAGGGCCCTCTGCGCCGGCCGCAGGCACCCCCACTCCTCCGGGGAGAAGTACACGGCCACGTCCGCGAAGCTCACGACCCCAGGTCTGCTTTCTCTCGTGGGTCTGCTCCCGGCCTCCCCGGGTACATCCACCGGGAGCGGGGCCAGAGGCGGCGCCATGGGAAAAACCCTTCAGTGCTACGCCAGGAGACGGTTCCGGAATACGTGGAAACGCTAGAGTTTTCCTATCTTCTCAAAAAGTCCCTAAGGTCCATAGCACTGCCCTTAACCAACATGGCGTCTCCCCGGCCTCAACCTCCCTCGCCTTCCCTGTCTGCCCTTACCTACCGAGGGAAGAGCCAGAAGGGAAGTCGGGGCCGCAGCGCCGTCAACCGTAGGTGACGTGCGCTGATTGGACGGCGCCGGGCGGACAGGGGAAGAAGGCGGGCAGTGATTGGTCGTTCCGGAGCGGCCTATTTGAAAGGCTGAGGGAAAGACTGGTGTGTAGGTGCCGTGCGCTGAGAGACTGTAGGCTCTCTTTTCCCCTGGTTTTTCTGCGACAGGACCTAAAACAGAAGTTTTGACGGATTGGAGCTACTCCTTTCTGCTACTTACGTGAGACCTGTTGCGAGCAGATGCAGATCTCCTGGGCTTGCAGGTGAGTAAAAGCTGACGAGCGAAGAAGACTGAGGCCGATTCTGGAGATGATGGAAGTGAGGGATGGCCCATCCCCTCCTGCTCTGGGTACTCAGGGCCCCGCCAGCCCCGGTTCCTACCCGGTACTTGGTTTGGCCCATGCCCCAAGGTTGCAAATGTCTTGCCTTTCACGGACGCAGCAGCTGAGGGGCAGAAAGCCCAGGTGACTGCCCACGGGCGGCAGAGCCAAATTCAAAGTGATCTGGCTTCCAGGCTCAGCTAAGTGCTTAGCTAAGTGCTTACTGTACCCTATGTCAGTCAGAAAACTTGTGTTTAAATTACAGCTCATAAATGAGTAATAAAACTGGGAAACAAATCAGATCATCTATCTCTTGATCTGTTTTTGCAAGCTTTCCCAACTAAGTAATATTCATAGGAACAGAGAAGAAAAGTTCTAGAGATATAACAAAAAAGCTGTCCATCCCCACAGCGAAACCACTTTGAAGACATAATATAGCTTTACAATTCATGTGGGTATCCATTCTATTTCATAATTTAACCAAATTCAATAGACTATATAGGCAAAAGTAAGTTTTGTAAATATGGAACACTCTTAAAATACAAGTGGAGTGTAAGTTGGTACAAGTAGTTTGGAAAACTTGCAGTAACTACTAAAGCTAAATATATGCATACCTAGGACCCAGCAATTCCACTCCTCCATGTATACCCAACAGAAGTTCATGCATATTACCGAAAGGTTTACTGAAATGCATACATTTACTGAAAGAAGTGCATATATTTACTGAAAGACGTGTTCAGATGTTCACAGCAACACCAATTGCAATAGCCAAAACCCAGAAACTATCCACAACAGTAGAAGAATGAATAAATATATTGTGGAATATTAATTGAAATACTATTCATGGAATACTATTCATAGAATACTATTCAGAAGGGCATGTGGAGTCTCTAGTAGGGCTCCCTACTCAGCGAAAAGTCTGCACTCCCTCTCCCTCTGCCCCTCTCCTGATTTGTCTCTTTCAAAGAAATAAGTAAAATCTTTAAAAATAAAAATAAGAAAAAGAAAATCTAAATAAGCCAGCACTCCCAAGTACATTTGTGCTCCCTCTGTGACAAACCGAAGATGAAAACATGAACTGGCATTGTGGTTCCTACATGAAAATGGAAGCTAGTGGTGTCTGAACCTACAAAACCAATTTTTTTTTTAATTTTATTTATTTATTCATGAGAGACACACAGAGAGAGAGAGGCAGAGACACAGGCAGAGGGAGAAGCGGGCTCCATGGCAGGGAGCCCGATGTGGGATTTGATCCCAGGACTCCAGGATCATGCCCTGGGCCAGAGGCAGGCGCTAAACCGCTGAGCCACCCAGGGATCCCTACAAGACCACTTCTGTTGTCACAGTAAAGTCAACTATTGGAAGACTGAAGGATTTTTTTTCATTTGAAACATTGCTTGCCTATAATAAATGAGTTAAATTATGTAAAGAAAAAAATGGAGGGAGTGGAAGATCAAAGTTGAAGATGTGACAACAAAAACTGGTGGGAATGATGGATTGCTGGAAAGGGGACACAAACCAAAGACTTTGGGTAGCCTCTAGAGGCTGGAAAAGGCAAGGAAAGGATTCTCCTCTAGAGATTGGTGAATGCAACCTTGCTAACATCTTTTTTCTTTTTCTTTTTTTTAAAGATTTTATTTATTTCTTCATGAGAGACACAGAGAGACAGAGGCAGAGACACAGGCAGAGGGAGAAGCAGGCTCCATGCAGGGAGCCTGACGTGGGACTCGATCCTGGGTCTCCAGGATCAGGCCCTGGGCTGAAGGCTTCACTGAACCGCTGAGCCATCCAGGCTGCCCACATCTTTTTTCTTTAAAAGATTTTTATTTATTCATGATAAACAGAAAGAGGCAGAAACATAGGCAGAGGGAGAAGCAGGCTCTCCCTTCAGCAGGAGGCCTGATGTGGGACTCGATCCAAGGACCCTGGGATCATGCCCTGAGCCAAAGGCAGATGCTCAAACACTGAGCCACCCAGGTGTCCCCTTGCTAACATTTTATTTATTTATTTTTTTTTTAAATTTATTTATTTATGATAGTCATCACAGAGAGAGAGAGAGAGAGAGAGAGAGAGGCAGAGACATAGGCAGAGGGAGAAGCAGGCTCCATACAGGGAGCCTGATGTGGGATTCGATCCCGGGTCTCCAGGATCGCGCCCTGGGCCAAAGGCAGGCGCTAAACCGCTGCGCCACCCAGGGATCCCCCCTTGCTAACATTTTAATTTGAGTCCCATAAGACCCATTTCCAGATTTCTGACCTACAGAATTGTAAGATAATAAATTTGCATTATTTTAAATCACCTAGTTTGGTAATTTCTTACAGTAGCAATGGGAAACTAATACACGTCACATTATTGAGGAGCTATTTCTGAGCTTTATCAAGTACTGTATTGGGCGTAGGAGCACTCTCCTAGCTCTGAATTTGAGAATTGAAGATCTAAAAGAAGCATTACTCAAAGAGATTATGTTGAATGAAAGAAGCTGTAGACGAAAGAATACACACTTTAGGATTCCGGTTGTATAACACTTTATAACAGGGTAAATAAATCTGTGCTAGGGACACAATTAGAGCAATAGTTGTCTGTGGTGGGATAGGGATGGGTTTAACCAGGAAGGGAACTTTGTAGGATGATGGTATGTTCTATATTTATATATATATATATTTTTTTTAAGATTTAATTTTTTTTTTCATGAGAGACACACAGAGAGAGGCAGAGACAGAGGCAGAGGGAGAAACAGGCTCCATGCAGGGAGCCTGATGTGGGACTCAATCCTAGGTCTCCAGGATCATACCCGGGCTGACGGCAGCACTAAACTGCTGAGCCACCCAGGCTGCCCCTGTTCTGTATTTTGATAGAGGTTTGGGTGTATGTATTGCCAGATTCAGCAAACACTTAAACACTTAAAATTTGTTTGCATTTTATTATGCCAGTTTATTTATTTATTAAAAATTTTTTTAGTCATGAGAAACAGAGAGAGGCAGAGACATAGGCAGAGGGAGTAGCAGGCTTCCCGCTGGAGCCTGATGTGAGACTCGATCTCACGACCCAGGATCACGACCTGAGCCAAAGACAGATGCTCAACCACTGAGATACCCAGGCATCCCTATTCTGTGTCAGTTTAACCAAAAAAAATATGTAAAGCAAATGTTGAGTTCTAGTTAATGATGTACATGCTGAAATATTTAGGGGTAATGTGTACTGATGTTGACAATTTCTTTGAAATGCATCAAAAAATAAAATGGACTGGTAGAGAGATGGATAGTTATGCAATAAAGTAAGTATAGTAAAATGTTAATGCTAGAACGAGATGGTGAGTATATGAGTGGTCACTGTAAAATTGCTTCAACTTTATGTTTGAAAATTTCCTAAATAGAATGGGGAAAAAGAAAAGAGAAGCAAACTAATGTTCAGACTAGGCAGGAGTAACCATTTTTTAAAATGTACCATTAAATGGCATTTGGTGCATCTGCAGTGTTTGACAACCACCACTTCTCTTTCATAACTTTATCTTCTTTGTGATTTTGATTTGATTACATTGAATCTGGAGATTTTTTTGATATTGCTGCCATCTTAATATTAAGTCTTCCAATTCATGAACACAAGGTGTTTTTCCATTTATTTAGGTCTTTAATCTATTTCAGCAGTATTTTGTAGTTTTCAGTATACAGGTCTTTTGCCTCCTTAGTTAAATTCATTCCCAAAAAAAAAAAATAAATAAATTCATTCCCAAGTATTTTATTCTTTTTAATATGCTATGGTAAATGGAATTGTTTTCCTAATTACCTTTCTGGATTATTCATTGCTAGCATATGGAAATGCAATTGATTTTTGTGTGTTGATTTTGCATCTTGCCACTTTGCTGAATTTATTTCTTAGCTCCAAGTGTGTGTGTGTGTGTGTGTGTGTGTGTGTGTGTGAGTAATCTCTAGGGTTTTTTATTTTTTATTTTTTTTTCTAGGGTTTTTTAGATATAAGATCTTGTCATCTGTGAATAGAGATCATTTCATTTCTTCCTTTCTACTTTGTTTCTTTATATTATATACAGTATTGAAAAGAAGTGGCAAAAGTCGATTCCTTGGGGCACTTGGCTGGCTCAGTCAATACAGGATGTGCGACTCTTGATCTTGGGGTTGTGGGTTCAAGCCCCACATTGGATGTGGAGCCTACTTTAAAAAATAAATAAAATGTTAAAAACAACACCACCACCAAAAACCTGGGCTTCTTGTCTTGTTCCTAATTCTAGGGGGAAAGTTTTCAGTCTTTCCCCATTGAGTGTGATGGTAGGTATGGGTTGTTCATCTATTGCCTTTATCATATTGAGGAAGTTTTCTTCTATTTTGGATTTTTTAAAAAAGATTTTGTTTATTTATTCATGAGAGACACACACAGAGAGAGAAGCAGAGACAGAGGCAGAGGGAGAAGCAGGCTCCATGCAGGGAGCCCCATGTGGAACTCGATCCCGGGACTGCAGGATCATGCCCTGAGCCAAAGGCAGATGCTCAACCACTGAGCCACCCAGGTGTCCCTTGTATTTCGAATTTATTGAGTGTTTTTGTCATGAGAGGATATTGAATTTCGTCAAATTCTTTTTCTGCATTGAGCTGACCTTTTTTCCCTTGTCCTCTTATTGTGGTATCCATATTACATTGACTGATTTTCATTTGTTGAAGCGTTCTTGCATTCCAGGAATATATCCTACTTGGTCATAGTGTATAACCCTTCTAATATACTGCTTTGGTTTGCTAGTATTTTTTGAGTACTTTTGTATTAATATTTATAAGGGATATTGGTCTGTAACTTTCTTTTCTTATAATGTCTTTGTCTAGCTTTGGTATTGGAGTAAGAGTTTTTAAGATATATTCTAGATTCAAATTCCTTTTCAGATTTATCAGTCAGAAATATTTTATCAGGCAGCTGGGGGGGCTCAGCGGTTTAGCTACACCTTCAGTCCAGGGCCTGATCCTGGAGACCTGGGATTGAGTCCCACGTCAGGCTCCCTGCATGGAGCCTGCTTGTGTCTCTGCCTCTCTCTCTCTCTCATGAATAAATAAATAAATAATTTTTAAAAGATTTTATTTATTTATTCATGGGAGACACAGAGAGAGGCAGAGACACGGGCAGAGGGAAAAGCAGGCTCTATGCAGGGAGCCAGACATGAGACTCAATCCCGGATCTCCAGGATCAGGCCCTGGACTGAAGGTGGTGCTAAACTGCTGAGCCAGCCGGGCTGCCCTCATTTTATTTTTTTAAAGGTTTATTTATTTATTTTAAAGAAACAGAGCATGCATGCTGCGGGAGGGGCAGAGGGAGACAAGCCAACACACCACTCAGCAGGGAGCATGATGCAGGGCTCATCCCAGGACCCTGAGATCATGATCTCAGCTAAAATCAAGAGTTGGACACTTAACTGACTGAGCTACCCGGGTGCCCCATTATTTTTCATTTTAGATTATTTTTTTTAAGATTTTATTTATTTATTCATAGAGACAGAATGAGAGAGAGAGAGAGAGAGAGAGAGAGAGAGAGAGGCAAAGACACAGAGACACAGGCAGAGGAGAAGCAGGCATCATACAGAGAGCCTGATGTGGGACTTGATCCAGGGTCTCCAGGATCACGCCCTGGGCTGCAGGAGGCGCTAAACCGCGGCGCCACAGGGGCTGCCCTTCATTTTAGATTAAAAGTAGCCAGGGGCAACTACATGGTTCAGTCATTTGGGCACCTCCGCTCGGCTCAGATCATGATCATCATAATCCTGGAGTTCTGAGATTGAGCCCTGAATCAGGCTACCTGCTCAGCAGGAAGTCTGCTTCTCTCTGTCCCTTACCCAGTTCGTGCTCTCTTGCTTGCTATGTCTGTCTCTTAGATAAACAAATAACATCGTTAGAAAAAGGAGAGACTGACTTACTTTACTTCCAAAGCTTATTTCTTGAATACCATTTATAGGAGATTTGTACCAATTCTTCTGGGAAGATAGTATTTTATTTGTAAGAATGACTCCTGATTAGCAGCAGACAGGACCAGAAACACAGACTTATCACCTGGCCATAGCTACAAGCAAGATTACTGATTCTGTTGCAGTATCTTTTATTTTAGGGGTTCTGTCCCTTTCACAGGTATGTTGACATTCATTTTCTCAACTCTATAGGAGCATTTCCTGGTCTTGCTTTTATTTATTTTTAGAAGATTTTATTTGAGAGAGAGAGAGTGAGAGACCACAAGCAGGCAGGGGGAAAGGAAGAAGCAGACCTTCCGCTGAGCAGGGAGCCCATTATGGGGTTCCATTCCAGGACCCTGAGATCACTGAGATCATGACCTGAGCCAAAAGCAGACACTTAACTGACTGAGCCACTCAGGTGCCCCCTAGTCTTGCTTTTAACAACATCTTCTAAACCAGTAACTTCTCTGTGTTTATTGTTAAGCTTTAATTCACAGGATAGTTATGATACTGTTTTTTGCATTTTCCCAGTTCCTTGATCAGTTGTTCTTGGAATTTGGGAAAATGTATATACGTTCCCTAGGAAACATTGAGAAGGAATTCCTACATGCACACCCCAGAAAGAACCACAAGAGGCACCAGGAGCACTAGAATATGGGCATGAAAGCTAAGTTATGGGAGAGCTTCAGTAGGAAAACTAAGGTAAATGAGATTGAAAGTAAATTATTGATTTGCCAAGTCACCAGGCATCTTAAAGGACAGTTTGGGTGGAGTAACACCTTGTAGAGCAGTCAACTTTGGAGTCACACCTGGCTTGGAATCCTGGCCCTCAGACTTACTAGATATGTGATCCTGGATAAGTTACTTAATCTATCAGTAACTTCAGTTTCCTCCTCTATTAAAGGGGAATTATACATTCTGTCAGGTGTGCAACCTAAGGTTACCCTACTTACAAATTAACAAATTAGCCTCTTATTGTTTCGTGGATGCTGGCAGAAGACAAGAGACCCCAGTGTCCTAGACCAAAGACCTTGTCCAGGGCACAACAAGCCACCTGAGCATCATGTGTGTGTTGGTTCTTTTGTCTTGTAAGCCCCACAGAGGCAGCATGGAGGGGCCTGATGGACACCAGGCATGCAGTGAGTGTGGCACTGTGGGGGAGGAACAATGAATTTTGAGAACCTGGTGTTTTATGGTAAGTAGCAAGCAAGCTGCTCTTTGTCCCAAACTCCCTTACAGTTGCTTAATGCAAACACAACCATAAGAAATGGCTGGGGAAAGAGTGGTCAGGGCCTTGCCTGCTTGCTTGCTTGCTGGCTGGCTGGCTGGCTTTCTATACTCTAGGTTACAGCTTTTTTTTTTTTTTTTTTTTAAGATTTTATTTATTTATTCATGAGAGACACAGAGAGTCAGAGACACAGACAAAGGGAAAAGCAGGCTCCCTGCAAGAAGCCTGATGTGGGACTCGACCCCAGGACCCCAGGATCATGACCTGAGCCGGAAGGCAGACACTCAACCAGTGAGCTGCCCAGGTGCTCTGGTTATAGCTTATTAAAGGAAAAGGATACAGATTAAAGTCAGCAAAGGAGAAAGGTGCATGGGCAGAGCCCAGGAGAAACCAGACACAAACTTCCAGGCGTTCTTGTCTAGTGGAGTTGCACAGGGATGCACTTTATTCTTCTAACAATGATTTGTGACAATATGTGTGAACTGTTGCCAACCAGAGAAACTCACCCAAGCCTTGGTATCTAGGGTTTTTATTGGGGAGTCAGTTACACACAGAGTACCCACATGACTGACCTTAGCTACTCAGACTCAGCCTCCCAGAGCAAAAACACATTCATCATAAACCACATTGTCAGGATAAACTCATCTGGTCAGACTGGTACAGCATGGCTTGGGGCCTCCAGCATACAGTCACACCCTAATCAGGCAAAATAGTACAAGGCTTTGGAATTTATCTCCCAGGAATGAGCCAAGTGCCAGTCCTGAAGATGGGCTTTCTTTGGAGTGGGCAGGGTTTGAGCAACTTAGGCCTGCTGAGTTAACCCTTTTCTATACATGCCTGGTCTCCAGGAGTCCACTGCCTGGTGAAATACAGAGATGTTTTGGATCTCCAAGAATTAGAAAGTGTATAGATCCAATGTCCAGTAATCCCTAAAAACCATAATGACTTCCCCTTTTCCTGTGCCTTGCCACCCTGGGAAATAGCTGCAGGTACATTTGAGAAAGGCTTCTGGAAGATATACCCTGTGTTTTTGCCAGTGTAATATAGTCCTTCATCAGGGGGCTCAACCTCTCTTCGTTTAGGAGGCTTTAGGTCTGGAATTGGCTCGTCTGAGAATTTGTTGAAGGCAAGGCCTTGCATTTTTGGCATATTCTGCAAGATGTGGAGCAACACGAGAGACACATGGAGGAGCATCTCCTCACATCTACTTTATGGGGTTCTCATACACATTACATTGGAATGCATATAAAGTGCTTAACACAGTATGTGCCCCATCATAAATGCTCAACAAAGTAGCTATGATACTATTGCAATAGGCCAAAGAATACAGTGAATATAGGCTACTGTTTCAAGAAATTTAGCTGAGAGGCGCCTGGCTGGTTCAGTTGGTAGAACATGCGACTCTTGATCTTGGGTTGTGAATTCAAGTCCCATATTGGGTGTAGGGATTACTGAAAAATAAAATCTTAAAAAAAGAGATTTTAGACTGGCAGGTGTGTATTCCAGACAAGAGAGGGACTCTGAAACCATAAAACTAAGGAGAGAAAGATGTAGCAAAGTCCCCTAGAGGGCAGGAGATAAAATCAAGCACAACTATGTTGATGAACGCTGTAATTAAATACTTGTAAATGTGGAGTCAGTGGAGAGTGAGATATTAAGAGCTCCTATTTGAAACCTTTGGTTTCTTAAAGAGAAGGTATTCACTGGTTAAGGATACAGGGAAGACATACTGAAGGCTCACTGAGGTTGAAGATGAGGAAAGGCGTGGTGCTGGCTCTGGCACCTCTCAGCAGCACTGCTATTTCCTCCTCTACAGCTCATGGGAGATAAATCCATATCATGACTGTGGATTGTTCATTCTTTGGGTTGCAAGTAACAGAAACTCAAACTACCTGAAACAGAAGGGAGAACTAATTGGAAGGATACTGGGATCTCCCATGGAAAACAGGGCCAGGTCACAGCTGGGCATGGAATGACACTGGGACTGAAATACTTTAGGGGACCTAGGAAGTTGTCACTCATCTTGG
Organism: Vulpes lagopus; assembly: GCF_018345385.1. NCBI lineage: Eukaryota > Metazoa > Chordata > Mammalia > Carnivora > Canidae > Vulpes > Vulpes lagopus. The sequence continues at coordinate 106,489,163 of NC_054826.1, read as the reverse complement.
CCCTCTACTGACCACACACACACTGGAACTTGGCCACCAGGGCCTCCAAGTCTTATGAGTTAGAATCCGGGCCCAAAGGAAGTTAACAGAATTCCTAGGTAAAGAGAGTTGGGTCAGCCTGGTGGTAAACATAGAATAGCCTGTTCTAATATAGAGCTAGGCAGACATTTGAATAGCTGTTAGGGCAGGTCTGCATCAGAACTGTAAAAATTTCTACCCAGTCAAGGACCTAGACTTATATTTTATATACAGTAATTCCACAAGGAACATCATTTATCGACATTTTAATGAGACCCAATCTGGTATGACCCGTCTTAGGGTAGCTCATCCATTCATCTGAGGAGAAACAGTTACAATGCAACTTGCTAAATACCAGAACAGAGGTAATTACAGACACTGTGTCCTCCAGCAGTTTCCCCACTTTGGGGCTGAGATTAGGAGAGCTGAAGGAACAAGCAACAGGGGTAGGAACATGACCCACTCCAGCTGTTGGAATAGCAGAGAAGTCATGTTGGGAAATCCCAATTTGGTGCAGCTACCCAAGGCAAAGTGGTAGGCCTTGTTCATTTAATGTGGTAAAGCTTTACTGAGCATCTACTCCGATGGGTGCCAGGGAGGCAGAGCAAATATTAAGACACATTGCTGCTGCTGCTTTGGGGAGCTTATGTGAGGAAGGCAGGCATGAACACAATTTGGGGACTATAGACTCTTCCTGCTCTGTGTTCAATTACTCAACTTCCTACCTCCCTTGAATGGCCTCATCTCGTTTTATGAAAACTGTTGAGGACTCATGGAAAGTCCTGTGCTGAGGTTTCCTTATTCTGATGAGAATCAGGGAGGAGTGAGACCCAGTTCTCAAGGATTTTCTAGCCACTGGCTGCCTGGAACTAATCCACATCCACTGGATGAAGCACAAGCTGGTCCCCGTTTTACCTCTTGCTGCTAGGTCATGGCTCCCCTGCTTTTCCTTAAAATCAGTCTTCTCCCAAAGCTTATTTTGCCTATGTCCCAGACCCAACTTGAATCAATTTCCCAAACATGGGGAGCAGAAGACTTGTCTTCACAGTATGTGGTTTAAAAAAAAAAACAAAAAACAAACCTAGGTATTTATGTGTCTGCAATGAAGCCTTGGTCCAGTGTCACCACTCCCAGATTCAGTGCAATCTAGAGCTGTTAGAACAGGTAGAGACCAAGGAGGTGTACAATGTACACTGTGCTGCTGGCATATTTTAGCCTGACCCTTTAAAAGGGACATTGAAAAACCAACACCTGTTTGGAGAGAGCACATGTGGGAATGGAAACTCTGTCTTTAAGGAATGATTGACCAAATAATGCTGTTTAACCTGAAAACATGGGCAAAGCAGATATAATTTAAATTATCTGAAATGCTGTCATGTAGATGGAATATTACATATTCTGGGCCAGGCTTATTGGGAAAGAGAATGTGGTACTTCAACAGCCTTCTATTAAAGATCAGAGCTATCCCATAATGAAATGACCTGCCTTGTGAGGTAGTGAGCTCCCTGTCAAGGGAGGTTTTAAAGCAAGGGTAAAACAACTTGGCAGGAGTGTTGTAAAAAGAGGGCTAAACCAGGTCTGTTTAAACCTGGTATGGAGGAAGGGGCAGAGCAGGGCAAGCTACCCCCCCTCCCCCCATGAATGGGATTCTCCTGACTGTATGCAAGGGGACAGGTAATCCCTATATACACAAACTAGAAAAGCAAACAGCTTGGAAAACAGCAGGGAGAACTGTCAGCGCTGATATCAACACACAGAAATACTTTCAGGATAGGGTAGCTTGGAAAACAACCACATGATGTCACCTCTCCTAATGGGACTGTCTGTTCTAGACACTTATGGTAAGGCAGCCAGCGTGGTGGAAGAGACTAGAGTTCAGGGCTCTGTAGCAGGACATCTGGATTTTTTATTCGGACTCTGCCTTGCCTGACCTGGGGCTTCTGCTTCCCTTCTCTGGGCCCCTCCGTGAAATCAAATGAACCTCTTGGGTCCTTCCCCTACTAAAGCGCACTGCCCTTCTGGCTGGCGCCCCCTAGAGCAGATCTAGAGCTACAGTTCGGGGCCCTGGGGCTACACTTGTGGACTGCCAGAGACCACCTCTGGCGGAAGCACCGGCCGCACTCCAGGCAGGGGAAGGGCTTCTCCCCTGTGTGCAGGAGCTGGTGCTGAGCCAGGTGGCTCCACTGGGCAAAGCGCTTGGCACACAGGTCGCAGGCATAAGGCCGCTCGCCTGAGTGCACGCGCCGGTGACTAGCCAGGAGCGAGGGGTAGGCGAAGCGGCGGCCACAGTCCTCGCAGGCGTGTAGCTTCTCCTCCGTGTGCGTGCTGCGGTGGATGGCTAGGGAGCCGCTCCGCCGGAAGGCGCGGCCGCAGTCCGGGCAGGGGTAGGGCTTCTCTCCTGTGTGCAAGAGCTGGTGCTGGAGCAACGTGCTGCGCTGGGAGAAGCGGGCCTCACAGTGCTCGCAAGCATAGGGGCGCTCCCCGGAGTGCACCCGCCGGTGGCTGACCAGGCGAGAGGACGAAGAGAAACGCCGCTCGCAGTCTGGACACGGGTAGGGCTTCTCGCCTGTGTGGATGCGCTGATGGATGACGAGGGCAGTGCGCTGCCGAAAGCGGCGGTTGCATTCCAGGCAGGTGTAGGGCTTCTCTCCCGTGTGTGTGCGTTGGTGAATGGCTAGCAGGGAGGGATAGGCAAAGCGCCGCCCGCAGCTGGGGCACTGGTGGGGCTTTTCACCTGTATGCGTGGTCCGGTGATTGGCCAAGGAGCGGCTTCTACGGAAGCAGCGGCCACAATCGGGGCAGTGGTAGGGCTTCTCCCCTGTGTGGATAACCTGGTGCTGCGAGAGGTTCTTGCGTTGGGAGAAACGTTTGCCACACTGGTCACACACGTAGGGACACTCACCAGAGTGTGCGCGCCGGTGACTGACCAGCAGGGAGGGATAGGAAAAGCGGCGCCCACAGTCTGGGCAAGGATAAGGCTTTTTCAGATTCTGGGCACACTTGTGGCTCTCCAGGGCCAGATGATCAGGGAAGGTACAACCACAGTCAGGGCAGATGGGGCCCCCAGATGTCTGCCTGGGGATCAGCCGGGGTTTGCTGGGCCGCCGCCCTCTCTTCCCTTTTCGGGGTGCCTCCTTAGGCGGGAATACTTCCTTCTCTCCATTCTTCTTTCTGGTTCTGGTTTCTATAGAAACACAGGGAGAGATTAATTTAACAAATACTACTCCCCTATCCTTGCCCATGACACTGTTACAGGTGAGAAGACAAACAGGCTCAGCCCCTCTTCAAGGAGTGTTAGTGCCAAGGACAACAAGCTGTGACATACTACTAAAGAAATAGGGAGGATATTCCAGTAGTCCCCAGCTCTGTCTGGAGAAGTCAGGAAGTGTTTCTTGGAGGTTATGCAGATTTGAGAAATTACAAATTTTTGAAGAGGTTAAGTGTAAGGCAGGAAGTAGAAGCATGAGGTGTGAGATGGCAGTGACTAGGTCATAAGGCCCTCTAGGCCAATGGTTCTCAAATTTTATTGTAATGAGAATTATTTGGGTAGCTTATTGAAACAAGTTTGGCTTCAGCAGGTCTGGCATGGGGCCCGAGATTTTGTATTTCTGATTCTTTCCTGAGTGATGCTGCTGCTGGTCTGAGGACCACACTCTCAACCACTGCTGTTGAGGACTTTAAACTCCAGTGCTTCTCAAACGTAAACATGCATGCCAATCAACTGGGGCTGTTAACAAAAGAAATACAAGGTCCTAGATATCCATCAGAGTAAATTAATAGTTCTGGGTCCAGGAATTTTTTTTTTTTTTTTTTTTTACTGAGTTCCTCAAGTGACTGCGCTATAACTGACAGCCACATGACAACCTGCCATGGCAAAAACGGAAAAGTTTTAAGCAAGGAAGTATCATGGACAGATCTGAATCTTGGAAAGACAGCCCTGGTCTCAGAGAATCCAGCACACAAACGGCAGCCCAAGCAGTTATATCCACCCCTATGGGTGAATCTGGGACCGGTCCACCTTAATGGCATTAATCAGAGCCTTGCTTGATCCTGAGAGCAGATTCCTGCACCGATTAGGGGTTGCCCTGCCAAAAGGGCAAAAAGAGGACCCTGCACCCCAGGCAGCTGCTCCCCATGAGATCCCTTCAACCCAAATCCAGAACACCCAGACAGGTACCAGGTATCTCAGTCAGAGTCCAGTTCAGAGCAGACTGGGGGACAGGGATCCTGGGAAGGTAGCTCCTTCTAAAAGCTCACCAATTCATTCACACAACAGAGAACTGCAGGCCCTTGGTTTGCAAACTGACATGTAAATCACTGTATGGTGGACCCACCCAACACCATCAGAGAGACAAGATCCTAAGGTGTGAAAATGAACACAGAAAATAAAGCATTACAGCATGGGCCACAGGCTCCCCAGGCCACCAACACTCTAGACTAGTCGTTAGAGGTTGCAGGCCCTTTGCAGGCATTTTACACTCACTTCTTTGGACTGTTACCCGTCTTGGGCACTCCTGCGGATCCAGGGCAGCCGGTTCCCAATCATCGGTATTTCGTTCCAACCAGGAGATGAGGGCTGGTTTGGGGCCTGCGCACCCTGGGCGAGGAGAACCAGTCAGACGTCCAGCTCCTAGATAACGCTCGGTAAAGATCTACCCGGTGTCATCTCCTGTCCTCCTCCCCTGACACAACCTGGTCGCAGGCCAGGCCCCTGGACACTCTGGTCTCCCTGCCGCCCTGCCCTTACCCCCCGCCCGCTCCTAACCTCCTCCATCCCTTCGGGCCCCGCGGACGCGAACGGGGCCGGGCCTCACCGAGCGCGCCCAGGTGGCCGTAGGTCTCCCTCATCACGTCCCGGTACAGGGCCCTCTGCGCGGGCCGCAGGCAGCCCCACTCCTCCGGGGAGAAGTACACGGCCACGTCCGCGAACTTCACCGCCCTCGGCCTCCTTCCCCTTCTCCGGCCGGGTCCGGCCTCTCCTTGTCCCCGCGCGGACAGCGGAGCCGAAGGTGGCGCCATTGGACCCCAGAAGCCGGCGCCACGGCCTTCCCCGTCCCGGCCTGGACCCCTGGCGGACCCCGGGATTTGGGATCCCCAGCCGGACTGGGGCTGAGCGTGCCTGGGGAGGCCCGGAGGGAATAGGAATCGGCCGCCTTGCGGGGCTAACGGAAACCTTTCGCTGTTATTCAGGAAACTCCTGCCCGAACTTGGGTGAAAGGCACCGGAAGATGCCTTCGGGGAAGATGGCGGCGCTGCTACCGCACCGCCTTAGCCTGGAACACAGGCGGCTTCCAGCTATCGATTTTATTGACCGGAGCGCCATGCCGGCTTCCTAACCTCTTTGCCCTCAAGTGTGATGGCGCTGCGATTGGGCTTCACGCCCTTTTTTCCCCCATTACACGCGCCCATTGGGCGGCGGCCGAAGATCGGGCGTTCTGATTGGATGGTGGCGAAAGCGGCCTGTTTGAACGAAGCCAACCGAAGCTTAAGGGCAGGAAGCCGAGCCTGGGCGCCGGGTCCCTGCAGCCAGATCGCAGGCGGGCGGCGGCGAGGTGGCTAGACGTCTAAGAGACGGGCCCTGTTCTCTGGCAGCCGCTGCCTCCCTGAGGAAGGGAAGGATTTGAGTGACGGAGCCACCCCGGCCGACCTGGGGCTGAGAGTACCCCGGTGGCTTTCTCTGAATTGGACAACTTCCTGGTGCCCTTTCCGGAGGGGAAAGAACGTTGGCGTTTCCTGCACGCAGGCACCGTTCCCCTATGACACATTTCATCTTTTTTTTTTTTTCTTTGCTACCGTTGTGCAAAGTTCGTGATGGTTATCCTCCGTTTCTACTGATAGGAAAAATCTCAAAGGGATTCTGCTTGTAAGGAGAAGAAACAAAGATTTAAACCCGAGGCTGACCGGCCCTTTATTAAGACCGCTGAAGTCGGCTCCCTTCCCCCGCACTATCAGAATTCGCTTGTCAATGATCTGACCTCCTGGCCTTTTCTCAGGTTCGATCTTCTGCACATTTCTCCATAGTTTATTTTTACGTGACATTTGTCCAATGTACAAAGCGTGGTGCTGGGCATTTTGCAAATGAGTCATGCACCATGCTCTGAATGGAGTTAATAGTTGAGTGAGGCACATGCATTTAAAAGTAGTAACAGTGCTGCAAGCATCTATGTGAAAGGCATAGGAAAATTGCTGATGGAACCAGTCAGCCCTCACTCCATCGGTCCCCACTTCTCTGTGGATGTGCAGGGTTTCCCAAGGATCTGGGGATCAGAGAATATGCCATTTGCTACAACATTTCAGCTATCTCTCCAGCCCATTAATCAATTTTTTAATTTTTAGAAAAAGATTTTATTTATTCATGAGAGACACACAAAGAGAGAGGCAGAGACATAGGCAGAGGGGGAAGCAAGCTCCAAGCAGGAAGCCCTATGCAGAACTCAATCCCAGGATTCCGGGATTACACCTAGCCAAAAGCAGAGGCTCAACCTCTGAGCCACCCAGACATCCCTAATCAACTTTTTTTAAGTACTTACTCTTAGCAAAACACTACCCCCAAAGCCTGCAAAGAGTAAACAATGTGTTAGGAATTCATAGGATAACATAGGTAGTAAGGGGTTCCAAGGAAGATGACTTAACAGAGGAAGTAAGGGGGAAAAACCTGCAGTAAACAGGTTGAGTTCTTCTCTGTTCCAAGCATAGTGACTGTTGATTGAACAAACTACTGGGGATGCAGGTGGAATGTCAAGATTGCCAAATGAATAAGACAGGGTCCCTCTGACGTTCCAGATTGATGCATCAGGTGGAAAATGAGTTTGGTCTATGAATGGGTAGGATTTAGGGAGGGCAGTGGTGCTCAATGTACACCAATTGAATAAACAGCTGAATTCCAGGGCCATAAAGATCTCTGGTACAAAACAAGGAATTCAGGAAAGTTCTGAGTTTGGAGGGAATGAGTCCACTTTCTGATGCAGTACAAAATACCAGTAGGGTAAAACTGAAGGATCGAAAGGATAGGCTGGCACCAGGTATTAGATGGCTTTATCCTGCACACTGGGGAGTTCCGAATCAGTTTAGAGGAGTGAATTGCTTTCTGATAATGTTTTTGGAAAAATACTCTGGTAGTTTGCAGGGCTGATAGCTTTGTGCCTATGCTTTCTGCCTATACATAGTTCAGTTTAAAAAAATAAGAAGGTAAACTTGGGCTGCTAAGGGAATACAAAGGCCAATGGACAGCAAACCATTTCATTTGGAAGAAAGTGTTCAAACAGTGGAAAGGCATCTGTGGGAATTTTGCCTAAATGGTAATGATGTGCTGTCAATGATGCTGATACCGAACAGGAAGGATGATTAAATACTGAGATGAAAAGGTGCCAAGCCCTCTTCCCACATACAGCCCGTTAGCCCTGGGTTGGAAAGGTCCCATTTGGCCTAGCTTACTTTTGTCTTGGTGGGAGCTACGAAGGCAGGATCTAGGAATCAGGCAGAGTCAGATGCTCTTAACCATAGGGAAACATTTTGGAGGGAGAAGCGCCCAGAACTTAATGTAACAACAGAGGTTCTTGCTCCTTTCTGTATAAATTCCTGGATCCACATTGGGTACAAAGACAAGCAGGGCTCCGCCTTTATATTTCCCCTGTAGAGAAGAATGGAGAAGATCCATGGAGTCTGCACACCAAGAAGCCACATAAGGACCAAGGACACCTTGTTTTGGGTAAAGGAAAATGGTGGTGAGGGCCAACAAAGTACCAACTAAGTGCCAACTTGTAGGCACATTGATATAGATGATCTCAATTGAAACTCACCTTCCAGGAGTGCCCAGCTGACTCAGTCATAGTAGCCCGTGACTTTTTTTTTTTTTTTAAGATTTTATTTATTTATTCATGCAAGACCCAGAGAGAGGCAAAGACATAGACAGAGGGTGAAGCGGGCTCCCCTCAGGGAGCCAGATATGGAACTCAATCCCAGAACTCTGGGATCACACCCTGAGCCGAAGACAGACGCTCAACCAGAGTCATCCAGGTGTCCCTAGCCTGTGACTCTTGATCTCAGGGTTGTGAGTTTGAGTCCATGTTGGGTGTAGAGATTACTTAAAAAAAGAAAAAAGGGGGATCCCTGGGTGGCGCAGCGGTTTGGCGCCTGCCTTTGGCCCAGGGCACGATCCTGGAGACCCGGGATTGAGTCCCACATCAGGCTCCCGGTGCATGGAGCCTGCTTCTCCCTCCGCCTGTGTCTCTGCCTCTCTCTCTCTCTCTGTGACTATCATAAATAAATTAAAAAATTAAAAAAAAAAAAAAAAAAAAAGAAAAGAAAAAAGGTTGGGATGCCTGGGTGGCTCAGTGGTTGAGCGTCTGCCTTCAATCCAGGGTGTGAATTTGGAGTCCCGGGATCAAGTCCCACATTGATCAAGTCCCCACATCCTGCAAGGAGCCTGCTTCTCCCTTTGCCTACGTCTCTGCCTCTCTCTGTGTGTGTCTCTCATTAATAAATAAATAAAATCTTTTTTTAAAAAAAGGAGCCACGTTGTACTTTAACAGATGAATGGATAAAGAAGATGTGGTGTGTGTATATATATGTGTATATATATATATATATATATGTATATATATATGTATATGTATATATATGTATATATATACACACAATGTAATATCAGCCATTAGAAAAGATGAATTTTCACCATTTTCTTTGACACTGATGGAAGTGGAGGGTATTATGCTGAGTGAAATAAGTCAGAGAAGGACAGTCATCATATGGTTTCACTCATACCTGGAATATAAGAGATAGTGAAAGGGACTATAAGGGAAAGGAGGGGAGCTGAATGGGGAAAAATTAGAGAGGGAGACAAACCATGAGAGACTCCTAACTCTGGAAAACACACAAAAGGATGCGGAAGAGGAGGTAGGTGGGGGGATGGGGTGACTGGGTGACAGGCACTGAGGAGGGCACTTGATGGGATGAGCACTGGGTGTTATACTAAATGTTGGCAAATTGAATTTAAGTTTTAAAAAATGTAAAAAAAAAAAACTTAAGAAATTCACCTTTCAGAGTCCTTATGAGGACAATTATCAAACAGTTGAACAGCTTGCCCAAAACTTGTTAGTAAAGGCAGAGATGAGATTTGAACCTAGAGTGTCTTCTGCATTCCACTGGCAGCTCTAAACAGGGTGCAAGTCTTTGAGATTAATTTCTCCTTGTTTCATGCTCACTGAGAGGGAAGTACCTGGCAGTCCAACCTTTGATTTTTGTACACATGGACTTCACCTTATAGACTAACTATAACCCAACCTTTGCCTCAAATGTCATTGCACCATAAACCCACACTCCAGCAAACGGTAGTCCTCGGAGAAAGTTATGTCATGAATAATGAAGGAATCTTACCTTCCCTTTTCAAGATTTTATTTATTTGAGAGACAGAGAGCAAGAGAGCATGAATGGGGGAAGGGCAGATGGAGAGGGAGAGGCAGACTCCTCGCTGAGCAGGGAGCCCAATGCAGGGCTCAATCCCAGGACCCTGGGATCCAGCAGGATCATGACCTGAGCTGAAGGCAGAAATTTAACCGACTCAGCCACCCAGGCACCACGGAATCTTCCCTTTTCCCAACAGATTCACATAGTCCAATTCTAGCCTGTGTGTTCCTGGGTGAGGTAACTCACTGGTACATTTCTGATTACCTCTATATACTGTTCTCTGAGGGAGGACGTCAAGGCACCTACCAATCTTTTCACTTTGTACATCTCACCCCTCCCCCTCTTTCTTCTGCCTCTACTCGCTCCGTGTGGCTAACACTTCCTGAGAAGGGATATCTTCCGTCATAAGCTCCTTCACAGCACCCACATTTCTGGAATTTATCTAATAGTGGACATGAACTGAAGGGTCCTGATCCCCAAAGGAGGAGGGTGGGGCACAGGTCTCCCACATTTTGACCTCTCTGTGTTTTGGTTTTGTTTGTTTGTTTGTTTGTTTGTTTTTTAAAGAGAGACAGAGCTCTGAATGCCTGGTTGGCTTAGCAGGTTGAACGTCTGCCTTTTGGCTCAGGGCGTGATTCCAAGGTCCTGGGATCAAGTCCCACATCGGGCTTCCCATGGGGAGCCTGCTTCTCCCTCTGCCTGTTTCTCTGCCTCTCTCTGTGTGCCTCTCATGAATAAATAAAATCTAAAAAATAAATAAAATCTTTAAAGAGAGAGCGCTCAGCGTGGGATTTGGGGGGGGGGTGTCTGTGAGGGGCAGAGGGAGAGGGAGAATCTAAGCAGGCTCCACCGGCAGCATGGAGTCCTACATGGGGCTCAACCTCACAACCCCGAGATCATGACCTGAGCTGAAATCAAGAGATGCTTAACCTACTGGGCCCCCTAGGTGCCCCGTGGCCTCTCCATATTTGCCTGATGGCTTCACTGGCTGGCTTTCAGGGTACACTTTCTCTTGGAGCTTTCAGCACGCTCAGTGCAGGGAAAGGACCTCTCATCAGAGCAAATATGCCTGTGGCTGAGCAGGAGGGAGGAGCAGGAGAAGCAGATGCCACACCCGGGCAGGGCTAGTTTCCTGGGGCAGGGGGCGGGTGTGTGCATCTGTGAATGGCCAAGGGAGCCTGTGGTGGAAGCATAACCTATAGCCACAGCGCCATTAGACAATGATGGCGGGGCTTCCTCAGGTGCACAGGCAGGTGGTTGGCCAGGAGAGAGGGCCATATGATGTCACACCCACAGTCTGCCCCTGTGTCCACACTTAACGGGCACACAGGGCTCTACACAGGTGGAAGTGGCAGCTACAGTGGACACAGGTGTGCCCTGTGTAGAACAGCTAGAGCTAGACCGGGTGAGCCCTCTGGGAAAAGTGCCCCTGCAGGAGCTCCCCGCACACACACACAGGGACAGTCACCAGAGTGGATCTGCCCATGTCTAATGGTGAGGGGATGGCAAAGAGCTGCCCACAGTTCAGACACGTACAAACCTTCTCCTTTATATGGGTGGCCAGTACCCTACTTTTTCAAAAGCAGCACCCCCACTGGGGGCAGGGGAAGATTGTCCGGCCGGTGTGGAGGGGCTGATCCTGGAACAGGTCCTTGTACTGAGAAAGGGGCATCCTCACCGTAACGTGGAGACAGAGACGCTGCTCAGCACAGCAGGCCTGCTGGGTTTCTCTGGAGCCTGAAAACACTGCTGTTGTGGCTCAGGAGCCCTGAGTTTCTGGCCATGCCCCCTGTAGCCAGGGCCCTCACTTACTTGAAAGGTGTCTTGCCACGCTGCCTTACATGGTAGCCTCACAGAGGCTGCATTAAGTTCCTTTACCCTCCACTTCTCCCTTCTTTTCTTTACTCTTGCTTTCTGCGCAGACCAGAGAATTGCAACTATAGATTGTGGGGTGCTGTGATCACCACAGATGGAGCGGCACTGGTAACTGAATGCCTGTTCACTCAGGGAAGAAGGATCTAAGTGTGAATCCCTCCCCAGCGATGCCCCACCTACCTCAGGCAGACATTTCCCATTTTCAGAAAGAGTATCATCCCTTCTCAGTGCAGGCTTCCAGAACTAGAGAGGGTTCTCATAAAGAAGGGGCTGAATGCATTTCAGGGGGAAGCTGGCACCTCTGGTTATAGACCTTAAATATAGACATTTCAGTGGAAACATTTCTCAAAAAACAGACCTTCGCACCTTTGGAGCACACAAAAACACCTGTTTTCATTCTAAACGAAAGATGGCAAGTCATTAAATTCTAGAGGGCTCCAGGCAGTTTCAAATGGCAGGATATGACCTGAGACACGGGAGTAGGCCAATAAGCCAAACTGAACTTCTGGCCTCTTTCCAAGGCCAGTCAGAAATACAACATGCATATCTCTAGGCTTACGTTAATTTTTAAAAAGATTTTATTCATGAGACACACAGAGAGAGGCAGAGGCATAGACAGAGGGAGAAGCAGGCTCCCCACAGGAAGCCTGATTCAGGACTTGATCCTGGGACTCAGGGATGGTGCTCTGAGCCAAGGTAGCTGCTCAACCTCCTAGCCACGCAGGCATCTCTAGGCTTAAGGTAATTAAAATGAAAAATTCACTTCCTTAGGCACACTAGCTGTATGTATTTCAAGTGCTAAATGACCACATGTAGCTAGTGGCTTCTGTGTTCGACAGCACAGATAAAACATTCCCACAATTGAGGAAAACTCTAATGGAAGCAATAATCTAAGTACTCAGAGGAAAGAAGGCAAAGATCTCAATCCTTGACTGTTTCCCCAGTTGGTACCAGGGGGACCCACTACCCTTGAAGGCAAAAGAGCCTCCGGGTCTGGGACAGAGAACTTTAGAAGAGAAGGTTCATCAGATTCTTAGGAATATTGGCCTTTTTTTTCTTTAAGATTTTATTTATTTGTTCATGAGAAACAGAGAGGCAGACACAGGCAGAGGGAGAAGCAGGCTACTCAAGGGAAGCCCAACACCGGACTCAATCCCGGGTCCCCAGGATCATGCCCTGAGCCTAATGCAGGTGCCAAACCACAGAACCACCCAGGTTGCCCTGGAATATTGGTATTTAAAGAGAGGGGTGTAGGTGTAGCTGACAGGACAAAGGGCCTGCCCTGCTGGCTCCCAAGAGAGGCTCCAGTCCAGCTCAGCCCCACTTTCTTCATCTATCCCAGATCCTGGGTGCCTCATCCCCTCCACACCTCCTTTTTGCATTGCCAGATGAGGGCGGGTTTGAGGCCAGCGGATCCCAAGCCCAGGGGCCAACGGCGGGCGGGGTGAGAGGATGGAGCCTAGACGAGGGTAAGTGGGGTGCAGCCTCGTGAGCTAGAGTGGAGGAGACCCTCCCCAACAACAGGCACTGGGCACATCCTGGCCCATGCCGAAGGGTGCCCCCTCTTTCTAAAATGCGGAGAAGGGGAGGGCTGGGACTTTTAGGTCGCGCCCAGGTGGTCCTGGGTCCGCCGCTTCGCGTCCCTGCAGAGGGCCCAGTGCCTAGCACCGGGACCTTAAACCCTTCGCCCTCAAGGATAATGGTGCCGCCGGGCTTCACGCCCTTCTCCCTCGCGCGCACCATCATTGGGCGGCGCGGGCCAGGAAGCCGGGAGCCGGCGTTCTGATTGGGTCGCGGGGAATCGCTCGGTTGGAGGGAAGCGGGCGGCAGCGTGCGAGCCGGCCTCCTTCCCGAAGGCCTGGCGAGCTCGGGGTGCTCCCGGCCGAGCACCTGCTCGGTTCCCCGCGCGCTGGCGCGGCCCGGCGGGCGGCCCGAGGGCCCAGAGCACCGCTCCTCTTCCCCGGCGGGCTCGGCCGGGCCTCGCCAGAGCCCCGTCTGCATCGCCCGGGGACGGGGGTGGGCTCCCTGCCGGCTGTGCCCTCGGACTTGGACGACGTTTCCGCTCGCTTTGAGCGCCCCAGTTGAGCTCAGCTGCGGGAGACGGGTACAGAGCAGGGAGCTAAACAGTCTCCCCGGCCACAGAGGCCAAGTTGCTCTCCACGGCCTTCCAGATTCCCAGGTCTCCGCTGGGTGTGACCCAAGGCTTAGTCCCTAAGCGCCTGCAGCTCCCTGGGGCTGATGATGATTAAACGCGGCATCTGCAAACATAATGCTGGGGACTGAAAAGAGGTGGCTCTAAGCGGGTCTGTTCTCAGTGGTGTTTACAACCCGGGGAGGTACAGGGTACCTGGGTGGCTCAGTGGTTGAGCATCTGCCTTTGGCTCAGGGCATGATCCCAGAATCCTGGGATCAAGTCCTGCATCAGGCTCCCATAGGGAGCCTGCCTCTCCCTCTGCGTATGTCTCTGCCTCTGTGTGGGTCTCTGATGAATAAATAAATAAAATATTTTTAAAAAACAGGAGGTACACACATGATATATAAGCAAAGGTCTGGGTGCCTAAGCCACAGTGACACATTCCAGGGAATTATGAGACCTGAGTTGAGCACCAGAAAAGATAAGCATTGAGTACCAGGGAAAAAAATAGGCAAAATATTAGTTTGTAACTTATTGAAACATGTAAAAGAGCTAGGAAATTTACATTAACAGCAGTTGTATTCAGCAGGGGTAATTAGTTAAGGGTGTCCTCAGTATTCAAACAATTCTGCAGGTGTAAAGCTTGGAAGGATATACACAAGTGAAAAGTATTGTACTAGACAGTTTTGACTGAGTATATATTATTTAATCCTCACAACCACCTAGTATTAATGTATTCATTTTATAGTCAGATGTTGAGGATGCAAGAGATAAGCCAAGATTGAACATGGGATAAACTGATTCAAAGTCTATGATCCTTCTCTTACACTATGGCCCTTGGTCCAAGCTGTGATATGTTCTCCTGAGATCTAGAGTGAGGGGAAACCCAGAGCCGAAAGGTCTGAGGTCAGCAGTCAGGGCTGGGAGGAGACTGGTGGAGTCTCATGCTTTTCCTGGCAGGTTCTTCACTCTGGATGTCCTCCCTCTCACCTCCCATGTCTCATAGATTCCAGACATAGATCAGCCCCACCTCCCCATTTTGATCCCTTTTTTCTTTCCTCTCCTATCCCTTGCCCTCTGTGCACTTCCTTCCCAACACTTGATGAGGGAGACTCTTAAAACATTTGTTGCTAGTGGCTGCTTAAGTCTGTCATTCCCACTACTGGAACATGTCAGGAAAATGCCGGAAGTGTACTGATGGTTCCTGACCCTCAGGAACAGAAGCCTGGGCTGGGGGTTGTAACAGAGGTCTATCACCCTTCTGACTTGTCCCGCCTGTACGATGGATCCATTGATGGGCTTCCAGGGCACTCTTTCGTTTAAAGGTCTTCCCACACTGGGAACAAGGGAAGGGCCTCTCAACAGAATGGCTGCGCCTGTGGCTGTTGAGGACACAGGAAGAGGTAAATTGGTGCCCACACTCGGGGCAGGAGTAGGGTTTCTCTCCTGTATGTGTGCGCCTGTGAATAGCCAGAGATCCGCTTTGCCGGAAGCAGCGGCCACAATCAGGGCATTCATGGGGCTTTTCACCTGTGTGAATGAGCTGATGCTGGAGCAGGTTATTTTGCTGGGCAAAGCGGGCACTGCAATGGGGACAAGGGTAGGGGCGCTCACCAGAGTGGACCCGCTGGTGATTGGTCAGGAGGGAGGGGTAGGCAAAGCCCCGACCACAATCAGAACAGATATGGGGCTTCTTCCTAGTATGGGTGCGCTGGTGGATAGCCAAGAGGGAAGGGTGTGTAAAGTGGCGTCCACACTCCGTACACACGTATGGCTTCTCCCCACCATGTCTGTGTCTATGGATGGCCAGTGCCCCGGTCTGGCGGAAGCATCGGCCACAATCTGGACATGAATAAGGCTTGTCCCCTGTATGAAGCAGCTGATGCTGGACGAGGTGAGCCCTCTGGGAGAACTGAACCCCACACGGCCCACAGACATATGGGCGGTCTCCAGAGTGGATTCGCCGATGTCTGACCAGCATCGAGGGATAGGCAAAGAGCCTCCCACAGTCTGGGCAGGAGAAGGGCTTCTCCCCTGTATGTATGCGCATATGGACAACCAGGTTGCCTCTTTGGCGGAAGCAACGTCCACATTGGCCACAGGGGAAGGGCCTCTCCCCAGAATGGACCCGCTGGTGGCTGGCTAGGAGGGAAGGGTAGCTGAAAGAACGGTTGCATTCCAGGCAGGGGTAGGGCCTCTTAGGAGTCTCAGTGCACTGGTGTCCCATGTCTTTGGACACCTGAGGCAATGGATAGTTGTAGTCCCTGGAACTAGGGACCAGCCTGGCCTCTACTGGTGGCCCATTCTTCACAGGGGCATGCTCAAGCTCGTTGGCCGCTATTTTGCTGCTGGGTTCATTCTTCTTTTTCTTGCTTTCTAAAGAGACAAGAGAATTGAAATGCAATTCTGTGCTTTCTCTCACCATGGGGAGATGGAAGTGAATGGAACAGCAGGGCATTTCTCTGGACTATTCCGTGTTTCAGAGCCCCCAGGCTCATCTCAGACAGCAGCTCCCCATTCCATGGCCACATGCCCTTTTGTTTCCCTCATGTAGGGCTTGGAAAATTGTGGTTTTTGTCAGAAGCTGAAGGATGGTACTGCCTGTTGGAAATAAGCAATCACCTGCTGTGTTAAAGCCCCTACATGGCGGGCGTTTCAGCAGGAACAGAGATTTCTCCTGGTACAGGAATGAGCTGCATGCAGGTCAGTGTCTACCAAAACAGTGGTCACCACCTCAGCCAAAATTGCTGTTCTCACTCAGTGAACTTCTGGCCACTTTCTGAGGCCTGCAGACACGCCAGGAACATAGAGGGGAAGGTTCAGTAAATTCTCTTCCCCTAACTTCTCTTCCCCCTGCCTAGCTATCCTTGACCCAAGGAAGACACGAGGTCTGATAAAGGGAACTTTGGAAGAGAAGGCTCAGAGGATTCTTACCAACTAGAGTGTTTAAGAGAGGCTGTGTGTGGGAAGCGGGCTGCCAGGAGAAAGGGCTGGCCCCAGGCTGGCTCCCAAAAAGCCACTGCAGTCCAGCTCAGCCCAACTTTCCTCACCTATCCCAGATCCTGGGTGCCTGGCCCCCTCCTCGGGATCCTCGGCCTCCGGGGTCCACACCTCCGCCTTTCTTTCCAGCCAGGAGATGAGGACGGGTTTGGCGTCTGCGAATCCTAGGGGAGAAGAGGCCAACAGCAGACCGGGTGAGAGGATAGAGCCTAGACGAAGGGGGAGTATAACTTCCTGAACCCGGAAGAAGACCCTCCCAAATTACACACAGGGGCATCCAGACCCTAAGTCTAAATATCTGTGTCATAAAAAGGGAGAGAAGGGGTGGGCGGGGCCTCACCGAGCGCGCCCAGGTGGCCGTAGGTCTCCCGCATCACGTCCCGGTACAGGGCCCTCTGCGCGGCCTGCAGGCAGCCCCACTCCTCCGGGGAGAAGTACACGGCCACGTCCGCGAAGCTCACGGCGCCCGGCCTCCCTCGCCCAGATGGGGTTTTTGCCTGCCTGCCGGCGAGGCGCGGGCCCCAGGGTGGCACCATGGGTCCAACGCTTTCCTCCCTCCCCCACCCCACCCCGGTTCGCTGGCGGGTCCGGGGTTCTAGAAGCCGCGTGGCCCAACCCGGCCGGTGCTCGGGCTCACAGCGCCGCCCCGGAGGCCCGAAGGGCACCAGGACCAGCCTCTCGTGGGGCCGTGGCAAACCCCTCCGGAGTTAATCTTACGGGTCCTTCATGGACCTGGGTTAGAGCACCGGAAGATGCCTGCTGCCAGGGTGGAAGCACGGGAGACGCCCCCCCCCCCGCTGCACCCGGGCTCGAAACCCTTCGCTCGCCCTCAAGGATAATGGCGCTGCCGGGCTTCACGCCCTTCTCCCTCGCGCGCACCATCATTGGGCGGCGCGGGCCAGGAAGCCGGGAGCCGGCGTTCTGATTGGGTCGCGGGGAATCGCTCGGTTGGAGGGAAGCGGGCGGCAGCGTGCGAGCCGGCCTCCTTCCCGAAGGCCTGGCGAGCTCGGGGTGCTCCCGGCCGAGCACCTGCTCGGTTCCCCGCGCACTGGCGCGGCCCGGCGGGCGGCCCGAGGGCCCAGAGCACCGCTCCTCTTCCCCGGCGGGCTCGGCCGGGCCTCGCCAGAGCCCCGTCTGCATCGCCCGGGGACGGGGGTGGGCTCCCTGCCGGCTGTGCCCTCGGACTTGGACGACGTTTCCGCTCGCTTTGAGCGCCCCAGTTGAGCTCAGCTGCGGGAGACGGGTACAGAGCAGGGAGCTAAACAGTCTCCCCGGCCACAGAGGCCAAGTTGCTCTCCACGGCCTTCCAGATTCCCAGGTCTCCGCTGGGTGTGACCCAAGGCTTAGTCCCTAAGCGCCTGCAGCTCCCTGGGGCTGATGATGATTAAACGCGGCATCTGCAAACATAATGCTGGGGACTGAAAAGAGGTGGCTCTAAGCGGGTCTGTTCTCAGTGGTGCTTACAGCCCCGGGGGAGATAAACAAATATACAAAGGTCTGGCTGCCTTGAGGGCTGGAAAAGGCCTAGATTGGAGCCAGGAGTTCCAAGATAATAAGGGCATCATAATGCAGTGCAGACTTGACTCCTAGCTCAGTGTGACTTCTATAAATATCTGAGGGCAGGGTAGTTGGCCCCTTGCATATTATACCTTTGTCCAATATATTTACCTGTGAAGAAACCTATGGGATCTACCATGGGAAGCCACAGTGGTAGCACTGATACACTCCAGGGAATTATAAGACAATCTCTTCTTCTTCTTTTTAAAATTTTTTTTTATCTATTTATTCATGAGAGAGAGAGAGGGAGAAGCAGGCTCCATGTGGGGAGCCTGAAGTGGGACCCCATCCCAGGTCTCCAGGATCAGGCCCTGGGCCCAAGGCTGCGCTAAACCGCTGAGCCACCCGGGCTGCCCAAGACAGCCTCTCTTCTGAGTTGAACACATAAAAAGACAAGCCCTGTGAATCAATTAGGAAAAAGCTGGAGAAAGAGCTAGAGAAGTCACATTAAAAGCAGCTATTTAGGGGCGCCTGCGTGGCTCCATTAGTTAAGCATCTGACTCTTGGTTTTAGCTCAGGTTGTGATTCCAGGGTGATGGGATTCCAGCCCAGTGTGGGGTTCCCTGCTTAGTGAGGAGTCTGCTTCTCTCCCTCTGCCACTCCCCCTGCTCTCAAAGGTGCTTTTGGGCTCTCTCTCTAAATTAAAACAAAAACAAAAACAAAAAAACAAAATTAAGCAGTTACTTAAAATAGGGATGATTAGATAAAGCTGTTCAATATTCAAAAAACGGTGCTGTTTTCCAAACCATTAGGATGCCTACCATTAAAAAAAGAAAGAAGAGGGATCCCTGGGTGGCGCAGCGGTTTGGCGCCTGCCTTTGGCCCAGGGCTTGATCCTAGAGACCCGGGATTGAATCCCACATCGGGTTCCCGGTGCATGGAGCCTGCTTCTCCCTCTGCCTGTGTCTCTGTGACTATCATACATTAAAAAAAAAAAAAAAATTTTTTTTTAAAGAAAGAAAAGAACAAATGCTGGCCAGGATGTGGAGTAACTGGGATTCTGTGCACTGTGGGTGGAAATGTAAAATGGTGGTCACTATGGAAAACTGATAGATTCTAAAAACGTTAAAAATAGAATTACTTTATGACTCAGCAATTCCACTTTGGTTATGTCCCCCAAGAATTCAGAGTGTGGCCTCAAAGAGATATTTGTATTGGCATGTTTTAGCAGTATATTCACAACAGTTAATACCAATGAATGGGTGAACAAAATGTGGTAGATAACATGCGATGGAATACCATCCAGCTTAAAAGGGAAAGAAATTCTGACACATTCTATAACTTGGGTTGAATTTGACATTATGGGACGCCTGGGTGGCTCAGCAGTTGAGTGCCTTTGGCCGGGAGCATGATTCCAGGATCCTGAATCGAGTCCCACGATCGGCTCCTTGCAAGGGGCCTGCTTTTCCCTCTGCCTGTGTCTCTGCCTCTCTGTGTGTGTGTCTCTCATGAATAAAGTCTTAAAAAAAAGTTGACATTATACCAAATGAAATAAGCCAGTCACAAAAAGATAAATACTGTATGATGTATGAGTGTCTAATGTATCAAATTCATAGAAGCAGGAGGTTGGCTGATTGTGAGAATGGTTGGGTGATTGCCACAGGCTGAGGAGAGGGGGAAAGGGAGGGTTGTTTAATGAGTTTTGAAGATGAGAAAGGTCTGGAGATTGGTTGCCTGATAATGCGAGTGTATGCTTAAAAAATGGTTAAGGTGGTAAATTTTATGTTGTGCTAATTTTTTTAAAGTATTTATTTATTTATTTATTTATTTATTTATTTATTTATTTGAGAGAGAGTGCATGAGTGGCAGGGGTCAGGGAGCAGGGCAGAGGAAGAGGGAGAAGCAGACTCCTTCCTGAGTGAGGAGTCCCATGCAGGCCTAGATCCCAGAACCCCAAGACCATGACCTGAGCTGAAGGCCGACACTTAACAGACTGAACCACCCAGTCACCCACAAGTTAAAAATACTTAACCAAATACACTAAGAGACCAAATCCAGCATCATATAAAAAAGATTATATACTCTGGGGATGCCTCAGTGGCTCAGTCAGTTAAGCGTCTGCCTTCAGCCCAGGTCATGATCTCAGGGTCCGGGAATCAAGCCCCGCTGCATCAGACTCCCTACTCAGTGGGAAGACTGCTTCTCCCTCTCCCTCTGCCCCTCCCCCTTGCTCGTGCTTTCTCACTCTCTCAAATAAATAAACTCATTAGGGACACCTGGGTGGCTCAGCGGTTAAGCATCTGCCTTAGGCTCAGGGCGTGATCTTGGAGTCCCAGGATTGAGTCCCACATTGGGGTTCCTGCTGGGAGCCTGCTTCTCCCTCTGCCTATGTCTCTGCCTCTCTCTGTGTCTCTCATGAATAAATAAATTTTAAGTCTTAAAAATAAATAAAATCTTTTTTAACATCTGAAAATTAACGTAGTACATCATATATCAATAGACAAAAAACACACGATCATGTTAGAAGTGCTAAAAGTACTTGATAAAATCCAACACCCCTTCATGATAAAAATGCTCAAAAACTAGGACTAAAAGAGAATGTCCTCAACCCGATGAAAGACTGAATGCTTTCCCCATAAGAGCAAGGAAATCCACTGTTGCCACTTCAATTCTATTCTATTCACTGTTATTCTCATCACTTCTTTTCTATTACATTGTACTGTTCTAGCCAGAACAACTAGGCAAGAAAATGAAATAAAAGTGTCCAGATTAGAAAAGAAGATGTAAACTAGTGATATCTGTAAATGATATGATATACAAACTCTTGAGTTCATTTAAAATGCCATTAGTGGGACACCTGGGTGGCTCAGCAGTTAAGTGCATGTCTGCCATCGGCTCGGGGCATGGTCCCAGGGTCCCGGGATCAAGTCCCGCGTCAGCCCCCTCCATGGAGCCTGCTTCTCCCTCTGCCTGTGTCTCTGCCTCCTTTTCTTTCTGTATCTCTCATGAATAAATAAATTTTAAAAAAATCTTTTAAAAATAAAATGCCATTAGTACTTGGGTGCATGGCCCACTCAGTGGGTAGAGCATATGACTATCTTGAAGTCGTGAGTTCAAGCCCCACACTGGGTGTAGAGCTTAGTTTGAAAAAAAAAAAAGCCATTCGTACAGCTATTTTATAAGACTAAACATACTCTCAGCATATGTTCCAGCAATTATTTTCCTTGGTATTTACCCAAATAATCTGGTAACTTCTATGTCCACACAAAAACCTGCAGACAGATGCTTATAGCAACTTTATTCATAACTGCCAGAGCCTGGAAGCAACCAACATGTCCTTTAGTAGGACATGGATAAATAACCCATGGTACATTCACACAGTGAAATATTAGCATTAAAAAGACATAAGCCATGGAGTGCCTGAGTGGCTCAGTCAGTTGGGCATCTGCCTTCCACTAGGGCATGATCTCGGAGTCCCAGGATAGAGCCCGGCGTTCGGCTCCCTGCTCAGCCAGGAGTCTGCGTTTCCCTCTGCCCCTCCCCACTGCCTTTGCTCTCTCTCTCTCTTTCTCTCTCAGATAAATAAATAAATAAAATCTTTTTTAAAAAGACACGAGAGCCTGGGTGGCTCAGTGGTTTAGTGCCGCCTTCAGCACAGGGCATGATCCTGGAGACCCTGGATCGAATCCCACGTCAGGCTCCCTGTAGGGAGCCTGCTTCTCCCTTGCCTATGTCTCTGCCTCTCTCTCTGTCTCTCATGAATAAATAAATAAAATCTTAAAAAAAAAAGACATGAGGGATCCCTGGGTGGCACAGCGGTTTAGCGCCTGCCTTTGGCCCAGGGCGCGATCCTGGAGACCCAGGATCGAATCCCACGTCAGGCTCCCGGTACATGGAGCCTGCTTCTCCCTCTGCCTAGTCTCTGCCTCTCTCTCTATCTGTGTGTGACTATCGTAAATAAATAAAAATTTAAAAAAAAAAGACATGAGCTATTATTAATACAAAAAAACCCCATGTAGCCTTAAATACATTATTACTAAGAGAAAGAAGGCAATCTGAAAAAGCTATATACTGTATGATTCCAACTATATTACATTCTGGGAAAGGCAAAACCACGGAGACAGTAAAAAGATCAGTGGTTGCCAGAGTTTGGGGAGAAGGAATAAATAGGTGGAACATAGAGGATTTTTAGAGTGATACGATAATAATTGGTGGATACATGTCATTATACCTCTGCCAAAACTCATAAAATGTACAAAGCCAAAAGCTAACCCTAATGTAAATCGTGGGCTTTGGGTGATAATTATGTATCAATCTAGATTCATAAATTATAACCAATGTACCAATTTGGTATGAGGTGCTGATAGTAGAGAGGCTAGGATAGAGGGTAGAGGGATATGGAAACTCTCAGTACTTTCAACTTAACTCTAAATTACTCTAAAAAAAGAAAAAACATCTAGGGACGCCTGGGTGGTTCAGCATCTGCCTTTGGCTCAGGTCGTGATCGTGGGGTCCTGGGATGGAATCTTACATCAGGCTCCCTGCAGGGAGCCTGTTTCTCCCTCTGCCTAAACCTCTGTCTCTCTCTGTGTGTCTCTCATGAATAGATAAATAAAATCTTTAAAAAAAAGAAAAAGAAAAAGAAAATCTATTTTAAAATGTCTAAAAAGTAATGATTCATAATACCACGTGGATGAACCTTCAAAAGAGTATGCCAGGTGAAAAAAGACACAAAAGACCACATATGTTATGATTCCAATGATATGAAATGTCCAGAATAGGCAAATCGATAAACAGAAAGTAGATTAGCTGTTTCCAGGGACTGGAGGAGTAGAGAACGGGGTTGTGATGGCTAAAGGGTTTCTTTCTGAGGTGATGAAAATGTTCTGGAGTTAGATTGTGGTGATTGATTGTACAACTCTCTGATAATCCTAAAGATCAGTGAATTGTATGCCTTAAAGGGATTAAGTTTATGGTATGTGAATTATATCTCAATAAATGTTTAAAAAAAGAACTCTGGGGGATCCCTGGGTGGCTCAGGGGTTTGGCACCTGCCTTCGGCCCAGGGCGTGATCCTGGAATTCCAGGATTGAGTCCCACATTCGGCTCCCTGCATGGAGCCCTTTTCTCCCTCTGCCTGTGTCTCTGCCTCTCTCTCTCTGTGTCTCTCATAAATAAATAAATAAAATTAAAAAAAAAAAAACTCTGTTGTCGTCTTAGACAAGGAGGTGGTTGTGTAAATTATTTAAAAAACAAAATAAAAAATCTTAAGATTTGTGTGAAATCAGAAAAGACCTTATTCAGCCAGGGGAATATTGGAAAAGAAAACCAGAGCCGGGGACATCACAATGCTGGATTTGAAGTTGTACTACAAAGCTGTGATCATCAAGACAGTGTGGTACTAGCACAAAAACAGACACATAGATCAATGGAACAGAACAGGGAACCCAGAAATGGGCCCTCAATTCTATGGTCAACTAATATTCAACAAAGCAGGAAAGACTATCCACTGGAAAAAGGACAGTCTCTTCAATAAATGGTGCTGGGAAAATTGGACAGCCACATGCAGAAGAATGAAACTAGACCATTCTCTTACACCAGACACAAAGATAAACTCAAAATGGATGAAAGATCTAAACCTCATCAGAATTCTGGAGGAGAACACAGGCAACACCCTTTTTGAACTTGGCCACAGCAACTTCTTGCAAGATACATCTATGAAGGCAAGGGAAACAAAAGCAAAAATTAACTACTGGGACTTAATCAAGATAAAACCTCTGCACAGCAAAAGAAACAGTCAACAAAACTAAAAGACAACCTACAAAATGGGAGAAGATATTTGCAAATGACATATCAGATAAAGGGCTAGTATCCAAAATCTTATTAAACTCAACAGCAAAGAACCAAACAATCCAGTCATGAGATGGGCAAAAGACATAAACAGAAATTTCACAGAGGAAGACGTAGACATGGCCAATAAGCACATGAGAAAATGCTCTGCATCACTGGCCATCAGGGAAATACAAATCAAAACCACAATGAGATACCACCTCACACAGTGAGAATGGTGAAAATTAACAAGACAGGAAACAACAAATGTTGGAGAGGATGTGGAGAAAGGGGAACCCTCTTGCACTGTTGGTGGGAATGTGAACTGGTGCAGCCTCTCTGGAAAACTGTGTGGAGGTTCCTCAAAGAGTTAAAAATAGGGATCCCTAGGTGGCTCAGCGGTTTAGTGCCTGCCTTCGCCCCGGGGCATGATCCTGGAGTCCCAGGATCGAGTCCCATATCGGACTCCTTGCATGGAGACTGCTTCTCCCTCTGCCTGTGTCTCTGTTTCTCTCCCTCTCTGTCTCTCATGAATAAATAAATAAAAATCTTTAAAAAAAATAGAACTGCCCTACGACCCAGCAATTGCACTGCTGGGGATTTACCCCAAAGATACAGATGCAGTGAAAGACCGAGACACCTGCACCCCAATGCTTATGGCAGCAATGTCCACAATAGCCAAACTGTGGAAGAGCCTCGGTGTCCATCGACAGATGAGTGGATAAAGAAGATGTGGTCTATGTATACAGTGGAATATTATTCAGCCATTAGAAACAACGAATACCCACCATTTGCCTCAACGTGGATGGAACTGGAGGGTATTAGGCTGAGTGAAGTAAGTCAATCGGAGAAGGACAAACATTATATGGCCTCATTCCGTTGGGGAATATAAAAAATAGTGAAAGGGGATTAAAGGGGAAAGGAGAGAAAATGAGTGGGAAATATTAGAGAGGGTAACGGAACATGAGAGACTCCTCGGAAATGAACAAGGGGTAGTGGAAGGGCAGGTGGGTAGGGGGATGGGGTGACTGGGTGACCAGCACTGAGGGGGGCACTTGATGGGATGAGCACTGTGTGTTATACTATATGTTGGCAAATCAAACTCCAATAAAAAAATATATTTAAAAAATCAAAATAAAAATCACATTAAGGCTTCCAGGAGGCATTCTAACAATCCCTTCCTAAGCCTCGGCCCCGCCACTTTATTCCCTCTGTCCCCTATCCCCTCTAGGTCTTTTGCACATCCCAGTGGTTTCCGTGGCTGCAGCTCTCTCCCAAGAACTGGTGTAGATACACGGTGAAAAATGAATGAGCAGCAAAAATGGGCAGAGCGAGCGCCCCCAAGTGGCCTTAGGTCTCTGGCGTCACATCCAGCATAAGGCCTTCTGAGCCTTGAAATCTGTGCATTCCTGCAAGAAAAAATACACAACCTCCGCGGCAACGCTGGACAGGCAGAGCCTCCTCGGCTCGGGTGCAGGTTCTGCGCTCCAGATGGGGACGAGACCTGGAGCCGAGGCTTTGGACATTTCCAGTCCCCAGATCCTGGATCCTCCAACCCCGGGGCCACTGTCTTTTCTGGGCGGAGGAGACACCGCCCTCTGGGCCTGGCGTCTGAGCTGGCTGGGATCCCGCTTCGCGTGGGGCCAAGCTCTGCCTGGAATAGAGGAACCACGGCATCGTGGGTCACCCTGGTCCTGGGTGGACAACGGTCCGGAAAATGCCTCAAGAGAATACTCGGCGACCTGCCTTCACAACCGTCAATCAGACGCACTCGGAAGCTGGTTATTCGTTTTGGTTAACCTTTTCTGCTGAGAGTCAGCTCCTAACACTCAGCTCCGGCTCTTAAAATTCCTAAGCCCCCGTTGGCGCTGGCGGAGATGGGCTAGACCGTGTTGGGAACGGAGCACTCCATCACTGAAATAACAAGGTCTGGGCCGCTGGGACGCTGTTGCTAGGTGACGCCTGACCGAAGGCTGGTTCCCACGTGCAGGACCAGGCCAGCGAAGTTACCATGCGGTGAGGCCACACTGATCAGCGTCCTCTGCGCAATTCTACCGTAGCCCCTTCCGTTCCGTTGGTCCCGAGGCCTCCTCCTTCCTGTCCTGAGAGAAGCCAATTCTAAGGGGCTCAGCACATTTATGGAATTTCTTCATTGTCCCAGGTTGCAACAGTCTTCTTGTGAATCATCTAACTCTGAGCAATGCTCCCTGTGAGGGTAGGAAGTGTGGTCCCTGTTTAAGAACAAGAACATTGAGACTGGCTCGTTGGTACTCAGGCCTATCTGGCTTCCGGCCCGTGCTCTTTCTACTGACCTTATCAGGAGGGCTTTCCCTTCTTCTTTTTTTTTTTTTTTTTTTTTTTTTTATTTATGATAGTCACACACACACAGAGAGAGAGAGAGAGAGAGAGAGAGAGAGAGAGAGGCAGAGACACAGGCAGAGGGAGAAGCAGGCTCCATGCACCGGGAGCCCGACGTGGGACTCGATCCCGGGTCTCCAGGATCGCGCTCTGGGCCAAAGGCAGGCGCCAAAACGAGGGCTTTCCCTTCTGAGCCATCTCAGCCCGTGAGCAGTTCACACACACTCCCGGGATAGAAGTCCTGGCCACAATTGGACTTCAGTGGCTTACAGAGATGCCCTCTTCCCTTTTATCCACCACTCTGAAGCAGTGAGAAATACCATAAGTATATATTTTTTATTAGAGAAGCCTTGAAGATTGGGGGTATGGTCTTTGCCCCATCTTTTTCAGAGTCCTATCCCTTAGTTATTCAAGTATCTCCCTACCCCATATCCTTGGTGTCCCCCTCACCCTCCCAGGATCAATTAACCTAGATTTCTGAAAGATATCTG
Source organism: Vulpes lagopus (assembly GCF_018345385.1). Lineage (NCBI taxonomy): Eukaryota > Metazoa > Chordata > Mammalia > Carnivora > Canidae > Vulpes > Vulpes lagopus. The sequence goes on along the minus strand of NC_054826.1, from coordinate 106,462,556 downwards.
GATAGCACTTAATGGTCTCAGGTGAATCTGAATCTAAGAACTGAGACCTTAGTTCTTTTTGCTACTACTTAACATGTTTCTGGATTTTTTTTCTCCTCTACTGAGGGTGATTCTGCTGATGCTTAATCAGAGCTAATAGATGGAAAACTGTCAGGACTTCGTGAAAGGTGTGAGCTCACTTCCCATTAACTCATTCAGGTGAGGTCCTTGAAAGAGCTGAAAAGGGCCTTGCACTTCCTATACCAGGAGTGAGATATTTCCAGGTATTGCTTCTGTGGCTAATCAGTTTGCGGGCTCTGGAGAAGCAACAGTCATACTCAGGAAAGAGGCAAGGCCATTCATCTTGGTGCAAATCCAAGGTAGAAAGTTTCTAGATCGCCCAATTACAGTCAAAGTAACATATTTGATTCTAGGGTTTACAGTGGGGAATTAACACAGACTTGGATGCAGACCATAGGTCCCAAGATGCCAGAGCCTCATGCATGCCAGGCTATGGTCCTCAGTCTCAGGGTGAGACATCTGCTCTGGCACTGACATTTCTATCCCCCATGGTTTCTTGGCTTTTAGTCCCTTCCTTCTGCATCTGCTTCCTCTAGTTTTCTACTGGAAAATTGGGAGAATCTCAGAACTTAGACTGTAACCATTTTTGGTCCATGAAGGCAGTGGGCAAATTCAAAGACTTGAGGCAGAATTTCCCTGGATGGTTGTTTAAGAGAGGTGCCCAAATCCCCACGGCTGGGTCATAGTCCTATAGAATCCTGGGACCATTAATCCCTCATCAAGAGCCCATCTTGTCCATGAGGATTGACAGAATGCCTCAGTTGGGCATTATTCTCCAACTGTGAAGGTAGCCTTCCCCCAACACTCCTTTCCAATAATAGGAACCCTCTAGGATTAGCTCAGGAAAAGACAACGGTCTTGAGAACTTCATCCTATAGAGAAACTATTTCAGTATTCTTTACATTTTAGATTTCTAAAAGCCCAAGATTAGTAATACCTGAGTATTCAGAAAAATGTAGCTGGAAACCTAAAAAACAAACAAGCACCACTAGATTCTAACCTATGTTTAATGAGTGGCATACTAAAATCCTGATCTTCACCTTGAAGTGATCATGAACATCGACTAACCTTGTACAACTCTCTCAATCCAACCAAAATGTACTGAGCTCCAACACTTAATTCACCTTTGGGACCCTTTCCAAAGAATCCATGTTTCCTTATGAATTCCCATTTATAAAGCACTCTGATCCTATGCCCCCCATTAGCAAGGGACTCAAATTCTCTGCCTTCATTTTCTTACCTATTAAATGGGGATAATTGTTTCTTTTTCTTAGGGATGTTGTGAAGATTAAATGAGATAACATAATTAAAGATCCTCTTTGGAACACTGAGGTTCAGGACTTGAGGTGTTGATCAAAATTTATTTCTCTCCCCCAGTTCCATATCAGGACACACTCTCTATATATCATTCACTGGAGGAAAGATGTGTAGAGAAAGAATAGTCAAGGGTTAGTTTTAGAAACTTATTGGGATGCCTGGGTGGCTCGGCAGTTGAGCGTCTGTCTGCCTTTGACTCAGGGCGTGATCCCAGTCTGGGGATTGAGTCCCACATCGGGCTCCCTGTAGGGAGCCTGATTCTCCCTCTGTCTAGGTTTCTGCTTCTCTCTGTGTCTCTCAGGAATAAATAATTAAAAAAAAAAAAGGGGAAAGAAACTTATTGTTATATCCTCCAAACCTAGAAGAAGCGTGGTACCGTTTGGAATCTGAGAAAATGGAACTAATCTAGAAAAAGTACGTAAATTGCATCAGATAGTTCCTTTAGAGGGAGATCTTTGTGAAGGATGTGAGGTTTTCCAAGAAGTGTGACTTCAGGCATACACTGATCCCCTCAACTCAGCAGACTTCTCTGAGATGTGCCTTATCTTTGGTATCCTGGGCTTCAGAGGACCACGGACATCACATTTTGTCCTACCCAAGAAACAAAGCTTCTCTCAGATCCTGGGGAAGAAGAAATGAGTCAGGGACGGTATAGGAGTCTCAGGAAGTGTGTGTATAGTAGGGAGTTGTAGGAGGATACAACTCTTGCGAGTCCTCAGCTAGGCATTATTGGAACCATTCTAACATTTAAAAACCTGGAGGCTCAGAGAAATTAAGTGGTTTGCCTAAGCCCATACCACATGTAAGAAAGAATCAGGACCAGAATTCAAGCCTGTTTGATAACAGTCCCCAAGCACTCAACCACTTGGAAGTACTGAATATGCTGACTCTGTGACCCATAGTTTTAGGATCTCAGAAGCAAGGGCTAGGGAGGTGGGAGGCAGAGGGTCTTTGGCCCCAGGCCTTACTTTCAGGAAACTCTGAAATGTAAACTTGATTTTATTGTCAAACAAGTACTCTGGACCCAGAGACCATTACTGGGCCCTACCTTATGTATTATTTTTCTCTAATAGTTATTTCGTGAGCAGCACAACTACACTGCACTATATATTTTTTGTACTATATTTTTGTGTTAAAATCATCAGTATGGGGCAGCCCGGTGTAGCTCCGCCTTCAGCCCAGGGCCTGATCCTGGAGACTCGGAATGGAGTCCCACGTCCGGCTCCCTGCATGGAGGCAGGCTCCCTCTGCCTGGGTCTCTGCCTCTCTCTCTCTCTTATGAATAAATAAATAAATAATCTTAAAAAAAATAAAATCAGGGATCCCTGGGTGGCGCGGGATCCCTGGGTGGCGCAGCGGTTTGGCGCCTGCCTTTGGCCCAGGGCGCGATCCTGGAGACCCGGGATCGAATCCCACGTCAGGCTCCCGGTGCATGGAGCCTGCTTCTCCCTCTGCCTGTGTCTCTGCCTCTCTCTCTCTCTCTGTGACTATCATAAATAAATAAAAATTAAAAAAAATAAATAAAAATAAAATCATCAGTATGCTAAATGCATTTAAGATACACCACTGTTACACTTTGTCTCCCCTCCCCCGCCATCCCCCTTTAAAAAATTCGGCAGCTTGGGAGGAGCAGGGCTTGTAGGGCTACGATATCTGCCGACCTTTTAATTAGGCCCACGACTTTTTAATTAGGCCCACGTTGGCCTGGGGCAGCACCCCCAGGACGCCTCCTTCCCGCCCAGGAATCTTCCCCACTCGGAGCCCCAGGCCGCCCCTTAAGTTTATGAGCTCCTAGAGGAACTCTCATTTTGGATCCGTATCCTGAGACAGTCGCGTAGAAAACCTGGCGACGCCAGCTTCACCGCCGCTTCCCCCAGAGCCTTGTGGTGGCCTTTCCTCGGTAGGTCAGGTTCACCGTACTGAACGAAGCCAGCACAGCTGCAGGTCCAAGCTCTGGCGGCCCCGGGGGGACACCCGGGGGCGGGGAGAGCTGGAGGCCGTCCCGGCATCGCGCTCGTTGATAGGCTGCTTCCAGCAGAACGCCGGAACGAGCTGCGCGGTGATTGGGCCTCGGCGCGGGGGCGGGGAGTTGTGAACTGCGCTTGCGTGCAGTGACCGGTCACCGTGGCTCTGCGTCCTCGGGGGCGAGCGACCGCGGTGCTTGGAGGAAGAGGTGGCCGGTGGCTGCCCTCCCTTGCAGTGCAGCCGGAGTCAGTGGGGGGAACCCGGGCGGCTTTCCCGGAGCTCGGGCTTAGCTCCCCCGGCGCGGCTTCTCTTCCAGCGGGGCTGGTGGATGGACTACGGCGGACTTCCCACTCCAGAGCTTAAGATAAACAGCTCCTCTACGTAGCGAATCCGAAATCCGTGTGCGACTTTAGGTTTCACACATCCTCAGCAACGGTCAATTTTCTCCTGTAAAATAGGGGTGTTGATCCTCAAGGATCATTGTAAAAAAAAAAAAAAAATTCCCGCAAAGAAAAGGCTTGTGGAAGTCAAAAATGTGTGAAGGTTTATATGAAATGACTAGAATAAACAAATCTGTAAAAGAAGGGCTGGGAAGGAGGTTGGGGAATATAACGTGACAGTAAATGGATATGCAGTTTCTTCGGTGCATGGTGAAAATGTGGTAAAATTAGATTGTAGCGATGCTAATAGATAAAACGCCTTTGAATTGCACTCTTCGAAGAGGGGAGTTCCGTGATGTGTGAGCTCTACCTCAGTAAAGCTGTTTTTAAGTGTGTGAAAGTTCTTTTGTCACTTGGCTGAAATTTGAGGGCACTCTAGTATTACTAAACTTCCCCATGTGTTATCTAATTTGGCCTCCATCCAGTCCTTTGGGTTGAGCAGCGTTTTAGAAGGGAACACAAATAATTGCAGGGCGAAAAGGACAGTGAGAAATGTCCTAGGAGATCAGAAGGCTTCAGGGAAGAGATGCCATTTGTCTGGGTGAGGATGGAGAAAAGGAGACATGAGGATGGCCTGGGAGATGGTGGGAAAGCATAGGATATATAGCATGGTAATAATTAGATCACTTTGGCTCTACTGTAGAGTATCTGAGGCAGAGATTTTGCGAATGTCCCCAGAAATATTCAAGTCGTAATCCCCAACAGCTCAGAATGTGACCTTATTTGGAAGTAGAGTGTTTGTAAATGTAATCCAGTTAAGAGGAGATCAGACCCAATTAAAGTGGGCCCTAATCTAATAGAAGTGGTGTCTTTATTTACTTTTTTAAAAAAATATTTTTATTTATTTATTCATGAGAGATACAGAGAGAGAGGCAGGCTCCATGCAGGGAGCCCAACACTGGTCTCAATCCCAGGTCTCCAGGATCACTGGGGCAGGCGCCAAACTGCTGAGCCACCCAGGCATCCCCATCTATTTGCTTTTTAAAGTATGCTCTATGCTCAGCTTACGGCTTGAATTCATGACCCCAAGATCAAGAGAGGCATGCTCTACCAACTGAGCCAGCCAAGTGCCTCAGTGACTGGTGTCTTTATAAGAAGGGAAAACAGACATACAATGGCAAACTCAAGGAGAACACCCTGTGATGACAGGACAGAGATTAGAAGGATGCAGCTTCAGGCCAAGAAATGCCAAGGATTGCTGGCCACCATCAGAAGCTAGAAGCATTCTGCTCAGGGTCTCAGAGGGAACATGGCCCCGCTGACACCCTGATTTGGGACTTCCAGTTTCCAGAACTGTGAGGGAATAAATTCCTATTGTTTTAAACCACTTAAGCCACAAGCTTGTGGTAGTTTGTTACAACAGCCCTAGAAAACTGGTGCACTTAGCATATGCAAGGCATTAATAAGTGTTAGTTTCCCCCTTTTCCCTGAAAATGAAACAAGAATTTTGGTCCTTACACTATAGGTGGCAGGGAGATATTAAATGTTCTTGAGCAAGGGAGTTATATGGTTTTAAGATGTGGAAGAGGAGAACCTGGAGGTGAGAAAAGCTTTTGCTTTAGTTCATCCACATCAGAGCAAAAGGGGGTCTTAACTCATGGAAGAATAGTAGAGATGCACAGGAGTGTCCTTTCCAGAATCTTCTGTGGTCTACTGTGTTCTAAAAGAATGGCATGGTCTCATACTGTTCCATTTCCAGAAAGTTCTTTTTTTATAATTTTAATTATTATTTTTAAAGATGTTATTTATTTATTCATGAGAGACAGAGAGAGAGGCAGAGACATAGGCAGAGGGAGAAGCAGGCTCCTGTAGGGAGCCCAATGCAGGACTTTATCCCAGGACCTGAGCCAAAGGCAGACCACTGAGCCAACCAGGTGCCCCATGGTTTTTTTTTTTTTTTAATGTTTATCTGTTTTTTTAAAGTTTTATTTATTTAAGCAATCTCTATGCCCCACAGGGGGCTCAAACTCATGACCCCCAAATCAGGAGTCGCATGCTCTTCCAATTGAGCCAGCCAGGTGGGCCCCCAGAGAAAATTCTTATGGCTCCCAATCCCAGGAGCCATCTCTTGAAATTAGTCTGAGGAAGCAAAGGATCAGTTCCATATTTCATTTCATGCTTTATTCCAACTTAATTTGTTCAAGCTCTGCTCCCTTCTTCCTTCAACGAACATCCTCTTTCTCTCTCGAGAAGGGAAAAGATTGATACTCTGTCCTTTCCAAGACTCTCCAGGGATGAGGAATGGCAGTGGAATACATCTTTGCTTTCTCTCTTCTCATTTCCCCTGCAGCCTCCCCCTCTCTGATTCTTCCTCTTTGTTTTTGACCATGTTGTTCTTTATTTGCCTGGTCGCTTTCTTGTTGCTAGCAACAAGACTTCATCTACTTTTTCATCACCAGTCTCACTTAGGACACATAGGTGTGCACAAGCACACACAAAAACACTGCAACAGGGTTTTGTCACATTATTCCATTAAAACAATTCTCTCCCAAGACCTGCCAACATCCTCATTAAAACACTCTGCTGGGACTCCTGGGTGGCTCATTGGCTGAGCGTCTGCCTTTGGCTCAGGTTATGATCCTGGGGTCTGGGAGGGAGTCCCACATTGGGTTCCCCACAGAGAGCCTGCTTCTCCCTTTGCTTATGTGTCTGCCTCTCTGTGTGTCTCTCATAAATAAATAAATGAAAAATCTTTAAAAAATAAATAAATAAAAATAAACACTCTGCCACTTGTTTTTATTGACTTCTGAATCCCTCTTTGTTTTGTTCATTTTACTTTTTGGTTCTTCTGTCTCTTTCACAGCCCTCATTTTTTTTTTAAGTGGGCTCCACACTGGGGAGCCCAATATGGGGCTTGAACTCATGACCCTGAGATCAAGACCTAAGCTGAGATCAGGGTCTGATGCTTTTTTTTTTTTTTATAAAAGATTTTATTTATTCATGAGAGACACAGAGAGAGGCAGAGACATAGGCAGGGAGACTGATATGGGGCTCTATCCCAGGACCCTGGGATCACGACCTGAGCCAAAGAAGGCAGATGCTCAACCACTGAGCCATCCAGTTGTCCCTTTTTCTTTAAGATTTTATTTATTTATTCATGAGAATACACAGAGAGGAGAGAGAGAAGCAGAGACACAGGCAGAGGGAGAAGCAGGCTCCATGCAGGGAGCCTGATGTGGGACTCAATCCCGGGTGTCCAGGATCACACCCTGGGCTTCAGGCAGCGCTAAACCGCTGAGCCACCGGGTCTACCTTTTTTTTTTTTTTTTTTTTTTTTTTTTTAAGAAGGAGTCTGATGCTTGACTGAGCCACCCAGGTGTCCCAAGAAGAAAGAAGAAAGCTTTCTTCTAGAGCTTGCTTTCTTTCTTTCTTTCTTTCTTTCTTTCTTTCTCTCTCTCTCTTTCTTTCTCTTTCTTTCTTTCTTTCTCTTTCTTTCATTTCTTTCTTTCTTCTTTCTTTCTCTTTCTTTCTTTCTTTCTCTTTCTTTCATTTCTTTCTTTCTTCTTTCTTTCTTTCTTTCTTTCTTTCTTTCTTTCTTTCTTTCTTCTTTCTTTCTTTCTTTCTTCTTTCTTTCCTTCCTTTCTTTTTCTTTTAAAGTATTTTCAATTTGGAATGCCTGGGTGGCTCAGTGGTTGATCATCTGCCTTCATCTCAGGGCATGATCCCAAGCCCAGGGATCAAATCCCGCATCCGGCTCCCTGTGAGGAGCCTGCTTCTTCCTCTGCCTGTGTCTCTGCCTCTCTCTGTGTGTCTCTCACAAATAAATAAATAAAATCTTTTTAAAAATAAAATAAAATATTTTCAAGTTTATTTATTTATTTATTAAGTAATCTCTGCACCCAGCATGGGGCTTGAACACAAGATCCAGAGATCAAGAATTCCATGCTTTTCCAACTGAGCCAGCCAGGTGCCCTGATAATCCCTAAAGTGCATTTCCCCAGGATTCAGGCATCCAACCCCTTTCCCTTGGTTTCACTTATCATTATATCCTCTAGGCCTGTGATTCCCAACTGGGGTGGGGAGGGTGATCTCCCTTCTCCAAGAACATTTTACAAAGTCTAGAGACATTTTTGGGTTTTGAGGAGGATAGGGAGGGGATGTCTGTGTGCTACTGACATCTAGTGGGTAGAGGTTAGGGCTACTTCTACTAAACACCTTACCATGTTCCTCACGACAAAGATTAATCTGGTCCAGACTATTAATAGTGCTGAGGTTGAGAAATCCTCCCTTTCGCCTACACATCTAACTGGCTACTTGTTACTTTTTCTAGATATTTTAATTAACTATTTAACTATACTTCACTCCTGTTACTGGCATATCAGACCTACTGTTCTTTCATCTGACCCCTTTTTCATGGCTTTTCCCTGCCAATCCTGAGAACCTATTATATACTAGAAGCTTAAGATAAATCAGTGAAGTGGTGCCTGGATAGGCTCAGTTGGTTGAGGGTCTGACTCTTGGTTTCGGCTCAGGTCAGGAACTCAGGGTTCTGAGATCCAGCCGCATGTCAAGCTCCTTGCTCAACTAGGAGTCAGGTTGAGATTCTTTCTCCCTCTCAAGCTGCCCCTCTGGCCACTCACTCTCACTCCCTCAAATAAATAAAATCTAAAAAAAGAAAAAAGATAAGTCAGTGAAAAAATAGGCAAAGATCCTTTCCTCAAGAAGCTTACATTGCAAGGGGAGAGTATAGACAATTTCTGATAAACAGAGGTAAGAGATACTCCCAGATGATTACTTTACCTTGCTTTCTTTTCCATTCCCATCATTCCACCTGTGTGGAATACATTGCTTAAAGTTGAGTAGTTTAAACAATAAACAGTTACCATCTTGGTTTCCATGTGTCAGGATTTTGAGAGAGGCTTAGCTGGATGGCTGTAGGTCAGGGTCTCATGAGGTGGCAGGCAAGATATTGACCAGAGCTGCAGCCATTTGAAGCCTTGACAGGGCTGTGAAGGATTTGCTTCCAAGCTCACTAACATGGCTGTTGGCAGGAGGCCTAGGTTTCTCTCAAGTGAGTCTATAGGATTCCACAGAGCTACTTACAACATGTCATCTGGCTTCCCCCAGAGCAAATGATCCAGGATAGAAAGAGCAAAAGAGGGTGTCTTTTTATGACCTGGTCCCCAAAGTTGCACACTGTCAGCTCTGCCTTCTTCCATTTATTAGATTCGAGGCACTAGGTCTAACTCATGCTCAAGAGGAGAGAATTAGGCTCCAACTCTGAGGGGAGAAGATTCTAAGAATCAATGGATATATTTGTAAAACCACCACACCTCCCTCCCTATTACAGCTAGTCCTTTTAATTTCATTTTTTATTTTTTTAAGATTTTATTTATTTATGAGAAGACACACACACACACACACACACACACAGAGGCAGAGACACAGGCAGAGGGAGAAGCAGGCTCCTGGAAGGGAGCCCAATGCGGGACTCAATCCCAGAACCCCAGGATCACTACCTGAGCCAAAGGCAGACGCTCAACCACTGAGCCATCCAGGCATCCCTCGTAGCCTTTTTTTAAATAACTTTCCTCTCATATATACCTACTCTCTTTTTTTTTAAAATTTTTTTATTTATTTATGATAGTCACAGAGAGAGAGAGAGGCAGAGACACAGGCAGAGGGAGAAGCAGGCTCCATGCACCGGGAGCCCGACGTGGGATTCGATCCCGGGTCTCCAGGATCGCGCCCTGGGCCAAAGGCAGGCGCCCAACCGCCGCGCCACCCAGGGATCCCTATACCTACTCTCAAACTCATCATGCACAGGAGTTGCTAAATCTTCCTAAAACATAATCTTAATTTTGTCTTGTCCTTCCTTAAAAATCTTCATTATAAAACACATGTGCTAAAAAAAAAAAAACACGTGCTAAGTCACACATATGTAAAGGTTATCATTGAAGCATTGTATTGAAACATAGAAAACAACTTAAATCCCATCAATAGGAGAATGATTAAAGAAACTGTGGTATATTCATACAAAGGCCAACTAGGCAGCTGTTGACAATAACACAGAAGTGCTCTATGCACTGCCAAGGAAAAAGCTAGATGATGGAATGAAGAGCAGAACAATGTGTGTGGAGTGCGCTACCTCTTAAGTATAAATAAATAAGGCAGAGGGAAGAAGAGCAGATATGGATATTTGCTTTTATATGCACAAAGAAACTCTGGAGGATAGCTAAGAATCTAATGAGAATGATTTCCTATAGGGGGCCAGGACTGACGACAAAATTATTTTTAAAATGTAAACCATGTGAATGTACTACCTATTAAGAAGTGAAATTTATTTATTTACTTTTAAATATTTTACTTGTTTATTTGAGAGAGAGGGTGCACAGGCAGGGAGAGGGGCAGAGGGAGAGGGAGAAGCTGAGCAGGGACTCAGACTTAGGTCCTGATCCTAGGACTAAGCCAAAGGCAGATGCTTATAAATAAAATCTTTAAAAAAACCACCACATTTATAAGTATAGTTTTAATTCGGGGGATACCTGGCTGGCTCAGTTGGAAGAGCATGTAACTCTTGATCTCAGGGTCATGAGCTTAAGTCCCACATGGGGTGTAGAGATTTCCTAAATAAATAAAATAAAGTAAAACTTTAAAAATGATTACTTTACTTTACTTTATTATTCTTTAAAAATTAAATAATGTACATCTCAGTATGTAAGCACTTGGGGAGGTCTTTGGCAGAAGATTTAGTGAAATGGTCAAAATGAAGTCATCACATGCTTGCATCTACATACAGGAGTTCTACGAATTCAGCAGATACAAAGATATCTGTTTTTTTAGATTTTATTTATTTATTCATGAGAGACAGAGAGAGAGAGAGGCAGAGACATAGGCAGAAGGAGAAACAGGCACCCCACAAGGAGCCCAGTGCAGGACTCGATCCCAGACCCCAGGACCATGCCCTGAGCTGAAGGCAGATCCTCAGCCCATGAGCCACCCAAGCATTCCTAAAAACCAGTACAGTTTTAATCCTGACTTTTCCAGAGAGGCAGACACCTGTGTATATCAAGGGAAGATTGTATTTTGTTTTGTTTGGAATTTCACCAAGAATTGTTTGTCCTTTTGGAAAAATCATGGCACAGATGGCCACACTTGAATTTGAGTCACCAGTGCAACCCATCTGTGACAATCTGAGTTTGTATCTGCTGAATTCGTAGAACTCCTGTATGTAGATGCAAGCATGTGATGACTTCATTTTGACCATTTCACTAAATCTTCTGCCAAAGACCTCCCCAAGTGCTTAAATACTGAGATGTACATTATTTAATTTTTAAAGAATAATATAATACAAAAAAGCACACAATTCTTAAGTATAAGCACAATGAATTTTAAGCTCAGTGAATACCCCCACATCCCAGTACCCAGATCAAGAAACCAAAACATTTCTAGCACTCTAGACCCTCCCATGCACCTTCTGGTCACTGTCCTTCCCAAGGGTAACCAGTAGTCTAATTTCTAACATTATAGATTAGTTTTGCCTCATACACACACACACACACACACACACACACACACACACACACACAGGAGAGCCTGGGTGCTCTCCCTTTGCTTCAGATCATGATCCCGGGGTCCTGAGATTGAGTTCTGCATTGGGCTCCCTGCTCCACAGGGATCCTGCTTCTCCCTTTCCCTCTGTTTCTCCCCCTGCTTGTGTACTCGCACTCTCTCTCAAATAAAGATTTTATATATAGATAGATTTATTTTTTATTTCTTTTAAATGAAGTTGTAGGTTGTTCTAATTTTATTTTTTTAAGATTATTTATTTATTTATTTATTCATGAGAATACACAGAGAGGAGAGAGAGAGAGAGGCAGAGACACAGGCAGAGGGAGAAGCAGGCTTCACGCAGGGAGCCTGACATGGGACTGGGACTCGATCCAGGGTCTCCAGGATCACACCCCGGGCTGCAGGCGGCGCTAAACCGCTGAGCCACCGGGGCTGCCCAATAGATAGATTTATACATATAAATTTATATACATATAAACACACACATATATACATACATAATATTATCTATATATTCTTTTGTGTCTGGATTCTTCTAAAATTCATATTGTTGCCTCTAATTGTAACTTTTATTCTAAATTATGTATAGTATGCTTTTATGCTATTGGACACACATTTTTAAATAAATGACTTTGTCTTTTATAGTGAGGGTTATATTGAGTTTTTAAAAGTAGGACTGTAAATGGGTTACTTCTCTATTCATGCAATTCATCGTAGTAAAAGGAGCATTCACAATATTTATTCTAAAAAGCCATGCAGTAGTTCCGATAGGCAGCTGACCAAATTGTTCACAGCCTCCTGAGTTTGCCCTCTGGCCTTTTGCACAGGTGAGGTGACCCAGGCACAGTCTCCCTTCCTGACCCCCATCCCCACTCCTTCAATTCTCAGATGATTCATCACTTTCTCAGAGAAGTCTTCTTCTTCTCCAGCTCTGCTGTGCTCTTTACCCAAGTTGAGTTTGGCATTTATCTGATTATGCACTCTATTTACTTTCCTCTCTGAGGAAAAGTACTCTCCCTGTCTCATTCACCATGGTAGCTTTTGTGTCTGGTATATGTGCTTGGAATTCATCAAATGTGTTGAGCAAATAAATGGACACCTTAGCCCATATCTAGAGGCTTCTCCATTAGCCAGGACCCCTACTGTCGTCCCAAGTAGGGCTCTTTCTCTGATGGAAAGATCATGGAGGTGTGAATCTGTTTTTGTTTGTGTCACAGACCTCCCTGCCTCAACGTTCCCACTCTAGCGGTGAGTACCCCGTCCCTTTGCCTCTTCCCAGCTTGTAACGCCAAATACAGTCATTTCCAGAACCCTCTACCTGGACTTGTTTTCTGAGTGCTGTCTAGAGCTGGCTTTCTTCTGAAACCAGAGGATGCCAGGGATTGCCTTTAAACAACATGGCGGCTGTCCAGCTCAACTTCTTCCATTCCAGCTGAGCCAGCTGTTCCCACCATCTGTGCTCATTTTCTTCTATTCTTTCCTTTTTTTCTACTCAAGTGTGAAAGGAGCATTCAAAATGCCTTTAAGGAATAGTCTGCAATGCAAACTTTAAGCCTCTCTTGAAAATGGCCTACTCTCTGAAATATCTGCACAGTAATTACAGTAGAGACTTTCAGTTATTTTTTTATTTAATGCTAAAACACAAGTATTTTTGTTAGTGACAGTAATAAGTCTGTGAGCAATCAGGAGAGAGAGAGCACACAGTAATCTGAACAAGGACAAGTTTATTCTAAAGAATTATTAGGGCACTTGGCTGGCTCAGTTGGTGGATCATATGGCTCTTGATCTCGGGGTTGTGGGTTCCAGCCCTGTATTGGGTGAGGAGATTGCTTAAAAATAAAATCTTAGGGCAGCCCTGGTGGCTCAGCGGTTTAACACCACCTTTGGCGCAGGGTGTGATCCTGGGAACCCGGGATCAAGTCCCATGTCAGGCTCCCTGCATGGAGCCTGCTTCTCCCTCTGCTTGTGTCTCTGTCTCTATCTCTGTGTGTGTGTGTCTCTCATGAATAGATAAATAAAATCTTGGGATCCCTGGGTGGCGCAGCGGTTTGGCGCCTGCCTTTGGCCCAGGGCGCGATCCTGGAGACCCGGGATCGAATCCCACATCAGGCTCCCGGTGCATGGAGCCTGCTTCTCCCTCCGCCTGTGTCTCTGCCTCTCTCTCTCTCTCTCTCTGTGACTATCATAAAAAAAAAAAAAAAAAAAAAAAAAAAAAAAAAAAAGATAAATAAAATCTTTTAAAAATCTTTTTAAAAATGACCAACTATAACAGGGAAGTAGAGAAATGAGGGATAAAGTGTATTAGTTTCCCAGGGCTGCCATTACAAGTTGCCACAAATTAGGTGGCTTAAGACAACACAAATCTATTCTCTCATAGTTCTGGAGGCTAGAAATCTGAAATTAAGGCATTGCAGGGCCATACTCTGAGACCCTGGGTAATAACCTTCTTTGCCTCTTCCTAGCTTCTGGCTGTTGTTAACAATCTCAGTCATTCCTTGGTTTGGAGATGCATCACTCCAATCTGCCTCTGTCACCAGATGGCATCTTCCTGCATCTCTCTGCATTCTTTCTATTTATGTCCAAATTTCCTTCTTCATACAAGGACACCAGTCATTGGATCAGGACCCACCCTAATTCAGTAGGACCTCACTGGTCATAGTTATAGAAACTGGGGGTTAGGATTTGAGCATATATTTGCTGCAGGGGAACACAATTCTGGCCACTACAGATAATACAAAGTAAAGATTTTATAGAATGCAGGAATAGCAGATATAAGAAGTTACTACCCCTTAGTTGGGGATATAGCACCCAAGGAATAGCCTCTACCTGGGCCTCCCTGGGGTGAGATCCAGAACTTTTGGGAGAGAGCACAGAAGTTGCTGGGGTGCCACTTCTGGTAGAACTTGCTGGAAATCTTCCCTCTGGGATGCCAGGGAAAACTGCTCACAGGAAAGTGTCTCACCAGGAGCACTCCACCAGAAAACCATTCAAGGGGCATATCAGGGGGAGCTGCTGACCATTGGGTGGTGTTGGTCACTGTGCACTGTAGGACCTTGGCCCTGGAGAAACTGCCTGTGCTTCAGAAGCTGGGAGTTGGAGAACCCACTTGTACTACAGGAGCCTGCCAATAGGGCTCACTGGAACCAGGAAACAAAACCCTTTCTGCAATGGTTCCCCAGCTGTCCACTGACAAAATTTAATATGATGCCAATTGGCAAAGAAAATATACCTAAAGGGTTCAGATCCTTTTTCACAGAGGAGGCAAAAAGAATGAATTTGGAGCAAAGTAATAAATTGGTAATTGGTATAGCAGCATACCATTGTTTCAGATATTAATGGACACCTCCCTTCACCCTTCTTGATTCTCTACTTCCCCAACTTTCTCCCCTCCTCCAACATCCTCACCATAAGCCCTATCACTTTACTCTTCAGTTCTTCTAACCTTGACTCCTTCCTATCATCTCTCCCTCAAAAAAAAAAAAATTAAAAAAAATTTTTTTAAAGGAGGCAAGTACAGAACTGGTGGAGGTGGCTCTAACTGGGGAAGCAGAGTTAGACCAGAGGCAGAACCAGCTTTCTCAGACCAATACAAATTCTAGCAACTCACAGTAGCTAACCAGACTGGAAAGCCGCCAGAGGTGGATCTTGAAAGCTCCTCACCTGGGGAATTAAATTGGTCAGGAATTGCTGACACCTGACTGACAAAAATCCTTTAAGGGGAAGAGGGCTGAAGCTGTGGGAAGTAGCAGAGCCAGTGGCAATTTTGTGAACAGGGAGGTAAACTCCAACCTCCCCGAGATAAGCACCTGTCTATCCCCAGGCATAGCATGTAGGTGTTGAAATCTTGTTAAATAGTTGATGCCAACCAGAACAGCAACCCAAACTCGAAGCTTCCTGTCATTTTTCAGGGGTGGTTCTTAGCAAAGGTGCTGTAGCTGACCATCCCACCCCTCCCAATACCCTGAAGCCACAACCCACCTCACCCTGGCTGATCTGGAGCTCAGCCTAGAGGCTTCTGCAGACAAAAGTACTGAGCAGAGCTGGCCCAAGGGCCAGAAGGGATAGGGTACTGAGAGAAAGAAGAGGTAGTTTTGTCATTTGAATTTTACCTGTGGCCTGAGAATTTATCAGGCACATTCAGATGTGTCTTCTCATTTGATCTTGGTCTTTCAAATCTATTTTGAAATAGACATGACAAAGTTTATTGTTCCCATTTTACAAGCTAGGCCACTGAGGCCAGGAATGGTTAAGCAGATGGGAGGCCCAGGTCTAAAGGGGCCCAGAGTTTCTGGAGAATGATACATCCATGTGGCAACTTCCAGCCACATCACCTGCCCCACTGGGAGCTATGTGGGACCTCTTGCCACTGGATCAGCATACATTGGCCATGCCCTAGAGTGTGTACACAGGTGGTGGGTAAGGTAAGAGTTGTTGAAATGGTAGTCACAAAGAAGGCAGAGGTGAGACCATAAGGCTATTAGGCTCAACAGTGTGGCCTGGGCTTAGAGTGAAGACATCAGTCTACATTAGACTCCAATTTGATGAAATCAAATTCATCACCCCACCTTAGGGTCTTAGGGCTACGCCCTCCCTACTAGATTCTCAGGCCCAGGCCCTGGCCCTTTGCTTAGGCTACATCCTTTGTCCTTGGTATTGACTTCTTCAGGAGACCCAGGGAATCAAAACTCTGATTAGGCATGTTCTGCTCTTGGGAGCTTTTCTTGCCCTGTGAGGCTTGAGAGGCACCTGTTCAAACAGGAAAGTGTTTGAACTTTGAAGAGGGCAGCCCCGGTGGTCCAGCAGTTTAGCGCTGCCTTCAGCCCAGGGTGTGATCCTGGAGACCTGGAATCGAGTCCCACATCGGGCTCCCTGCATGGAGCCCACTTCTCCCTCTGCCTGTCTCTGCCTCTGTGTGTGTCTGTCTGTCATGAATAAATAAATAAAATCTTAAAAAAACAACAACAACAGGAAAGTGAGAGCCTACAGAGGGGCTCTCAGCTTATCAAGATTGAGAAGGTTCTCTAAGCACTCACAGCTGGATGCATCTCTGTACCCCTAAGGAACATCTTCAAGCACCATAAAGCCAGCAGGGATCCAAGGGAGAGAGGACACCTCTAGCTGGAAGAGCTGCCACCTACTCTCATCAGAAGTCTTATCATGGATTTCCAGAGGACCCAGCAGGCCTTAGGAAGAGAGTTGGCTGTAATCCTGAGAGAGCTATCTGGATGAATCCTTGCTTCAGAGTTGGGGAGTCTTCATTTTCCACACCACCTTGCTGATTCTTTTTCTTTCTTTTTTAAAAGATTTTATTCATGAGACACACAGAGAGAGGCAGAGACACAGCAGAGGGAGATGCAAGCTCCATGCAGGAAGTGGGATGTGGAACTCCATCCGTGGACCCCAGAATAACGCCATAGGCCCAATGCAGGCGCCAAACCGCTGAGCCACCGAGGGATTCTGGGTGAGCCACCCCTGATTCTGCTCTTTCTATATCATCCTCTTTGTGTCATTTTTATCACTAAGTCCCAGAAGAGAGAATTATATTGGCTGGGTACTCGGCACCCTCATCCCAGACCCAGGATTCTAGGCTTCAGGCTTTCCTGTTCCACCAAGAAAGTAAGTACAGGGAATTCTGGGATAGGAGAATTCTGGGAATTAGTAGAAGCACAGCCTCTGATTCGGCGGTGAAGGTGTCTTCACCGTGCAAGAAGCTAGTACATCCCCACTTCCTCCCCACCAGTAGTCTGGCTCCAGGTAAAGGTTGCATGATACAGCCTCTCAAGCAGCTCGATTCCACCCCCGATCCCTTACTACTAAGGACTAGCAGTAGTAGTAGTACTGTTACTAAGGACTATTTCCCTTGAAACTGGCTTCGTGGGAACCTGGAACAGAGAGGAAGGCGCTGGACACCACCGAGCACGCCAAAGTGGTTATTGATCCCCTGCGATGTCGCCCCTATACTGAGCCCTCGGCGCGGGCCGCACAAACCCCCACACCTCCGGGAAGAAGGTCAATGTCCCCAGCCTCTTCCCAGTTTCGGCTCAGCTCAGTCTCTTCGGTACATCGCGCAAACCCTGGAGCCGGAGGCGGCACTATCCCTAGTCTCAGGCTCTTAGTCCCTCCCCGCAAATCTCAGCGCCTTTGGGGGGACTCGAGGATTCCAGGAGGGTAGCGGAATCGCCCTCAGTGAGGCCTCTCTAGGAAATTGGGAATTTCACATGTCGTTAGTATTCAGCTCACGTTTATTGACCTAAGAACCAAAGAACCGGAAGATGCCCTTAAAAAACGTGGCGGCACTCTATTCACTACAGCTGCCTCAGTAGCTCAAGAAACTTGGTCTAGTCTTCGGCCACTGACTGGCCTTCAGAAAATGACACCATCCGGTCCACTTCGGTTCATCGAGGACAGAGCTACCTGCCCTCAGCTATAATGGCAGAGCTGCCCAATTTGGCTTCTTGCCCCTAGGGAAGATGGCTGCCAGGTGGCTTCACTTAGTTTCTCACCACTCCGGAAGACGGGGACCGGCGATTGGGCGGTGCCCGAGGGCTGCGAGAAGAAGGCCCTCGGCGGTTGGGCAGTGCTGGCTAAGGCTGGTTTTAAAGGAGCCGGAGGTGGGCGCCGTCGAAGACCCGGGATCCGCAGGAGGCGGCGGTGAGCGGCGCGCGGAGGAGGGCACCGAGCGGCTGGAGAGAAGGCGGGAGGAGGGAGGGAAGGAAACATTTGAACCATCTGGTCCTGGGCTGGGGAGAGCGCTGGGTGGGGAGCCGGGGAGCGGGGAAGGAGAGGGTCTGTGGGCGGGACCTCCCGGGATTGGAGTGAAGGGGGTATCTGCTTGACAGTGGATCCCTGGGGATCCGGACCGAGTTCGTGATGCCCAGGCTCGGGCTGCCCCTGTCTGAGTGGAGCTTTGCGGAGCCCAAACTCACAGGGAGAGGAAGATCCTCGCGGCGTCTGATTGGAGCAACCGGGCTGTAGGATTCTTTCCGCAGGGATCCAGTCTAAGGGATCTGGTGGGGCGGGGGGCACCGTCAGTGTGTGGGAGTATTGCTTCGGAGTTCTTGGCCACTCGCTGGCCGTAGGATGAGGATTGCAGAGGGACCCGGCGGAAAGTGAGCCTTCCAGGACCGGGATCCCAGCTGATCCTGGGGGATCTCAGGGCGGATTCTGCGGGGACAAAGGCCCCAGAAGCTCAGGCCGTGGGAGAACTGGGGCCACTGCAAGCCAGGTTCTCCCGGCAAGTGCCAGTCCGGGTGCGCGGCAGCGGGAAGACACCCGCTCCAGGCGGCCAGCCGGGGGCGCCCTTTCACTCCCTAGGGCTCCGGCCCGTGGGCTACCCGGAGCGGCGGGCTGACCATTGAAGGGCGGAGCCCCAGGGGAGGGACTGGCCCTCACTCCCCGCTCCCCCGCTCCCCCTCCCCATCCCAGGCTGCAGCCTGGGATCCCCCAGGGACTCCCCGGAGCCGCCGCTTTCCCCATGGACTTGCCCGGGGACTCGAGGTGAGAGCGCACCCCGCCCGCCTGTCTTGAGCACGGGAAACGGGGAGCCTGGCGGCCGTACCGGGGAAACCACAGAGCCAACGACAGGCTCAGGCGACCGTCCTCTGCTTCTCTCATCCTCCAGCCCACCTGGCCAGCCACATCTGTGCCGCCAGCCCCTGGCTCGAGTACTATGGGGAGCCAGGAGCCCCAAACGGCCGAGACTGCAGTCTCTAGCGGCCCCTTCACCTTTGGAAAAGGCCTCTCGGAGGGTCCTGGCTGTGGTGCTGGAAGATGTTATGACTGCCCACATGGTGAGCCCCTTGAACTGAGAGGCCTCCTTCCTCCCTCTGGTCCCCTCTTCAGTATCAAAGTCAGACCAGATCACTAGTGAGGATAGTTGAGATCCAAATACCTCATTCTCACACCCATTGCTCAGGCAGCCTCCCTAATGCTAGAGTTCTATTTGGCTCTTGCTGAATCTACCTATATTTGGGCAGGGTCTCTAGTGCCCATTCCCCACCATCAACCGTGTTGGGCATAGAACCACATGGCTACAACTCTCTAAGTATGAGAAACCCTTGCTTTCTTCCCCAGCCCAACTTCCAAGCTATTCTTGGGAAGCAGGCTGAGGTCTTTAGCTCCATTGCACAGGTTAGAAAAACAGGCCCAAAATAGGGCAGTGACTCACCTAAGGTCACTCCTTTTCATTTCTCCAAACAGCCTGGGTGAGATTACTGCAGCTCAGAACACTATAATATCTGGCCCTGGAACTGATTCCGTTCGACTCATTTCTTTAGGTTCTTAAGTGAATTCTAGCCACAATCTCTATCACTTTTGTGGCATACGGCACTGTTAGGTTCAGTGAGGTCCTGTCCTGTCCCATCTCATTTCATCACCTTGCTCTTGACACTTCCTTCTCAATTAGGTTCCCCTGGTGCCCCAAGAAGAGACCACCACCCTACGGCACCGCAGCAACCAGCGGGATTCTGTCCGAAGCCAGCCACCTGCTTCACCACCCCAACAGGCCACATGGTCCTCACAGACCAGGTGAGTATGGCAGGTTGGAGGGTAAACTAGGGGCATAACTGAGCCCCTCTGATCTTTCTGTTTTCTCTCTAGGTCTCCTGACCCACTGCACTTATGTCGAGAGCCCTTGAGCCGCATCCACCGGCCCCCTTCTACTCTGAAGCGGCGATCAAGGACAACCCATGGCCCAGAGGAGGGCCCTTCAGAAAAGGAGGACTGGGTCCCCCAGCCCACTCTGGTGGTGATGCTAGAAGACATTGCCAGCCCAAGACCCCCGGCTGAGGTATGAGAATTTTGGGGTAAGGATGTCAGGGGTTCAGCTGGGGTAGATTTTGCTCAGAGCAAGGAGAACAGCAATTTAGATGGAAGACACTGAGGAAAGACCTGTAGGAAAAAGTCTTGGGTGTGAATGCTGGCAGGGTTCTGGAGACTTGAGAGGGTCAGAACGTGAGGAGCTAAAAAGGCCAAAGGGGGCTTCCCTGCCTCCCCCAAAACATCCTTTGTTTACATCCAGGGCTTTGCTGACAAGACTCCCAACTTCATCATCCCAGCGAGAAGGTGAGAGGGCTGGGGAAGGGGTTATCAAAATGTCCAGACAGCAACTGTTATCCTAGGAGCTAAGGCTAAAGGCATCAGAATTTACCTGTCCGATCCTTATAGCACCTTCAGAAGCCTTCAGGGAAGGGGAGGTGCTGGCTCAAGTGGGATCTGGACCTGAAACCTCCCTGAGCCTTTATTTTGCCCCTTTACCCCAGAGCCGAGTCCATGACGATTGTTCACCAGTCAGTGCCTCCGTCCAGGGACCTGGATCCCCCATTCCAGCCATCTGCCCTGCCTGAAGGCCCTCCGGAGAGCCCACCACCAGGTAAGGACTCAGAGGGATAAGATTTAGGGCCCTGGAAAATCCTGGCTGAGCTTAAACGTATCAGGGGCAGAGGTGGGGGTGGGGCTTAACTCCCCCCCCACCCAGGGGAGCTTGGTGTGTGAAGTTGGGGTGTAGACTTCAGAGGCCTGATGTTCAATTCCTAAATTTAGGGCTTAGTATTTTAGGTGTGGGTTTATACTTCTGTGGGCAAAGGTTTGTGTTGGGGGAGGGGCTGAGTCCACTGAAGTAGGGCTTAGACACTTGCAGCCAAGGAATGCCCACCTGAGCCTCTCCTTTTCCTCAGCCCCAGATCCTGTACTGGAGCCCCCATCGATCCCACCGCCGTCCAGCCTTTTACGCCCCCGCCTCAGTCCCTGGGGCTTGGCCCCCCTCTTCCGTTCTGTCCGCTCCAAGCTGGAGAGCTTTGCTGACATCTTCCTCACGCCCAACAAAGCCCCACGGCCCCCACCCCCATCACCCCCCATGAAGTTGGAGTTGAAGATTGCCATCTCAGAGGCTGAGCAGTCCGGGGCCACTGAGGACACTGCGTCTGTCAGTCCCCGGCCCCCTATCCGCCAGTGGCGGGCCCAAGACCACAGTCCCCCAGCACCTCTCTCTAAGCCCTCTCTGGGCCGAAGCCACTCCTGCCCTGATCTGGGGCCCCCTGGCCCAGACACCTGCAGCTGGCCCCCCACTCCACACCACCCAAGCCGGTTACGGCCCCGGCGGCACACTGTGGGTGGTGGAGAGATGGCCCGAGCCCCACCACCCCCTCGGCCCTGTCTCCGGAAAGAGGTCTTCCCTCTTGGAGGAGTGGGAGTCTCTCCTCCCCTCATCACATCTTGCTCATCCACTGCGTCTTCTTCCTCCTTCTCTGAACCTGCAGAACCCAGGTAGTGCTCTCGATAAACCCTCCTTTTTTTTTTTTTTAAAAAAGATTTTATTTATTAATTTGAGAGAGAGATGGAGACAGAGAGCACATGCCCAGATGGAGGGAGGGGCAGAGGGAGCGGGAGAAGCAGACTTCCCACTGAGTGGGGAGCCCGAGGTGGGGCTTGATCCTAGGACCCTGCAATCATGACCTAAGCCTAAATCAGCTGTTTAACTGACTGAGCCACCAGGTGCCACCCTTCTTAAAGCCCTGGCACAGGCTGGGCTCAGCCTCCTTCCCTACTATCCAGTGTGTGGGGGGGGAGATGGGGATATTGCTCTGAATGTTATTTGTCCCTGAGCCTCGACCTTCTCTGCAGGTTGAGCTCAACCAAGGGGAAGGAGCCAAGGGCCTCAGAGGACCAGGTGCTTTCAGACCCTGAGACCAAGGTAGGAGTAGATGGAGGGAGAAAATGGGGGGAGAAGACAAGTGAGGACCTGAGGCCATGCTGCACTCTTACCTCTGCCCTATTTTCACAGACCATGGGAAAAGTTTCTCAATTCAGAATACGCAGGACACCAGCCCGTCCTCAGCTAAACCTTACACCAATGGGGCTGCCTCGACCAATCAGGTGAGTGGCTCACTGTACATGGAAATACCTTGGCCAAAGGTGTAGTAGGCTCAGATCCCCTGAAGTGTGGCTTTGTCTCTTCTCAGGGAACACAGTCCAGCTTGGAGGAGTCAAGTTGGTCTGGACATGGTTTGCACTTAGAACTTATCTGTGTGCCTTAGGAAGCACTTCTGGCCCTAGCGTGTCCCAGAAACTGAAATGTAGACCAGGCCTTGCTTATCCTTTTTCCAGAGTACAGTGGCCTTCCGTTTTTCAATGGCCTCTGCTCTTTGTTCCCAGGTTGAACAAGAAGGAGTTCAGCTTAGAAGAAATTTATACCAACAAGAATTACCAGTCACCTACAACCAGGAGGTGAGAAACTTTGAAGGCGTGGGGGTGATAGAGGGAAGGCTGGAACCAGGGGCCATGCTGGTAACCAGCACCCCTCCCTGCCTGGTCCAGGACCTTTGAGACCATCTTTGAGGAACCCCGGGAGCGCAACGGGACTTTGATTTTCACCAGCTCAAAGAAGCTTCGGCGGGCTGTAGAATTTCGGGACAGTAGCCTTCCTCGATCCCGGCGGCCATCTCGTGGGGTCCGGGCAACAGCTGGCAGGACCCTTACCTCCAGCCTGGCCCCCAGCCCAGATGTGGGACCTCTGCTGCAGCAGCGGTTGGAGGAGCTGGATGCCTCACTCCTGGAGGAGGAGGAAGTGGATAGGGAACTGCCCCATCGGACCTAGGAGCTCCATTTGTCTATCCATCCTGAAGCATCTGAGGCAGTTATATATTTTTCTCTATATTTCTAGTAAAGTTTTCAATATGTTTCTGATCTTTTTGTATGTCTCTAGCTGAGTTTGAGATTGACTATACTGGCTGTTTCTACTTTGGCCCCGAAAGACTGGGAAATGGAGGAGGTGCCAGGGAAGGCAATAAGGGTTGGATATAGGGAAGAAGTAGGGGAATGGTCGTCGGAGTTACTTCCTTGATTTGAGATTTTTCCTGTGTGGAAGTGATACTTTGGAATCTGCTCCAGAAGATATTGTGACCCTGCACCCTAGTAAGGGTTGTCTAAATTCACTTATATCGAGGAGGAGACTGAGGGACCCAGAGTGGACCAAGGCCTTCATCAAGATGGCCCTGAATTCCACCTAACATACAGGTACAGACTTTCCTCTGGATTCAAGAGATAAAAGTAATCAACTCTAATTGAGCACCTACAAACAACCTGTCATACATATTTGACCCGCATATAGCACTGTGAGAGGGAATCACACTCATTTTACATATAAGAAAGGAAATTGAAGGGTGCCTGCCTGACTTAGTTGTGGAGCATGCAACTCTTGATCTCAGCATGTCATGATGAGTTCCAGCCCTGTGTTGGGTGTAAAGATACTTTAAAAAAAAAAAAAAAAAAAAAGCAAGTTGAGTGTGTAATGTGATGTCTTCATTAAAACGCTAACCCAGAGGCACCCAGAGGCCAGAAATAGCATTCTCCATCTTTCCAAATTTAAAGGCAGAAGAGCAGTAACTAAGAGCACAGACTGTGGAGTTAGGCTTGAGCCAAATCCTATGTAGGAAACCAAATGTGCATCGATTCCCCTCCCCCTCTGTAAAATGGGGCTAATAGCAGTACCTTACTTTTTTTTTTTTTTAAGGATTTTTATTTATTTATTCATGAGAGACACAGAGAGAGGGGCAGAGACACAGGCAGAGAAGCAGGCTCCCTGTAGGGAGCCGGACGTGGGACTCAATCCTGGAATCCCGGGATCACGCCCTGAGCCAAAGGCAGACGTTCAACCGCTGAGCCACTGAGGCATCCGCAGCAGTACCTTCCTAAAAGAATTCTTCCTGCCAAATAAGTTAACGTGAAAAAGTGGCCGGGGCACGAACGCAAAGTGTTTCTTTCTTCATTAGCACGCAGACACCACAAGCCAGCACTCTCCCATTGAACGGAGCGATAACGGGAAGCGGATTCCTTCTAGCGCGTCTGGCGCTGGCAAGGCACGCCGCGTGCTCAGGCCACCCGGCACCGCGGGGGATCCCGCTGAGCTGCCAGCCGCTCGACAGTATCACCACGCGCGTGCGCGAGAAGCCAGGCGGCCTCTGGGCTAAGCCGAGCGGCGGAAAAGGAGACGACGTAACTGGCAGCCGAGAGCAATCTTCCGCCGCCGCACGCCGCCCAGCGGCCAACCGCCCCCTAGAACTCGCGCACCACAACCCGACTCCTAGTCTCGACGCCGTCTGAAGACGGACCAATGAACAAAGTAGGAAGAGGCGGGGTCACGTGGGGGACCGCCCCAAGCGCCTACCTCTAACCAGTCGAGTCACAAGACCCGCTGAGGGGCGGGGCTAATATGACGTATACCCAATCCAAGATTTGAGGGCGGTTACATATTACCCACTCCCCAGTGCTTGACTCCGCCCCTCGCCTTGACGTACACTTATCAACCTATCAACGACTAAGCTGGTGGAGGGGTGAGGGGAAGGGGGCGGAGAGTGGGAGGAGGCCGAGAGAGGAAGGAGGCGTAGGCTGAGGAGGAAGAGGGAGGAGGGGCAGGGAAGTCCTGGCGGAGAAGAGGCCCAAGACTCCAAAGGAGACAACAGAAGGGTGCGCTGGAGCTCCCTCGCTGCCCAGCAGCCGTTCCGGATCCCTTACGGCGCCAGTCAGACAGAGACGGAGGAAAGGAGGAAGAGACTTTTATGTCGGCAGACAGAGAAGCTCTACCCGTCACCGTTGCCTCACATCCGGGACTTTGGAGGGCTGGCCCCCGCGGCCCCGCCCCCCCCCCAGCCTTTCATGGCGACCGGAGGCGGAGGCTGGAAGAGCCGGGCCTGGAGGAGGCCCCTTTAAATCTCCTTAAAGGGGTGGCCGCTGAACTCGGCAGACTACTTCGGCAACCTTAAAGGGGAAGCCATCGAACAGAAGCTGACAAATTCAGAACTGTGCTGTTGGGAGTGCTGGAGCGAGTGGGGATTCTCACCTCCTTTTCTCCCCCTCGCAAGAAGTTCTTTAAACTCAGCTTAAAGGGGAAGTGGCCGCTTGTGGAGGACCAGAAACTTCACTCCGAGCCCTTAAAGGGGCGGCCTGCTGTTTGGACGACCGTGGACTCCTTAAAGGGGTGGCCCCTTTTAGCCGGAGGACTTGAGACACTTTTAAAGGGGAGGTCTGCGTTTTGGGGCGAGCTTTCGGTCCCTTTTAAAGGGGTGGCCCTTCCTCTTCCTCGGGGAGACTTGTCTCGACCCCTGGCAGGGGGCGGCCACTGTACTAGGCCGGCTGGACACCATCGGGTCGTCTTAAAGGGGTCAGGGGCTGGACAACTTGAGGCCTCGCCTTAAAGGGACGGTCGCCCCGTTTTCTCCGTCTCGGCCCCGCCGGCCCCACAGGGGGGGCCCTCGGGCTTGTCGCCCCGGGGGCGGCGCCGGCTCCCCGGGCCTTGGCCTTGGGGCAAGCGTGGGGCCCGTAGATCCTGATTTAAAGGGAAAGCCGTGGCCTTTTCGTCCCTGTGTAGCCGCCACCGCCGCGCCTGCGACCCCGGGCCTGCGGACAGGCCGCTTCGGGCCCCGCCGCCTCCGGATGCGGCGCTGAGGGCGGTCGCCATGGAGACGGCAGCGGCCGCGGCTCCCGGCCCGGGCTGGGCCGCCGAGGGGGAGCGGCGGCGGCGGCGCTGCTCGCGCCGAGACCGAGACCGGGAGCAGCGGCGCCGCCGAGGTCCCGGCGGCGACGCGCCCCGGGCTCTGCTGGCTGCCCCGCGCGGCTCCTCGTCCTCCTCGTCGCCGCCACCGCCCGCCAGGCCTTGGTCGTCAGCTTCGTCCGGAGAGCGGCCCGGAGGCCCGAGACGACGGCGGCCCCGTCCCAGGCCTCGGCCCCCGCGACCCCGAGCTCGGAAGCGGCCTGCCGGCTCGGGCAGCCGCGGGGAGGAAGAGGAGGAGGAGGAGGAGGGGGGCGCCGACGACGGGGAGGCCGAGGAGGAGCCTGAGGAGGAGGAAGAAGAGGAAGAGGACTTAATCGATGGCTTCGCCATCGCCAGCTTCGCCAGCCTTGAGGCCTTGCAGGTGGGGCCTGATGGAGCCGGGGACCTTTGGGGGCTTCACAGGGGCAGAGAGAAGGGTATGGTACCTGGAGTGGGTGGAGTTGAGGGGGGAATGCTGGCACCCCAAACCAGAGCAACCGGCTCCTCTGGCCAGGCCTCTGCCCCACCCTGGGGTGGGAGGAGGTAGAGTTAGTCTCTAGGGACCAGCCAGGTTATGCGGCCTGAGAGCCACTTTGGTAGCCTGGTCACCCCTAGAGAGGTGGGGAGCCTTCCTTTCTCCATCTGCTTTAGTCCCACCTCCTCCTCCACAGAAGGATGCATCTCTTCAGCCCCCAGAGCGACTGGAACATCGACTGAAGCATTCTGGGAAGCGGAAGAGGGGGGGTTCCAGTGGGGCCACTGGGGAGCCAGGGGACAGCTCTGATCGGGAGCCTGGCCGGCCCTCTGGGGATCGGGCCCGAAAATGGCCCAATAAGCGGAGAAGGAAAGAGGTGAGCTTGTCATAGATCCTTGTCCTTTAAAAGTCTGGGTAGAATACCCTTTACACAGACCTGTTTTCCATCAGCAATGCTACTGTCCATCATAAACAGTAATTTTATTCTGTAAGGGCAGGGAGAAGGCAGAGCAAATTGGAACTCTCACTCCTCAGTCCCGGTCTGACAGAGACATGCCCACAGTCAGACTTTTTTGCTTTTGGTGGCCCTATTCCAAACATGTTGATTATTTAGAGATGTATCAAAAAGACTTAATGGAATCATGAATGAGTTAGATATGGTTTCAGATGTCTCCAGGCAATAGCAGTGTAGCAAGAAAGACACAATCTGAACAAATGCCTAGATCAAAACCTGAGAAGCTACAGAAGGCAGAGATCTGGGAGAGATGCTGCAGAAACCCACATGAGGAAGCCACTCATTCTGCCTGGGGGATGGGAGGAGGGTTGTGGTTAGGGAAAGCCCCCTAGGATGGCTTAGTCAGGCCTTAAAGGATAGTCATAAGCTTGCTAAGAGGAGAAATGGGCAAAGTTGTTTTGAGCAAAAGCGCAGAGATAGAATATACTTGGAAAATGACAAAAGCATTGGAAACAAGGGTGGGCCATAGCAGGAGAAGCAGCTAGGAAGAGATTGAGTGTGTGTCATGAGGGGCCTTGAGTTCCTTACTGGGGATTTTAGACTTTATCCAAAGGCCTCGTCAGTCAGCCTCCTTTACCTCTGGACTCTGGTCTTTCTCAGGCCTCCTCCCGTCATTCTCTGGAAGCTGGATACATAGTAAGTGCTCTCTACCTGTACTGGCCCCTCCCCTCTCAATTCCTCTTTGAAAGTCCCCACTCTCCCTTGGGCCACACTCTTCTTCCCTCTTGTGACACCTCTGTCTTTCCTTCTCCCCAGTGTGATGCAGAAAGCGATCTGGATGAGAGGGTGAGTAGGGCTAGAACTTGTTGGGTGGGCATGTTACAACTTGTAAAATGAACTGCAGCTTAGAGGTCTTCTACACTCGACAGAGCCTCCCCTTGAGTGGGCAACATAGGTTTAGCCATGACTAGATTTGGGGCAGTGTGGGGGTGGGCAGATTGAATGGGTAAATGACTTTTTTTCTTTGGCAACTAGAGCCAGTTGACCAAAGAATAAAAAGCCCTTGCCTCGGTATATCATCTTTTCCAAAGCCCTTGGAGGTACCAGTGGTTCTCCACAGAAATCCAAGGTGGCTGTTGAACAGAGTTGGTCGTTCCTGCTAGCTGTTCGTCTGCTCTCACAGATTAGGATCTGAGCAGAGACCAGGGTTACGGTACTGAGAACACTAAACCATTGTGGTCAGTATAAGAACATGTTTTACAAAGTTATATTTCAGTTTATTATTAGGTCAGATGTGTCTGTTTTGAAATAATGTGTTCTAGCAGTTCATACTCTACCCCTGTAACTAACTAAATTTGTATTCCATGATCTATATCTTGTTTTAGTTTAAAAAGTTGGCTGGACAGGGACTGTGGTGAACCAGAGAGTTCTTGTCTGTCTAAAGGAGGTGACCACTGTCTAGTCTAATTGTTGCCATGCAAGAATAGGGCCAATTCTTAAGAGAACCTGCAAGTCTGAGTTTTTATGAGGAATTCCTGGGTTTGTAAATATCGGCAATTTTAAAAGTTTTTGCTGACACTAGTGGCCCCAACAGATCTATAAGTCAGGTAGGCATGTGGGCCAGCAGTTAGCAATAACTGACACTTTGGCTTTAATGTGCTTATGTCTCTGCTATGTAAGTGTGCCTCAATTCAGTCCGACTGGCCTAATAGATTCTCAGGCTCAGCTATTCTACCCCTTTCCCCAAGCACAGCCCCCCCCCCCCCCCCCCCCCGAGCCCACGGTTCTTGCTGGATTTCAACTAAGCTGTTGGAGTAGACTTGCCACCTGCTGCCACTTCCTAGTAGGCTCTGGAGGCTTTTAGGCTTCTTGGGTGAGGGCCTCGGCAGACCAGAACCTGACTCTCCCAACCCTTCTTCCCCAGGTCTCCGATGATGACCTCGACCCATCCTTTACTGTCTCAACCAGCAAAGGTTGGTCTGAAGGGCTGGTGCTGGAGACAAGGGAGGGAAATGGGGTGAGTATGGGCCTTAACTGAACACATCTACTGTCTTGTTCTCACAGCCTCGGGCCCCCACGGCGCCTTCAATGGGAACTGTGAAGCAAAACTCTCCGTAGTCCCTAAAGTGTCGGGCCTGGAGCGGAGCCAGGAACAGCCCCCAGGGCCCGACCCGCTGCTAGTGCCTTTCCCCCCAAAGGAACCACCGCCTCCACCGGCCCCTCGGCCTCCCGTCTCACCCCCTGCACCCTTGCCGGCCGCCCCCAGTCTGCCACCCCCACCCCAGCCCCAGCTGCAGCTTCGGGTCTCGCCCTTTGGCCTCCGCACTTCTCCCTATGGCAGCAGCCTGGACCTCAGCACTGGCAGGTGAGTGGTCCAGGGGTTTGGTCTGGTCTGGAAGGACCTGGTCATTTTGGCACCAACCCCTGCATTCTCTGGCTGGGACATGGGAGGGTACCTGTGGAATGTGACTTGAAAAAAGGATTCTGAGGCTGAAAAGTTTGAAAGACACTGGGTGAAACAAAGTTAAAGTGATTACTGGCTTACAGGAACTTATCAGAACTGTTTCACTCAATCTTTGCGTGCAGGAAATCCACTGTGTGCCGTTTCCCAATTTAATGTGCTGGTGAGACCTTTTTTGCAAGGCACATTTGCTAGGAATCGTGTTCTTCAGAACATACTTTGGGAAATGCTGACATGATGATTAAGAGTGCTGGCTTTGGTGTCAGTCAGACCTGGATTCAAATTCTTGCTCTGCCACTTAGTGGCTCTGTGATTTTTGACAAGTCACTTAATCTCTCTGAGCCTCAATTTTCTCTTTCTGTGGAAAAGAAATGACAATGGTACCTTTGTCTTGATAAAGCTGTTGTGAGGATCAATTGAGTTAATGCAGTGTTTCCCAAAGTGTGTATGTGCATCATTAGTGGTATGTAAGATCATTTCAGCTGTTATGGGAATAAATTTTTTTTAGCTGTTAATGGGTTTTAGAAAAACATGATTAGTATCTCAACCCCTTGATTTCACGTGTATTGCCGGGCGAGGCTAAGTAATAATAATAATAAAAAAAAAGAAACTGAGTTAAAGAAAGAAGTAAATGGTACAGGTGGTTACATGGATGCGGCAGCAGTTGGAAAGGTGGTGTGACATGGTGGAGATTTGGATTAGCATGTAAAGCAGGTGTCAGCACTTGGCTACAGTAAGTGCTCGCTAAAGGGTAAGAATCACTGATACTATTACTATTATCGGTGCTATTTTTATTATTGTCATCATCATTACCGTCCTTTTTCTTGTTCTTGAGAAAACTAAGGCTCAGAGAGGGGCAGTGACTTGCTCAAGGTCATCCAGGGTGTTAATGGCAAGACGGGCCTAGAATTCAGGTCGCCTGACATCTAGGCCAGGCCAGCAAGGTG
Organism: Vulpes lagopus; assembly: GCF_018345385.1. Lineage (NCBI taxonomy): Eukaryota > Metazoa > Chordata > Mammalia > Carnivora > Canidae > Vulpes > Vulpes lagopus. Next base: position 106,432,401 of record NC_054826.1, on the reverse strand, counting down.
CTGCTTCCACTGTCTTAGGGTGGGAACCCAGGTGGCCTGTTGTAATGAAGCGTCAAAGTGAGTGACATGTTTTGTGCCGTGGTTGAGTCAGGAGAGGGCAAGTCATGAGACCAGAGACGTCCGAGGTAGCTGTGTGGAAGAGACCTTGAGAGGGAGAGAGGGGATTGTTGGGTGTGGGAGGTACCTCAGTCTGAGGATGGTTTCCCTGGGCGGGGGTGGGTTTCCTGGGAGCCGGGTTCTACCACCTTCCATGTTGGAGAACCAGGGTCAAGGTATCGCCCAGGCTTCTGACCCCCTCCCGTCAGAGCTGGCACCTCCCAACCCCTCACTCATCTCCCCACTTCTCTCCCCAGCTCTTCACGGCCGCCCCCCAAGGCCCCGGCCCCTCCCGTGGCTCAGCCTCCCCCCTCATCATCCTCTTCGTCCTCTTCCTCCTCATCTGCCTCCTCCTCGTCCGCGCAGCTCACCCACCGGCCCCCGACGCCCTCACTGCCCCTGCCTTTGTCCACCCACAGCTTTCCCCCCCCTGGGCTGCGGCCCCCCCCACCACCCCACCACCCCTCCTTGTTCTCCCCTGGCCCCACCCTGCCCCCACCCCCACCCCTGCTGCAGGTGCCAGGGCACCCTGGGGCCTCAGCTGCTAACGCCCTTTCTGGTGAGTTTGGGGTCCTGGCCGGGGTGGGTGGGGGGCCATGGCCCCGGGCTTGGGCCCAGTCGGCTTTGGGGCATCTGGACCTCAGCAAACATCAGGGCTTGAGGAGGGAGTGGCTCAAGGCCAGAAGGGAAGGCCAGTCACCCGGGCCCAAGGAGGCTGACCTGGTGGCAACAGATGTTAAAGCCTTCTCCCCCTCCCCTCCCACAGAGCAGGACCTGATCGGCCAGGACCTGAACTCTCGCTACCTGAATGCCCAGGGTGGTCCCGAGGTGGTGGGGGCAGGGGGCTCGGCCCGGCCCCTGGCCTTCCAGTTCCACCAGCACAACCACCAGCACCAGCACACCCACCAGCACACCCACCAGCACTTCACCCCTTATCCCCCGGGCCTGCTGCCACCCCACGGCCCCCACATGGTGAGCTCCTCATTGGGCCAGTGATGAGGCTCAGCAACTTGGGGGGAGGGTGTGGCTTCCATGGGAAGGTCCTAAGTCCCTGGCTGGCAGCTTACTCTTCCCTTCTCTTCCCCAGTTTGAGAAATATCCAGGAAAGATGGAAGGCCTTTTCCGGCATAATGTGAGTGTGTGTGTGTGTGGTGTGGTGTGTGTGGGCATGGATGCATCCATGTGTGTGGCCCTGACTGTTGGGGTCCAGTCTTCAGCTTCAAAAGCAAGAGCCTTGAGCCTGGGAGAGCTCCCCTGGGGTGGGTTTTAGGGTGGAGGCCCGAGGACTGACGGGCAGACCAGATGTGGGCCGCACCTCCACCCCCAGCTTGGACTAGCGCCCTTCTCTCCACAGCCGTACACGGCCTTCCCTCCCGCAGTGCCCGGCCTCCCTCCGGGCCTCCCGCCGGCTGTCTCCTTTGGCTCCCTGCAGGGGGCCTTCCAGCCCAAGGTGAGCTCCCAATCCAAACACCACCACCTCCCACCCCCTATAGACCCAAAGACCCCAACCCCCCACCCCAGATCCACATACCTTCCTCCGTTCCCCAAAGCTATACCCGTTCTCCTGCCCTCCCCTCCTGGACCCAGCTTTCTTCAGAGCCATGCGCCTCCCTCCCTGTCCCAGCCCTGGCCCCCAGCTTGGTCCTAGACCCCTCTCATGCCTAGTGCCGGCTCTCCTGACTGATCACTCCCCTTTCCCAGAGCACGAACCCCGAGCTGCCACCACGACTGGGGCCAGTGCCGAGCGGGCTTCCCCAAAAGGGGACACAGGTGAGGGGGGCCAAGGCAGGTCCTGGGGGAACTAAATTATCTGTTGAGGGAGAGCAGGGTTGATTGAGAGCGAACTACTGATCCTTTTTCTTTAGTGTATGATCAGGGGTATCCCTGAGAATCTGACGAGAGCATTTCTGTTAAGTGACAGGTTTCCCATGCATGAGGAACAGAAATTTCATGAAGTTGCTCTAGAAATAAGATTACTAGGACAGTGATTTTTGTAGGAGTTTTCAAATTTTTTAAGTTACAAAATCCTTTTTCTTAAAATGACATCATACCAGGAAGTCCTGTCCATAAAACAATGAAATGATAAGCTGCCCCTTTGTGAAGTGGGACAGGGAACAGCCTTCGAGCTCACGGCCCTGGGAACGTTGGGAAGAACACAGGATGTGTTTCCTAAAGGGTAGACTAGACCAGATATCTTGCAACGTCTTCTAGCAGCAGTAAAGGCTTTTTTTCCCTAAAGAAATCTTAAGCAGAGACTCATGACATAAAGCTGTTAATAGGATAGCTTCTCTGGTTGAGAAACCCATCCTGCCTGCTTGCTAACCCACTCCCCAGTGTTCCAAGCAGGGCACGTCCTTGGGGCCTGGCTCAGAAACTTAGTGCTGGAGGGGAGATGCCCAGAGTGGGAGAGATGGGGAGTGGAGTCTTGACAGAAGCAGGAATGGCCTGAGGGAGCTATGCAAGGTCTCTGGTGTTTGGGTGGGGATTAAAGATTGTGGAGATGAGGTGCCCAGGACAGTAAACAGGTCTGAATCGCCGCCAATCTCTGCTTTGCTATCCCCAGATCCCCGACCATTTCCGGCCACCTTTGAGGGTGAGTTTGGTGAGGACCTCAGGCTGCATGAGGCTGGGGGCTGGTCTCAGGGTGTTTGGCTGAGGGCGGGTCTTGCTTGGGAATGAGCGAGAAGCCCAAGACGTGGAGGCAGCCAGATGTGGAACAGCAGAACGGGCAAGGCTTATAAGCCACAGACCTGGGTTCCGATGTAATTGGCTGTGGGACCTTGGGCAAGACAGTTTATCTCTCTGAGCCTCAGTTTCCTAGGCCATGAAATGAACCTAGTCATCCCTCAGTTGTAGGGATGATGATTGGGGATGTTGTGTGGAGAGGCTGGGCCGAGGACCAGGCCTAGAGTGGGTGATGAGTGAACGTTCTTTCCTTCCCTTTCCCTTTGGTTATCCTTCTGGGGCGGCAGAAACCAGGGAAGTGGTGTGCCATGCACGTGCGCGTGGCTTACATGATCCTGAGACACCAGGAAAAGATGAAGGTACTGGGGCGGGAGGGCTGGGGAGAGCGGGCTGGCCTGAGCCCTGGGCATCTGCCTTTGGCAGGTCTTGGCCAGATCTTGGCCAGACACATCCTCTCCTGTCCCCGGTCACTGCCTGAGTGCTTTCACAGTTTAGGTTCCTTGGCTTAGGGGGGTGGCCTGAGAAGGCTCTGAGAGAGGCAGAGGCGAGGCACCCAAGCCCCATCTTGGCACTAGCCAGCCCTTGAAGGGGACCTAGGGGTGGAAGAGCAAGAGCGGGACCCCACCTGGCTCCTCACTCACCACCCCTCTCCCTGTCCCATGCAGGGCGACTCCCACAAGCTTGACTTTCGGAACGACCTCCTGCCCTGCCTTCCGGGGCCCTATGGGGCCCTGCCCCCTGGGCAGGAGCTCTCCCACCCGGCCGCCTCCCTCTTCACTGCGACTGGTGAGTCTGGCCAGCCCTCTTAGGGCCTGAGGTTCCCTGTCTATAGCCCAAGGCCCACCTTGCGCCCACTCAGCCTCACCAGAATCTCCCACCTCTCTGCCCCAGGTGCCGTCCACGCTGCAGCCAACCCTTTCACGGCAGCTCCCGGGGCCCACGGACCCTTTCTGAGCCCCAGCACCCACATTGGTAAGAGCCAAGAGCATTTGGGCAACCCCAGCCTTGTCCCTGACTTCCAGGAGTTCTCAAGCTGGGGATGGAAATTAGACCTGAGAGGCAGCTGGAATGGGGGTAGGCCTGGTTCCACTTGGTTTGTGACCTTGGGCAAGTTACTTCAACTCCTCTGAGCCTTGATCTCATCACCTGTGAAATGGGATAGGGGCAGAGCAGAGTGATTGGCCCGCACTGCCAGCTCAGATGCTATCTCTGAACTAGCCAGTGGTAGGGGCTAGCGTGCCACCTGGGAGAGGAGGACAGAGGAAGTCTGTGCAGGCCTGGGCAGAAGGTGGTCATTGGCTCCTAGCAGTTTGGCAGGCTCTGCAGGGAGATTTAACTTGGGTCTGGGTAGACAGGAGGGCATCAAGCCTGATGGCATTGGGGAAGGTGTTCCCGTAGTAGAATAGGTTAATAGTTCCGTCTGTGCATGAAGTTAGAGTCAGGTCGGGAAGGGCCCTGCATGTCAGGTGGGAGGAAGCCAGCAGAGATCTTCAGGCGAACGGCTTGCTATAGAGCTGATCTGGGTGGCTGGTGTGGGGGCTGGTGGGGCTGGATCTCTGGAGTCCGGGAGGCCCTGGGCTGGGGGTACCACTTACTGGCTAGATGACTGACCGTTGGCAAGTCACTTCACCTCTCTGAGCCTGTTTCATCATCCTTAAGTGGGAGTGGTCCTGTCTGCCTCGTGGGGCTTGTTGTTTGTGAGGTTAAACTACATGATGCATGTCAAAGCTCAGTGTCTCACAGGGGCCCAAGGAAGTGCTCAGCACCCAGTTGTTAAAACCAAGACCAAGCAGCAGGGGCTCTGGGGCCTGCTCCCTGAGCTGCCTCTTCCCTTCTAGTCTTGGTACCTGCTCCCAGCTGGCTGCCCAATGCTCTGACCACCCCCTTTTTCTCCTACAGATCCCTTTGGGCGTCCCACAAGCTTCGCCTCCTTGGCTGCCCTCTCCAACGGGGCCTTTGGAGGCCTGGGCAGCCCTACATTCAGTGAGTGCGGGTGGGGCTGGCCGGGTGGGTGGCTGTGGCAGTGGGCTTAGGAGGCCCCGGACATGGGACCTCCTCCTCCCTGTGGCGCTTGTCACTCTTTGCTTCACCCTCTGTCTAGACTCCGGCGCCGTCTTTGCCCAGAAAGAAAGCCCAGGGGCCCCACCAGCCTTCGCCTCCCCCCCAGACCCATGGGGCCGCCTGCACCGCAGTCCTCTGGCCTTTCCTGCCTGGGTCCGGCCCCCTGAGGCCGCCCGGACACCAGGCTCAGACAAGGAGCGGCCTGTGGAGCGGAGGGAGCCCTCTATCACCAAGGAGGAGAAAGACAGGTGCGCCGACCCTCCGACCCACTGCCCCGCTGCCCACATCCCGCACCGCCAGCCCTCCTGCTACCCCGCTCCCCACACCACCCACCCTTCTGCCGCCCTGCTGCCTGCACCACCTGCTCTCCACGCCACTCGCAATCTGGTCGGGTTGGACTGTTGGAGGCCCCCTCTCTCTCCCCAGGGACCTTCCCTTCTCACGGCCCCAGCTCCGAGTTTCTCCCGCTACTCCCAAGGCCCGGGCTGGCGAGGAAGGGGCCAGGCCTGCCAAGGAATCCGTGCGGGTAAAGGAAGAGCGGAAGGAGGAGGCCGCCGCCGCCGCCGCTGCCGCCGCTGCTGCCGCTGCCGCCGCCGCTGCCGCCGCTGCCACCACTGGGCCTCAGGGCCTTCACCTGCTGTTTGAGAGGCCCCGGCCACCCCCTTTTCTGGGCCCTAGTCCCCCAGAGCGCTGCGCGGGCTTTCTGGAGCCAACCTGGTTGGCAGGGCCCCCTCGCCTTGCCAGGCCACCCCGCTTCTATGAGGCTGGCGAGGAGCTGACTGGACCGGGGGCCGTGGCAGCCGCCCGCCTCTATGGTCTGGAGCCGGCCCACCCCCTGCTATACAGCCGCTTGGCACCGCCTCCGCCGCCTACTGCGGCCCCGGGAACCCCTCACCTTCTCAGCAAGACCCCCCCAGGAGCCCTTTTGGGGGCCCCACCTCCACTTGTGCCCGCCCCCAGGCCTAGTTCCCCACCTCGGGCCCCTGGTCCAGCCCGGGCTGACAGGTGAGGGAAGGGGAGGGGCGGGGGCAAAGCTCCATCCCCCTTTCCTTTTGACAAGGTCCTAGAGCTGAGGTTTCAAGCCAGGGCTGGAGGGCAATGGTCATGACCTCACCAGCCACCTCTGAGGTCATGGAACCTGGGAGCGGAAGCCCCAACCCCCACAAGATCAAGCATCAGATGGACCTTGGGGTCACTGGGAGGGCAGAGGTCACAAGCCTCTAGAGAGAGGGGGTCTGTGTGTGTGTGTATGCGCACCTCTGTGCACATGAGAGATGAGAGTGGGGGTCATTTCAGAGGTCATAGCTCATGATCTCCTGAGGTACACCATCGCCCCCTCCAAGGGCCCCTAGGCCCTTGACCTGCCTCCCCAAGGGCTCATTAAGCCAGAGGCCAAAGTGCCCCCCCTCCCCTTCACCTACCACCCAAGTCCTCATGCCCTCTCAGGGCTGGGGGAGGAGGGGCTAACGGAAGGGGGGTTCCATGTACATATTTATCTCTCCTTCCACATAGCCCCCCAGACCTTTTGTACATTTTTACAGGGGTGCCCCTCCCAATAATCTCCCTTCCTGGTTAATTAAATCCTCAGACTGGTGCTGTGTTCCTAGCCTCTGGCCTCTCTGTGGGGGGAGGGGGGATTGTAGAGGGAAGAGCTGGGAGGGGACAGGCAGGAACCCAGGGCTTATCCCTGGGAATATGGAGTCAGCAGGAGATAGAGCAACAGAGGAAGGGACCTGGGTACCTAGGCTGGAAAGAAGGGCAAAGGCTTCCTGCTTGGCTGACAGCCCAGGTTCCTCCCCACTTGTTCCTGTTACCTCTGTGTGCCACCATCCCCAAAAGGCTCAACCTCTAAGCTTCAGACTCCACCTCTTAGTGGCTCAGTCCCCCTACTCCATTTCCAAGTGCCCCCAGGACTCCTGGGCCCTGCCCTCCAGAACCCTGTTCCCCAGAACCCTGCCCTAGGCTGGGGGGGGTGGGCAGAGAAGGTCACCATGTACCACACACCAAAGAAGGGGGTTGGCCCAGGGTGGGCCACACAGGCAGCTTCTTCAGCGGCCTCTCGGCGGCAGTCCCAGCCTTCCCAAAGCAGCAGGTGCCCCCAGGCTGGGGCCCAACCTAGAAGGCAGGGGTCAGTTTAACAAAAACATAACGTTGACTTTTTTCCCCGGTGGGACTTATTCTGTAACATGACTTGCGGATATTTATATAAAAATGAGTGTTACAATGAGGCCCCTTGGCTGCTCTTTCAGTGTGTGGGGGTCATGCGGGTCGGGGGACGGGTTGGGGGATTCTGGTCAGGGAGGGATGGGGGAGGGCAATACTAGCCATGTCCTATGAGGGCTCCCCCTCCCACCTTACCTGCGAGACCTGTTTTCTTACTTGTGGATGGATGAATTGGAGCATTGGGCATTGAAGTTTTCCATATTTTCTACAACCCAGGGATACATATTCTACATGATTCAAGCAATACGGAAGGATAGCAAAACTAAATTTCCCATTTACCTGCCAACCTGTGCTATGCCCCATGCATTTCCTGAGGTAACCACTGCATCATTTGGTATATGCCAGGCCTATTTCTGTGCTTACCTACAAGTATGGACACATACAGTTCCATCAGAAAAGATCTGCAATTTAAAAAAACAAAAAAACCAACATTGGTTTTTCTTTTCGATCCAGTCACTATAAAACGAACATAGATATACTACAAAGGGTAAGTGCCTCGTAATCTCAGCCCTTGGAGGTGACCACTGCTAAGTGTCATGGATATCTTCCTCCAGTTATTTTTCTGGCTATATACTTCAAATACTGTGGGGAAAAAATGGGGTCCTGTGAGATGTACTATTTTGCAACTACCTTTTTAGACTTAACATTATTTTTTGATGTGGTCATTAAAAACCAAGTAACTAAACCGAGCTAGAGAGGCTGGCACCCACCCGAGCTGCCCCAAATTGTCTTGTTCCACTATACCCATCACCTTAGGAAAGAGGTAGCCAACATTCTCTCCTACCACTACACATGCCCAAGGCCTCTAGGGAAGGCTCAAACCTAAGGATGTTCCAACAAATCAGAAACAGGTTGACCAGAAGGACATGGCAGTCCTTGTTTTCAGCTTCTTTAGAAAAATCTAAAAATCTGTTGATACTGTACATGCTTTCCCCATGACTGCCCTTGAAATGGAGCATGATCCTCTTTCTCCAGATTGCCACTGTCTCCTCCACTCTTGTTTAGGAATGAGCCATTGTCACTATTGAGGTACCTCCCTGGCCCCCATACACATTTGGGTGTGGAACTCTCAGGAGAATACGTTCTAGATACATGTATCGAACCTCTTCTAGATCCCCCCAAATGTAACTCAGATACCCAGTCATCCCCCAAATCTGATGCTGTGTCCCCCAGCCTGAGCCACTTCTATTATCAGCACCCAAGTCAAAGCTCTCTCTTACCTCACTTGATTCACTACCTGAACTGCCTTTTATTCTTTTGACCACTGTTCACTTGATCATACCAGGCAGGCACTGACCTTGTAGCTGGGGCGCAGAGGTAAACAAAAATCCCCAGCTTTTCTAGAGTTTACATGCAGGTCCTGGGAGGAGCAACAGCAGTACGCTTCCTGAAGAAAAAGAGGGTGAAGGGCAGGAATCCCCAGGGCTGCCTTCTTGGGGCCTGTCCTCAGAACCACTACTTTCCTTTGATCCATCTCTTCCCTTGATCCGAAATCAGGAGTTCGTCAGGCAGAGGTAAAAGAGGAATCCGGAAAGACCAAATGCGGGTTGAAAAAGCAAAACAGGGATCCCTGGGTGGTGCAGCAGTTTGGCGCCTGCCTTTGGCCCAGGGCGCGATCCTGGAGACCTGGGATCGAATCCCACATCAGGCTCCCGGTGCATGGAGCCTGCTTCTCCCTCTGCCTGTGTCTCTGCCTCTCTCTCTCTCTCTCTCTCTCTGTGACTATCATAAGTAAATACAAATTTAAAAAAAAAAAAAAGAAAAAGAAAAACAAAACCAAAATCATTTCACCATCATGAGGCTGCTATTCAGAAATGCATTTCTTTGTTTTGAATGAGCTTAGAAGTGTAGCTATGTAGTCTTAAACAATGTGCTTATTTCTGTGCCATGATTTATTTGTAGAATTGGGTTTTTTTAATTTGAAAATCTAATGGGCTCTGTTAAATATTCATGATTGGGCAGCGCCCCATCTAGCAAATGGAGAGGCGCTCCTAAAATGGAGGGTTTTTAAAACAACTTTATTGAGATATAATTCATATAGCACAGAATTCACTGTCTTTTATGACTGGCTTCTTTAACTTAGCATTATAAGCATTCGGGGTGCATCCAAGTTGTAGTTGTATCAGTCCTATGTTCCTTTTTATTGCCAAACAATACTCCATTATATAGATGTACCACGTTGCATTTATCCATTCTTCTACTGATGGACATTTGTTTCTTTTTTTTAAGATTTTAAAATTTATTTATTTAGAGAGAGCACATATGAGCAGGGGCTGGAGGGGGGTAGGAGTAGAGGAAGGGAGCAAGCCAACTCAGCAGTGAGCGTAGAGCCCAACTGGGGGCTCAATTCCAGGACCCTGAGATCATGACCTGAGCCACTGAAACCAACATGCTTAACTGATTGAGCCATCCAGGCTCAATATTTTATATACTCACCAACAGTGTATGAAGATGGAGGCTTGGATTTTTTATTTTTATTTTTATTTTTGAGGTTTGGATTTTTTAAAAGATTTTATTATCTATTTGAGAGAAAGAGAGAGAGAGAGAGAGAGAGAGAGAGAACATGAGGAGGGGGAGGGGCAGAGGGAGAAGCAGACTCCCGGCTGAGCAAGGAGCCCAATCAGAGGCTTGATCCCAGGACCCTGAGATCTGGACCTGAACTGAAGGCAGACACTTAACCGACTGAGCCACCCAGGTGCCTCAAGATGGAATTTTATAATAGTTTGTTCTGGTATTGCTATATGAATCCACAAAGTTAATTAGCACAAACTTCTTAGAACAGTGCCTGGCACAGAATAAGTGCTCAAAAAAATGATTGCTGTCATTATCAGTAACGCCTTTCTGTTTTGAAACTCTAAGAAGTAGATCTTAGAGCTCAATTAAGGAGAATGGCTTACTTACATGCAGTTTATTGGGAAGGCACATCTTTCAAAACAGACTTTGAGGTGAGGAGCATCTGTCTAGGAGCAGAAGGAGTCTGAGCCAGTGAAGAAGAATCCAGATTTAAAGCCTTCTTCATCAGTCAGATCAGAGTTTGAGTTTGGCCTCCACCAACCAGCTCTGTGACTTTGGTCTTTAGCCCGTTTCCATTTTCCAAAGAACATGACCAGCCCAGCCCACAGGTTCACTGCAATGATTAGTTACATAGAATAATGCAGGTAAAAGTTACTGAGCATAGAATTGAGTACACAGTAGACCTTCACCAGATGAGAGTGTTGTTACTGATTGCAGTGGTCAAGACTATAAGCAGGTTCCCTATTTCAGGATGGGTAGGTTAAAGTTCAGAGAACTTTATATGATGTACAGAGTTAGGAGAAGAAAGGAGATATACACATTCAGGGAGGAGATTTTATTTTATTTTTAAAAAGATTTTATTTATTTATTCAAGAGAGACACGGGGGCGGGGGGCAGAGACACAGGCAGAGGGAGAAGCAGGCTCCTTGAAGGAAGCCTGATGTGGGACTCAATCCTGGTACTTCGGGATCACATCCTGAACGGAAAGCAGACACTCAACCGCTGAGCCACCCAGGTGTCCCTCAGAGAGGAGATTTTAAAAAATAAACTCGATGTTACATCAATTTTAGCTGGACAAAAAAAATTAGCAAAGATAGTAAAAGAGTACGGAGATTTCCTACGTGCCCAAAACTCAGTTTCCTGTTTTAACACCTATTAATATTTCACATTTGTTACAATTACTCAATCAGTATTGGTGCATTATTGACTTAAGTCCATACTTTATTCAGATTTCCTTTGGGTTTTTTTTTTTTTTTTTAGATTTATGTATTCATTTTAGAGAGAGAGAGAGTACCAGCAGGAGGGGCAGGAGAGGGAGAAAGAATCCCAAGCAGACTCCTTGCTAAGAGCCAAAGCAGGGCTTGATCTCATGATCCTGAGACCATGACTTGAGCCAAAAACCAAGAGTCAGATGCTTAACAGACTGCACCCCCAGGTCCCTCAGACTTCCTTAGTTTTACCTACTGTCCTTTTCCGGTTCCAGGATCCAACAAGACACCACATTATATTCAGTCATCATGTCTTCTTAGGGTCTTATTGATGACTTTTCTAGACTTTCCTTGGTTTTGATGATCTTGACAGTTTTGAGGAGTATTGGTCAAGTAGTTTAGAAAACACCCCTTATTTAGCATACATATATTGTTTTTCTTAGGATGAAACTAGAGTTGGGGAGGAAGCAGAGGTAAAGTGCTGTTTTCATCACATCATATCAATGGTACATGCCTTCAAGATGATCCATGTCTGTGGTTGAGGCATGCTTGTCAGGTTCCATTGCAAAATTTCCCTTTCCCCCTTCTTGGCATATTCTACTCTTGGGAAGGAAGTTACTCTGTAGCCCAGACTGTGGGAGTAGGGAAATTATGCTCCACCTCCTGGAAGGTGGAGTTTCTACATAAATCACTTGGAATTCAGCTTGGGAAATTTGTCTCTTCTCCCTTTATTTATTCAATAATTTATTTATATTATAATGGATTCATGGATATTTCTTATCTACTTTGGATTATACCCTAAGACTATGTTTTTGTTACTCTGCAGTTTTCTGTTGGCTCCTGTGTCCCTTTCATTGTGGGTTGCCTTTTTTTTTTACCTTAGCAGAGACTGTTTTACTGTTTATCCTTTTATATCTTTCGGCTTTTGTCTCATGTGCATGTATTGTCTGGCCTTAAAATTTAAAAACAACTGCCCTTGTAATTAACATAAAAAGTTTGTAGCTTATAAAAGAAGGTAGGATGGGGTGGCTGGCTGGCTCAGTCAGAAGAGCATGGGACTCTAGATCTCGGGGTGGTGAGTTGGAGTCCCATGTTAGGTGTAGAGATTTCTTAAACAAAAATTATTTTTAAAATTATTTATTTTTTACTTTTTAAAATATTTTATTTATATTTTTAAAAATGTTTTCAAAGAAGGTAGAGTAAAAAGTTTTTTTTTAAATTTTTTATTTATTTATGATAGTCACAGAGAGAGAGAGAGAGGCAGAGACACAGGCGGAGGGAGAAGCAGGCTCCATGCACCGGGAGCCTGACGTGGGATTCGATCCCGGTTCTCCAGGATCGCGCCCTGGGCCAAAGGCAGGCGCCAAACCGCTGCGCCACCCAGGGATCCCTAGAGTAAAAAGTTTTGATCCATTCTCCTGATCATTCCTGCCTTGCTCCGTTTCAGCTTTCCAGAGATACCATGCTGATTTCTTGTTTGTTTCTCCAGCACAATTCTTTTTTTTTTCTTCTTTCAAATATTTACATATAGGACACACTGTTCCCTATGCTGTTTTTCTCAGTAACTATCTCTTGCGGGTTGTAACATTACTTTGTAAGCCTACACCATAATATGTTTAACCACTCTCCACTAATGGGCATTTATGTTCTTTCCAGTCTTACTAGAACAAGGAGTGCTGCAATGAATACCCATCTCCTTGTATACCTGAGCAAATAAGCCTGCAAGATAAATTTCTAGGCAGAGAATTGCTGAGTCGTGAGTATATGCTTTCAAAATTTAGATGCTGCTGAATTGTCCTGCACAAACCTTGTGCCAATTGCCAATTTTCACTCTCGCCAACAACGTAATAAGAGAGGACGTGTTTCCCCACACCCTTACTGACAAGGTTTTTTTTTATCTCTGCCAATCCCGCAGGTGAAGGACAGTGACTCACAGAAGTTTGAATCTGCATTTTTTTCATTGAGTGAAGCTGAAATCTTGCTGGACGTTTACAAATCCTTTGTCTTTTTGTTTTCTGTGAATTGCCTTTTTAAACATCTGCCCATTCCTCTCTCCCCCTGCTCTTTGGGTTTGTCTATAACCTTTGTTCTGTGCCTCAGTGAAAGCTACTCATTCATTTCTTCCATTAACAATATTTATTTACCTACTGTATATCAGATTCTGTTTTAGCGATGTGACAGTAACCAGTAATGGCAAAGATATTTTTCTCTGGGAGATTAAAATTCTAGAGGGGGAAAAAAAATAAAATAAAATAAAATTCTAGAGGGGGTAGGCAGTAAAGAAACAAATACATGTTATGGAGGCAATACCTGTTATGGAGGGAAAGGTAAGGTATGGGCTAGAAAGTTCTGGGGCGCTATTTTATAGAGATGGGTTAAAGAGGATTTCTCTGTGGGATGCTAAGGGAGCAGAGATGGAAATAAAGTGAGGAAAGGCTGTGTGCAATAATCTGGGTGAGGGAGCAGCAGTGAGAAGCCCATGAGGTAGGAATGTGCAGGGTGGGCTGGGGGATCAGCTGGAGGGCCAGCGTGACTGGAGCAGTGAGTGCGAGGCAGAGGGGGTGGGAGATGAGGTTCCAGAGATAAGTGGCCACCAGATCATGCAGGGCCTTGCAGGCCGTTGTAAGGACTTTGGCTTCTACTCTGAGTAAGGTGCTAGCCATTGCAAAGTTTATTTATGTTGGCTGTACTTTTTTTTTTTTTTTTTTGGAGAGTTTTGAAGCAGAGGAATGGCATTATCCAATTTAGGTTTTTTTTTTTTTTTAAAGACTTTATTTATTTATTTGAGAAAGAGAGCACAAGCAGGAGCCACAGAAGGAGAGAGAGAAGCAGGGTCCCTGATGAGCAGAGGTCCCTATTTGGGGTTCTATCCCAGGACCCTGGGATCATGACCTGTGCCTTCCTGAACCTTAGTTTCCTCAAATCACGATAAAGCCTATCTCAGGGATCCCTGGGTGGCGCTGCGGTTTGGCGCCTGCCTTTGGCCCAGGGCGCGATCCTGGAAACCCGGGATCGAGTCCCACATTGGGCTCCTGGTGCATGGAGCCTGCTTCTCCCTCTGCCTGTGTTTCTGCCTCTCTCTCTCCCTGTGTGACTATCATAAATAAATTTTAAAAAAAAAAGCCTATCTCAGAGGAGATGTTGTGAGAATTTTTTGTATTCTAAAAGTAGTTAGAATTACTGTGAATCTTAGTCTGCCTCCAGCACTGGCTGCTTGGGTTGCCTGTTGAATAATAAGAGTATAATTATTCTCACAATTATACAGAGAGGCAGGCAAAGCTCTATGCCCATATGTAAGACTATGCCCATTTTATACGTAAGTACAGTGAGGTACAAAGATGAAAGGGGCTTTCGAACTTCGTGAAAAATTCAAGACAGGCAGAGTTTAGGGTCGTACAAAATATGAGTTTGAATCCCTGCTTTGCAGGCTATTTGCTCTGTGACTTCAGGCTTTTTAGCCTTCTCAGTCTGAGAGTTAACCACATAGGTGTCTATCAAAAAGGGACAAGGCCTCAGACCTCACAGGACTTCAAGGATTAAAGGCTGCTAGAAAAGAAAAAAGCCTCCCATCGTGCTTGGAGCCTGGCAGCTGTCCAGGAAATAGCTGCTATTAGGATAATTATTCTGTAAATGTTCTGAATGATAATAATATTTATGGACTGAGGTGTCACCTATGTTAAGTGCTGAGGTCAGAGGAGAAACTAGGCCTTGTGGTCTCTAACTTTCCCTGATACCAGCTCCTACCCTTCCGAGCGCCACTGTGAATGAGGAGGAGAGACCCTCAGTGATGCAAATGAATGTTGACCTTTCATTAACAAAACAATGGGCTCGTTGAGGCGTAGGGTAGAAATGTTAAAAACTTTGAAAGGAGAAAAATTGGTTCACAAGTGTTTGTTGATATACTCACACCCTGCTCTACTTGTCAATAAACATTTCCCAAGGCCTGCTGGGACAGCTCCAGGTTGGACTCCTGTTGAGGTCTCTTAAATGCTGTTTGTACTGGGGCTTTAGGATGTTTCAGCCTAAATGATGCTAACTCCTCTGGGCTAACCGGGTTGGGGGTGGAGGCGGGGGATGGAGGGCTTTGATGAAATGTGTACGAAGAGCCTGGGACCACTTAGAAACGAAGCCATTTTTCTTGTGTATAAGGAAATCAGTTTCCTTTACCCCAAACCTCCCTACCCCACCCTTAATTTCAGGAGGACGCTGACCACAAATCAATAAATAAGCAAAACTCAACAATTCAGGAAGGAGTACCTGGCTGGCTTACTTAGAGGATGTGCCTCTTGATCTTGGGGTTGTGAGTTTGAGCCCCACACTGGGTTCAGAGATTTCTTTCTTTTTTTCTTTTTAAAAAATATTTTATTTATTTATTCATGAGCAACACAGAGAGAGAGAGGCAGAGACACAGGAGGGAGAAGCAGGCTCCATGCAGGGAGCCCAACGCGGACCTGATCCCGAGTCTCCAGGATCACGCACCGGGCCGAAGGGGGCGCTAAACCGCTGGGCCATCCAGGCTGCCCGGGTCCAGAGATTTCTTAAATAAATAAGCTCCAGGGGTACCTGGGTGGCTCAGTGGTTGTGTCTGCCTTCGGCTCAGGTCATGATCCCAGGGTCCTGGGATTGAGGCCCGCATCAGGCTCCCCATAGGGAGCCTGCTTTTCCCTCGGCCTATGTCTCTGCCTCTATCTCTGTCTCTCATGAATACATAAATAAAATCTAAAAAATTAATTATATATAATATATAATTAATATATATTATCGGAGGAGTAAAGGGCTAAGAACAGAAAGATGCTTCTGAAGAAGAATAAAGAGAGAAGGCTTGCTCTACCAGGATTGTTAAAAAGCTGTAGTAATGAAGATAAAGTAGTGTTGGTAATAATAGTAATCTACCAAATCCAGCTCAGAATATAAGAAGCTCTGATAAATGACAAGAGTGGCAGAGCACATCGAAGGAGGGACTATTTGATAAATGGAACTAGAACAAAAATGGTCATCCATATGGGAAAAAACGAAGTTAGATCATTGCCTCACACTATCTACAAAACCGAGTTCCAGATGTAAGAACTTAATTATCAAAAACAAAACTTTTAAAAGTTTTAGAAGAAAGTCTAAGGGAATTTTTTTCTGGACTTGGAGTAACAAAGAATCTCTCTCTTTTTTTAAGATTGTGTTTACTTATTTATTTTAAAGATTTTATTTTTAAAAATGTATTTGTTTGTTTGTTTTTACAGAGAGAGAGTATGAGCAGGGAGAAGCAGAGGGAGAAAGAATCTCAAACAGGCTCTGGGCTTAGCATGGAGTCCAACATGGGGCTCAATTCTATGACCCTGAGGTCATGACATGAGCTGAAATCAAGAATCAGACGTTCAACTAACTGAGACACCCAGGTGCCCCCCTTGGTTTTTTAAAAAGATTTTATTTTGGGCAGCCGGGGTGGCTCAGCGGTTTAGCGCCGCCTTCAGCCCAGGGCCTGATCCTGGAGACCTGAGATGGAGTCCCATGTCGGGCTCCCTGCATGGAGCCTGCTTCTCCCTCTGCCTGTGTCTCTGCCTCTGTGTCTCTCATGAATAAATAAATACAATCTTAAAATATATATATATACGTTAAAGACTTTATTTCTTTATTCATGCGAGACAGAGACACGGAGAGGCAGAGACTTAGGCAGAGGGAGAAGCAGGCTCCCTGCAGGGAGCCTCCCAGACCACCCAGGCACCCCTTAATGATTTTAATTTTAAGTAATCTTTACGGGCAACATGGAGCTCACACTTATAACCCTGAGATGAAGAGTCCTATGCTCCATTGACTGAGCCAGCCAGGAGCCCCACAAAGAATCTGTTAATTAAACAAAACACAAAAGAGTAATTATAAAAGAAAATATTAATGTGCAAATTATATATTTTAATATGTAAGAAAAGAAAATGAAATTATAAGCTACAAATTTGCAGAAGAAACGTGCAAACACAGAAAACCATTCAAGTACCTATTGAGATACTCTAAACATTTTCTGCAAATCAAGGACAATAGGCCAAGTTAAAAAAAAATGGGTAAGAGACTTGAAAATGCACTTGAAAGAAAAAGAAACATGACTAAAAATCTCACGAAGAGCTCAACATCACCACTAATCAAGAAATACAAATCAAGATCACGATGAGATGCCATACTGATTTATATGCAGTCTATGGCAACAGTTAAGTCAGATAACACCAAGTATCGGAGAAGGGCAATAGGTCTTTTGTACCTAGTTGGTGGGAATATATATCCATACAGCCATTTTGGAAAGCAATTTATCACTTTTTTAAAAGATTTTATTTATCCGTTCATGAGAGACACACAGAGAGAGACAGAGACACAGGCAGAGGGAGAAGCAGGCTCCCTGCAGGGAGCTCAATAAGGGACTCAATACCAGGACCCCAGGATCATGACCTGAACCAAAGGCAGACACTCAACCACTGAGCCACACAGGTGCGCCCAATTTATCATTTTCTTGTATAATTGAATATTCACATACCTTAAAACCTAGTAGTTCCACTCTTGGGCAAATATCCAGGAGCAAATTTTGTGCGTGTGCTCCAGGAGATATGTATATGAATATTCATAACAGCAGTGAATAAATGGCAAAAAACCCTCACCCAACAACAACAGAAAGAATTCCAACTTCCCTTCAACAGGAGAATGGATAAATACATGGGGGTATATTGACCAAATGAAATTACAGAAGAGTCAAATTTGAATGAACCACAGCCACATATCACCATTTAGATTATTTTTATTAACATAATAGTGTAAAAAAAGAAAACAGGAACCCAGGGACTACCTACACCATGATATTGTTTTTCTAAAATTCAGAAACAACTACAATTAAACAATATATTGTTTAATCATCATATTGAGGACAAAGCTGCAAAATTAAACACAAGAAAACAATAAACACAAAGTTCAAGATAGTGGTTTCCTGGTTTGTAGAGGGGAGGAGTATCTTGAATAGGATAGACATAGACCCCATCAGAAGATATGAATTGTTGTCAATATGATTTTAATATTAATAAGTAAATATATAGGGGTGGCTCAGTTGGTTAAGTGTCCGACTCTTGATTTCGGCTCAGGTCATGATCTCAGTGTTGCAAGATCCAGTCCCAAGTCAGGCTCTGCACTGGGTGTGGAACCTGTTTGGGATTCTCTCTCTCTCTCTCTCTCTCTGTCCCTCCCCTCCCCCCCTGCTCTTGCACACTCTCTTCCTCAAAAAAAAAAAGTAAATATAAAAACAAATGAACAAACAAAAACATAAAACAAGTAATTAAATAAAAGAAGACCATGAATGAACAGAAAGTAACAATGTGGCACAGATTAAAGATTTTAACTAATCTAATTCTTTATATCTGAAATACTTTCTTTAAAAAAATGATCATGTACCATATGCCACCACTTGTGTAAAAAAATCAGTGGGGGACTATCCATTATCCATACATACAAAATGTTACTCATAAAACAGTCTTTTACAAGGTAATTGGGGATTGGTTGGGATGAGAGATTATGGATAGGGAGACTTTCTTTTTACTTTATACCTTTGTGTACTGTTGGAACTTTTATTTTGTGCATGGAATATCTTTTCAGCAAGAGCTGTGTCAAAATAAAGAAATTAAAATAAAAATGAAGCTTTTTATTCAGTACAGTTGATATTTTATCGCAGATGTTTTAAAAGCTTGCTAATTAGTGGTATTGATGAGGGAGGGGCAAACAGGCACCCTTCATACCTTGTTGGTGGCAGAAATTGGAGGGCAATATTTAGTTGTATCTATGGAAATCTTAAGTGCACATATTCTGACCTAGTAAGTCTCTTCCACTTTAAGAATCTTCTTTACAGGGTGTCTCGCTTGTTCAGTCAGTAGAGCATGAGACTCTTGATCTCAGGGTCATGAGTTCAAGTCCCATTATGGGCATAGAGATTACTTAAAAAAAATTTACAGGTTCACTTGTACAGCTCAAGATGTAAGTGAAACAGAGTTGCCATCATAATGCAGTACAAAATTCAGTGCAGTACACACCATGGTGTATTCAAACAAGTGAGTATTCAGCGTCTATTTAAAAGTAAGAGATATGTATGTATTAACCTGAAAAGATGTTACACATATATTAAGTGTAAAAAGGCAAAATGTGGAACAATATATATAGTATGATATCATTTTCAGGCATAAAAGATATACATACTCATGGAAAATTTCTAAGCAAATGCAAACAACTGTTAACACCAGTTACTTCTGGGGAGTGGAATTAAAAGAGTGAAGGGAAGGACATACTTTCTGGTTTATATTTAATATTGGACTTTATTTTTTATAAAGAGCCAGCATTTATTACTGCTATAATAAAAAAAATCTATTTTAGGAGTGCTGAGTGGCTCAGTTGGTTAAGTGTCTGACTCTTGAGTTCCCCTCAGGTCTTGAACTCAGGGTCATGAGTTCAAGCCCTGCGTTGGGCTCCACGCTAGGCATGGAGCCTACTTTTTAAAAATTCAAAAAAATATATTTTAGAAGTTCAAAACAAAGTATTATATGTCAATTATATCTCATTGAAGCTGGGGAATAGTTTATAAATCAAGAAGAAGGAATATGGGGTGCCTGGCTGGCTCAGTCCATAGAGCATATGATTCTTGATCTTGGCGTTGGGAGTTCAAGCCCCATGTTAGATGTATAAATTACTCAAAATCTTAAGGGATACCCAGATGGCTCAGTTAGTTGAGCATCTGACTCTTGGTTTCAGGTCCGGTCTTGATCTTAAAGGTTGTGAAATCGAGCCCCTACCCCCACCCCTGCATGGGGCTCTGTTTTCAATGGGGAGTCTACTTGAAGATTCTCTCCCTCTGCCCCTCCTCCCACTTGTACGCACACATATGCACGTTCTCTTTCTCTCTCTCTCTCTTTTTTAAATTTTTTATGATAGTCACAGAGAGAGAGAGAGAGAGAGAGAGAGAGAGACAGAGACACAGGCAGAGGGAGAAGCAGGCTCCATGCACCAGAAGCCCGACGTGGGATTCGATCACGGGTCTCCAGGATCGTGCCCTGGGCCAAAGGCAGGCGCCAAACCACTGCGCCACCCAGGGATCCCTCTCTCTCTCTCTCTCAAATAATCTTTTAAAAAATAAATAAAATGTTGGGATCCCTGGGTGGCGCAGCGGTTTGGCGCCTGCCTTTGGCCCAGGGCGCGATCCTGGAGACCCGGGATCGAATCCCATATCAGGCTCCCGGTGCATGGAGCCTGCTTCTCCCTCCGCCTGTGTCTCTGCCTCTCTCTCTCTCTGTGACTATCATAAATAAATAAAATAAAAAAAAAAAAGAAAAATTAAAAAAAATAAATAAAATGTTTTTTTAAAAAGACTTTATTTATTTATTCATGAGAGACAGAGAGAGAGAGGCAGAGACACAGGCAGAGGGAGAAGCAGGTTCCATGCAGGGAGCCTGATGCAGGACTTGATCCCAGAACTTCAGGATCACACACCCTGAGCCAAAGGCAGACGCTCAACCACTGAGACACCCAGGCGTCCCAAATAAAATATCTTTTAAAAAGAAGCAAGGTGGGGTATCTGGGTGGCACAGTTGGTTGAGTGTCCAACTCTTGGTTTCAGCTCAGGTTGTGATTTCTTTTTTTTTTTTAATTTTTTTTAATTTTTTATTTATTTATGATAGTCACACACACACACAGAGAGGCAGAGACACAGGCAGAGGGAGAAGCAGGCTCCGTGCACCGGGAGCCCGACGTGGGATTCGATCCCGGGTCTCCAGGATCGCGCCCTGGGCCAAAGGCAGGCACCAAACCGCTGCGCCACCCAGGGATCCTCAGGTTGTGATTTCAAGGTCATGAGATCAAGCCCCACGTGGGACTCTGAGCTCAGTATAGAGTCTGTTTGAGATTCTCTCTCCCTCTCCCCTGGCCCCATGCTCATGCTCTCTCTCATGCTCTCTCTCTTAAATAAATATAGACGTCTTTAAAAAAAAATAAGAGATGTAAAAAAAGTAATTTTTTGCTCACTACAAATTTTTTTTTTTAATATTTTATATATTTATTTATTCATGAGAGAGAGAGAGAGAGAGAGGCAAAGACACAGGCAGAGGGAAAAGCAGGCTCCATGCAGGGAGCCCAATGTGGGACTTGATCACGCCCTGGGCCAAAGGCAGGCAGGCGCTAAACCACTGAGCCACCCAGGGACCCTACAAAAATTTTTTTTAATGAAAATAGAGAAGCATTTGAAGAAGAAAAGTTGTTTTTGCCTTCTTATCCTCAACAAGATATAACATTTAATAGTTTGGGATATATTCTTTTAAAAAATTTGTCTACTTCTTTATTTGCTTATTTAGATATGTTTATTTTTTACAAAATGGAATCATTTGTGTTGTTTTTTCACATTTTACCATGTCAATGATATATATGTACAATATTAGTTGTTTCCAAAACCAGAAATAATTATACTTTTTTTGTCCTGATAAGAAAATCTGGGACACCTGGGTGGCTCAGCGGTTGAGCGTCTGCCTTCAGCTCAGGGTGTGATCCCAGAGTTCCAGGATCGATTGCTACATCCGGCTCCCTGCGAGGGCCTGGTTCTCCCTCTGCCTATGTCTCTTCCTCTTTCTGTGTGTCTCTCATGAATAAATAAATACAATCTTTAAAAAGGTGGGGTGGGGGCAGCCCGGGTGGCTCAGCGGTTTAGCGCAGCCTTCAGCCCAGGGCATGATCCTGGAGACCCGGAATCCAGTCCCACATCGGGCTCCCTGCCTCTCCCTCTGCCTGTGTCTCTGCCTGTCTCCCTCTCTCTCTCTCTCCCTTTCTCTCATGAATAAATATATTTTTTAAATTTTTCATTTATTTATGATAGTCACACAGAGAGAGAGAGGCAGAGACATAGGCAGAGGGAGAAACAGGCTCCATGCACCGGGAGCCCGACGTGGGATTCGATCCCGGGTCTCCAGGATCGCGCCCTGGGCCAAAGGCAGGCGCCAAACCGCTGCGCCACCCAGGGATCCCTCTCATGAATGAATAAATAAATAAATAATCTTAAAGTGAAGAAAAAAGCAAATGTGAGTCTGTGAAGGTCTGAAAAAACCGTTTATGAGGCTAGCCATTAGGCTCTGTTCACAGTAGTTATATGTGGGAGATTGGATTGAGGCAGTTTGGGATTTTTGTAATGCGTTGCTTTCATAATAATCATACTTGCATGTGGTCACAATTTTTGAAAATTCAGACAAGCATACAAAAAGTTGAAATCATCCCCAAATCCTACCACTGAGATAACTCCAGTCTGCATACTAGTGCACGTTCTTTCTTCTTTCCTTCTCCGCCTAGAGAAACATATTCATCCTCTCAATTGAGAAACTGGAATCATACAGAATACACTGCTCTGTGCCCTGCTGTTTTCAATATGTTCCATGTCAGCACATCATTGTAATGACTGCACATTTTGCCATTATAATAACTATCCCATAATTTAATCAAGTGATCCCTTGCTGTTGCATATTTTTTATTTTTTTAATTAATTTTTATTGGTGTTCAATTTACCAACATACAGAAAAACACCCAGTGCTCATCCCGTCAAGTGTCCACCTCAGTGCCCATCACCCATTCCCCTCCAACACCCGCCCTCCTCCCCTTCCACCACCCCTAGTTCGTTTCCCCGAGTTAGGAGTCTTTATGTTCTGTCTCCCTTCCTGATATTTCCCAACATTTCTTTTCCCTTCCTTTATATTCCCTTTCACTATTATTCATATTCCCCAAATGAATGAAAACATACACTGTTTGTCCTTCTCCGATTGACTTATTTCACTCAGCATAATACCCTCCAGTTCCATCCACGTTGAAGCAAATGGTGGGTATTTGTCGTTTCTAATGGCTGAGTAATATTCCATTGTATACATAGACCACATCTTCTTTATCCATTCATCTTTCGATGGACACCGAGGCTCCTTCCACAGTTTGGCTATTGTGGCCATTGCTGATAGAAACATCGGGGTGCAGGTGTCCCGACGTTTCATTGCATCTGAATCTTTGGGGTAAATCCCCAACAGTGCAATTGCTGGGTCGTAGGGCAGGTCTATTTTTAACTCTTTGAGGAACCTCCACACAGTTTTCCAGAGTGGCTGCACCAGTTCACATTCCCACCAACAGTGTAAGAGGGTTCCCTTTTCTCCGCATCCTCTCCAACATTTGTGGTTTCCTGCCTTGTTAATTTTCCCCATTCTCACTGGTGTGAGGTGGTATCTCATTGTGGTTTTGATTTGTATTTCCCTGATGGCAAGTGATGCAGAGCATTTTCTCATGTGCATGTTGGCCATGTCCATGTCTTCCTCTGTGAGATTTCTCTTCATGTCTTTTGCCCATTTCATGATTGGATTGTTTGTTTCTTTGGTGTTGAGTTTAATAAGTTCTTTATAGATTTTGGAAACTAGCCCTTTATCTGATATGTCATTTGCAAATATCTTCTCCCATTCTGTAGGTTGCCTTTTAGTTTTGTTGACTGTATCCTTTGCTGTGCAAAAGCTTCTTATCTTGATGAAGTCCCAATAGTTCATTTTTGCTTTTGTTTCTTTTGCCTTCGTGGATGTATCTTGCAAGAAGTTACTGTGGCCGAGTTCAAAGAGGGTGTTGCCTGTGTTCTCTTCTATGATTTTGATGGAATCTTGTCTCACATTTAGATCTCTCATCCATTTTGAGTTTATCTTTGTGTATGGTGAAAGAGTGGTCCAGTTTCATTCTTCTGCATGTGGATGTCCAATTTTCCCAGCACCATTTATTGAAGAGACTGTCTTTCTTCCAATGGATAGTCTTTCCTCCTTTATCGAATATTAGATGACCATACATTTCAGGGTCCACTTCTGGGTTCTCTATTCTGTTCCATTGATCTATGTGTCTGTTTTTGTGCCAGTACCACACTGTCTTGATGACCACAGCTTTGTAGTACAACCTGAAATCTGGCATTGTGATGCCCCCAGCTATGGTTTTTTTTTTTTTTAAATTCCCCTGGCTATTCGGGGTCTTTTCTGATTCTGTTGCATATTTTTTAAACCTGTTTTTAAAACCTTTTCATTGTAAAGTATAAAGCATGTTAGAAGAATGTCTAAGATACATGTATTCTTTAAAAAGTAGTCATAAAAGAAAACATTTTTGTTACCTCTACTCTAGAAACATTATTTTAAAATATTTAGTTTTTTAAAAAGTTTTTAAAAAATTTATTTATTCATGAGAGACACACAGAGAGAGGCAGAGACATCGGCAGAGGGAGAAGCAGGCTCCCTATGGGGAGCCTGATGTGGGACTCGATCCCAGGGTCCTGGGATCATGACCTGAGCCAAAGGCAGAAGCTCAACCACTGAGCCACCCAGGCGTCCCAAAATTTTTAGGTTTTAAAAAATAAGAAAAGCATAACAAACACCTGTGTACTTCTCTAGAATTAACAAATACATGTTCTGTTAATTTTTTTGCTTCCTTTTTTAAATTAACAAGACAATAGAATGCATAAAATAGAATGCATTTTATCCTAACACCTTGTTTTAGAATACAATACTTTATGTTCACTCTTTTGTGACTACTTCAATGGACCAAGGCCAATATTGACAGCTCGATATTCTCCTTTTGAAGTTTCAAAAGTCTTAGAGTTGGCTCTTAGTATAGGTTCTTGTGTCTTTCCAACAAGAGTTCATTAATCTTTGAAAAATTCCTTGCTTTCTGGTTCAACAAGGTATTGCAGGCTCACCTTCTACCTTTCAGCTTTAGTCACACACCTGGCCTTTTTGGCAACCAGCCCTACCCAGTTCCTTTTAGAGACTATGATCTGGATGCTAAGATGCTTTGTTAGATGTAGAATTGTCAAAATAAATGCAACTTTACAGACACCGGTGAAGTTCTCTTTGCTCTGTGAAATGATTGTCATCAGTTTCACATTTCCCTGATTATTCACGAGGGTGACCATCTTTTCAATGTATTTATTGGCCATTTGAGTTTCCTTGTCTCCCAACTCCTGATTCTTTGTCCATTTTTCTGTTGTTAAACTCTCATGGCACATCCAATTTTTTTGCTTTTATAAATAATGCTGTGATGAATATCTTTGTACATGCACATTTGCTCATTTTTTCTGATTCATTCCTTAGAGTAAGTTTCTCTCTCTCTTTTAAAAAAAGTTTCTTAAAGCTGAATTTCTGGGGCAAAGAATATATTTTAAATTTACAACTTTATTTTTTTATTTTTAAGAAACAATCATTTAAAAATCCAAACCAAAGGGGCACCTGGGTGGCTCAATCGGTTAAGTGTTTGGCTCAGGTCATGATCCTGGGGTCCTGGGATCAAGTCCCACATCAGGCTTCCTGCTCATCTTCCCTCTCCCTCTGCCTCTCCTACTTGTGCTCTCTCTCTCTCTCTCTCTCTCCCAAGTAAATAAATAAGATCTGTTTAAAAATCCAAATAAAAAACACTGTGTACACTTGCACTCCCCTTGCAACAGCACCAGCACGTGTCTGTCTCCCCGCACCCTTCCTAGAACTGAGCATCATGATTTTAGTTTCCTTCTTTGAGGATGGGGGATGTTTTTGACTGGCAAGCTTGCTTAAGATGTGCTGGATTCAACCTGTAAAGCCCCTGCACTGTGTTGGCCGTGTTCTCAAAAGTTCCCAGTCCTCCCAGAGAGGAGAGAGGTATTCCAACAGCTCCCCAGCCTCTCCTAGTCTCCTCGGACCTCAGCCACTTTATAGCTGCCTCTGGAGGCAGAGGTCCCCTTGGAAGAGCTATTTGCTATATCTGGCAACCCTACCACCAGGTTCCTGTTCTACTCCTCTCACTGAGCCTGCAGCAATCATCTCCAGACTTCACCCCTACTGTCTATTGTCTCCAGCAGCCTCTGCTCAAAGCCCTCCTGCTACACTGAGAATTCCACCTAAACTCCTTAGCTGGGCCTTCAAAGCCCTTCCAAATCCAGGCCTGGCCCTTCTCTCAGACCTCATTCCAAATGTTCCCCAGCCTCCTGGAACACTCTGGGCCTCCTGGTTGTTTCCAGTTAGGATAAGCTGGGCCAGCCTCAGAGTCTTTGTACTTTCTTACCTCCGCTCAGAACGTTCTCTCCCCAAAGCATCCTCTGTTCAAATGTTGCCACATCAGGTAGGCCTTGCCAGACCACCTGGCCTGAGACAGCATCTTCCATGCCCCAACCCTGCCTTATTTTTTTCCCCAACACACACCACCCACCCACCTTTATTTTATACTTTGACTTGCTTAATACATTTGGCCTTTGTCTTCCCTCGCCGGGAATGCAAGCTTGATAAAAGCAGACCTTAAAGTTATTGGTTAGTTTTTTCCAACATCATCTTCCTGGTGTCTAGGATAATTCCTGGCACCTTTCAGACTTGGATCCGACAGGCCATCCTGCACAGCAGTTAAGGGCACAGTTGTGAGTCAGTCTCTCTGGATTCAAGCCCCTGCTCTGCTTGCTGCTTTCCAGGTGTGTCACCTGGGGCCAGTAACTTAACTATCCTTTTTACCACCTGTGAAACAGGGATGATAATCTACTTGAATTGGATTATTGTGAGAATTACTTTTTTAAGGTTTTATTTATGAGAGAGAGAGAGAGAGAGGCAGAGACACAGGTAGAGGGAGAAGCAGGGTCCCTATGGGGAGCCTGATGCAGGACTCAATCCTAGGACCCCAGGATCACACCCTGAGCCAAAGGCAGACGTTCAACCACTGAGCCACCCAGGAATCCCACTATTACAGCTTTTGCACGAATTTAACACATACCGGTTTTTACTGTTACACACACGCAAACATCACCAACCCCAATCTATTGATTTTGGGAAGGGAGAGAGACTGGCCCCAGGGAGATGGATTAGGAAGTTGGTAGGATGGACCGAGCTCTAGAACTCTGACTTGCTAACGGGGTTAGGAGCAGCTGGCTGGATGGTAGAGAGCAGGAGGCTAGAGGACTTGAGAGCTTGAAGTTTCATTTGTGTAGCACCTTACGCAAGACTGAGAAAACAGCAATTGTCCATACCAAAGAATGGAGTGGGGAGGCAGTGGAGATGGTGGTAGTGAGGAAGGGGGACTAAAGTCCCAGCAGTCCCAGAGTGCCTGGCTGGCTCATGTGGTCCCAACAAGCCAGTTCTTGGTACTGTCACTGATTTCGAGTCACCAAGGGCTAAGGATCAAGTGTGGGGCTGAGGATATATAGAATATTGAAATATTTAAGATGTGGGGTTCCTGGGTGGCCAGTCGGTTAAGCATCTGCCTTCAGCTCAGGTCATGATCCCAGGGTCCTGGGATCGAGCCCCACATCAGGCTCCCAGAGCAGCAGGGTAGTCTGCTTCTCCCTTTGCCCCACCCCCTGGCGTCCTCTCTTTCTCAAATAAATAAAATCTTAAAAAAAGAAATATTCAAGATGTAATGGACAAGACTTGGTGGCTGGATGTGGGGCATGAGGGAAATGGAAGGTGATGGCTATGTTTCTAGTTTAAGCAACTGGGTGGATGGTGGCACCACCCCCTCAGAGCAGATTTTGTGGTTCGACTCAGTGAGTTCAGTTATGGAAGTGTGAGTCTCCAGTGCCTGGGAGGCCAGGAGGAATCCAGTAGTTAGACAGATGGGAACACAAGTTCTGAGCTGGGGAGAATGCTTGGCTTAAGAGGTGATAGTTGGAATGTACAATGAAATCATGACAAAATGCTTTTTTCTTCTGGGATCTCTTTAGGCAAATTACCAGAAATGCTTACATGTAAATGCTTTCTGGTTGCAGACTGGCTTCTCCACTTCATCTAGACTGCTCTATAATCCCCCTGATACTTCTAGCAATGGAGGGTCCCTGTAAAGAAGGGGTCCATGAGCTTAAACTTCCTTAGCTTCAGAGTATCTGCCTCTGTTCCTGTGGATGTGTTGGATGAGAAAAGACAATTGAGGGAAGAATCTTGAGGAATGTCTACAATTGATGGAGGGGTCCAGGAGAAGTGGTCTGTAAGGGAGACTGAGAAGGGGCATCCAGGGAGGTAGGAGTTAGGAGAAGACTGGGAAAGGCTTCACAGAAGGCAAGAAGAATGGCTGTTTAGAGGATCATTATCACTAGCGATCAACTATCTGCCAAGTTCTAATGATTCCTCTCCCTCTATCTCTGCTGCCACCTCCTGGCCAATAGTCCCCATTACAACTGGGTAATTGCTCTGGCTTCTGGTGTCCAGCCTCTAGAGGAGACTGGGTCATGTCCATCCCTCTTCAACAACATTCAGTAGCTCCCGGTCACGTCCTAATTAATCCCACTAGGGCCTGGAATGCTGGACCTTTGGCCGCCTGGTTCCAGGTGACTTATCTGTCTCAATCTGCTCCCTTAGAAGATAAGCTAATCTATTCACTATCCCCACAACCCTCAACCTTGTAGCTGTGTCATCTTCCTGAATTGCCCACCCTTCATGCCTAAATTTTTCAAAGTCAGGCTCAAATGACATCTTATCTAGGAAGCCCTCCCTGATACACACTGGATCTGACCTGACCCTTGGTCACCTTCTTCTGTGGCATCAAAACACTGCCCTGATATTCACGAAGTTCACAGATCACCCTCCAATAAACGAAATTCCTGGGAGTAGAGACTGTGTCATCTTCCCTCCTGTCTCTCCCATTTAACCCAGCACAGGGCCTGATACTCAGTGGGCAGAGGAAATGCTGATCAGGAAAGCACACTTACTACCACTCATATGTAGGAAAAAGAAGTCGCAGATTCAACTACCCTCAAGAGCCAGACATAGATATGACAAACGCATGAAGTTGCCCAGTGCTCGACGATGAGGAATGGTGGGGCCTATGGCAAGTAGGAGCCTTCATTCTTCTGCTTAAAGTATTAATAACACTCAGAACATTAAAACACTATGGAAAGCCCGTCTGAAAACGAATCTTGGGGTGCCTGGGGGCGGGGGCTCAGTTGGTTAAGCAGCTGCCTTCAGCTGGAGTCATGGTCTCAGGGTCCTGGGATCTAGCTCAACGTTGGGATCGCTGCTCAGTGGGGAGCCTGCTTTTCCCTCTCCCTCTGCTGTTCCCCCTGCTTGTGTTCTCTGGCTATCTCTCTGTGTCAAACAAACAAACAAACAAATAAATAAATAATCTTAAAAAAAAAAAAGAAATGGGCAGCCTGGGTGGCTCCGCAGTTTAGCGCCACCCTCAGCCCACGGCATGATCCGGGAGACCTGGGATCAAGTCCCATATCAGGCTCCCAGCATGAAGCATGTGTGTGTGTGTGTGTGTGTGTGTGTGTGTCTCATGAATAAATAAATAAGATATTTAAAAAAAAAAAGAAAGAAAACTAAACTCGACCTGAAGAGTCAGGAGTTTGAGACTCTGAAATATGAGTCCAAAACACACTCCTCTGTTTAGGTGGCTCTTTAGAGCTTTCAAAGCATTTTTACAACTCTATCTCCCCTTTACATATAAGAAAAGTGAGGCTCAGAGAAGTGAGGTGCTTAAGATGACATAGCAAGGAATTAGTAGCACAAGGCTACGTCCAATCCATTTGGACTCTGGCTTGGCCTCCTGTTTTCTGAAGGTGATGGGAAGAGGGTATAAAAAGATAAACATCATTCATTTTTTAAAAATTAAGGCTATTTTTAGAGCAATACATTGTTCATAGCATTGAGGGGAAGATAGAGATTTCTTTTTTTTTAGGATTGTACTTATTTATTCATGAGAGACACATACACACAGAGGCAGAGACATAGGCAGAGGGAGAAACAGGCTCCATGCAGGGGGCCTGATGTGGGACTCAATCCCTGAACTCCAGGATCATGCCCTGAGCTGAAAGCAAAGCTTAACCACTGAGCCATCCAGGCGTCCCAAGATAAAGATTTCTTATATTGCCTGGTCCCCACACATGCAAAGTCTATTATCAGCATCCTTCACGACAGCGGGACATTTGTTACATTTGATAAACCTACACTGACACAGTATAGTCACCCAAAGTCCATGATTGACATTACAATTCACTCTTGGTATGGTACTTTTTGT
Organism: Vulpes lagopus; assembly: GCF_018345385.1. Classification (NCBI taxonomy): domain Eukaryota; kingdom Metazoa; phylum Chordata; class Mammalia; order Carnivora; family Canidae; genus Vulpes; species Vulpes lagopus. The sequence goes on along the minus strand of NC_054826.1, from coordinate 106,402,612 downwards.
AGGTTTAAACAAATGTAATCACACGTATCCACCATTAGAGTATCATAAAGAGTATTTTCTGCCCAAAAAATCCTCTGTCCTTTCCTCCTATTCATCTCTCCCCCACTGACCCCTGGCAACTGCTGATACTTGTAGTCTCCATAGTTTTGCCTTTTTCAGAATGTCATGCAGTTGGAATGATACAGTATGGAACCTTTTCAGATTGGTTTCTTGTATTTATGTTTATTCCATGTTTTTCTTTCTTTCTCTCTCTCTCTCTCTTTTTAAAGATTTATTTATTTATTCATGATAGATGTAGAGAGAGAAAGAGAGAGGCAGAGACACAGGAGGAGGGAGAAGCAGGCTCCATGCACCGGGAGCCCGATGCGGGACTCGATCCTGGGTCTCCAGGATCACGCCCTGGGCCAAAGGCAGGCGCCAAACCGCTGCGCCACCCAGGGATCCCTGGCCCATTTTCTTAAACAGGTTTTTTTATTATTGAGTTTTAAGAATTCTTTGAATATATTGAATAACAGTCTTTTATCAGATGTCTTTTGTAAATATTCTCTCCCAGTCTGTGGCTTGTCTTCTCATTCTCTTTACATTGTTTTTCACAGAGAAAGGACACCTGGGTGGCTCAGCAGTTGAGCGTCTGCCTTTGGCTCAAAGTATGATCCTGGAGTCCTGGGATGGAGTCCCACATCAGGCTCCCTGCATGGAATCTGCTTCTCCCTCTGCCTGTGTCTCTGCCTTCTCTCTGTGTCTTTCACAGAGAAGTTTTTAATTTTAATGAATTCAAGATCATCAATTGTTTCATATATGGATCATCCTTTTCATATTATTTCTAAAAAGGCATCAACACCACAGTCCAGATCATCTAGGTTTTCTCCTACATTATCTTCTAGGTGTTCCACAGTTTTGGTCTTTACATTGAAGTCTGCAATCCATTTTGAATTAGTTTTTGTTAAAGGTGTAAGTCTAGATTAATATTTTTGTTTATGGATGTCCAGTTGTTCTAGCTCCATTTGTTGAAAAGTACTTTTGTTCCATTGTATTACCTTTGCTCCAAAGTCAGTTGATCCTATTAATGTGGGTCTATTTCTGGGCTCTCTATTGATCTATTTGTTCCATTCATATATCTGTCTATTCTTTTGCCAATATTACATGTCTTGATTACTGCAGCTTTACAGTATCTCTTGGAAGTCAGGTAGCGTCAGTTTCCGACTTTGTTTTCCTTGAATAATATCTTGGCTATTCTGGGTCTTCTGCCTATCAGTATAAACTTTAGAATCAGTTTGTTGATATTCACAAAATAGTTTGCTGGGATTTTGACTGGGATTGTACCAAATCTATAGATCAAGTTGGGAAGAACGGACATCTCGACAATATTCAGTCTTCATCACTCGCTTTTCATTTAACCATTTTCATTTGTCAAATGGACCAATCTCCTTTTCACAGGGTTGTTTGAAATGTTTTTCATATTTCAGTAATTATTTAGAGTACCGTAAACCCTATGACAATGTCCCTGCTCTTAGGGAGCTTATCTTTTTAGAGGGTGGAGTGGAGTAGGCAATAAACAAGCATACAAATAAATTAGTAATTTCTTTTTTTAATATTATTTATTTATTAATGAGAGACACACAGAGAGAGATCGGCAGAGAGAGAAGCAGCCTCCACGCAGGGAGCCCGATGCGGGACTCCATCCCCGGTCTCCAGGATCAGGCTCTGGGCTGAAGGCGGCGCTAAACTGCTGAGCCACCCGGGCTGCCCAAATAAATTAGTAATTTCAAATACGTATTGTGAAGAAAGCATGTAATAGGAGTGGCTGGCAGTGAAAGGGCTATTTAAGGTCAGGGAACTTCTCTGAAGAGGCAGCAATTGAACTAAGACTTTCATGAAAAGAGAGAGCTATCCATGAGAAAAAAACTTTCAGATAGAGGAAACAACAGAAATAAGGCTCTGGAAGCAGAAATGAACTTGATGGATGATTTGGAGAAGGACATGGCAGTTACAGTAGTGAACAAGGGGTAAATAAAATTTTAAAAAAGACAGGTTATATCTTGTAGGATATTTATTTTTATTTTTATTTTTATTTTATTATTTTTAAAATTTAAGTATAGGGACACCTGGGTGGCTCAGTGATTGAGCACTTGCCTTTGGCTCAGGTCGTGATCCTACTGTCCCGGGATCCAGTCCCGCACCATTAGTAAATAAATAAGCCTAGGGATCCCTGGGTGGCGCAGTGGTTTGGCGCCTGCCTTTGGCCCAGGGCGCAATCCTGGAGACCCAGGATTGAATCCCACGTCCGGCTCCTGGTGCATGGAGCTTGCTTCTCCCTCTGCCTATCTCTCTGCCTCTCTCTCTCTCTCTCTCTCTCTCTGTGTGTGTGTGACTATCATAAATAAATAAAAATGTAAAAAGAAAATAAAAATAAAAAAAATAAATAAATCTTAAAAATTTTTTTTTAAGATTTTATTTATTTTTTCATGAGAGACCCAGAGAGAGAGAGAGTCAGAGACACAGGCAGAGGGAGAAGCAGGCTCCATGCAGGTAGCCTGATGTGGGACTTGATCCTGGGACTCCGGGATCACACCCCGAGCCAAAGGCAGCCGCTCAACCGCTGAGCCACCCGGTGTCCCTTAAAATTTTTTTTAAATTAAAGTTTAAGTATAAAATATGTGCTTTGAGGTACACAAAGTATACACATTTTAAGTACACAGCTCAATGGATGTTTACATCTGTGCAAACTCATGGAAATGATCTCATCTACATCAAGATATAGAATAGTGGTCAGCAGACATTTTTGGGAAAGTACCAGACAGAAAAAAGTTTAGGCTTTGTGGGCCTATGGCCTCTGTTGCAACTACTCTGCTCTGGTACCGCAGCAGGAAAGCAGCCACAGATGCCATGTTAACCAATGAGTATGGTGGAATTCCAATAAATCTTTGGTTACAGACACTGAACTTTGATTTACATGGACTTTCCATGTGTCACGAAAGTTTTCTTTTGATTTTTCCTCAAACATTTGTAAACGTAAAAACCATTCTTAAACTTGTGATTTAGACTTGTTAGCATCTTAGCTTGTATGCTTTACAAAACAGGTGCTGTACAGGACCTTTGGGCCATAGTTTACCAACTCCTGATACAGATTTCTAATATCCCCTTGTGGCTCTTCCTAGGTAAAATATGCCCCCTTCTCAATGGTTATTATTATTTTTTTTATCACCATGAATTAGTTTTGCCCCCTCTCGAACTTTATATAAATGTAGTTACATGTATATACTCTTGTGCCTGGCTTCTTCAGCTCAACATAATGTCTGTCCTGTGGAGATTTTAAGTGATAATACATAATTTGGCTTTTCATTTAAATGAATTAAGATGCCAATTGGAGGTCTTAAGCGTGAGAGCAACATGATCTGATTTATATGTAAAGTTCACTCAGATTGCTCTGTGGAGAATAAAGAGAAACAGGAGTGGGAGTGGGAAACCTAGTCAGGGATAATCCAAGCAAGAGATGATGGTGGCTGGCTCAAGGGTGTTAGTCATGGAAATAGAAGAGATTTCGGTTTTGTTTTCAGTTTGAGCTCATTAATCCTATACTGGTTATTGTTTTTTAAAGATTTTATTTATTCATGAGAGACACAGAGAGGAAGGCAGAGACATAGGCAGAAGTAGAGGCTCCCCACGGGGAGCCTGATGTGGGACTCAATCCCAGGACCCCAGGATCATGACCTGAGCTGAAGGCAGACACTCAACCACAGAGCCACCCAGGCATCCTTATTTTTGCTTTTAATCAAGTATTATAACACAAGTGGTTATACTAATAAATTTCCTTAATAATCTGAGACTGGTGTAGTGGATTTCTGTGAATAAACCATGTTTCTATCCTCAAGAGGTTAATAATACTTTTGGGGGGACAGGCAGCCTGGGTGGCTCAGCAGTTTAGGGCCACCTTCAGTCCAGGGCCTGATCCTGGAGACCCGGGATTGAGTCTCACGTTGGGCTCCCTGCATGGAGCCTGCTTCTCCCTCTGCCTGTGTCTCTGCCTCTCTCTCTGTGTCTCTCATGAATAAATAAATAAAATCTTTTTAAAAAAATAATACTTTTCGGGGTAGGGGTGGACAGACCATAAATCTAGATACAATGCAATCAGCGCTTTATGAAACCCAGGAGGCTATAGAAGCCAACAGTATGAAAATCAGGCTAGGTGTGGTCAAATGAGATCACCTGGGGGTGTGTGGCCCTGGAGCTCAATTTTGAAGGAAGAATAGCTGAAAAAGGATGAAAGGTTTATGGGAAGGCCAAGACATGTGAAGTCTCTTGGGAGCTCAATGTGGTTCTATGATAGGGTCTCAGAAATATGTAAGCTTGGTATGGGAAAAAAAAAAAAAAAGACTTTGAACTGGGCCTGAATGGATTGGCATTTATCCATTTTTCAATCAAGCAATTTGGGTGCTTCTATATACCTTGAGGCTCCAGGATAGGCCAGAGGTAGCAAACTGGCAACCTGTGGTTAAATTTGACCCTTAGATGTATTTCGGACTGCATTCCTGCAGGATGACCACTGGAATAGTGGTTGTTTCTCCCAGACAAAGCCTATAGTCTCCAGCCCCTCACATTCCTCTCCTGACCCTCTTCACTTTATTTACATCACCTTCTTGGCTTTTTTAGATATTTGAGTTTTCTTTTTTAAAACTTATTTTCTTATTAAAGTATAATTAACATACAATGTTATATTAGTTTCACGGGTACAAGTTTTTGAGTTTTCAACCCCTGATCTTTGCTGTAAGAAAAATAGAACTTCAAATCAGTGACACTGAGAAGGATCAACTGAGTAAAACAGTTAAGAACTGAGTGAAGAGGCCCTGAATGAGACTTTATCAGGGTTTCCTAACCTGGTTCCCAGGGTGGGTTTTAGTTGGTAAATTTTGTGTGTATCCTTGTGGTTTATTTATTTTATTTTTTTTAAGATTTTATTTATTTATTCATGAGAGACAGAGAGAGAGAGAGAGAGAGAGAGAGGCAGAGAGAGAAGCAGGCTCCATGCAGGGAGCTTGATGTGGGACTCGATCCTGGGTCTCCAGGATCACACCCTGGGCCAAAGGCAGGCAGGTGCTCAACTACTGAGCCACCCGGGCGTCCCTATCCTTGTGGTTTAGACTGCTTGCCTATGAATGTTGGCTTTAGGCTCCGTCACCGGTTAATCCATGAGCTTGATTCATTTGTAAAATGAAGCATTGCTGGGATTAAAAGAGAATTAGTGCACAAAGTGGTCTCAGTAGAAGATAACTGTTACTATTCTATTCTGGGGTGAGGGTATCTCAAAGGAGTTCTTAACCTAGAAAGTTGGCCAACAAATGGCATATAGGTGCTTGGGAGCTATCGGGAATAACACCCTTGTGTAAAGCGAAGCAGCTATGTAAGTACACTGCCGTGGGAATCCAGAGGCCCAGGCTCTACTGCTAACTTGCTGAAAGTACCTGACAAATTGCTTCAGCTCTCTGGGTGATCTATTAAGAAACGGGGGACTGGTCCGAATTGGCAGCCGCAATGCAGCTCCACTGGCACTTTCTCCTGTAGAGAATAAAGACACTCTGCCGCGGGGCAAGCGCGGAGTCTCCAGAGGACTACATCACCCAGCCTGCTTTGCGCTTCGGACAGCGCCCTACGCTAGCACGCGAGCCTCCCCGATCCTCCAACCTCCAGTTACTGTCTCTCGCGAGAAGACGGGCCGCGCCGGCGGTAGCGATAGAGAGCTGTGGTGGTGGTGCTGGTGGTGGTGGCGGCCGAGACGGCGGCGGCCATTTTGGTGGGGCCTCGGAAGCGGCGGCGGCGGTTCGCTGAGAGTAGCGCCTTCCATTTTTCCCACCCACCGCCCGCATCTCTGTGTCGTGAGAGGAGGCAATGGAAGCAAGGCGGTGGCAGTAGCCGCGGGCCCCAGGGGAATTTAAAGGCCGCAAAGGCGGCGGCCAAGAGGGGGCCCTCCCCCCTCCTCGGCGGGAGGGGGGGTGGTGCGCACGCCCCCGAGGACGCAGGTAAGGAGAGGGAGACAAGATGGCGGACACTCCACAGTTCCCCCTCCCCTGACGGGAGACTGCGCGCGCATCTTTCCGCCACCGCCTCTCCTCCCACCTTCCCGGGGTGCTGCGCGCGCACCTTCGGCCGGGGCCCCGGGGCCGGTGCGCGAGGCTGTCGGCGCGCGCCCATAGAGACAGGCTGAGGGGGGCCAAGCCGGCCAGCACAGGGCCCAGGCGCATCTCCTCTCCCCTCCCGTCCGTCTGCGCACGCGTGCCTGAGCGAGCGAGCGAGCCCTGAGAGGACGGACCCAGGTGCGCTCCCGCCCGCCCACCAAACCCAGCCCCCCCCCCCAGGGGCGCGCGGGAAGAGGAAGGGGGGCGTGGGACGAGGAGTCGGGGCGCGCGCCCACCATATCCAGTCAGTAACCAGGACCTGGCGGCACGAACCCTCCCTTATGTCAGCCCTTCGCGGTCTGGTGGTGGGGGGCTCCCTGACGGGTAGGGATGAGAGACTTCCCAGCTTGCGACCCTTGTGTGCGTGGGTTTGGGCTCTGGCGGGAGCCCCCGGGCGGTGCGCGCAGCCGGCTCTCTCCACCTCCAGGCGCGCACGCGCGGGCCCCTCCCCCAGTCTGTCGCGCACGTTGGGTGGGGTGGGAGTCTAGGAGGGGGCGGGGCTAGTTTAGGTTTAGTGGCAACTTGGGGTAGAGGTCAGGGGTCACGCCGGGTCAGTCTGTTGGAAGGAGTTGGGAGGCAGCAGTGAAGCCAGGGGTCAAGAGTTCAGGCGTCATGAATTCTGGTTAGCTCGGGTCTTGTGAATCTGTTGTGGAGGAAGGAGTGAATCGAAGGCTGCACTGTGGCTAAGGAATTTCCTTAAACACTGGGGAAACACTTCCGGGCCTTTGGTGGGTTTACCCTACCTGTTTCCGGGGCATGGTTCTTTGCCGAGCGGTCTTTCTCACTTCTGACTTCTCCTCTAATGTCTCCTGCTGCAATTCTTGTGTTTGAGGAAGTGTCTCATGGGGCAGGTATAGGAGTTACGGGGCCCTGCCCTGAGGAAGGGTGGATTCTCCTGTGATTCTCTTCAATCCTCACTTGAAAGGAGAGCCAACATCTTTCAGAGCTTCTGGATGTGACAGCTTTTTTGCTATTTGCCCTCTGTTCCGTGGTTAGAACCTTTTACACTTAAGCTTTTTAAACTTTTTGTTTTTTGTTCTTTGCTTGACTGCACTGCTTCTCTTCCAGCCAGAATCTTAGCTCTCTGAGGGAATTGTGTTTTTGCAAAACATGATTTGCTTTTATTTTTTCTGAAACGTGAGCTTTCCTTACTATAATTCTCTTCAACCTTTGATTTTGGTGTATTTAAAAGCTTCAAAAGTTGTCGTAAAGAAGGCTTTGATGTTCGTAAATCATCGTGGAATAAACCGATCGTGGATCAGTTCCTCACTGCCTGTTTTCCTTCCCTTATGCTTGTTTCAGGCGTGATTCCTCTCAGTACGGCGGCACCGTGGAAGTACAGACTTTCACAGGGGGTGTGGTCTCAGCTCACACAGGTGAGGGTTCAGATACCATTTTGTGTACTGATGCTAATGGAAAAGATGTTTGAGATGAGAGAAATTATAAGTATTTTTGGTTTTTTGATAGTGGCGCAAGCACAAAAGTTGACTTGTAAATAGAAAAAGGTCTGATAACCCTGATTTTCCCAAGGAGAGTAGCACCTTCTCCGTGGTTTTGGTATCAGACTACCACAATTTAAGTCTTTCTATCAGTTCCTTACTGTGTGACCTTATGCAAGTCATTTAGGTCTCTGTATGCTGACTTTCTAACGTAAAATAGGGAACATAGTAGAATGCAGGCTCCATTTAGGTCTGGGATGTTTTCTGTGTGATCTAACTTCAATATATTGAAGAAACTAAACGTTTATAAAGGTGTGAAAAATAACGTGGTTTGCAAGGTAGGTATGAAGATTACAGAATGTATGAAGTCAGTGTTTAGTACGGTATGACACATAGCGGAAGCTCAAGAAACATAGGCTTTAATCATTGTTTATTTACCTTTGTTCTTAAATTTTTTTTTTTTTTTAAGGTTCATTAATCTTATTAAAACCCATTTTTACTCTTTTTTACCCTACTTAGGTGCTCCAGAGGCCGGTGGACCTGAGCGGAGGCTGGGACGCCCTAGTGGGCCCCGGGCCCTGGAAGGCGGGTCCCGGTGGCCGGTGGCCCAGAATGAGGCCAGCTCCCAGCATGCCCTGCAGCCGGACGCCAGCCCCTCGGCCAGCAGCAGTGGTGATAACAACCCAGTCATTCTTCAGGCGTCCAAAGAGGAGCCTGGGAGTGGGACCATGCAGAGCAGCCCCTCCCCTGCTCACCCTCAGCTCCCAATCTTGCAGACACAGGTTTGAAAGTGGATGGGTTCCTTCTCTGCTTTTGCTTTGTGGGTTGTTGGCTCTGAGGCAGAAAAAAATGTGGCAAGTTTTAGCCACATTTCCATGATCCTAGCTAACTGGAAAATTTTTGGTGCTTATGTTGACCATCAGGCCTGTTAGATACATTGTTTTTGACATTAGTGTAATATTGGTCACTAGGAGTGTGGAAACTCCTTGTTACCTGAAAAGGTTTCAACTAGGCCAGGTTGGAAATGGGTTGGGACAACATGCTTCTAAGACAGAGAGCTTTGAGAATAGCTCAGTTTCTTTAGGAATTGGAGCATTATGGATGGTGTGTAGCATTTATACTTTCCTTATAGCACCAAGGAAATGGAAGAGTAGAAAAAACATGGCTTTTGAGAATAGACATATATAGGTTTGCATAGGTAGGTTTTTAATTGGTATGGATTTGATACTTAAAATTTTCCTGAGCACCTGGGGAATTTTGTGACATACAGTCTTTTGTCGTTTAACTGAGGTAGGAATTTCAGTGGCACACTTGAGGCTAGTGTGCCAGAGTGATTTTTTTGGTTTTCCTCACTACCTACATTTAAGTGAGATATTATTTCCTCCTTATTACTGTTTGTGCAGTAGCTTGTAAAGTAATAGGTGAATATTTGAGAATAGTGACTCCCTTTTCTTCCCACCTTCCTAGTAAAGGAAACTACCAAGATTGTTGAAGAACATAAAAAGATTTAAGTGATCTTGGTGGTGGTCTTTGTTGCCTTTTGAATTTGGTGGTAACTCAGATTTGTTCTAATAGGTCCATATGCCACACTTGATGTATAAAGGAGGGAAGAAGAGGGAGTTGTTCACGTGAATGAAATTCTTGAGGTTCTGAAAGGATCATTAGCGTTTGAAATCATCTGCCCTAGTATGTTCTTAAATTCAGAAACTGTAAATGTCAAGCTATAACTTTTCTTACATCTGTAAACTTGGCTTTGTTATCTTGAAGGTCTTTTAAAAATGATATCGCATATATTTGTGTTTATAAAAACAAGATTGATCATTTACTCTGGAGTTTTTCCTTGTGAAGATAGAATGAAATAATATCAATAATTTTTTTTTTAGGGGTCCCTGGGTGGCGCAGCGGTTTGGCGCCTGCCTTTGGCCCAGGGCGCGATCCTGGAGACCCAGGATCGAATCCCACATCGGCCTGCCTTTGGCCCAGGGCGCAATCCTGGAGACCCAGGATCGAATCCCACATCGGGCTCCTGGTGCATGGAGCCTGCTTCTCCCTCTGCCTATGTCTCTGCCTCTCTCTCTCTCTCTCTGTGACTATCATAAATAAATAAAAATTAAAAAAAAAAAAACTTTTTTTTTTAAAGATTTTATTTCAGAGAGAGCATGCACAAGCAAGCATGAGTGGCGGGGAGGGGCAGAAGAAGAAGCAGACTCCCCACTGAGCAGGGAGTCTTACACGGGGTTTGATCCCAAAGTCCTGGGATCGTGACCTTAGCCAAAAGCAGACAATTAATCAACTGAGCCACCCAGGCGCCCGATGAGAACTGCTGGTATGGTGCTAAGTAAAGTAAACATTCATTTTATTTATCATTTTTGTTTTTCTAGATGGTGTCGGACGGCATGACAGGCAGCAATCCTGTGTCCCCTGCCTCATCCAGTTCCCCAGCCTCTAGTGGGGCAGGCGGCATCTCCCCCCAGCATATAGCTCAAGATTCCTCTCTGGATGGACCTCCAGGGCCCCCAGATGGTGCCACAGTGCCCCTGGAGGGGCTCAGCTTACCCCAGGCTGCTGACCTGGCTAACAAGGGCCCAAAGTGGGAGAAGAGCCATGCTGAGATTGCAGAGCAGGCCAAGCATGTATGTATTGGGGAGGTCTCTGAGGATTCTTCTTTCTTCAACTCCTATGTCCTTTGAGCATTTTACTTTTCTTTCCGTATGGATGGATGGATTTATTTATTTTTTAAAGATTATTTATTCATGAGAGACAGAGAGAGAGAGTGGGAGAAAGAGAGGCAGAGGGACAGGCAGAGGGAGAAGCAGGCTCCGTGTAGGAGCCTGACATGGGACTTGATCCTGGGTCTCCAGGATCACCCCCTGGGCCGAAGGCAGCGCTAAATCGCTGGGCCGCTGGAGCTGCCCAAGTTTAAGTCACCTTTGTTGATTTCAGATGCTTTTACTTCTTTATGAATTTAACCATTGTAGAAATAGTGTTCTCTTTTGTTATCATTTAATCTTTCTATGTGTAACTTCAATATTGTCATCAAAATGTATGTTTTTATAAAAGTAGTATTTTTTAGGCAGCCTGGGTGGCTCAGCGGTTTAGTGCTGCCTTCAGCCCAGAGCCTGATCCTGGAGACCCAGGATCTAGTCCCACATCAGGCTCCCTGTATGGAGCCTGCTTCTGCCGCTGCCTGTCTCTCTGTCTCTCTTTGTCTCATGAATAAATAAATAAAATCTTTAAATATATATATATTCTAAAAACAAATAGGATTATGTAAATTGGGCCTTAAATTTCTAAGCATGAACATCCTTTTTCTCAAGCAGAATTCAACAGCGATGATGATCTTTTGTCCATAAGGAAGGGTTCATTCCCTGCTTCTCTAGAGGCTTCTCTTGGAATATGTTTTCCTCAGTCTTTCCTATATTCATAGGGCATGGATATTGAGTGAAATGACAGAATGTGAAATCTGGTGTCTGGAGTCATTAGACCTATTTTTAATTTTCAGCTCTTATCACTTCTTGGTTGTGTGATCTCAAGTAAATCACTTTTATCTTCCTATCTTCTCTCTTTTTTTTTTTCTCACTTGAAAAAGTTGTAATACCTGCTTACTTTCAGGATTGGTAAGAGGACTTAAGACATGTAAAACGCTCAGTCCAGACAGTGCCTATGTATAATCAGTGCCCAGGAATTCAGCTGTATTTGTGGGGTAGGTTTTATTTGCAGTGGTTGACCTAGCTCCTCTTTGTTAGGAGGCTGAGATTGAGACTCGGATTGCTGAGCTGCGGAAAGAGGGTTTCTGGTCACTGAAAAGGCTGCCTAAAGTGCCAGAGCCTCCCCGCCCCAAAGGCCACTGGGACTATCTATGTGAGGAGATGCAGTGGCTCTCTGCTGACTTTGCTCAGGAGCGTCGTTGGAAACGGGGTGTGGCTCGTAAGGTATGTCATCAACTGGGCCTACCTTCCTTATTTCTTTTCCCACTTTCCTTTTCCTTGATATATGGGTTGAAGAAAACCAAACTGAAACAGTGTAGGGTGGTTATTAATGCCTAAAGTCTCAAGACACAAGCTGATTTCCCAGATCTCCTGGACTTGATTACAGTCTTTGCTTTTGATTTGAGGAGGGAGTAGGAGATTGGCCTTGGAATGTTTTCACTCTGGTTCCTTATTCCACAGGTTGTGCGCATGGTCATCCGGCATCACGAGGAGCAGCGGCAGAAGGAGGAACGGGCTCGGAGAGAAGAGCAGGCCAAGCTGCGCCGAATTGCCTCCACCATGGCCAAAGATGTCAGGCAATTCTGGAGCAATGTGGAGAAGGTAGGCAGCAGGGATTGGAAGAGGGAAATGCCTTAGGTTTGCTTGGTATGGTTAGCATCGTATCAGGAATGATCAAAACTTGAGAGATAAATATTTTAACTTCACGTGATTCTAGTGAGATTTCCATTGTGCATTGGATCTCTCTAGCATTGAGTGCCAGGAAGAAGAAAAGTAGAGTGGAACAATATGGCCGTACCTTAGGGGATTGTTAATAAGACTTCTTGATCCCTCTAGGCCACTCGTCCTCTGCAGGGCATTCTGCACACTTTTCCTACAACCTCTTAGTGCCATTTAGCTGTTTAAATACCATTGAAGTTCTCAGTAATCAACTTGTTCCCTTATGTTAAGTTTTTTATTGTTTCTCAAGTGCTACTTGGTTTCTGTCTATGTTTTCAGTCTTGTCTCCTGTTAGTTCCTTTCCTTTTCTTTCTTCATTTCAAATATTCTTTCTTTTGCCCATCCCTGGTAATTTACCTGTGCTTTTTCTGCTGCCTGGAATGCATTTCTCATCATTCCCACTTTGGGAACACCTACTAGTCTTAAAGATTTAACTCCAGATACATTTGTATATTTTCCCCTGCTACCTGAAGTTAAACTGGCTCTTCTCTTTCCTTTGTTCCCTTTGTGCTTTCCTTAATGAAACTTTATTTTAGTTCTTCTCTTTTGAAAAGCTAGTTCATAGTCTAACATAGAGGAAGTTTCCTTAAATGTTAGGTAAAAGGGTACATGAATAAAAGATTGTTAGTGACCTGTTCATTTCATGTTGTGGCAGGTGGTGCAATTCAAGCAGCAGTCCCGGCTTGAGGAAAAGCGTAAAAAAGCTCTGGACCTGCACCTGGACTTCATTGTGGGGCAGACTGAAAAGTACTCAGACCTTTTATCTCAGAGCCTCAACCAGCCACTAGCATCCAGCAAAGCTGGCTCTTCCCCTTGTCTAGGCTCTTCCTCAGCTGCCTCTAGTCCTCCACCCCCGGTTTCCCGGCTGGACGATGAAGGTGTGTGTCCTCTTTGGCTCTGTTACTCTTCCTCATGTACCCTTTCCAGAGCTGAAAACCCACCCTGTGGCTTGCAGGGCCCCGTGGACTTTGTGACCTTGTTCTCCTGCTATAGATGGGGACTTCCAACCCCAAGAGGAGGAGGAAGAGGATGATGAGGAGACAATTGAGGTTGAAGAACAACAGGAAGGCAATGATGCAGAGACCCAGAGGCGTGAGATTGAGCTGCTTCGACGTGAGGGAGAATTGCCATTGGAAGAGCTGCTCCGTTCCCTCCCCCCTCAGCTGCTAGGAGGGCCTTCCAGCCCCTCGAGGACCCCCTCATCTCGTGACAGTGATACCCGAGATGGGCCTGAAGAAGGTGGTGAAGAAGAGCCCTCTCAGGTGATACAGGTATGGGGAGAATGAGTAGAGGGAGGACTCAAAAGTGGGAACAGAGGTAGAGGTTCAAGGACTGAGTTCTGGTTTATAAGGTTGGTTGTGGTTTTCAGGAGTCCTCTCTGGTTAAGAGTAATTGGCTCTCATTTGGGGATGGATAAAGAATCTGGGTTTGGGGCAAGTTGCATTCTGATACGGGCAGTTTCTGATGCTGTAGTGGAAGAGTGTATTGTACTCTACTTTTTAACTGCTATGTCTCCTTGAAAAAGATACTTAATCTGGTTTTTGCCACTTCTGTGAAATAGTCCTAATACTCCCTATTGGTTTCTAGGTTTGGAGCTAGGATGATAATCTTGAAGTCTTTTCTGGACCTAAACTCTCTATCATATGTCTGAGTGTATAGGGATGGTGTTGGGGGCCTGTGTTTCTTATCTAGCACTTTCACAGATCCTGCCCCAGGCAGTGGGGCCAGGATTTGGTAGCTGGTGCTGAAAGAAAACCCTTGATTGCATCCTTGCCCCGGGACCGTACCAGTGGCAGCTGTCACTCAGTGGAACAGAGACTGTTCTGTGACAATGTATTCAACATCGAACCTTTCTCCTGTTGCTTAAACCTTAGGTCTTCTTCCTTTTTATCCTTTGCCATATAGGTGAAACCCTCACCCTCTGTTACACAGCGCAACAAACAGCCGTGGCATCCAGATGAGGATGACGAAGAATTTACTGCCAATGAGGATGAAGGTCAGGCTTATTTTCTGTATCCTTTGCCCCTTTCCCTTTGAATTGTCTAGACCTAATATTTAATGCTTTCTCCTTTGTTCAGCTTGGACTGGGTCCTATAATTCTGTTCCCATTGATTTTGCTTCATTTTCTTTCTTAGCGGAGGATGAAGAGGAAACTATAGCGGCTGAGGAGCAGTTGGAAGGGGAGGTGGACCATGCCATGGAGCTGAGCGAGTTGGCTCGAGAAGGTGACATTCACCAGATGTTTACTGAGCATCCACTCGGTGTCTCCTTTGTGCAGAATTCCAGGGATAAAGGGATGAATAAGACTTTTTATCCCCCTCAGAGGAACTCCAGGTCTAATGACAAAGACAGATGTTAAATAATTCTAAATAGAATATGACAAGTTTTGATGGAAGTTTGAACAAAGTGATAGGACAGCTAAGTGGAACTGATGTAAGAGGATGTTGGCTGTTTTTGACTTGAATCTTAAAGAGATTTAGTTTGATATCCTTCCCAGTGGAAGGCAGCATCACCCATGGTTCTGGCCAAGGCTGTGTGGCTTGGCTTTAGTAGCTGGTGTTGAAAGCAAACTCTTACCTCCCTTCAGACCTGAGCCCAGGAGTGTCTGTAGAAACCAACATAAAATGAACTGGCAGCCCTCAGTCCTTTCTCCTTTACCTCCTTTCCCTTGAAGCACCAAGAGGCTCATGTGTCATTTCTTCCCCAGGTGAGCTATCTATGGAAGAGCTCTTGCAGCAGTATGCGGGAGCCTATGCTTCTGACGCCTCTGGCCCAGGCTCTGGGAGTAGCGAAGAAGAGGACGAGGAGGAGGTTGAGGCTAACAGCTCTGACTGTGAAGCAGAGGGGGCCACAGAGGCTGAAGAGGCTCGTCCTGAGGACAGTAGCAGTCAGTCAGGTGAATGTGTGGTCATGGATGTGCTGTGGGGGAGGCTTTGGAGGGGAATGGGTGTGGTGAGCACTAAGCCTTGGTGTGCTTCAGAATCTGCTGAAGAGCAAAGTGAAGAAGAGGAAGATGAGCATTCAGAGGAGGAAGAAACCAGCGGGAGTTCAGAATCAGAGGAATCTGAGTCTGAGGAGTCTGAGGAGTCTGGATCACAGAGCCAGGCAGATGAGGAAGAGGAGGAAGATGATGACTTTGGGGTGGAATACTTGCTTGCCCGGGATGAAGAGCAGAGTGAGGCAGATGGGGGCAGTGGACCTCCTACCCCAGGACCCACCACTACTCTAGGACCTAAGAAGGAGATTACTGACATCGCTGCGGCAGCTGAAAGTCTTCAGCCCAAGGGTTACACCTTGGCCACTACCCAGGTAACCCCTGACCCCAGCTTCTGCTTTCTCTTATCTTGACTTTTTTGATTCTCAGTGACTAAGGCCTCATTTCTACTTTGATATCTCTCTTCCTCCCTACCAGGTGAAGACACCCATCCCCTTGCTCCTGCGGGGCCAGCTCCGGGAGTACCAACACATTGGGCTGGACTGGCTGGTTACTATGTATGAGAAGAAGCTTAATGGTATTCTTGCTGATGAGATGGGGCTAGGCAAGACAATCCAGACCATCTCCCTGCTTGCCCACTTGGCCTGTGAAAAAGGTAATGAGGCAGGGCCCTTCCTCTTGGATCTCCTTGACCAATTCCCTGTGAAGCTTATTTAATGGTGACTAGTTGCTGGATGCTGAAACACTGTTTCCTGCTTAGTAGCTTCCTTGACTGGTCAGTAACTATGGAGATGCCAGTGTAGGTGCTAAGATTCTTAGGAGGGGATCATTAGAGTGATCAGGGTTATACCTGAGGGACTAGAATAGAACCGCAGTTTGCATTTCTTTACCACCTCTAATTTTTCTTTCTTTTTAAATTCTCTTTAAAATCTTTTTTTTTTTTAATTGAGGTATAATTGACATGTAACAACATTATGTAGGTTTTAAGGATCCAGCATAATGTTCTGATGTTAGTATGTGTTGTGAAATGATTAACACAGTAAGTCTAGTTAACGTCCACTACGTAGTTACAAAAACTTTTTTCTTGTGATTAGAATTTTTTTTTTTTTTTTTTTTTTTGTGATTAGAATTTTTTAATGTGTTCTTTTAACTTTCAAATATGCAGTCCAGTATTATTAACTATAGTCACCATGCTGTACATCTCTTATTCTTTTGCTAAACAGGTAACTGGGGTCCCCATTTGATCATTGTCCCCACCAGTGTGATGCTGAACTGGGAGATGGAGCTGAAACGGTGGTGCCCCAGCTTTAAAATCCTCACTTACTATGGAGCCCAGAAAGAGAGGAAGCTCAAGCGGCAGGTTCGCTCTCCATGTGATCACCCCCCGCCCCCCCCCCCATACCTCTTTTACTCTTAAGCCCTTTCCTCAGAGGAGTTCCTTTCCCTCCTTTTTCTGTTGCTGCCTCCTGCTCCTGGGGCTTTCTCTTTTTTCCCCAACCTGATTTATGTCCCTTGAGGACCTTAGCATGTCTTTTCTTTATCCTTTCTTTTCTTTTCATTCCACTATCTGCTGCTTTCTGATATCTCAGGGCTGGACCAAGCCCAATGCCTTCCATGTGTGTATCACGTCTTACAAGCTGGTGCTGCAGGACCACCAGGCCTTCCGCCGTAAGAACTGGCGCTATCTCATTCTGGATGAGGCTCAGAACATCAAGAACTTCAAGTCACAGCGTTGGCAGTCACTGCTCAACTTCAACAGGTAGAGATGGAAATGGGGGATTGTAGGAAGGTTGACTTAGCTTGAAGGGTGAGATGCTCGGAAGGTTGGGACCTTGATGATCATCCTCCCTCTAATTCCCTCTGTTTCTTTGCAGCCAGAGACGCCTGCTCCTTACAGGAACTCCATTGCAGAACAGCCTCATGGAGCTGTGGTCTTTGATGCACTTTTTGATGCCCCATGTCTTCCAGTCTCATCGAGAGTTTAAAGAATGGTTCTCTAACCCCCTAACTGGCATGATTGAGGGCAGCCAAGAGTACAATGAAGGTCTAGTCAAACGCCTCCACAAGGTAGGGCCTGTAACATTTGGCAGGGAATTGGGAATGGCAGGCTAAGGGCAGTACCTAGAAAACTTTTAGGGAAAAGGAAGCCAGTGCTGGTCTGAATTCACTCAGTGTCATGTAGCAGGGTTCTAGTGACTGAGCCGTAGGCAAATGGAGTTATTTCATCTTCGTCATTTTACTTTTTTTCTGATGGTGACATTTCTGTCTTCATTCTCTAAGTAGAATAATACTGATTAGTCCTTGCTCAGATTTCTTCTTACTAGGGTTTTTTCCAACTTTGGGTTCTCTCTCTTTTCTCTCTCTCTCTTTTTTTTTTTTCTCTCTCTCTCTCTTTGTTCTTGTTTTTTTCTGGCTCCCTTTCTTTCATCCTTTTTTTTTTTTTTTTTAGTAAGATTTTATTTATTTATTTTAGAGAAAGGAAGGGGGAGGAGCAGAGGGAGAGGGATAAGCAGCCTCCACCCTAAGCACAGAGCCTGATGCAGGGCTCAGTCCGACAACTCTGAGATCATGACTTGAGTCAAAATCAAGAGTTGGACACTCAACTGCTTTGTCCAGCTTTTAAATAACATCTCTCAACGTTCTTGTCTTTTTTTAAATCTCAGTTAACATATTTTAAGGCTTCAAGAATTCTCCACTTTATATTTTTACAGTCTTAACCAAACTATTTAAATTTCTAACTTGATATCTTTATTTTTTTTTTTTTAAAGGTTTTTTTTTTTTTTTTAATTTTTATTTATTTATGATAGTCACACACACAGAGAGAGAGAGAGGCAGAGACACAGGCAGAGGGAGAAGCAGGCTCCATGCACCGGGAGCCCGACGTGGGATTCGATCCCGGGTCTCCAGGATCGCGTCCTGGGCCAAAGGCAGGCGCTAAACCGCTGCGCCACCCAGGGATCCCTAACTTGATATCTTTAATTCAAAGTTTCTCTTGAACACACCCTGTTCTAAGCCAAAATCTCAAGTCTTACAGCCTACTATTTCTACTCCATTTTGTTCCATCACACCCTCATTTTGGTAAATCAGAATAGAAACCAAAAAGATTTCACTAGCTATGTCTCTTTCCTTCGTTTTATTCCTATTTTCCATTTCTTCCATGTGAATTTAAAGACTATGTCCTGTCAGATTTTACCTCTTGGGATTTCAGATTTGCCTTTTGTTTTCTGTGGTACTGTCACTGCCACAATTTTTGTTCTCAGCTTCTCTTTTGGATTTACTCTCGTAATATTATAAATTTACATTTCCTCCTGGAAATGTAATTTGAGTCATTCCTCCTGTAGTTAGTTGCTCTGCCTTCAGTGTCTTTTTTTTTTAAAGCATTTCTTTAGGTATGGTATCGTTATCTTTGTGTATGTCTCCTTCAACTGATAGTAAATGTTTGAGAAGAGGGCTTTCATTTGATTCCTCTCTGCGTGATTGGTTCTTGGCATGCTTTATGGCTTCATGAGTATTTACTGAGGGGCTAAGCCAGGGTTCTTCTGGTCATCAGCTCAAGACCCAGCTAGAGGGGCTAGGCTGGGGCTCAGTGCCCATCATTCTTCTGTCAGCCTCTTGCTTATTTGCTTTTAGGTTTTGCGGCCTTTTTTGCTGCGGCGAGTTAAGGTGGATGTTGAGAAGCAGATGCCTAAAAAGTATGAGCATGTTATCCGCTGCCGGCTCTCCAAGCGTCAGCGCTGCCTCTATGATGACTTCATGGCACAGACCACGTAAGGGAGGCCCGAGGGTGGGCCCTGGGGCTCTTTATTGGAACAGATGTGATTGTCAGGATGCCCCATATATTTTTCCTCTCTCCCAGAACTAAGGAGACCCTAGCCACAGGCCATTTCATGAGTGTCATCAACATTTTGATGCAGCTGCGAAAAGTCTGCAATCATCCAAACCTGTTTGACCCTCGACCTGTTACCTCCCCCTTCATCACCCCAGGAATTTGTTTCAGCACCGCATCTCTGGTGCTCAGGGCCACTGATGTCCACCCCCTTCAGGTGAGTAGTTGCTCTCAAGATTATTGGCCCTATCCTAACCCTGCATCTTTTTCTTTAGGCTGGATTCTGACCTTTTGCATTTTTCCCTTCATATAATCTGAGCACTATTCTTCTAGTTTCATTGTTTCCTAGCTGTGTGACTTTGGGCAAGCTCTTTATTAATCTCTAATGCTGTTTGCCTTTGAAAGTAGGGATTATAAAGTCTATTATTGCAGTTTGTGAAAATTGTGTTAATATTTTTGAAAGTGCCTGGCATGTTAGTGATACTTAAATACTTAAATGTTACTTTGTTTTCCTGTTCCTTCCCTCTTTTTTGGCCACTTTTCCCTCCAAACTTTTCGTTTTGTTGTGGCAAAATATAGAAATTTTATCATTTTAACCATTTTTAAGTATACGTTTCAGTGGCATGAGTACATTCACATTGTTGTGTGACTACCATCATCACCGTCTATCTTCAAAACTTTTTTTCATCTTTCCAAATTGAAATGCCATGCACACTAAATAATAATTACTCCTCATTTTCTGCTTTCACCCAGCCTTTGGCAGCCACACTCTACTTTGTCTAAGTTTGCCTATTCTAAGTACTCATATAAATAGGATCATATGGTATTTGTCCTTTTGTGACTGGCTTATTTCACTTAGCAGAATGTCTTCCAGGTTCATCCATATTGTAGTACATGTCAGAATTTACTTCCTTGTTAAGTTAGGGTGATGTTTTGTATCATATTTATGTCTACATATTTGTACACATCCAGACGTGTACATGTGTATATACTGTATTTTGTTTTATCTGTTTATCCATCAATGGACACCTTGGGTTATATTTACTTTTGGCTATTGTAAATAATGCTACAATGAACACAAGTGTGCAAATACCAGTTTGAGTCCTGCTTTCAATTCTTTTGGGTACATACCCAGACAAGGAATTGGATCGTATGGGAGTTTTATTTTTTAATTTTTTGAGAAATCGCCATAGAATTTTCCATAGTGACTGCTCCATTTCACATTGCCACCAGCAGTGCACAAGGTTCTAATTTCTCCATATTATTGCCAGCAGCTGGTGTTTTGTTTTATTACAATAGCTGTCTTAACAGGTGTGAGGTGGCAGTACCTCATTATGATTTTGATTTGCATTTCCCTAATGATTAGGGTACATGTGCTTATTGTGTATTTCCTTTAGAGAAATGTCCATTTGGTATATTTGCCTGATTTTTTTAATTGGGTTGTTTCGTTATTGAGTTGTGGGAGTTCTTTATATATTCTAGATATTGACATCAGATACATGATTTGCAAATATTTTGTCTCATTACATGGCTTAATTTCTCATTCTGTTGATAGTATCTTTTGATACAGTCCAATTTATTGTTTTTTTTTCTTTTGTTATCTGTGCTATTGGTGTCATATCCAAGAAATCATTGCTGTATTGGTCTCTCTGACAACATGCTTTTGTGTTCTTCTTGTACCAGCGGATAGACATGGGTCGGTTTGATCTTATTGGCCTGGAGGGTCGTGTCTCTAGATATGAGGCTGAGACATTTCTACCCCGTCACCGCCTATCCCGCCGGGTACTGCTAGAAGTGGCTACAGCTCCTGACCCCCCACCCCGGCCCAAACCAGTCAAGATGAAGGTTAACAGGTACCAGGGTTGAGGGATAAAGGGGATGGGTTCCTAGAAAAAGTGGCTATAGCTGGCTGGGGGGTGGAAATTGGGGTGGAAAGGAGAGAGTTGGAGGCTAGGCTAGAATGTTTATATGGGATGGATACAAAGTACTGGAGGAATTGGGGGAGACAATAACTAGAAGAGGGTCCTGGGAGGGGCTCTTGTGTTTGTCACTGATTTGTTTTTCCCTTTCTCTGGTTGGTGCTTTTTGGTTATCTTGGATCTCTCTTTCTTTCTCCTTTGTGTCCTTTTCTTTTGTGTCCTTTTGTGTCCCTTTGCTTTTGTAATTTCTGTTACGTTTCTTCTTCGGGTTCTTATTCCTTATTCTCCTTCCCTTTTCTACCCACCCTTTTGTTTCTGTCCTCATAGGATGCTGCAGCCAGTGCCCAAGCAGGAAGGCCGGACAGTGGTGGTGGTGAACAGCCCACGGACCCCCATTGGCCCTGTACCCGTCCGACCCTCTCCAGGCCCTGAGTTCTCCGCCCAGCCCACCCCTGGCCCAACACCTCCAATGCTGCCAGCACCACTGATGGTGTCAGCTTCTCCTGTTGGGCCCCCACTTATTCCGGCATCCCGGCCTCCTGGCCCTGTTCTATTGCCCCCACTGCAGCCAAACAGTGGGCCTCTTCCCCAGGGTGAGTTACAAGGGGGCCAGTGTGCTGGGGGCTACCTCAGGCAGATTGTGATTATGCCTGTTCAGATTGGGGAAGAAGTAATGAAATTAGTGTAGTGAGGATGCTAAATTGGAGACAGGTGTGGTATTTGATAGGTTGGGAGCATGTGTGGTGGTTTCTGGGAGCAGGCTAAGGCTATATCTGACAGATGTTTGCTTTGTGTCTGCAGTGTTGCCATCCCCCCTGGGGGTCCTTAGTGGGACCTCACGACCTCCTACACCAACCCTGTCCTTGAAGCCAGCCCCACCTGCACCTGTTCGCTTAAGCCCTGCTCCACCTCCAGGCTCCTCCAGCCTGTTGAAGCCCCTGACAGTGCCACCAGGCTACACTTTCCCTTCTGCTGCTGCCACCACCACCTCTACTACCACAGCCACTGTTTCCACCACGGCAGTGCCAGCTTCTACTCCTGCACCACAGCGCCTCATCTTGTCTCCTGATATGCAGGCTCGCCTGCCCTGTAAGTTCTCAGGAGTCTGTGAATGAAGGTTTTGAGATGGGAGGAGTGTATATATGCTACAGGGCTGGAGAAAAGCTGGAGAATGTTGAAAGTATAAAACTCTAGGTAGCTAATGCATGTGAAATATTTTACCATATGCTGGAAATTCATAGTCGAGTAAGAGCTGTCAAGGAGTTCTCAGGCTAGTGGGGGAAATGACACCAGAGATGAGTAAATAGTGATAAACCTAGAAGTAGAAAGTTATTTGGGGATAAAGGGCAGCATGGAGTTGGGGGTGGTGATTAGCTCAGTACGGTGGCAGGCCATTAGAGGATATAAAGAAGATTGCTGGGCAAAC
Organism: Vulpes lagopus; assembly: GCF_018345385.1. Taxonomy (NCBI): domain Eukaryota; kingdom Metazoa; phylum Chordata; class Mammalia; order Carnivora; family Canidae; genus Vulpes; species Vulpes lagopus. The sequence goes on along the minus strand of NC_054826.1, from coordinate 106,380,470 downwards.
AATGGGATTGGAAGGGGTAGCACATCAAAGGCTCAAAAGCTGAATTTGTTGGAATCTGGTAAATTGAGTTAGGAGGGTTGGAGGAACTGGAGACTTGTGCCTCTTGAGGCAAAGTGGTGTTAAGAGTAGTTGCTGTGTACATTAAGTCCCTTCTTTGTTCCTAGCAGGTGAAGTGGTCAGCATCGGGCAGTTGGCCTCACTGGCACAACGTCCAGTGGCTAGTGCAGGAGGAAGCAAACCTCTCACCTTCCAAATCCAGGGCAACAAGCTGACTTTGACTGGTGCGCAGGTGCGCCAGCTTGCTGTGGGGCAGCCCCGCCCGCTGCAAAGTAGGTAAAACCCACCCCCTGTCCTGCTTTTTTTCTCCTCTTCCTTGTCTCTTTGTTTTTGTTGCTCTCTTCGGACGTCAGCCTTTATGTTTCTTTTCCTAACTTTTGGTGGGGTGGGTCCAAAGGGAATGTTTAGAAGGGATCTTTTGAGAAAAGTAGGGATGAGGTCATTCTAGAGAAGTTATCCCCTCTGTTCTTTCCTTTTCCTCTGGCCCTTGCATCTACCCTCCTCCTGCTGATAGCTGCTTCTCTTTCTTTCTCTCTTCCCTTAACCCAGGGAATGTGGTGCACCTGGTGTCAGCAGGGGGGCAGCACCACCTCATCAGCCAGCCTGCCCATGTGGCTCTCATCCAGGCCGTGGCCCCGACCCCTGGCCCCACCCCTGTCTCTGTGCTGCCTTCTTCGACCCCCAGCACCACCCTTGCCCCCACTGGCCTCAGCCTTCCGCTTGCTGCTAACCAGGGTGAGGCTTCTGGCCTTCCTACTTACTTAGCCCTTGCTGGCCTTGGTCCTTTCAGGCATGCCCTGGGCTACTGTCTGTCCAGCCTTCCCCCAGTGTTGTTTTCCCTTGCCAGTATCTCCAATATCTGTCTGCTACCCTCTCCTGCCCCTGGACTATTTCCATCCTTTGGGTCTCTTGTTTCTTTTCTACCTTCCCCTCAATGTAGCTTCCTCTTGCAGTGCCACCAACCATGGTGAATAATACAGGCGTGGTGAAGATTGTAGTGAGACAGGCCCCTCGGGATGGACTGACTCCTGTTCCTCCACTGGCCCCAGCACCCCGGCCTCCGAGTTCTGGGCTTCCAGCTGTGTTGACTCCACGCCCCACATTAACCCCTGGCCGGCTACCCACACCTACTCTGGGTACTGCCCGGGCCCCCATCCCCACGTCCACTCTGGTGAGGCCTCTTCTCAAGCTGGTCCACAGTCCTTCGCCCGAAGTCAGTGGTGAGTCCAGGTGGCTAAGAGCAGATGTTTTTGCCAGGAATGGACATAGGGTGGTCCGGAGGGTTTCTTTGTCACAGCAGATTCTTTGTTTATCAGCATACTGACTCACTTTGTAGTGGGCCTCAGAGCTAGGCTGCCGAGCTCTTGCCTTATTTTAAAATATACTTCATGAAATCTTGGAGGGAAAGGAAATGTTGTCAGGGTCTTTGCATCTTTGATCTCATGGTGTGGGATTGAAGGTTTTCTAGGAAATGGATAAAGCATGGGGGTAAGGGAGAAGGGTGGGATGGAGCAACGAAAAGACTTCTGGGACTAACTTATCCTCTGTCTCCACAGCTTCAGCACCCGGAGCTGCTCCCTTGACCATCTCTTCTCCTCTCCCTGTGCAGTCCTCACTCCCTGGGCCAGCCTCTTCTCCAATGCCAGTTCCCAACTCCTCTCCTCTTGCTAGTCCTGTGTCCTCTACAGTCTCCGTTCCAGTGTCATCTTCACTTCCCATCTCTGTTTCCACCACGCCTCCTGCCCCAGCCTCAGCTCCACTCACCATCCCCATCTCAGCCCCCTTGCCTGTTTCGGCCTCTGGCCCATCTCTGTTGACCAATGTGACTCCAGCACTGGCACCTGTTGTCTCAGCGGCTCCTGGACCTCCTTCTTTGGCACCAGCTGGGGCTTCCCCATCAGCGTCAGCTTTGACTCTAGGTTTGGCCACAACTCCATCCCTGTCTTCATCTCAGGCACCTGGTCACCCTCTGTTGTTGGCTCCAGCCTCTTCACATGTTCCAGGCTTGAACTCAGCTGTGGCCCCAGCATGTTCACCTGTCCTGGTACCAGCTTCTGCTCTGGCCAATCGTTTTCCGGCAGCACCAAATCCAGCTCCAGCTCAGGCTTCCCTTCTGGCTCCAGCACCTTCTGCATCTCAGGCTCTAGCCACCTCTCTGGCTCCCATGGTGGCTCCACAGACAGCAATCCTGGCTCCTTCTCCAGCTCCTTCCCTGGCTCCTCTTCCAGTCCTGGCTCCATCACCAGGTCCTGCTCCCGTCCTGGCTCCATCGCAGACTCCAGTTCCAGTTCTGGCTTCATCATCTACTCCGGGAACTCCTTTAGCTTCAGCTTCTTCACTGGTGCCAGCCCCAACTCCTGTGTTGGCTCCATCATCAACTCAGACTATGGTACCAGCCCCGGTTCCGTCGCCTCTCCCAAGCCCAGCTTCTTCGCAGACACTGGCCTTAGCCCCAGCTTTAGCATCCACTCCTGGTGGCTCATCTCCATCTCAGACCCTCTCTTTGGGAACGGGGAACCCTCAGGGGCCTTTTCCAGCTCAGACATTATCACTGACTCCAGCATCATCCCTAGTACCAGCTCCATCGCAGACGCTGTCTTTGGCGCCAGGACCACCACTGGGTCCATCGCAGACGCTGTCTTTGGCTCCAGCACCCCCTTTGACTCCAGCTTCTCCGATGGGCCCAGCCCCAGCTCACACACTGACTTTGGCTCCAGTATCGTCATCTGCTTCACTCCTGACCCCAGCTTCGGTGCAAACATTGACCTTGAGTCCTGCCCCTGTTCCGGTGCCACCCTTGGGCCCAGCTGCAGCCCAGACTCTGGCGCTAGCCCCAGCCTCAACACAGGCCCCAGCTTCCCAGACATCCTCCCTTGTGGTTTCAGCATCTGGATCTGCTCCCTTGCCTGTCACCATGGTATCCCGGCTGCCTGTTGCCAAGGATGAGCCTGAGACACTGACATTGCGCCCCGGTCCCCCCAGCCCTCCCTCCACTGCTACCTCGTTCAGTGGTCCCCGGCCTCGACGCCAGCCCCCACCACCACCTCGTTCCCCTTTCTATCTGGTAAGTTTTACTCTCTCAGAGGAGAGGAAATAGGAAGTTGGGTTTCTTTGGAGCGTTGGTAAAGTGGAGTAGAACAATGTTATTTTTATCTTGGTAAATTACAAAGTCTAGTTTTGTGGACCTGGTAGTTGAGTGTGCAGTTGGACCAGTCCCTTCTCTCTTCCTTGACTGGCCCTGTCCTCTTATCTGTATAATGGGAATAATATCTATATTCTGCTCTTCTCAGGGGAGTAATTGAGGACCTAATGTGCGTTTAAAACTTCAAAGAATTACTGGTATGTTCAAGGTTGCCTTGTTACTATTGGTTAATTTGGTACTTGCTTGCTTATTCTTGAGTCAGTGTTGGCATCTAATTGCCCATTTTACAGGTGAAGAAACTAGGCCACTCGATGCTATAGAGGTGACACAACTTGTGAGAACTCAGATGTGCTGACTCCATTGCTTTCTCCTCTTTTGGACAAGAGGCATTCCTCAGAGATAGGAAGACTTTTCTCAGTTGCTAAAAGCATCACATTTGTCCAGTATTTGAACATCTGAGGGGAGGTGACACCGTGGAATACAGTTCCCTAAAGATTGCAAGCCTCTAACTGATGGTTATCTCTTACAGTTTTTTACCTCCATGGTGATTTAAGTGGGCAATAAAAAGAACTATGTTTCTTGTCCTTCCATGAACTTTGTGGTAGCTGTTTTTTTTCTGTTATGTGTATGGTTCCATATATGTTTGGTTGTTAAATTTACAGCTCAAATTGAGTGAAATAGCCCAGGAAGTAATAGGAAGAAAGATCTAGGGAATCGTTCCAGGCCCTCTTTCTTTTTCTCCTTTATTTTCCAGAGCTGCTGCTTATACTTTGCCTCAGCACTAGGCCCCCACTCTATCAGTACCATTTACTCCACCTTTGATCTTTCAGCAAGCCATGTTGTTCTGGCTTACTGAAAGTAGAAAGGAGAACTAGATCCCTTACCCATGGTTTGTGCTAAATGTTGGTTGCTCTACAAGTATGTAGACAATTCTTAAAACTCTTTTTTTTCTTTGAACAGTTTGACCTAAAGACCATAGTATACCATGCAGCCTACCCATGTAAAGTGTGTAATTCATTGGCTTTTAGTATATTCACGTAGGTTACAACCATCACTGCATTCAACTTGAAAACATTTCATGATCCTAAAAAAGAACCCCACACTTTTAGTTATCATCTTCCAACCCTCTCATCTCTCAACTTTAGGAAACCATTAATCTTTCTGTCCCTTTAGATTTGCCTATGGAGTCATAGGGTATATGGTCTTTTGTGACTGGCTTTTTCATTCATCTTAATGATTTTGAGGTTCTTCAACATTGTAGCTTATGTTGGAACTTTAATTGTTGAATAACATTCTATTGTAGGGTATACGTTTTATATATCTGTTCATCAGCTGATGGACACATTTGAGTTATTTCTGCTTTTTGACTGTTGTGAATAATGGCTGCTCTAAATATTCATGTATAAGATTTTATGTTTTCATATGTTTTAAGTTGTATTGGATGTATGCCTAGGAGCAGAATTGCTGAGTCCAACAGTAACTATGTTTAACTGTTTGAGGAACTATCAAACTGTTTTCCAAAGTGGCTATGCCATTTTACATCTCACTGGCAGAGCATAAGGGTTCCAGGTTCTCCACATATGTGCCAACACTTGCTATTGTCTTTTTGGTTGTAGCCATCCTAGTGGGAATGAAGTGATATCTTGTGGGTTTTGATTTGTTTTCCTAATGGCTAATGATGTTGAGCATCTTTTCAGTGATTGGCCATTTGCGTATTTTCTTTAAAGAAATTTTAGATATTTAGTTTATGTTTATTTATTTTTGTCATTTTTTGATTTTTTTTTTTTTTAAAGTAAATTCTACACCCAAAGTGGGGCTTGAGCTCACAATCCTGAGATCAGGATCAAGAGCATGCTGTAACAAATGAGCCAGCCAGGCATCCCTGCCCTTTTTAATTGGATTGCTTTACTGATTTGAGCTCTTTATATATTCTGGGTACAAATACCTTTTCAGATACATGATTTGCAAATATTTTCTCCTTTGCCACTACTTTTGAGAGCTGTCCTGCTCTGCTAGGATGCTTTCCTTTTTCATTTTGATCACCATGAGCTTAAGAGGTCAAGTTTAAGGGAGCAGTCAGGGAGGGCGATTTGGGACACTTTTTTTTTTTTCAGGACCATCTCCTGGGGTCCAGTCTCCTCCTTTTCTTTATTCTAATAACCGCTGTTGATTGAGAGCCTACGTGGTGCTAGATAGTGGGTGATTTATAGTGAGCAAGGTCAGATATGGCTTGAATTTTTATGGCGTTACAGTTTTGTGGATAGAAGGCTGTCTTACTAATTAAAGAGTCATACAGCTGTAAAGCTGCAAATGTGGTAAGTGCTGAAAAAAAGGTAGTTTTATAGCCTGTGAAACCAGAAGCACTAGTGATGGGAAAAGATGGTGTCAAAGTCCTACAGATTTTCTCTCTGCAAAGGCACTCTTAGGGTGATGAAACCTAGATGTCTGATTTAGCTGTTCCCATCCTGCTCCATTTCAGTCTGACCCTTGGCAGAAACCTGCCGTGGATTTGATTAGCCACTCTATCCTGGTCAGTGACTTGAGGGCTTTTAATAATTGTTTTGGATCCACTTCAAGCATGTAAATTAATTTGAATGTTGTGGAGTAAGTGTCACTTAGGAAAATTCCCAGAAATCATCGATCTGACGAGCTTGCTGGATATACAGATCTTAATTTTGAAGATTTAGGCATTCTGTTTTGGTAGCCTATGAAGGAAGATCATGGGTTTTTTGTTTGTTTTTTTGTTTTTTTTTGCAGAGAAGCTATTTTAACATTATGAAAGGAATAACTTTCATTATTGACAACTTAGAAAACTACTAAAGGCATAATGTAGGTTTGAATCTTATGGTTTCCATAGGTTATGCTTAATTCTGGGAGGAATGGTCAGGTTTTTTAGGAGGACACTGATTACTTTTTCTGTGTTTTTTTCCCTCTCATCCTTAGGATTCTCTGGAGGAAAAGCGGAAGCGGCAGCGGTCTGAACGCCTGGAACGGATTTTCCAACTTAGTGAGGCTCATGGGGCCCTGGCACCTGTGTATGGGACTGAAGTCCTGGATTTCTGTACCCTGCCCCAACCTGTTGCCAGCCCCATCGGCCCTCGTTCTCCTGGCCCCAGCCACCCCACCTTTTGGACTTATACCGAGGCTGCCCGCCAGGCTGTACTGTTTCCCCAGCAACGACTAGACCAGCTGTCAGAAATCATTGAGAGGTTGGCAGGGCTAAGTGCTAATGGGAAGCGGGTCTTGGGGCCTCTGAGTGGATGTAGTGGTTAGGGCTGGTAAAGGTGCACTTCTGGGGCCTTTCAGAGTTCCATCTTTTATACTGCTTACCTTCTTCCTTCACAGGTTCATCTTTGTCATGCCTCCTGTGGAGGCACCTCCCCCTTCCCTGCATGCCTGCCACCCACCTCCTTGGCTGGCCCCACGTCAGGCAGCCTTCCAGGAGCAATTGGCTTGTGAGCTCTGGCCCCGAGCTCGTCCTTTGCACCGTATTGTGTGTAACATGCGCACCCAGTTCCCTGACTTGAGGCTCATCCAGTATGATTGTGGTAAGTTTGTTGTTAAGTAAGGATCCCTTGACCTTTTTTTTCCTCTCCTACTAGCAAGGCTGCCATATCAAAGGGATGCTGTATATAAGATTTTTGTGAATTTCATTAAACAGTTTTTCAGGTTATACTTCGAGGCAAGATAGAGAAATGTAGGCCTTATGATGGATTCTTGGCATTCATGAATTTGACTTTGATGAAAGTTGAAATTTGTGCTAACTCATTCAGTGGTTCAGTTCATTCAGTGATTATTTTGTGAGTATGTATTGTATTTTGCTAATCATTTGGGATGCAGTGGTAAATAAGATAGCCTAGCATAGAGTTTTCAGATTCATGGGAAAGGTGCAAGGTGGTAGAAGACTGCACAGTAAATAATAGTTTTGGGAAAACACAAGGATCTTCTTGTCTTTGGTTAGAATCCTGTTGGTTAGAATGCATTTGGCTGCAGGTAATGGAAAACTGACCATTAGTGGTTTTAACCACAAGAGCATTTGTTTCCTTGTTGAGAATAATGATATGTGACTGGTTCAGCTTTTTGATGTCTTCATGGACCCAGAACCTTCTGGTCTTTCTGCAATCCTTAGGTTTTATCTTTTTATTCTCTTGAGTATTTCTTGATGGTCTTACTATGGCTGCCACAGTTCTAGGCTGCACAGCAATCCTCTGAGCAGGAAGCAGGGCTTGAGATAAAATACTCTCAGCAAGTTTCCCTTTTAGGGGTCGGGGAAAGTTCTCATTGACTGTGCTTCACAACTCTCTGTCTTAATTTGTGCTATAGGCCCATCCCTAGAATAACCACTGATAAAGGGAAATGGCAAAGAGGAACTATGGCTTATTTAGACTGATCATGATTTATCTTTTGGGGTTGGTTTGGGGTTTTTCGTCCCTGGGATCAGAGGATCCTTGCCAGGTACTTACAATGTAAATTGGGTTCTGTTAAGTAAGAATATCTTTTGAAAAGTAGTGAATTGTTTCTGCCACAACCCTGCAGAGATATTATAGTAACATGTTTGAAGATTTCCTAAATGGCCTTAGAACGTAAGACAGCAAAATACTGGGATGCCTGGGTAGCTCAGCAGTTGAGCTTCTGCCTTTGACTCAGGGTGTGATGCCAGGGTCCAGGATTGAGTTCTGCATCGGGTTCCTGCAGGGAGCCTGCTTCTCCCTCTCTCTGTGTGTCTGCCTCATTCTCTCTGTCTCTCAGGAATACATAAATAAAATCTTTTTTTAAAAACCAGAAAAATATTTTTATTATTATATATGTAGTCAGTATTTTAGTAAATAATTTTGTGACATTTGAAAAAATATAATTTTGTAACATTTGAAACCATTTAGAGTAGATGAATTGAAAGTCTTTGTTAAAAGCATTCAAACTGATTTATTAGAAACATTGCAGGGGTGTTTCTGTGATGGGGAGTTTGAACTAAAGATAACCTCATAAGATCCTCTCTCCATGGTTCTGATCTCAGTGATTTTTCAATCCCTGTATGTAGGTCATGACAGCCAAAAGATGTTGTTGATGCCTGTCCTGTGAATGTTTTGTGTTTTAGCTGGCATAACTGAGTGTAGTACTTAAGGATTTCCTTCCTGCTTATACACCATTAAAGGTTCCTTTTTTCCTCCCAAGGGTCTATATGTTTTCCTACTCTTGGCTAGATGCAGAAGTTAGATCCAAGACGGAAGCAGACTGAAGAGGGGACCCCATAAGGGAAGAAAAATAAAGTTAAAACAATTTTTTTAAGGATTTAGTTAATTTTAGGGAGCATGGACGTTCACACCTGTGTATGAGTGGAAGGGGGGGAAGAGGGAACCTGGAGCTGGCTCTGAGATTACAACCTGAGCTGAAACCAAGAGTCAGACACTGAACCACCCAGGCATCCCTAAAGTTAAATAGTTTTGATCTCTTAGACTAATTGAAATCCCCACCTGAATCCCCACTTATTTATCTTTCAACTACAGTCTTCCAGTGCTAAGTGTTCTCCCTATTCCAGCTTATAGCAAGCTCCCTGTACCCCTTCATATTTCTTCAGGAAAGTTGCAAACATTGGCAGTGCTGTTGCGACAGCTAAAGGCGGAGGGCCACCGGGTGCTCATATTCACCCAGATGACCCGGATGCTGGATGTATTGGAACAGTTTCTCACCTACCATGGCCACCTCTACTTGCGTCTGGATGGGTCTACTAGAGTTGAACAGAGACAGGTAACCTGGGCATCTGCAGCCCTTCGAGGTTCACATCAGCTACTGTCTCCATTTTCCAGACCTCAGGGTTCCAGAAGGGGCCCCACTAAGCGTTTGGTCTGTTTGGGGAGGATATGTCTCCTGATACTATTTTTTTTCTTTTTCTCTAGGCTTTGATGGAACGATTCAATGCAGACAAACGCATATTTTGCTTCATCCTTTCAACTCGGAGTGGGGGTGTGGGTGTGAACCTGACAGGAGCAGACACTGTCGTTTTTTATGACAGCGACTGGAATCCCACCATGGATGCGCAGGCCCAGGATCGCTGCCACCGAATTGGCCAAACCCGAGATGTCCACATTTACAGGTATTGCCTAGTTTCCCCTCAACTTGGATCCTCTTTACTGATAGGCTTTATTAATGTATTTGTCTATTTATACATGGCTTTCATCATTCCTTAGACTTATCAGTGAACGGACAGTGGAGGAGAACATCCTAAAAAAGGCAAATCAAAAGAGAATGTTGGGAGACATGGCCATTGAGGGAGGCAACTTCACCACAGCCTATTTTAAACAGGTACCAAGATCTTCCAGTTTAAGCAGGAAGGCATAGAGAACTGCTATATGTCCCTAGGGGTTGTTCCTGCTTATTAAAGAGGATACTGGGGCTCCTGGGTAGTTCAGTTGGTTAAGTGTCCATCCTGCTGTTGGTTTCTGCTCAGGCTGTGTTTTTATGGGTCATGAGATTGAGCCCGCCAGTGGGCTCTGCTCTCAACGGGCAGTCTGGCTTGAAAGATGCTCTTCCTGTGCCCCTCCCCTCATGTGCGTGTGCTCACTCTTTCTCTCTAAAATAAATAAACCTTTTAAAAAATAAAGAGGATGTTTTGGCCTCCACAGATCTTTCTCTTCAAGTAGTGGCATTGTTTTTTAAGACGTTATTTATTTATTCATGAGAGACCTAGACAGAGACATAGGTAGAGAGAGAGAAGCAGGCTCCATGCAGGGAGCCCGATGTGTGGGACTCGATTCTGGGACTCCAGGATCACACCCTGGACTAAAGGTAGGTGCTCAACCACTGAGCCACTCAGGTGTCCCACTAGTGGCATTTCTGATTACTACTACTTTTTTTTTTCTTTTCTTTTGAAGATTTTATTTATTTATTTAACAGCACAAGCAGGGGGACCAGCAGAGGGAGAAAGAGAAGCAGGTTCCCTGCTGAGCAGAAAACCCGATGCATGCAGGGCTCGATTCCAGGACTCTGGGATCATGACCTGAGCCAAAGGCAGATGCTTAACTGACTGAGCCACCCAGGCACCCCATTTCTGATTACTTCTATGCTATTATCTCATAGATCTGGGCCATCATTGCATTGGCTCTGACACTTCCCTCTCTCTCCATAGCAGACCATCCGAGAGCTGTTTGATATGCCCCTGGAAGAGCCATCTGGCTCATCTGTGCCCTCTGCCCCTGAAGAGGAGGAAGAGACTGTGGCCAGCAAGCAGACCCATATCCTGGAGCAGGTGAAGAAAGAACAGGCAATCTCTAGGGTAGAGCTAATAGTTACAGTGGGAAAGAATGTTTTCTGCTGCTTTCCAGATGGCTGTTGGCCTTTGATATTTGTGAGTAGATTGCTTACTGTTTCATAAGACTTCATAGAAGAAAGACAGGATTTGAAATTCTCGGTTATAGGTTTGAATTCTAACAGTACTTCTTACTAAAATGTGTTAAGCCAAGTCTGCTTAATTTTCTGAGCCTGGAATCTTACTTTTCACTTTTCTGAACTGTTCATGGAAGAAAGTAACAAACACTGACTGATAATAATAGGATCACTTGGGAAGCCCCCCCCTTTTTATTTAAATTAAGTAGGTTCCATGCCCAGTGTAGGGCTTGAACTCACATCTTTGAGATTAAGTTGTACACTCTACTGACTGAGCCAGGTAGGTGCCCTGGAGGGCTTTTAAAGGGTTGATTCTGGGATCCCATCTGAGAATCTACTGTCATTTGAGGGGGATAAAGGGTGGGTGTTTGTATTTTTTCAGAAGTAGATGTTTAGGAACTACAGGGTGTACAGTACCATGGAGATGTTTTTCCCTACCAAGTGTCTTCTCATTGCTGGGCACACTGTAGGTTGCATCCCTTGGTGACTTCGGTGTGACCTTTCTGGATATTCATCATGGGAAAAATCAGGTGTGGTTGGTCTGTTGTCAAGAGATATCTCAGTGCAAAAAAGAATGAGGGATTTTTTTTTATCTAAAGCTTTGTGGGACTGCTCTTTTTAAGGAGATCTTAGTCTAACTTGCATGGAAAAGGAAACAGAGCTAGAGATTTCTAAAACAGTTCTTACTGAGGGGCCTCCGGGTGAAATCTGTTTCATCCTCTGTGGAATACTGCATTGCTTTGATAACTTTGAGGGCTGAGGCTGAGAAGGGAGTTGAGCTTAGTTGTAAGCCTGGTTTGGTGTTAACTTGTCCTTTAATTTTTGCCAGAATCAAACCAAAGGATGTAGGATTCTTTAATTTTCCTGGTTTTTCTTCCCCACATCTTTGCAGGCACTATGTCGTGCAGAGGATGAAGAGGATATCCGTGCAGCCACCCAGGCCAAGGCTGAACAGGTGGCTGAGCTGGCAGAATTCAATGAGAATGACGGGTTTCCCGCTGGTGAGGGAGAGGAGGCCAACCGGCCTGGTGTGGATGATGAAGAGATGTCCCGAGCTGAGCAGGAAATCGCTGCCCTTGTAGAACAGGTCAGTGTTGGACCCACTAGTTCTCAACCTCACTCTTCACAACTACTTCCTCTAGACTTTGTGATCCTCCTTCTGTCTTCTCTGGTGAAAATAAGGGTGATGGGCCCCGGTTACCAAACCCATATGTTCATCACTACTGCTCCTTCCCACAGCTGACCCCGATTGAGCGCTATGCCATGAAATTCCTGGAAGCCTCACTGGAGGAGGTGAGCCGAGAGGAACTCAAGCAGGCAGAAGTGAGTATTTCTAGGGGGTGGGGATTGAAGGGGGAAGTGGCTGCTTTCTACCCGCTCCCCACCCTGCTTGCCTTCCTTTGACCATCCACTGTTTGGGCTCTCTTGGTAGGAGCAAGTGGAAGCTGCCCGCAAGGACCTGGACCAAGCCAAGGAGGAGGTGTTCCGCCTACCCCAAGAGGAGGAGGAGGGGCCAGGGGCTGGGGATGAGGTTTCCTGTGGGACTGGTGGAGGCAGTCACCGGCGCAGTAAGAAGGCCAAGGCCCCCGAAAGGCCAGGGACTCGCGTCAGTGAGCGTCTTCGTGGAGCCCGGGCTGAGACTCAAGGGGCAAACCACACTCCTGTCACATCCACCCATCATACCCGCAGCATTTCCACACCCCCACGCTGCAGCCCTGCCAGGGAGAGAGTTCCCCGGCCAGCACCTAGGCCTCGACCCCCTCCAGCTTCAGCTCCTGCTGTAATTCCTGCCCCAATCCCTGTTCCAATCCCTGCCCCAATCCCCATTTCAGCCCCAAACCCTATAACCATGCTTCCTGTTCATATCTTGCCTTCTCCCCCACTTCCTCCTTCACAGATTCCTCCCTCTTGTTCTTCTGCCTGTACCCCTCCTCCTGCCTGTACTCCTCCACCAGCTCATACCCCACCTCCCACCCAGACCTCTCTTTCAACTCCTTCCTCCCCTCTCCTGCTTGGTCTACCTTCTGTGCCTGTCTCCCCCCCAGTCACCAACCTCCCCTTGGGCTTGGGGCCTGAGACAGAGCTTTGTGCACAAGCATTGGCATCTACCGAGTCCCCGGAGCTGGCTGATGTGGCCAGTTCCGAGACTTCCCCGCTTACTCTTGTGCCCCCTAAGGATCTGTTGCCAGTTGCTGTTGAGATCCTGCCTATATCAGAGAAGAACCTTTCTCTCGCCTCTTCTGCACCTAGCCCAACCCTGGAGGCTGACAGCGTCCCCAACGGTCAAGAGCAGGAAGTGCCAGAGCCTGCTGAGGGGACCATCCTCACAGTGCTGCCTGATGGTGAGGAGGTGCCCTCGTGTCTGAGTGAGAGCAATGGGCTGGATCTCCCACCTTCAGCAGCATCTGATGAGCTACTTCAGGAGCCATTGGAGGCTGACAAGAGCTCAGAAGAGCTGGTGGAGGCCCAGACCCCAACCTCCAGCCCAGAGAAGCCACAGGAACTTGTTTCAGCAGAGGTCGCAGCCCCATCCACCTCATCCTCCGCCACCTCCTCACCTGAGAGTCCTTCACCTGCCCGGCCCCCTCGGCGTCGCACCAGTGCTGATGTAGAAATTAGGGGTCAGGGGGCTGGTCGGCCAGGGCAGTCTCCAGGCCCCAAAGTTCTCCGCAAGCTGCCAGGACGGCTGGTGACTGTGGTAGAGGAGAAGGAACTGGTGAGGCGACGGCGACAGCAGCGGGGAACTGCCAGCACCCTAGTGCCTGGGGTCTCTGAGACTGGTGCCAGCCCAGGAAGCCCATCTGCCCGCAGCATGTCAGGGCCAGAATCCTCACCTCCCACCAGTGGGCCCTGTGAAGCTGCTCCCCCATCCACACTGCCCACCCCAACTCAGCAACCCTTCATAGCTCGCCGTCGCATTGAGCTAGGGGTGACTGGTGGGGGCAGCCCAGAGAATGGAGAAGGGGCACTGCTTGCCATCACCCCTCCTGCTGTGAAACGTCGGAGGGGGAGGCCCCCCAAGAAGAACAGGTCTCCAGCAGATGCTGGGCGAGGGGTGGATGAGGTACCTTCATCTGCCCTTAAGGGAAAAACCAATGGGGCTGACCCAGTCCCTGGGGCCGAGACCCTTATTGTTGCGGAGCCTGTCCTGGGACCCCAGCTTAGTCTTGGACCCCAGCCAATTCACAGACCCGAGCCCATCATCCTATCACCTGTGGAGAAAAGAAGGCGTGGGCGGCCCCCTAAGGCACGAGATTTGCCCCTTCCTGGGACCATTTCCTCTCCAGGGGATGGCAACTTAGAGAGCCGGACACAGCCACTCCCGCTACCACCTCCCCTGCCACCACTCCCACCACTCCTAGCCTGTCCCACTGCTACTGTCGCCAACACTGTCACCAATCTCACCATTTCAACATCCCCACCCAAGCGGAAGCGGGGCCGACCTCCCAAGAATCCACCGTCACCTCGGCCCAGCCAGCTCCCTGTCTTGGACCGTGACAGCTCTTCTGTCCTTGAGAGCTGTGGATTGGGGAGGCGGCGGCAACCCCAGGGCCAGGGGGAGAGTGAGGGTAGTTCCTCTGATGAGGACGGAAGCCGCCCCCTCACCCGCCTGGCCCGCCTGCGGCTTGAAGCAGAGGGAATGCGGGGACGAAAGAGTGAAGGGTCCATGGTGGTGGCTGTAATTCAGGATGACCTGGATTTAGCAGATAGCGGGCCAGGCGGGTTAGAATTGACACCTCCCGTGGTCTCGTTAGCTCCAAAACTGCGTTCGACCCGGCTGCGTCCAGGGTCTCTAGTCCCCCCACTAGAGACTGAGAAGGTGCCTCGCAAACGGGCAGGGGCACCAGTTGGCGGGGGTCCTGGGCTGGCAAAGCGGGGCCGCTTACAGCCCCCAAGTCCCCTAGGGCCTGAAGGTTCAGTAGAGGAGTCTGAGGCTGAAGCCTCAGGTGAGGAGGAGGAAGTAGATGGGACCCCACGTCGCCGGCCTGGCCCCCGCCGACTTGGTGGGGCCGCTAACCAAGGGGACCAGCGCATCCTGCGCAGCAGTGCCCCTCCCCACCTGGCTGGCCCTACCATTAGTCACAGAGGCCGAAAGGCCAAGACGTGAGTGGGCTGCCCCTCCACCTAGGCTTTCCGCCATGGCCCCTCTCCCTTCACAACCAGGCCTGACTCTTAACCACTACTTGAAGTCTTTTGAGGGGGGAAAGCCTCCAGGGAGACATAGGGGCCTTCTCCCTTCTTTCCACCAAAGTAGGGGGTAGGCAACTGGTTGTCATGGAAATGGGGCTCTTCACATAACCCCTTCCCTTCCACCCCACATGGCTGGGCAGTGTTAAGGGTGGCAAGATAGTCTCTGTCCCCACCCCCTTGTACTTGATTCCCCAGCTATCTTTCACGGCCCCTCACCCTTAGGGGAAGGGGGAGGGGCTTCTCTCTACCATGAGTTTTTTTTTTCTTTTTTTTTTTAAGAAGAAAAAATAATAAACTTAGTTTCTGTATGAGCATCCGCGTAAGGAGGCTTCTGATTTTCTGGTCTGGTGGAGGGTTGGGTGGGAACTTGGGCATCATTTTTCTCCTCTCTCTTGTTCTTGCCAAAACCCTAGTACCTGATATCTGACCCAGAATTATGTGTCTTTGAGGCAGAAATCACTCAAGGGGAGGAAAGATTGGCATATCTGATCTGGTAGGGTTCCTTTTCCTAAAGTTTCTGTTTTAAGTCTTTCCAACTCATACTTTTTTCTCTCCCCCTATTCCCTTAGTTCCTGGACTCCCCCAGAGCTCTCTGATGCCTCAGACTTTTCCCTGCTTTACCCCTTTGCTCAGGTGCTTTCACTCCTTTTCCAGAAGGCAGGCATCCTACCTCTAATTGCTCTATCCTCCCCCCCCCCCCCCCCACACACACACCTTTGCTTTCCTCCATCCAGCCAAACTAGTTTGAGTCAGCCACACCCCCTTCCAAGCTCCCGGGGCCTTTCAGGTGGTGGCTGGCCACCCAACCCCACCCCTGGGCTTGGTTTGGAGACCTGAGTCAGCTCCATCTCCACCCAAGCCAAATCAAACCTGAGGCAGGAGCCGAAACTCACAGTCCTTCAAGGCCTATAGACAGGTAAGAGCCCCTGTTCATTTTTACATTTTCTTTGGTCTCAACTACCTGGATGCTCTCATTGCATTCTCTCCCTAATGACTATGTTTACCTCATTGGTTCTTTCCTCATACCCAGTCTCCTGCAGCCTTGTGGCAGAGATTCTTTGTCCTCTGCTTATCTTGCCTCCTCTATTTGGCTCTCTGTTGCTTATGTTCAGAGAACTGCAAATGGTTCTATTTTATGTAGGATGTAGGGATGGTTGGAGATGAGGGTGGAAAGATGGTTTGATGCCACAGCTCAAGAGGATTTGAGAAGTTAGTAGATGAGAAATGATTAGAGCATCATTATGCAGGTTTCTGTGTGGGTTATGAGGTCATAGAGTGTTAATCTGAATTAATTGTGTGGCCTGGGTTAAAATGGAGAGAAGGTAGCAGGGAGTCAGCCTAGCAAAGGAGGCCCAATTTGGGAAGATAAGGTTATTCCTGATGTTCAACTTCCTCAAATATGAAGGGAGCCTAGCCAGGTCCTTTCCCCCTCCCTGTGTTTTCATCCACTGTGTTTTCACATGAAATGGCTACTTTGCTTGAAGTGGGATACAGGGGTGGGGTGCCATTTTGTGACCCCTCAGTATTCAGGGGCAGCTTCTGAGGAACTTGAGAGAATTTTTAAGGCCCTTTGAAATACTGTTTAAAATCACTTGTGTAATCTTGATTCCTTGCAGCTTTTTGAGATAATGTGTTTCTCCTGCTTGTCAGTATGCACCTGTCATTTTGTGTTTCCCTACTTGTCAAAACAGTTAAGTAATACAGATAATGCTATGTTCACACAGGCTTGCCATTAAAGACTCAGAATTTGGGGCTGAGAAAAAAGGATTCCGGCCACACATTTCCTCTCTTGGTCTATGAGTCATTTGAGGAATTCCCCAGTAAGGCAGCATTCCTGAGAGCTGGACTAGGTCACAAGGACACATCAGAGAGAGGGGTGGAGTCTGACCAAGCCAGACCAATGGTTCAGTTGTTGGGCTTACAAGTACCTTGACTGTATCGCCCACAGGTGATGGAGGACGAGGAGAAGGCAGTGGACACCTTGGTGAGCAACATGGAAGCTGCTCATTCTCCATCCCCCATCCGCTGCTGCTGGCTCCGCCTCCGATACTTGGCAGCTACTAGCATTATCTGTGGCTGCTCTTGCCTGGGAGTCGTGGCCCTTGTGTTTGCCATCAAGGTGAGGAATGCAATTCCTATGGGAGCAGTGGGGGGGGGGGGGGTGTAGACAGGCAATGGTTTAGTGTATTGGATCTATTTACACTGATCACACAGTTACTAAGTACTTGTCAGAGCTTGGCTCTGGGCCTGGTATCAGAAATAAATACAAGACATGGTTCTTGCCTCAAAGGGCCCACACAGGCTAATGAAAGAAAGAACTGTGAAAATGGATAATTATTAATGGAATGCAGCCCATCAGTATTGTGATGGAGGAAACAAGGTATCCTGAAAGCTAGGGAGGATATGTACGTGTGATTATATACACGTGTATGTAGAGTAGGTGATAGGAAAGTAACCTTAAAGGATGAGTGACTAAGGGTGAAAGGGTACTCCAGGTGAAGGGAGGAATGTGTACAAAGCCTGGACTATTAGTGCCACATGACTAAACCAGTGAGGAATGGTGACAGATGAAGAGGGCCCAGATTCCCAAGGGCCTTGAAAGTACTCTCCAGTTTTTGCAGAGGAGAGTGACATGGTCTTGTTTGTATTTCAGGGCCTACAGGGAGGATGGGTTGGAAGGGACAGGACTTGAAGCAGTTGAACAACGCCTAGAGCAATCTGTAGCGGTCGGAAAGAAACTGGGATTTTTGAGAGGGTTCCACCATTTCCAAACATCTAGCCGAGACTGCACATGTAACTTTTGAAAAGCCATACAGGCTAACTTAAATACCATGCTGGAATTTTCTCAACCCTAGCTGTATTTTAACGATCAGAAACTATTTTTATCATCATGAGAATTTCTGGCTTTGTCAGGTCAAAATCCAAAAAGAATGCATAATAATGAAAGCGAAGAGGCCTGAGCTAATAAGAAGGGGGTTTTGTTTACCTAGACAGGAGAGAAATACTGAAGATAGCTCACAGTTTCTTGTCAAGGATTTCAAATTCTGAATGAATGTGGGATAAGTAGAAAAGAATGAGAGATAAGAGGATTGAAAAATACTTTCCCATATGTGGTTTTGTGAGCGTTAACAGCTACTCGAACAAGTACACAGAGCTGAGTGGGAATCTTAGTTTGCAGATGACGCATGAGAAATAGACATTGGAAAGGGAGGGCAGGGGGTTTGGGTGTCAGGTTTTGAACCAAGACAAGGATGGAGGATTGGTGTGGGGCAGTGGGCACTTTGGGGCAGAAGCAGGGGAAGAACCTAACCTAAAACCTGCCCCCACAGGCGGAAGAGCGGCATAAGGCAGGCCGGTTCGAGGAGGCAGTGCACTGGGGGGCCCGGGCCCGGAGCTTCATCCTGGCCAGCTTTGCCGTCTGGCTTGCGGTCCTCGTTCTGGGCCCCCTGCTTCTGTGGCTGCTCTCCTACGCCATCGCCCAGGCTGAGTGACCCTGGGTGGCCTCTGCTGAGAGTCAGCGAGACCTCCTGGATCCTGCAGTGTGGCATTGCTTCGGCCTAAGGCTGGCAATGGTCCTTCCTGGCTGGAAGGATGGTGCCTCTCTCAAAGGGCTTTGGAAGAGCTCTTCTAGACCTTTCCAAAAGAAGGCAGCAGCTGAGACTGTTGAGGGGAGGCCAGCCTGCTCTGTTCTTTCAGTGCCCACCATCCCCTATTTCCCCCAGCCTACATCATCTTAGGGGCCTTGACCCAGAGGTGGGGTTGAAGACCAGGCCTGATTTTATTAGAATTTGTTTTATAATAAAAATCTTTTTTAGTGGTGAAACGCTCCTGTCTAATTGTTGTTCCCCTACTTTCTCTGGGCCCTTGGCGAGAGCCAGACTGGACATCTGACTGGTGGCAAGACTCTGCATTTTCCCTTACTTAGAGCTCCAAGAGGGTCTTCTTTTTATCCTTTTCCTGGAAGTTCCCCTTCTTGGAAAGACCCCAGCTTCTCCGTGTACATGACCAGAGACCGTGTGGCCCGATAGGAAGAGGAGTGGCAGCCACTGCTCTTTATGGAGTGCTTCCTATATTTCAGGCTGTATTCTTTTTTCTTTTTTTTTAGATTTTATTTATTTACTCATGAGAGACACACAGAAAGAGGCAGAGACATAGGCAGAGGGAGGGGAGGCCAATGCAGGACTCGATCCTGGGACTACAGGATCACCCCCTGAGCCAAAGGCAGATGCTCAACCACTGAGACACCCAGGCGTCCCAAATAAAATCTTTTTTTTTTTTTTTAAGATTTTATTTATTTATTCATAGAGATGCAGAGAGAGAGAGAGAGAGGCAGAGACACAGGCAGAGGGAGAAGCAGGCTCCATGCAGAGAGCCTGACGTGGGACTTGATCCTGGGTCTCCAGGATCATGCCCTGGGCTGCAGGCGGCACTAAACCGCTGCGCCACCAGGGCTGCCCTAAAATCTCTTTTAAAAAGAAGCAAGGTGGAGTATTTGGGTGGCACAGTTGGTTGAGTGTCCAATTCTTGGTTTCAGCTCAGGTCGTGATTTCAAGGTCATGAGATTCTCAACCACTGAGCCACCCAGGTGTCCCTCCAGGCTGTGTTCTTAAGCATTTTCTATTTCTTAACTCTTTCAGCCCTCAGAGCCACTCTGTAGGAGGTACTATTTTTTTCACTTGATAGTTAAGGAAGCAGTCATCCAGGGTCATATAGCTAATGAGAGGCAGAGTTGGCACTGAACCCAGACACTTTGGTTCTAGAGTTTAGAGAGGAATGAAAGGGTGGGATGGCAGCAGGAGGTGAATCTCTGCCCTAGATGTGAAGCTCTGTAGGATTAAAATGAATTTTCATATCCTTTATCTTGGGCCTCTTGCTAATATTTTTATTTTATTTTATTAAGATTTTATTTATTTAGGGCAGCCCAGGTGGCTCAGTGGTTTAGCACCACCTTCCGCCCAGGGTGTGATCCTGGGGACCCAGGATCAACTCCCACGTTGGGCTCCCTGCATAGAGCCTGCTTCTCCCTCTGCCTGTGTCTCTGCCTCTCTCTCTCTCTCTTTCTGTGTCTCTCACAAAGAAATAAATAAAATCTTAAAAAAGAAAAGATTTTATTTATTTATTAGAAACAGAGAGAGAGAGAGAGAGAGACAGGCAGAGGGAGAAGCAGGCTCCATGCAGGGAGCCTGACATGGGACTCGATCTCGGGTCTCCAGGATCATGCCCCGGGCTAAAGGTGGCACTAAACTGTTAAGCCACTGGGGCTGCCCTCTTGCTAATATTTTAAACATATTTTCAATTGTGAAGTATATCATAACGCAGGAAAAATCCAAAACAAATACACAGCTTTTTAAAAAATATTTATTTATTTATTTATTTATTTATTTATTTATTTATTTATTTATTTATTTAATTTATTTATCAAATGCACAGCTTTTAAGTTAACACAAAGCAGACATCTGAAAACCACCAGTCAAGAAATTGAACATTGCCAAAGCTCCAAAACCTTCTTTATACCCCTTCCAATCATTACTACTCCTTTCTTCCCACAGATACCTAGCATTTTTTTTTAAGATTTTATTTATTCATGAGAGACAGAAAGAGAGACAGGCACAGACATAGACAGTGGGAGAAGAGGCTCCATGTGGGGAGCCTGATAACTCGATCCCAGATCTCCAGGATCACACCCTGGGCTGAAAGCGGTGCTAAACCGCTGAGCCACCCGGGCTGCCCTACCTAGCATTTTGGCTTCTAACAATGGGTTTAGTTTTGCCTGCATTTGGACATTATATAAATGGAGTCCAAAGAATTCTTTTTATGTCTGGTTTCTTTTACTTAACATTGTTGGTGAGATTCATCAATATTTGGTGTAGTTGTCATGACTGTATAGTATTCAATTGTATGAATATATTACAATTTATCCATTTTCTCTTGGTGGACTTCTGGGATGATTGCAGTCTGGGAGTATCATAAATCTTGCTGCTGTTGACATTCTCATACATGTCTCTTGGAGTACATATGCCCTGGGGAATTGAATTTTTGGGTTATTTCACCATAATCCAGAGATCAGCAGAGCACCTAAAGGAATTAGAGATATTTGTTGCACACTGAAGAGAGAAGATCAAAGGGGAAGATGGTTGTCTTCAGTGTTCCAAAGTGGTCCAGGGAGGAAAAGTGAAGAGCATCCATTGTTGGCCCCAAAGGTTAGAGTTACAACACGGGGTGGAAGCCATACCTAGGACGATGGCTCTTAATCTTGGTTTCACAATAGAACCACAAGGGGAGCCTTAAAAAGCACTATGTCTGGGCTTTAGCCCTAGAGATTCCAATTTAATTGGTGTAAGGTGCTGCCTACGTGGGCATCAGGGTAACACATTTTAGAAAGATATTTTTTAACAAATATTTTTTAAAGCTAATATTTCATTAATCAGCAGCTTCAGTTTACTAGAGGAGACTATCCCATTCCCTCATAGTGATTAAGCTCACTATTTTTATTTTTATTTTTTAAAAAGATTTTTTCATGAGAGACACAGAGAGTGAGAGGCAAAGTCATAGGCAGAGGGAGAAGCAGGCTCCATGCAGGAAGCCTGATGTGGGACTCAATCCCAGGACTCCGAGATCACGCCCTAAGGCAAAGGCAGACACTCAACTGCTGAGCCACCCAGGTGTTCCAAAACTCACTATTTTTAAATTCAATTTTGAAAAAACTTTCAAACCTACTAAACAATAAAAGAATAGTACAATGAATTCATGTATGCTCTTCACCTAGGTTTATAATTTTTAACATTTCACCACATCTGTTTATTTTTAAATATTTTACTTATTTGACAGAGAACACAAGCAGGAGGAGCGGGAGCTCAGGAGTGCGAGAGGGAGAAGCGGGCTCCCCGCCTGAGCTGGGAGCCCCCTTGGCTCGATTCAGGTCTCTGTCAAGGAATCCTAGGATCATGATCTGAGCTGAAGGCAGACTCTTAGCCAACTGAGCCACCCAAGCGCCTCTTACCACATTTGTTTTAGATCATTCTAAGTACACATACTATTTTTGCAGAGCCATTGGAGAGTATGTGGAAGGCCCTTCATTCCTAAATTCTTACAATTTTTAGTGTCAATACGGTCTCAGATTGTTTAGTTCATTTTGTTATATCCATTACTGTCATCCTTCTTAAAATATTTGGTTGAGGTATAATTTACATGAAGTAAAGTGCACAGGTTTTTTTTTTTTTTTCTTTTCTAAAGATTTTATTTATTCATGAGAGACATGGAGAAAGAGAGGCAGAGATACAGGCAGAGGGAGAAGCAGGCTCAATGCAGGGAGCCCAATGTGGGACTCGATCCAGGTACTCTGGGATCAGGCCCTGAGCTGAAGGCAGACACTCAACTGCTGAGCCACCGAGGTGTCCCAAGTGCACAGATCTTAAGTGTGTATCTTGGTGCATGTTTCATATGAACCCATTGTTATAACTACCTACGTGAATAGAATGTTTCTAGCACATTAGAAGGCTCCCCATGGCCCTCTCAGTCTGATTATTCTTTTTGTTCCTGACTTTGGCTGGTGGAAATTGCATCAACCTGGTTCTTGTGTCCTAATAACTACCCACATTTCTTTTTTTCTTTTTTAATTTTTATTTATTTATGATAGTCATAGAGAGAGAGAGAGAGGCAGAGACACAGGCAGAGGGAGAAGCAGGCTCCATGCACCGGGAGCCTGATGTGGGATTCGATCCCGGGTCTCCAGGATCGCGCCCTGGGCCAAAGGCAGGCGCCAAACCGCTGTGCCACCCAGGGATCCCTTTTTTTTTTTTTTTTTTTTTTAATTTTTATTTAACTACCCACATTTCTTCACTTGCTTTCTGGTACAAATTATTCCAGGCTCATCTTATACTTTCTCTGCTCCAGCCTGGGAATTGGCCATTTCTCCCAAGGAGTCCTAGTTCTTGAACTGGAGACTGTTATTTTGAAATCAGTATCTGTACTAGTTGTGCTTATACTCCAGAGATGTTCCTGCTTCTAAGCTCTTTCAGAGGTTAGAGATAGAAAATATCTAATTTAATCTTTTAAATCTATTTTTAAAATCATGCCTCCAATTTGTCATAAGTTTCCTTTCATCCCAAATTCCGTAGTCCCACAGTAAGAACCTTGACTGCCAAATACATCAATGTTTATTCATTTGCAAATATATATATACATACATATATATATATATATATCCACTTGCTAAATTTCTGAATAATTATCCCGTTATACTACTAAACAGTAGGCCTACTAAGTTTAAGGTTTCTTTGCAATTTTTTTTTTTAGATTGATAGTATAAAGTCAAAGTAGTCCACTAAAAAGTTACTTGGATTCGTTTTTCTCTTATACGGTTGCAATCCCAAGGTGACATTTCTAAGATCGAAGATTAAATGAATTCATTCTGTGCCTCTTTTGCTGGAACATAACTTCCACAAAGGTAAGGACTCCCTCACCCCACCCCCACCCTACTGCTGATAGTTTAGCGTTTAGACGCTCAGCAAATATTTATTGAATGACTAGGTGAACGCCAGGGTTGAGCTGTGCACTGGAAAGGCTTATGAAGTAAGTCGATTCTGGCAGTTTCTTACAACTCTTCAGGTGCAAGCTTAGAACAGAGTGGACACACCCCAAGGCTTTTGGGAGATGGTGGTGGAAGACTGGGAAAATGTGTAACCCCAGGCGGTGAGCACGAGGGCTTTGGAGGTATTCCAAAATCGGAGCAGCCAGAGGACTAAGAAGCCTCTTCTGGTGGATGGCCGTGGTTTGTCCAAGTCCGCATCTGGTAGCAAGTTGGAGCCAAGCTTTGCGCTACGAGCGTTTCAAAGCTGGAGGCGGCCCCTCAAAGCATGCATTTTGGATCAGGCTGCCAATTTCTAAAAGAGCCGAATTCGGATAGTGATGCTAGGAAGAGAATGAGGGAGCCATGCCCAAGTCAGGGAACCAGAGGCGCAGCGAGTCGGGCGTCCTAGATACCCAGATGTCAGACTTCCGGGTAAACCTAACTTCCGGGTCCCGTTCCGGGCCTACAACCCCAGTATCCAATAAGCTCCGCCCTCTGCTGTCACCTGCCCTAGCGTCTCAGCCTTAGAGCTCCAACGCCCGCGCCAGCCTCGCGACTCTCCGCTTCCTATTGGGCTGCCAATTTCCAATCGGAAGGGTTTTTGAACCTCAGTCTTCAGGCGGCGCTGGCCATTGGCGGACAGGATGGGGGCGGGGCTTGGGGGTCGTTGCCGGCGCCACCCGGGGGTAAGGTAAGGGACGAGAAGCGAACCGCGCGACCCAGCGGCCTCGCGTCGACCTGGCTTCTTTCTCCTTCCCCGCGGGTGAGCCTGCGCGAGACCCCGCGCCCCCTCCCAGCACCCACCCAAGTGCGCCTGCGCAGCAACAGCCACCTACCAGTGTGCCCCTTCCCTTCTTCCTCCGCACCTTCTCCCTCTCCCTTCCCCGCCCCCCTCCCTGCCCTGACACCCCTCCCGCCCTCTAGGCCCTTTTGTAGGGTCTCCCCAGCCCTCATCCTTCCCCCACCCCGTCCCCATCCCCGAAGATCCTGGCGCCCCAGCCGCAAGGGCTGCGCTTCCGCGAGCCGCGATGTGCGTCCTCCCAGAGCCTTTGGGCCTCACTGCCCTCACTGCCCTCCGTTTCCTCCACACAGGCCCCCACCACCTTCAGAATGACGCTGGACGTGGGGCCGGAGGATGAGCTGCCCGACTGGGCTGCGGCCAAAGAGTTTTACCAGAAGTACGACCCTAAGGACGTCATTGGCAGGTAAGGCTTAAGCCACGGAAACAAGATGTGCAGAATACACGGTTCCCTCGGAGTGCTGGATAGTTCTAAATAGGAGAGAACAGTGGTTAGTGGAGGAACATTTGGTGATTAAACTCTTCCTCTGAAAAAAAAAAAAAAAAAAACTCTTCCTCTGGGTCAATCCCCATTTCTTCCAAATCCCGCCCCCCTTATTGTGTTCAACAAAGTTAAAAAAGGTACTGTCCGCCAGACACAAAGCTAAACACAGGGCGGGTAGGAGAGATGTTTTATGCCTTAGAGGTGAAGTGACTGAAAAAGACCCATGAACATTCAAGTAGTATCAGGTTGTGTGTGATCAGGCTCAGAAAATCACAGCTTTCCACAAGGGGTGCTATTTGGGTCTTGAAAGGTGAGTAGGAGTTCAGAGCCTGGAAGGAAGTCCACACCTATAGAGACAGTGGCAGGTAACATGTATTCATCAAAGGTTTCCGAAGCACGTCCAGTGTGCTGGGTGCAGTGTGCAAGGCACTGGGGATACAAGACCCGTATGTTTTCTGTTCTGGAGTTTCTATTGCAGTTATAGAGACCGATAAACACAAAAACAAACAAAAAGGCCCTCATATGCTCAGATGATGGAATGAGAGTAATTAACAGGACTGAGACTTGAAAGATGGGAATGAATAGGTTGTGAGCTGAGACAGGATGTATTTGGGACTGAGGGAACAGCACATGCAAAGGCACAGACAAGAAAGGGCCTATTCAAGCAATAGGTAGAAGATCATGGTGACTAGAACGTAGTAAGAGTGGAACAAGGTGGAGGAAATTAAGTCAGAGATGTAAATAGAGGTTAGATTATGTAGGGCCTTATGCCAGAATGAAGAATTTAGATTTTATTCTAATGAAACTGGTTGTTTCAAACAGCACAGTAACATGACCTCATTTACATTTCTGTGATTTGGGGGGTAGGAGCTTAGCCTTTCTGTGCCTCAGTTTCACTAGTTAAATTGGGAATAAAAATATATTCTACCTTGTAGGTTGCTGTGAGGATGGTAAGAATTAATATGATTGTCTTAGAACACTTCCTGGCACATGGTAAATGCTCAACCCAAGTGTGTTAATACATTTTTAAAAAATCATTCTGGTTCTTTTGTAGAGAATAAATAAGGGAGGGACAAGAATGGATGTGTAGAGACCAGTTAGGAAGCTGTTGATTGCTTTGGGCAAGAATTGGTGATGGTTTAGGTTAGAATGGTGGTGGTAGAGACAGGGAGAAATGGATAGATTGAGGTGATGATTTGGAGAGAGACTGATATAGTTTCCTGAGAGACTGGATATGGGCCATGAGAGGAAGGGAAAGAAACAAAAATAAGGTCTAAGCTATGGGTTTGAGCACTTGAGTACTATTTTCTGAAATGAAGAAGATTGAGGTGGATCAGATTGCTGGGAGGGCCAAGCATATTAAGAGTTCAGTTATGGAAATGTTGAGTTTGAGATATACAACTGGAGCTGTCAAATGGGTACATGTGTCTACAACTCGAGAGAGAGTGGACTAGAGCAATAAATTTGGGAGGCATTAGCATACAGATAGTACCTGGCGAGAAAATATATGGAGACAGTGAAAGAGGCCTAGGTTCAGGCCCTGGAGCATTGTTACCAGTAAGGAGTTAAGAGAAGGAGGACTCAGCAAGGGGATAGTAAGGAGATAGCATCTGTGAATTGGAAATAAAAACACAAAAAGAATGTGCTTTCAGGGATGCCTGGGTGGCTCAGTAGTTGAGTGTCTGCCTTCGGCTCAGGGTGTGATCCCAGGTGACTGGGATTGAGTCCCACATTGGGCTCCCTGCATGGAGCCAGCCTCTTCCTCTGCTTATATCTCTGCTTCCCTTCTCTGCTATGTCTCATGAATAAATAAATAAAATCTTTAAGATTTTATCCCTGGTCTCCTCTGTGTTTTCCCTTTGTTTCTCCTGCATGGTTAATTATCTGCACACTCTCACTAAATGACTTCCCAGAATACCAGTTTCTTCACGTATAAAGGTCTGAAGCCTTAAAAGAGCTTGCCACATTCTAGAAATTGGTGATAAGTTACAAGTCAACGAAGCAAAGATGGAATAGCAGGGACAAAGCCAAAAATTAGGCTGAAAAGAAAGTGGAAGGCCTTGAATGACAGGTGAAGGAACTGGGATTTGACTTCTTCTTCTTCTTTTTTTTTTTTTTTTTTTGGGATTTGACTTCTATCTCGCAGGTAATAGGGAATATGGAGAGAAAACAATTTTGAGTGCCCTCCATAGTTAACTATAAGGTTGAAATTATTAGGTCTCATTTAGAAAGAGCACAGTTGGCTCTAGGGGTCCTGCTGAGGAATGTAGGAACGCTCAGAATTTAGGGGATTTAAGCTGGAAAGTTTTTTTTTTTTTTAATTTTTTATTATTATTATTTATTTATGATAGTCATACAGAGAGAGAGAGAGAGGCAGAGACACAGGCAGAGGAGAAGCAGGCTCCATGCACCGGGAGCCTGATGTGGGATTCGATCCCGGGTCTCCAGGATCGCGCCCTGGGCCAAAGGCAGGCACCAAACCGCTGCGCCACCCAGGGATCCCAGCTGGAAAGTTTTTAAGCAAAGAATGACACGATTGGGATTATCATAAGAAGCTCATTCTGGAAGGAGTGCAGTGGATGGGTTGCAGTGGCTGAGACTGGAAGCAGGGAGATCAGTGGGGAGGCTGATTTAGCTGTGGGGGTGAAGTCCTACGAAACAGATTTGAGAAACACACAGAATGGAGTACACTGGTTGCATGTGGTGGATTGTGGAGGAGAGGAAAAAGCCAAGAATCATACCAAGATTTCTAGTTTGGGAATTTGATGGAGTGGCATTACCATTAATGGAGACCAGGGAATTAAAACTCTGAAGTGGCAGGGTGCCTGGGTGGCTCAGTTTGTGAAGCATCTGCTTTTGGCTCAGCTCATGATCCTCAGAGTCCTGGGATGGAGCCCCGAGTTGGGCTCCCTGCTCAGTAAGGCCTACTCCTCCCTCTCCCTCTATGTGGTTGCACACTCACTTGTTCTCTCTGTCTGAAATAAATAAATGAATAATTTGAAGTGGCCTAGAGTAAGAGGGTAGAAAGTGGTGAGCATTGTAGCAGCTGGAACTTTTCTTGTCCCACCTAAGATGGGAATTCAGATTTGAAAAGAGCAACTCCGTGACCAAACAACACATCTGTGGTCTGTGTTTGGCTGGAGGGTCAGTGGTTTACATCTCTTGATGGAACCAGAGATGTGGATGACAGGCATTCTAAGCATAGGGAATTATGTAAGGGCAAGGAAGCAGTGAAGGGCAGCCAGGGAACCAGCACAGGAAATGTGGATGTGCGGTCTGATCTTGGAGAGATTTGCACTTAGCCTGAGGTACTTGTAGGATCATAAGGAATTGGTGATAGGGGCACCTGGGTAGCTCAAATAGTTAAGTGTCTGCCTTGGGCTTAGGTCATGATCTCAGGGTCCTGGGATCAACCCTCACATCCGGCTCCCTGCTCAGCGGGGAACCTGTGTCTCCCTTTCCCTCTACTGTCAAATAGATAACTTTTTTTTTTTTTTTTTAAAGGAATTGACGGATTCCAAGCAAGTACATACCTATCTAGGACTTTCTTTTCACCATGCCAAATGGACTTTTCTGTTTTCCTCCTGTCTTTGGACATCTCTTTAAGATGTTGTTGGCCACATTTCAGATCCGGCAAAGTAGTAGTCCAGAGACCTACGTCAGTGGGACACTTGTTGGAGTTTAATTCATGGCAAATTTGGGACCTAAACCAAAATGATCCACTTCACAACTTTGGTTGTCCAGTCAATGGCCTAATATTTATTTGGAGCCCCTTGTACTTGAGATATTATAGGGGAACTTTGGGATTTAGATGTGGTAATCAGGGAAGTGAGTAAAATTTGGAGGGAGCCTTAGATCATTTCTTCCTGCTTTCTCCTTGTGGGATTGCAGGGGAAGGGGCAGGTTCTGGGGCTCAGTGTGGAGAGGACCTGCCTTGGCTTATCCACACAGGGAGTGACAGAGACTAGATTTGAACCTAGGACCCCCAGGTGCCTTCCCTGTAAGCTTTGTGTTACACCTTGCTGGGTACCCAGGTTGCTTGCTGAGGCTACTGTGAAGCTACTGTAGGCCAGAGTGAGCTCCTTGGGAGGTTGTCTTGTTGTCCAGATGGGTCCTCAAGAGTATGGTACAGTGGGTATGAGGATGGCAAGACTCCACTCTGTATGGAAGTGAGAGAGCAGGAGGCCCTGACTTGTGTGCTGTCTGACTCTGGCAGAGGAGTGAGCTCCGTGGTGCGCCGTTGCGTTCATCGAGCTACTGGCCATGAGTTTGCGGTGAAGATCATGGAGGTGACAGCTGAGCGACTGAGTCCTGAACAGCTAGAGGAGGTGCGAGAAGCCACGCGGCGAGAGACGCACATCCTTCGCCAGGTCGCCGGCCACCCCCACATCAGTGAGGCTGCATTCCCTGCTCCTATTAGCTGACAGCCACCTCCTGCTGGCCCTGCCCACAGCCCAGTTCCCCCCAACACTGCCTCCGTGCCTCTGCTCCCTTTGTCATGGCTCTGCTCCACCTCAGAGTGTGGCCAGCCTTTGGGTCCCTACTGCCTCCTTTTGGTTCTCCTTCCTTCCCAGTAACAGCCCACAGCCAGCTTGGGGTGGAACGCCCCTTTAACACGCATCCGCTCCTTTCCATCTCTGTATCTCTGCCTTTCTGCCTCTTTCCCAGTCACTCTCATCGATTCCTACGAGTCTTCTAGCTTCATGTTCCTGGTGTTTGACCTGTGAGTATCTCCCTGCCCTCATCTGAGAAGCCTTCTCCTCCCCTCTGTGCGTGGCCCTGGCCTGACAGTGCAGTGGGCTAAGACTCCCCTGACTCACACCTCCCTGTGTGCCTGTGACCCTGGCCTCTCTCCCTAGGTGCCCTGATTAGTCAAGTTCGCCCAGAGTGTTAGTGACCAGCCAGTTAAAAAGGGTTTTCATGACCCCAGGGGTCACTGTCCCAGTTCCCCATGGTTATAAGATTGTCAGGGAAGAATAGGCTGTTTTAAGAACTGACTACTTATCAACAGCTCTCTCTCCCCCATTTCTTGCTGTTTAATACCCTGCATGGTGTTTATCTCTGCCCATTGATTCATATTCTGGGTAGTCTGAATCCGCGTGTGAGATGTTATACGATATAATATAAACCAGTACAAAGGTACTTCAAAAGAGAATGGTTTGAATAGCAAATATTTAAGGGAGACCCCTGGAAAATATTCACAAAGTATTCATACAGAAATGACCCTCTGCAAAAGTTGTGGGGTGAGGGGCAGTGGGAAGTGTCTGTCACCTCATCATGCAACTTTGCAGAACAATCATATGCACCCAAACACCTGATTTCGAGGATTGACTTAGAATTGCAATTATAACCTGGTTTTTAAAGACTAGATAAAAAGAAAGTCCTATTCAACTTTTTACTGTTACTAATTGTGAAATTTTTGCCCATGGTCTAAATAGATTCCCTTTAAAAGTAAACCCTCGTGTGATCGCAAAAAAAAAAAAAAAAAAAAAAAAAAAAAAAAAAAAAAAATCCCTTTAAAAGGCCCTCTCTGAATACAATTACTCTCAAATAATGAGGACCTCCTGTAAATTACTGTCACAGGAAGGCACTTTTTCTTGCTAAACTAGCCCCCTCATGGCACAGTGCATGTATTTTTACTGCCAACCCCCTGGGCCAGCTGTCCCTGGCATCCTGTTCACTCTTGGAGCACTCTAATTGCTCAAAAAAAAAGAGGAGTCTCTCTTCACCA
The DNA here is from genome assembly GCF_018345385.1 of Vulpes lagopus. Lineage (NCBI taxonomy): Eukaryota > Metazoa > Chordata > Mammalia > Carnivora > Canidae > Vulpes > Vulpes lagopus. The sequence continues at coordinate 106,350,117 of NC_054826.1, read as the reverse complement.
GCCTCTTCCATGGTATTTTCTCTGAGTGCTGGCTTATTTTGTCAGCCCCCACAAAAGGTACACCTACCTCCCAACCCCTCCTATCCCTTAGGATGCGGAAGGGAGAGCTGTTTGACTATCTCACAGAGAAAGTGGCCCTCTCAGAAAAGGAGACCAGGTAATGACTGAGCTTGCTACCTTTGGGGTGATCAGGGGCTGGGCTGGGGTCAGGAGAAGCAGAGGAGACTGCGCCTCCCCCAGGTCCATCATGAGGTCTCTGCTGGAAGCAGTGAGCTTTCTCCATGCTAACAACATTGTGCACCGAGACTTGAAGCCTGAGAATATTCTCCTAGATGACAATATGCAGATCCGACTTTCAGATTTTGGGTTCTCCTGCCACCTGGAACCTGGCGAGAAGCTCCGAGGTGAGAGGTCCTGGTTCCCTGAGAGGCTTGGGAGGGTAGGAGACCCAGGCCTGAGGCTAGTTAGCCGGGTCTGACAGTGGAGTACCCAGTTACCAAGAAAAGGGGAGAAGTCAGTGAGCACTTGCCAAGGACCTTCTGGGTGCAAAGCCTTGTGTGCATCTCAGAGTGGGCTTCCTGGTCTGGGTGGGAGAGGGGACAGATTGTGGCACACGGCAGGTAAGGGACTATGTAGAGGAGGCCAGCGGGGAGCAGCACCTGGTTCAGCTGGAGGGACGCACAGAGCAGGGGGCTTCAAAGCTGGGCTGGTCCCATGAGGAAGAGGAGGGAGGAGGGTAACAGGTCTCAGCTGCATGTTTAGGTTTTGGTGGAGACAGGATCACAATGTGCTGCTTAGGTACTACGAAGAGCCTGATGTGGCTAGACCGTGCTTCTCAACTGATGTGCTGTGACACACCCATTGTTAATCCCTTTGTTATGACTAATATCTTTAGCGCAAACGGGAAACTTCACAACATTTGACTGTGGACTCCTTAGAGCCAATAACATCCTACTTTCCCTCAGCGGCTTTACACTGTGCTGTTAACAGCTAAGGTTCACTGGGCACCACACTGAGTCTTTGGCTGGGTTCTTTAGATCCTTTCCACAACTCTTTGAGATAGAGTCTGTATCACCATTTTATAAATGGGTTTAAAGAAATGAGGGGACTTGCCCATAGTCAGTCACACTTGAATGTGGGCCGTCTGACTCCAGAGTTCATCTTCTTAACATATGGACTTAATATGTTTGTCTTGTGAATGCTATGCTTTGTTTCCCTTTGGGCTTCCCCATACACTTTTCCTCATTCTGGAACCATCTTTGCCCCTGCTCCACACCACCCTCACCCTTGGCTTTGGCAATTCAGGTTTCACATTAAAGCTCCAGGTCCAGTTAGATCCCTTGCTTTCTGTTCTGGTATCTTACTCTATCTTTCGTGTTCTCTTTCTGGTAGACAGCATGATAAGGGCACATCTAATTCACCAGTGTCTAGTAGGGTGCTTGGTACGTGGTAGGGGTTCTTAAATACCTTTTGTGGGAATGAATTTCCCAGGAGAGTCAGGCCTATTAAGGCCTATTAAGATTTCTTGGAAGTATGCCATGGAACAGTTTGGCAATTGCTGGGATGGAATCGGCACCTGAAGTGGTAGAAACAGCTAAAAATAAGAGGTTCAGATCAAGTTGTGGAGTGCTTTGTGCTGTAGGAGTCTAGACTTGAGCCTGAGGCCACATGGGGGGGTGGGCAGGGAAAGGTTTTACCTAGTCTTAAGGGACTTACCTAGTATGTACCTTAAGAAATTCCATATGCCCACTCCTTCTCCTTGTTTGAGTGATGAGTCTGCTACACAGAATAGCAATCATAGGAGGAATCAGTTTGGGTAGAAAGGAACATAGAAAAGAGTAAAGATTCGTTTTCCTTGTGTATTATGTACATAAAAACGTGGCAAAAAGTTAGGGAGTGGGTGGGTGGGTTGAAGGTGGCAAAAGATATGGTGGGGTAGGACCTTGAAGTCAATCCGAAAATCAGGTTTTTCCAGGAAGGCCACCAGGAACCTTGGTGGATATCTGAGTTGTTCAGGGATAGGGGCTAGGACAGCCCTCAGTGGAGGGTGAGCAGGAGCAGAATGGGAACACGTACGGCCCTAGCAGTGTTGAGGCTCCAGCAGAGGTCTGGAGTTAGGGGCCTTTGAAGGAGCCGGTGGCATCCATCAATCTCAGCCCTCTCTCCCCAGAGTTGTGTGGGACCCCAGGCTACCTAGCACCAGAGATCCTTAAATGCTCCATGGATGAGACCCACCCCGGCTACAGCAAGGAGGTTGACCTGTAAGTTTTTGGTCTCTCTGTTTCCTTCCTCCTTTGTGTCCCATTGTTTGACACATCTGCCTGGCACCTGGTCCTGCCTAACTTTGCTCTTTTTCCCAGCTGGGCCTGTGGGGTGATTTTGTTTACACTCCTGGCTGGCTCACCACCATTCTGGCACCGACGCCAGATCCTGATGTTACGCATGATCATGGAGGGCCAGTACCAGTTTAGTTCGCCTGAGTGGGATGACCGTTCCAACACTGTAAAGGACCTGGTGAGCTGGGGCCATGAGAGGGCTAGGAAGGAGGCCCAAGAGCTGGCTCTCATGCTTTGGGGTTTCCCCTAGATCTCAAAGCTGCTACAGGTGGATCCTGAGGAGCGCCTGACAGCTGAGCAAGCCCTACAGCACCCCTTCTTTGAGCGTTGTGAAGGCAGCCAACCCTGGAACCTCACGCCCCGCCAGCGGTTCCGGGTAAGCCTGAGAGTGTCTGGGTCCCATGATCTTTCTCCTGTAGTGGATGCTCCACTGGAGCTCACACTGTCCCCTCTTCCCAGGTGGCAGTGTGGACTGTGCTTGCTGCTGGACGAGTGGCCTTAAGCACCCAGCGTGTTCGGCCACTGACCAAGAGTGCACTGTTGAGGGACCCTTATGCGCTGCGGCCAGTGCGGCGCCTCATTGACAGTTGTGCCTTCCGGCTCTATGGGCACTGGGTGAAGAAGGGTGAGCAACAGAACCGAGCCGCGCTCTTCCAGCACAAGCCCCCTGGGCCTTTTCCCATCATGGGCCCTGAAGAGGAGGGGGACTCAGCTGCTATCTCTGAGGAGGACGCCATGCTGGCACTGGGCTAGTGCTTCAGCCCTGGGGAACACCAGAATGCAGTACTCTCCGGGAGGAGGATTTTTATCATTCCAGCCCTTCTGGGCTTTGGCCACAGGCCCCCCTGCCTGGCGAGGCCCACCACTGCTCATACTACCATAAAGACCAGCCCTGTACACCTGTCCCCACCAGCCAGGGTTTTGGGATCAGAGTTGAGTTGGAAGGCAGCCACTCGCAACAGCATGCCTGGCCTTGTCAATGCTGCCTCTGCTGCATTTGCAATAAAATCTGCACGCTGGAGGGAGCCAGTGCCTGGTGTCTGGTGTCTGGCTTTGGTAGGGGAGCCCAGAAGGCGCTCAGGATGGGGGCGGGGATGAGGCTGCCCTGCCCAAAGCCTTTATTGGGAAAAATGCTGGGGGTCACTTGGTCTTGTTCTTGCCTTTGCCAGGAGGTAGCTGGAAAGGTCGCTCTAGTGTGGTCAGCTTGTTGTTGAGCCTCTCTTCGCTGGCCTGGAGCCGCTCCTCCATCAGCTGTTGGAGCTGCCTCAGCTCCTTGTTCATCTGGGTCCTGATGTAGGCTCGTAGGATGGAGACCTGGCCTGCAGGTGCAGGGAAGAAGCGGCAGGTCAGCAGAAATGCTGTGGGGCTGAGGAACTGACCCCGAGCTGGGTGCCCCTGGGAGCTACACAAGTAGCAGTGTAGCTTCTGTTCAGAAAAGGCTAGCTGGCCCTTCTATGGAGAGAGGTGGGGGGACTGGCCAGGCTGGACTCTCTGGATTGGTGATCAGCAGATAAGTGACCTTACAGAGGTGATTTAATCTTTGCATATCTCGTTTTCCTCTTGTATACAGGGTAGATAGGATAGCACCTAGTGCCTAGGACTGAAGGAAGATTAAATGTAAAATGCTTAAAACAGGGCCTGCCTAGCATCACAGTATTGCCAAATATGTGCTGTCTTTTTTTTTTTTTCTTTTTAAGATTATTTTAGAGGAGTGTGTGAATGCATGAATGGGAGGGGCAGAGTGAGAAAGAGAGACAATCTCAAGCACACTCTACAAGGAGCATGGAGCCCAACACGGGGCTCAATCTCCTGACCCTGAGCTTACGACCTAAACTGAAACAAAGAATTGACCACTTAACCAACTGTGCCACTCAGGCACCCCTGTAATTGGTTTTATGATGATCCTTTCCTAGAGCTCCTGCTTCACTGCCAGCTACTGCACTCTTACTACCTGTTTGTCACCTTGGGCTTCTGCATAAGACATCATTTGGAGAAAGGACACTGTGCCTAAAACAGACCTGAAGTCCTGATGTAATCTTAAACCCTTCATTTTCTACCTGCCCAAAGTCACAGGGGATCCTAACCCGTCCTCACTTGGCTCTGGCTCCGGCTGGACCATGGTTTCTGCCTCCTCCTGTGGGGTGGCTTCCTGCTCCTCCGCCTCCTCACCGCCTTTCTCTGCAGGCCAGAAGCAGAAAGAAGCTTCAGCCCCAGCCCCAGCCCCAGCCTTCTCCCTTACCCTTCTCTCTTACCCTTCTCCTCCTCTGGCCAGAGTGTGGGTGGCTGTAGCCCCAAGTAAGTCAAAGACAGATCCAGCCGCACCTGTGAAGAGGAAGGAGGAGGAAGGCTGAGAGGAGGACATCTGCACTGGGTGAAAGGGGGAGATGAAGGGTGGCCTCCGTACCTGGGGTGTGAAGACATATTTGTAGAGTTTGAAGTGGCGGAAGTAGGTGTTGACTACATAGTCTGCCAGGGCCAGCAGCTGTTCCTCCCTAAAGAGGTTGATACTGAAGGGGGGCCGCTGTGGGGATGATAGGGAGTTAGAGGGCTGACCACCTCCAAGAACCCTGACCTTTTCTCCCAAGTGCCCGGCCATCTAAGCAGGCGGAGCCCCCTGCCTCTTCAGAGGAAGGTGAAGGTGATAAGTGTGGGAGAAGGCAACTGGAGATCCCATTCCAGGGGAACTGACCCTGACTCCATGGCAAAAAAGGACACTGGTGAAGTAGTGGTAACATTCCTCCACGTTGCCCAGTGGGGTTGCTGGGAGGGAAAGCAAGATGTGACAAGTTAGTCCCGTCCCAGATAACCATTATTTCACTCCATTCACCAGCTACTCATTAAGCATGAGCTTTGGAAGTCAACAGATCTAAGTTTAAGTCCTTGCTTGTTTCATGAACTCACTCCAATGGATAGTACCCACAGTGCACCATTCTAGGCACCATTCTAGGCATTCTAGACAGGCGAGGTCCTGCCGTTAAGTGATATACAATAAAATAAGAAATATGTAATTTCAACTCTTGTTAAACATTCTGCAGGAAATCTGTCCCAGGAAGAAAGTGGGAGGTGGAAGAGGAGCTATTTTATTGAGCACTGTGTTTCTATTTATGAATACTACCTACAGTATTTCTCAGAACAATCTCATAAAGTTGGTGCTGTGTATAAGGAAATGGTTTCACAGCTGAAATAACTTGTGTGTGGTGATACTGCTTGTGATGACAGAACAAAGATTGCAGGTGGTAATCCACTACTTCCTGTGGTCACTTGGACCATCCCAGCCTCCTCTGTCCCCTGGGCTCAAGCCCTTTGGTAGCCTTCTCTCACCAACACAGGCCTTATGAAGATCTTGGAGCAGGGCACAAGCTGTCGATGTCTGTTCCAGTGAGAAGCCCTGCTGGCGGCAGAAGATGAGTGCATGGGAGAAGAGGTCCAGGGTGATGGCATCCCGCAGGCTTTGCTCAGGATAGCCTAGCCCCAAGAGCTCAGCTAGCACCCTTGGGAGGGAGACAGGAAGGAAGGACTGAAGTAGCCTCCCTTCACCACCCCACACTGGTGCACCATGTGCTCTGGAGGCAGGCATTCATGCCTTCTCAGCCTAGCCCCCTTAGCCTCCCCCAGGAACCAGTTCCTCTGCTCGCCCCTGTGTCCCCCCATACTCCCTCATCTCCTCAGTGTTGGCTGTCTTCTCCAGCCTATGCATGGAGTGGATGTCCAAATACTTCCTGTAATAAGAAAAGAGGAGAAAAGGTGTTGGTGGCCGTCAAGCATTAGTCTCATGACAGGGCTAGGATGGCTAAAACACTGGACTGGGAACCAGGAGACCTGAGTTTGGAGATTAGCCCTTCCACTACCCTCTCTCAGCAAGTCACTTCCCTCTCTGGGTGTAACTTTCTTCATTTTTAAATAAGGGATATGGCTTAAACGAATTCTTACAATCCTCTTCATTTAGAAAGCTGAGGATCAGGAAACTTGAATTCTTGACTCTTCCACGCCCCATGTGGCTTCAGTGTCTTCATTTATACAGTGCTCTATAGCAGTCTATATTCCATTTACGTCCTTAGTCTTTGGCTCTATCCTTCCCACCCACCCTCCTTCTTTGGCCTGGGGAGGCAGGAAGGCTCTGCTTAACTTGGATAATTGCAGTTTCCTCATCTGTACAATGGGGAATGCCCTAGCTGTTTGACAGGACTGTTGGGGAGGAGTAATGCCAAGTGTAAAGTGTAACTTTTCCCCAAGACTTCACACTCACCACATGCAGATCCGGGGCTGGGGCAACGGCGGCTGCGGAGAGAAAGCGGATTGGGCAGGCGGAGCCGTGCTGTCCATGGCCCCAGTCCCTGACCCTTCGGGAATCTCCAGCGGGCCTGAGAACCTGCTAACTTGCCTTCTCATGTTAAAGGTTATGTATGAGCAACGCTGGCAGGCCAGACTTCAAAAGGCCGTAAGTACTACTATTCTTGAGCATTTAACAATCTGAGTCACACACCCCTGCCTCTTCACCAAGGCACCCAGGAAACGTCTTGAACGTTAATAAGCATAACGACCCGACGGTGGCACCCTGCCGGGAAGCCCTTCTACAAACATTCATGAGCGGACCACTCTGTCCCGCCCTCACCGGGAACAAGTTGGCTGCAGGATCTTCATCCGCTGCTACCGAGGCCGCGGTGCCGGCCGCGGTCCCGGACTCGGTCCGCACACCTGTTGCTATCCGCGTGACGGACTCATTCATAGAGCTGAGGTCCTTCTCGAGTTCCCGCTGCAGTTCGGAGAGCTGTTCAAACTCCGACTGCATCTTCAGCCCCATGAATTGGCTAGACTTCTGGCGGATCATCTCGTCGCTCTTCCTCGTCACGGGTCACCACAGGCTGTGTCCCGCCCGGGTCCTGGGAAAACCAGTTCTGGGGCCGCGACTGACTGCCAAGCCCTCCCTCCAGCGACGCCTCAGCCAATCTACGCCGCAGAGAGGCCGGTGTAACCAATCCGCAGGGGGCGTCTCCCTCCGTCTCAACGGCGACCGTTGCTAAGGGAGCTCGTGGTGGGAGGGAGCAAGGGTAGGACGCTCGCCAATCAGTGAGAAGGGAATGCACATGCGCAATAAGTTTCAGGCGCCGTCCGGGTGCCCTCGCTTCAAAGCGGCTAACAGGATGCCGGTGATGCCCTTAGGGCTAGGGGTGTGAGTGTGGTGTCAGTTGCCACGGGAACTGTCTACTGGCCAATCACTGGGAGAGAGAGGAGGTGTTCAGGAAGAAACCAAAGGAGACCCTAGAGGCGGGACAAAGCGCGACCAATAGAAACAGGAAATGAAGTTTCGCCACATCCGGCATTGCCTGCGGCGCTTGCGCTCTTGGCTGAGGAGGCCGGTGACGTCCGGTGAAGTCCAAGATGGCGCTAGGCTGAGCTTGCTGCGGGTGAGGGGCCCGGGGCTGGCGGGGGAGGGATCCATCAGGTGTGTGCGGGGAAGGCTTGGAGCTGCGGAGCAGTGGCCGCCTCCACATCTCTGCTCTCTGTCTTCTGCAGGTGACGGAAGTGCTGCCTACGCCTGCTTGACGTCCCTCGGGAGACCCTGCGCCGCTCCTCGCCGCCGCGGCCATGTCTGGACCCGGCAACAAACGCGCCGCCGGCGACGGGGGCTCAGGGCCCCCAGAGAAGAAGCTGAGCCGCGAGGAGAAGACCACGACCACGCTTATAGAGCCTATTCGTCTTGGGGGCATCTCTTCCACGGTTCGTGGGCTCCTGCCTCAGTCCTCGCAACTTGCCAGCCTCCCATCTCTGGTTTCCGCCCAGATCGTCCAGAACCTTACATCCTAGCTCCCCAAGCTCAGCAGGAGCCACTTTACAGAATCCTCTGTTGAAGGAAACCGAGAACACGATGTCTGCTTTCCTTTTACAGATAGGGAAACAGGTTCCCAAAGGGCGTGTGAGTTGTCAAAGACTTGAGAGTTAGAGGCAAAAGCAGGACTTGACCCTCCTCACAATCAAGATGCTTTCTCTGGGGGTGTCAGAACCTCTTTAAATTCTGTTAGTGGTTAGTCTGGGGATACCATTGCTGTGTCCATTCCAGTTGCTCTCTTTTGCCTCTCTCTGTGACTGGTTTCTTGGGCTCTATTTGATCCTCTCCTCCGCCCCTTTGTTTTCTTTGGTAGGAGGAGATGGACCTGAAGGTTCTGCAGTTCAAGAACAAGAAACTAGCAGAGCGATTGGAACAGCGACAGGCTTGTGAAGATGAACTCCGAGAACGAATTGAGAAGCTGGAGAAGCGGCAGGCCACAGATGATGCCACACTGCTCATTGTCAATCGCTACTGGGCCCAGGTGGATGCCCCTCTGCTTTCCAAGACCTGGCCTCGATCCAGCTGCCAATCCTCAGACTACTCTGCTGGGAAAGGAGTATCATACTGGGAAGCACCTGAGGGATTCATAACGTTTTTGGTGCTTTCTCCCTTCAGCTGGATGAAACTGTGGAAGCCCTTCTTCGACACCATGAGAGCCAGGGGGAGCTGTCTTCAGGGACAGACGCGCCTGGGACCCAGGAGGGGCCGGCACGTGATGAGACCCCTCTCACAGAACCAGGGACATCGGAACTGAGGGGTAGGGCCAGAGCCCTAGGATCTGGGCAGCTTAATTAAGTTCTGGGAAAGGTCCTGGAGTGGAGGGAACTTTCATATTACTCTACTGAATTCCCCACCACCCTTCACACACACACACACACACACACACACACACACACACACACACACACAATTTCATGATGTTTGGACAGCAAATGCAGTGTTAGGTAAGGCCCCAGGCTTTGAAATCTGAGTGACTTGGTTCATATTGCATGTCGTATTTAACACTCATTTAGTTAAAAAAAACTGTCAGTATCTTGTGTTACCTACATAGGTAGTACTGTTAACAGCTTTAGAAGAGACAAAGATAAGAAATCCTGCCTCTGCCATCAGGGGGGAAGTTTTTTGTTTTTTGTTTTTTAAGATTTTATTGATTAATGAAAGACACAGAGAGCAAGAGAGAGGCAGAGACTCAGGCAGAGGGAGAAGCAGGCTTCATGCAGGGAGCCTGATGTGGGTCTCAGTCCTGGGACTCCAGGATCACGCCCTGGGCCGAAAAGAGATACTAAACCACTGAGCCACCCAGGGATCCCCTCCAGAGAGAAAGTGATTTTAAATCATGAATAAAAAGGATAGGGACTCTTGAAAGAGAATTCGTGTATATGTACTCATGTGTATGGTTCTAATTTAGATAGAGAAGGCAGAAAAGGCTTCTCTGAGGAAGATTTGGAAGTCCTGTGGCCTTAAAATTATTTTAGCTCCCTGAACCTCCGTAGTTATGTAATACCAGTGTATTACAGGCAGTGCTTGTGTTGGTTCATTGAGCCATTGAGTGGCGAAGGGCTTGGTCTGGAACGTGGTATGGAGTGGTGGTAACTGCTGCTGGTCCCCTCGTGAGATTCTCATGAGGGTCTGTCCATTCCTCACAGAGCCCCTACCAGTGCAGCTGCGGCCCCCCCTCAGTGAGCCAGCCTTGGCTTTTGTGGTAGCACTGGGCGCAAGCAGTAGTGAGGAGGTAGAGCTGCAGCTGCAGGGCCGAATGGAGTTCTCCAAGGCAGCCGTGTCCCGTGTTGTAGAGGCCTCAGACCGCCTACAGCGCCGAGTGGAGGAACTCTGTCAGCGAGTATACAGCCGAGGTTAGTTCTGTGTGTCCTACCACAAAGGTGTCTATCCCTGTCTGTGTCTTCATTGTATCCCCTAAATGCCCGAGCCCAGAGGCAGCCAAAATTTTCCAAGGAATGAATCAGCCATGTTCTCAGGGAAAAGTGTAGGTTGTAGAGGGGGCTCTGCTTTTGATTCATGGGGTTGAGTTCTAGTGAGCTGGGTGGGAGGAGTTGTTGATGCTTAAGGGGCCACTGTCTTCCAGCTGAAGACCTCTTTGGAGCACTTTGCACAGATTTTGGTTGCAGTTGCTCACCCACGAGGCATAGTAGTTAGTGTCTAGGCTTTGCAGGCTGACAGCCCTCGTCCTGTCATTCTAGACTGGGCATTCTGGGCAGATGGCTCTCCTCTCTGAGCTGGTTTCCTCCTTTGTGCAGTGGGGATAAAGACTCCTGGCTTTGTCATGAGAAATTGGCAAGACAGCTGGTGGATCACACTGGGCACATAGCAGACTCCAGAATGAGTTAGTACTTTGCCCCATTGCCCTGGACTTGGCTCTTACCCGAGCCCTGCCTTCTCAGGGGACAGTGAGCCCCCCGGTGAGGTGGCTCGGGCACGTACCCGGGAGTTGGGTCGTGAGAACCGGCGGCTGCAGGACTTGGCCACCCAGCTACAAGAGAAGCACCACCGCATCTCATTGGAGGTGGGATTACAACCAGGGCAGGGTTTGGGTTAGATGTGCACCAAGGCTCTCAGGGAGCCAAGTCCTCTCCTCTAAGTATCTGACCCGATCATTGTCTCCAGTACTCTGAGCTCCAGGATAAAGTGACATCAGCAGAGACCAAGGTGCTGGAGATGGAGACAACAGTGGAGGATCTTCAGTGGGACATCGAGAAGCTGCGCAAGCGTGAGCAGAAGCTCAATAAACACCTGGCGGAGGCCTTGGAGCAGGTGGGGTTTGGTTGCTGGGTCAGATGGAGCCACGGCTGAGTCCTCGGAACCCACGCTTCTTTCCTCCACCCCCATCGGTCTGTCTCTCCACAGCTCAACTCTGGCTACTACGTATCTGGGAGCTCCTCAGGTTTCCAGGGGGGCCAGATCACACTCAGCATGCAGAAGGTGAGCAGGCACCATTCCTTCCCATCCCTCCTGTGCCCTTTTCTCTGCCTCACCTATAAAAGTTTCCTCTGAATTAAGGACAAACCATTGCATGGTCTCTGAGTCCCTTCCCTGTCCCTAATGGTGCTGTTTCATTCATTTGTTTACGTATTTAGTAAGTAGTTGTTAACATTAAGTGCTGGGCATGGTGCTCAGAAGCAGGCAGTATCAGAGGACAAAATAGACAAATAACAAAGTTTTCATGGAGCTCAGGTTCTAGTTGGAGGAGAAACAGGAAGTAAGATAGTACGCCAGGTGGTTATAGGTGCCCCAAAAAAGAAAGGATAGGAGAGAAACAAATGGGAGTGAGAGTGTGTTGGATTGGCTGGCATTCTTTTTTTTTTTTTTTTTTAATGTAAGCTGCAGGTTGTTTTTTGTTTTGTTTTTTTTTTTAGATTTTATTTATTCATGACAGAGAGAGAGAGAGAGAGAGGCAGAGACATAGGAGAGGGAGAAGCAGGCCCCCTTTGGTGAGCCCAGTGTGGGACTCGATCCCAGGATCCCGGGATCATGACCCGAGCCAAAGGCAGACGCTCAACTAGTGAACCACCCAGGTGCCCGTACCGACTGGCATTCTTGGCTGGCTGCCTGAAGACAGCACTGAGAGAACTCAGGGTCTCACTGAGAGAGCTCTCACTTCTTCCTCATTGCACATCTTTTTGGTGCTGTAGGGGTCATGGTTCCCTGTTAACTCCTTATTTCAGATTCCTCTTCAGGTCTCTCAGGAAGGCTTCCCTAACTGCCTGTCAGTTACAAGCCTCAGTTCCTAGCCCTGACTGCTCATTGTTTCCTCCCACTTACTTGGGAGTCCTTAGGAGAGTGCTTGGGTCTGACTTGTCTGGGAGTTTCAGAATCCATCATCAGCCACACTCGGTGGGGATGTGAGGGGAGTTCACATCCCGGCCTGGTCCTGCCTCCCATAGCCCCTCCCATTCCACAGTTTGAGATGCTGAATGCAGAGTTGGAGGAAAACCAGGAATTGGCCAACAGCCGTATGGCAGAGCTGGAGAAGCTGCAGGCTGAACTTCAGGGCGCTGTGCGGACCAACGAGCGCCTCAAGGTGAGCTTTCTTTAGGACCAAGAGGGCCTGCACCTGCCAGTTGATGACTGGGCCCTGAATCCTCTTACTGTTCTTGGGTACCCTACCCCTAGGTGGCCCTTCGGAGCCTTCCTGAGGAGGTGGTGCGGGAAACAGGGGAGTACCGAATGCTGCAGGCCCAGTTCTCACTGCTCTACAATGAGTCTCTGCAAGTCAAGACCCAGCTAGATGAGGCCCGGGGGCTGCTGCTGGCTACCAAGAATTCCCACCTGAGACACATTGAACACATGGAGGTATGGCCCTGGAGCAGACCTCAGGGTCAAGGTATTCCTGGCTTTCACAGGCCCTGTGTGCTGCTGGGTGGGACCTGGGAATAGATTCTTCTAGGCCACTGAGGCCTGAGGTGGGGGGAGAAGAGAGGAGTTTCCCAGGGGGCTGAGGGATCGTGTGGGTCCTTAACACCTCAACCTACAGAGCGATGAGCTGGGGCTGCAGAAGAAGCTGCGCACAGAGGTTATCCAGCTGGAGGACACGCTGGCCCAGGTACGCAAGGAGTACGAGATGCTGCGCATCGAGTTTGAACAGAACCTGGCAGCCAACGAGCAGGCGGGTATGTGGTGAGGACGAGGTGGAGGTGGGGCCTTATCTGGGATTGCTGGTCCCTGGTGTGGGGTTGCTGCTTATCCAGATGCAAGGGGTTAAGCCCCTTCCTTTCGCAGAACCCCCTCTCCCTGGCCAGAACAGAGATCATACCACCTGGCTCAAAGGCATGGTAAGGGTCACAACCAGCTGAGGTGGCTGACAGAGCAGGCACAGCCAGAACATGAGCTGTTGGCCCCATCTGTGGTTCTCTGACCTTACGGTGTTTCTCTCTTAAAAGTATTTGTTCATTTTACAAAGATTTTTGAACACTATAAGTCTGGTTCTCTTCTAGGTTTTGGGATTGTCTGTGAACAAAACACAGACAATCCCTGCTACTGTGGAATAGTACTGTAGTGGAGGAAGACAACAAAGTGAAAAATAGACCGTGTGTGTTAGGTAGTGGCAAATATGTCATGAAAAATAAAGCAGGAAAGATAGGAAGTGTTAGGAGATGAGGGGGTTGTAGATTTGGATGGGGAGGCCAGAAGAGTGAAACTCAGAAGGTGACCTTTGTTTAAAAATATAAAAGAACTAAAAAAAGAAAAAATATATATATATACGTAAAAGAAGTGGACTGATTTAGTTTGGTGAACATTACAGTTATAGGTTCCTTTGAATGAAATTTGGGAATACTAAAAAAAAATCTACATTAACAGAGATAATACAAATAGTCTCTCAAGTTATTACTTTTGGGTGAATTTCCTTCAAGCCTGGGTTATCACTTTAATGAGATCACACTCTGTGTAAGGCCTCACTTTCCCTTTCCTCTACAATGGGAGTGATGGCTGTGGCTCCCCTGCTTCCCTCACTGAGGGATCAGGCCCTTAATGCAGAGGCCGGTCTAACTCCTTACTTTACAACCCTCTCCCAGGGCCCATCAACCGAGAGATGCGCCACCTGATCAGCAGCCTCCAAAACCACAACCACCAGCTAAAGGGGGACGCCCAGCGGTACAAGCGGAAGCTGCGGGAAGTGCAGGCTGAGATTGGCAAGGTGAAGACGGGGCTGCCTGGGAAAACCCTTGGCTGGACCTAAGTGAGCACTGTCTCACCTCAGCCCTGTTCTCTGCCTTTGCAGCTCCGGGCCCAGGCCAGTGGCTCAACCCACTCCATCCCCAACCTGGGCCACCCAGAGGACTCTGGCCTCAGTGCCCCAGTCCCAGGGAAAGAAGAGGGTGGGCCAGGCCCAGTCACTGCCCCCGATGGCAGAAAGGAGATGGCTTCAGTCCCTGGTGTCACCACTACTACCTCCTCAGCAAAGAAGGAGGAGCTGGTCCCCTCTGAGGAAGATGTCCAGGCCCTAACTCCTGGCTCCCAGGGTCCCTCCTCCCGGAGCCGAGAACCTGAGGCCAGGCCCAAGCGGGAGCTTCGTGAGCGGGAAGGGCCTGGTCTTGGACCCCCATCTGTAGCCTCAGCTCTCTCAAGGGCTGATCGGGAGAAGGCCAAGGTGGAAGAGGCCAAGAGGAAGGAGTCAGAACTCCTCAAAGGTCTCCGAGCAGAGCTCAAGTGAGGCCCTATTCCTGGTTTCTGTCACACCCCTATCAAAGTGGCCTCCAGCCGCATTCACCAAGCCTTCCTCCTGTACCTCCCCAGGAAGGCCCAGGAAAGCCAGAAGGAGATGAAGCTGCTGCTGGACATGTACAAGTCAGCACCCAAAGAACAACGGGATAAGGTGCAGCTCATGGCAGCTGAACGCAAGGCCAAGGCTGAGGTGAGGACAGGTAGGGTCCTATGGGGCATGCGCAGAGGCTGCCCTGAGGGATTCTGACCAGAGCAGAGTCCTAGGTCAGCGGGAAGCAGTGATAAAAGCTAACTCTTTCTGGTGGTTGTAGGTTGATGAACTACGGAGCCGCATTCGAGAATTGGAGGAGAGGGACCGAAGGGAGAGCAAAAAAATTGCAGATGAGGATGCCCTGCGGCGCATTAGGCAGGCGGAGGAGCAGATTGAACATCTGCAGCGCAAGTTGGGTGCTACCAAGCAGGTGTGGCCCCCTTGTGGTCCCCTGGCCTCTGAGTGTTGGGATTCCCTTAACTCCTGTTGAGTGCTTCTAGCAGATGGTCCGGGACCACTCCGTTCAGTCCTGTTTTCCTGTGGTTTTCTCACAATCATCTCCCATGTTCCATCTCATCCCTGTCCATTTGCTGCAGGAAGAGGAGGCTCTGCTGTCAGAGATGGATGTAACTGGTCAAGCTTTTGAGGACATGCAGGAGCAAAATGGGCGGCTGCTACAGCAGTTACGGGAAAAGGATGATGCCAACTTTAAGCTGATGTCAGAGCGGATCAAGGCCAACCAGATTCACAAGCTACTGCGGGAGGAGAAGGATGAGCTGGGCGAGCAAGTTCTGGGCCTAAAGTCCCAGGTATGGCTGACCTGGGCTCGCAGGGTGGAGCTGGAGGGGCAGCGGCTCCCCAGCACTGAGTCACCACCCCTGACCTCAGGTGGATGCCCAGCTGCTGACCGTGCAGAAGTTGGAGGAAAAAGAACGGGCCTTGCAGGGCAGCCTTGGGGGTGTGGAGAAGGAGCTGACACTGCGTAGCCAGGCCCTGGAGCTCAACAAGAGGAAGGTGAGGCCAGGCCCGAGGGGAGAAAGCAACCTAGGAAGGTGGCTTGCAGCTGAAGCCTGCTGTGCCTCCTTTCCCAGCCCAGCTCACATCAAGAATGCTTACTGTGTTCTAGTCCCTGTGCTGAGGTTTGTCCATGCTGGGTTGCCTTTGGGTCTCATAACAACTATAAGATGGTGTCTGTTATTATGTGTTTTTCTCAGTGAGGAAACTGAGGCTCAGGGCCGGCAGCTGACTTGCTCAAGAAAGAGTGGACCTGGAATTGGGGTCTGGATCTCCTCAGCTCCAGAACCTACGTCTTGAGCACAGTACCAGTTAGCTGCAAAGGAGGGGTGCTGGTCCCTGTCACATTGTTGTATTAAACCTCAGGAATGTCTAGGTGATGGCAGAGGCTTAAGATCATTGTTGGTTTTCATCTTTCCCCATTGGGCTTTTTTCTTCACCCTTTCATTAATTGATAAAAGCGGTAACATTCATGCTCTTACTATGAACCCCCAACACCAAGTGCTGGGGAGAACCTGGTCCTAGAAGTGGGGACTTCCAGTCTCGAGGGGCAGATAACCAACCAATAATCCCACAGATAAAATATGTTCTCGGAGATTCCGGTAAGTCTGGTGAAGGGAAGCTAAGGTGCTCTGAAAGAAAAATAGGGGAACCTGCCTCGGGAGCTGAATATAAGCTGAGGCCTAAGGGGGCCACTAGGAAGAAATACGTGCATTGAGGAGAGCAGAGAGAAGAGCCCTGTGGAGGCTCACAGATGGAGGAGAGAGAGCATCATGCAAGTGAGGAAGTTTGTGGGGAACTGCAGAGAATAGGAGGAGGGAAAGGTAGGTCAGGAGGCAGGACTACAGTGAAGATACTAGACTTGATCCCAAGAGCAAGAGTCACTGAAACATTTGATACAGGCATCTGTGGACCATGGCTCCACACGCCTGACTCCTCTGGCTCAAGCAAACGGTGCCCACCCCTACCTGTCCCACCTACCTCAGGCTGTGGAAGCGGCCCAGCTGGCTGAGGACCTAAAGGTGCAGCTGGAACACGTGCAGACGCGCCTGCGAGAGATCCAGCCTTGCCTGGCAGAGAGTCGGGCTGCTCGTGAGAAGGAGAGCTTCAACCTCAAGAGGGCTCAGGTGAGTGCGTGTGGGGCAGGGGCAGTGCGGGGCAGGGGCAGCGTGGCTCAGGGTCTCACTGAGGTGGCATCGGGGAAAGGGGTTCAAGAGGAGAACCCTTGGACTTAGCCTAGTCCTTCTGCCCCAGGAGGATATCTCACGGCTGCGACGCAAGTTGGAGAAGCAGAGGAAGGTGGAGGTTTATGCAGATGCCGATGAAATCCTCCAGGAGGAGATCAAGGAGTACAAGGTGGGGCTGTGGGATTGAGTTGTGCCCCATCAACCCAGGAAATCTTAGATGGGGAATTGGTGAGAGCTATAGTGGATAGTCTGGGGACCCCAGAAATAGGTAGCAAAAAGCGGGCAGAACTTTGGTTATGGAGAATCAAACAACTGACCAAGTGTCATAAATGTACTTGTGCCAGGCACAATGCCTAGCTAGGTGTGGAAAGGCTAGGATCACGCCCTAGTTACCCCTTGAAGCTGACCATTTGTTACAGGCAGTCACCTATTCAGAGTGATGAGCATTGCAATGGCAGAGACTGGGAGGGCGTGGCAGCTCTGGGAATGGTTAGCAGGCTTCCTGAAAGGAATGTAATCCAAGGAAAACCTGAAGGAGGAGGGTTGACTATGAGGACTGAGGACAAGAGGGTTCCAACAACGGAAAAGGCAAAAGTCGAGGCCCATCACTGAGAGTGGTGTGCTGGAGGACAGATTGCTGGACACAGTAGTTAGAAGGCAGAATGTGGGTTTTGTGGGGAGCAGGAAGCCTGGGGGCCTGGGACAGTCGTATCTTTAGGGTGTTGTGAGTCAGTGAATTATTTGGCTTATCCTATAAGCAGTGTAGTAGAGATATCAGAGGGTTTTAAACCAGAGAGTGATGTGGTCTAATTTGCTATTAGATTTGGCAGAGAGGAGGTAAAGACTAGAGACAAAGAAAAAGAAGTTTGTTAAGATTTTGGAGTTATTGAGGCAAAAACTGATAGGGAGCTAGCCTGGGGTTTAGAGACAAGTAGAGGAGGTCAGGGGATATTCAGGAGGCAGCGGTGGACTCAGCAGTGGATTGGTGCATGGAGGGAGCTGGAGATAACCGAGAATGCCTGGGTTTGATTTGAGAAACCAAGGTGCATGACAAGTGGCACATAATTATGGGATTAGGAAGTCTGTGGAGGAGCAGGTTTTGGTGGACAGTGTTGTGTCTCAGGGATATTGAAAATGAGGTAGGTGCCTGTGGGAGGCTGGTTGGGAAGGCACTCAAAGCAGAAGGACCCTGGATGACAGGGGCTTGAGGCATTGTGAGTAGAAGCAGTGGTGGGAGCTACATACAACTGTGGTTACCCAGGGAGGGTCTGTGGCATGGTAAAGGACAGGTCATTTTTTTCCCTTAGGAATCTCAAAGCTTTATTAAATGATAGGTAGAAGAAGAGAAGCTTGTCATTTGGCCTTGAAGGGGCAGAGGCAGCTTGGGGCAGCCATGGGTTGGGGATAGGAGGGCTTCTTTAGAAGAGATGGACTTGGACAGGTGGTGTGGTGTGAAAGCTAGGGAAGAGGTGATGCTGGGGCAGTGGGCTGGGTGGGCTAGGCTGGGCGGGCTAGGCTGGGCTGGGCTTTCAAGCAGTGCAGAGGAAAAATGTTGAGGGAATCCCTGGAGTTGAAAGTGAGATCTGGTGGCTGGTGGGAGGTATCAGGATAGGAGAAGAGACTTGTAAAACCTCATAGAGAAGAGTGAGTCCAGGGACCCAGCAGAATCTCTGGGTGGTACTAAAGGGTGGGCCCAGTTAAGGGCAGAGACGGCAGGCTTCTAGTAGTACTGCTATACCCAGCTGTGACTGAGCAGGTACAAATGAAGAGGTGGTAGACGGCTTCAGCCAGGATTGGGGTTTGCCAGAGGTGGCCAAGGGGGTGAGAGATCCAGCCTCAGTGTAGAGAAGTCTGGGCTGAGCCTGTGGGTTGTCAGCCTTGAAAAGGGACATGTTGGCCACTGGCCGCCACTGCATAGGGTAGAATCCAGATTCTACTACTTTCTAGTTTTGAGAGCTTACTCAGCTTCTGAGCTTCAGTTTGCTCAAGTGGAGAGTGTTCTGCTGTGGTTCTGGGGAGAGTTAGATGGAGTCAGCTATGTGGTGGGCTTAGTCTGGACGACCTCCTGCTATCAGCTCGGGGTCTGGGTGCCATCAGGACTGCCCGAGCTGATGCCTTTGCCTGGCCCAGGCGCGGTTGACCTGCCCCTGCTGTAACACCCGCAAGAAGGATGCAGTCCTTACCAAGTGCTTCCACGTTTTCTGCTTCGAGTGTGTGCGGGGCCGCTATGAGGCCCGCCAGAGGAAGTGCCCCAAGTGCAACGCGGCCTTTGGTGCCCACGACTTCCATCGTGTCTACATCAGCTGAACCTGTAACTCAGGGGACTTTGGGACACCCATGGACCCTGGGGGCTGTGCCTCCAGTCCCTCCCCACCCCACATTCAGTGGCCCCTACCCTCCATTCCAGACCCTGTGGGCCCAGCCCCCCTCCACCTGGTTGGTTTGGGGATCCCAGTGCATGCTAGTGGGAGTGAGGTCCATCAAGCTCAGTTCCACCTTTGATCACAGAGCTACAGCCTAAGGGGCACCTGCCCTGCAGGAAGGGTCTGCTGTGAGTGGCCTGAGGGGCCTGGAGCACTCAACTGAGCTTCCTAGAAGCTGGCCCTAAACCTTTTCCGTGAGTTGACTCCTAGTCAGCTATCTCCATGGGCCCATCCTAGTCCAAAGGGTGAAATACCCCAGGCTGGACCTCCTACCCAAGAGGAGGTTTACTACCTGCCAACCCACAAGTGAGGACCAAGGGTGGGCCAGTTTCCCCAGCGCCTTAACTCTGGGGTCCAGGGAGGCTTTCCAAGCTTGGGTGGGGCTTCCCTCCTGTGGAGTTCCCTGGGCGCTTTGGTTGGCTCTTATGCTAAGGGCCAAAGCAGGTACCCCCTGAGAGGGGTGGGGCACTATCCTTTTCTTTTGGGAAACTTTGGCTGCTGCAGTCATTTTGCCCTCATCTCAGGAGTGTTGAACCAAGGTCATCAGTCTCTAATCAGCCTCCCACCTCCACCCCTATCTGTTTCTCTCCCGAACCCACTTACCCCCACCTCATGCTTCCTGACTCCACTGGGTCCCCAGCCCAGACCCTGCTTTCATTCTGATGGCCTTAACTGCACTGGAGGCAGAACTTCCCAGGAGGGGAAGGGACAGACTAGTGGCTGGGCCAACTTCTGATCATTCCAGGTAGAGGAGCTTCATCTAACACCCTGTGACTGAGCCTGTCCCCACGACGCTTCCTGTGCTGCCTGCCTCAGCAAATTCCCATGGGTTGTAAAGGCAGCAGGCAGGGACCTGGAAGGTGGAGCTGCTGACAGGTGCAAGGGTCCAGTCAGACCCACAGGCCCTGCTCTAGAGATGTCTTGTATAGGCTGTTGATTGTTATGAATAAACGTCCAACCCTCAGCCGACACTGCGAGTAGCCAGGCTTTCTGCTAATCATGGCCCCGGATTTTAGCTGCCACACTTATCCTGGTGCTGCCCTGGCTGGCATGTGAACTCCAAGGCCTGCACAGAAACCTCGACTTTCCCGCTCCCAGCATCTAGTTACGTTTGAACCTAACTTTGGTCTCGGATCCCAGACTTCTCACGGGAGGAACATGTCTGCAGGGGGAGAGCATTCATCGATGCCAACCGTCGCCAGCCTGCCCCTCTGCTCCCATGGGGCAGTGCCGACCCCAGATCCTGGCAGCCCTGCCGGCCCCCTCCCACCCGGGCTCGCCACGCCCCTCGCAGTCATTGGCCGCAGGAATGCCGGGAGCCTCGTGTTGGGTTCCGGGAAATGTAGTCCCTTGTTAGCACCTGCAACAAGGTCCTCGGTGGGGAGAGCTGGTTCCCGGGTTGTGCCGGCCAAACGCAGGCCTGGACCCAGGCTGTGGGTTGTCCCTTCCCAGCGGCTTCAGCCGCCACTCCCCCGCGGGCGGACAGATTAGAGCAGCGCAGCGGGTGACTTTCTTCATTGCAACTTGGCATCGGGTGCTGGCCCTGTCCTGGAGAACACTGTCGAGTGGCGTCTGTGGGTTCAGCTTGCTGTCAGGTCCGTAGGCGGAGCCTTTCACTGCGGCCGTGACGGGGGTCGCGCCGGGGCCGGGGCCGGGGCCGACCGGCTAAGTGCTGGAGTTGGGCCCATGGTTGTGGTGGCGGCCGCAGGCTTGGCAGCAGTCGTGCCTTCGCGCGGCCCTTCCAGCGGTCGCACCCTCGCGGGGGCTCGCGACCTTTTCCACCTTCGGGCCCCACCTGGCGTCCAGGCTTTCAGCGGGGCAGTAGCGGCTGGACCAGGTTGGAGTGGAGACGGACATCAGGCAACGGTGACTTCCGGCGCCGGGGTGGCCGCGGCGAGCGTGCTCGGGCCGCGGCGGGGGATGGCCTCCGGCCGCCGAGGAAGTGTCCACCGCCCAAGGGCAGGAGACGCCAGGCCGGGAAAAAACGCAGCATATTGCATCGTAGAGATGCAGGAAGGCTCTGAGAGAAGGGGGGCGCCCGGAGCGGGCCGGGTCAGCCAATCCAATGTGAGCACTCTCCTCTTTCCCAGGAGTCTCTGCACGGGCTCTTTCAGTAAATCCAAGTCTCTACACATTACCTCCCCAAATGTCTTTGGTCAGTCTCCATATCCGAAGAAGTAAAAATTCAGGTCCTTGTGTCTAATAAAGTAGACATCAAACCCCTTGTTCAAGCTCAAGCCCAAGGGAGTGGGATAAAGATGCCAGAGTTTCTGAGGGGCTCTGCCTTAGGGGCTGGTCAGATCCCTTCACTCAGGTTTGACCCCTTACAGCCCTCAGCAGTCCCCGGTGGCCTAGCAGCTCTGATACCCTGGGCCCCTGGGATGGGCAGACCAAAGTTCCTCCTGAACAACCCTGACCTTAGCTGGCTTCAGGGGTGAGTGAGCAGATGTTGGCCTCAGCGGTCAAGGTGCCTGTCTTAGCTAGAACTAGGGCCACTGTGTGATTGGCCAGAGTTCAGCAGAGCATCTGACATTGACCACTCTCTAAAACTTCCTTGGACTGAGGGCTACAGTCTCTTGACTGTTCTCACACTGTCTTCTGCTGGTCCTATTCTCCACCCCTAAGCTCCACCCTTTCCTCTTCTCTCCACCACTCTCCCTGTATGTTTATCCGTGGCTTTGGCCACAGCAAAGCTGCTAAGATCCAGTGCTCCAGTGTAGTTCTCCTTCCTGAGTTCCAGACCTAGAAAAACAACACCGTGGGGGTGGGGGTAAGGTTGTGACTCTCCTCCTCCCAATGGTGCTCCATCCCCCAAGTTCCAGGCAACACACTCTGGCTTCTGTTCTCTACCTCAATCTCTACCCTTCTATGCTTTAACCATCTCCTCTACCACCATGTAACTTATATACTTTCTGTCCCCCACTCCACTCCTAACCCCTCCTCTCTGCTTCAGGTCACCTCCTCCAGCCAGTTGCCTGACCTGCTGTGGCAGGTACCATGTCTCGGTCCACAGCCTTTTCTGCTAAGTCTGAACCAATAACTGTGCTCCAGTGCCTGTTCTTTCCCTGAAGTCCCCTCACTTCACTAAAGACTCCTTCTGTGCTGGGATCAGGGCAGGGAACACAGAATACAGGATAGACTTCACCCCACTCCTTGCTTTCCAGATGGGGAAGAGGGAGAGAGTGACCCTGTCCCAGAAGTCTGGGTCAGAGAGACACAGGGAAAGTGGAGACAAAGCTTCCTGGGTGGGACAGAGGCAGGCTACAGGTTAGAGCAAGTGTTGATCTCAGGGGGCCATGGGCAGGCGTAGGCCCAGGAGATGGTGCTGAAGCAAGCCTGGTATTGAGAATTCAGCAAGAGCAGTCCTGCCTGACCAGACAGTGTGGAGCCTAGGCCAGGCCCAGGCAGGCCCCGTGCTGGGGGAGGAGAGGCTCAGTTGGGTGCAGACCCTGCTCCCGGCTGTTCTGGTTTCCCTCACTGCCTTGCTGTGATCTTGGGCAAGTGGCTGCCCTTCTCTGAGCCTCCCTATACAGTGAGGGCTCATGGGCTACATCCTGACAGTGAGATCTCCACTCGTCTCCTTGGGGTCTAGGAGGCTCTGGTCCACAGGAGGGCTGACTAGGCCCCAGGTGAACCAGGGAAGGTGCCACCAGCTTCTGGAATTAGATCTTCAGAGCTTTCCCTTGTGGCCATCTGGGAAGAGTGCAGTGGTTGTGGTCAGAGAGGCCTCCCCTGGGGCTGCATGGCTGGACTAGAGCCAGCCGGGGCCAGGGTCACCAGGCAGCCACCCAGCAGTTGGCATGTCATGCTGGTGGCAAAGCCAGGCACCAACAAGACCTGCTTGGCTCTGCCACCATCTCAGCACATTTCTCCCCCTTTCTCCCAAGGACATGGATTTAAAAAAATCCATAAACCCTCAGGCCTACCCGCAAACACTGTTTGGGGAGCTGAGGGCATCTGAGCAAAGGGTGCAGGTGCCTGGGCCGGGCTGAACTTTTGAGGTTACACACACAGCCTGGCTCTGGGGAGGACAGGCTCCTTTAGCTTGCTCCAGGCTTGAAAGAGAAGACAGAAAACACCTGGGAAATCTTATTCCCTTTATTCTCTTCAACTAATCAACATGACCACCAGTGACACAACACTGTTATTGACACACAACACTCAAAAGTGGGGCCTCTCTTCACTCCATGGGGACAGGTCAGGTTGAGTGGGGCTTCCCTCATGGGGGCAAAGGAGTCTGGGGGCCCCCAGCTTGGGAGCGGTATCATGGAATTCCACCTCTTGGTTGTGATGGTTTCAAGTTTCCCCACCATTCAGGATTCATGCCCAGTTCTGCCGTGTTCCCACGTGACCTCCATAGCCAAAGAAGTTTCAAGTTGCACCCTAAGCTCAGATCAGCGTCTACTCTCCCCTCTGCTTTCACCAATGACTCTGTGACCCCGTCTGTTGGGCTCCTCCACCAGGGCACTTCTGAAGTCAGGCCTGCATGGAGCTGGACAAGAGGGTTTGGCTACACTGTGCCTTCTGGACGAAGTTCTGGTGGGCATGCACCGGCCGTCCCCTGGGCTTTTGCCTAATCTGGTCAGAGGGACTCTGGCCACTGCCACCTCCCCAAGCCAGCTCCCTGCTTAGTTCCTCCCAAGATGTAGCTAGCTCTGGGAGGGAAGCACCTGGGTAAAGAAGTTTGGGGAGGTGGGCCAGAGAGAACAGGTCATGACCCAAAGGTCTCCGATTCTGACCCTTTCCTGCTACGAAACCCCAGATCCCAACTTATCATGTCCACATCATCCATTCAGTACTGGAGCCAAGACCGCTGGCCCTCACCCGTCCCTACAACATGCGAGCATCCTACTACATATGCTACACCCTAGTCCTCAGTAGGCCTACGGTTGGCCTTTGACCACACTGACACTTCCCCCACCCCCGCCCTGGACTGGCCTCCAAGCCCCAAAGGCTGCTCTCCAGTCTTCTGAAGACAGATTCCTCAGACCTGTTTCCGGGGGGAGCTGTTTCTAGCTTTACAAGGGGGTCTGTCTCTACAACTGAAGTTTCTTCCTACTACCATCTTAGAAAAAAATCTGCTTTGACTTGGAGGATTGTCTCCTGTTCCTCAGTCTCATGGGACACCCCCCTCTGTTGACACTTCTGTCAGTAGAGATTTGGCAGGCAGGCTCCTTCTCCCCTCTCAGTAGTGCTTCCTGACCTGGCACTTGGGTGGGGTGGGGTTTATGCAGAGGTGACAAGGGTCTCCCCACAATCATCCAAGGCCTGCCTTTTCCTTCTCCCCAGCAGGCCTTGGGTTTTTCCTCTTACAGTGTTCTAGATTTTGATCCTTTGAATTTAAGGTCATCCCTTTGGGGGGCAGGAGAGATGAAGGGTGAAGGGCTTTCACCTGTTGATCTTTTAGGTAATGGAATTAGAGGTTTCTTCCACAGCTCTGAGGAATCCGGGCCACCCTCTCCAGGGATGCGACTTCCGAAGGGCCCCCTCACCTGGCATCTCAGTTCTCTGACTCCTGGGCCACAGTGCACAACTGGTGCCAGCATCAGGTCAGGGGGCACTTCCTTTGGGCCCAGCGCCAGACGGAGTTCTCTCCTTCTTTAAGGGCCTCCAGGGTTAGGGGTGGGGTTCTTTTTACAGATGTTGCACGAGTTTCCACTCAACCATTTCCTAGGGCAGCAGCCTCTCTCCCCTCCTGCCACACACACCCGGTCACGTGAGCGGGTTTGGCTGGGTTAATGAAAGAGTGTGACGGTGTGGTGTACGAGGACAGGAGATGGGCCTGGCAGGGGTGTGGGTTTCTCATCTTTTCATTTCCCTCTGGCGGTTTCTGGCTAGGGAGGAGAGGAGCCACAGGGGTGGGATCTGTCCCCTCCTAAGGCCACGATCGGGCTGGGTCGTCACCACCTCAGAGAGCTCCGAGTACCAGGGTGAGGAAGGTGGTCAGGCCTCCATATGCTGTTCAGGGACCCATGCCCCAGTCTGCGGGGGTGCCTGGACACCCACCACTATGTGCTGGCTGGCTCATCCCGCCAGCAGCCTTGCTAACAGCTCAGATCAAGAGTGAGGTTTAAAAGCAGGTTGCTGGCTACTCAGAGTGCTCTATTCTGTCGACTTGCTGTCCCTCGTTGCCACAGAGAACCCACACGTGGCTCTCGTTGACTTGGAGAAGTCTAGGGAGTATTTAACCACACACAGGCCTGGAGTCTCTGAAGGGCTTTATTCTTTGGAGGTCGACTAGCAGCAGTTCCCCTCTCCACTGAGGACAGAATTCAAGGAAGTGAGCTGCCACGGCAGCAAGACTGGTGGCAGTTGGGTTTCAGGAGACACCTCCTGACAGTGAGACCTGAGAATGAGCAGGAGGGCCCCTCCATCCCTGGAGCGTCTTGGAGTGGAAGTCCCCAGTCCTGCCTGGGTGCAGGGAAGGAGCCCTGGCGGCCTGAGCTGGGATCTGCTTGCACTTGCAGCTTAACAAGCTCCCGGAAACAGGGAGGAACAGGGCAGCCCCAAGAGTTTGCTGGGTTCCTTCCAGACGTGGCTTCACCTTGGTTCACGTTCCTCAAAGCACTCTAACAGAAATCCCTCCCTGCCCCCTAATTTTTTTGTGGTGGTTTCCCAATATTCTTTAAAGTTTCTCTGCACCCCAAACTTCAGCCTTTAAAAAGGCTCGACATCACTTTTTTTTTTTCCTTCCCCATTTTTGGGTTCTTCCTGATAAGGAATTCCATGGGCCTCTTCCTCTAAAACACAATCACCTAAGATCAGCCTCATCCCCCAAAGAACCCCCAGGGCAGCAAGCTGAACTTTCTCTTCCTAGTTCCCTGGGTCATTTCTTCTCTGTGGGCCTGGGGGCTCCTTATCACTTATTTTTCTCCTCTCCCCACACTAGTCCCCAAGCATTTTCCTCAGTATCATTGTCCAAGGTTTCTGGGAGAGAGGCTCCCTCCATACTCCAGGGGGAGAGAACACTGTGGAACAAGTTCATGGGAGGCTCTACTACACCTTCCAAAGGTCACTCCTCTTGAGTCAATGCCATTGGATTCCCTGCACTTCCATGACCCTATAGTTTCACAAGGATTTTGATACAGTTTTATAGGGCTGTCTAGAGACGTATTGGGACCTCTTCCTACAATTAATAGGGTTTTTATCCACTATGGTTTATAGGGTTTTTCTGCTACAGACTTAAGGGCTTTTTTTTTTCCTACATATTTATAGGGTTTCTAACCCAACAGTTTTTCTCTACTGCCTTATAAGTGGTTCCCACCAACAATTTTATAGGGTTTTTCATCACTGATGTAAAAGCACTATTTTTACCCAGGGTTCTTTATCCTCCACTTCTCTACAACCTGATAGGGTTTTCTTCCTTTCCCCACATGATTTTTGGGGAGATCCAGTGTTCCTCTCGGGAGAGAGAGGCCCCTGGTCTCCAGACCCATTTCACAAGGTGACCCCTGGGTGGCAGCTCCTATGGAGGAGGAGGGCTGCGACTTCTGTGAATCCATCTCCACACTCAGGGCACAAATAGGGCTTTTCTTCCAAGAGGGTCTTGGGGTTTTCCCCATCCCCATGGCTGCTGCTCCCCGTGGGGTTGGGGGCCTCTCCCTCACCTTCCTGGCTTGTAGACAGAGTGGCTGGCTCTGGAGGGGGGTCCTCAGGTGTGGGGGACTTTTCCTGGGTGTGGGTCTCCTGGTGCCGGGACAGCGCCAGGCGATCAAGAAAGGAGGCCCCACAATCTGAGCAGCTGTAGGGCCTGGCCCCCAGGGGGCTCCTGAGGTGCTCCAGGAGGACAGAAGAGCTCTTCCCCAGCTCCGGACTCTTCTGAGTTTTCCCACCCGCATGGACTTTCTGGTGCAGCAGCAGCTCGGAGCTGAGGGCAAAGCTTTTTTTGCATTCAGGGCATTTAAAGGGCTTTCCGCTCAGAAAGGGACTGGGCCCTGCCCCCTCCCCTAGACCAATCCTATAATCGGGGAAGAGAAAGGGCTTTTCGTTGCCGTGGGTGAGCTGATGTTGGAGGAGCACGGCGCGATCCAGAAAACTTTCTCCACAGTGGGAACAAATGTAGGATTTGGAGGAGAGGAGGCCCAGCCTTTGGCTGAAGCTCTCCTGTCCCTCCGGCGTTTTAAAGGGCTGTCCCGGAGGTTCAGCTCTGCCCTCCGCAGCACCTGGGTAGGAATTCCCTCCGAAAGGGAGCCTGGGGGGGCGGAACTGAGGCGCCTTGGGGGCTGGGTGTGCAATGAGGCCATCTGAATTTTTGTAGGGGTTTTCTCCAATATGGATCCGCTGATGCTGCATGAAGATACCCTCGTCATTGAAGCCCTTTCCGCAGACAAGACACTTGTGGGGTTTGGCTCCAGGGGGTGGCGTCAGCAGGGTGGGGTCACCCAGCCCCAGCAGGGTGTCACCCTGAGCTCTCCGGGCTGGTGTCTTGCCCCTTTCGTGGACCACCCGATGCTGCTCCAGCTCGTGTGCCTCCAGGAAGGCCTTTCCACAGTCGGAGCATACAAACAAGTTCTCATCCATGTGGGTGCGCACGTGGGTGATGAGGTTGGAGCTCTGGCTGAAGCTCTTGCCGCACTCAGGGCACTTGTAGGGCTTCTCGCCTGTGTGGGTGCGTCGGTGCTGGATGAGGTGGGAGCTCCGGATGAAGCTCTTGCCGCAGTCGGAGCACTTGTAGGGCTTCTCGCCCGTGTGGATGCGCTGGTGGCGGATGAGTGTGGAGCTCATGATGAAGCTCTTGCCGCAGTCGGCACAGATGTAGGGCCGTTCGCCGCGGTGGATGCGCTGGTGGTTGATGAGGTTGGAGCTGACGCTGAAGCTCTTGCCGCACTCGGGGCACTTGTAGGGCCGCTCCCCTGTGTGCGTGCGCTGGTGCCGCAGCAGCGTGGCGCTCAGCGTGAAGGTCTTGCCGCACACCGGGCACTTGAAGGGGTCCTCTCGCAGGTGAGTCCGCTGGTGCTTGATGAGGGTGGAGCTGTGGCCAAAGCTCTTGCCGCACTCCAGGCACTCGTAGGGCTTCTCACCGGTGTGCGTGCGCTGGTGCTGGGTCAGCTCGGAGCTCTGGATGAAGCTCTTGCCGCACTCGGTGCAGCGGTACGGCTTCTCGCCCGCGTGGATCTTCTGGTGCTTGAGGAGGTTGTGGTTCTGGCCGAAGCGCTTGCCGCACTCGGGACACTTGTAGGGCTTCTCACCTGTGTGCGTGGCCTGGTGCTGAATGAGGTCCGAGCTGCGGTAGAAGGCCCGCCGGCACTCACCACACTTGTACGGCTTCTCCCCGGTGTGTGACCGCTGGTGCTTGATGAGATTGGTGCTCTGGGTGAAGGCCTTCTCGCACTCCGTGCACTTGTAGGGCTTCTCGCCCGTGTGCGTGCGCTGGTGCTGCACCAGGTTGGAGCTCCAGCTGAAGCACTTGCCGCAGTCGGGGCACTTATAGGGCTTCTCGCCTGTGTGCGTGCGCTGGTGCTGCACCAGGTGCGAGCTCTGCGTGAAGCTCTTGCCACACTCCGAGCAGGTGTTGGGCCGCTCGCCTGTGTGGATGCGCTGGTGCCGCAGCAACTTGGACCACTGGCTGAAGCTCTTGCCACACTCGTTGCAGATGTAGGGCTTCTCAGCTCCAGAGGGGCGGCCCTGCACCAGCTCCCGCAGGCTGGGCTCGTTCGCCGGGACCACTGGGGGGCTGTTCCATGTGGTCAGAGTCCCCCACTGCCAGCTGGCCTCACAGGCCTTGGTCCAGTCAGATGGGGTGGGGACTACCTCTGGGGTGGGGGGATCCAGAGGGGTCTGGTGGTCCAAGGGGCTGGGGTGATCCAGTGGGGTTGGGGGGTCCTGAGGACCTGAGGAATCCTGGGAGGATCTCTCCAAAGGCATCTCTGATGGGTCCTTAAATTCTGGACTCTGAGCTGGATCTCCCAAGATGATCTCCTCCCCAGAACTTTCCTGCTGAGGGCTCTCCTCTTCATTTCCACTCTCGGTACCTATAGAGAGAAAGGGAGTCTCGAGCCCCTATCTCCTTTCAGAACACGGGGTTGGGTTTTGCTTCCCTCCCCTGGGTATCCCCCAGAATCTGGGCCCCACCCTGCACTGGGGCCACTGTCTTATCAGGACTGCAGTCCCTTCTGGTGCCCCTCACCTCTATGAGCATCGCTGGGGCTCTGTTCAGGACCCTGAAGACCTGAGCTCCACAGCACCGTGTCAGGCTCCATCCCAGAGCTCCGGACTGCCCGGTGTTCCAGGGACCCTAGTGGGAGGGGCAGGGGAGAAGACAGGAACACACAATGGCAGCGGATCTGCTTTTCTTTACTTCCAAGCTGGCTGGCCCGGGCACTAGTGCTCATCCTGTGAACTTCATTCAGTTCCCCACCTCCCCATTTCTCTGGGCCTGAATTCTCACCCTGCCCCCCACCCCCCCCTGCAGGCCTGATTCGGCTCCAAATCTTAAGATCACAACTAAGCCAGTAGGTGAATTTAAGAGTGTAATTACAAGCTCATCAGTCATAACCCTTTAAACCCAGACTGGGGGCTAGAGAAGTATCTGACACCCACAGGGGAAGGAAGCGCTCACCCCAGCCCTCTGATGCCCAGAGGCTGGGAAACCTGTTATTTCGCTAATCAGAGGAAGCTCATTAACACTTTAATTTTCCTCCTTAATGGGGCTGCTAATTGGGACCAATAAACTTGCCTTATGAGCCCAGAGAACTGACAGTGCCTGGAAAACTTGAAGGGTTAAAAAAAAAAAAAAAAAAAAAAAAGCAAGAAAGCAATCAGATTTCCCTGAGGGGAAAGGGCCTCTGAAAAGGACTGGGGCCTTTTTCCTTTATCCAAGCACAGAAAGGTCAAGCCAGAGTTGTGGTGGTGATGGGGGGAGCAGTTTGAAGCCATCGGGGGCTTCTGCAGGGATGACCTTGAGAAGAAAATGGGAAGGAGAAGGGGAAAGTGGGTGGAGGCCACCCAGCTGTTGATTCGGTTGCCCATGCTATCCTTATCTCTCCTGATCCTCCCCACAGACCTGCAAGAGGATCCAGGAGGCAGCTTGTCCATTTTACAGATCAGGAAATCAACACTCAGAGATTTCTCCAAGGTCACATACTGGTAAGTGTGGCAGGTCTAAGACCAGAAATGCAAGGTTCTGGGTCTGGCTTGCCCTGGCCTCTGCGAGGAAGATGACCTTGGGAGTCACATGAAACTCCTAAATGTGGGCTGCTGGCAGGAGACAGCTGAGGAGGAAAGCTTGGACACAACCTAAAAGTCATGATATGGAGAAATGCCCAGGACCACCAGCTTTCCTTGGCTTACTGCATCCAGTGACGATGTCCTGCAGTCTGGGTGGAAGCCCCCCATTAACACTCCCATCCCAGCACCCCTTCTTCTACTTTGTTTGTTCTGTTGTTGTTGTATCCTGTGCCTAGGACGGTGCCTGATACATAAGAGGTACTTCATAAATTTTGTTGAACGAATGAAGGGGAATGAGTGAGAGCCCCCTTGTTCCTGAAAAACCTGTCTGCTCTAATGCCTTTTAGGTCATTTTGCACAGGGGTTGGTGCCAAAGAAACAGGAGTTCGGAGTGGCCTTCTGGTAAAACCTAGCTTAGCTATCGCTCCAGAAAGGGTGACAGGATTCCAAGTTGAGGGAATAAGGCCGCCAGAGCTAAATTCTAGGTTCCCACAATGTTTAGGTTTTAACAGAGCCCCTGGGGAGGGTCCAGGCTCTGAGTGGCTGTGTGGGATGGGCACTGTGTATGGGGTCAGTGGTGCAAGACATGGCAAAGACAAGGAGGCAGCTGGGAGGCAACCAAAGTGAAAGCAGGGGCAGGCTGAACCCTGCCAAATAGCGGTAGGAGATATAGGTGTTGGATTTGGGGAAGTAAATTAATTTCTTCACCTCCGCAGCTCCTTAAGCCACGAAATGCCCCTGCCCCCCATCTGTAAGTGTCTTTGGAGGGTGGGAGCTGGGAGCGGGGCCTCTGCCCAGCTGGGGGCTGCCTCTTCTGAAGAGGCCTGCTGTGCCTGCCCAGGACAGGTAAGCGCCTCTGAAGCCTCATCGTCCTCATCGTCTGGAGAAATTCAAGCTCAGCGCTCCCGAGCGGAAGGGAAAGGGTTAAAGCCCAGGCCGCCATGGAGCAGAAAAGTGGGAACACCTAGGGAGGCGGGGAGGCGGGGAGGCGCTCCGGGAGCCCACCCAGGCGCAGGCCCCGGGCACCGGCCTTGCACCCCGGCCGGCCTCACCGCGGAGGGCAGGGGAAGGGCGGGAGGAGGAGGCTGCCTCGCACAGAGGTGCGGAGAGCCGCCCAGGGTGACCCTGACGCGAAGGCGGCTGCGGGAAGGCAGCCGCCCTGGCCCGGCCCCCGCGCCCAACGCCCGCACCAGCTCGGCGCGGACCCCCGGACCGCTGCTCGGACGGCTCCCCGCGACCCTCTTCCGGCTCGGGGGCCGGAGCCCGGCATCCTGGCCTCCCACGGCCCGCGGGGCCCGCGGGATTCCGGCGCTCGCTGCGCCCCGGCCCGCCGGCGGCCCAATTCCCTCTTCCCAGAATGCTCACGCCCTCCTCCCCTCCCCCACGGCCAGACCCTCGCGCTCTTCCCAGAATCCTCGGCCCCTCGCGGCCCCGGCCCGGCCCCCACCCCACCGGCGCCCGGGGCGGGGAGGGGGCGCAGGCCCGCGCGCCCCCGCCTCCCGCGCCCCATTGTTCCCGGCGGCCGTCCCGGGCCCTCCGGGCCACCCCCCAGGAACCCAGGCGTCCCCAACTCACGGCTCTGGGGTCTGGGGAAGGCCGGAAGGCAGAATCCAGCCCCAGGGGACTTAACCCCTTGAATGCCCTGACTCGGGGGGCGGGCTGGACGCCGAGGACTCTGGGGTCCTTCTCAAGGGGTGATCCCAGGCTGAGGACCCGGGGACCAGTTCAGGGTGACTGGGACGGAGCAGGAAGTGACCCCAGCTTCCCGGGCCCCTCTAGCCTGGAGTCAGAGCATCAGCTCTATGGGATTTAACCCTTTGCCTCCCGCAGCCTGGGAAAAAAAGAGGACGGGGAGCAGAGAGGTGGCCGAGACGACGCCCCTCTCTCTGTCTCCAGCGGGAGCGGGGCCTCCGGGGGAACCCAGATGCTAGTGGGGGGGTCTCTGGATTGCTGGTCACTATCCATCTCAGAGGGGCTCTACCGGCCACTCCCGGAAAGCCCCATTTCCGATTTGGTGGCTGCTGGTCCCCCCGGGGCCTGCCTTTGTTGGGACTCAGACCCAGGGTTGGGGCTCAGATGCCTGGGTTGTAGGGTGGGAGCACGACAGGTGCCGACAGGGAACAGCCTACAGACTAGAAATGGCTTAAATGGAGTAGTAAGTCCAGGCAACTGGAGTTTGGGCTGAGGGGACAAGCCCAGCTGGGAGGGATTTGCAGCCTGCCTTGCCTCTTTCCTGTTAGCCCCCTCAGAGCTGCCGTGGTGGCTGGAGGGAAGTTGGGTGGGGTGTGTGTGGGGGGGTGTCCCTGCCCTGGGGGGGGCCTTTCCCAGCCACTCAGGGGCACCTGGCTCAGAGCAGGAGAAACCTTTCAAATCCCAAGGCCCAGGTGACCTAGGCTCCCAATTTTTATAGCCTTTATCTCATCCCTCTCCACCACAATCTGAGACCATCCCCATTTTACAGGAGGGGAAACTGAGCTGTGAGAAGTGAGGTAACTCACTTAAAGGCCAGGTCGTTACTGCCATTGCCCATATTTGTCTGGTGAAGCCCGGGCAGTGGGGCAGTGCGGGGAGCACGGTGGTGGAGAGATCTCCGAGGGGAACAGGAATTGGGCTTTCTATCCTTAAGATCTCAAGAAGTTTGACAGTGTGGAAGCTATAGACACAGGAGAGTCACAGGAGAAAGTGAACGGGGCTAGCTGTCCAGGGACGCGAGGGAGCAAGCCGAGGAACAAACCGTGTGTCACACATTGCTGAAGAAGATGCGGTCCCTCTGGGCTACATCTGGGGTGCAGAGTGTGGTCACCAGGAGAAGAGGGGCCCCGGGTCCTGCGTCTGCTCGCTTCTCAGCGCTGTCTTCTTCACCCACCTTCCCGTCCAGGCACATGCCCCTCTTATCTCTGGCTCCCTCACCTGCGATTCCTTACTCTCACCTCAGGGCCTTGGCCCTTCCTGGCCTCCCCTTCTCTGCTCTGTTTCTCACAGCACAGCAGGCAGCAAACCCCCTGACAGAACGTTTGCGAGACGGCAAACTCGTCTGTGTGCACCTGTGCCTCCCTCACACGCATACGCACACCGCACACCTTCACGTCAGCACCACCAAGGGAGGGGCTTGGTCTCTTGGCTTCCCTGCTGTCTCCCCAGCTCCTGGAACAGTGCCCAGCATGTAGTAGGTGCTCAGTTCACTCAACACATGGGATGAAGTCATTCTCCTGCCTCCTCCATCCATTTCTGGATCAGCCCCTAGGCGGGACAGATGTGGCCAAGTCAGGTAAAACTGGGCTCTGGCTTCATAATCACATTCATAGTTCAGACAACTCCCCGCCCCACCGCCCCCCCGTCATTCTGAGAGACAGGTGAGGCAGACTGGGGATCGGGATCTTAGTGGTGGATCTGGCCCTCGCTACTGAACCACTGCAAAAGCCTGACCTGGCCTGGGGGCAGTAAGTCTGGGGGGCGGAGAGGAAAGCTGCACCTGGAGGCTCCCAGATTTTGATTTGGCCTACAACCTTCCTGGTGTGTGTGCATGTTTAACTGAATGAATCGCCACCTTTAAAAATCAGTACGTTTGGGGCACCTGGGTGGCCCAGTGGCTGAGTGTATGCCTTCGGCCCAGGTCCAGATCCTGGGGTCCTGGGATCAAGTCCCCCCAGTAGGGAGCCTGCTTCTCCCTCTGCCTTTGTCTCTGTTTCTCTCTCTCTTGTGTCTCTCGTGAATAAATAAAATCTTAAAAAGAAACACATTAGGGCAGCCCTGGTGCCTCAGCGGTTTAGCGCCGCCTTCAGCCCAGAGCGTGATCTTGGAGACCCGGGATTGAGTCCCGCATCGGGCTCCCTGCATGGAGCCTGCTTCTCCCTCTGCCTGTGTCTCTGCCTAGCTCTCTCTCATAAACAAAATTAAAAAAAAAAAAAAAATTAGTATGTTTCACATGCAAGTCCAGATTTCCCACTTCTTTGGAAAATCCAAAGATGTGGCAACAAGACCCAAATGTGCACATGGGAGCCACTGGCTGAGCAGTAGCTTCCTTCCTTACAAGGCCACTGGCTTTCCAGTGTGTCAGTCCCTGTCACTCCTATTGTGTCTCCAACCCTGAGGCTGAGAGGTGGTTTCAGTATATCCCTGATCTTCCACTGTTGATGCTCCAACACCCACTTCATGGTAGGTGCTGATTCTGTGCCCCTTGGTGTGCTCCCCAGGTTCAGAGTGGTAAGTATGAGGATGATGTCTTCTGAGTAGTTACATTTATTGAGTACTTACTATGTGCCAGATGCTATTCCAAGGGCTCTATGAACCTTCACAATAATTTGTGAAACCAATATTATTCTGACAATAGAGTAAGTCCCTGGTACACAGCTAACAAGTGACAGAGCTGGATTCAGATCCAGGCACACTGACATTAGAACCACATGGCTACTAACCACAACTCTCAGAATGGTTCATGTGTGTCTGGGACCAGAGTGTGAGCCGCTCAGCCTCGCCATCCTCTCCCTCACCTTACTCCAGGAGCTGGAGAGAGGAATCAGTTGGCAAGGGTGTTCAGGCCAAGCCATTCTCCAGCAACAGTTTGCTTGTCCTGCTCCTAGGGAAGCAAAGGGTGCACTGACTGTAGGTGACAGTATGCTGTCCTGTCACCTACAGTCAGCTGGGACGCTAGACAGAAAGGAGACCCTCCTGGCAGAGTACACCTGGAAGAATGAGGACTGTTCTCCCTTTGGCTTTCCCGGGTAGACCACCGCCATGCTCTTCTCGGCCACAGCTTGGCAGCCTTCCACGTGGCCCCTTAGCCATGTGGGCCCTTGTGTTCTGAGCCCAGGGTTGTGTGAAAGTGGTGAGGTCCTGTAGGTGGACCCTGTCCGGACCCTGCTCTGTCCTCACTGCTCAGTGTGGTGGTCTTGGGCAACTCACTTTGCCTCTTGGAGATTTGGGTGCATCTTTGAAAAGGGGATGAGGTTTGGTTCCCAAAGGGACAGGAGGGTTAAATGAGATACTAGAATTCAGAGTCAGCCAGGGTGCCTCATTCTCTCTCATCAGAGTGCACGGCCCCCGGCCCACTGGGCAGGAGAGCCAAGAGCCTGGAAAGTGTGTCCTGAGAGAGACGGGGAGTGCATAACTTCAGAGGATCTGGGGCCGTGACCTGAGACTCCAATCCTCTGCTCTATGGAAGGGCCATTCTTAGGCAGGATGCAAGAGCTGAGGAGCTGCCACCTGAGAAGCCTGCTTCTGACCCCACCCTTCTCACTGGGACAGCTGCCAGGCAGGGGACCTCTAGCCAGTGCCACCAGGACCAGATGGGCCTTCTTTCCTGGAGATGTGCATGCCCACAGGGTGTATTAGGGGCTGCTTCTTGGGAATGTGGTCCTCAACTGTAGAACAAGAGCAGGGTCCCAGGACTGGGAGATCCTGTCTGCCTCTAGAGTCCAGGATCGGGTCACTCCTCTGCTCAAGAACCTTCAGTTGGGATCCCTGGGTGGCGCAGCGGTTTGGCGCCTGCCTTTGGCCCAGGGCGCGATCCTGGAGACCCGGGATCGAATCCCACATCGGGCTCCCAGTGCATGGAGCCTGCTTCTCCCTCTGCCTGGGTCTCTGCCTCTCTCTCTCTATGTGACTATTATAAATTAAAAAAAAAACTAAAAAAAAA
Organism: Vulpes lagopus; assembly: GCF_018345385.1. Taxonomy (NCBI): domain Eukaryota; kingdom Metazoa; phylum Chordata; class Mammalia; order Carnivora; family Canidae; genus Vulpes; species Vulpes lagopus. The sequence continues at coordinate 106,314,321 of NC_054826.1, read as the reverse complement.
AAAACCTTCAGTGGCTCCCTAAGACTTCTCACATCGAGTCCTACCCTCCTGGTGCCTTCTAACCACCATGTCCCTAAGGCTCAGAGCCACATCCTTCCTTTACATTCTCTTCCTCAGACATTTCCTATTCGATGTGGTCAGTTCCAAAAACCCTTCCATGTCAGCTGCTAACCTTGTCCCTGACCTTGAGGCCTTGTTCTTTCTGTCCATTTGCCTAACAGACCTGTCCATGTCACGGTCATCCAGATTCACCAGCTTCATTGCTCTCCGTGATACCTAGTCATCCTGCTCCCCAAGGCCTGAGCGGCCCTCCTCTGTACCCTGTTCATTAGAAAGTCCTCAGGCCTATGGCACTTTGCTGAGTCTGCCCACCTCTTCTGTTGCCCTGCCCCAGGCCATTGTCATGCCCTGGTTCTCATCCCTGAATGATCACAGTAACTTTCTGACAGGTTCTCCTGCCTCCAGCTCCCTTGGCTTCTTCCCACCCATCTGGTCCCCCAAGGTTCTTCCAAAAAAGCACCAGTGTGTTCACCCTCAGAATGCCTCCTTCAGTCCTTATCATCAGTAGAGAAGGTTTTTGTTTTGTTTTTTAATTTTGGAAATTAAGAACTTTTATAATTTTATATCTTAACAATAACTTTGATTAAGCTATAGAAAGTCACATAATTGGGTGAATAATACATATTTATATATTATGTAAATGTAGGCATGGTATAATTTAAAAATAAGGTATAATTAAGGTATAATTTAAAAATAAATATGGGGCACCTGGCTGGCTCAGTCAGTAAAACATGCAACTCTTGATCTCAGGGTCATGAGTTCAAGCCCCACGTTGGGCATGGAGCCTACTTAAAATTTTTTTTTTAATAAATAAAACATTAAAGTAAATAAGATATATGTATATTGTTTGTTACTAAGTATTTTCATGAAGGTGTGAACTGAAGTAGCTCTGTCATCACGTGTCTGGGCCTCAGTCACCTCATCTGCAAAATGACACTTCAGATCAAATGTTCTCAATGGTAAGAGTCTGACCATATGGAAAACTTTTGTGTATTCTTGACTATTTGGAGAGGATACATAAGTGCCTGGAAAGGACAGTGACTTCTGGGGAGGAGGCCTGAGGATCTGGGATAGGAGGAAGGCTTAACTTTGGATTCTTTGATTTTGTTTGATGATCTCCAATTTGTAGAAGTCACTTTTTAAATGGTAAATGTTGGGACGCCTGGGTGGCTCAGCAGTTGAGCAGTTGAGCAGTTGAGCGGCTGCCTTCGGCTCAGGGCATGATCCCAGGGTCGTGGGATAAGGTCCTGCATCCAGCTCCCCTCAGGGAGCCTGCTTCTCTCTTTGCCTATGTTTCTGCCTTGTCTCTGTGTCTCTCATGAATAAATGAATAAAATCTAAAAAAAAAAAAAGTAAATAAATGGTAAATGTTTACAGTATAATGCTGGACTGGAGATCATGGGTTAAAATAACACATTGATTTCTTTTTCAGGTTTGTTCTGATCCAAGTCACATTAAATTAAATTCAACTGATTTCCTACCCATATGTGACGCGTGGACTAACCTTCAAGAGAGGTCCCCATTCCCCCTGGAACAGATGCTCTACTGCAGCCTAAGCATGGGAAAGGAGATTGAAGACAGATGGAAGAGAGGATTATATTGTCACACACGGTTACAATACTTAAAAAAAAAATCGGTAAGCTCCCAAACACTTGAAGCCTGATTCTACCCTTGGCACACCCCAAGGACCCTAGACTTGTGGCTGGAGAAGTCTCAATGCCAGAGCACCTGGTCCTGTTTGAAACCAACCAGCCTTTTCCCTCCTCTGCTCAGTGCCCTCGCACCCCCCAGTAATCCCCATTGTCATGCAATGTATGTCCCAGGCTCCACCCCAACCCTCCCCCAACACAGGATGGTCCTGCTTCTGGGGCCTTTCATCAAGCACTGACTCCCTTGGCCTCTTCTAGAAGGCCTCTCCTTCTCCCCTCCACACAGACAAGTCTTGTCTGTCTTCAGAGTCCTGTTCAAATGCCAGCCAACCTAAGTCTGGGCCCTGGTATTCACCCTCATTGATTGTTTTATAACGTATGATTTCACTCACATTAAGGCATTTGTTTCTCTTGGTAGAGGCAGTTATCCTCACCTTTTTATTCATGAGGGAACAGGACATCAGACAGGCAACATGTTCCAGTCACAGAGCATCCATGAGAACTTGGGATCCATAGGTCTTGGATTTTCTGACTGCGAGTCTGAGACTTCCCTCCTTCAGAATCCAGCTAAATTCTTCCTCTTCTCTCCTAAACTACATCGTCTCCTAGAGAACCATCCTCAGCTTTTGTCACAAACTGACTGCAGGGATTCCTATGTTTTACTAGCCAACTTGGCCACATCTGGGTACCCTGTATGGTGTTGATATTTTTCTTCAGTTCAGTGTGTTTGTCTTCACTGAAAGAAACATATCTGAGAAGGAAACTCAATGTCAGTGTGATAAATAGAAAATTGCTTGTTGGGCAGCCCGGGTGGCTCAGCGGTTTAGTGGCCCAGGACCTGATCCTGGAGACCCAGGATCAAGTCCCACGTCAGGCTCCCTGCATGGAGCCTGCTTCTCCCTCTGCCTGTGTCTCTGCCTCTCTCTGTGTGTGTCTCATGAATAAATAAATAAAATTAAAAAAAAAAAAAAAAGAAAATTGCTTGTTACTGGGGAGCCTGGGTGGCCCAGTTAGAAGAGCATCCAACTCTTGATTGTGGGGTTGTGAATTTGAGCCCCACATTGGGTGTAGAGATTACTTAAATAAATGAGACTTTAAAAAAAAAAGAAAATTGCTAATTATAAGTGTAAAAATAAATACAAGGCAAAAGTAATACCAAATGGTTCAAAGACCTAACACTATAGAATTTTTAGAAGAAAACTTAGGGGTTAATCTTCATGATCTTGGATTTGTCATTGGCTTCTTAGATATGATACCAAAAATACAAGCAACAAAAGAAAAAATAGGTAAATGGGACTGAATCAAATTTAAAAATTTTGTACATCGAAGGAAAGTATCAAGCTGGTGAAGACACCACAGAATGGGAGAGGAAATGTTAACAAACCATGTGTCGGGTAAGGGACTAGTATCCAGCATGTATAAAAAACTGTAGGGGCACCTGGATGGCTCAGTCGGTTAAGGGTCTGACTCTTGTTTTCGGCTCAGGTCATGATCTCACTGAGTGTGGAGCCTGCTTGAGATTCTCTCCCTCTCCCTCTGCCCCTCGAAAGAAAGAAAGAAAGAAAGAAAGAAAGAAAGAAAGAAAGAAAGAAAGAAACAAAAAGAGAAAGAAAAAGAGAGAAAGAAAAAGAGAGAAAAGGGATCCCTGGGTGGCGCAGCGGTTTGGCGCCTGCCTTTGGCCCAGGGTGCGATCCTGGAGACCCGGGATTGAATCCCACGTTGGGCTCCCGGTGCATGGAGCCTGCTTCTCCCTCTGCCTGTGTCTCTGCCTCTCTCTCTCTCTGTGTGTGAGTATCATAAATAAATAAAAATTAAAAAAAAGAAAAAGAAAGAAGAAAGAAAAAAAAAGAAGAAAGAAAGAAAGAAAGAAAGAAAGAAAGAAAGAAAGAAAGAAAGAAAGAAAGAGGGATCCCTGGGTGGTGCAGCGGTTCAGCGCCTGCCTTTGGCCCAGGGCGCGATCCTGGAGACCAAGGATTGAATCCCACATCGGGCTCCCGGTGCATGGAGCCTGCTTCTCCCTCTGCCTGTGTCTCTGCCTCTCTCTCTCTCTCTCTCTCTGTGACTATCATAAATAAATAATAATAAAAAAAATTAAAAAAAAAGATGAGAAATGTTTAAAAAAAGAAAGAAAGAAAGAAAGAACTATAAAAACTCAACAATAAAGTCAACTCAATTAAAACATGGGCAAAGAGCTAGGACATTTCTCCAGAGAAGATCTACAGATGGCCAACAAACACATGAAAAGATGCTTAACATCATTGGCCATGAGGAACATGCAAATCAAAACCCCAGTGAGATCCCTCTTCGCGCCCACAGGGACAGTTATAATAATACTTTCTAAAAACCTGAGAGTAACCAGTGTTGGTAAGGATGTGGAGAAATTGCAACCCTCATACATTGCTAGTGGGAATGTAAAATGGTGCAGCCACTGGAAAACAACTGGGTGATTCCTCAAAAAATTTCCTAATTTCCTAAACATAGGACCTACCTATGACAGAGCAATACCAGGTCTGTACCCAGGAGAAATGAAAACGTATGTCTACGCAAAAACTTGTACACAGATGCTCAATAGCAGCACTATTCGTAATAGCCAAAAAGTGGAAACAACCCAAATGTCCATCAAGGTATGAATATATGAACAAAAAGTGGTGTGTATCCATACAATGGAATATCATTAAGCCATAAAAAGGAATAAATTGCTGCTATGTGCTACAACATGGATGAACCTTGAAAACTTTGTTAAGTGCAATGTAATAGATATACAGGGGCTGCCTATTTTATGATTCTGTTTATATGAAGTATCCAGAACAGGTGAATCCAGAGAGACACAAAGCAGATGAATGGTTGCCAGGGGCTGGGGAGAGGTAGGAATGGGGAGTGGTGGCTTAAAGGGTACAAGACTTCCTTTGAGGTGATGGAGTGTTCTGGAACTAGATAGACATGATGACTATAGATAAATGTATGAGATGTCACTGAATTGTATACTTCAAAATGATTGAAATTATGAATGTTATGTGAATTTTACAATTAAAAATTCAGTTAGAGGTGCCTGGGAGATTCAGTTGGTTAAGCATCTGCCTTTGGCTCAGGTTATGATCTCAGGGTCCTGGGATCGAGCCCCACATCAGGCTCCCCGCTTAGGGAGGAGTCTGCTTCTCCCTCTGCCCCTTCCCCTGCTCATGCTCTCTCCCTCAGATAATAAAATCTTTTTTATTTATTTTTTTAAATTTTATTTATTTATTCATCACACACACACACACACACACACACACACACACACACACACACACACAGGCGGTCTGTGCCTCTGTGACAGACCGCAGCGGGAGAAGCAGGCTCCATGCAGGGAGCCCGACGTAGGACTCGATCCCAGGTCTCCAGGACCACACCCAGGACTGAAGGTGGTGCAAAGCCACTGAGCCACCTGGGCTGCCCTAAAATCTTTTTTAAAATTCAATATTAAATTATGTTAATAAGTGCCATCAATATATTGTTGCACAATTAGGGGAAGGCTCTGATGAAGGGGCTCATTTTGTGTGTATGTGAGAAAGAGTGACAGAGACAGAGGCACAGTGGGAGTTAGGAGGTGATAAAAGCCTCGCACCAACCTGAGACCCTGCCCTGGGTGGAATCAAAGGGTTCTCCTGGAAAGGAGAACAGGAAGGACCACCTTTCTCCTGGTGCTGTCTCAACCCACTGGCAGAGACACCTGATGCCACCTGGGCACACCTTGCCTGCCATGTGGATGCCGGTACAGGTTATGTCACCGGCTCCGGGGACAGATACCATGGCATTTCCACCTAGACTTAATCCACCAGCTGAAGGCCACATTGCGGGGGCTGCCTGCCCAGAGACGGGATCTTTCTGCAGTTTGTCTGTCCTGAGGGGGCACCTTTCTGTAAAGCACTGAAAGACACCACAGATTGGCAGTGGTCCTCTGTCGTGAGACAGCTGGCAGTGTAAGGGTAGGAACTGGAAAGCTGCCAGACTTTGTTTCAATTCTTGTTTCTGTCACATTCAGCTGTGAGACCTTGTTCTAATTACTGGACCTTCTCTGAATCTCCGTTTTTTTGTCTGTAAAATAGGGAAATAACCCTTCCAGAGTGTGAAGACTGAGTGAGGTGTGTGCACATACTGACCGTTAATTTTTTTCCTGGTAGTTACCTTCAGCTTTCATCTTTGGCTTTTTTTTTTTTTTTTTTGCGCTAGAAAAATAACTAATGAAAATATTAAAAAGTGAAATTACTAAAAAAGTGAAATTACTCATTTTTCATCGCCTATTTCAACTATTTTTGCCTTTTGTTGTATTTCTTTCTAAGCTTTTTTTTTTTTTAAACTTAGTTATAGGTTGTTTTTGCTCCTTGTCTTCACGGCCATAACTTTAATGGCCATCTACACAATTCCTTCTATGTACACCATATTTTGTTCAATCATTTCCATGTTGTTGAATATTTACAGTCTCCTGTTTTTGTTCTAATAAAACTTCAGTCAACATCTCTGAGGATATATATCTCTGAAATTTTGTCTGTTTTCTTAAAAGACATTCCTAGCAATACAAATATTGGGTCAAATCTACGAGAATTTCCCTGGCTTTGGTGATGCATAACCTTATAATCTGTTGTGACTCTAAATGCAGAATATGGGGCAGCCCAGGTGGCTCAGCGGTTTAGCGCCGCTTTCAGCCCAGAGCCTAATCCTGGAGACCGGGTATCAAGTCCCGTGTCAGGCTCCCTGCGTGGCGGCGCCTGCTTCTCCCTCTGCCTGTGTCTCTGCCTCTCTCTGCGTCTCTCGTGAATAAATAAATAAAACCTTAAAAAATATAAAATAAATGCCGAATACTCAGTCTCTGTCTTGCCTAAAGGATGTGAGGAGAGATTTGATTACATGCCTTGCTGAAGTCCATCTAAGTGAAATCTAGAACATTTCCTTGGTTTGTGAACCTAGTAAGTAACCTTATAACCATGAAAAATCATTCCTACTTCCTAGGGTTAAAGGCACTGTCACATGCCCGCTCAGACCAGGGTCCAGCACAAGTGAGCACTCGACCCGCCATTCCTTTTTCTTGTTCTCACCTTGTAAAGTGTGTGAGAGTACTCTGGGACTACAGGTCTCTATGGCCTTCTAGTGATCTCTGCTTTCCTTACCAGGCTCTGAGGATTTGACTTCTGTAAAGTTATTATCACCTGATTAATGGCTTCTGATTGCTAAGAGGTTTTGTTTTGCTTTGTAGACTTGTTCATTTCCAAATACAGGTCCATAAGGAGAACTATGAAGTCAGGGATGTGCAGCCTTTCTCTAATATATACGACAGTATAGATATTAAAAAGATATTAAATCAGATATTAAAAAGCCACCCTTAAAAAAAAAAAAAAAAAAAGGGATCCCTGGGTGGCGCAGCGGTTTGGCGCCTGCCTTTGGCCCAGGGCGCGATCCTGGAGACCCGGGATCGAGTCCCGCGTCGGGCTCCCGGTGCATGGAGCCTGCTTCTCTGCCTCTCTGCCTGTGTCTCTGCCTCTCTCTCTCTCTCCCTGTGACTATCATAAATAAATAAATAAAATAAATTTAAAAAAAAAAAATAAAAAGCCACCTTTAAGTGGGTACCATAAAGGAGATGAGGGAGTCTGGCAGTTGTGCTTGTTTCTTTATTTATACCTTGCTTGGTTTCAAAAAAGGACCCGAGGCATTTACAGAGCCACATATCCAAGGACAGGTGCCTGGCATCTAGTAAGACCCACAGTTGCTCAGCATCGGCAATTATCACTGACTATAGTAGTAGTGATAAAGGGTCATTAACAAGAGAAAAACAAAAACAAAAAACAAACCCAAAACCAGAAAAGGCAGAGGGAAAATAAAGGGGGAAATGATAACATGATAGTCAGAGAGAGAGAGAGAGGCGGAGACACAGGCAGAGGGAGAAGCAGGCTCCATGCACCGGGAGCCCGACGTGGGACTCAATCCCGGGTCTCCAGGATCGCGCCCTGGGCCAAAGGCAGGCGCCAAACTGCTGCGCCACCCAGGGATCCCTGTTGATAGAATTCCTAAAAGTGAGTTACACATTTGCTGAGCTTTCCAGAGGCCCAAGCAGAAGTTGGTTAGGTAATTCATGTGAGGTTCGGGAGAAAGTTCTGTCAGTCCTCATCAAAATGACATTTTGTAATTCAGAGGACCATGTCTTCAACCCTATCCCCTAATTATCCCCTGCTTTTAAAGCCACTGTTACAAATCACACACCCCGGCCTTAAGCAACCCCAATAAGGGGATTAGCTACAACATATGTCCTTTGGCTCTAGGGGGTTGGTAGATACACATATTTCCTCCTTGCCAGCTCCAGGAGCCATTCACAAAGAATAGAACAGGGTGGCCCTTGAGATATACACTGGCAAGAAGATGGCTTTGTTTTCCTTTTTTTTATTATTATTATTTATGATAGTCATACAGAGAGAGAGAGAGAGAGAGGCAGAGACACAAGCAGGCTCCATGCACCAGGAGCCTGACGTGGGATTCGATCCCGGGTCTCCAGGATCGCACCCTGGGCCAAAGGCAGGCGCCAAACCGCTGCGCCACCCAGGGATCCCTGGCTTTGTTTTCCATTGTATGGGGATGATATGTGGAGTGTCTGCTGTTTGGTTTTTCACCCTTGAGATCCGACCACCTGGAAAGCCTGCCTTTCACAGGGGCAATCAAGCTGTGCTTGTGTCCAGCTGTTCTGTCTCCAGATCATCTCCCTGAGAAATCAGGGGTCTAGGGCCTATAATCCCAGAGGGCTTGGATTTGACCTTCTTCCTTTCATTTTAGCTAACATCTTTTGTACCAAGCATTTGACATGAATTATTTTAGTTTTACCATAACTCTGGCAGGTAGCTATTGCTGCCCCTTTTTTACACTGACACAATAAAATTTCAGAGATATACGAAGTGCCTTCCCCAAGGTTACCCTGCTAGTAAGAGCTGTGATTTAATGCAGTCCTGTAGGATTCGAGATTCTTATTCTTCCCTGCACCAGGCCATCTTGTGAATCATCTATCTGACGGTCTGATTTAGGAGTCCAACTGAGTTAAACATCACGTTTTCTGACCTTTGGCTTGTGTTATTAATATCCTTCCCTTGTTTTGAAAACTGGTAGGTACTTCATTGGTCTGTTTCCAGATTTTGTATCTCTTCTCCAATGAGTCAGGTGTCAATTGCTCATTGGCGATTTTTCTCATTTTACTTCTCCAAGTCAGCTCAGGAGATGAGGATTGAGTCAAAGATTAATGCTCTTTAAAATTTTTTATACCTCTAATATCTAACTATTTCCTCTTACCAGTGTTTGTTATAAAAAAAATCTCAGGGGTGCCTGGGTGGCTCAGTCAGTTAAGCAAATGCCTTTGCTCAGGTCATGATCCCAGGATCCTGGGATTGAGCCTTGCCTGCATCAGGGCCCTGCTCACTGGGGAGTATGCTTCTCCTTCTGCCCCTCCCCCAGCTCATGCTTTCATTCTCTCTCTCTCTCTCTCTGAAATAAATAAATAATTTTTTAAAACCCCAAGAAATCTCATAATAAAAAAAACAACCCATAAAACACTATTTTTAACCTAAGAGGTTTGCAAATATAGTTTGCTTATAGACTATGTGGAGAATCAGGCACTCTCAAACATTAGTAGAGAGTAGACATCTGCACTGCCTCTTTTGGGGGAAGGAAAATTTGGCAACACTGATCAAAATTTAAAATGTACACACCCTTTGACCCAACAACTCCACTTCTAGAGCCTACAGGCATGGTGGCACGTGCACACAAAGATGTCTTCACAGTGCTATTCAGCAAAATGTTGCTTCTATAGCAAAAGACTGAACATAATCTACATGTCCACTAACAGGGAAGTCAACTGAATAAATTATGGCATATCCATATACCAGAATACTCAGCAGCTGTGAAAATAGGAAGCAGCCATGTACAGACCAACACGAGACAGTCTCCAAAATACGCTGTTATGTGAAAGAAGCAAGGGGAAAAGCAAGTGACTGCAGTGCGTTATCATATTTGTGTTTTTCTAAAAGGAGACACTTGCATATACATAGACTATCTTTAGAAAGACACACAAGAAATCAGTCACAGTGCTCAGGAGATGAGGACGGGGGCCCGGGACAGGCAGAGGCAGGAGGGCAGCCCATTTTTGCTTTTTTGCCTTTGTATATTATGTGAATTTTCCCCCCTAAATATAAAAAGAATTGAAAAGGAAAAATGTAGGGGCGGCTGGGTGGCTCAGATGGTGAGGCATCTGCCTTTGGCTCAGGTCATGATCTCAGGGTCCTGGGATCAAGCCCCACATCAGGCTCCTTGCCCAGGAAGGGAGCCCACTTCTCCCTCTGCCTTTCCTGCTGCTCCCTTTGCTGCACACACACTCTCTCTCTGTCAAATAAATAAAATTTAAAAAAAGGAAATTTAAAAAAGTAACCTTATTAGAAAACCTCTATCCTGTGTTGTAAGGGCATGATTTTTCTCGCTGAAGAAAGTGAATATGGCCCAGACCAGGGAGGCGCCGGACTCTTCATAGCACCCTTGGGTATGTGACATGAGATACCCAGAGCCCTGTTCTGACTAAACCACTAACTTGTGGAGTGACCCTGGGAAAACCTCACACTTCCCTGGTATTAGGGTGCAGAGGACAAAATGGACAATGTCCTGCCCTCCAAAAGCTTAAACTAGGTAGAGGGAGTGGCATGGCCAAGGGTGTGGAGGTGAGAAAGTCTCTGGTTCTTCATCTCTCAGGGTCACCCACCCCTGGCCCTCACAGTTCTCATGCTGGGACTCTCCCCAGCTGCCTTCCTGCAAGACTATCAAGGTACTAAATCTCTAGCGAACGAAAGGCATGGACAGCCTGACCATGTCCTCCAGGCTCCATGAACCCTAATGAAAGGCTATTAGTACTAAACACTGGAGCCCAGCGGAAACTGCCCAGAAGGACCCCGAGAAGCAGGGAGAAATGGCAGGCCGGACTGGTCCCTGAGGTTCCCACAGGTTGTGTCAAAGGTTGGACTGCTTGGTAATCATTTTTGCACATGAAAACAGGAATTTACTTTATCCTTAAAAAATAAGGGTGCCTGGGGGCGCATGGGTTGCTCAGTTGGTTGAGCATCCAACTTTTGGTTTCTTCCCAGGTGGTGATCTCAAGATCAGGAAATCCAGCCCCTCATGGGCCTCTGCACTCAGAGTGGAGTCTGCTTGAGGCTCTCTGTCTCCCTCTCCCTCTGCTCTTCCCCCTGCGTGCTCTGTCTAAAATCAATCAATCAATCAATCAATCATTAAAAAAAAATAGGGGTGCCTGGCTGGCTCAGTCAGAAGAGCATGTGACTCTTGATCTCCAGGTGGTGAGTTCCAGCCCCAAGTTGAGTGTAGATATTGTTAAAATAATAATAATAATAATAATAATAATAATAATAATAATAAACTTTAAAATATATATTTCCTCAGTGCCTTTCTCTCTTTGGATGTCTGCAACTTGCTTCTTTTGAAGGTCACAGCATACTTGTCTTTAAGCAAGGAGAGCATCCTTGCTGGGGCAGCGCCTTCATTACTGAGATCAGCCTGGTTGGGAACTGGGTGGTTTTGCACAGCCTCCTCAGCTCTGGATTAGCGGGGCATCTGGGTCTGACAGCACTATTGCTTTCGGTTCAGAATTTCCAGAAAAGGTTTCCAAAATCAGAGCTGCAGTGTGGAGGAGAAGAAAAACCATGTGCCCTGCAGTCAGAGGGCCTTGAGTTCAAACCCTACCCCCACATCCCCTCAGTTCCTAACTCCCTCCATAACATGGGAATACTAATACTGGCTTCACAGACCTGCCCTAGGGCTGTAGAGACAGGGGTGTCAGGAAGCCAGCACAAAGAAGGCCCTCCATAAATACCAGCTTTTATCATGTCCATCACGTTCTTCATTCTCATGCCACAACACTGACCCTCGCGCACCTGCCTTTTTCCGAAGGGCGCAGTAAAAATCGTAGCAATGACGACTAGCATTTACTAGCACTGATTAAGCGACAGACCCTCTTCTAAGTCCTTTACGCGTTCACTGAATCCTTACAGCCGCCTTTGCGGTAGATACGGGGATTTCACAGATCGGCCCGCAGAGGCTCAGAGAGGTTCAATAACCTGCCCGAGGCGGCCCAGCACCTCAACCGAGCAGGCCCCCGAGCCCAGCAAGTCGGGCGCTGTCCTTTAGATAAGGGCACGTTCGGGAACCGAACGGTTGCGCAGGGAGAACACAAGTCAACTCAGCCCTTGGCGGGGCCGAAGGGGTTATTCCCACTGAGACGCCGGCGCCCGGGGCTGCTAGAGAGGCCGTGCCAGGGGCGGGAGGAGCGCGCACTTCCGGCCGCCGCCGGACTCGGGGCGCCCCGGGGCCGGCTCGCAGATCGGGGCGCGCGGGGCGGCTTCGGGGCGCAGAGGGCGGGGCCCCCGGGGCTCCAGAGCGGGAGCGCGGAGCGCGGAGGTGTCGGATCGTGGCCGCCCGGCGGCTCCTGGCCTCTCCCCGCAGGCAGGCGGGCGGGCGGTCCCCCCTCCCCGGGACCCCGACCCTCCCCCCCGCGGGACCCCGACCCCGCCCCCCCGGGACCCCGACCCTCCGGGAGCCCCGGCTCCGAGAGCGCCTGCGCCTTCCGCCCCCTCCCCGGTGCCGGCCCGTCCGCCTCCCCCTTGGTCCCCACAGCCGCCCGAGAAGCCGGTGGGTGGCTTCACCCCCACCTTATGGGCGACTCGCTCATACCGCCTGTTCCGTAAAGAGGGAGCCGCTTGCTGGGCCGGAGCGGAGCAGACCCGGGCTGCGTGGCGCCGGGCGGGCCCTGGCGCTCCTGAACCCTCGGGACCGTGGGTCCGGCTTCTGGAACCTCTGCAGGCCCCCACCCGACCTGGCGGGCCCTGCCCTTTGGGGTGAGAGAGGCTCGCTCAGTTTTGCTCCCGCGGCCCCCCGGCTTCCCGCATCCTCCCGTGCCTGGTACACTTCACCTTTCTCTTGTCCGCTCTGTTTTGCTCATCCCGCTGCCACCCTCTTTCAACCGCATTGCCACAAACCTGTCTGACTGCAGTGACCTTCAACTCTGACTGCTTCCTCGCTATTTCACATGCCCCTGTACACCTCACCGGTCCCCAAACCTCTGTATCAAGTCACACGCCTGTTCAAAGAAGGTTTTTGGTAAAAACTGAAGCTGTTAATGAGCTCAAGTCAAAACTCTTTAGCACAGCATTCGAGGGCACATAAAACTTAGCTTCACCCAATCTTCCTAACCTGATCTCTCTCTTGGTTCCCTGAGGAGAAGTTACAGACTGGTAGCTACAATTTGAAAGTGTGTTTCAACTGGTGGGCAATTTCTTTGGAAAATCAGAGTTGATATTTACTTTAGATTTGAGAGGTTCATTTCAAAAACAGTAAGAGCCAGATTTCTAGCTTTTGATGCATCAGTAGAGCTGGAAACGGTGTGCTCATGTTCTTACACTAAGGAACGGGTTCAAGTGAGAAGTGGGTGTCCCCCTGAGGAAGACTGCGTCCCCTGGTTCGCCCTCTACTCCCAAGTCTTCCCTGTCTCAGAGCTTGGGGATCAGCTGGCATGCTTGCACTGATGTTTTCCCCCTAAGAGAAGCAGGTTTGGGTTCCTGTGTCTCTATCAAAAGTGCACAAATGGAAGGTAAACCAAGAGGCATTCAGGTGTAAAGACCCCAGAGGATAAGCAGTCAGCCTCCACGCAGGTCCTATTCTTTCCTGTGTCCCATAGCCATTTAAATTCCCTACTCGGGCAGCCCCGGTGGCACAGCGGTTTGGCGCGCCTGCAGCCCGCGGTGTGATCCTGGGCATCCAGGATCAAGTCCCACGTCGGGCTCCCTGAATGGAGCCTGCTTCTCCCTCTGCCTGTGTCTCTGCCTCTTTCTCTCTGTGCCTCTCATGAATAAATAAATAAAAATCTTAAAAAAAAAAAAATTTCCTACTCAGGCCCTAAAGGAATCCCTCACATACAGCCAGATTAATGGCCTCACAGACTCTCAAATGAACCTGAGGACTATATCTTTGCACCATCTCTAGTGAGTCAGCTCTATTCTGCAAGGTCCTTGGCTAGATCTCCTACTGTGGGAAAGCTTCCCTGCCAGCCAGCCTCCCAACCAACTCCATCCATCCATCTTGTCATGATTTCTGGAGACCAAGCTCTGAGTTAGCTGGGTCATGACCAAACCACCACCACCTCCCTCCTGTGGATTTCTATGACTGTGACTCAATCAGAATCTTATACAATCTTGCATCCATGGTAGGTGATCGATAAATACTTATCAGCTGGGTAAGTGGCATAGTCATGCCCATCATAGTCCCCTAGTTAGGTGGTAAGATCTTTGAGGGAGGGGTCCTAATTGTATCCATCTTTGCACTGCCCTAGTGACTAACACACTGCCTGGCACGTAGTGGGCGTTTGGAAATATCCAAGGGGGGAAAAAAAAGGAAATATCCAAAGAAACATGTGCCATAAGGAGATGCCCCAGACAAGCAATAGATACCGAGATTCAGTCCAGTCCTGTGGCTGGAAGCAGCACCCCCTCTCCCCTAACCCTGAGGGATGCAGGGGAATGGAAAGCCAGCCCCAGAGAATAGAGAACAGAGGGCTTACTCAGTCCTGACAGCCAGGAGCACTTCACAGACCCCTCGACCTGGAGGCTCTGCTCAGGATTCAGCTGAAGCTGTGTCCAGGACCCAGCTGTATCCATGTGACCTTGTGAGTGAAATCCAACCCGATTCTGATTCTGAATTCCAAGCTCTAGAATAACAACAATGGTTAGCATGTACTGAGGGACTCTGAGCCAAGCACTGCCAAGTGCTTCATACCCATGGCCTCCTTCCAGCCCTACAACGCTGCGAAGTCAATGCTGTGAGTATCTCTTCTTTGCAGATGACAAGGCTGAGTCTCCAATAGAGAGCTCCGTGCCTAAGGCCACATAGTAACGGGCCGAGCCAGGAGTTCAAGTTCATGTGGGCTGAATCCAGGGCTCCTATGCTTAGCTCTGTGCTCCTTCCAAACATCCAAGGCTGTATTTAATACCACTGAGCTGTACATTTCACAATATTAAGGTGGCAAATGTTATGTGTACTTTTATTTGATATTTAAAAAGCGAAACAAAAAACTCAAGGGGTGCCTGGGTGGCTCAGTGGTTGAGTGTCTGCCTTCGGCTCAGGTCGTGATCCCAGGGTCCTGGGATCAAGTCCCACATTAGGCTCCCTGCTGGAAGCCTGCTTCTCCCTCTGCCTATGTCTCTGCCTCTGTGTGTGTGTCTCATGAATAAACGAATAAAATTTAAAAAAAAAAAAAACTCAGGCTGGAGAGGGATTTGGGGCAGGTCCCAGGGACTGAGGATTCCACTTTACTAGGGTTCTGGATAATGTGCCAAGTAGTAAACGTGAGGCAAATGCCAAACCCAATTCCCCATTCATTAATTTTGTCTCACGGCCTTTAACTCCCTACCTAAAGAATTAAAAATTATACTTTTAGAATTAATACATACCTTCAAAAGAGTCCAAAGAGAAAATTTTGGCTTTAAAAAAAAAATCAAACTGACAATGTAGCTTTAAACTCTTGAGGGTCAAGCCTGGATTCACAGGAGAAAGTCACAGGAGAGAAAAGTAGTCCCCCCTACCCCAACCAAAATAAAGGGCAGAGAAGGAAAGCGATAATTAATCAAATGTTTACTATATGCCAGGGACTGACCGCTGCTTTCATATTTTATCTCACTGAATCCTTACAACTATGAGGGTTTTATCCTATTGTGCAGAAGAAGGAAGTGAAGCTTTAGAATGTTTCGTAATTTTGCGAACGTTAAACTGATTCTGAGAGCTGGCATTGGATCGGAAACCAGTCCTGGTTGTCAGAGAAACGACTGGAGGGGCACCTGGCTGGCCAGTTGGAGAAGCATGGGACTCCTGATCTTGAGGTTGTGGGTTTGAGCCCCACATTGGGTGTAGAGATTACTTTAAAAAATAAAAAAAAAATTTTTTTAAAAAGGTGACCAGCATTCATCCTCTCTGCTGTCTCTATATGATTCAGTTAAAAAAGCTGTTAACTTATGAGTTCATCACGTTAATCCCTCATCACCCAAATGATTCGGGGGGGGGGATCTCTTTCTGTCTCTTGCCTCACAGTTCCAAATCTGTTAGATTTACCACATACTTTTTTAAGATTTTCCTTTTTAAAAGATTTTATTTATTTATTCATGAGAGACACACACACACAGAGAGGCAGAGACACAGACAGAGGGAGAAGCAGGCTCACCACAGGGAGCCCGATGTGGGACCCTGGGATCATGACCTGAGCCAAAGGCAGCCATTCAACCACTGAGCCACCCAGGTGTCCCAAGACTTTCCCTTTTTGTTACAAAAGTGCCCAGCATGTTGTAGTTCATTCATTCATTTATTTGCTCATTCAATAAATATTGAGTGCTTGTTCTGGGCTCTTCTAGACACTGTAGATATACTTGTGAACAAGAGAGCTAAAAATTAAAACCCAAACCCCCAAATCCCTGTCCTTACAGTGGTTAAACCCTAAGGAAGACAGATGGCTAATAAGAAGAAACAACAAAAGTAGCTGGGGAGTGTGGAGGGTAGGGAAGGTGTTGAAGTCTCAGGTAGAGAGGCCAGGGGAGACTTCTCTGACGTGTGACACTCCCTCCAAGAACTCCTCTAGGAAGAAGACAACCTAGACCAGGAGGAAGGCTACCCACACACAATCTGCTGTCTCTGAAGCAGCCCAGGAGGGGGAGAAAATCACAAAAGATTGATGCTGGTTTCTTTTCCTTCTCAACATTCCCTTTTGCTCTTTCTGATTTTTCTCTTAGCCGTCTCCCACTTCTTCACTCTCCCATGAGACTCACCTCTATACTGCGGTGTGTATACTTCTCCCCTCTCCTTTTTTTCCCCCTCTCCTTTTAAATTTTTATTATTTTTAAAAGATTTTATTTTATTTTTTTCATGAGAGACACACACACAGAGGCAGAGACACAGGCAGAGGGAGAAGCAGGCTCGCCATGGGGAGCCTGATGTGGGACTTGATCCCAAGACCCCAGAATCGCGACCTGAGCCAAAGGCAGCTGCTCAATCACTGAGCCACTTTTTATTTTTTAAATATTTTATTTACTTATGAGAAACACACACACACAGAGGCAGAGACATAGACAGAGGGAGAAGCAGGCTCCATGCAGGGAGCCCGACGTGGTACTCGATCCCGGGGACTCCAGGATCACGCCCTGGGCCGACTCCAGGATCACGCCCTGGGCCGAAGGCAGGTGCTAAACCGCTGAGCCACCCAGGGATCCCCACTGAGCCACTTTTTAAAGTCATCTCTACACCCAAAGTGGGGCTTGAACTCAACTCCAGATCAAGAATTTCACTGACTGAGCCAGCCAGACGCCCGTCTCCTTCCTTTCTTTATCCCAGTTCCAACCAGGGTAGACAAGAAATGAGGTAGCAGGGAGCAGGAGAACCAGCATGCTTCCTTCAGTTACATGGAGCCAGGCATAGTGCAAAGTGGTGGTTGGAGCAGGAGGTAGACCACCTGGGGGTGATGCCCTTTGAGATTCAAGAATGTCTGCCAGGGCAGATAGCCCAGAAGGCCACCCAGATCTCCTAAGAATGAGGGGATAGAACGCATAGAACTTAGGGAAGGACAAAGGCACATTTTAGTTTGCTTTGTTATTGCTTTCTTTAAAAAAAAAAAAATTTAAGTGTTCTCTACATCCAGTATGGGGCTTGAACTCATAACTCCAGGATCAGAGTGACATACTCCACTGACTGAGTCAGCCAGGCATCCCTGTTATTCTTTCTGGCGGGTCTCCTTTGTTGTTGCAGCTTCATAGAGGTAGGGTTCCCATACTGTACACTTGACTTCAAGTGTGGTGCACAGTCCAGTGAGTTTCAGTCTATTCAAGAGTTGTGCAACTGTCACCATAATTTTAGAACATTTTCATCACTCCTGGAACAAACTTTGTATGTATTAGGAATCACTTCTTGTTTCTCCTCAATCTACACACACACACACACACACACATACACACATGCACTTTTAAGCAACCACTAATATACTTTCTGTCTCTATAAGATTTGCCTCATCTGGATATTTCATCTAAACATCACATTTGGGGGATCCCTGGGTGGCGCAGCGGTTTGGCGCCTGCCTTTAGCCCAGGGCGCAATCCTGGAGACCAGGGATCGAATCCCACGTCGGGCTCCTGGTGCAAGGAGCCTGCTTCTCCCTCTGCCTGTGTCTCTGCCTCTCTCTCTCTGTGACTATCATTAAAAAAATAAAATGATTTTAAAAAAATAAAATAAACATCACATTTGGGTTTGGGACTTAGTTGTGTGTGTGGTTTTTTTTTTGTTGTTTGTTTGTTTGTTTTTAGAAAGTAAGTGGATGACCACTGCAGAATATCAGAGTGGGCTTTGGGAACACGAGAAGTTGAGAAGCTCTTCTGGGAAGATAAGGGTGACAGGAAAAGCAGAAGAGGGAAATAACTTGCTTCTGTTTTATTTTTTATTGCTGTGTCCTGCATTGTAGGTCGCCCAAATGTAGGCAGGATACAAATCTCAAGTAAACAAAAATGGGAAATTTCTAATTAAATTGAAAAGATTTAAAGTTACAAACTAAATTGCTTTTATTTCTGTGGACAATTTATCTGCTTTTACATGTTTATGCCTTCTGTTTGCCGACACTATGTGCAAAGTGACTGATGATGCAGTCAAGTCAGAAAACCTGGGTTCTTCACATTTGCATCCTGACTTAGCTACTCTTGTAGTTTTCTCTTCTGTAAAGTGAGAGGGTTAAAGGATGGAGGATTATTCCATTCTCCTCTCCAGCATCATCTCCTGAACTGCAGGCTTTCACTTCTTCAGTAACTGTTGACAGTCTATTTTTAGGTGGCATTCTACTTTTCCCTTCATTCCTGGAACTTCTGGGCACAGAAAGTGGAGGAGGATGAGCAGAGAGCAACATGAATCGCTTTTAACAGGTACACATGTTGAACATTTATAAGGAAACTTTACACGTGTTATCAAGGCTGCTTCATAACTAGGAAGAACAAAAACGGACCTTAGAGGACATCTAGTCCAATGCCCTTCACAGTGAGATGAGAGGACAAGCATACAAACGGGATGTGACTTGTCCAACTAGTGAGTGCCAGAGCTGGGGCCAGTTCTGGGTTTCCCCATGCCTATTCATTTACACTTGAGAAAGCCAAGCCCACAGAAGCCCAGGGACTTCCTGTAAAGAAAAGGTCCTGTCAGATAGGGCAGGCTCCTTGGAAATCATCTGCTGAATCTGATTCCTCTTTTTTTTTTTTTTAATTTTTATTTATTTATGATAGTCACACACAGAGAGAGAGGCAGAGACACAACACAGACAGAGGGAGAAGGAGGCTCCATGCACCGGAAGCCCGATGTGGGACTCGATTCCGGGTCTCCAGGATCGCGCCCTGGGCCAAAGGCAGGCGCCAAACCGCTGCGCCACCCAGGGATCCCCTGATTCCTCTTTTAACAGCGGCTTAGGCGAAGTGCCGGTCCTGGGCCGAGGTTTCTCGGAATCTCCGGGCTGGCACCGCAGTCTGAATGAATAACCGGAGAACCTGTGATCGCAGGATCCCGGGGCTGAGGCACGTTCCCCGCGCCCGCCCCGGACGATTACCTGGGGAGGGGCTCCTGCGTCCCGGGCTCCGAAGGCTCCTTGCCGGGCGGGAGCCTCGGAATCCTGCCCCCTGCGGCAAACCGCTGGGGGCGTGACGCGAGCCCTGTTGGGGGCGTGGCCCTATAGTATCCAGCCAATCCTAAGCCGCGCCGTGTTAGGGGCGGGAAGCCCGATACCACACCCCGCCCATTTGCCCTCTAGGCGGGGTAGAGCTCCGCGGTGACCCAGGCAACCGCCCCAGCGTACCGCCCACCTGCTAAATTTGCTGCGTCCAGCCCTCTTGGCACCACCTTTCGGAAAGCGAAGTCCTTTAAGGAGCAGAAAGGACGGAGATTTTGATTGGTTGGCTGGATGAGTGACCCTGGCGCTGGGGGAAGGGGAGTCTCGCCAGGTTGGACTTGGGAAGCTTGGAACACAGGCTTTGCAGAAGCTGAGCAGAGAAAGGGCTTTGGTGAACTAAAAATTCAGTGTTTGCAATCCAAAGTAGCTGCCCTTCTGGATGCGTGTGAAGGCAGTGGGAGTCCAAGAACCTTTGGGTCGCACCACCTGGTATTATTAGTCATACCTTAAATAAATAAATAAATAAATAAATAAATAAATAAATAAATATATAATATATATATAAATATATATTTATATAAATAAATATATATATTATATATATTATATATATATATAATATATATATATATATTTAGAGAGAGTGAGCCAGTGGGGGAGTGGATAGATGTAGAGGGAGAGAGAGAGGATCTCAAGCCGACTTCCTGATGAGTGCGGAGCCCCACGGTGGGGTGGGAGGGGCTTGATGTCTCGACTTTGAGGTCACAGCCTCAGCCAGAATCTAGAGTCCCCGGTTTAACCAACTGAACCACCCAGGCGCCCCATGTTAGACATAAAGTTTAAATTTGGGGTGCCTGGTGCCTGGGTGTCTCAGTTGATTAAGACTTTGCCTTTGGCTGGAGTCATGATCCCAGAGTCCTGGGATGGAGTCCCACAACGGGCTCCCTGCTCAGCAGAGAGTCTGCTTCTCCGCCTCTGTCTCCCCCTGCTTGTGCTCAAATAAATAAATAAATAAAATCTTTTTAAAAAATCATTTAAATTTAACATTTATTGAGCACCTGCCACTGTGACAGACACTGTTCTAAGTTCTTGGGCTCAGTAAAGAAAACAGATTTCTGGTATCTTTTTTTTTTTTTTTTTTTTTTTTAGATTTTATTTATTTATTCATGAGAGACACAGAGAGAGAGAGAGAGGCCAAGACACAGGCAGAGGGAGAAGCAGGCTCCATGCAGAGAGCCCGATATGGGACTCAATCCTGGGTTTCCAGGATCATGTCCTGGGCAGAAGGCAGGTGCCAAACTGCTGAGCCACCCAGGGATCCCGGTAGCTTCTGTTCTTAAATGAGGGAGACAATACATTATGTAGTGTGTTAGAAGATGTGACAAGTCTTTGGGGGGAAAAGCATAGTACAGATAAGGATTTCTACCCTTATCTGTAGGTGTGCATGTAGGAATATATTCCAAGACCCCCAGTGGATGCCTGAAACTCCAGATAGTATTGAACCTAACATATACTATATATTTTTTCTTATATATACATACCTATGATAGAGTTTAATTTATAAGTTAGGCACAATAAGGCTAGATTTAATACCAGTGAGAAAGTGAGATCCAAACAAAGAATTGAAGGAGGAAAGGTGGTTAGCTAATGAGTTCTCTGGTGGAAAAGCATGCCAGGCAGAGGGAACAGCTGACTGGTGTTACTGGAGAACAGCAAGGAGAAGTGTGGGTGGAGCATTGTGAGTGAGAGGGGAGTGGTAGGAAGTGACTGTGGGGGGGGGGGGGAGTACAGATTTTATTGGGTCTTGTATGGTTGGCTTTTACTCTCAAACAGGGACCCGTTGTAGTCTTTTTGAGCAAAAGAGTGACATCATCTG
This sequence comes from Vulpes lagopus, assembly GCF_018345385.1. Lineage (NCBI taxonomy): Eukaryota > Metazoa > Chordata > Mammalia > Carnivora > Canidae > Vulpes > Vulpes lagopus. The sequence goes on along the minus strand of NC_054826.1, from coordinate 106,293,005 downwards.
ACTTATATTTTAAATTTTTTTTTAATTTTTTATTTATTTATTTATGATAGTCACAGAGAGAGAGAGAGGCAGAGACACAGGCGGAGGGAGAAGCAGGCTCCATGCACCGGGAGCCTGATGTGGGATTCGATCCCGGGTCTCCAGGATCACGCCCTGGGCCAAAGGCAGGCGCCAAACCGCTGCGCCACCCAGGGATCCCCGTGACTTATATTTTAAAACAACAATTCTGGCTGCTAGGTTGAGAACTAACCAGAGGGACAAGAAGAGAAATCAGCAGGCCTGCTAGAAGGTTATTGCAATAATGCATGGCGTGCAGGAGATGACGGTAGCTTGTACCAGATTGATGGTGATGCAAGCAGTGAGAAATGGTCAGATACTGGATGTATTATGAAAGTAGAGCCCCCAGGATTTCTTAAAATGTTGGAAATGGGTTATGAGATAGAAACACAAATTCAGAATCACTCTGAGGTTTTTGACGTGAGGAACTGAAGGAGGAGTTGCCATCAGTCGAGGTAGAAAAGGCTGAGGGGGAGCAGCCTTGGGGGCTTGGGAAAATAAATGTTTACAATATTTACAAGGAGAGTGTCTTTATTATTATCATTATTATTATTTTATTTTTAAGTAATCTCTACACCCAGTGTGGGGCTCAAGTTCTAACCTCTGAGATCAAAGTTCACATACTCCACCAACGGGCCAGCCCACCTCTGCACAAGGAGAATGTTTCTTTCTTTCTTTTTTTTTTTTTTAAGATTTTATTTATTTATTCATGAGAGACACACAGAGAGAGAGAGAGGCAGAGAGAGAAGCAGGCTCCATGCAGGGAGCCTGAGGTGGGACTCGATCCTGGGTCTCCAGGATCACGCCCTGGGTTGAAGGTGGCACTAAACCACTGAGCCACCAGGGCTGCCCAAGGAGAATGTTTCAATCAGAGAAGCACAGAAGTGACCAGGCACAGAACAGGGTTTGGTAACATAGTCAAGAAGGCTTCCTCTTACCTCTGTAAGGGATAGGAGTTATGCCAGTGAGTCTCTAATGAGTGATAGTGGCCTATCAGAATCACTGGAGAAATCTTTTCCGTCTAAGCCACTGAGAGGGGTGCCTGGTTGACTCAGTCACTTTAGTGTTCAACTCTTGATTTTGCCCAGGTCATGAACTCAGGGTCATGAGACTGAGCTCCATGTCAGGCTCTGCACTAGGCATGGAGCTTGCTTAACATTCTCTCTCTCCCTCTCCTCTGCCCTTCTCTCCTCAACTCCCGCCCCCTTCTTTTGCATGCACTCTTAAACAAACAAACAAACAAACAAACAAACAAACAAACAATAAAACCACTGAGACTATCTTTTTTTTTTTTTTTTTTTTTATGATAGTCACAGAGAGAGAGAGAGAGAGAGGCAGAGGGAGAAGCAGGCTCCATGCACCGGGAGCCTGATGTGGGATTCGATCCCGGGTCTCCAGGATCGCGCCCTGGGCCAAAGGCAGGTGCCAAACCGCTGCGCCACCCAGGGATCCCCACTGAGACTATCTTTACTCCCCTGAATCTTGTTTACTGGTGGGGGTTGGAAGGGGTGGTGGGAGCAGTGGCGGCCGGAGTGTGTGCAGTATGTCCATCAATGAGGACTGAGGGTGACAAGAAGGGAGGGCAGGAGGGTATCTACTCTTTAGTAAAGGGCTCATCTTGTGGAACAAGTATTTCCCTCAAGTTGGAAATCAGCCATCAAGTGACAGGACTGGAGAGAAGCATCCTGTTCAGTCTCTAGACTTTCATTCTTTTAGTCACATTTTTATTTGTAGAAATGGTATAATAAGACATTATCAGGAGACTCCTATTAAATATGGTAGTCTGCAGGCACTTATCTCTAGCTTTTCCAGAAAGTCTTTTAAAATAAGAGGGAAACCAGACACCTGGGTGGCTCGGCGGTTGGGCGTCGGCCTTCAGCTTAGGGAGTGATCCTGGAGTCCTGGGATCAAGTCCCAGTATCGAGTCCCATGTCCGGCTCCCCACAAGGAGCCTGCTTCTCCCTCTGCCTGTGTTTCTGCCTGTGTGTGTGTGTGTGTGTGTGTGTGTGTGTGTGTCTCATGAATAAATAAATAAAATATTTAAAAAAAAATAAGAGGGAAGGAATTTTTCTTAAAGATGTTATTTATTTACTCATGAGAGACAGAGAGGCAGAGGGAGAAGCAGGCTCCATGCAAGAAGCCTGATGCGAGACTCGACCCAGGTACTCTGGGATCATGCCCTGAGCCAAAGGCAGATGCTCAACCACTGAGCCACTCAGGCGTCCCAGGAATTTTTAAACAGGTCTAAGGACACAAAAACAGAGAACTACAGAGGAGATGAGAGCTGGTAAGAGATAACTTTTTTTTTTTTTTTTAAGCTTAAAAGCAGAGAACCCTCTCTGGTAAATATAGCAGGCTATTCAAACTAATCTGCTTACTGAAAACAATGAAAATACAGAATAAAAGATATAAAATAATAAATTTAAAAAAAAATTAACATTACTGTATTATTAGTTTCGGGGGTAGAACTTAGTGATTCATCAGTTGCATATCACACCCAGCGCTAGGTACATCACATGCCCTCCTTCATGCCCATCACCTAGTTACCCCTTTCCCCCACCTCCACAGTTTGTTTCCCATAGTTGAAAGTCTCTTACGGTCTCTCTCTCTCTGTCTTTTTATCTATTTTATTTTTCCTTCCCTTCCCCTATGTTTATCTACTTTGTTTCTAAATTCCACATAATAATAAACTTCTTAAAAGTACCGAAGAAAGAGGGATCCCTGGGTGGCTCAGTGGTTTGGCACCTGCCTTCCGCCCAGGGCGTGATCCTGGAGTCCCGGGATTGAGTCCCACATCATGTTCCCTAAATGAAGCCTGATTCTCCCTCTGCCTGTATCTTTGCCTCTCTGTGTCTCTCATAAATAAATAAATAAAATCTTAGAAAAAAAAAAGTACTGAAGAACAGGGGTGCCTGGGTGGCTCAGTCCGTTAAGCATTTGCCTTTGGCTCAGGTCATGATCCTGGGGTCCTAGGATGGAGCCCCCTGCATGGGGTTCCCTGCTTAGAGGGAAGCCTGCTTCCCCCTCCTCCACTGCCCTTCTCTCTGCTTATGTGCTCTGTCAAATAAAAATCTAAAAAAAAAACAAAAGAAAGTACTGAAGAACAAAGAGGAAGTATCAACCTAAAATCTAGGTGGAAATGTGAACCTAGAGAGAAACCTAAGCACTGAAACTGCCTTCACCCTGAAAGCATTTGCTAAACTAGGTCAACTTGAGCAGGCGGTTCAGGACAGAAATCCAATCCTCCTCCCAGTGATTAAGAAGAGATGCCCCCTGCTGGATTAAGAAAAGAGGTAACCAAGAGTGACCTAACCCAGGCGCCCTGCCCTAGGGGAATTGCAAAGTAAGTTTCTAGGTGCTGAGCACAACATAGGGAAGAAACTATTTCTGAGTTGTGATAGGGAGGCAGGCCTGGAGTGGATATGTAGCTTCAAATCACATCATTGTGTAGTCAAAACCAAAACAAAACAAAACAAAAAAACACTCCAAAACAAAAACCCCTCAAGCTGTATATTTAGTTTACAGTGACCACAAATTGGAAGCATTTAGGCAACTAGTAGAAGCAAATTACTTCAAATAAGTTCAAAGAGAATATACAGTTAGAAATATCCCAGCATACAGAAATGATAGAAAGCAGAAGCCAACACTTGTATTTCATATATTGGAATTATTACATAAAAATTATAATCTCTGATTATTATGTTTGTTTATTTATTTATTATTTATGTATTTAAGTAATCTCTACACCCCAACATGGGGCTTGAACTCACAACCCCAAGATCAAGAGCCACATGTTCTACTCACTGAGCCAGCCAGGCACCTCTGATTATTATGTTCAAAGAAATAAAATATAAACTTGAAAAATAATTGCAAGAATCAGGAAACACCACCACTACCACCACCAAATAAACTAGCAGATTTGAAAAAAAGCCAAATAGAATATAAATACAATACAAATAGCCAAATATAATAACTGAAATTAAAAACTCAATAGAAAGGAACTGCCTCATCTCACAAAATACGTATAGAAAAAAAATCTACAGGGGTACCTGGGTGGCTCAGTTGGTTAAGCATTTGTCTCTTAATTTCTGCTCAGGTCATGATCTAGGGGTCATGAGCTCATGCCCAGTGCAGAGCCAGCTTAAGATTCTCTCTTTCTCTCTCCCTCTTCCCCTTCCCGTCCCTGTTCATGCATTCTCTCTCTCTCTAAGAAAATGATAATTAATTTTAAAAAAGAAAAAAAACTACAGTCAAGATCATACTTAAAGGTAAAATATTGTGGGGTGGCACCTTGGTGGCTCAGTCAGTTAAGCATCTGCCTTCAGCTCAGGTCATGATCCCAGGGCCCTGGAATCGATCCCTGCTTTGGGCTCCTTGCTCGTCAAGGAGCTGGCTTCTCCCTCTCCCTCTGCCTGCCACTTCCCCTGCTTGAGTGCTCTCTCTGTCAAATAAATAAATAAAATATTTTTTTAAAAAGGTAAAATATCGTATACTTTCACTCTAAGATTGTGAACAAGCCAGAGATGACCACTTTCACCACACCTATTTGATTGTATTAGAGGTACTAGCTAGTGCAATAAGGCAAGTAAAACGAAAGGCATAAGTATCGGAAGAAAAGAAATAAATTGTCTCCATTTGGAGCTGACATTATTTATAAGGAAACCATAAAAACAGCTACTAGAACTAATAAATGAATTTAGCTCTGTCTAGGATATAAGGTCAAAATACAAAAATCAGTTGTATTTTTTTAAGTTGGAGTTTTTGTTATAACATTAACAACATTTGGAAAATAACATTTAAAGTGTCCATTCTCAAAAAAAAAAAATAAAGTGTCCATTCTCACCTCTCTTATGCAACAAAATAATGGAAGTTCTAACTCATGCAATAGGGCAAGAAAATAAAATAAAAGGCATTTGGATTGTATTGAAAGAAACTAAATGCTCTACTTGTAGATAACATGATTGTTTACAGAGTAAATACCAAGGACTCTACCAAAAAAACTTCTAGAATTCAGCAAGGTCTCAGAATGTAACAACATTAAAAAAATAAATTGTGCTTCTATATACTAGCAGTGAACATGTGGACACCGAAGTTAAAAACATAATACCATTTAGATTCTCTCAAAACAACAAAAAAAGAAATATTTTAGGTGTAAATCTAATAAAACATGTGTAGGACTTATATGCTGAAAATAACCCAATACAGATAAAAGAAATCAATGAAGATCTGGGGTGCCTGGGTGGCTCAGTTGGTTAAGTGTCTGACTCTTGGTTTCAGCCCAGGTTGTGATCTCAAGGTCATGAGATCAAGCCCCGTGTTCGGCTCCATGCTCAGTGGAGAATCTGCTTGAGGTTCTCTCCCTCTCCCTCTCTGCTCCTCCCCTCACTCATGTGAGCTCATGCACACACTTTCTCTGTCTCTAAAATAAATAAATTTTTTAAAAAGTAATCAGTGAAGATCTATGTAAATGGAGAGACATACTGTGTTTCTGGGTTGGAAGTCTCAACAGCAAAAATATTAATTCTCCCTAAATTAACATACAGGTTCAACTATATTCCTATCAAAATCTCAGCAAGAGGAACGCCTGAGTGGCTCAGAGGTTGAGCATTTGCCTTCAGCTCAGGGTGTGACCCCGGAGTTCCGGAATGGAGTCCCACATCGGGCTCCCTGTGTGGAGCCTGCTTCTCCTTTTGCCTGTGTCTCTGCTTCTCTCTGTGTCTTTCATGAATAAATAAATAAAATATTTTTTTAAAAGTCCCAGCAAGATTTTTTGTAGACATAGACAAGATTATTCTAAAATGTATGTAAAAGGCAAAGGAACTAGAATAGCTAAAACAATTTTGAAAAAAGAAGGATAAAATGGAAAGAGTCAGTTTACCAGATTTTAAGACATAATACAGCTAGAAATTGATGCACACAAATATTCCCAGCTAATTTTTAAAAGATTTTATTTATTCATTCATGAGAGACACACAGAGAGAGGCAGAAACACAGGCAGAGGGAGAAGTAGACTTCCCAGCTAATTTTTACAAAGGTACAGAATGGTGCTGGAGCAATTAGGCATCCATAGGCCAAAACAAAAACAAAAACAAACCCCAAAAGACCATACACAAAAATTAGCTCAAAATGAATTATAGCCTTAAATATTAAATGTAAAAACTATACAACATTTTTATTTATTTTTTTTAATTTTTATTTATTTATGATAGTCACAGAGAGAGAGAGAGGCAGAGACACAGGCAGAGGGAGAAGCAGGCTCCATGCACCGGGAGCCCGATATGGGATTCGATCCCGGGTCTCCAGGATCGCGCCCTGGGCCAAAGGCAGGCGCCAAACCGCTGCGCCACCCAGGGATCCCCTACAACATTTTTTTTTTAAAGCATAGAAGAAAATTTTCAGGCTTTAAGGTTAGACTAAGGGTTCTTTTTTTTTTTTTTTTTTTTAAGATTTTATTTATCCATTCATGAGAGACACAGAAAGAAGCAGAGACGCAGGCAGAGGGAGAAGCAGGCTCCATGCAGGGAGCCTGACGTGGACCTGATCCCAAGACCCCGGGGACATGCCCCAAGCTGAAGGCAGGCACCAAACCACGGAGCCACCCAGGGATCCCCTAGACTAAGGGTTCTTAAACTTGACACTAGAATCATGATTCATAAAAGAAAAAACAATAAATGAACATCAAAATTTAAAACTTTAGGGACGCCTGGGTAGACTGGGTAGCTCGGTGGTTGAACGTCTGCCTTTGGTTCAGGGCATGATCCTGGAGTCCTGGGATCGAGTCCCGCATTGGGCTCCCTGCATTCCCTGCATGGAGCCTGCTTCTCCCAATGCCTGGGTCTCTGCCTCTCTCTCTCTCTCTGTCTCTCTCTCATAAATAAATAAATAAAATCTTAAAAAAAAAAAAGAGGGAGAGAGAATCCTCAAGCAGACTCCCAGATGAGCATGGAGCCTGACATAGGCTCAATCCTAGGATCCTCAGATCATGACCTGAGCCCAAAGAGTCAGGCACTTAACTAACTGAGCCACCTAGGTGCCCTGAGACATATTTTATGACTTAACATATGGTCTCTCTTGAACAACATTCCATACACACTTGATAAAAATGTGTATTCTGCTATTGTAGTATGGAGTGTTCTACAGATTTATGTTAAGGCTAATCGGTTGATAGTGTTGTTCAAGTTGTCTACTCCTTTGTTGATCTTCTGCCTAGTAGCTCTATATATTATTGATAGTGGCGTATTGAAGACTCCAATTATTATTATTGAATTATCTATTCCTTCCTTCAATTCTGTCAAAAAATAAACTGTCAATCAAGATTTCTATACCTGGAAAAATTACCCTTCAAGAATGAAGGAGAAATTAAGATATTTTTAGATAAATGAAAGCTGAGGGAGATCAATATTAGTAGACCTGCCCTAAGAAATGCTAGAGGGACGACTGGGTGGCTCAGTGGTTGAGCGTCTGCCTTCGGCTCAGGGTGTGATCCTAGAGTCCCAGGATTGAGTCCCACATTGGGCTCCCTGCATGGAGCCTGCTTCTCCCTCTGCCTCTGCCTCTGCCTCTCTCTCTCTCTGTGTCTCTCATGAATAAATAAAATCTTTTTTAAAAAAGATATCCACTTTATTTTATTTATTTATTTATTTATTTTGAGATCCACTTTAAATATAAGAACATAAAGAGGTTGAGAGGTGCCTAAGTGGCTCAGGTGGTTGGGCATCCAACTCTTTTTTTTTTTCTCTCTTTTTTTTTTAAATAGTTTTTTTAGCAGATTTATTTATTTATTTATTTATTTATTTATTTATTTATTTATGCAGAGAGTATGTGTGTGCATGTGCACGTGTATGCAGGGGAAGAAGAGGGGCAAAGGGAGAGGGAGAGAATTCCAAGCAGCCTCCATGCTGAGCTGGAACTAATGTGGGGCTCAATCCCACGACCCCAAGATCACGACCTGGCTCCTGGGTTGGGATTTCTCAGCCTCCATAATTGCAAGAGCCAATCCCTTTAAACAAATTTCTTCCTAAGATATATTGATTATGTTTCTCTAGAGAATTCTAATACTTAATTAACCCTTTATAAGTGCACAATTCACTGGCAATTAAATACATTCTCGTGTTGTGCAATCATCAACGCTACCCATTTTGAGAACGTTTTCATTATTCTAAACAGAAACTCTGTACTCATTAAATAACAATCCTCTATTCCTGTTCCTACCATCCCTTGGTAACCTGTATTCTATCTTCTGTCTCTGTGAATTTACCTATTCTAGGGACCTCATATTTGTGGAATCATACAGTGTTTGTCTTTTTGTGACTGGTTCATTTTACTCATCATAAAGTCCTTGAGGGTCATCTGTGTTGTAGCAGGTGTCAGAATTTCCCTCCTTTTTTTTTTTTTATTTTTATTTTTATTTTTTTTTAATTTTTTTTAATTTTTTATTTATTTATGATAGTCACAGAGAGATAGAGAGAGGCAGAGACACAGGCAGAGGGAGAAGCAGGCTCCATGCACCGGGAGCCTGATGTGGGATTCGATCCCGGGTCTCCAGGATCGCGCCCTGGGCCAAAGGCAGGCGCCAAACCGCTGCGCCACCCAGGGATCCCAATTTCCCTCCTTTTAAAGGCTGAATAATATTCCATTTTGTGTATACGTATCACATTTTGTTTATCAATTTGTCTATTGATGGAGATTGAGTTGTTTCTGCCTTTAGCTTTCATGAATAGTGCTGCTGTGGACTTGGGTATATAGTACATGTAAGGCATGCCTTTTTAAGCTCACGTCTCTTTTTTTTTTAAGATTTATTTATTTATGATAGACATAGAGGGAGAGAGGCAGAGACACAGGAGGAGGGAGAAGCAGGCTCCATGCTGGGAGCCCGACGCGGGACTCGATCCCAGGACTCCAGGATTGCGCCCTGGGCCAAAGGCAGGAGCCAAACCTCTAAGCCACCCCAGGATCCCCACTCACGGTTCTTTTCATCAAAGGAACCATGTAGTGGGCATCAGCTTTTTTCTGTCCAGTGACCCTCCCTTCTGTCATGGCCCCTCCTTCACCAGGAAAAGAAGAGAATCTATAATCAGGGATCAATCATCCCAATTGTGTGAAATATCTCCTCTGCCCCAATTGTGGCCACTTGGTCCCAAGCTGAACAACGCAGGGCGGAGCTGAGGAAAGTGAGGTAGGGACACTATTTGCAGCCTTACTACCAGCTATTTGGAAATTCCACTCTCAGGGAATAGAGAACACCTACATAAAGTATTGAGAGAGTTGGAGAGGATGTCCTGATTCCAGATGCCTCCATGGCCCAGGTGTACTTCTTTCCTTCCTGTGATGATTTGGATACTCCAATATCCCTCTCACCCTCTTGCCTAAGCTAGCACCTTTTGGATTTATGTTGTATGCAACCAAAAGGACATAAACTCAAAAAAAAAAAAAAAAAAAAAAAGATGTGAACTCACTACTCTGCTCAGTCCAGGTCAGAAATCCTCCCGTCAGGAAGGAGTAAAGCAGTTTATCTTAGGTTAGATTCTCCTAGAAGCTTAACCCAGGCCAAGGATTAAAGGGCAAGTGATTTATTAAAGCAGTGGTCTCAGGAAAAACCATTAAGGGAATGAAGTAGGTGGATGAGTGAGGTAAGCAGGTGAAGAAGACTATAAAGTGTGTGCGCGCAGCTCTGGAGTAGAAATAGCACTGTATAATTGTCCTACTCCAGTCCAAGGAGCTGGACTCCAGCACTGACATACCAGTCACCGACTATAAGCCCCCTTGGAGCAGGGAGGGTATGAGGACATGAAAGTTCCCATGGATAAATATGTTCTATATCCAAGGGCAAACCTCTGAAGGTTGCAGGTATAAACCATTGGCAGGGAAACCCAGAATTCTGGCTCACAGTGCTGGTAAAAAGGATCTGAGGATCTGAGATGGAGAACACAGTGTTTGAAGTGACATCTGGGGAAAGCTTGGGCCTCTCTCTTCCTTGCAGCCCACCTGCCCCATCCCCCCGTTAAGGCTGGAACTGCCATTAATACTCACATATCCATGAACTGGCTGACCCAGCGATCCATCACCAAAACTGATGTGTGTCACTCTGTGTTTGCATGCTGGGAAGCTGTCAGCTTTTCCTCGTTTTTCACAGTGACTTCTAATGTTCTACATGAGGCATTCTGTTTATCAAATGTGTACTGGCTAGAGAAAAAGAAAGAGGTTCTTTAAGGCCTTTTCTGCCTCCACAGCAAAGGCTTTGAATGCCAGCAATGGTCAGCCAGGCAATATAACAATGATTATAATAGTGAATTCTAGCTTTATTGAGCACTTAACTATGTACTATGCTTTACATTCATCTCATTTAATTGAATAATTATACAAGGGAGTTACCGGGGGGCGACGGGGGGGGGGGGGGTCGTCCCTTGGTGGCTCAACGGTTTAGCGCCTGCCTTCAGCCCAGGGTGTGATCCTGGAGTCCCAGGATCGAGTTCCAGGATCCAGTCCCACATCGAGGTCCCTGTAAGGAGCCTGCTTCTCCCTCTGCCTGCATTTCTGCCTCTCTCTCTCTCTGTCTCTCATGAATAAATAAATAAAGTCTTTAAAAACAAAAACAAAAAACAAGGGAGATACCATTATTATCTGCATTTTCCAGATAAGGAATCTAAGCTAATAAATGATGGAGCTGGGGTTTAAATCCAGGTTGTCTTGACTCCACAATTTAATTAATTTATCATGTGTTAAATAACAAAGATCCATGAAATAAAATATTGAGTAATATTAGGAGAAACAGGGGCACCTGGGTGGCTTAATGGTTGAGTGTCTGCCTTTGGCTCAGGTCATGGTCCCAGGGTCCTGGAATTGAGTCCCACATCCGGTTCCCCTCAGGGAGTCTGCTTCTCCCCCTGCCTATGTCTCTGCCTTTCTCTCTGTGTCTCTCATGAATAGATTAAAAAAATATTTTAAAAATATATATTAGGAGAAACAGTTTTATTGGAAATATTCTAATACATTTTCTGAACAAGAAATCAAAAAATAAATAAGGACATAGCAGATATGAACATCCAAAGTTTTTTAACCTGAAAACAAATAGTGTACCTTCTATTCAAGTTCCATGGACAGTGACAAAATTCAACAAGAATATTAAGTTACAGAGAATATTTTGGTAAATTTTGAAAAGTGGAAATTCTAAAAGTCAGTCTCTGATCAAAATGCAATACAGCTAACAATAATATAAAACACACCACTTAGAAATGGAAAAACATGAATAGCATATCAAATTACAAGAAGTAAATCAAGAGTAAAAAAACAAACCATTAGAAAATAATTTTAAAAACAGGATACAGTCAAAACTATCTGCAGAGGTAATTAACACCATTAAATGCTTTTAGGGTCAAAAAGAGAAAAATAAAATGAATGAATTAAGCACATAAGTTAAGATTTTGGAAAAGAGATAAAAATAGCCTTTCCTCCTCTAAAAAAATGGAGAAAGGAAATACTTGAAATAGAAAACAGAAAAAAACACACACCCAGAAGCTTAAGAGTAGGAGAGATGTGCCTTCCAGCCTGTTGACAGAGAGGTATATAGCGACACTCAGCACGAACTTGGTCCTCTGACAGGTGTCCTCAATCCTCCCCCTCCTCACTGTGCATGCTCTGCTTGGTGTGCTATCTACTGCTGAGTTCAGTTACCCCAGTTCTCATTTCTCCAACTAGTAACAATTTCTCTATGTCAGCACCACATCTTGTACACAATGTGCCTGCATGGTGGCATTTTCACATGCTTTACAACAAATTCTCTCCACTGTGATTCCTGTTCTATTAGACTTGCGGTCTTTAGAAGAGGAACTATGTCCTGATCATCACTGTATCCTCAGGACCTGGGACAGGTGAGTCCTTAATAAATGTTTGTTGAATGAAGGAATGAGTGGATGGGCTCAAGCACTGATTCCTGAGTTACATTTGGTCGTGGGTTGCTTCTGTCCCCACTACCCAACCACAGGCTCCAAGCCAATGTCTTGAGGCCTGGAAATGAGTTATTCCAACAGTAAGAGGACTAACCATAAAGTAGCTGACTAATGGGATATTTATGTAACCGACAATGATTGTGTGGACAATGTCAATAAAATATGAGGAAAAGGGGCTTTGATTTTTTCCCTTATTTTTCTCTTCTGCTTGAATGATCAAATGTTTCCTTTGTGAAATGGAAAATAGTCCTCTCTGTCCTCAAGGCTTAGTTTAAATGCCACCTTCTCCAGAGAACTTTCTCTCATTTCTCCAACTAGTAATAATCTTGCCATTTATGGCCTTCCAGAACATCTGCCCCTCCCTCTGGTCTCTTGAAATTCTACCTTTCCTTATTTGTGTCTCCATGGGCTGTGGATATTCTCTAGACAGGATTGTGGGTCTTCTGCACAGCACCACCCCTGATAAGTGAAGGATGCACTAGGATGTTCATCCAGACTCAGCCCATTTTCCTTGGCATGTGCAGGGGTGCAGACAGGACAGCATACTTTGAATGGGTGGTTGGTTGCCTGGCTGACAGACTACACTGAACTCAAAGCATGCGAGGGCAGAGAATCACAGTGACCAAACAGACTCCCGCAAACCTCAGGATCAGCTTCCACCTACAATGCACCTGGCTTAGAAAAGATCCCAGAGGGAAGCTGTGCAGCTCCAGCTAGAATGAGCCAGGGAGATGAGGGATGCTTTCATTACCAGAGGCTGAGAAATAGCCCTGAGGCAGATGTGTTGATCATCTTTTGTGCCCAGGTGGATAAGGAGAGGGCATTCTAGACACAGGGATCCATCTGAACAATTGTCAGTGGCAAGAGGGTAACAAATTTACTTTAGAAAAAACCATAGTGTTAGCCACTGCCATGACTCTCCCTCTTTACTTGGCTGTCAGAACAGTCTTTCTAAAACTCAGATCATACTGTGGCATTCACTCCCCTACTCAGAACTCTTCAGTGGTTCCCCATAGCCCTCAGTATTTGGTCTGACATTACAGGCTTCACACAACCTGGCCCCCCATCTCTCCATTGCCATCTCCTGCTACACACGTCATGCCTCCAGTGAACTCCCTTAGGATTCCTAGTCTTGCCTCTCCCTTTCCTCACTATACTTACAGCATTTCATCCAGGACCATGCATTCAAAAATCACCCATATATGGCAACTCCTAAATTGTCCTCTGCTCTGGACTTCTCTCCAGAACAAAACATATCCAATTACTACTTGACATCTTCACCTGGATGTCAAAGACATCTCAAACTCAACTATCTAAAATACCCATCTCAACTGACTCCCTTACTCTGCTTATCTTCCCCATATCAGTAAATATCTCCACCAACCACCCAGCTACTCCCTGGTCATTCCCTCTCTGTCCACTTGCACTTTACCACACCATGAGTTCCCACCGATTCTATAGCCAAAGTTTCTTGAACATCCAAATTCATTCTCTGATCTAAGCCACATATCCCACCTGGACTACACAAGAGCCACCTGCCGGGTCTTCCTGCTTCCTCCTCTGAGCCCCTACAACATATTCTTACACACAGTCAGAGTCTAATATGCAAATTGAACCATGCCACTCTACCAAAGCAGGGTAAAATCCAGGCTTCTAGTTTTAAGAGGCTCCTACTGGCCAAATCTGGGATAATTTGAGCACCAAAATAATTAAGGTTAATAACTAAGATTATTGGAAAGCAGTAGGAACCCAAAAGTCCCTGCTAATAATAAATATATAAATAAATAGGCAGGAAAATGTCAAGGGGAGAGAGAGCTGAAGCCATTCTGTAACCCTCCTAACACTGATTTGCTCTAGGCAAGAAGCCTCTGTTGGATATTAAATCTCATCTACTTAGTAATCTCTGGAATAGGATATTTGCACATTTGTAACTATCTCCCTGATTGCTTATCAGTGACAAGGGAAAACCAGTAAGTACAGCTTAATCAGACAAAATTTAAATCACCAAGGAGGAGGAGACAGACTGTGTATGCCTTTTGTTGTCTCACTGGGAAAGACACAGTAACATTTCTATCATCTTCCAGCAGGAATGTGTGATGAAGAAATAGAGGACAAATGAGGAACATTCTCTTAATGGGGAAAACTAAATTTTTCCATCATGTCAATGTCGTAGAAGACAAAGCCAACTATTCCAGATTAAAGGAGACTAAAGAGAAATAACAATGGAATGCATCACTTCATTTCTAGACTGGATTCTGGACTAGAGGGAAAATGCTATGTAAAGGACATTATTGAGCTAATTGACAAAAAGGGTGGTAAATGAGAAATTGTTTTGCATTATAGTTCAAAATAAGGGTCACATGTAACACTTCATACAGAGAAAGAATTGGTAATTTTAACAGGTGAATTTGGGCAAATGCCCATTGTACTATTCACCTCTCTTTGTAACTTTGAAATTATTTCTGAATAAAAAGTTAACCCAAAGAATCCAGGCTCCTTAACATGGCCCACAAGGCACCTGCCACCCCCTTCCCCCCAGCCAGCCTGTCCAGTCTTATCTTGACCAGTCTTATAACGGCCAGCATACTCAGCTCCATTGATCCATTGACATGGCTGCCTTTCAGGTTCCCCAACATACTAGTTCTTGCTCACCCCTGGGTCTTCATGCGCACACCTACTATTGCCTTTTATAAGGACTTCTCTTCCCCCAACTCAGTTCTCAGTGATACAATAATTATCATTTCTCAAAATGGTTTTTGACCCCCACTCTGACCTAATACAGACCTATTATATTCTTTCATAGCTCCTCGACTTTTGCTTCATACTTATCACAGTTTGTAATAGTTCATATTTTGGGAGGATTCCAAATGCCATCTTCTCTAGTAGCCTGAAAGCTCCCTAAAGCCAGGGATCCCATTTGTTTCACTCCTGAATGTTGTCCTCCATCCCTGCTACTGGACCTGGCACACTGCCAGGCACTTAGGACACAGCTAATTAAATGATGAATTCCACCCTCCAAGTTCACCTGAAAATTGTTGACAGCTCTCAGAGAACATACCCTACAATCCACATCTAGTTCCAGGAATGGATTCATGAGGCTCTGTCTATTCAGGCTTCTTGGATTCCCTATCACTACACCAGTACTTGAAACTAAGAGGCCATGGTAAGGAAGAAGGGGGACTTGGGGGAAGGTGTATGTTAATGGAGAGCTGATGAATTCAGCTGAGAGCCTGGAACCTCAGAGGGGGATGTCAAGGAGGTGGTTGGCTGGATTGAGCTGGTGCTAGAGGGGCAGTTGGAATTAGAGAGGTGACCCATGGCCAAAGCTGTGGGCATCATCAGGAGGATCCCTCACACACCTGTATGTGCAAAAGAAAGATAAAAGAGTCCAAGGAATGGGGCCTGAAGGACCCAGACTTAAGGGCTACACAGGAAAAATGTCTCTAGAAGCAAAGAAACAGTGTCCAGAAAAGTAGGAGTAATATTGGGAAGGAGAAAGAGAAAGAGTTGTCATAGAAGGCCAGAGAGGAGGCCAGTTAGGCGCTAAACCCCATACATTTGTGTTTCCTTTTTCCTTGTTCAAGCTCAGCATCTGGCATCCCATGAGTTAAGCTGGACTGGTGGGGACTAAGGTCTTGGACTCTTGCCTGAATCTTGCCTCGACCACAAATAGGCTGTGTGACTTGGGGCCATGGACTTAATTCCCAGACTCCAAGCCCCTGTCTGTAAAACAGAAATTGTGCTAGTATTCACTTTTCAGGGCTGCTGCCAGGATTACATGAGCTCATCTCTGGAGAGCTCTTTGATCCATGTTTGGTTTATAGTCTGGGGAATGAATGAACATCATAGGAGCACACATGGCAGGAGCTGGATGCACAGCCCAGCTAAGAGGATTGTTTCCTAGGATTAGCCAATGACAGGGCTTCAGACAATAGTCAAAGAACCCCCTCACCACCTTCTATCCAGGTCCCCTTCCCCTGATCCAATCCTTATTAAACAAACCTATAGTGAGCAGATTCCATTTAACACAGTCCCTTCTCCAAAGCTTCTTTCTGAAAATTCTTTCCTTCCACCCTCCAAAGCGTGCCCAAGTCAGACGATGCCAGAGTCTGTCCACTTGATTGCAACTAAACTCTGTTTCCCAAGTAACCATGGTGACACCTCTTCCTCAACACAGCCACCTTCTGTGAATATCAGTAAGTATTCCCAGGCCTCTTACTCCCAGCTCTAATGTCTGCCAGTAACTTCTGACCATCCCATCTCTGAAGGAAAGAGAAGCATGTGGATACCACTTCACAGCTTAAAAAGCAAACATAACCCTCCTTTCACCCTCACAAAGGCCCTGTGAGGTAGATACAGCAGATGATAACTCCTCTGGCCCACGTTTATTGAGTATTTACACTGTACCATGCTCTGTGTGAGTCATTTTCATATGTGATCTCATTTAAACTCACCCAAATCCTATGAAGTGGGCTCAGTTTTTCCATTTTACAGAGGAGAAAAATGGGGCTCAGAGTGGCTAGAACTTGGCCCATATCAAAGAGGTAGTAAGTAATGGGTTCAAACCCTCAGACCATCTATTTGACTCTAAAGCCACACTTAACCCTTCGACAGTCTGGCCTCACAAAACAAGTATGTTATTTCCAGGCACCATCCTACCCATTAAATTGAAGCTCAGAGAGGTAAAGTAACTTGCCCAAAGTCTCACACCCAGGAACTAGCATGGAGCTGAGATCCACAATTGGATCTTCTGGCTCTGAGAGCCCTGAAACCAGGGAGAATCAGTGACTGGGCCTGATGATATACTAGGTAATTATTTCTGTAGCCAATTTGCCTTGTCAATCCTGCTCAGCCCAGGATAGTATTTCTATGCAGGAAGTCCTTCCTGATATTTTCTGGGAAATTTGTGTTTTTCTGAATCCCAAGACCAATCAGTCAAGAGATTGGGAAAATAGGAAAAAATGTTCTAATTCTCCTGTGAGAATTCATGCTTAGCAATAAACATAGGGGCATTCCTGGTATGAAAGAATCAGTGACATCCAGTAGAAAGCATGAGAGAGAAAGCAGAGAGGACTCTGCTGATATACAGAGTCCAAGATTAAGGCAGACGTGTCAGAAACTTGGGTCAGGAGAAGTGGGGGTGCCTGGCTGGTTCAGTAAGAGGAGCATGTGACTCTTGATATTGTAAACAGAATATTAATCTGTTTACATGCATCATATATCTCATACAAATTCTATGAATGATGCTCCCAGAAATAAATTTTGGAAACAAGTCTTCAAATTGGCAATTTCAACACATACTTCTGTGTAGCACAGTTATCTTGATGAAGATTTAACATTTTGGTATTAAAATACTACCCAATAATGTTCTTTGATATTTTTTGGTTTTTCAATATTTGCTCTAGCCTACAGTTCTTTGTAACTACTCTCATTTATTTTAAAGAATACAGAAAATTATGAAAAATACAGAATAATATGATTTCAGGAATCCCAAAGAATTCCAATTTCTCATTTCCAAACCCTGAAGATGAGCATCTGTTGGGAAATTAGAAACCTTATCCCAGAGGAAGTGGATGAGCTTCCAAGCAGCTCCTGGGATGGCAAACTACGAGGCCATCTTTCTTGGTTTTCAGGAAGTCTCTGCATAGGAGCAGATCCAGGAATAGAGCTTCCTTGGCCAATATCCCTCTAAAGGCAAAGATTCTGAGAAGAGGTTACTTCAGGGATCCATGGGCTGAGCCTGAAGTATTGGTCTTAATGTGGGATGTCTGAAGGCTCAAGTTTTATCTCAATCTCATTCCAGAGAGTATCTGCTCATTTTAATATACAAAGTTTTGTGCAATTATCATGAGAAAAATGGATGCTCCATAAATGGATGCCCTGTCAAACCTGCACTTTCACTCTTGTACCCGAAGAAGGGCTACAGCAAGCAGGGTGAGCTGTGGAATCAGGCGGGCAGACCTGGATCTGTATGCTGGTTCTGTGCCACATATGGGCTGTGTGACTTTGGGCAGGTCCCTTAACCTCTCTGAGACTTAGTTTCTCCATCTGTAAAATGTTGATAATGAAAACACCGGTGTCACTGGGATGTTGTGAGGATTAAATGAGATAATCGATGTAAATCACAATGCCTAGCACAGAGTAAGCTCTCAATAAACGGGAGACATTATTTGCTAATGTGACAGGCCCAGTGGTGGAGTCCGTGGAAGCCCTTGGAACCACTCAGGGCTCCTGTGCCCCCATCCTTCTGCAGGTGAGGATTTTCCAGGTCTCTGGGCTCTGCCAGAACCCTGGGATACCCCCTCCCAACACACACACACTAGCCCAGGACGCCTTCTCTGGTCCCTGCGGGGTCAGGCTGTGAGGCGAGTGGGCACCAGGGCAGAAAGGCCTCCGTCCCACGTGGTTCCCAGGGGACTGGCGAGGTTGGCACCAGGTGGAAGTTCTTGAAGCATGTTCTCTGGTGCTTGAGGTAACCCTGCCCCAGGCCTGGCATCCGTGGGCCCGCCCAGGGTGGAGCTGGGTTTGGGGTTGAGGTGGGGCTGGAGTGGAGGTGGGGGAGGTGGTGTTTGGGGTGGGAGATGGGGGTTCAGTGGGGGCAGAGTGCTGCATGGTTTCCATGTGTGCCCCCCGGGGGGGTGGCTGGTGGTGTCGCAGGAGGCTGGAGGCCAGCAGACGTGGGGTGAGCGCGCTGGTGACAGAGGAGGTGGGCATGGCGGAGACTTCGCGGCCAAGTGTCCTCAGGTGCTGGGTGTGGTCCCAGTTGTGCCCGAGCCCTTTTCACACTTGGGGTGCCAGGGGAACCCGCTCACTGCGTGGGGTCAGTGGCAAGCAAGATGGGTGCTATGACCTTAGGTGCGGGGCAGGCTAGGGCAGCTCGCCCCCCGAAGTTCCTGCTGTAGCTGTAGGGCTGGGAGGCTCCTTCCACCCTAGGGCATGGGCAGGTGGCTGGATCTTGGGGCGGCCAAGAGAGACCCAGGGGCCTCACCTTGCCTAGGGAGCCCACTCACCTCCCCTTCCCCTGGGGGATCGTCCTGGGTGCCCTCGGGGTCTTGCTTCCTCCCCCGGGGGCTCTGGTGTCTGGCAGCACCATGGAACCTGGCCGGGCATTTGTCCGGAGGCCTCTTCTGGGAAGGAGCCTCCTGAGGGGCTCTGTCTTCAGACCTTTCTCGTGGAGGGCTCTTCTGGTCATTCTCATTCCCGAATCCTGCAGGAGGAAGAGAAGAATCTGGGTACTTACTGTTTTCTCCTCCCTCCACCCAAGACTAGGAAAATTCTGCCTTGGGAATCTTCAGTGCAGCAACTTGGGAAATCTGCCAAGGACAGAGTTTGGTGTTTCTGACAGCAGGTGGAGGTTGAGGTAGGGGTTTGTGGGAACCCAGATCCTGAAATTTGACAGAGCTGGGCCACTCTACACTTTGTTGCCATGTGATTGGAGGCAGGTTACACAACTTCTTACAGTCTCAGTGGGGATAATGGTGAAGGCAGCTTCAAAGGACTGTCAGTGTTCAGGGAGTCCACAGACCCTCAGGAGGGCAGGGCACAGCAGTGATACTTTAAATTTGAAAGGTCAGATATAAATCTGTGCCTTAAAATTTTTTCCAATTCTGTCGTTACCAGGTGAGGTCCAATATCCCCTCCCCACCCTACAAACTATCATGTATACCCCTAATGCCCAGATATCAGTGTCTTATATTATTTAGCATTAAAATAACTAGGACTCCTTGGAGAGTAGCTGATTCCATTTCTTAAACAAGAAAAATCTACAAGCATCTTGTTGATGCCAAAAAACAAGGATATTTTCAAGCATGTTAGGGTAGTGTTACAAAGACAAATATCCTAATTTTTTTCTTTTTAGATTGTATTTATTTATTCATTAGACACACACACACACACACACACACATACACAGAGAGGCAGAGACACAGGCAGAAGCAGGCTCCATGTAGGAAGCCCAATGTGGGACTCCATCTCAGGACTCCAGGATCACGCCCCAAGCCAAAGGCAGATGCTCAACCACTGAGCAACCCAGGTGTCCCGACAAATATCCTAATTAAATGGACTACCATTTTCAAAGCTATTACAATTTGAGCACCCTAAAATCTATAACAATCATTCTGCACAACTGAAATATCTGGGGAAGGCTGTGAGTCTCTCACCTACTCAAAAGTAGAAAGTTCATATAAAATCTTCAAAAAGGCAATTGTACTACAGGTACACTCTACTATAGGTACTAGAAAGGTGTACTTGATTGTACTAGAAAGGTGATGAGAATAGATATATATAATTTTGATGTTTTTTTATAAATAGGAGAATATCAATATATGGATATATTTGTTAAAGATTTTATTTATTTATGAGAGTCAAAGAGAAAGGGAGAGACACAGGCAGAGGGAGAAGCAGGCTCCCTGCAGGGAGCTCTATGTGGGACTCCATCCCAGGACCCTGGGATCACAACCTGAGCCAAAGGCAGAAGCTCAACCACTGAGCCACCCAGGTGCCCAATATATGATATTTTGGTTCTTCTATTATTCCTCTACTTCTATTTATAAGGCATAAACATGAACTCATTTCTATCTGTGCAAGGAGGGAAGAATAGACCCAGAGAACTGTAAGCCCAGTGACCCTGGGAAGAACAGGTTACCATGACTATACAGCACTGATACATACATATAGTAGCCAGGTAGGAGGAGATGTCAACACTGTTCTGAGTTGATGATGTACCCATTTGTCCTGATGAGAACTAACTTCAACATACTTATTACCTCATCTCCTAAGAAAATAGTTTTCAGGGGCATCTGGGTGGCTCAGTGGTTGAGCATCTGCCTTTGGTTCAGGTCATGATCCTGGAGTCCTGGGTTTGAGCCCCTCATCAGGCTCCCCAAAGGGAGCCTGCTTCTCCCTCTGCCTATGTCTCTGCCTCTCTCTGTGTGTCTCTCATGAATAAATAAATAAAATCTTTAAAAAAAAAGAGAGAGAATAGTCTTCAACCTGAGGAGCTTAAAAAATACTGGGCTACTGGGGATCCCTGGGTGGCTCAGCGGTTTAGCACCTGCCTTTGGCCCAGGGTGCAATCCTGGAGTCCCGGGATCGAGTCCCACGTCAGGCTCCTGGCATGGAGCCTGCTTCTCCCTCCTCCTGTGTCTCTGCCTCTCTCTCTCTCTATGTCTATCGTAAATAATAAATAAATAAATATTTTTTTTAAAATTTATTTTATTTATTTATGATAGGCACACAGTGAGAGAGAGAGAGAGAGGCAGAGACACAGCCAGAGGGAGAAGCAGGCTCCATGGACCGGGAGCCCGACGTGGGATTCGATCCCGAGTCTCCAGGATCGTGCCCTGGGCCAAAGGCAGGCGCCAAACCGCTGCGCCACCCAGGGATCCCAAATAAATATTTTTTAAAAATACTGGGCTACAAAAAAAAATACCGAGCTACAGGTCCCATCACAAAAGATCCCCAGATTCTATAATAAGGGATTAATATTCAGGATAAAGAACTCTCACAGCTTAACAACCACAAAAGTAACAAACATTAAAAAATGGGCAAAGGACTCTAACAGTCATTACTCCAAAGAACACCACAAATGGCTAACAAGCACATGAAAAGATGCTCAACATCGCTATTAGGGAAATGCAAATCAAAACCACAATGAGAAAACCGCAAAACCACAAAAATCACACTCATTTGAATGGCTACTATTAAAGAAAACCCCAGAAAATAACAAATGTTGATGATGGTATGGAGAAATTGAAACATTTGCAGATGGTTGGTAGGAATGTAAATTGGTGCAGCTATTGTGGAAAACAGTATGGCAGGCCTTCTGAAAAGAGCTGGCAGGGAAGCCCGGGTGGCTCAGCAGTTTAGCATCGCCTTCAGCCCAGGGCATGACCCTGGAGTCCCAGTATTGAGTCCCACATCGGGCTCTCTGCATGGAACCTGCTTCTCCCTCTGCCTGTGTGTGTGTGTCTCTCTCTCCCTGTGTCTCTCATGAGTAAATAAATAAAATCTTAAAAAAAAAAAAAAAGAAAGAAAGAAAGAAAAGAGCTGGCAATTCCACTGCTGGGTAAACAAAAATAATTGAAAGCAGAGTCTTAAAGAAATGTCTGAACACCTAGTCAAGGGATGGAAGCAATCCAAGTGTCCATTGATGGATGAATGGATAAACAAAACATGGGATATTATATACAATGGAATATTATCCACTCCAAAAAAGGAAGGAACTTCTGACATGGGCTGCAACATGGGTGGATCATGAGGATATTATGTTAAGTGAAATTAAGCCACAAAACAAAACAAGTACTGCATGATTTCATTCATAGGAAATCATGTGTGTCAAATTCAGGTAGTCAAATTCAGAGCCAGAACGTGAAAGAGTGGGGGTCAGAAATTGGGGGGAAAGGGAAAGAGGAGTTACTGTTTAATGTGTACTGTTTCAGTTTTGCAGGATGAAAAGAGTTCTGGAGATTGATGGTGGTGATGGTTACACAACAAGATTAATGTACTCAATGCTACAGAATTTTCCACTTAAAAATGGTTAACATGGGGGTGACTGAGTGAGTAGCTCAGTTGGTTAAGCAGCTGCCTTTGGCTCAGGTCATGATCCCAAGGGACCTGGGATTGAGCCCCGCATCGGTGTCCCTGCTCAGTGGGGAGCGTGCTTCTCCCTCTCCCTCTGCCTGCTACTCCCCCTGCTTGTGCTCTCTGTCGTCAAATGAATAAATTTAAAAATCTTTTTTAAAAAAGATTTGCTTCAAAATAATAAGGGAGGAGAATCAGTAGCCATGAGTTGAAATTGTTTGAGTAGTAGGTGAGACACAAGCTAGGGGAGAAGATAGCTCCATGCAGGGAGCCTGATGTGGGACTTGATCCCGAGACTCCAGGATCACAGCCAAAGAACACCAAACCATAGGCGGCACTAAACCACTGAGCCACCCAGGGAGCCCTATATTTACCTTTCCATTTGTTTGACATTTCCATAAGTGTTTCTTTAAACATACAAAGGAAAGAGAGAAAAAAGAAAGAAGGAATAAACAAGAAATAAAGACAGAAAAAGAAAGAAACGTAAAAGCTACCCAAGGTAACAAGAAAACTTGACTTAACAGGAACCGGGGCTAAAGATCCTCAATTTTGAATCTTCATAACTGTGCAACCTGATCCCATGTCTCTGGCCAGAACCTGCATCTTGAGCTTATTCTGAGACAGTTTCCTTTTTCTTTTGGGTCTAGTAGGATTACAAAAACTCTATAATGACTGTAGGATTACTGAAACCCGAGAAAGGTATAAAAATTGGAACCTCAGGAAGGTGTTGGAATTAAGTACAAGAGAGAAGGTTAAATCCATGGTTTTAGCACTTTTATAATCAGTTTTGATGGCCAGGTTTTAATAAATTCTGTAATTACTCCTTGTTTTGGGTTTTTAAAAAGATTCTGTTTACTTATTTGACAGAAAGCGAGAGTGCAAGAGCACAGCATGGGGATCAAAGCAGGGAGAGAAGCTGGCTCCCCACTGAGCATGGAACCATAAGTGGGGCTCAATCCCAGGATCCTGGGATCATGACCTGAGCTGAAGGCAGGCACCTAGCTGACTGAACCACCCAGGCACCCCTGCAATTACTCTATTTGTATATGCTTAAAGTATATGAGTAGTCAAAAGAATCCACCATATTAACTTTGTCTTTCTAGTTAAATTATTTAAAATAACTCAATCAGTTAAATTTGTAATCAGACCCTAAGTCCCCTATGGGGGGAAAAATGGCTTTCAATTGTTTCTTTTTGTTCTATAGAGTCTAATAAATTGAGCATATTTCTCTCCATCCCAGAACTCTCAAATATGAAATCATCTATCAGGGGATTCTTACCTCACATTAATAAGCAGATGCAGGTAGGACACTTGGCACAGGGCCTATAGCATAGGATGACCTCAAATCCAGTTCAGACGAGCTCATTTATGGGAAAGGGAAGGGGTGCTGGTAGGGGTGGACATCAGAGAGGCGAAGCACAAAGAGGGGCTCTCACAGACGTGTGTCTGGTTGACTGAGTAGCTGCTCGATCCTTCAGCAAATGCTAACTGCACCAAGAGGGTGCCAGGTGTCAGAGATGTCATAGTTAAAAGGAGAGGCCCACCATTTCTCCTCCTTCCAAATCCCACTGGCCATCCCTGTCTTTCAGCCACAAACATCAACCTACCTTACTTTTTCCCTTTGGGCCACTCTCATGAATACAGCTATGATGTTCCAGGCCACTGAGGAGAAGCCCTGGCTTCTGGTCAAGAGGCAGAGACTTAAGGTCTCAATTCAGGGCCTGGGACCTTAGCTAATCTCCACCTAAGTGGTTAGAAGCATGGGCTTTGGATCCAATGGCATAGGTGTGAGTGAGTGAGTCCTGACTCAGTTGAACTTTTTGTTTTGGTTTGGGTTTTTGGGCTATGTGGCTCAGCTTCTTTTATCCTTGACCTCCGTCAAGTAATGTAACATCACTAGGCCTGTTTTCTTGCCTACCTCATCAGGGTAATAATCCCTACTCAACAGGATTCCCAGGAAGATTTTTTAAAAATATTTTATTTATTCATGAGACATAGGGAGGCAGACACATAGGCAGAGGGAGAAGCAGGCTCTCTGTGGGGAGCCTGATGCGGGACTTGATCCCAAGAACCCAGAATAATGACCTGAGCCAAAGACAGAAGCTCAACCACTGAGCCACCCAGGCACCCCTCCTGGGATGATTACATGAGTTTATGTATATATGTGATTGTATGTAATATATCTATATCTATATATCTATATACCTATATATCTATATATAGATATATCTGATCTATATCTTAAATTTTTTTTAAATTTTTATTTATTTATGATAGTCACAGAGAGACAGAGAGAGAGAGAGGCAGAGACATAGGCAGAGGGAGAAGCAGGCTCCATGCACCGGGAGCCTGACGTGGGATTCGATCCCAGGTCTCCAGGATCGCGCCCTGGGCCAAAGGCAAGCGCCAAACCACTGCGCCACCCAGGGATCCCTCTGATCTATATCTTTATGTAGGTAGAGATATAAGCACTGAGGAACTTTAGTGGCTGTTATTACTTTAATATTGTTACTTCAAAGTTGGCTCTTTAAAATATCTTTGCTTATGGATATAACCAAATAGATTAGATCAAACCACTGACAAAAAGTGTCGTTTGTTTTCCTGAGTATTAATTCATCACCCTATTCAGGCCAATTGATGGCTATTCTAGTTCACATTTTCCCCAAATCAACAACAGATAAAAATAGATGAAGAATGTCAGAAAGAAGGTTCTGGGAAAACATGTCTCCAGAGACGACAGTGTGGGCAAGTGGTTGGAATGTATCATCCTTGCGCAGGGGCCATGCTAATCTTCTCTGTATCGTTCCAATTTTAGTATATGTGCTGCCGAAGCGAGCACAAGTGGTTGGAATGTAGAAGATGTATCTGATCTCCCTGGGACCAGGGCCACTGCTGAAAGCTTTTTAACCTATGCATAGCACAACTCTGCTTCCTGGTAACCAGAAATCTGTATAGTTATTACAACAGATTTCCAATAGATGGCAGTAGATTGTTTTAAGGAAAGGGTACCTTTTCCTAATTCATGCAATCATGTTAGGACTTTATGAACCATTTGAAGAGTTGATTGTCCAGATGAGAGGGCATATAACATACTTTACTGCCTTGTGTACCAGGCCAGGATCTAAGAAACCTATGGCAGAGAGGAACTGCCTTCCCACAAGGTCTAGAGCAAAGATGAGAATTCCTGGTGTGGTAGACAGAATTCTAAAGATAACTCCCTAAAATTCCTTTTTCAATCAAACACTAAGCTAGGCACTGCTGCGAAGGGATTCTGAGGATATAACTAAAGGTGTAATTAAAGTTCCAAGACAGCTTATGTGAAGATATGGAGATTATTACCCCATCAACTAGTGACTTAAAAGCAGAGTTTTCTCCAGCAGAAAAAGAAGTCAGAGACTTGAAGCAGACTTGAAGCAGGAGGAAGACTGAGCTACTGCTGGCTTGAAGATGAAGGGAGCCATGGGATGAGGAATGTGACAGCCAGCAAGGAAACATCGAACACAACCCTACACAGCAAGGAATTGAATATGGCCAACCACCTGAACTCCTTTGGAAGTGGATTCTTCCCCCAAGCTTCTAAGTAAGAACCCAGCCCAGCCAACACCTTGACTTTGACCTTAAGAGACTAAGCTGAGAACCTCGTCAAACCAAGACACTGAGCAGAGAACCCAGCAAAGACCATAGCACCTGTAAAGGGGTGTTGGTTTAAGCTGCTAAATTTGAGGTGATTTGTTATGCAGCCAGATAAGACTAATAGGCTTGGTTTCATGAAAGAGCTCAGTGGAAAGAACATGGGAACAGAACCCCTTCAGGAAAGGACTACAGCATAACATTGGTGGGGAGGACACATTTTCCCCACTCCCAATATTTCCTTACACATAGAGGGAGGACAACTGGTCTATACTCCTGCCTTTCCTCATCTCCTGGCTTACTTACGAAGGAGAAATATATTCATATACCAGTTCCTTCCTCTACTTTCCCTTGAGGGTACACCGGCTGGCTGAAACTTGGGTTCTCTTCTACTCCTCCACCTTCCAAATTTTACAAGGGGAGAGTGGTCATGGTCCAGTGCTGCCAGTGACAGTAGACAAATAAATCATTCATTCTGGGAATTAATAACATGGCTCAGAACTCAAGAAGGGGGGTAAAAATATGGGATCCCTCCTCCTTCCCTGACATGTAACCCTGGAAGAGCCTACCTAACCTGCTCACCTGGAAGGGAGCTCTATAGGTAAACTGCTTACAGTTGACTGTGTGCTGCCTACATAAAAAAAACATATATGCCAAAGTTCTAACCCCTAGTACCTCCAAATGTGACTGTATTTGGAGAGAGGATGTTTAAAGAGGCAATTAAGTTAAAATAAGGTCATAAGGGAGGGCCCTAAACCAGCATGACTGGTGTCCTTAATAGGGAGAGATTAAGACACAGACACAAATCATATGCAGACACAGGGAGAAGATGACCATCTATAAGCCAAGGACAAGAGGTCTCAGAAGAAACCAAGCCTGCTGACACTTGGATTTCAGACTTCTAGCCCCTAGGACTGTGAGAGAATAAATTTTGTTGCTTCAGTCACCACTGCGGCACTTTGTTATGGTAGCCCTAGCAAACTAATACACTGGCTCCCATACCACTTCCCTTTTGGCAAGGACCTAGTATCCTGTCCTGGCTGCTAAGAGTAAAAAAAAATCATGAACAGTTAAAGAAAAGCTAACAGCCCACCTAAGGGGACCACGCCGGACCCCTGGATGAAACAGTTCCAATTGAAATAAAAGTTGTTTGAAAAGGTCTGTTTAAAAAAAAAAAAAAAAAAAAAAGGTTACAAGAGTTCAAACTTCCTTGTCACCAGTCTTCTAATCCTATTCCTTCTGAGTCCCAGACCATCCAGCCAAATCATTAGCAACTGCCCCTGAATTAGTATAGTTGTGTACTTCTGGCCCTTTCTCATGCCACACATACTGAACAACCAAAAGCACTGCTTGAAGTTCTGTCCACTGCAAGGATTTTTCTTCACCGCCATCCTTCAGGTTCACCCAAGTTGGGTTGCGGTCCCACAGCTGTCCCTGTCAGGTCACAAGAGCATATCAGAGAGACTCATCTGTATAGGCTTGAGTTTTTTCTTCCTCAGTCAGCTGGGAATAAGGGCCACCCCAGCATGTCACAGGTACTGATTGAGGGAGAAAAGATGATGCAACAGGAATCACCTGCTCGTGTAAATGGCTCATGCCATCTGGATCTTTCCAAGCCTGGTCTCTTAGATATCATTTTCACTTGATAATACATTACTGCTGTTCACACCCAACCATACGGTTATATTGGCCAGACAACACTTCATTTGTGATGAGAATCTCAGGTTTCATGGTCACCTGAAGTCACCCAGGTAGGTGTTTGATTCCTACCAAGTCCCAATAGCAAACCAGAAACTGTTTCTCAAAAGAATGGTTGTCTGCAGAAGAGGGCCTCCATTTATCAAATATCCTGTGAGTCTTTGCTTTAATTTTGCTATTAACGAATACTGACTGGTTTCTGCTAAAGGATCCATATGGCATCCCTGTTTGCCATGGACACTTTGGGTGTCACTTGCTCTGCTAGATCAGCACCAAATGATAGGGCAGCATGTACAGCAGCCTCAACTGGTTGTAGGGTCTATTCTTATTCTGGTCCCTAGTCAAAACTGACCCCTCATGGTGACTCTATTGATGAGATATGTTATTTCCAAAATCCATGGGCCTACCAACCTTTGTGCATCTTTTGGAGTAACTAGTTGTATAAGGCACAACTCGTATTTCCCCTTGGAGAAGACATCCTTGCATATTCTAGACCACTGAATTTCTAGACACTTTCCTGAGTTGGTAGGCCCCTGAATTTTTTTGTGGAATTTATCTCCTACTTTCTAGTTTGCATTTGTCTTACTATGGCAATTAAAGTATTTTTAAAAAATAAAGTATTTGTTACTTCCTGCTCATCGGCTCCAATAATACTGCCAATAGAATGGATCAGGGTCATGTTTTGTGGAATGCTAAGGTGATCAAGATCTCTGCATATTATATTATGTCAGGGTAGAACTGACATAGCCCTGAAGATACATGATGGCCCTGCCAGCTAAAAGGAAAGTGCCCTGGTGAACCCTTCACACCGTCACTGAGAGGAAGCCAGGTGATAGCTACATGCCAAATATCCGGGGCAGTGCTGACTTTCCCTGGGAAAGACACTAAATCTGGGACAGTGGCTGCAAATGGTATCATCACCTGACATAAGTTCATGATGGTCCCCAGTCATTCTCCAAGATCCATCTGACTTCTGCACAGGCCATCCTGTGGATTAAGTGGGTATGTGATAGGTCTCACTACGACTGTTTCTTTCAACTCTTTGACTGAGGCATCTGTGGCATGATGCACTTTTTCCCAGGATGTGGTATTTTTACTGGGTTGTTTTTGTAGAGAGGGGAAATTTCCAAGGCTTTCATTTAGTCCTTCCTACTCTGTTGGTTCCCAGTCTATGGATAAGAGAGCCTATATGGGGATTCTGCTACTATGTCAGTTTTTAATTTATTGCCTCTCATCTCCAAATTCACCCTCCAGTATCTGCCCTGAGATAATCAGTTGGACTATTTACGCATTTCTTGGCGCACTGAACGTGATGTTAAGCTTTGCCAGTAGAGGGCACCCGAGGGCCATTGAACGAGGAAAGGGATGCCCTTCCTGGTTCTAGTTCTGTTGAGGTTTCAGTTTTCTCGTTTTTTTGCTGCGCAGTTTTGCCGCATGTATGTGGGCACATCCTTGGATATGTGTCCAGAGTAAGGAGTCCTTTGGTGGACCCCATAGATCCCAGCTTGCAACCACCTTGCTGCACCTCCTCTTCCCGGACTCAGACACCAAAAGCCGGAGACCACATGCTGCCTTTGCGGTAAGTGGATTCTTTACCTCCTCCTTTTACACACTCACCGACCCGTCTTGACCCTCATACAGCTTTCTCTAGCAATGAAGTTCTGCAGAGCAAGCTCTGTCTGGCCCTTGACTTCTATAGCGATTTTGTTTTCTCCTGCACTGTGCTCTTTCTTTCTTTTTACCAAATGCACTTTCTGTTTGACTCCCGCAATGGCTTGGCTTGCTACAGCGCTGGGCTCCTGTGTTGGCGCAGTTTTCTCCAGCACCAGGCTCTTGCATAGTAGTCATGCCCTGGCTCTTGACACCGGTAATGGCACGACTCTATGCAGTGCTTAATCCCTGCACTAGCAAAGCTCTCTCGCGCCCTGGGCTCCTGCAAAACACACTTCCTATAGTCTTAGTTCCAGCAATACCCAGTAATTAACAACTTCACCTGACACTCTAGAGGACAGATTTCCAGAAAGTTCTATTGTGGGGAAACATTGCTGACTTTCCTGGGAAAGACACTAAATCTGGGACAGTGGCTGCAAATGGTATCATCACCTGACATAAGTTCATGATGGTCCCCAGTCATTCTCCAAGATCCATCTGACTTCTGCACAGGCCATCCTGTGGATTAAGTGGGTATGTGATAGGTCTCACTACGACTGTTTCTTTCAACTCTTTGACTGAGGCATCTGTGGCATGATGCACTTTTTCCCAGGATGTGGTATTTTTACTGGGTTGTTTTTGTAGAGAGGGGAAATTTCCAAGGCTTTCATTTAGTCCTTCCTACTCTGTTGGTTCCCAGTCTATGGATAAGAGAGCCTATATGGGGATTCTGCTACTATGTCAGTTTTTAATTTATTGCCTCTCATCTCCAAATTCACCCTCCAGTATCTGCCCTGAGATAATCAGTTGGACTATTTACGCATTTCTTGGCGCACTGAACGTGATGTTAAGCTTTGCCAGTAGAGGGCACCGAGGGCCATTGAACGAGGAAAGGGATGCCCTTCCTGGTTCTAGTTCTGTTGAGGTTTCAGTTTTCTCGTTTTTTTGCTGCGCAGTTTTGCCGCATGTATGTGGGCACATCCTTGGATATGTGTCCAGAGTAAGGAGTCCTTTGGTGGACCCCATAGATCCCAGCTTGCAACCACCTTGCTGCACCTCCTCTTCCCGGACTCAGACACCAAAAGCCGGAGACCACATGCTGCCTTTGCGGTAAGTGGATTCTTTACCTCCTCCTTTTACACACTCACCGACCCGTCTTGACCCTCATACAGCTTTCTCTAGCAATGAAGTTCTGCAGAGCAAGCTCTGTCTGGCCCTTGACTTCTATAGCGATTTTGTTTTCTCCTGCACTGTGCTCTTTCTTTCTTTTTACCAAATGCACTTTCTGTTTGACTCCCGCAATGGCTTGGCTTGCTACAGCGCTGGGCTCCTGTGTTGGCGCAGTTTTCTCCAGCACCAGGCTCTTGCATAGTAGTCATGCCCTGGCTCTTGACACCGGTAATGGCACGACTCTATGCAGTGCTTAATCCCTGCACTAGCAAAGCTCTCTCGCGCCCTGGGCTCCTGCAAAACACACTTCCTATAGTCTTAGTTCCAGCAATACCCAGTAATTAACAACTTCACCTGACACTCTAGAGGACAGATTTCCAGAAAGTTCTATTGTGGGGGAAACATTGCTGACTTTCCTGCCATGCCCTTACCTTTTTTTTTTTCCCTAAGTTTCATTTACTTAAGTAGTCTCTATACCCAGCATGGTGCTCAAATTCACAACCCCAAGATCAACAGTTGGATGCTCTTCTGACTAAGCCAGACAGGAGCCCCTCTGCCAAGCCCTTTCAAATAAAGCCTGGATATTACCTGGTGGAAGAGGACTCTTATATGGGTGTTCTATCTCAGCCCTAGGGATAGGTAGCTGATCTTTATGCCTGCTACTTCTATATTCTTTAGAATTGTCTTTAGCTCTCATTAGCCTATTCTCTAATATTCCAAGCCCCTATTAATAATTCTTTATGTTAAACTTTCCCATTGTGGCTTCTGTCCCCTGATTGGATCTTGAATGATCTAATAATTGGTACTGGGAGTGGTCCTAGGAGACAGACCCACAAAGATGGGGTTTTGCAATTGATTTGGCCACACCCGGGCTTCAGCAGTGCTGAGTTCTTTGCCAGTGGGAAATGGTATGCTAATATTCCACAGTACGTAGCAGCATCACAGTTAAAGCTGTCACCTGTGGTTGATTGTGGTTGTGATGAAGCACATGCCTTAGAAACCCAAATGACTTCTACCCTTGACTACAATGGCAGTAGTAATGACTAATGACTGTGGAGTGGGACGAATTCTTTTCAGTGCATCTGCATGATCACAGAAAATGACAAGCTCAGGTCTACTAACTCTCAACACAAGTCAGTCTGAGAACCAGGGTGCTTCCATGACAGTCCTAAAACAATCTCTTAATGACATAGATCCAGTGCTAATACTGCTAAAAGTCAAACACAAAATGTGATTGTGCAGGTTGCTGAATTATAATGACAGTTGAATTCAGTATTATCAAATTTGTAATGGGAAAACTAGGGCATTGATCAGGAAAGAATAGGTTCTAGAAATCTGGAATAGGGGGCAGCCCGGGTGGCTCAGCGGTTTAGCGCCACCTTCAGCCTAGGGCATGATCCTGGAGACCTGGAATAGAGTCCCACATCAGGCTCCCTGCATGGAGCCTGCTTCTCCCTCTGCCTATGTCTCTTTCTGTGTCTCTATGGATAAAATAAATAAAATCTTTAAAAAAGGTAAAAACAATATTATCATTGGGAAAAAGAAGATAAACACTAGCAGGTTCACAAAGAGGGGGAAAGTTTAGTAAATAGAAAATTGACCAAACCCATAAAAGTTTTTTTTTAAGCAAACAGGAAAACATTAATGAAAAAATGAATAGTAAATATAAAATTAAGTAGCATGAAAAAAGTATGTAGATTAATTCAATAAATAGGAACACACTGAATTAATATCATGACAGAACTTGTCAGACTAAGTTACTTTTAAGATCTGCTATAAGCAGAAGAAAAAGTTAAAAATTCCTTTAATCTGCTATAAACAATTTATATGAAACATATATAAAACAAAAGTGAAAAAATATCTCAAATAAATAGATGGACAAAACAATTTCAGGCAAATGCAAACAAAACATGATTACGTAGGGAGTTTGCTGAGATTCTGGCAATGTTTATTTCTTGATTTGGACAATGGTGGGTAGATTACTTTAATAATATTATGCTAAAATGTGTATTTTCCTATGAATGTTTATGCATGTGGATGACATTTCATAACAGCAATAGGCAGAATAATCACCGGCTCCCTGCAAGGAGCCTGCCTCTCCCTCTGCCTCTCTCTCTCACTGTGTCTCTCATGAATAAATAAACAAAATCTTAAAAAAAATAAAAAAAAAGAAAGAAAGTTGAGAAACTAGAGGCGGGTAAAAAGAGATTTTGCAAATAAGGAAATGGAGCCAGAGAGGGTGAGAGGCTCACTCGGGTGCCACAGCCAGTTACCACCTCCCAGGAACCCACTTATGTGGTTCTCAACTCTGTCAGGTCACTAAAGCATTAACAGAGGAGACTCAGAGATGGGCATTCAGGTTCCAATCCTGTTGCTCCATTCACTAGTTGTGTGATCCTGAGCAAGTCACTTGGCCTTCCTAAACCTGTTTGCTTGTCTATAAAATGGGGATAAATCCTTATTGGGCTGTACCAAAGAACAGAGAAATTACACATTTACCCACCCATGTGGACACATAACAGTAACTTGGGTTAGCAGTCTTGAGGTAGGGTGAACAGCTTTAGTTAATTTATGCCCAGAGGCAGGAGCTGGGGAGGGAGAAAAGTGTCCTGAGTGAGAGATCCAAGTCTCAAAGTGCTCTGATTCCTCTTTGGGGAGGAGAGTCCTCAATTCTGCTTCCCAGGTAACTACAAACTACTTTCCAATATATGGAATACTAAAGTATTGCTGTAAATGATGGAGGAGACAGTCTGACTTCTGAGTATGTGCTCTGTGTTTGAAAGCACACACTCTGAAGTCAGATTATGTGGATTGAAACCTGTCTTTACTATTTACTACCTCTGATGCCTGGGACAAAAGACTTAACTTCTCTGTGCCTCAGTTTTCCCATTTGTAAAATGGATACAATAATAGTACTTACCTCACAGAGTTGCTGAAATGATTTTTGTGAGATTATGCATATAGAGCTCTTAGAATAGTACCTGGATCAAAGTTAGTTATCTTGTTTTATAATGGTCAAGAATTACTCTTAGATCTAAGTTGTTTGGGAGTTTAGGGCTGAGACTCACTCAAGCTAACAATAGATGGACCTTTGATTGCCTTTGAAGGAGGACAGGGTGTAGTTAACTTCAAGTTTGGGTCCAAGCTGAATTGCACAGCTACAAGATGAGAGGACTGAGTTACAAAGGTGTTGACAGCAGTGTGACAGGACTTGGTTGTTTTGTCTTCTATTTGCTTTTTGCTTAAGTTGAAGTTTAAAAATTAAACTCTCTCTGCCCTTGAGGAAAAGGAAACTAGTTTTATTGGAAATGGGCTTTGGGGGGCACCTGGGTGGCTTAGTCGGTTAAGAAGGTGCCTTTGGCTCAGGGCATGATCCCAGGGTCCTGGTTTTGAGGCCCACATCAGGCTCCCTGCTCGATGGGGAGCCTGCTTCTCCTTCTCCCTGTGTTGTTCCCCCTGCTTGTGCTCTCTCATTCTGTCAAACAAATAAAAATCTTAAAAAATAAAATAAAAAAGGAAAATGGGCTATGAGTTTAATGTGTTATTGAAACCCAGAGTAAAAAAAATTGAAGTGGAATAAGAAAGGTATATTAAGGGGAGAGGCAGAGTTCTGGTGCATGCCATGGCTGTGCTCCAGAAAGTAGCCAGTCTTGAGAGCAGATGGCTGCCTGGTATTCCAGGAAACATGGGAACCCTACATATAAGGAGTCTTCACCCACCCAGAGATTCTGGTGTCCCACACAATATAGGGCAGAAGCCACTATGGGCTTGGATGGTGATTACCAACAGCAATCAAGATGAACCAGAGATTAGAGTCTCCTCAGCACCAAAACATGAGTGCTCAAGCACACTCTCACACACGCACATACCCCTCGTTATCCAGGCAACACCTCCTGGGTTCTGATGTGCCCTTAAGAGAGGAAGAAAGCCCCAACAGTGACTGAGATGGGATTTCTGTTTAATCACAAATTAAGTTACTTTATAGAAATACGTGAATTTGAATTTGAATTTGTTGGGATACCAAGAATAACAGAACCAGCCTGGGGACGCCTGTGTGGCTCAGCGGTTGAACATATGCCTTCGGCTCAGGGCATGATCCTGCAGTTCTGGGATCGAGTCCCACACTGGGCTCCCTGTAAGGAGTCTGCTTCTCCCTCTGCCTCTGTCTCTCTCTCCATTTCTCATGAATAAATAAAATCTTAAAAAAAAAAAAAAAAAAAAGAACCAGCCTGGTTCCCACATATTTTGGTATTTTGGCTAGAATCTTCCCTTCTTCCTTCATGG
Source organism: Vulpes lagopus (assembly GCF_018345385.1). Lineage (NCBI taxonomy): Eukaryota > Metazoa > Chordata > Mammalia > Carnivora > Canidae > Vulpes > Vulpes lagopus. Next base: position 106,257,990 of record NC_054826.1, on the reverse strand, counting down.
GATCCCTGGGTGGCGCAGCGGTTTAGCGCCTGCCTTTGGCCCAGGGCACGATCCTGGAGATCCAGGATCAAATCCCATGTCAGGCTCCCGGTGCATGGAGCCTGCTTCTCCCTCTCCCTGTGTCTCTGCCTCTCTCACTCTATGTGTGACTATCATAAATAAATAAAAATAAAAAAAAATAGAATCTTCCCTCAAGCCTGCTAATCCATTCTTCTCCCTCAGTTTTAGGTCCAGATTTGATAAATAGTGGTGTTTGGAATTAGACCTTAGGTTAAGTCTAGGTTCTGTCACTGGTTGGGTGACCTTGGACAGGTTACCATACTAACTTTTCTGTGCCTGAGGTTCTGTCACTGGTTGGGTGACCTTGGACAGGTTACCATACTAACTTTTCTGCGCCTGTTTCATGAGTAAGATGATGTACTGGAGAACCTCAAATCAATCTGGTGTTTCCCAGACTTCATTCATGTCTTACCTTCCCAACTTTTGGACATAATTGTGTACTATCTCTACTACTATTTATTTAATCTTGTCCTTTAAAAATGTTAACTCACTTTTTTTTTTGGAAGCAAATTTATTCAGAAAGGAAATTTCATATCACTATCATAAAAAGGAAATACCTATCATTCATCCCAGAGTGGTAAAAATAAGTACAACAAAATCAAAGCAAGACTATTCAATTCTAGCTGGGTATGGTTACAGGCCAAAGCTCTGAGCTGAGGCCTGGACTTTGTTTAAAAAAAGATTATCTCAGTCACAAAAGGCCAATATATGGCCTTATAGGAAATGGCAAATCTATAGAGATAGAAAGTAAATCAGTGATAGTTTAAGGCTGAGGGACAGGAAAGGGGGGGGGTTGTAATAAAAATGTTCTAGAGTTGACTATAGTGATAGCTGCACAATTCTATGAATATACTAAGAACCACTGAACTGTGGTGAACTGTATGATATATGAACCTTATTTTAATGGGTGAACTGTATGATATGTGAACCTTATTTAACAAAACTGTTATTAAAGGTGTTAAATCTGATTCTTTCACCTTGAGGAAAATGAAGGGATGCAGACACCTGACCCAAGCCCACTATTATTTAACCTGGCCAGGTCTGTGACACTCCCTCCCGCCCCCTTCACCTCTCAGCTTTTGCCCTTTGTGAAAGGATTTGGTCATAAGCCCTCAGTATTCCCCCCGCCCCCCCAAACAGATCTGCCAGTCAAGGGAGACAAGCCTGAGCTTACAGATCTCGCTACTCAGCCACTGACCTGCATCATCATGACTTTGGAGGAAATCGCTCTGAGCCTCACTTTTCTTACTGGTAAAGGTGGATACAACAGCACCTGCCTCAAGAGGTTGTAAAGAGGATGAGAGGAGATACTCAGGTAGGGCTCCCGACACACAGAGATGTCCTTAGACTCCCCCTGCGGCGGCCTCAGTTTCCTTGACTGTGCCGTGGGAATACAGTGGATCCCGGACTGCAAGTAATTTGAAGAAACCGACTCTCCTCGGCCTGTCCCGGGCTCCTCACGCCCCGCCTTACAGCAGGGGAAACCAAGGCCGCCCAGGGTCGAACACCGCTAGTCCGGAACTCGGGGGCAGGGAGGCGGGGGCCTGGCCTAAAGGGCCCCGGGGGGAGGCCGCGGGGCGGGCCTCAGAGGCACAGTCCGCCGCCGCGGCGCCGCCGGCCTACGGGGAAACCGGGAGCGCGCGGCGCAGCGCAGCGCCACAGCCAGCCAGCGTCCTTCCCGAGGCGGCGGCGCGCTGACCAGCCCCCGGGGCGCCCCGCGCCGGAAGTCCGCCCGCGGCCGCTCTAGGACTGGAGCGCGGCGCTCGGTGCCCTTAACCCCCGCGGCGCCGCGGCGGGCTCGCCCGCGCTCGGCCCCTTCGGGGGCACGCGTCCCTCCTTTGTTTCCTCCGAGCTTCACAAAAGGCTGTGAGGGGAGAGGGCCTGGGGATCCCATTCTACAGGTGAGGGCACTGAAGTCACACCGCAGCTGAACCAAAGCCCAGGCGCCTTGTTTGGAGCTGTTTTCATTTACACCAACCGCCTCTCTCGGCATCCCTTACAGTATCTTAAAAATATACACATTAAAACCTCAACTGGGGTTATTACAGATTACCACGGGCTTTTACTTTTCTTTGGCACTGAATTTCCTAATTTCCTAGAGTGCCTGCAATCCTACCCGTGATTCTCAAAATTAAAGGTTGGAAATAGTACTTTCCAAAAATTTGGTTTACATACAGCTTCTTTCGTGTGCCGCAATTGGTTCCCACTGTTCCTGACATGTTCGAGGATGCTGGACTCCAAACATGAGGAAAAGATTATTGGCTCCAAGTTTCAGATGAGGCAACTGAGGTCCAGGCGGGGATGTGACTTGCCCAAGATCACACAAGTTCATGCAAATCAATTGCATCTGAAAAAACCTCCATTCCTATCCTATCCCGACCATCCACTACCCCACAGCTGCCTCTCAGCTGATGGGAGGAACAAAGGAAGGGACTGGAAGAAAAGCCACTGCCAACTGAAAATCAATAAATCGTAAGGGAATGGAAAGTTAGTTATTAGGCTCTACCCTTGTGCTTATCCCCTATGGGGCCTGGGTGGCCAACCGGACACAGCCCTGCCTTCACAGGCACGCAGAGACCCAGTCAACTGATGTGGGGATTCTCCCCATTGCTGAGTATGCCTATTCTAATTATGCATTCTGACACTGAGAAACAACCACAGAATGGGTTTGGGGACCCACTGGATTGTGAGATAGACCTGAGCTTAGTGAGGTTTGGGTCTCCAGGAGAACAGAGTTGAATACTATGGTAGAAGTGCAACCAGAAGGTAGAATTTTGCCAGTGGAGAAAGGAAGATGTGCTTCTTTCCTTCTTATATTCAGTTGTCATTGATGAACACTTACTATTTACCAGACACTACACTATTTACCTAGATCCTAGGAGGACAGAGATGAGCAGTGTAGCCTTATTCTAGCAAGGGAAGTGGGATGTCAAGCAAAAGAGGAAGTGCAGTGACTAACCAGTGACCTGACCTAGTTCAAGGGTCAGGGAAGCTTCCTGAAGGAGGTGAAATCTAAGCCAAGGCCTAAAAGGTAAGCAGGCATTGGCCAGGAAGAAAGAAAGAAGAGAGGAAGGGGAGAGTTCTCCAGGCAGAGGGAGCTAGCCTGGCCAGCCTCAGTATTAGAAGTTCTGTGTGTTGGATGAATTTGGGAAAGAGGGGAGAGAGGGGTGGCTGTGGGCAAACAGAGCAAGGCCTTGTCTGCCTTGATAAGGAGTTTGGAGGAAGAATTGCATGGGCAAGAGCAGGTGTAGAAAGGTGGGGCAGCCCGTGTGGCTTAGCGGTTTAGCGCCACCTTCCACCTTCGGCCCAGGATGTGATCCTGGGGACCTGGGATCAAGCCCCACATCAGGTTCCCTGCATGGAGCCTGCTTCTCCCTCTGCCTGTGTCTCTGCCTCTCTCTGTGTCTCTCATGAATAAATAAAATCTGAAAGAAAAGAAAGAGGAAAGGAAAGGAAGAGGAAAGGAAAGGAAGAAAGAAGAAAGGCAGAAAGAAAGAAGAAAGAAAGAAAGAGAAAGAAAGAAGAAAGAAAAAGAAAAGAAAAGAAAAGAAAAGAAAAGAAAAGAAAAGAAAAGAAAAGAAAAGAAAAGAAAAGAAAAGGTCATGGCGGCGAGGCCCATGTGGCTGGAGGGCAGGAAGTGAGATGAGGGTACTGGTACAGTTAGCAAAGAGGCCATGGAGCCAGAATGTTAGCCTATAGGCCACACAAAGGAACATAAAGGGAGCAGAGTAAGCACTAGGGAGTGGTGGAGATTGAGGTGATCAGAGAACACATGCTTTGTCTCCAAGAGCAGCAGAGCTCCACACCCCCTGGTGGTTACCATACTTGGAAGCACTCTATGTCTCAGACCTGCTTTGTCAAAAGTAGCTGGGGGTTGGTGGGCCTGGGTGGCTCAGTTGGTTGAGCTTCTGATTGGTCATTTCAGCTCAGGTCAGGATCTCATGGGTTGTGAGATTGAACCCTGTGCTGTGCCAGGGCTTGGGACTCGGTGCTCAGTGAGGAGTCGCTTGGGATTCTCTGTATCCCTCTCCCACTGCCCCTCCCCTGTCATGTGCATGCACGTGCTTGCTCTCTCTCACTCTCTCTAAAATAAATACATATATCTTTTTTAAAAATGTAGCTAGGAGTCTAGATTTTTCTATGGAATCTTTTGATTTTAAATGTTGACAACATAAGCAAGCAAATCATATCTATAGGCAGGTGGTTCCCAAACTGTGGCATATAAGCATCACCCATGGAGCTTTTGAAACTTTTTTTTGTTTTGTTTTTGTTTTGTTTTGTTTTTGAAACTCCTAATGCCCAAGTCACATCCTATACCAATTAAAATGTCTGGAGTAGAAGCCAGGCATCAGAATTCCCCAGGTGGTTCCATTGTGCAGCAAAGTTCGAGAGCCACTGCCATAGGTTCAGTATATCTTTTGGGTTGCCAGGCAAAGCCATGAAGAGCCATGGGAGGTTTTAGAGCAGGGAAGAAGCAGATCAGTTTAGAATTTAAAGACAATCAAAACTTAGGAGGAACAAAGTATAGTCCGGGGTGAGAAAAGGCCTGAGGCCCTAGGGACAGTGGTGGGATCCTGCCAGGACAACCACCCATTGCAGTTTTGCCAGGGATTCCCAAGAACAGGACTTGAAATGCTAAAACTCGGAAAGTCCTGGGCAAACCAGGATGCTTGGTCACCCTACATCCTGCTCCTGAAATAGTTCTGTCTCTCCAGATTTCTGGGGGACTGAGGTCATAAACTACATTCTGGAAAGGTCGTGGGGAACAAGCTATCTGTCTTCCTAGGATATAGTCATCCAGTGCTCTGATCCCTAGGCTAGACAGGCTTGTGCAGGGAGCTAGAAACAGGGAGAGGACTTGGACCTATCTGTTCTCCATCCAGCAGAGCATTCCCAGTCAAAGCAAAGCCTATGGGCTATAACCTAGCAATAGAAAAGAGCATGCTATTGATCTAAGCAATGGTACAGATGACTCTCAAAAACATTATGCTGAAAGAAAGCAGATGCTAAGAAGTACATACTGTATAATTCCATGCATATGAAGTTCTAGAACAGGTTAACCTAATCAAAACAAAACCAGAACAGTAATTGCCTTTGGGGAGTTGGGGGTAGGATGAGGGGCAACAGGAAACTTTCCAGGAGGGATAATGATGTATTTGATAAGAGCTTGCATTATGCAGATGTGTGCATTTGTTGAAACTCACTGAATCATACAGTTAATAAGTATGCATTTTGCTATGTGGATATTTTGTTTCAAGGGCAAAGAAAGACAAACCTGTAAGTTAATGACTGGCATACTGAAGTACTTAGAGGGAAGCACACCACTGTCTGCAACTTACTTTGAAATGTATCAAGAAAATACACTAGATGGATGGATGGATGTATTAGGAGATGTGATAAACAGATACAGTAAGATATTATAGAATCTATGTGGTGGGTATATGAGTGTCACCTTTATAATTCTTCCAACTTTGCTGCATGCTTGAAACTTTTATAAAATATTGGAGGGGGGCATCCAAGTCTGATCATGTCACCCCTCTTCTCAGACCTCTTCAATAGCTCTTCATCTTGCCCAGAATAAAAGCCAAAGTCTTGACAATGGCCTCCAAACAGGATAGCCATACATTCTGGTTATCACAGGTATTAGCTATTATCGGGCATAATTATTAATATATCCTCTTTTATTCTTGAAGTTTGATAGACATGTTATGTACCTGCTCTGCCTGTGAGGTCCTACATGACCTGACCTCACTTCCCACGCTCTCTCCCTTCTTCCCTGTGCCTCAGCCACACTGATCTCATTTCCAGGCACACTCCACCTCAGGACTATTGCACTTGCTATTCCCTCAGCCTGGAATACTCTTCCCCAAGATATCTGTATGGCTCTCTTCCTCACTCCTTCAAGCTTTTCTTCAGATGTTTCCTCAGTAGGGCATCTGATCTCCCTATTTTTTTCCATCTCCCTGACTTGATTTTTTTTTTTTTTTTTACAAAGTAAAAAGTACTTATAACTTCCTAAGGTGATATAATTTATTGAAGTTAAACTCCGTGAAGGCAAAGATTTTTTTTTTCCATTTTGTTAATACTTTGTTCCCAGGTCTAGAAGAGTCCCCAGTAAAGAGCGTACAATAAATATATATCCCTATGAATAAATGAATTCTCCTGCCTTTGTTGATCAGGCTATCTGGCACCAAAGATCGAAGCCAACTTGGACCATCACAAGGGAATATCTGATGTTCCAGGAAAAGGCAGAGGAGGAGGCAGGGGTGTGACAAAGGAAATCACCAGGAAACCAAGGTTAGGAAAAAAAAAAAAAAAAAAAAAAAGAATGCATCTCCAGGTGAAGAGAGGGGCACTCCTGGCAGAGCAAACAGCATTAGCAAAAATCTAGAGTTGAGCACAGCAGAGTGGATTACAAACAGTTCTGGGGGAGCAGGGTGGTATGGGGTGGAAGTGGCAGGGACAGCTCCATCCTGCCGGGAAGGAGGACAACTATGGGGTTTTCACCCAGGGCAGGCACATGTGGGTTTCTGAGACTGCCCAGCTGCTGGGGGGAGAATGGACTGGAGGTGGGCAAGAGTGAAGCAGAAAACCCACCAGGAGGCATCTAGCAATCGAGAGCACCCTAGAGATAGGGGCAGATGGGAGACATACTCAGGGAAGAGACCTAATGAAACATGGTCACTCACAGGACTCTGACTTCTGGGGGCTCCAATCTGGGCCAACTCCTGGGATTGACAGGCCATTTCTGAGTATAGGCGATGGTAGGGACAGATTGGGAGAAGGAGGAGGCTGAGGGTCTGGACATCCCAGGGGTCTCTGAGTCTAGAGGTGGGGTGCAGCGCTTGGATGCTGAGACTTGGGAGCCATTAATTCAAAGAGTAGGTGGACTTGGCAGGGAGTATTCATGAAGAGAAGAGCTAGGCCAGGACAAGAGATATTTAAGGGCTCAGGAGGAGGCGAGAGTGACAGAGTAGAAGAGAAGGGGGGAGCACTAGAGGCCAGAGTGAGGGCCCGGAGTGGAAGAATTTCCCAAAAGAGAGTATGGACATTGGGAAGGAACGGGAAGAGGGGAGGCAGGGAGGGAGAGGGAAGGTGATGACTAGGGGTGTGGCTATGGAAGAGGTGGATTTTATTTTACTTTATTTTCTAAGTTGTTATTTATTTGACACACAGAAAGAGTGCACACAGAAGCAGGGGGAGCAGCAATCAGGAAAAGGAGGCTCCCCACTGAGCAAGGAGCCTGATGCAGGCCTCCAACCCAGGACCCTGGGATCGTGACCTATGCCAAAGGCAGAGAGCCGCTTAACTGAGCCATCCAGGGGCTCCAGAAGAGGTGGATTTTAAACCAGGTTACATAGTGGATCACAGAGCTGGAGGGGAGAGGCTTGGGAGTAGGGACAGATGCCTGGGGTCTGGGGCCAACAGAGGGACAGGAATCAATGGGGGTGACTCAAACTTTAGCCTTTTAAGTGTGCTCAGAAAAGGACTCTTCTTCCCCAGTCTCACTGACAGGCAAGTCTCTGGCCTCTATCCGTATACCCTAGTATCCTCACCTGTAAAATGGAGTAATAGGAAAACAGCTGTCATTTATTGAATACTCACTATGTGTCAAGCCAAGGACACTCTCCACATACTTCCTCACATAATCCTTACAACACGCTCACCAGGCTATTAATATTATCCCCAGTTTACAGATGAGAAAACTGAAGCCCGGAGAGGTTAAGTCCCTTGGCTCAAGGTTATAAGCGAACAAATGGAGATGCTGATATTCAAACCCAGAGCCTGTCGTCTGGGCTTTAACACTGTACTGCTAAACCATACAAGGCACTTAAAATTTACAAAGGACTCCCATCACCTACTGTGGTGGTTGAAGACAATAATAACCTCCACACCTCGAAAATGCTGAGATTACCATATGTAGTAGGCTGAATAATGGCCCTCCGAAGATGCTCCTGACCTAATCCTCAGAACCTGTGGAAGGAGCCCAAGTCAAGGAACGTGGGTGGTGTGTAGAAGCTGGAAAGGGCTGGGAAACAGATACTCCCCTACAGCCTTTTGGAGGAACCAGCCCTGCTGATACCTTGACTTTAGCCCACTGAGACTAATTTTGGACCTCTGGCCTCCAGAAGGGTAAGATAATAAATTTGTGTTTCTTTAAGTGACTAAATACATTTATGGTAATCTGTTGCATGAGCAATACCATGTCACCCTACATCTGGCTCCTCTGGCTAGCCCTGGTTCAACTATTACAACTTCAGCCGCTATCACTAAACAGCCCTACATTTTAAAATAGTTCTTGGGCAGCCCTGGTGGCGCAGCGGTTTAGCACCGCCTGCAGCCCAGGGCGTGATCCTGTTGACCCTGGATGGAGTCCCACGCAGCGGTTTAGTGCCGCCTGCAGCCCAGGGCGTGATCCTGGAGACCCTGGATCGAGTCCCACGTCAGGCTCTCTGTATGATGCCTGCTTCTCCCTCTGCCTGTGTCTCTGCCTCTCTCTCTCTGTCTCTATGAATAAATAAATAAATAAAAATCTTAAAATAAAATAAAATAAAATAAAATAGTTCTTTAAAGTTCCAGTTTGGTCCCTCTGAACCTCAGTCTCTTTCTTTGTTAGAAATAAAAATAGGGCTAATACACCTAAGACTCTTTGCCAGGCACAGAGTGAACGTACCTTCTATCCTATCATTTGAAGGTTTCCACAAACCACTAAGGCGGATGAGGCCTAGTTATTGTCCCCATTGCTCAGATGAACAAACTAAGGCTCAGAGAGGGGGAAAGGCATGCATAGGGCCATACGCCTAGTGAGTAAACAGAGCCAGGATTTGAGCCAGGACTTCTGACTTCATATCTACCACACTGAGGTTCATATCTCACATTCCACCTCCTCAGGGAAGCCTTCCTGGATAGCCTCAGCACATTCATTTACTCATTCATTCACCAAACAGTTGCTATGATTGCTCTATACCCAGTGTGGTTGCTAGATAAGGCTGGAGACCAAGTTCAGCTGTCAGGAGCCCAAAACCTAGTGGACAAGACAGACACACAAACCAGCCATCCCAAACAGCCTGATAAATGCCAAAACAAAGGGGGAGGAGGCACAGCGGGTGATGGAAGCCCCAAAGAAAGGAAACTGATTGAGCCAGGGGTCAAGGAAGACTTCCTGGAGGAGGTGGTGATTGAGGTGAGGACAAGTAAGTGTGAGGAGGGGTTCCAGTGGAGTAATGGGTAAACGGAGGTGGGGGCAGGGTTACAATGTTGTGGCTTCTTGAGGACATGGAATGGGTTGGGTCATCTGAGACCCCAAAGTCCCTCTGGGCCTCTGTGTTCCTGTGTATGAACAGGAATCATGGGCCAGCTTCCCAGAGCTTTGGTAATTGCTGAGCCCAGGGGAGGGCTGAACAGGAAGAAGACGGGTCCTGGGTTTCCTAGAGGAGGAGGGCTGAAGGTCAGGAAGGGTCAAAGGTAAGGGGACAGGGCAGGGTGGAGGGAGTTCTGGAGAGGCAGGGTCCTGGGCTCAAGCTCCCATTCTATGTCTGACTCATGGTATGATTACAGAAAAGTCCCCTTAGAGCCTCAGTGACTCCATCTGAGTAATGGAGCATGAGACAAAACTGTCTCCAAAGACCCTCCCCAGCCCTGAGGGGGAAATGACATGACACAAAATTACAAAAGGGTCTTTATTTGTAAAAAGCCAAAGGGGCCCTTGGGGCAACAGGACAGGCAGGCCGGCTTCTCAGGGGTCAGGGGCATTTGGGCAGATGCGCTTGAGTGGGGGGGCGCCCTCCGAGTCCTCTGTGTCACCCTGGGCTGCCTCAGGGACAGGTGGCACTGGCTCAAAGACGGGGTAAGCTTCGGGGGCCTGGAGAGGAAGGGCGGACAGGCGTGAGCTCCACCCAAACCCAGGAGTGCAGCCTCCTAGCCTCTGCCTTCTCCAAGCCTCCACTCCACTTCCCTTCTGCACCTAGGAGTCTAGCCCAGGGCTAGGGACCCAGGAAGCAGATGAATAGGGCACCGGAAATAACAACACTGTTTTGGGGAAAGAGACTGATACTTGGTATTTCTGGAAAATGCCTCAAGGGAGTCCTTGGGGGAAAAGTCAGAAGTTTGTGGGGGACTCTCTTAAGCTAATTTTATAGTTTAGGACTAAAATAAATAAAATAAAAATAAAATACTTGGAGGAGCACCACAATCTTTTCAGGCTTTTAATGGTCTTAAATCAGCCCCGATCCAGCCCACAGGACTTTGTCTTAAAACACCCTTTCCTTTTCAGACCCAAGAACCCAGCCTCTGAGACTTTGAGCTGTGTCTGAGGTCTATATTTCCTGCCTGGACCTCAGGAGTGCAGCCCCCAAGCTTTCAGCTGCCCCAGAGCTCCCCACTGCCTCTGAGACCCAGGGGGCCCAGCCATCTGGCCTCTCTCACCTCAGCCTCCAGCAATTCTGGAACAGGCTCCTCCTTGGTCAGCATTGGGGGTTCATCCGTGCTGCCTGCAGTGATGCCCCCAGGATCTGGAACATCAAGTTAACAGAATTCCCTGAGTGGCTCCTCCGTGCCACAGCACAGACCCTGGTTGGGGACTCCAAGGAGTGAGCTGGGAACCTTGCTATTGACCAGAGGAAGACACAGCAAGGACATTTAAGTGGGATCTTGATGGGTGAGTAGGATCTGATCGGGTAGACAAATGGGGAGATGGAGCACATTTTAGGCAGACAGACTATATGTTTAGTGAGGACAGATTCTGAGGTTGAATTCCTCCGGTTCAAATCCTGACCTTGGGCAAGTGACTTAATTCCTCTGGACTTAGTTTCCCCACCTGCAAAGTGGGGATAATGATAGTAATTACCACATGAGACTGTGGTAAGGATGCAATGAGATAATACAGGTAAAGCCCTTAGTACAGTGTCTAGCACATAGAAAGCGCTCAATAAATGCCTGTTGTTTTTGTATTAGTAAAGGTACCCAAGTGCACGGTACAACATAAACACAGCCCATAGGCCCAAGTCATGGTATTCCTGGAAAGGAACAATGAGACCAGCAGGGATAGTTCACGAAGGGCCGAGAGTGCCAAGTGGAGGAGTCAAAGGCCATAGGAGCCATTGAAGGCTTTGAAGCAGGAAAATGAGCCTGCCATATCTATGCTTTAGAAAAAGTTGCTCTGGCAGCTGTGTAGAGGTGACTAGGGAAGAGGAGACCCACAAGGAGGCTGGAGCCAGGCACAGGTAAGAGATGGCTCTTATAGGAAGGGAGACACATTTGCAAGGTGGTTCCGACCAGACAGGGGATTGACTATATGGAAGAAAGAGGAGCTAAGGCAAAATTATGCCCAAGATGCTGGCTCATTGGCTATGTGAGCTTGGGAGACTTCTCTGGGTTTCAGCTTCTCATCCACATGTGGGGATTATAACTTTCATAGGGTTATAGTGAGGATTAAATGAAATCAAACATGTTCAGTGCTTAGAATGGTATCTGGCACACAGTCAGAGCTCAATAAGTCTTAGCTATCATTTTCACTTATTAATCACCCTCAGGAATATCACTATTATTCATTCCTTAACAAATATTGAGTACATTCTATGTGTCCCACATTGTTCTGAGGATCTAGTAATGGATAGGAGCAACATGGGCCCAAAGTTCAGGAAGCCAACATGAGGTGGGAATGGGGGAAGAAATTTGAGTAGTAAAAAATAAAATTTACATGAAAATCTCAGACAGTGATTAATTACATAAAGACCCAAAGGGAAAAAAAAAAGACCCAAAGAAGACGGATGAATGAGACAGTTAGCTACTGGAGGTAGGATGGTGACTTTCTGCAGGAGTCAGGGAAAGCCTCTGGAAGGGGATAACAAGGAGGGGAGCAGGTGTAGGTAGGGGTAAGCTGATGGCTCCAACTCAGCCACCAGCCGACTCAGAAGAGAGGGCTGCAGGGAGGCACCTGGTCCTACCTCTCTCTTGGCCCAGCCGTGGGGGCTGAGCATCCTCTGGGACCCCTTCTGGTGGTCCAGCAGGTGACACAGGGCGGCTGGGCTGGGGGGTACCCCCAGGGCTGGGCTCGGTGCCCTTTTGCAGGGAGCCTTCCGAATGGAAACTCTGGTTACTGTTTTCATCTGTGGGAGCAAAAGCCGAGAGCATTGGGCCTGAGAGCCCCAATCTGCTCCCTCAATTCCCCATCCCACAACACCCCCCCAAATCCCAGGATCCCTACATACCATTGAGATCCAGCAGGATGAGGGGACCAGCCCCTCGGGGACTGGTGCCCCTGCCCCGCCGCTCCCGGCCTCGGGATCTCTCTGTCCCGCCACCTGCCCTCCGTCGTTCCTGGGGGTTAGAGGGATAAGGGTCAGCTCCAGCTTTCCAGTTAGTGCTTGCAAAGCCCCCACTGTCCAAATAAGGAAACTGAGGCACAGAGCAGCAAAAGGCCCTGCAGGAGGCTGGCACAGTGGGTTAGGGCTTGAACTCAGGGGTCTGAACCAGGAAAAAGGGAGAAGGGGGTGGAGTTGCTAATAATTGTTAACATCTGTCTTGGCTGCTGCATTTGAGGTCTCAGAGCAGGACTGGAGGTGGAGGCTGGGATTGGAAGGGGCTTGCCTGAGGGTGCACAGTGGGGGAGTTTGCTCACCTCCTCCTGGGGGTCCACCACTGGCACCCACTTGAAGATACGAAGGGAAGTGTCGCCCACAGTCACCCAGCGCTTCTCCCTGTGGGAGGGGGGGCTGGGTCAGAATTCTGAGGAGAGAGCCCCCCCCCAGGAGCTGAACACATCTGGGGAGACCTTGTAGACTTGGGGGTGCTGCGGTTTCGCTAATGGGGCATATGGTTAGAAGGAGAAAGAGAGTCCTGCAGACCCCAGGCCATAAACAGGGGTGCCTCTAAGGAGAGAGCACGGTTTGGGGCCATGGCTCTGCAGACCCCTGGGGTATACAAGGGAGCAAGGCTAAGGGCCTAGCTGGGGACCATAGCAATGAAGATCATGGACATACTTGAGGGAGGAGTGTCAAAGCTTAAGGGGGCGGGGCATAAATGAGGGTACGGCTTGGGAACACGCTTTGTAGACCCTAGGGTGTAGCCAGAAGGGGGACAGAGCCCTGTAGCTCCGGGGGGCACACCTAACACCTTGCGGCCATGGCCGGCGAAGGGGAGGTTAGACGCATTTGGGGGAGGAGTGGTCCCGCCGGGTCCCATCCCTGGCCCCCGGGCAGCGCTCACCATCTCCGGACCTTCTCGATGGTCGCCATCACCTTCTTGATGTCATCTTTGGCCCGGCTCCGGGTCTCGGCCCGCACGGTCCGGCCGGCCATGCTGGCGGGACTGGGGCGGAGGCCGAGCCCGCGGCTGGGCCGCCTCCCGTCCGGCGGGCTCAGGCTCGGCGCCAGACCCGGGCGCCGCTCTCTCGGCCTGCCGTCCCTCCGGGAGTTGGCCGCGCCCTCCCTCGCTCCCCAACGCCTCCGCGAGTCCCCGCCCCGTTTCCTGCTGCCGCGCCCCGCCCCGGCCCGTCCCCGGAGCGGCCGGGCGGTGCGGGCGGCCAAAGCCCAGGCCTGGAAGCCGGCCGGCCCCGCCCCGACCGGGCCCGCCCCCTCGGGGCGCCCCGACGCGCAGCGCCCCCTACCCGCCGCCAAGAGGGAGGGTTGGGGACAGCTTGGCGCCAGGGCGCGCGCCGCCGGGCCGGGGAGGTGCGTTCAGACCACGTGGGCGCGGGGACGAGGAGGGGGCGCGAGAGGGTCACTATCACGGCGAGCGTCTGTGGCGCGGGGGTGGCCCTCGTGCTGCGTGCAGAGCGTGTGTCCAGCCTCCTCTGGCTGTCGCTCCCGCACTGTCCAGCTCTTCCTCAGCCATTCATTCAGCAGTCTATTCAGAGTGCCCATTACTGGCCAGATGCTGCAAATATGAGTAGGTCTCCACCCACCAGAATGGCTAAAATGAGAACGACAGACCATATCAAGTGTAGACAAAGGAGTAGAGCAACCAGACCTCTCATGTTCCTGGGGTAGTGAAAATGGATAGAGATGCTTTGGAAAACTGGCAGGTTTTTTAAAAATTACTTATTTATTCATTCATAGAGACACAGAGAGAGAAAGAGAGAGGCAGAGAGACAAGCAGGCACCATGCAGAGAGCCTGAGGTGGGACTCAATCTAGGGTCTTCAGGATCACGCCCTAGGCTGCAGGCGGCGCTAAACCGCTGTGCCACCGGGGCTGCCCAAACTGGCAGTTTTCTAGAGAAGCTGAACTTACACGATCCAGCAATGCTACTCCTAGGTCATTGACATTTGAGAGAAATGCGTAGGTGTGAGCACCAAGTGATGTGTACTGGAATCTTCATAGCACCGTAGAGAACGGCCTCAAATTGGAAACAGCCCATCAGGAGTAGAGTGGAAAATGAATTGTAGCCTGTTCGCACAGTGGACACAGCAGAGAGTGATATCCTGCTACACAGACAACAGGGACAAGTCTCGTGAAAGAAATCAGATACAACAGTACTCATTATATGATTCCTTTTATATGAAATTCAAAACAAAACTAATTTGTGGTGTGAGAACTCAGGATAGTGGTCACCCTTGGGAGAGGCCAAAAGGGAGCTCTTGGACTGGTCACATTCAGTTTCTTAATCTGGTAATCTGGTGCTGATCCCCACCCACCACCACCAGTACATTTACTCTGAATATTCACCGAACTGTACACTTTTCCCTATGTATATTATATGCTTCAATTAAAAGTTTACTTAAAATGCGTGTGTTTTGGTTGATTTTATTTGAATCTGTTTGCCAGTGTGTTGCTCTATGTGTGTGGTTCAAGGGTGTGTGGCTCTTGTCTCTGTGTGTTTTGGTGTGATTATGTCCAGAGGGATTAAGGTATAGGAGGGTGATTATGACCAAATTTCTAAAGCCTAACTGCTCCTGGGAAAATCCCAGCTCTTCATGTCCAGTGACCTTGGACAACTCATTTATCTTTATTCCCTCAACTGTAACATGAGAGTAAGTTAATATGTAATGCAATTCCTGGAGCAATGCCACGCACATAGTAAATGCCCAATAAATATTCACTGTTAATGACTGTGTGATTGTGGCCTCTACCAACAGTCTGGCTTCAGTTGCACCCACTTCCTCTAGTTAATATCTTCTTTTATTCTGGCAATTGTCTGCTCATGGTCACACGCCTCCTTCCCAGTCCCTTCACTCATAAACCCCATTCCCTGCTGTTGTTTATGGTTGCCTCCATAAGACTGTGGGCCCCTAAGGGGGCCAGAGACCACGTATGGATCATCTCTGGGTCCCAGAGCCCAGGACAAGTAAGTGCTTGGGAGCCATTTATGCGTTTAAGTGTGCACAGACCTTTCATCAGTTATCTGCACCAGGACAGGGGTTGACATGTCAGTGTGACCCCCTGTACCTGTCTCTGAAGTTTGTTCCTGGGTGAGAATGAAGGTCTATATGCAGTAGATGTGGCTGTCAGAGGGTTCTCTTAACTGCTCCTGGTAAAGTGAAGTGAGCTGATGTATCTCTTTCCCTTTTAAGTGTGACAAGAGAGGGCGAGCAGAAAGTATCTAAGATAGGCCAGGAGGTATATGTCTGGGCAGGTGTGGCCCAAGCCTGACGGCCCTCCTCGACGTAACCTCTCTCGAACCCAGCTTCCCCCTAGACAGAAGGGAGGACCAGCACATTCCAGTCTTGCCAGCTCCACCCTCTCTTATCAAGCCCTCTCCCCCCACCTCCACCCCTACCCCCACCCCCTGCCTGCTTTCTCCAAAAAGAAGCTCGGTCACTAAGCCTTGCCTCAGGTCAGAGCCTGAGCCGCCTCCTCTCGCCGGTACAGGGCTGCCACCCAGGCCCCAGCACACGCAACCTCAAGGTTTTGAGCCCACTACGCAGACAACCTGCCAACCCCCCGCCGGCCCCTTTCCTGACTGGCCAGCGCACGCAAGGAGCTGAGCTCAGAGCCAAGGAATCCTGCCTGGGGCGGGCGGTGGCGGGGGGGGGGGGGGATTGTTTGGGGTCTGAGCCCTGATTGGCTGCGCCCGGGCCACGCCCCTACCCCTTTCCCCATCTCCCCCTTCGGAAGGGGGGCGTGGAGGCAACCGGGAGCAGCCTGGGGCCAGCATGAGCCGGAGGGAGGGAAGTCTGGGTAAGGGGCTGAAGGGCGGGTTGCCGAGTGCCCGAGGGGAGCAGGGGTCAGAGGGGCTGGAAGCTGGGGTCTGGGTCCCCGCCACCCCCGGGTCCGGGAAGGGAGCGGCCCGAGCTGGGGAGAGCAGGGCCCTGGTGTCAGGTAACGAGCCGGTGAGCTATGGGATAGGACAAGCGCCAGAGTTTAGCAGAGGCCTGGGCTGTGACTTCAGGGACTTGGGCTCAGGGTTTAGATCACAGGTTCGAGTACACCCTGAGAGAGAGGACTGGGGTCGCAGCTGGGGCTGGACGCCTGAATCCTCTGAGTATTGAGAAAGAATCCAACTGGGGACCAGAGGAAGGATAGAGTTAGGGAAGGAAGTCTATGGGCCACAGGAGCTAGTGAGTGACAACAGGAGACGAAAGTCGAGGCTATTAAGAATAGAGCAAGCGGTGGGAAACTCAAGCGCGGGGACTGGGGGCGGGGGACGGGGGTGGGGGAAGGACGGGGGCGGGGCGGGAGTTGCTGGGCCGGGACTACATTCCCCAGTATGCCTTGGGCACACGCGCTGGGCATCTCGGAAAATGTAGTCATCCTTCCGGGGCTCCACCCCCTAGCTTGCGCTAAGAAAGGCTAGTCATTGATGCTGCAGGTGCCCAGCCCAGCGTCTTGCACAGACGGTCCATCCGGGAGAAAATGGGACTTCAGTCTCCCAATCTGTAGGATGGGCTTAAAGGAGCATTCTGATTTGAAGTTCTGTGCCTCAGTGATGGTAAATTTCACCAACAATCAGTGAGGTATGGAGATATGTGAAACGTTACCTCAAAGGGCTCCCAGGCTGAAGCAGATGCACCCAGATAAAAGAGCAATTAAAGAAAAAAACTACCTTGGGAGTGTGAACAAATGGCCTTAAGTAAAAGGAAAAAGTTAATTTAGGGGAGGGGTGAATCTGGAGGCCACACTGAGAAGGCAATATTTGAATTTGGCTTTAATAGGATTTCAGCAGTGATTTGGAGTATACATATCAGGCAGGACAACTGTTTGGCAAATGTCCGGTTTGGTAAATGTTGGTCTCATTTACCATCACTTGAAATGGGACAGAGGCTGCCTGGCTTAAAAGTTGGAGAATTCAGAGCAGAACTTCTGGATTCAGGAAGGAAGAGCTAGCCTGGAAGAAATAGTCAAGGAGCAGGGGTTTGGGCTGCCCTCATTCATCCCCCTTTTCACCACCAGAAGATCCACAGGCTGACTCTTCCATCTCACCCCTTCCCCACTTGGAGGCCAAGATCCATCAGACACACAGCCTCGCCCGCCTCCTCACCAAATATGCTGAGCAGCTGCTCCAGGAATATGTGAGTGGGAATGGGGACGAGGGTACCAGGGGCCTGAGGAATGGGGAAGTACAGATCACAGAGGTTCCTGACCACCCATTTCTCCAACCTCATTTCCCAGATGCAGAAATTGGGGCTCCTGGCCATACAGCAAACTGGAGGACCCTCTCTGTGCTCCAAATGCCCCTCTCTCTGTCTCAGCTTGGAGGTTCCCCCCACAGTGCCTTAAGGCAGAAGCTGAGAGAGTGAAGAGAATTCTGGTCTGGGAGTCAGGAAACCTAGGTTCCAGGCTCTCTATGATCTTGTCACCTCCCCTCCATGGGCCTTGGTCTCCCCAACTATAAAAGGAGACAGTTTAACAAGATGAGTTGTGAACTCTTCTACCTATGATATGCAGAGAGACCAAGAAGGAGTTTCAATCTGGAGCAAAAGTTCCAGCCCAAGAGGGGACTTTTACAGAGGAGGAGGATCTGTCAATAGCTTTGGTCCGGCATAGGGCCCTGCCCAAGAGAGGAGAGTATTTCCATCAGTTACTCTGGTGTAATGGAATAAGGGTGTGGTTTTGAGTCAAATAGACTTGTAGACCTGCTAACTTGCTGTGATGTTGGGTACTAATGATAAAATGAAAAAATAATGATGTAACAATCATGAAAGTGGGATAATAGAACTAGCTTTATAGTTCTATGAACTTTGGTTCAAAATCCAGCACTGTCCTTTCCTAGATGGATGACCTAGGGCAAGTCAATTTACCTCTTCAGCTTCAGTATCCTCATTTATAAAATCAGCGGCATCATAATCACCATACCCATTATTGGAAAGATTAAGAATAATGTGTTTAAAGCAGCAAGCATGCCTGAACCAGAGACAAGATGTTAGCAAAGAATAAATGGTATTGTTGTAGATTTTTACAAATTACCAACCTCCTTCATCTTTAATTTGTTCATTCATATATCAGTTATTCATTGAGCCCCTACTGTGTGCCAGGCAGGTGCAGAGGTGGTAGCGGATGGGAGGAGAGAGTGAAACAGGTCGAGTTTCTGCAGTATCTGTGTGATTCTCAGGAGATCCCTGATAGAAAGACTGGCTGGGGATCTGATCCCCCATTTTACAGATGACAAGACTGAG
Source organism: Vulpes lagopus (assembly GCF_018345385.1). Taxonomy (NCBI): domain Eukaryota; kingdom Metazoa; phylum Chordata; class Mammalia; order Carnivora; family Canidae; genus Vulpes; species Vulpes lagopus. The sequence goes on along the minus strand of NC_054826.1, from coordinate 106,239,378 downwards.
ACTCAGAGAAGGGAAATGGTTTTGTATGAAACTGCACAGCTAGCAAATGGGGGAGACCGGATTTTCACCCTGATCTGTAAGATAGCATTAATAAAATCGCTAACGTTTGTTGCGCACTTCCGGTGGGCCAGGATTTGCCTGAACCACTTCAACATGCTCCTAACTATCCTAATGAAGTTCAGACTGTTACCTCCATTTTAGAGATGAAGATACACAGGCACTGGTGTAAAGCCCACTTATTTTGTGGTTGTTTTGTAGTACCTCAAACACAACAGCTGTGTTGGGAGGAAGGCGTCATTTGAAAGCGGGGAAACTGAGGCTCCAGAGAGATAGAGGAGCGGAGAGCGCAGGAGTTCCGTCGCTCCTCGTGGGGGCTCCCCCCTGACTGCCTGTGTCTCCGCAGGTGCAGCACCAGGGAGACCCCTTCGGGCTGCCCGGCTTCTCGCCCCCGCGGCTGCCGGTGGCGGGCCTCAGCGCCCCGGCTCCGGGCCACGCGGGCCTGCCCGCGGCCGAGCGGCTGCAGCTGGACGCGGGGGCGCTGAGCGCGCTGCCGCCGCTGCTGGACGTGGTGCGGCGCCACCAGGCTGAGCTGAATCCGCGCGCGCTGCGCCTGCTGCGGCGCCTGGAGGACGCGGCGCGCCAGGCCCGGGCTCTGGGCGCGGCGGTGGAGGCCGTGCTGGCCGCGCTGGGCGCCGAGACCCGGGGGCCCCGGCCCGAGCCCGCCGTCGCCGCCGCCGCCGCCGCCGCCACCGACGCGGGTGTCTTCCCTGCCAAGGTGCTGGGGCTCCGCGTGTGCGGCCTCTACCGCGAGTGGGTGAGCCGAACCGAGGGCGACCTGGGCCAGCTGGTGCCCGGGGGCCCGGCCTGAGCGCGGGGCGCGGGGCTGAGCTCGCTGTCCGCTCGGCGGCCGTCTCCGTCTCTCTGTCTCTGTCTCTGTCGTCTCCCTTCGCTTTGTAAGCGCTCCGTGTCTCCTCCATCGGACCAACTTGCGTTTGTGACTTCTAAGCCCTTTGCTTTCTTGCTTTCCCCCTCCTCTTCCCCGTCGCTTGGGCCTGCCTCCGCCTCTCTTTGACTCCCCCTTTACCCGTCTCTGGGGGGGCCTCTTTGTCTCCCCTTTTATCCATCCTACGGCTTCCCTGGGCCCCACGTGAGCAGGCGTACCTCTCAGCCTCATCTCCAGGAGGGGACCTCTCATCAGCTCTGTTTCCCTCAGTGCCTCGCTCTGGCCTTTGCAGGCTGGCTGGGGACTTGCCTGCCAGCCCTGGTTGGAGGGCTACTCCAGACAAATTTCAGCCACTTGCCCGCAGCGTCACTCCGCCTGTTGCACCCTGGCTCCCCGATCCATCCGGGCCCCTTGGGTGGGCCCTGCTTGCTTCCCCCTTGGATGCCCTTCCCCTCCTCTGCCCCATCCCTACCCCTCCCGTGCCTCCCCACCCAAGCCAGGTCTATGGAGAGGAAAACCAACACCTTAAAAGAGTTTTATTTCTGAGAATAAATTAATTTTTTGTAAATAAAATGTTTAAAAATAAAAAGAACACTAAAGTTGCCAGTATATATAGTTGTTGATAATGGGGAGACTTTTGAGGAGAATAGGATCCTTGGGGCACAGCTGATGCCCCTGCTATACCCGAAAGCCACAGTATAAATAGGAGATTCACAAATGCCCCCAGGACAAGGATATCAGTCACTCTAGAACAGGAAGTAGATGTGTCCTGAGCAGGAAACATCTACACCACTCCTTGTTTTTTCAACTGGACTTCCATTGATCAGGAAGTGAAGTCCCTCAAGATGAAAATTGGAACAGTGGCGGTAGTCAGGGAGGTAGACTAGGGGAGGCAATGAACTCCAGCAAGAAGGGAGGCCTCTCTACTTGGAAAGCCCATAGCTTCATACAGGAAGTGAGGTAGAGACAAGAAGGCAGCCCTTGGACCTCCCAAAAACTTACAGGAAGAGGAAGAAGACCAACTGTCCTCTCCCTGTAGAGTGGGAAGTGAAGCCTCTTCAAAAAGGCACTTTTTTTCCACCCAAGATGTGGAGAACCAGGACCACTGGATTGAGAATCCACAAAATGGTATCTGTAGAGTCCCACCCAGATCTGGATGGGAGGCCATAGGACCTAGGCAGGAAAGGCCGGGGCAATAGAGACATGAGGCCTGGTTCCTAGGAAATGCTCCCAAATATACATGCCCTGTCTGCTAGACAAGACGTGTCTCCTTTCTAGCCAAGAAGCAAGCCAGAAAAAGAGTAATTGGGAAAGAAGTATTACAGCCTCTGACAGGAAGTCCTGCCTCCTCTATCCAGGGTATTTGGCTTTGAGCAGAGCCAAGTCCCTCACAGCTCTGTCCGTCCACTGGCCGTATTCCCGGGTCACTACATAGCCTCGACATTTCCTCTCAAAGGCTGAGGCCCCAAAGGGGACAACCCCAAGAGTGTCCTCTTCCGGGGGGATGGGCAGGCCCAGGGCAGTCATGATGGCAGCCATGTTGCCCAGCAGGCCTTGGGCCCTGAGTCTTGCTGCCCCAAGCTGAGCCAGCAGGATAGGACTGCCAGGGTTCAGGTCTCTCTGGTCGTCCCCCACAAGCTGGAGGTGCTGGGTCAAGGCCAGGAAGGCCCCCTGGGCATGGCCCAGCCGCTCCTCGTCATCCAGGGCATGCCAGATCTTGAAAGAGACAGCGGCAGGAGGCAGGCTGCTGAGCTGAAGCTCAGGTGCTGAGAAGCCAGGGTCACTGAAGGGGCTGCCCTGGTACTGGAGCTGTATGAGAGAGACAGACAGGAATGCAAGACTAATTCCTGGGGCTCCCCCTGACTTCACATCTGTCTTCTATAAGACTGGCATCTTCCCAGGGGGCATTGGTGGCCATCTCCTAGCACAGAGCCCGGCCTCTGTTAGGTTCCAGGTTCCTGTACAAGTTATACAACTTTGAATCACAGCTTCCATAATTCCCATGCATCAGCATTATTGTGCCAGTGATAAGAAGTAATATATATAAGGCACTTAGCACAGCACTTGGCATACAATAGGGCATGATAAGCCACTCTTTATAATATATTAATATCATGATGCTATGATTATATTATTTATTATATACTATTTTCACTCTAGATAATTGACAATGTGGTTATAGTCTATATGGTTCCTTTCTATTTATAGCATTTAGTCATTTATGTTTATTAATTTTATTATAATTTTTAATAAATAATTCTTAATACTATTAAATTTAGTTGAGTGCCTTCTCCATTAAACTTCTTGCTTCCACAAACCTAAACCCATGGAATCTTGGTGCATCCTGATAAATCCCCAAATGAATAGACCACCTGGTCCCATGTCCCTATTTCACAGGTGTGCCCAAAAGGGTGCCCAAAGCTACCCAAGGAATGGTGGCATCTATGGGACTAGAAACTAGATTTAGCAACTTCACATGGTCCTGGAATATAGTACAGCAGAGGAATCACAAACCCCAGGGCTTCTAGGGGCCAAGCAGATTGTGTAACTTGGGGAAGAAAGCAGAATTAAGATGGGATGAGGCCAGGAGGGTCCCTGGGCCTGTTGTAGACAGGCCGTCATGTTCATAATTTCAACAAGTATTTCATGGCCCAAACAGATTGGGTGGGTCAGATTCAGCCTGGGCTGCTAGTTTGAACTTCTGGACAGTGTGGGGGGTGGGAGAGGATTGGCATCTAATGCCACAGACCTGGTTTAAGATCCTGGCACTGCCAGTGATGAGCTGTGTGACCTTGAGCAAATTATTCACCCTCTCTAAGACTCAGTTTGCTCAACTGGATTCTAATTCCATCTCTCAGAACTGTTTGAAGAGTCAGCAAGATAACAGGGATGAGTGCTTAGTGCCAGCATGTGGCTCCAGTAAGCACCCGGCACAAGGTGGTTGGGGAAGTCCTCATAACCCTGTAAAGTCTTTCTCCGCATAGGCTGTCTTTGAATCTTGTAACAGTCCTGAAAGATGAGCAAATGCAGGATCACAATTCCATTTTGCAGATGAGGAAGCTGAGACGGAGAGAGAGAAGGAGGAGAGAGAAAAGGAATGACTAGCTCAAGGTCACCAGCCATCAGTGACAATGTTTGAGTGAGTCTCTAGTTGACAGAGCTCCTGTACTCTCAAACTCAGAGAAGAGCTTTCTCCTGGCTTTGCTCTGCTTCCCCTACCTGGGGCTGGGCCAGGAGGGCAGTGTCCCTCTCCCCTCAACCCCTGCTGGCGCCGTGTCACTCACATAAGTCTGCAGTAGTGTTGATGTATTCTTCTGCATGTAGAGGGCCAGGCTGTAGGCTTGACTGATGGGCTCAGCTGGGGAGATGGGGGCCCCCGGCCTGGGAGGTGGCAGCAGCAGGGTCAGCAGGCAGAGCGGGGCTGGCAGAGGGAATCAAAGGTCATATCAAATCCCCCAGCCTGCCTGCTGATTCATTGATTCTTTGTCACAACTCCTCAAATGGGCACAGTCCTTGTGGCCTGTAATGATTTGGTGTATTCAAGTCGGGGCAGCATCACCCTGTAAGTAGATTATTTCCAGCCCAGACATTCCCCTGAACTCCAGACCCGATCTATTCAACTTCCTGCTTGACATTATTGGATATTAATAAGCATCTCAACTCAAAATATCCAATACTCAACTCTGGATTCCCCTTCCACACTCCTCCCACAGTCATCCCCATCTCACACAAGGGTGCTTCCATTCTTCCAGTTGCTCAAAACCTGGGGTCCTCTTTGGTGCCTCATTCTCTCTTGCTCTCCACATTCACCCCACAGTAAATCCCATCGGCTCTGTCCTTAAAAGGTAGCCAGCACAGCTCTGTGTTTCTTGATCTGAGTGCTCGTGACACGGATACGATCACTTTGTGAAAATTCATGGAACTGTACACTTTATAAGTTGTGTCCTTTTCTGTTTGTTCTTTTTAATAAAAAGTTGTAAAAGTTGAAAAGCTGTATCCAGAATCTACCCACTTCCCCCCTCCTTCCATTGCCATCACCTGAGTCCCAGCCACCAGCCCTCTCACCTGGACTGTTACAGGCAGTACCCTCCCTGCACCCTGTCTCTGCTTCCACCTTTGCGGCCCAACCCCCAACAACTAGATCCCTCCTGTGCCCTAACACTCCCTCTGCTCCCACCTCACACAGAGGAAGTGTGGAAACCAAAGCCCTCTGGTGGCCTACAAAGGCCTGGCCCCACTGGACTGGCCTCCCATCCCATTCCTCCTCAGGCCCTGCCAGGACCAACCCCAGACCTTCCCAAGGCTGGCCCCTTCTTGTACTTCAGGCCTCCACTCAGATAAGCTGTCCTGACCATATATCAAAAACCCCTTCCCCCTCCCTGATTTATAGTCTTCAGAGACTTTTGCTATTTTGTTTATTTATTTATTTGTCTGCTTGTTTGTTACTGTCTCTCCCCCTAGAATGTTGGCTCCAGGAAAGAGGAGACCTCCCGTGATTCATTTGTTGCTGGTTCCCCAGCACCTAGCACAGAACTTAATAAATATTTTTTGCGTGACTGAGTGCTGCCGTAAACAGCCATATCACAGATTCTTTGGGCACTTTTGAAAGTGGGGATATGCCCATTTTAAATTTGAGTAAAGGCTGCGAATTGTCCCCTTACAGGTCAGGGCCAATTATATTCCCAGCGTAAGGCTGGGGGATGGTTACCTAAGGTCACCAGCAGGAAGCAATGGAGATGAGAGACAAATCTGATGGCCTCCATTGTTCCCCTTTCTACATTTCTGAGTTCCCTAAGTTCAGAACTTAAGAGAAGGCTGACAGTGAAGGCCCATTCATTCATTCCAAAAATTGGCTCGTTCCACTCACCTTCTATCACACTGACACTATAATTCACTTACTTTTAAAAAAGATTTTATTTATTTGGCAGGGGAGAGAAAGAGAGAGGACACAAGCCGTGGGGAGGGGCAGAGGGACAGGGAGAAGCAGACTCCCCACTGAGCCCCGATGGGGGACTTGATCCCAGGACCCTGGGATCATGACCTGAGCTGAAGGCAGACGCTTAACCGACTGAGCTGCCCAGGTGTCCTGTAATTTGCTTACTTATGATGATGATGTGTATTGTCTGTCTGCAGAATGAAATCCCCATGAGGCCGTAGATTTTTGTCTGTTTGTTCACTGCTGTATCAAATGTGCATAATAGGTGCTCAGTAATTCTTCTTGAATGAATGAATGAATGAATGAGGAATGAAACCTTCTGTGTGTAAGGATTTGGAGGTTCCTAGCATTCAAAAATGGCCAGGCACAGGATTTTGAAGGGCCAGAGAACCTAGTGAGTAGCCCCCCTCCTGGTCTCTAGGCTCTGGCACTCCATCCCCCGCACTCACCTAGCTGATAGCTCATGCTCTCTCCTTGGCTCCTTCTTCTCTCCAGGCTCAGGATCCTTCTGGGGCACCTGTCCTCCCACCCCTCAGGTGGCTTTATACCTGAGCTGAGTGCTGAGGCCGCCCAAGGAGGGAAGGAGTCACACCCTAGGGTGTGTGTGTGTGTGTGTGTGTGTGTGTGTGTGTGGGGGGGCACATGTGCAGAAGTTCCAGAAACAAGGGACAGGCAAGGAAGGGGACACTGAGATGACACCCTAGTCCCCAACAGTCCCCAAACTCTACCTTAAACCCTGGTTGCTAGGAGGGAGGGGTCAAGGCTGGGAGGGGATTATGGGGGGGGGGGGGGACAAAGGGGCCGCCCTGCTCCCTGCTGCTCTGCACGTCCTGGGATCCAGTTTCTTGTGAGGAGGCGGCCTCCTGCTCCGCCCCACTGGGACCCAGGCATTGGGCCCTGGCTTCCCTAGGAGTTTGGAAAAGGAATGGGAGTGGTGGCATGTGAGCAACATCACCCACAACCAAGGTACGCCCTTAGACACAGCAGCATGCACACGTCTACACACACACACACAACACACACACACACACAGAGGCATAGACACATACATTGGGACCGGGCACACACCAGACGTGAGCACTTCCCTACCTTAATTCATTTAAGCAGTACTGGTGCCTACTATGTGCTGGGCCCTGTTCCAGGTGCTGGGGTAGAACCAAGAACAAGCTAGACAAAAAGCCCTGCCCTCGTGGAGCTGACACCCTCAGGGACTCAGCCTGCACATGTGCGGAATCACACACGCCCTGCCAGGCCTGCACGTGTTACAGAGGCACAGTGCACACGTGTCCCCACTGACACATGCAGACATGCAAACACGTAGCCACACCCAGAGGCCCCACCAGAAGTACACACGTGGAGTAGACACATACATATGTGGGGTGTGAACACATCATGGTCACATGCACACACAGACACACACCTGTGGCTGGAGGTCAGGAATCCTGAGATCTTGCCATGTCTTAGTCCCTGCTATCCTGGAAGATCTTGGGCCAGTGGCTGCCCTCTGCCCAGACACAGCACATACAGACCACAGACACATACCTAAGACCCTTTCTACCTGGGGAAGACTTGCGGCAGAGGAGATGGGGAGATTGGTGCTGGGTTCTGATCCTTCTTCAAAACTTTGCCAGTCTCTCCATGAGGGGGCAGTTCAGCTCTCAGTCCCTGCCCACTCACTGGGTCAGAGTGCTCGGTCAGACCCCCACCCCACTTCTATCCAGTTGGGGGATGGACTACTGCTCTACCTTCCTCCCTGGTGTGGAGAAAGAAGGCCCACACCCTTCCTGCAAAGGCAGGAGATACATCTGTTCATTCATTCACCCATGTATGCATTCAGTGGGCAGATACTAACGGAACCTCTTCTGTGTGCTGGTACCAGGGTGGATGTAAGATGGGCCGGGTCCTTGCCTCACAAGAGTGCACAGTCCAGAGGGGGAGAGCAATAACAAAGGTGTGAGCTGATAAAAACAAAATGTCCTGAAGCAACAAAGTGCTGAGAAGAAGCCAACATAGGTTGCTGTGATTTACTGGGGAAGCAAGGAGATTTAATAAGGAGCTTGAGGCCCAGAGAGGGATAGCTACTTACCTGGAGTCACACAGCAAGGCCAGAACTGATCCTAGACTCCTGCCCCCCAGCTCGGGACCAGATCTGGGGTGTCTCTGATCTGAACTGTGAGCTAAAGGAGGGAAGAGTTTGAAGGAAAGATGGGCTCTGGGGTAGGGGATCCTAAATGAGATCTCTGAGGGGGGGGCGCTGCCAGGGCTGCCAGAAAGGGCCTGTGCTGGGCAGCGGTGATGTCAGAGGATTAGACTAGGCCCTTTGAGTGGGTGCACTGAGGCGTAGGCCAGGCTAAGTGGTGAAGGGGGAGGTGGTGGAGGAGGAGGAGGGCAGGAAGGGAGGAGGGCAAGAAGGAGGCAGATACTCGATCTGGTGCTATTCACAGGTAGACGGTGGACGTGGGGCTGGGCCTCACCCCAGAGGGTAGGCTTACCCTCACCCAACTCCACTGCCTCCTACCTCTCATGGGGGCTTCACTTTCTTTCTCATTGGATCCCTAGGTGCCCTTCACAGCTGGAGGGATTGGCCCCCAGCCCAGGCCCTGATTTATCCCAAGACATCTGTCTTGGCAAAGGTCATCAGCTCTGCCACCCTGACTGTCCCCACCTCACAGCCCATCTGTCTCCATCTCTGTAGTCTCACCAGAAGCTGATGCTGTTCGTTGCCATCCCCAGATGAAGCTCCTTTGCTCTCCCATTATCTGCACCCCTGTCTGTCCCCAAGGTGGTTGGACACCACAATGACCAAGCAAGACCCACAGATCCACCAGTGATCTGTCCATATGTCCTAATCCAGTCCCAACTCGGCCCTTTGCAACCTTTGGAATCCAGCCAAACTTGGCCTCTGGTTCCTGAGCAGACCAAGGCCTGAGGAGGAAGGCCAGGGGAGTAGGTGTAACAAGCCCTGTCTTAGGAGCAGAGGCTTCTGGTAGGTTAGGGTGTTGGATTAAAAACCGGGAGAAAGTGAAGTTAGAGCCAGCAGGGCTGTCCTTTATCCAGAGGTTACACTCTGAATTCTCATTCTGTGACCTGAACTTCCCAAAGACATAACACATAAACAGAGTCTAATCAAATGAGCAGACTCTACCAAAAAGAAAACTTACCCAGGGTAGTGACACCTGGGTGGCTCAGGGGTTGAGCATCTGACTTTGGCACAGGTTGTGATCCTGGGGTCCTGGGATGGAGTCCTGCATCAGGCTCCCCCACAGGGACCCTGCCTCTCCCTCTGCCTATGTCTCTGCCTCTCTCTCTCTCTCTCTCTCTCTCTCTCTTTCTCTCTCTCTCTGTCTCTCATGAATAAATAAAATATTTTAAAAAAGAAAAACTACCCCAAAACTCTACTATATTAAAACTGTGTGATGGAGATAAGGAACTGGACAAGTAGGTTAATGGAACAGAATAGAATAGAAGAAACTGGAATAGACCCATGTATACATTGCAATTTAGGATGTGATAAAAGGGCCATTTAAAATAAGGGAGGATAAGGATAAACCATTAAAATAAAAGGCAAGGTGCTGGGATAGCATAGTCCCTTGAGCGTCCAACTCTTGGTTTCGGCTCAGGTCCTTGATCACAGTGTGTGAGGTTGAGCCCAACGTTGGGCAACAAGATCAACGAGTAGTCTGCTTGAGATTCTCTCTCTCTTCCCCTCTGCCCCTTCAGCTCATGCTCTCTCAAATAAACAAGTAAATCTTTAAAATGTAATGAAATGAAACAATAAAATAAAAGGTATTAGGACAGCTGGAAAGTTATAGGGAAAGGTTTGAATGAGATCCTGTAATGCATGCAACTGATGTCCCACTCAGATCCCTTTTCTTTCTTTCTTTTTTTTTTTACGATTTTTAAAATGTATTTATTCATGAGAGACACAGAGAGAGAGGCACAGACACAGGCAGAGGGAGAAGCAGGCTCCATGCAGGGAGCCTGACGTGGGACTCGATCCCACGATCACGCCCTGGGCTGAAGGAGGTGCTAAACCACTGAGCCACCTGGCTGCCCCAGATCCCTTTTCCTAGCAGGGCACCTATCTCCTGGCTGATAGGACTGCAGGCAACGGACTCATAGCTGCCTCCTTCTCTGTCTGACCAAGGGACACATTTACAGTAAAGGAAATGCAATGGTGGACACACTGCCATTTGATGTACCATCAAGTAGCTGCTGGCCTCTTAGGATAATGGAACAACCTCTGGAAGGTGAAGCTGAGATGCCAGCATGAAGAGGACACTGCAATATCTTTTAGTATGCAATATATACCTTAAAGCAATGCTGCTTTATGGTGCCGTGCCCCAGAACATAGGTATATGAGTCTGGAAACCTAGGATTGGAAGCAGGAGTGGCCCTGTTTACCATTACTCCCAGTAACCTCCTTAGAAGAATTGTACAGCCAGCCCTGTAACTTTAGGCCCTGTGTGTCTAGAGATCACAATTCCTGGAGTAGGAAGGGACATTTCTGCCAGACCATGGAAAGAGTCCCAATTACTTTTGAGCTACATCTGCCACCTGGTCTGTTTGGTCTCCTTATCCCAACAGACCAGCAGACAAAGGACTTGCCGTACTGGCAGGGTTAATAGATCTCGGTCATCACCAGGAGGTAGGACTGCTGCTATGCAGTGCGGGTAGCAAGAGTATGTTTAGTGCTCAGGTAATCCACTGGGATATCTCCAGATAGCCATGCTGAGTTTTAATTGTAAATGGGCAAGTACTACAAGCCATGGCCTGATAGGGCATGGTAACTAGGGACTCAACCCTTCAGATGAGGGCCAGTATCAACCCACCAGGTAGGCTATGGAGACCAGCAGAAATACTAGCTGAAGCCAGGAGTAGAAGGGAAAGGAGGGCTAGAATGAGTGAGTGTCAGAGGAAGGAGATGATGACTATCAGGGGAGGTCGTAGAACTAATTCTCCTCTTCTAAGTTTACCTAGAAATTGTGACCAATCAGGGACGCCTGGGTGGCTCAGTGGTTGAGCGTCTGCCTTTGGCTCAGGGTGTGATCCTAGGATCTGGGATCGAGTCCCACATCTGGCTTCTTGCAGGGAGCCTGCTTCTCCCTCTGTCTGTGTCTCTGCCTCTCTCTGTGTGTCTGTCATGAATAAATAAATAAAATCTTTATTAAAAAATGAGTGTGGATGTGAATATTTAAAAAAAAAAAAAAAAGAAATTGTGACCAATCAGAATCCTGGAGAAATTGTACCTGCCTGGAGTGAACTTTACGGGGAAAGCAAGTAGGTGTGAACGGTGCAAAAGTGAACTGTAGTGCACGCTGTGGGTGCCCCGCCAGATCCCTTTACAATAGTACACCCATCGCCCAGCTGCTCCCATCTGTGGATACCTGCCCAGCACTCCTCCTTCTCCTGGCAGACCTTGGTCAATGGCAGACTGGCACAGATGTATGAAAGGCCTCACCTCCAGGTGGAACTAACCTGGTAGTACAATTTGGGCTCCAGAGCTTTCTCCAGGATCAAACCAAAGCTAATAAATAAGTGATTAAAGATTTACATGTAAAAGAGATCTCTGAAATTACTAAGCAAAAATATAGAAGAATATTTTAAAAGCTTGGGCTTGAGCATTATTTACAATAGCTAAGACAAGGCAATGACCTAAGTGTCCATATGTATGAATGGATAAAGAAAATGTGGTATGGGCATACAATGGAATACTATTCAACCATAAATGAGAGGGAATCCTGGTATTTGCAACAACATGGATGGACTTGAAGGGCATTGGCCTAAGTGAGGTAAGTCAGACCAAGAAAGACAAACACGGTATGATCTAATTTATTTGTGAAATCTCAAAAAACCGAACTCATAGAAAAAGAGATCAGGGCAGCCCCGGTGGTACACAGGTTTAGTGCCACCTTCAGCCCAGGGCGTGATCCTGGAGACCGGGAATCGAGTCCTGTGGCCGGCTCCTTGCATAGAACCTGCTTCTCCCTCTGCCTGTGTCTCTGTCTCTCTCTGTGTGTCTGTCGTGAATAAATAAATTAAAAATCTTAAAAAAAGAAGAAAAAGAGATCAGATTTGTGTTGTGAGGTAGGATTTGGGAGGGGGCGGGGGGTGGAGGAATTGTGTGAAGATGGTCGAAAGGTCTAAACTTTGGTTTAGATAAATAGTGAGGATATGATGTAAAACGTGATGACTATAGTTAACACTGCTGTGTGATATATTGGAAAGTTGCTGAGAGAGTAAATTCTTTTTTTTTTTTTAAGATTTTATTTATTCATGAGAGAGACAGAGGCAGAGACACAGGCAGAAGGAGAAGCAGGCTCCATGCAGGGAGCCCGACATGGGACTCGATCCCGGGTCTCCAGGATCATGACCTGGGCTGAAGGGGGCACCAATCCGCTGAGCCACCCAGGCTGCCCGAGAGAGTAAATTCTAAAAGTTTTCATCACAGGTAAAATTATTTTTGTGTAACTACATGAGGTGATGGATGTTAGTTAAACTTATGGTGGTAATCATTTACATATATATATGGCGTCTGGGTGGCGCTGTCAGTTAAGTGGTTTCAGCTGTTCACGATCTCAGGGTCATGAGATCAAGCCACATCAGCTCAACATCTGCTTGAGATTCTCTCTCTCCCTCAGCCCTTCCCCCTGCTTGCTCTCTCTCTAAAATAAATAAATAAAATCTTTATTATAATTTTTAAAGATTTTATTTATTTATTCATGAGAGACACACAGAGAGAGGCAGAGACACAGGCAGAGGGAGAAGCAGGCTCCATGCAGGGAGCCCAATGTGGAACTTGATCTCAGGACTCCAGGATCATGCCCTGGGCTGAAGGCCAATGCTCAACCGCTGAGCCACCAAGGCATCCTAATAAATATAATCTTTAAAATGTATATATAGATGTCAAGTCATTGTGCTATACACCTTAAATTTGTACAGTGTTATATGTCAGTAATATCTTAAAACTGGAAGAAAAGGGCAACCTGGGTGGCTCAGCGGTTTAGCGCTACCTTCAGCCCAGGGCCTGATCCTGGAGACCTGGGATCAAGTCCCATGTCAGGCTCCCTGCATGGAGCCTGCTTCTCCCTCTGCCTCTCTCTCTCTCTGTCTCTCATGAGTAAATAAATAAAAATTAAAAAAAAAAAAAACTGGAAGAAAAAAATCAAAGAAAAGCTTAGTCTAAGAGAAAGCCTTCTAAATCAAGTCATAAAATGCAACACCCATAATGTAAAAAATAAAAGGTTGATAAATTTAAGCACATCTTTCTTTCTCTTTTTTGTTTTACTGTCAGTACATCCAAATATTACTCATAATTACTGACACGCACTGTCTCACAATACAGAAACACTGATGGGTTATGCTTCTATTGATATTTTCGTTCATAAAAAGATTTAAAAATATGTCCATTGGGCAGCCCGAGTGGCTCAGCAGTTTAGCGCCGCCTTCAGCCCAGGGTGTGATCCTGGAGACCCCGGATCCGAGTCCCATGTCAGGCTCCCTGCGTGGAGCCTGCTTCTCCCTCTGCCTGTGTCTCTGCCTCTTTCTCTCCCTGTGTGTGTCTCTCATGAATAAATAAAATCTTTTAAAAATAAATAAAAAATAAAAATAAATAAAAATATGTCCATAAATCCTTTGGTACGCCTCCCTTCGAAAGGAGGAAGCTGAATTCTCCCACCCTTGAATGTGCACTTGTTTGAGTGACTCACTAGTAACAACCAGAATGAGGCCGAAGTGCTGGTGTGTGGCTTCTGAGGCTAAGTCATGAGAAATGTCTCTCTGGACACTTGCCCTTAAAACCCAGGCCCCATGTTGTGAGGAAAGCCAGGCCACATGAAAGGCCACAGGTGGATGGCAGCCCTAGGCTAGACCTTCAACCAGCAGCCAGCATTCACAGCCACACGTGTGAGTGAATGAACCTTCAAATGCCTCTAGTCCTCTTGCTTTCAAATCTAGCTGAGATGCCAGACATGGTGGAACAGACACAAGCCATTTCTGTTATGCCCCGACTCAATCGTGACCTGCATGAGATATCATAAAAGATTGTTGTTTTGAAGTCATTAAATTTAGGAAACAATAGAAAACTAAAAGAAGGACTGTATGAAATATTTGGCATAAAGATGAAGAATAATTGAATGACATAGATTCAGTAGCAGTTTGCAGAAAGAATCCAAAGAAGTTCAAAAAAGGGTGTTTAGGGGCAGCCTGGTGGCTCAGAGGTTTAGCGCCGCCTTGGGTCCAGGGCGGGATCCTGGAGACCTGGGATTGAGTCCACGCCATGCGCCCTGTGCAGGGCGCCCTGCGTAGGGCCTGCTTCTCCCTCTGCCTGTGTCTCTGCCTCTCTCTCTCTCTCTCTCATGAATAAATAAATTTTTTTTAAAAAGGTGTTTAACTTTTCAGACTCCCAAGAATTTCTTAAGTCTTCAACAGTTCACATGCAATTGGATCTACTTCCCCATAAATAGTGGAAGTTGCCTTAGAACGCAGAAGAAACTTCAGCAAACTGAGAAACCAAATTGGCTCTCCTGTGCAAGGACTTGAGTGTGTACATGTTTACTTGAGTGTGTACATGTTACTCAGTAACACTGAGTATGTGAACCAGTAACACTGAGCATGTGAGGATGTGTGTGAGAACATCTCTAGGCCCAATTGCCCCACTCTACCTATAACTTATTCCCTTTCTCTCTCATGAAAGAGGGCAAATCCGTGAACCAAGAGAGTAGGAAAGGGAACAGCAAGGCACATCCTCCTACAGAGTAAATGCGATGAGGATCCTATCCTGCAGGTGAGGAGACAGAGGTTCAGATGATGAGAGAGGTGAGGCCACACAGTGCCCCACAGGTAGTGTTAAAGCCAAGCCTCCAAACCAACTTTGTCTGATTCCAGCCTTCAGCAGACAAAAGAATCCCCTGGGATGCTCTTAGCAGTAGAGAGTCCTAGTCCCCTCAGAGATTCAGGAAGTTCCAAGGAGCCCAGGGATCTGTATTTTTAGTATGGGAGCCACTGCCACCCCATCTCCCAGGGGATTCTGGGTCCTGCTTTGAAGGACACTGAATAATACAACTTTGTCTTCCAAACAGGACCAGGCCTGGCAAGAAAAAGACCACAAGAGGTAAGTGAACTGTTGATGAAAGAGATTCAGGAGACATCACAACAGGGTTAGTTATCTACTGCTGTGTAACAAGTTACCCCAGAACTTGGTTTAAAATAATATTCATGGGATCCCTGGGTGGCACAGCGGTTTGGCGCCTGCCTTTGGCCCAGGGCGCGATCCTGGAGACTCAGGATCGAATCCCACATCGGGCTCCCGGTGCATGGAGCCGCTTCTCCCTCTGCCTATGTCTCTGCCTCTCTCTCTCTCTCACTGTGTGCCTATCATAAATAAATTAAAAAATTAAAAAAAAAAAGATTAAAAAAAATAAATTGATTTAAAAAAATAATAATAATATTCATTATTTCCATTTCAGTCGGTCAGGGATCTGGGCTGAGAGGCTCTCACAAGCCTGCAAACAATGTCAGGGATGTAGTAGTCATTTCTCTCTTTTTTAAAGAATTTATTTATTTATTTTTGAGAGAGCACAAGTGGGAAGGAGGAGAGGGAGAAGCAGGCTCCCCACTGAGCAGAGAGCCTGAAACAAGCTCCATCCCTGGACCCTGACTTCATGACCTGAGCCAAAGGCAGATGCTTAACCAACTGAGCCACCCAGGTGCCCCTAGGGCTTCAATCATCTCAAGGCGCACACATATCTGCTTCCAAATTCACTTACGTGGTGTTGGCAGGATTCAGTTCTTCAAGGCTTGTTGGTTTGAGGGCCTCAATCTTTCCCTGGCTTTTAGCAGGAGGCTGCTCTCAGTTCATGTGGACCTCTCCATAGGGCAGCTCACATGATGCCTTGCTTTATTTTTTAATTTTTTTAAAAGATTTTTATTAATCATGACAGACACACACACACAGAAAGAAAGGCAGAGACACAGGCAGAGGGAGAAGCAGTTTCCATGCAGGGAGGCTGATGTGGGACTCGATTCCGGACTCCAGGATCACGCCCTAAGCCAAAGGCAGACACTCAACTGCTAAGCCACCCAGGTGTCCCTGATGTCTTGCTGTATCAGAGAAGCAGAGAAGAGCCAAAGAAGAGTGCCAAGACGGAAGTCACAGTCTTTCGTAGCCTTATCTTGGAAGTGTGGTCCATCACTTTTTCTGATTCTATTCATCATACAAGCAAGTCACTAGGTCCAGCCTACAATATGGGGAGAGGAATACCAGCCAGCAAGGATCATTGGAGCCATGTCAGAAGCTCCCTATTTCTTTTCTTTTTTAAAAAGGATTTTATTTATTTATTCATGAGAGACACAAAGAGAGGCAGAGACATAGGCAGAGGGAGAAGCAGACTCTCCACGGGGAGCCTGATGTGGGACTCGATCCCAGGACCCCAGGATCAGGACCTGAGCCAAAGGCAGATGCTCAACCATGGAGCCACCCAGGCACCCCAGAAGCTCCCTATTTCAACAACCAAATACAATGTGTGAACTTGCTTTGGATTCTGATCTCAATAAACCAATTGTACAGAGACGTTTATGAGATAATCAAAGAAATTTGAACATGGACTATGTATTAGATAATATTAAGGAATTATCATTACTTATTTAGATGTGACAAACTTCTGTGGTCATGTTAAAAAAATTCCTTATGTCTTAGAGATATATCCTGAAGAATATATTTTTAAAGATTTTATTTATTTATTTGAGAAAGAGTACGTGAGCTACAGGGTTGGGAGCACGGGTAGGTACAGAAGGAGAGAGAGAAGCAGACTCCCAGCTGAGCTCAATCCCAGGACCCTGGGGTCATGACCTGAGCTGAAGGCAGACTAAGCCACCCAGGTGTCCCTATCCTGAAGAACATTATAAAGGAAACGTTATGAAGTGTAGAATTCGCTTTTTTTAAAAAGATTTTTATTTATTTATTTGACAGAGAAAGAGATATAGAGAGAGAGCACAAACAAGGGGAGCAACGGCAGAGGGAGAGGGAGAAGTATGCTCTCCGTGGAGCAGGGAGCCAGAAGATGCTGGCTAGGCTCAATCCCAGGACCCTTGATCCCAGGACCCCAGGATCCTGACTGAGGTGAAGGCAAATGCTTAACTGACTGAACCACCCAGGCACCCCAGGGATTTGCTTTAAAATAATACAATAGGGGCTGGAGGAGGGGAGGCCTGGGGGTACAGTTGAAACTGGATTTGTCATATGGGGGTAATGGTTACGTGGAATGAGGGGCTGTTATACTGCTCCTACTTTTACATGTATTCAAAACTTTCCACAGTAAATTATTAAAAAATAAAAGTGAACTGAAGCTAAAATTGGTACACGCAAGTTGAAAAAACATATAGGTTCTAAAGCTGTTGCATATTGACTGTATTTTAATTGTTAGAAAAGACAATAACAAAAGAAATATTAGGGGATCCCTGGGTGGCACAGCGGTTTGGTGCCTGCCTTTGGCCCAGGGCGCGATCCTGGAGACCCGGGATCGAATCCCACATCGGGCTCCCAGTGCATGGAGCCTGCTTCTCCCTCTGCCTGTGTCTCTGCCTCTCTCTCTCTCTCTCTCTCTCTCTCTGTGACTATCATAAGTAAATAAAAAAAATTAAAAAAAAAAGAAATATTAGATGACCATAAATATGAAAAAAGAAAAAAAAAGGAAGAGTGGAAAAAAAGAAAGGAACGATGGAATTAGGCTTGGCAGGTAGCCTGCTATGGAAGGTGGCTGATTCCTGACCTCTGTTTAACCAAAGGAAGTGGGATTCAGGTCATTCTTGTGAAACTGAGAGCTTTAGACAGCAGCAAATCCAAGTCCTCAGGGATTTCTAATATCTGCGAGGAACCAACTGGAATTTAGAATTTGCCTTGAGCCTAGAGGGTTGGGGAAGCTGGACTCATTTCAGAAAGGGCATGGAGGCAGGAGGCCCAGTAGCAGCTTGTGGGAAGGTATTACATGGGAGTTCAGGGCTCTTCATAGTGCTTTAGGATGCCATATTATGCAGGAGGTCATGGTCTGTTTTACAGATCTTAGAGTATAGGAGAATAAATCCCAAACTCTCCTCTTTAGACATTCTGAATTAGGCCAGGAATTTTGCATCATAGCTACCTAGCATGGGGCTTGGCATACAAGATGTGTTTAATATCCATTTATTCAATCCAGTGGTAGTAGTCCTTAACCAGATGGGTACCTCAGAATTTTCCAGAAAGATTGTAACACATTTTGATTCTTTACAGTTGTGTGTGGTTCTTTACAAGGTAATGTAGGTAATGTAATTATTTGGGGACAGGTAACTCATTTGGTTCAATATGCAAAAGGGTCAAAAGACATTTGATTAGTACAAGGGTTTCCTCCCACCTCTGCTCCCCAGCCACCCAGTTCCTCTCCCTGGACACAACCAAGGCTACTTGTTTCTTCTGAATACTTTTGAGGACGTTTTATGTACATGTAATCAAATACATATGTTTGAATTTTCCTTTTTTTAATTTTTATTTATTTTTTATTTTATGATAGTCACAGAGAGAGAGAGAGAGGCAGAGACATAGGCAGAGGGAGAAGCAGGCTCCATGCACTGGGAGCCCGATGTGGGATTCGATCCCGGGTCTCCAGGATCGCGCCCTGGGCCAAAGGCAGACGCCAAACTGCTGCACCACCCAGGGATCCCTGAATTTACCTTTTTAAAACAAACAGTAGCAAACCATACACATTATTCTGCATCTTGCTTTTTTCACTAAATAATGTTGCTTAACCATTTGTAACGACATAGATGAAGCTAGAGAGTATAATGCTAAGCGAAATACACCAGAGAAAGAAAAATACCATATGATTTTACTCAAATGTGGAATTTAGGAAACAAAACAAACAAGCAAAGAGAAAAAAGAGAAAGACAAAGAAACACTCTTTTTTTTTTTTTTCAAATTTTTATTTATTCACGAGAGACACACAGAGAGAGGCAGAGACATAGGCAGAGAGAAAAGATGCGGGACTCAATCCCAGGACCCTGGGATCACAACCTGAGTCAAAGGCAGACATTCAACCACTAAGCCATGCATGTGCCCCCGAAACACTCTTTTTTAAAAAGATGTATTTATTTATTTCAGAGAGTCCACACACACACACACACACACACACACACACACACATGCATGCATGCACAAGCACGCATGTGGGGAGAGGAGCAGGAGGGAATCTTCAAGCCAAATCCTTGCTGAGCAGGGAGCCATATGGGGAGAGAGGTTTCATCTCATGATCTGCAGCTGCCCCCAAAGAAACAGACTCTTACCTATAGAGAACAAAAGTTGTTAGCAGAAAAGAGAGTGGTGAAATAGAGGACGAGGATTAAGCAGTGCATTTGTCCAGATGAGCACAGGGTGACGTATGGAATTGCTTAATCCCTATATTTTATATGTGAAACTAATACAACACTGTATATTAACTAATTGGAATTAAAAGAAACACTTAAAAACAAATTTTTTTAAAAAACAAGAAATTTTTTTATTTTTATTTTTTTTTTATTTATGATAGTCACAGAGAGAGAGAGAGAGGCAGAGACACAGGCGGAGGGAGAAGCAGGCTCCATGCACCGGGAGCCTGATGTGGGATTCGATCCCGGGTCTCCAGGATCGCGCCCTGGGCCAAAGGCAGGCGCCAAACCGCTGCGCCACCCAGGGATCCCAAAAAACAAGAAATTTTTAAATGCTGCTCAAAATCATCTCATACTAGTTGTTTTTTTTTTTAATTTTAATTTTTTTATTTATTTATGATAGTCACAGAGAGAGAGAGAGAGGCAGAGACACAGGCAGAGGGAGAAGCAGGCTCCATGCACCGGGATCCAAACGTGGGATTAGATCCTGGGTTTCCAGGATCGCACCCTGGGCCAAAGGCAGGCGCCAAACCGCTGCACCACCCAGGGATCCCTAGTTATTTGTTTTTAAACCAACGTTATCAGGACACCTGAGTGGCTCAGCGGTTGAGCGACTGCCTTCAGCTCAGGGTGTGATCTCGGAGTCCCGGGATTGAGTCCCACATCGGGCTCCCTGCATGGAGCCTGCTTCTCCCTCTGCCTGTGTCTCTGCCTCTCTTTCTGTATCTTTCATGAATAAATAAATAAAATCTTAAAAAAATAAACCAATGTTATCTATTTGTTCTATTTTTGCAAGAAAGTGAACATGACTGGAATATAAATTTGACAAGTTTCCAAGTGGGGATCCCTGGGTGGCTCAGGGGTTTAGCGTCTGCCTTCGGCCCAGGGCGTGATCCTGGAGTCCTGGGATTGAGTCCCACATCGGGCTCCCTGCATGGAGCCTACTTCTCCCTCTGCCCATGTCTCAGCCTCTTTGTGTGTGTGTGTGTCTCTCATGAATAAATAAAATCTTTAAAAAAAAGTTTCCAAGTAATATTCTGAGTTCATTGCATAATTTAAGCCTATATCTTCTTTTTTTTTTATATCTTCTTCTTTTTTTTTTTTTAAAAAGGATTTTACTTAGTTATTTGAGAGAGAGAGAGAGAGAGCATGAGCAGTAAGGAGGGGTAGAGGAGGAGGGAGACAAGGACACTTCATGCTGGGCAGAGCGCCCAACACAGGGCTCGATCCCAGGACCTTAAGATCAGGACCTGAGTGGGAGGCAGACATTTACCTGAGTGAGTCACCCAGGCACCCCTGTAATTATATTCTTAAAATATACATCTAAAAGCCTAAGGACTTTATCATTTTTGTTCAAGTGATACGTGTTCATCATAAAAATTCAAGCAAACTAGAAAAGAACAAAAAAAGAAACCAACCATCCTATTTTAGCACTGAGAAATAGCCATTATTGTACCAACATTCGATGAACATTATTTTAGACATCTCATAGGTTAAAAAAATAGAAAAAATTATCAATTCATACTATGTTCTATTTTAAAACAAAAACATTACCTTGAACTTTATTTGAATTTAATAGAAGAAAGAGATCAAAATGAAATTGAAAGAATGGTGGAACTTTAGATAAATGTTTCCTCATTACAAAATGACATTTCCTGTAATATTCCTCTGAACTTAAGCAAAAAAGATTTTGAAAAACATGGGAGGATGGACTCATTATTATTAATCACATGCTTTCAAGGTAAACAGGCTAGTTGACTTCCTGCCCCAGTAGCCATTGCCAGTTAATTCCTAATATTTCTCTCACTGTCTTCCTCTATGTCCAAATTTTTGTTAGTTATATTATTATTGTTAGTTTTCTATATTTATAACATCTATAGTATATTCTATTCTGCAGCCTTGATTTCCTTAATTGTTTAGGATTAGACTGATAATTAAATATTTCTTCTCTTTAAAGATTTTATTTATTTATTCATGAGAGACAGAGAGAGAGAGAGGCAGAGACACAGGCAGAGGGAGAAGCAGACTCCCTGCAGGGAGCTCAGTGTGGGACTCCATCCTAGGACTCTGGGACCACCCCAGAGCCAAAGGCAAATGCCTAACCACTAAGCCACCCTGGCATCTCGATAATTAATTATTTTTTTGGTAACCAACAATTTTTTTTTGTGAGTAACCTGTCTTGTGGTTTAGCTAGATTTTATCTTCAAATAGCTTTTTTTTTTTTTTTTTTTAAAAAAAGATTTTATTTAGGAATGCCTGGGTAGCTCAGCAGTTGAGCATCTGCCTTCAGCTCAGGGCGTGATCCTAGAGTCCTTGGATTTAGTCCTGCATCAACCCAAGTGGTTGTTGGTAGAACATGCAACTCTTGATCTCGGGGTCATGGGTTTGAGCCCCACATTGGGGCTCAAACTTAAATTTAAAAATTTTAAAAGAGGGGGGACTTTTACAATGTCCAGAGCCCTTGCTGCAGGAACCCACTTAGAGCACAGATCCTGGCTCCCAAATGGAAAGGTACATCTGCAAAAAGAAATGATATTATGGGGCATCTGGGTGGCTCAGTCGGTTAAGTAGCCAACTCTTGGTTTTGGCTTGTCATGATCTCAGGGTCCTGGGATCAAGCCCTGCATTGGGTGCCTCACTCATCAGGGAGTCTGCTTGTCCCTCTCCTTCTGTTCCTTCCCCCACTCAGTCTCTCTCTCTAAAATAAATAAATAAATCTTTAAAAAGTGATATTATCTATATGATAAATTTGAAGAAGTTTAAGCCCATGCTTCCAGTAGAAACTCAGTTTGCTGTTGACATCAGATCCTCTGGGAACACTAGCAGAGCTCTACTGAAGGGTTGTGGGGCCACCTGAAGCCACGCTCATTGCTGAGCATTTCACTTCTGGGATCTTCACTAATCAGATCCAGGCAGCTTTTTTTTATTTTTATTTTTTTTTATTTTTTATTTTTTTATTTTTTTTTATTTTTTATTTATTTTATGATAGGCACACAGTGAGAGAGAGAGAGAGAGGCAGAGACACAGGCAGAGGGAGAAGCAGGCTCCATGCACCGGGAGCCTGACGTGGGATTCGATCCCGAGTCTCCAGGATCGCGCCCTGGGCCAAAGGCAGGCGCCAAACCGCTGCGCCACCCAGGGATCCCAGATCCAGGCAGCTTTTGCGCACTTTGGTGTTTTGCCTTTTTTTTTTTTTTTTTTGAAATTTATTTATTTCTTTATTTAGCAGGGGGAGGGATAGAGGAAGAAGGAAAGGGAGAATCTCTAGCAGACTCTGAGCTGAATGTGGAGCCTGATGTGGGGCTCAATCTCATGACCCTGAGCTCATGACCGGAGCCAAAACCAAGTTGGATGCTTCACCAGCTGAGTCACCTAGGCACCCCATGGGGGACCTTGCCTTTTGTGATGATTGATCCCAGAGCTGACCATCACCCTCTCACAGAGGGATTTTCTGTTCATTTGTCCATTATAGTTCAATGTATATCAGATTCCTCTCTACTTTATGTGGATGTCCCCATACCATATGATAACAAAAGAGCTCATTCACTGGGTGTCTGCTAGTGTATGCTTGCCCAGAAAATCCTCTAGATGGTGGCACTTTCCCCTAGGGCCCTTAGGAAGCTGTATTTGTTATTGGGGTTGCTCACAAGTATTCCAGTTCTTCTTCCAGGCATATGGAGAGATCTGCAGTTAGGTGAGATTATGTACAGGTTGGTACAATGTGAGCAGAACTGTCACATGGAAGCTCATATCAAGATGGAGCCTCTCCCCTGAGTGAATAGAATGAGCAGACCATCCCCCACTAGCCATGCAGCAGGAGCAAGAAACGACCTTTGTTGTTATAAGCCACCCAAGCTTGTTGTTATTGCAACTTAACCTAGCCTATCCTGGCTGATACAGAAGCTATGAACGTATATAGAGATACAGAAGAGATCGAGAAGAGAAGAGTAGCCATTGCTACTTCAGAACTTCCAAGATAAATGGGCTGCTCCAGCTCCTGAATTCAGTGTGCTCATTCCAAGGTTTCAGATAGTTCTTTTTTTTTTTTTAAGATTTTATTTATTTATTTGACAGAGAGAACACAGGCAGAGGGAGAGTCAGGCAGAGGGAGGAGAAGCAGGCAGGGAGCCTGATGTGGGGCTCAATCCCAGAACGCTGGGATCATGACCTGAGCCAAAGACAGATGCTTAACCAACTAAGCCACTCAGGCGCCCCAAGATAGTTCTGAAAGTAGGAAGGTACCCTTCATTCCTTTTTAGCAGTTCCTCAATAGAGACTGAGTGGTCTGACCTGTTTCTGAAACCGGTCTTTAGTTCTACCACCCAGGCCCTTACAAAGAAAACCACCACCACTGAGTGGTCATAAGCCATCCTTCCAAAGTGTCTTATACAAAATGCATAAATAAGGTTGACGAAAACAACCATCATTTTTATACAAATGAAAAGGACTCATGAGTGCCGGATTCCTTGAGTTCACTTATTTTGAGGTCTGTCATTTTTATATTTTAATGTCAACATGGTTGGATTATAGTATTTTCAACTCCTGTAATTGTTAATAATATCTGCTCATGGTAAAAATGTTAAGCTGTAGAGTGGGGTACTAAGTGCAAAGTAAAAGTTTGTTTTTGGTTTTAAGATTTTACTTACTTATTATTCATGAGAGACACAGAGACACAGAGAGAGAGGGGGGCAGAGACATAGGCAGAGGGAGAAGCAGGCTCCACTCAGGGAGCCCAATATGGGACTCGATCCCAGGGCAGAGCCAAAGGCAGATGTCTGCTCAACCACTGAGCCACCCAGGTGCCCCAAGTAAAAGTTTTTCTATATTTTTTTATATGCAATTTCATTCTGCCATCCCCCTAACCACCCAGCTGTGGGTACAGAAATGGGGTCTGGCACAGGGGTGCTATATATACAGCATAAGAAATGGCCCTGACCCTCAATAGGCTTGTTATGGTTGTCTCAGTTAATGGAGTGGGGCCCATAATGCTTACATTAGAACTAAAGCAAGCTAGTGGGGGTGGGTGGTGGTGGACCCGACGAATGAACGGTGTTGAACTGGTGAGTACATGTCTTATCCAAAGCGGCAGCCATTTGCTCAGGTCCAGTTGTTTCTTGTCCAAGAAACAGGGGCTCGGTATTGCTAGATTTCAGGGTTTCAAGTGAAAGTGGAAATTTCAAGAAATTTGTTGCTGTTGTGTCACATTAAGCACACACAGTTGGCTGATCAGTTTGTGGATGTTGCAGTAGTCCTCAGGACGGGTCTGGAGTTCTGGGTTTGAATCCTAGCTCTATCACCCATTTGTTATAGCCCAGTCCATTTATAGCCCTCATCTATAAAATGGGATTTCTACATCATAGGATTCTTCTGAGGATCAGATGAGATGTTGAAAACACTGACTTAACCTGTGAGGTGGACACCTCATAAAGCTTACAATGTATTGAGTCAGTAAATAAATTTCATCTGGGAATTACAGGAAGACTTCACTGGGACAGTGGCATTTAAACAGAAACCTGAAGGATGAAGAGTAGAGAAGTGGGAAGGAGAAGGGAAAGGACCTAACAGGGAGCGGGAAAAGCCCTTGAGAAAGTCCTGATCACGGGAGCCAATGCTAAAGCAGTGAGGACACGGAGGAGACAATCATCTGGGGGCCAAGGATTTCCAGACAAGTAAGGAACTGGAAGGAGCTTCAGTTCAGCCTCAGGCCAGTCCCTACAAACTTAAGACCACATTAAACTGGCCAGCGTTAACTTCCCAGACAGAAAGACCACACCCACCGACTCTTCCGCAGGGCCCCCTAACCCTCTTCTATCAAACACAGAAGAGAGAGGGGAGCAGGGGTGCTGCCTTGGGGTCAGAAGTGAGTAGTTTTCCAGGCAGAGGAGGAAGATCAAGAAGGCAGGTAAGAAGGCACAAAGGTGGGAAGCATTCCCATTTGCTTTGGCAGCTGAGATGTCTGGAGGGATGCCTCCAAGCCTGGCTGGAGAGGAGGCTGGGCAGTACGAAGAACCTACAACTTGAGGCTGAGGAATCTGACCGGGCTTCAGGACCTCAGTCAAATGGAGAATGGGCGCCCCCTGGGAGCAGTGCTCGGTAGTGGACGCTGGAGGACCCAGATGCGAGGGGAGGGCGGGGGAGGGGGTGCGGTTCAAGATGGGGGTAGATTGCCTGCCACAGTTTTCTTCTCACAGGAGCTAACCCCTTCCGGCGTGATGGATTCCTGGGATCCCAGAAGAGCTGGGCAGGAAGGGAACTCGAAAAAGGAACTACCAACACGTGCCCTGTGTCAGGCCCTGAACTGGGCACTTTCGTGAACACTGTCCTAACACACCAAAATCTACTTGGAGGTAGGTATCCTTATCCCCATTTTTCAGATGAGAAAATCGAGGTTTGGTGACTTCCCGAGGAGGGTAGGGGATTTTGTGTGACTTCAGAGCCTCTTCCCTGGAGTCCTCCCGACCTGGAAGGTACCGATTCCATGAGGTTTGGGGGAACAAGCGTCGGGTGTGAGGCGCCCAGGGATAGGAGCGTGATGGTACTTTCGGGGAGAACCACGCCTCCCTTGTCGCGACAATACTGATTACTGTTGCTTTCCTTTAAGAGCCTGGCCCTCAAATATGAAATCCTTGCTACACGCGGGGGCGGGCATTATATATATTCCTTAGATCTCCTGGACGTCTTTCTCCCTCACCCGCATTGAACCCCACTGGTGACATAAATTCTCCCTCTCCACTAGCGAGTGAAGGCGTGGGACTACAATTCCCGGCAGGTCGTTCAGAAAGAGGTGGTGGGGAGAGGAGGAAAGAGACTCTCGCTTCCCGTAGGCTCGCAATTTGCCGTGTCGGCGGTGATGCACATTTCAACAGCCCAACGTCTTTTCTCTGGCGAGCTAATGAAGGGACTACGTCCCCCAGCAGGCACTGCCGCAGAGAGCAAGTGATGGGCCGCCATCACTATTGTAGTCCTTTCCCCCGTTTTCCCAAGGGAGCGGCCCTAGTGCGTGGACTACAAATCCCAGATCGCCGCCTCCCCTTCCCTTCGGCCGCCATTTTTGCTGGTTGTCCCCGCCCCTTTCCCCTTCCATTGTCTCCACCAAAGATAATAGAGCGGAGCTGGGAAGACTGCAACTCCCGTCAGGCTCTGCGCCACCGGGAGGGGGATTTCGATGTTACAGGCGGGCGAGGTGCCCAAGGGAGTAGAATGAGGCGACGGGGAGAGGCCAGGTACCCTGCCATCTTTATGGTAGTCTCCTTATTCTCGTGGTTCCGCCATTCTTAAGGCACACTAGAAGGCTAGAAAACTACTATTCCCATCGCACCTCATAAGACCGACTATTAGGTGTACGCCCCTCTTCCGCCATCTTGCTTGTAGTCCTCGTTCCTTTTCACCTTTCCATTGTTCCCGACCAGTAGAAATGGCAGCGGGAAGGCAGCAGATGGACTGCGACTCCCGTCAGGTACCACACACGCGGAGGGTTGTGGATAGGAGGGCGTGTGAGTGCCTGGGAAGGAGGTCGGGTCCGGGGAGAAGGCCATCTTGTTTGTAGTCATCGTTCCCGCTCCTTCTCTATCCTCTGCAACGGGGAGCCTCGGGGCAACCGGACTATAACTCCCGGCATCCTTGGCTCCCGGCTTGGCACGCCCTCCGCCATCTTGTTTGTAGTCCCCGCTGGCCCCAGCATCCCATTGTTCCCACGGTATCCCCGGCGGCCGCAGGACTACGATTTCCGTCGTGCCCTGCGCGTGTTCGTCCTGGAAAGTGGAGGTGGTGGGGAAAGGAGGGGGCAGGGGGCGGGGTTCCTCTGGGAGAAGGAGGGAGTAAAGAGGAGGAGGAGGAGGGAAGAAGGAGGGAGGGGTGGGGGAAGAGAGGAGGAAGGAGGAAGGAGCTCAGGAGGGATGAGAGAGGCGGCCAGGGCCCCGGGCCGAAGCAGCGCGGGGCCGGGGGACCAGGGGGGCTGAGGCACCCCAATTGCCCCCTCCCCCTTTCCCTGCCCCCTTCCATCCTTTCCTTCCACCCTCCGGCTTGAGGAAGGGGATTTATTCAAATTTTATTTAAATCCCTATCTCTGGAGGGTCGCGCGCTGGGGGGGAGGGGGAAGAGGGCGGGGGCGCGCGCAGGCTGGGGGGGCGGGGCCGGAGCTGCTTCCTTCACCCCCCTCCACTCGCCCCGTAGCCCTAGGGCAGGGGGCCGCAGTCTAGGGGCGGACCCAGGGGAGGGGGGCAGGTTACAGGGACCCCCCCCTCCCCGGGAACCGGCGGTGGGCGGGGCTTGAACCCCGGAAACTGTGGGGGGCCCAGGCCTGGCCCTGGACCCCTGGGCAGTGAGGGCCGGGAAGGGGCCAGTTAAAGGGCCGGGGGCGCTGGGGAGAGGCGGAGTGGGGGGAGGGGAGCTGTGACTCGGACCCCAGACTGAGTGGGGCCCGGGCAGAAGCTGAGCACCCTGCGCCCGAGGAGCCCCCGTTGGCCTGGGGGGGCTGAGGGACTGAGCCCCCCAGAGCAGGACCTCCCCCTGGAAGGGCCGCGCCGCAGCCCGTGGGAGGGCCTCGCCCCCGGCGCCCCCCATCTCCACTCGCCGCCGTCCCGGCCTCCGCCGGAGGGAGGGGCCGAGCGCCCTCGGGGGGCCGTGGACCCCGGCGTTCTGAGCGTTCCGCGCCCCGCGCCGCCCGGCCCCCCCGCCGCCGATGGCCGCCGACCCGCCGGGAGCTGCCGAGAAGGGAGAGATGGCTCCCGGGACACGTGTGAGGTGGGTTCATGCGGCTCCTCCTCACCCCCAGACCTGGGCAGCTCCCACTCCCATTCATCCTCAGCCCGGCCTCTCTCTACCTTCCCCGCCCCCAGCCTCGCCCTCTCCTTGCTCCAAACTCCTCATCTCCAGCCCTCCTTCCTGTTACCTCTCAACCCTGGGGAACTGGCCTTCCTTCCTAGACCCTGCTTCCCCTTGCAGACCCCCATCCCCGCCTGCAGTCGCCGCCCTCCAGGCCCCTCCCCTGGAGCGCTGGAGGGCCCCTTCCCCCCATGGATGGGGCTGGAAGTCCCTGGAAAGGGGGAAGCTAGGGTAAGACTCTGGCCACGAAGAGACCCCTCCAGGCCTGCTGAGTCTGTATGGGATCTTGGAGGATCTGGTTTCCATGGGAAGGGGAGCCCGAGGGATTCTAGACAATTAGAGATGGAAAGTAGCTTGGGAAGCTTGGGGAGTGTGTGTGTGGGGGGAACATGTAGGACTGAGTTCTGTGGAGATGTCAGGGTGGATTCTAGAATCCCAGGGAATCTGGGAGATTGCCCAGGCTGACCTGAGAGATCCAAGAGGAGGGTGTCTTGGGGCAGAAGGAGCTCTGTGGGGAACAAGCAGTTGAGATCTTGAACTGAGGAGGGGCTCTGAAGCAGCATGGAGGGGGGGTGTTTCAGAGCCCTAGGGATGGGGGAGGGCAAGCATCCCATTGGATCTGTTGACAACGTATGGGTTTTGGGGGAAGAGAGATTGGGTGGTAGTTGTGTGTGAGAGTGAGGAGGGAGGAAGAAAGGTCTGAAGCTTCTACTCGGGAATTTGGGTATCTTGGAGAGAGGTAAGTCTGGGGAATTTTAGGTTGGGAAATGCATGAGGTGTAGTAGATTTGGGTAACGGGGGAAGAGTGGGGCCTCTCTAAGGTAACTGCACAGACAAGGAGCCCTGGATTTCCAAGGAACTTTGGTGTAGGAATGTCAGTGCAGGGGCCCCATTCCCTTCCTCCTCCCTGGGCTAGGCAAGGGGCTGCTGAGGAAGTGATAGAGTAAAAAGAGTGAGGTCTGGAAGCCAGTTCTCCTGAGGAGCCAGGTGAGCTGCTTTGGGAGAGAGAGGCTTTGAGTAGAGGGACTGGTGCCCCCCCCCCACCCACCCAACCCTCTCCACCCAGGGATGATCTCCTTGTTTCCTGCCTCCCTCAGGAGAGCAAGCTCCGGCTGCCTAGGAATGGGGGGAGCTGCCAGGAGTTTCCCAGGCTGGGGCCTCCGTGGGCCCACCTGACCCTGCCACCATTCACCCACAGCCCTCGGCGTTGCTGACGCCCCCAATGTCGTCGAGCAGCCGAGGGCCGGGGGCCGGAGCGCGCCGACGCCGAACCCGCTGCCGCCGCTGCCGGGCCTGTGTGCGAACTGAGTGCGGGGACTGCCACTTCTGCCGAGACATGAAGAAGTTCGGGGGGCCCGGGCGCATGAAGCAGTCGTGCCTGCTCCGGCAGTGCACTGCCGTGAGTTCTGCCCCCAGTGCATCGGATACGTTGGGGCTTTGGGTGTCCTTCTGGGGTGGCTGCTTCCTAGCACACACTGTAGAGTTGCTGTTTGTTCACGCGTTCATTCAGTGTTTTGTTCAGATGTTCTCCAGACCCATTTTTGCCTCCATTTCCAAGCTGGGGCCAATGTGAAGGCAGCCAGAAGTATCTAATGTAGTGCTTACTTTTGTGTTTTTACCAGCGTCAGAGGCACAGACTCCTAGAGAGCTTGCCTGTCTCCTACTGTTCCTTAGAGGAATCTGTACACAGGGGCCCACTTCCAGAGCTGGCCCAAGTGAACAGATCTTAGCCTTCTTTGGCCTCATCTTCACTTGCCAGAGTGGTCTTGGATTTGAGGCCAGGCTTACCCTTTGTGTGACCTTGAACAAACATTTTGAACCTTGAGGTGCCTTTTCTGTGAAACATTTTCTTTGCTGAGTTGTAAAGATTCAGCAATAGCACGGATGTCAGTGTGCCCAGCACACAGTGTAGGTATCGGAGAACAGGAGTTTCTTCCATTGAGCTCTGCAGGGCTCCAGAATGTGGCCCCTTTCCCTCTAGCCCCTCTGCTACCTCGGTACCCTACAGCTCCCCTCTTCTCTCCCTTTGTCCCTCAACCCTTGCTTCACTTTCCTGTTCCTCTTTGCCCTACCTCCTTTATCCTTGGGTCTGTCTCCCCACTGTCAGCATCCTTCAGATGATTCTCTATTACCCTGCCCTCCCCAAAGTCCAGTTGTCTGAGGGCTGCTCTCCCCCCTAGGACCAGCCAGCTGCCTTTAGTGTTCCCAGGAGTCTTGCCAAAACCTGATTCATTGTAGGGTCCGGTGCAACCCTTGGGCTGCCCCCTGTTTAAACTCAGAATCACCCAGAGCTGTGGCCACATGCCCTGCAGTGCTCTCCCTCTCAACAGTATTGTCCTATTTGCTGTGGTTTTTATCCTTCCCCAAAGCCAGCTACAGTTTCAGGGTCACACACACAGACTCTGATTCCAGCTGCAACATTTTCAACAGTGATAACAACTATGTATCCAGTGTCTCTGGGGCATGATCTCATTCTTCCAAAGGTTTTGCAAAGAAAAATGCCTAGCCCCATTTTACAGATGCACAAACAGACAAGAGAAGGTTAAATCACTTGCTCAAGGTCATACTGCCAAAAAGGAACAAATTCAATATTTGACCTAGTTTGACCCATGGGTTCTGAACCTCATCCAGTGGCTGGCCAGGCTTCCCAGAAGGAAGGGTCTCCCCACCCCTGTTGCTTGCTTTCGGGGTCCCTAATACTCCCTCTTCCCCAACAGCCCGTGCTCCCACACACAGCTGTGTGCCTCTTGTGTGGGGAGGCTGGGAAGGAGGACACAGTGGAGGGAGAGGAAGAGAAATTTGGTTTGAGCCTCATGGAGTGTACAATCTGCAATGAGATCGTCCACCCTGGCTGCCTGAAGGTGATGGGCCTGGGGGCCCTGGAGTCTGAAGGTGATGGCCCTGGGGAGCACTGCCTCTGGGTTTACTGGCGCCCTACATGCACTCCCTGCCCTCTGCCTACAGATGGGGAAGGCTGAGGGTGTCATCAATGCGGAGATCCCTAACTGCTGGGAGTGCCCTCGCTGCACCCAGGAAGGCCGGACCAGCAAGGTAGGGGTAGGGGCTGAGCTGGGTGCTGGGTTCTGGGTAGATAGTGGATTGGGGAGCTGGAGAGAACCTCACCCCCAGCTTCCATCTCCCCAGGATTCAGGTGAGGGACCAGGCCGCCGCAGGGCTGACAACGGCGAGGAGGGCGCCAGCCTGGGGAGTGGATGGAAGCTGACGGAGGAGCCGCCGCTTCCACCACCCCCACCCAGGCGCAAGGGCCCCTTACCTGCTGGGCCCCCCCCAGAGGACGTGCCTGGGCCCCCCAAAAGAAAGGAGAGGGAGGCAGGGAATGAGCCCCCCACCCCAAGGAAAAAGGTGAGCAAGGGAGCATGCTCGCGAGGCCCAGCCCAAGGGATTCTGGGAGCAGTAGTCTAGTTCCTTTTTAGGGAGGGTGGGCCCGGGAGGCTGCGCTCTGTGGGTTCCCCAGGGGGTGTTGGGAGATGTAGTTCAAGAGATAGGAGTGGGGGAGGATGGAGCATGCTCAAAGGGGAGGAGAGGTACAGGTGAGGGGCAACTGGCACTGGGCAGGGAAGGTTTGGGAGTCTTGGGTGCTTCAGGTAGGAGGAAAAGAGCATGCTCAAATTAGCTGCTACAGAAGAGGAAGGAGGGGCTGGAAAGGGCCTGAGGGGGAAGAAAGAGAAGAGGAGAGCATGCTCAGTGAGTCAAGACACTGTTTGGAAGGTGAGCATGCTCAGAGTTCTTCCTGAGATGGGGGCTTCTGGGATTTGTAGTTGAAGAAGACAGCATGGATCTTAGTTTTGTGGACAGTAAGGGGCTAATGGGGTCTCTCCCTTTCCCCATATTTCCCTCTTGCTCTGGTAGGTGAAAGGAGGCCGAGAGAGGCACCTGAAGAAGGTGGGTGGAGACGCCTGCCTCCTCCGAGGATCGGACCCAGGCGGCCCCGGCCTTCTGCCCCCCAGGGTTCTGAATCCGAGCCAGGCTTTCTCGTCCTGCCACCCTGGGCTCCCTCCCGAGAACTGGGAGGTGTGCCGGGGACCTCCTCCCTCCCCCTCCCACCTTTCCTTGCCCCACCCTCCACCCTGGAGAAGAGATCTGTCCCTTCCTACTCACCTTGTCCTGCCCCTGCCCCATTTGGCTACACTGGGCATCTGGACCCCTGGGAAGAGTGGAGGGGGAGGGGTGGGTTGGGGCCAGGCCACAGGACTTTCCAAGAACCCTTGGGGTGTCATCTGACCCATTTGCGTCATCTTTCCAAACTTAAAGGGAAAAGAACTGAGTTCAAATCCCTGCCCACTGACTCCCTGTGTGGTCTTGGCAACTTGTCAGCTGCTCTGAGCCTCGCTTCCTCATCTGTGAAGGAGATGATACTACCTACTTTATCCACCCATTCCACAGAACTGTTTACATCTAATGAAAGTAAATGAGATTTGTGAACTGTGAAATGTACCTAGATTTGAGGAAGACGAGGCCCAGAGAGGTTAAAAGACTTGCCCAAGGTCACACAGCAAAGTTAGAATTCACGTGTCACTTTGCACTGACACGTGAATGCAAGGGTCTGCCTGATTGTGTTCAAATTCTGTTTCTGGCATTGGTCAGTTTGTAACCTTGGGTAAGTCATTTAGTCTGTCTGAACCTCAGTTTCTTTGAGTGTAAGAGTGGCCTAGGTTGCCACTCCGTTGGAGCACTGTGAAGATGTGAGTCCGTGAGTATGAGGTGCTCTGTCACTCTCATGTCGTTGTCACTCTCACGTCGTTGAACAGACACGTGGAATCATCTAGTCCAGTGTTCCGTGTTATAGATGATGAGGCTGGGGCTTCCCAAGGTCCCACAGAGAGTTGATAGCCAAGCTGATACTCAAAACTCCATCTCCAGCTCTTTTCAATATTTGACTGCCTTTGGAGATTCATAAGCTATTGAAAGGCTTCTAATTCTTTGAATCAGTGCCTTCATGTGACAGATAAGGAGACTGAGGTCCAGAGAGGGACATGATAATGTGGCTGAGGCCTCACATTGTTCAGGGGCAGAGCTATGGCTAGAACTCGGGACTCTCTTGGGCTGCTCATCCCCTGCTGACTCCTCAGGGCAGGTTGGTGGGAGAGTGTGTGTCAGGCCCTAGAATAGCCTCCCCTTTTCTCCTTGCAGAAACCAAAGCCGCCTTTGGCCTCTGCTGAGGGCCCGGCAGTACCATCCCCATCACCACAGAGGGAGAAGCTAGAGCGTTTCAAGCGCATGTGCCAGCTGCTGGAGCGGGTGCCTGACACCTCCTCGTCCTCCTCGGACTCGGATTCCGACTCTGACTCTTCAGGCACATCGCTGAGTGAGGATGAGGCCCCTGGCGAGGCCCGGAATGGGCGACGGCCAGCCCGGGGCGGCTCGGGCGAGAAGGAGAACCGCGGGGGGCGGCGGGCTGTGCGCCCTGGCAGTGGGGGGCCCCTCCTCAGCTGGCCCCTGGGCCCCGCCCCACCGCCCCGGCCCCCACAGCTGGAGAGGCACGTGGTACGGCCCCCACCTCGAAGCCCTGAGCCCGACACGCTGCCTTTGGCTGCTGGATCCGACCACCCTCTGCCCCGTGCCGCCTGGCTTCGTGTCTTCCAGCACCTCGGGCCCCGAGAGCTGTGTATTTGCATGCGAGTCTGCCGGACTTGGAGCCGCTGGTGAGTGGCCTAGATAGGCCTGGGTTCTCATTTGCTGAATGCCCTGTAACAGCAGGTTATGACCTCTCTGGGTCTTGGTCTTAGGCTGGTAATACTATAGTACGTACACATTAAAGTCTTCCATATTTGTTGTGCACAAACTACATCTTTGAGCTTGTTTGACCCTCGTAACAACTTTGTCAGGGTAGGTTCCCTTTTAAAGATGAAGCTGAGGTCAAAGTTGTGGAGAGGAGATAGTAGAACTAGGAATTTGAATCCAAGCACTGTGGCACCAGCACCTTTTCTCTTCATAACCATCATTTATAAGTGTGTGTGTGTCAAGCATAGCACTAAATGCTATGTATGTGTCACCTGATTTGCTTTTCACAGTTCTTCTCATGAAGACAGTCTTATTAGAGGTCCCATTTTCACATAAGAAAGCTCTCTGTGGAGGTGGCCCCTGCCTTCTCAGAGATAGCCGTACATGAGGCCCCTGACCTCCCCCCCCATCACTTCTCTATGCCCCAGAGCCACTGCAAGCTCCCTCTGCCTCTCTTCCACTCATCTTCCCACTGCTTCCTGAACCCTATTTGTTCAGAAATGTTGGTCATCCTCCGAAGCCCCTGGTCTTCCTCTTCAGTCCTGCCCCCGACATAATCCCTCCCCAGTCCCATCAAACTGCCACAGTACCCTGTCCTCCTCACAGAGCACGTAGAGACCTTCCCCAAGTTGATGAACTTTTACTCATTTATTCATCCTCCCGTTCATATCGCTTGTCAGAGTGGGGCAGATACTGTGTCTTTATTATCTGCATGTTCCTTATTATCTGCATGTTCCTCAGCGTGGGATGAGGGCAGTGTACGTGCCCAAGAAGTATTTTATTAAATGAATACATTCAGGGTTTTTCCCAGGCACTTACTGTGGGGCAGGCATCCCGCTGGACACTTTGTAGATTATTGGCCCACTTGTTCCTCATAATAGCAACTCTGGGAGAGAATGAGGGACGCCTGAAGTCACAGCACACGCTGGTGGCTGAACTCAAACTCCACTCCTTTTCCTTGGGACTCTGGGGCTCTATTCACCGCTCTGATCTCTGGAGGCTGGTGAGCTAAGAGCATGGGAGTGCAGGCTCTGGAGGCAAATCTTGTTCTTCCCCTGATAAGCTGATGGCTGCTGGGCTAGTTTCTTAACTTCTCTGTGCTTCAGTTTCTTCCTCTGTTAAGCCAGGAGAACTAAAGCATTTACTTCATAGCATCTTTATGAGCTAACATATATAAAGAACCAAGGACAGTACCCAGGAATTAGAAACATCTGGGCCCTTGAGGAGCTCCAAATCAGCCTGCAGTATAGAAGCAAAGAGAGCAATTGCCAGAGATTACTGCCTCTGCTCACATAGTGGTTGAGGGCATGTTTGCTGAGGCCTCTTTGAGGCCAGCTCTGTGCTTGGCACATGGGATCCAGAACTGAAGAGGACTTGATTTCTACCTCAAGGAGAGACTTGTGACCAAAAGCGGATGAAGCAGAGAGGCTGGCTTGCACAGTGATTTCTAGCTTGGGCCCTGGAGTCTGCCAGCTGTGGGTGTCCTCTGCTGTGACTCCTGTACTGCCTGGATGTATGGCCATGGGTAGATAGCTGTACCTTTCAAGGCCTGTTTTCTCATTTGTGGTCTAGGGTTCATACTAATACCTCGTGAGGCTAAATGAGGTGGTTTTTGCAAGGCACTTAGCACAGTACCTGAAAGGGGCTAAACACTCCGTAAAATCGTGGTTTTTCCAATAGGGGTGAAGGTAGGGGGAAAAAAAAAGGATGAAGGTAGGGCAGACCAGAGCTACAGTGGGAACAGGGAGGAGGCTCTGTCAGACGTAGGGGCAGGAGGGGTAGAGGAGAGGAGGGACTCAGGCTGAGAACTTTTTTTCTTTTTAAAGATTTTATTTATTTATTCATGAAAGACAGAGAGAGAGAGAGAGGCAGAGACACAGGCAGAGGGAGAAGTAGGCTCCATGCAGGGAGCCCGACATGGGACTCGATCCTGGGTCTCCGGGATCACCCCCTGGGCTGAAGACGGTGCTAAACCGCTGAACCACCAGGGCTGCCCAGGCTGAGAACTTTTGAAGAAGCAGAATGGCTTGGCATTTGGTGACTAAATGGCTATGAGAGCTCCGGGGTATCTCTCAGCTGAGTTTCTGGCCCATAAGCCTGGGTGGGCAGCAGTGCCATTCCCCAAGCTCAGGAACACCAGATGAGGACCAGGTACCAGGAAAGCGAAGTGCTCAGATTTGACATGTTTGGTCCAAAAGGCCTGTGGGCCAGTCAGAGCTAGCAGGGCAGCAGATGGGTGTACAGGTCTGACGCTTAAAAGATCCAGCTTTGGAAGTTCTTGCCGTATAGGTAGCAGCTTCCAGAAAGGGAAAAGACAAAATGTCAGTATCTGTGAGTTAGAGAAAGCAACCAGAGACACGGAGATGGGAGAGGTGTCCTGAAGAAGAGAGATTGAGGAAGGAGTGAATGATAAAGTTTAGGATGTTGGCAGGAGGTCGTGGGAGACCCAGGACCAGAAATGGCAGTTGGATTTGCTACAAGAGGTCTTGGTATCCTTGGGTGTGCTACGTGGGAGTAGGAGACCAAGCCCAGTCTCATGAAGCTAAGGACATCAGCTCCAAGGCAGGGACTTAATCTGTTTGCTGCTGTGTCCCAGGTTCCTAAGATGGAGCCTGGCATACAATAGATTCTAAGACAATACTTGTTGGAGGGATGGATGGATGGATGGATGGATGGATGAATGGATGGAAGTGAGGAAATCAGGATGGAGTGTGGAAAGAGGTAGTGAGGGTGGAGCCAGAGAAATTTGTAGGTGGGAGAGCAGGAAGTTTCAGGCTTTCCTGTCTGGTGGCTTTTATCTCTCTCGGAACTGGGAGGCAAAGTGAACATACCAAGAGTAAAGGGAGGGGGGTGGGCAGAGGAAGCATGACAGAGTTGTTAGTTGTAGAAAAAAGGGTTGGAGCTTGGAGAACTGAGCAGAGAGGGTGACAAGAAAGGGACTGGACCACAGGGTGAGGACCAGTGGATCTGGGAATAAAGGCCTGAAGATGGGTGGATAGGAGGACAGTGGTGGCATCAAGGAACCCAGAGAGCTGAAAGTCAAGAACCAGTTTTGGCTGGAGCTCCTTACAGGCACCAGTTGGGCTGCTGCATCTGCATCCCCAAAGGGCCTCTGCAACACAGGTTTAGGCCCAGAATTTCGAATTTGGGAGGTGAGCTTAATAGGCAGCTGAGTCAGCTGGGGCGGCTGGAGTCTAGGAAAAAGTGAATGGGTTAGGGAACTCAGACTCGAGCCCTGATGACCCTGGATGAGGGCATGCCGTGCCTCTTAAGAATTCTTCCTGCTTCTCACCGTAGTCATTCCACAGCTTAGAAAGAACCAATCCATGGTTACCTGCTACCTTTACAGTGAACTCCCACAGCCTTCTTGGACATTTGGACACATACAGTACCTTAGTGAGTGCATTAAATGATAGTCTAGCCTGGCATTACAGCCTGCCGTGACTTGGTGTGCCCACCCTGGGCCTCCTCTGCAGTCCTGTCCCTGCCTCTTCCCCAGACATGGTTCAGGCTCTCAATCTAGAGCAGCTTGGGTTAAAGCCTGGCTTTGCTGCTACTTAGTAGCTGTGGGACCTGGGACAAATTTCTTGACCTCCATGGGCCTTGTTTCTCTTAATTTGAAAGAGGAGATTATAGTAACAGTATTTATTTCCTGGGGCTGTTGTGAGGCTAACTGGCTATGCACAGACCAGTACCTGGCACGTAGTAAACCCTTGATAAACACTAGGTATTAATGCCATAGTCAGCCCCATCTTCCTCATTATTAAGGCAAGGGAATGAATTACCCTTTGTTCCTGCTGCCCGGGTTTCTCAGAGTTTTCTGTCTGTGTCCTAGCCCTGGACGCTGGTTCTTCCCCATCTGGAATGTACTCTCTCTTCCCTCCCCTTACGGTCTCCCTAGGAAGCTCTCTGTCAGATCCTATCATTGACTGTTTTGTCCCTTGCTGCTTCAGTTACCGTGGACTGCCTACATTTCCCTTGTTTCCTGACGGCCCAGTGGAGGCCCCGAGTGGATTGTTGGCCACAACTGAGGTTTAAACCTAGTGTCCTAGTCGTTCAAGGGCAAAGGGACCAATTAGTTCAAGCGAAGAAAAGTCATGGGAGACTTCCTGGAAGAGGAAACACTGGAGCTGAGTGTTGAAAGCTCTGGGTTGGTTGGCATTTGGGGCAGAAGCACAACGTGTGCTAATATATGTTGGCACCAGGCAGCAATGTGTGTCTATAGGCGGGCAGGTGGTTTGGTCTGGCTTTTGTGGAGTATGATACAGAAACACTTGGTGGGGTGGCCTGTGTGGGCGCCTAGGGGGAAGAGTTCCTTTCTAGCCATGGAAGATCCAGGTCTTCTTCAAGGTGGGATAGTGGCAATTGAACTGAGACTCAAGACTGGATTGGAATGGGCAATTCCACTGGATGGAAAGTGGAAACGGGCGGGACCTAGGGACAGAAGCTGGGTTGAGGGTTAGGTTGAGTTTTTTTCCTTTTCTGTTTTTTTTAGGATTTTATTTATTTATTCATGAGAGACAGAAATGTAGGCAGAGGGAGAAGCAGGCTCCCCATGGGGAGCCCAATACACAACTCGATCCCAGGACCCCAACTCGATCCCAGGACCCCGGGATTGTGACCTGAGTCAAAGGCAGACCTCAACCACTGAGCCACCCAGGCACCCCTTCATTTTCTGTTTTATAATCGGAGAGATTTGCAAATGTTAATTGGTTGAGTGGAAGGAACCAGGAGAGGGAGAGGCTAGAATGCCAGAAGAGGCAGGGAAGGGGTAAGAAGCAGCAGGCAGAACAAGAAGTGGATTTGTTGGGATTGAAGCCTTAGTGTTTGTGCCCCCAGTGATTCCCTAAAATGTTGTACAGGGCTCTATGGAGAATGCCTGGCAGTTTCAAGTGGCACAAAACCATGCCTTAATCCTTCTATTAGTTTTGAAAAGGAAGTCTCACCATTGGGTGCTATTGTATCTTTAACACCTCTCTAATACTTATCTCCTTGTTTAACAAAAATAGTCTTCAGGTGGTAGCCTAAAGCCACACCAACACCTGCCTAGAATTTAATAGCCCCAGTGTGTTTTTATTGTGCGTATTTCTAAGGTTAACATTTTTATGCGAAACAATACTGGTTTTAAGTGCAAGGAGGGGATCCATTTAAAGATGAATTCATGTTCTGCAGAGAAGGAGATAGCAACTAACTGGAGTTGGTAAGCACTGCTCCAGCCCAGGGCTTCTCAAAGGGGGAACCCTTCAGGATGAGGGGAGGGGTGGGAGGGAGGTGAGACAGCTTCCTGGGCCTTCCTCACCCCTGCTGCTTCTGAAACAGCCCCTCTAGCCCAGTGGGAATTTCCGGACATGCATTGAGAACTGGAAGAGGCTTTTCAAACTAAGTCTCAAGGAGCTTTAGTGGCCACAGGGTGTTCACAGATGACCTTGGGAGAGGAGGGGAAGGGGTCCCTGGTGAAATAATTTTGGGAAGCCCATCTCTGGTTTGCTGTACCGCGGGGACCAAAGTTGTCAGGGATCAGGAAACCTGTTTAACTTTGTGTAGGCCTCATGTTTCTTTGAAACTTTGATTCTTGGCCCTACCAGGCCTTCCATAAACAGTGAGTGAACAAATGAAAAGCTATAGACGAAGCATATTGTGGGGGAGTGCTCAATAGAAGCTTCAGGGACCTCACATAGGCTTCGCAGCATTCATTCATTCCGCACACGTGCAGTAGTTGATCTGCTATGCACCCGGCATGGGCTAGGCACTGGTGCTACCAGAGGGGAAAAGCTATACCTGCCCTTGTTGAGACTGTGCTCTAGTTGGAGGGACATAGCAATCCAAGGGAGGAGATAACAAGGCTGTAAGTCAGGCCTTGGGCATCTGGCCACCAGAATGGGGCAGATAGGGCTCAGCGGCAGAGATTAATAGGGTAGATGAGAAGTTCCCACGAGTCACCATAACTTAGCCAAGGAGAACTCCAGAAGTGCAAGGTGGGGGGTTTGTGGGGGCTGCTGACAGATCTCTTTGATGTTACATCAAATACAATGTGTAGGGTGCTTGTGTCTTTGGCAAAATGCTTTATGAGCTGTAAGGTCTGTGAACTGCAGTGACCTCATTTGATCTGACAGTAGCCCTGTGGGGCAGGCTGAGTCTGGATCATTATCTTCATTTTACAAATAGATCGTCTGAGGCTCAGGGAGAGGAATGGACCTGCTTGGGGTCTCGCATCCAGTTGGTGATGAAGTTGAGCCCCAAATCCAGTGCTCTTGGCCTGAGGCCGGGAACTTTCTGCCACCCCTGCTGTCTCTGTGAGCCAGGGCAGAGCTGTGGGGGACCCTTGAAGTAGGGAGTTTGGCAGGCTTGGGAAGAGCTGAGGGCTCTGTCTCCCTCTTGTGGCTGGCAGGTGCTATGACAAGCGTCTGTGGCCTCGAATGGACCTGAGCCGTCGAAAGTCACTGACCCCACCCATGCTCAGTGGTGTGGTTCGTCGCCAGCCCCGAGCCCTGGACCTCAGCTGGACAGGTGTCTCCAAGAAGCAGCTCATGTGGCTTCTGAACCGTTTGCAAGGTAGGGGGTGATGGCAAGGTAGGAGAGGGTAAAGAGGGAGATGATCCTGACCTCCCCACCAACTTCCCGACCTCCCCACCCCCTGTCCAGGCCTGCAGGAGCTGGTGCTCTCCGGCTGCTCCTGGCTCTCTGTCTCTGCCCTGGGCTCTGCCCCACTGCCGGCCCTGCGGCTCCTGGACCTCCGCTGGATTGAGGATGTTAAAGACTCACAGCTCCGCGAGCTGCTGCTGCCTCCACCAGACACCAAACCAGGTGTGGCCTCTGGTGGCTTATTTGTAAAATGGGTTGGGCAAGGGGCAGGGGGAGGTATGAGGCCTCCAAGGTCTCTTCTGACTCATGCTGAATGTTAAGAGATGTCAAGAAAGGGTAGAACACATGAGTTTGGTTAGAAGGCCTTGCTTGGCCACCGTTTGTTCATTTACTCACCTGCTGTGCATTGGGCCCTGTGATAGGAACTGTGAGGGAACAGGGATGAAGGGGATGTAGCTTCTGCCCTCTAGAGGGGAGATGATGATGGGAGGAAACATGGTATAGGACAGGAGAATGACAGAAGAATTCTGGGATAAGCCAGGAGCATGGCCGATGGCAGATGAGAGTAAAGTCATAGGGTATGGTGGGCCTTACTGGGGAGCTTCCTCCAAAGGGAGCAGCATCAGTTGACATGGAAGAGCGCAGGCCCAGTATGGGCAGTCCCTTCCATTTGTCAAGGAGAGCCAGACACGTGGATTTTTCTCTGTAATATTCTTGATTTTATTTTATTATTTGTTTATTCTATTTGAGAAGGGGAGAGCAAGAGAGTGAGTGAGCATGAGCAAGGGGAAAGGCAGAGGGAGAAACAGACACCCTGCTGAGTGGGGTGCCTGATGTGGGGCTTGATCCCAGGACCTTGAGATCATGACCTGAGCTGACGCTTAACTGACTGAGCCACCCAGGCTCCCTGAAATATCCTTAATTTTAAATGATAGCAGTTAATTTAACATTCTTTTAAAATTCATGTGTGGACCAGTACAAATATGGCTGAGAATAGATTTGGCCCTTCTGCCCCCCTTGCCCTACACTGAAAGGTAAGGGTTTTCCTGAGGGAATGGAGCAGAAAGGCAGAGCCAGTTACCTTGGAAAGTTGCATAGGGGCGGTGGTGTCCTCTCCCAAGTGAGGCTAGCTACCTCTCCACCCCTGGGTCAGGCCCAGGTACCCTGCCAGGTAGAGACAGCTTTTACTATTGAACACATACTCCGGCCCTGGCCTGGTGGAAGGCCCTAGAGACTTCAAACAGCCTTATTCCCTACCCTGTAGAACCCCAATAATGCAGAAAAGAGAGGATCAGAAATAGAAGGTTATGGGGTGATATGGTTGAGTCTGTGGTTAGGGGTTGGGGGGGACAGTAAGACAATCCCTGCCTGAGGAGATGCTGTTGGAACGGAGTCCTAAAAAGGGCAAGGGTGTCTCAGGGAGTGTGAGGCAGGAGTCAGCACCTCCGTAGGGCATGAGGTGCATGCTGACAGAGGGGCATGCTTGGAGCATAGGCTGGTCACAGGAGGTGCAGGTTAAGGAGTGCTGAGGCCTAGGGATTCCTTGTCTAGCCAGGAGATGGGATACTCGCAACAGCTTCTCTGGCCCCCACTAGTCTATTTTCCACACTGATGCCAGGAAAACTTCCAGAAGGGCAAATCTCCATGTCACTCCTAGGCTCTAAACTTTCTCATAGCCCCCCAGTACTCTTTGGATAAAGACTGATATTTTTTGGGTAAGGCCTGGCATGGTCTGGCTCCCACTGATCTATGCCATCCCCACATTTCAGCCTCTTCAGCCTCTTTACCAGAGTCCCTCCAGCCTGGGGCCTTTGCTTAGTTCTCTTTGTCTGAATGCTTTACCCCCCTTTGTGTCCTTTGTCTGTTTAACATCTAACCATCCTTCAGGCTTCAGCATAAATGCCACTTCCTCCTAGAAGCCCTCCATGATCCTTCCTCCCACTGAGATCAAGGTTCCTTTAGAGCTTTGAGAGCAGTTTTCTCCCAGCTGTTCCTGCATGGTTGTGAAGTGATTTAATGAAAACCCATTTCTTCTCCCTGAGTTCGTAAGCTTTGGGAGGGCAGGGACTGTGCTTAGCCCAGAGCCTTGTTTTCACAGCTCACTTTTCAGTGCCCTTCTTTCCACTCTAGTCCCCTTCACAGCAGCCTTGGAAGGAGATAGAGCAACATCTAGGATTCTTACTATCTGGACAAGGCACCAGGGGCTCAGAGGGGTTGACAGCTACAAGTCACATGGGCATAGCTAGGCTGGAGAACTCCCCTGTTGCCTGCTCTTAATGGAATGGGACTGAGCCAGGAAGATTTAGGTGGAGGTGAGGTTGGGCATTAGGAACCATGGATTCCATGAGGTGAGAAAGTGCTGGTTGGCTGGCACACTGACACCAATTCCTCCTGCCTGATCTACCTCAGGAGCATACAGAGATGAGCCTTCCAGGCACTTAAGACCAAGATTGCATATAGTGTTGGGACTCTACACTCACCATCCTTACTTACCTTGGCTCTTTGGCTCTGTGCAGCATTCCTGGAGCAAAACTTAAAGTTCTTCTATTTCCCTGCTTTTGTCCCCACTGCCCTCTGCCTGGCCTGCTCTTATCTCACTTCTTTGCACATTCAAATCCTTGGAAGGCCCCCCTAAATGCTGGCCCCTTGATGAAATCCTTGAGATGCCCACTTCCCCTGCCCAGGCCAGAAGTGACCTGTCTTTCCTCTGCTTCCCTCTAATGGCTTTTAGCTGTGGCCCAAGATTGAGGGTATCTGCAGATGTATCCCCTTCCAAGGCCCTCAGCTCTTTGAAGGAAAAAACGAGGTGGAATTCAGAGTTTGCCAAGTCAAGTGCCCATGAAAGTGGCCAGGCAGGTGACAGGAGGGATGGGCTTGGTGAATGACTTTAGGGAGTAGCATCTTGCAACCCAGTTTCCATCTAGTCATTTTCAGGTGCAAGGGATAGCCCAGTGGTGCCAGATCAAGATTTCTTTATGAAAAAAAAAAAAAAAAAAAGATTCCTTTATGGAAATTAGTCATTAAGAAAAATTTTAGCACTATAAAAATTTCAGGTTCCATAAAATAGTTGTATAGGCTAGTTTCATGAGTTTGTGATATCTGATCTAGTTTATCTATGGGCTAAGCTCGTGCCTGGGAGGCAGATAGTATTGTGGTATGTTTGGTCTGGTGTCCTACTCTGTTTCTTTGGTCCTGTGACCTTGGACAGCTTGCTTAATGATTGGAGCCTCAGAATTCTCATCTGTAAGCAGGAGTGGTAATCGCACAGCTGTGGTTCTTAAAGCAAGGTCCAGACCAGCAGCATCACCATTACTGGAGAACTTGTTAGAAAAATAAACTCTGAGGCCCTACCTTAGATTCCCTAACCTCTGATGGTGAGACTAGCAACCATCCTAGGCAGCCCTCCAGGGGACATAGAAGAGCTGCCGGCCTAGGAGTAGGTTGCCACTTGGCCCACTTAGCTGGTGCCTGGCTCACACTGAGTGTTCAATTAATGGTGGCTAGTGTACCAGAGGCACTTAGTTTAAAACAAAACAAAACATAGGGGCACCCGGGTGGCTCAGCCAGTTAAGCATTTGACTCTTGATTTTGGCTTGGGTGGCTCAGGTGATATCAGGGGAACCTACTTAAGATTCTTTTTCTCCCTCTGCCCCTACCCCCTCCTCTCAAAACCCCAAAAATGTAATGCAGGAATGTGGTAGACACAATAAAAGAAAAGCAGGCCACATGCCACATGCTTTGGATGTAGAGATGAGGGACATGAGCTCTTCTACCCTGGAGATGAGGGAAGAAGAAGTCTCTAAGCTCAAATCTAAAAGCCAGGGACACTGTCAAAGCCCAGGACAGAACATTGATTTCCATGGTCAGAGTCTAAGGGCAGTGTCACCTCTGGAATCTGGCCCAAGTGTTTGAGAGTGGGAGGGGAGTTAGAAACTGAGACAGGGATGAGACCTTATAGGAACTGGAATGTTCTAGCC
Organism: Vulpes lagopus; assembly: GCF_018345385.1. Taxonomy (NCBI): domain Eukaryota; kingdom Metazoa; phylum Chordata; class Mammalia; order Carnivora; family Canidae; genus Vulpes; species Vulpes lagopus. Next base: position 106,194,983 of record NC_054826.1, on the reverse strand, counting down.
AAGGAGATGCCCTTAGAGTTTTTAGTAGAGGAGGGATGGCGTCCTACTTGTTTTTGGGCATGACTCAGGAGAGGCTGGACTGAGTGCGGAGGCTAAGGCTGGAGTTCAGGCAAGAGTGGTGGTTGTCCCAGAGCAGTGACCAGGGAATGGAGAGCAAGTGATCTAGCAGGTGATGTTACTAATGGAAGGAGAGGGAAGTAGGAGGGAGCCTGGGGTGGCAGTTCCATTAGGGACAGCACTTGTTGGATGAGTGAATATATATATGGAGCACCTCTGTCCCGATTGCTAGGGATAGAGCAAGAGCAAGAGAAGAATTCTTGCCTTTTTGGAATTAACATTCTAGTGGGAAGAGAGGAAAAAATAAGTCACATGTTGAGAGAAGGGGAACCATAATGGCAGGGAAGGGGTAGGACTGTTTGGAATGTTACCGTATCAAACAGAGTAATCATGGAGGGTCTCACTGAGGAGGTGATGTGAGCAATGGACAGATTAAAAGAGGTCTGGTTATGGGGGTGTTTGGGAGAAGAGCAGGTGGAGGCTCTCTTGTGGGAGCAGGTTTAGGGGGTGGTGAGGACTCAGAGTGTGGAGACAGCTGGTCCAGATGCCTCGGTGCAGGCACCGGAGCAGCCAGGAGTGCTGATCTCTTAACTACCTGCCCAGGGCAAACGGAGAGCCGTGGGCGGCTGCAGGGCGTAGCAGAGCTGCGCCTGGCAGGCCTGGAGCTGACAGATGCCTCCCTGCGGCTCCTGCTGCGCCACGCACCCCAGCTGAGTGCCCTGGACCTGAGCCACTGCGCCCACGTCGGGGACCCCAGTGTCCACCTACTCACAGCCCCCACTTCCCCACTCCGCGAGACCTTGGTGCACCTCAATCTTGCTGGTAAGCATTCTCTGTGTCCATCCCACTAGTGTGTTAAGTCCCCATCGCCAGTGTCCACTTCCTACACACCTTCATGGTCTCAGCTCCCACTGCCTCACCTCCAGGGTGCCACCGCCTCACGGACCACTGCCTCCCGCTGTTCCGCCGCTGCCCGCGCCTCCGCCGCCTAGACCTGCGCTCCTGTCGCCAGCTCTCACCTGAAGCTTGTGCCCGGCTGGCAGCCGCTGGGCCTCCTGGCCCCTTCCGCTGCCCAGAGGAGAAGCTACTTCTCAAGGACAGCTAGTTGGGTGCCCCCCACCCTCCCCCAGGACTCATCAGGAGCCTGGACCTCGGGCCTTCATTTTATCCCTGCCAGGAGGCCAGGTTACCCACCTCATGACTTGGGATTCCTGCCCAGGGACTCGAGCCAGCCTCCCCCTTCTCTACCCCCTGCACTGATATCTCTGGGGGTCTCTCCTTCCCATCCCCTCTCCCTTCCACCTGCTTCATTGTCCATCCCCTGGGGGGAGTGGGTCAGAGGTACTGGGGGGTGCTGAGCCAAAGGGATGGTGGGAGGGGGGTAAGGTGCAAGTTTGAGGGAGGGAAATGGGAAAAGGGTATCTGCACACAGGATACTGGGAGCCAGGGGGCTGGGGGAGGTGGAGGATGGGCTGGGGGAGGGGGGCAGAAAGCAGACCACCAAGGGTTCAGGGAACCAAGACCAGATACTTGGAGTTGGGGGGTGGGGGTGGGGCCAAAAAGGGAAACAGAGGAGCAATTGGGGATCCAAGTGTCAGAGATGGGGGGGACTTGGGGAACCAGGGGAAAGCTAGGGCTGAGTGAAGGGTGGGGGCAAAGAGCAGGTGTGGGGGCAGTAGTACCCCCTCAGGGGGTCACACCCCTCTCCTTACTCCCTCCCCAGATTTCAGTTCCTTCCCCCCCCCAACCCTGACTCCTTGAACGTCACTGACAATGGCAGCTATTGCGAGGAGTGGGGGCCGCGGGCCTTCCCGCTGTTCAGCGTGGCCCAGGGGAGTGGTGAGGGGTACCCCAGCCCCCTACCTGCCTCCCCGCACAATACTTGAACATTCATCTGTACTGAAGTGTTACTTGAACCGGGGGAACCTCGGACCTGGGGGAGCCGGAGTGAGGGGACTGATTCGCTTGGACTGAGACTGGACTGGTGGGCACCCAGCTTGGACTGCGCCACCCCCAGGCTCTCTCTTGCTTTACTGTATTGAGCAGCTCCACCCCTCCTGACCTGAGGTGGGGGTGGGGGTGGGGTGCCAGCCCAATGATGGGGAAGATGGGACTCCTCCAGCTTGGCTCTTCCCACTCTTTCATCGTCATGGAAACTTGTATCCCATTTGCCCAGGGAACTGCCACTCCTGGTTGCCATGGAAATAGCAGCCAATGGACACCTCCCGAAGCCAGTGCTAAGGCTGGAAAAGGCCCCTCTTAGTTGCCATGGGAACTTAGTAACAGACTCTTGGCCCGCCCCTCCTCCAGGGCGGGGGCGGGGCTTTGGGAGCCAGCGGGGAGGAGTTGGGGCCAGATCCCGCCCCTCAGCCCAGGCCTCCCGGGGGAGCCGGGTTGTACCATGTAGGGGAGGGGGGATCTATCCACATACCTCAGGTAACAGGGAGGTGCGAGGGTGGGGGGAGGGACTGGGCGGACCAAAGGCCGGAGGGGAGGGGGTTCTGGGTATTGCGAAAGGCTTGAGGATGGGGCCGCTGGAGGGAGGGGGAGGAGGCAGCCCGGCGGGGTCAAGTGGGGGGTCCCAGCCGGGCTGGGCCCCTGGGCCCCGGGTCTGTACAATACGGTTTGCTATAAAACTCAAAATCTTCCAGCCAGGGCCGCCGCGTTCGTGTGTCTCTCTTCGGCGTTGAGGTGGGGGTAGAGCCCAGAGGACCGAGTGCTCATCTTTTGGGCCTCTGGGAGAAGGGGTCTGTTTGGATGCTTCTGGGGGTCCTTAGAACCTCCTGCGGCTTCTCGGGACGGAGAATGCCGGACCCCCTGGCGTCCCTACAGGTGGATGGATTCACCTTCCTCCGGCTCACTACGGGGAGGGTTTGGAGGTCTGGGTACCTAGGGGTGTCCGTGTACGCCGAATTGTCTGGGGCCCGGGAACTCCCAGTCACAGGCTGGGGCTAGGCGTTCCCCGGGGCGGGGCTCGGCCGCCGGGTTGGTAGCGAAGTGGCCTGGGGTCGCGATCCCTCGGGATCTCTGCCGACGGCGCCCCCTCCCCCCGGCTCCACCCCATCATGTGGCTGCTCGGGCTCCGCCTCCGCCCCAGTTCCGGTTTCGGCCTCTGCGATCCCGCTTCGGCCCCGAGGGCTCCCCGCAGACGCCTGCTTTCCTGCTGCGCCCGGGCTCCTCTTCCTGGGCGGCCGCATCGCCGCTCGCCCGGCCGGGGGATGGGGCCTTCCGCAGGCCTGGGCCGGCCCTTGTGGGGCTCCCGGGGCGACTCGGCCCCCCCGTGACCCCCCGGCCCGTCCCGTGCTGCGGCCCCCAGGATGAAGGGCGGCGAGGGGGACGCGGGCGAGCAGGCCCCGCTGAACCCGGAGGCCGAGAGCCCCGCGGGCTCGGCCACGTACCGGGAGTTCGTGCACCGTGGCTACTTGGACCTCATGGGGGCCAGTCAGCACTCGCTGCGGGCGCTCAGCTGGCGCCGCCTCTACCTCAGCCGGGCCAAGCTCAAAGCCTCCAGCCGCACGTCTGCCCTGCTCTCGGGCTTCGCCATGGTGAGGGGAGGGAAGGGGCGCACCGGGTGGGGGTGAGGCACATGGGGGCATGGGGGTCGTGGGCGAAGTAGACGGGGGCACCCAAGGGAGATGGGACAGAAGAAAGGGAAAGAAGGGTTAAGAGGTGGAGGAGTACAAGCAAGGTCCCAGGGGACCATACAAGTCCCTTTTTATGGGAGTGTGTGCCTGCGCGGGTGCGTGCGTTACAGACCTCTAGAATAAACTGGACTGTAGGGAGGATAAGCAAGTCCCACAGGTGTCATGAGGGGAGACAAATCACCAAGGGGGAATGCATATGTAAGGGTGGGGCAAAGAGATGCAGAAGGAGCATGGTTCCAGGCAGAAGTCATCATCAGGTTCCCATGAGAGGTTCAAAGAAATCAGAGCCATGTGGGGGCTATTAAGCAGGGCTGGGAGAGTCCAAGAAAACTGGTCGCAGTAGTCCCCATAACTGAAGGTGGGCCCATCCCCGGGGCCAGTCCATAGCAGCCACAGAGTGCTTAGTGGACACTTTGGGCAGAGAGATGCCTGTGAGGAAGCTGCTGGGGAAAGAGGGTGATTAGGAAGCTGATACACGATTCCTGATCTGATAAACCACGTGTGGGAGGATACCAGCTAACGGTCCCAGCAGAGGCCCCATAGGAAATGGGACCGAGGGAGTCCCAGGGTCAGGAGGAATCAGCAGACACAAACCCTGCCTCCTCTGGGCCTGTGGCCAGCCGTGTGACCCTGGTCAGGCTTCCAGCCCCTCACGGGCCAGTCGGGAACTGTGACATCACAGAGTACGCCCTCTGTAGCCTGCAAGTACCCGCCCCAGGATGAGCTAATTCTTGTCAAACTCTAGATCCCAGCATGTCAGAGCAAGACACATATAAGAGATGGCTCAGGCTACCAGTTTCTTGGGCAGGCATTGGAATCCTAGGCCCAGAATGGAGCAGTGTCTCTGCCAAGAGTGCCCAGCAGATGAAGGTTGCAGAAGGAACTAGGACCTTGGATCACTGAACTAATGGCCCAAAGTTTCTCCACCATTATGATAGCAAGGAGAAAGCAAGCTGGAAGGGAGGGGGTCTTCAGAGGAACATATGAAATGGGGATGGAGGGGCCACAGCAGTAGGTGATTTGGGTTCATCACTGCCCCACTCTCTACTACAGCCTCTGTATTTGAATGATGAGAGGAAAAGTCCCTGAGGGTCATCCAAGGTCTATGGTTTTCTAGGTAGGGGCCCAGTATCCACAGGCCAGCCCACTTTTCCTGATGTGGAGTCAGCTAGGGACAAGGAAGTGGCTCCCTTTAACCTATACAGACTGCACAGGGAAGGAAGCATCTCCATGGACCTAGCTGAGGGAGATCCCCCACCCCCATCCATCCCACATTCCCGCCTGTTCCCAAGGGGACAATCCAGCTTGCTGCTGGGCTTGCACGTTGCTGGGGTGACAGCTTAAATGCCAGGACCTTCTCTGCAGGATCAAGAGGCCAGATGAGTAGGTTCTGGGGGCAGGACTGGCCCCAGTCCTACCAGAAGAGAGCAAGGCTGGGTCGGGCTCTGGGAGAAACCAGGCCTGGGCCTGGCCCAGATCTCTCTGGAAAACTGCTAACACTCGCGATGGCCCAATTTCCCAAAATACTTAGCCTTGTCTTCCTACTACCACCCTCCAGGCTCTGTACCTTCTTCCTTCCCCCAGGCCCAGAGCAATCTAATGGATCCTGCAAGAACCAGGCATGGGGAAAGATCCAGATCCTGGTATCTGGGTAGACTGGGTTAGAGTAACATTATACAAATTGTATTGCCCTGTCATGCAGTATTAGGTAAGAGCTTAGAGCTTTAATGTGTATCACACTGATTATTCTATGAAGTAGGTACCACTACTATGGCCATTTTACAGATGAGAAAACAGGATCAGAGATGTTAAGACACCTGTCCAGGATCCCACAGCAAATAAGTGGCAGGAATTTGAGCTTAGGTAGTCTGGCTCTAGAATCCGAATTTATACAAGCCTAGAATAGGATCACCAATGCAAATGTCTGCAAGGGACAGGCAGGTATTACAGTTGCCAAGTTGGCTGAGTGGAGACTGTGACTATGAGAAGACCCCATGACCTGTCCAAAGGGAGCAGTCATGACTCGACTCTAGCTGATACCAGACATGTAGGAACGTGACCTGGTGTAACCAGATCTTCCAAATTTTCTTTTCTTTCCTTTTTTTTTTTTTTTCCAAAGATTTTATTTATCCATGAGAGAGTCACACAGAGAGAGGCAGAGACATAGGCAGAAGGAGAAGCAGGCTCCCTGCGAGGAGCCCAATGTGAGACTCAATCCCAGGATCCTGGGATCATGACCTGAACCAAAGGCAGACACTTAACCACTGAGCCACCCAGGGATCCCCAGATCTTCTAGTTTTTGAGAGGATCTGGAAATTGGGATAATTCATGAAATTGTTTGAGTTTCTAATTCCTCAAAAAATATACCATATGAGCCACGCAAAACGTGTGCAAAGCTGGCTTGGGTTCATGCCATATCAATTTGCAACCTCTGGCTTGGACTTGTGTTCTTAACATTGTTAACAGTGTTAGTAACTGTTATTAACACTAGTGTTATTAGTTATTAACACTAATAGTAACAAACACCTAGTGCTTACTGTGCGCCTTACACTATTCTTATCGCTTGGTGTATGTTATCTCATATTTTCACAACAACCCTGTAAGGCAAGTAGGTGCCATTATCAATCCCCACTTTCTAGATGAGGAAATTAAGGCAAGAACTAAGTCACTTGCTCAAGATTCCACAACTTCTAGAGCTGAGAGTGAACCCAGGCAGCCCAGCTCCAGAAACTGCCTTGTAACCCCTATAACAAGGTAAGCTTTTTGGAAATATGTCAGCTCTCTCGATACCCGGGTGCAGAAGCCAAAGCTAGAACAGCACAGAGCCTTACCAGGGTTGCCAATTCATTCATTTAGCAGAGACTAAGCACCTTCTCCTGTCAGGCACCCTTCTTCTAGGTCCTAGGGATACACTGGTGACGTATACCAACAGGCAAAACAACCCTTTACTGCCAAAGAGGTTATGGGCACTCAATCCATCTCCTCTGTTCCCACAGGTGGCCATGGTGGAGGTACAGCTGGAGAGCAACCATGAATACCCGCCAGGCCTGCTGGTGGCCTTTAGTGCATGCACCACCGTGCTAGTAGCTGTGCACCTCTTTGCACTCATGGTCTCCACGTGTCTGCTGCCCCACATAGAAGCCGTTAGCAACATCCACAACCTCAACTCTGTCCACCAATCTCCACACCAGCGACTCCACCGCTATGTGGAGCTGGCCTGGGGCTTCTCCACTGCCTTGGGCACCTTCCTCTTCCTCGCTGAAGTTGTCCTGGTTGGCTGGGTCAAGTTTGTGCCCATTGGGACGCCCTTAGCTACACCAGCCCCTGTGGTGCCTGCCTCCCAGGTGCCTGGGACTCTGTTACCACTGACCACCTCCCTTAGTCCAGCTCCCAAGCCATCCTCTACTCCTGTAGCTCCATCGCAGGCTGAGCCAGGTGAGGCCTGCCCACCCTGGCAAGCATGTGTTGGTGGAGGGGCCCATGGACCCGGCTGGCAAGCAGCCATGGCCTCCACAGCAATCATGGTACCTGTGGGGCTTGTATTCGTGGCCTTCGCCCTGCATTTCTACCGCTCCTTGGTGGCTCACAAGACAGACCGCCACAAGCAGGAGCTGGAGGAGCTGAGTCGCCTGCAGGGGGAGCTGCAGGCTGTGTGAGGCTGATGTTAGCCACCAATGCAAACACTGCCTCCCTCTGGTCTGGGAGAGGACCCAGGTCCACAGACCCCATATCCTGCCCTGGTCTGGAACCACTTCCTGTGGCTGCTCTCAGGTAGAGCCCAGATTCCTGCCTTCAGGGTCTTTTGGGCTGGGCCTTGGGGCAGCTTCCACATTCCCAGGGATTCTCCCTGACAGTCTATCCCCGTCAATCTACACCTGAGCTGGGAAGAGCAAGGGAGGAAGTAGTAGGTCTTCAGTCTAAGGATCATAGTAGGTAGAGGGGAGGCAGGGAGACCCTGGTCAGACCTTTGGTGCTGACCCTTAGCCACTTACCCTTGTACAGGCTGTGGAGGTCAGAAGGTTACACACCCACCCAGCTGCCTCAGAAGGCAGCCAACCCTTTATTTTTTGTACAATCTACTTTATGGCTGGCATTTGGGGAAAGCTTTTCCCCATCTCCAGATTTTGATGGGTTCCACATTCTTGCTTTAGTTGCTGTAGAGAAGGATTTGGGTGTTTCTATCGCAGACAGAGGTCCAGCCTTTCCTAAGGGGAACCTTCCTATTTCTGGAGGTTCAAGTGCCTGCCCCACTGCCCTAGACCCACACTTAAGCTTCTATGTCTGGTTCTCACTCTCCTGGGCCAGGGTTGGAGATCTTTGGAGACTGAGGGCTTGTGTGCCCACCTAACTCCCTAGCAAGGGTTATAGGGTGTGGAGGTTTTAAGGTAGAAGGTCCAGTCACTAGCCATTGGAATACAGAGCTATTCTGACACTGAGTTTTTGGTGCACTTTGTTTTATATAATAAAATGTGTTTCACAGATGTCCCTGTGGCTATGAATGGGTTGAAGGGGAGGCCTCCTTGGGATCGAGTGATTCATTCGGTGATTTTTTTTTTAAGATTTTGAGAGAGGGAGCAGCGGATTCTCCATTGAGCAGGAAGCCTGACATGGGCTCAATCCCAGGACCATGGGATCATGACTTGAGCTAAAGGCAGATGCTTAACCAACTGAGCTGCCCAAGCGCCCCCAGGTGACTTATTCCTAAGAGCCAGGTACAAACAAGTGTACCTGGGGGTGGAGAAGAATGGTTTCAGATATGACGCCCTTCTGATGCTGACATGGGCCAGTAGCTCCTGTTTTGGAGATTGAGTTAATCTAAGGCTAAAAGTTTTTGCACTCTTGTTCCTGAGCCCAGGCTCTCCATCTCTTCCATTGTGGATTTGGAATAAGTTTCTTTTGGTGTAAGTTTCTTTCTTGAGTGACTCCGCATACTAGAAGCTGGTTATCTTATTTAACTCTCACAACCACCTCAAAGACAAGTTTTAACCGTTTCCATTTGAGAGATAAGGAAACAGGCTTGAGAAAGCTGAGGATCTTGCCCAAAGCCAATGAAAACTTAGACTATTTTTACCATAACATGGGGAATCTCTCTGATGTTAGAAAAGAAGCCAATACATTTCAACTGAGAAAGAAATCTGCTCTCCTCACCTATGCTTTCATATAAATTCTTTTTTTAGAGGTTCTAAATCCTCCCATCTATTCTTACTGTGTGAGACCTTGGTCAAGTCCCTTTTTTCTTTTCCTATTGCGCAGAACTCTGAATTTGCAGGAACCAGGCCTCAGGGGCCTTTCCTGGAGTGTTCTGACGCCTACAATAGTCCTGCATGACAGGAACGAACATCTTTTCAGAGGAAGAGTCTTAAGTTTTGAGAGGTCAGTAGCTTGCCCAAGGTCACATAGCAAGGGACTAATGCAGGCCGACTTGTCTGAAAGCTAGGCATCCTCAGCTCAAGCCGAGGGACCTCCTGGGAGTGCCGTTACCCAAAAACCAGGATGCCCTTCGTCCCAGCGAAAGAAAAGGGTGCCCAGCCTCGGGGACCTCAGCGCCTGGGCTGGTGCTGCCCTCGAGCTGCAGGACCATGTAAGCGTAGGGAGCCCCCCTCCCCCCCAGGCTTAAAACGGCGGGCACTGGGACCTTGATGCTTGGAGAATCCACCAGCCCAGCGCAGCCCAGCTCAGGTACGTAGTAGTTTATTTTTCACAAGACTTGTTCTAGGGCCTTTAGGCCCCACAAGTCTTATAACATCACTTTGAGGCAGTCTCCGTTTTAGTCACGAATGGTGGGTTGAGTATAGGTAAAATCTTCTGCAGGCCTCAGTCTTCCAATCTGTAAAATGGGCATCTTAAGCAGCTAGAGGCCCAAGGGGCATAGCGACAGGAAAGCCTTCCCTTCAATATGTGCGACGCCAGGCAAACGGCCTGAGTCACCGCTGTTGGTTGTATTTTTCCACCTCCTGGGCGCCCCTCCCAGCCCGCACGGTTTCGGTGGGTCCTACAGGAAGCGCCCCCGCGACGCCGGGCTTTACACGCCCTGGCCACGCCCTCTGTGCGCGGCGCCTTGGCCCCGCCCACAGGAGGGTCCGCAGATTCGCTAGGCCGGCTCAGAATTACTTGGGCCTCTGTACGCGGCCGAAAATTCTCATCGTACTCCGAGGGAGGCTTTGGGCCGTAGCCATCTCCCCAGGGTCGGAGCTGGGCATCCCCTAAGCTGTGCTACTAAGAAAGATCCAGAAAAAGTGGCCAACTCTGCCAACGGGGCTTGGCTAACCAGGCATTATTTTCCTGACTCCACCAAAGCGGGCGAAGGGAGGCGACAACTGAGGCCAGGATCTGTGGCGAATCTGCAGCCTCTTAAGTCTTTGGCCGCGCGAAGAAGAGGCAGGAAAGAGGAGCGAAGGAGCTCGCATTCCGTCCACCGATTCGCCCCGCCCGCCTGACGAATCTGCGCCTGTTCAACGCGCCACTCAAATCTCCCCAGCCCTGGCTGGCCTCCTCCCCTCCGCCCCGCCCCCTTTTCCTGAGGGATTAGTCGCTGCTTTCGTCGCCGCCGATTCGTCAAGGACCCCAGGCCAGAGCAGAGGGATAGTCTTGGTGAAGCCCACTCTCCGGGGAATGCGGCCAATCTCCAGGCTCCCTGGGCCGCAACTCTCGACCCTTAAAGGGTGCCGGCCGAGGCGAAGCCGCTTTCCTCGGCCCCGTGGATCTCCTGGCGGCACCCGTAGCGAAAGTGCGAATGTAGACGCTGTGCCCGCTGGGCCTCGCGCAGGTGGCGGTGGTGTTTGGTGCGCGCGCCGGGGAGGTGGTGGTGGGGGGGCGCCGCCGCCGCCACCGCTGCGGGGCCGGGTCTCGCGCTGCCGCCGCCGCCACCGCCGCCTCGCGCCGCTGAGGTGCCGCGCGGGGTGGGGGGAGGGGGAGCCGCTCGCCACGAGCGGGTGAGTGAGGCCTCGCCGCGCGTGCGCGGAGATGGGGGGGCAGATCGCGCCGGGGCGGGAGGAGAGGGCAGCGGCGCGCGTTCCCCCCACCCCCCCGCCCGGATTCGGGGCCGAAGCCGGGTCTCGGGCTCGGTCTCGCGGTGTTTCCAACGCCCCGAAGAGGTGCCACCTCTTGGCCAGGGGATCGGGGCGCGGGGACGCGAGCGGGTGTGTGGGAGCGAGAGCCGGGCTCGGCCCGGGCCGCTGGCCGGTGAGGAGGCGGGAGGGGGCGGGGCCTGCCAGGGGGCGGGGGAGGGGTCTTGCTCTGAGGCCAAGTGGGGCGCGCGCTAGGCAGAGCGGGAAGGTAAGGGGGCGCGAGATGGGCCTGGGGGCCTGAAGGGAGAGTTGGGAGGTGGAGAGAGAATGGGGTGTTGTGGTGAAAGAGGGTACTTGGGGGAAAATCTAGGGGAGCCACGGGTCATGGTGAGGTGTGGAAACTGGGGTGATAAGAGGACCTGAAGTCTGGGCTAGTCGGTGAGGGGCAGCTAGGGAGTCAGGCCTAAGTCCTGAACACCCTTGCGTGTCCCTCTTTCCTAACAGTGTAAATGAGCAAAGATGGATCAGGAAGGTGGGGGAGATGGGCAGAAAGCCCCGAGCTTCCAGTGGCGGAACTACAAGCTCATCGTGGATCCTGCCTTGGACCCTGCCTTGCGCAGGCCTTCTCAAAAGGTGTACCGCTACGATGGAGTCCACTTCAGTGTCAACGTGAGTGCCCCGGGCCTTGCCATCTAGGGAACTCCAAGCCCCATTCTCCTCTGTTACCTCTGTTTAGCACCCTGAACTCCCATACCCTTGGTCTGCCTTCTTAAAAGTAGGCAACCAGAACCCAGCTCTTTTGCATGTGGGACTCCAAATGGGCTTCCTAGAGCTCAACAGCTTGGTTTCACCTTGAGCTGTCTTTCTGTTCCTGCCTTCCTTCCTAGGACTCAAAGTATATACCAGTGGAAGACCTCCAAGACCCCCGTTGCCATGTCAGGTCCAAAAACAGAGACTTTTCCCTCCCAGTCCCTAAGTTTAAGGTACGTATCTGCTAGACTCTTGCTGTGATAGCCCTTGGAGGGGCGGTTGGTGCAGAGGATCCATTCTGGTAGTTTAGTCTCAAGCTAATAAAAGGGGGAAGGGAGTTCTTCTATAAAAGGGTAACAACCAGGTCTTATAATCTCTGAGGGTGTAAGACGGAGTTGTTCTAGAGAAGAGTTGTGTTCATCTTCTAGAAAGGTATAGGTGAGGTGTTCCAAACAGGGGTGCTGACTTCTTGAAGGATGAAGTAAAGGCATGCTTGATGCTGTACCCATCATTCTGTACTCCTAGAAATGCACAGCATGGCAGTGCCCTGGTGTGATGCCCATTTCTCAGCAATTAAGAGGAGTGACAAGGCCAAGGACTCCATCCTTTGAGTTCTCTACTCTTCACTCCTCATTTGGCCACTTGATCATCCATCTTGTTTCCTCAGAAGATTCCTATTTCCCTGTCTAGCCTGAATACTCATCAAAGGCCTTGGACTGGCCTTTGAAAACTGATGGTTCTTGGTTTCCTTCACTAATTCTTTATCTTTCTGCCTTTTTATATAAACCATTTGGAAGGTTTTTCTCGCTGCATTTTGTTCGCTTTGTATATTGTTTCCGGATGGTCTTTTTCATGCCCGTAATTTTGATTATTACTGAAACATTGGTGATTTCCAAATTTCTGTTTCCAGCCAAAATCAGTCTCTTGAACTCCAGACTTGTATGCCTGGTAGAGGGACAGCTCCATCTGGAGGCCCCACAGACATTGCAGACTCAAGAGATTAAAAACAAGTTATCTTTACTCCTTCTATTTCCCTTTTACTGATGAGGGGTAACACCGTCTATTCAGTTCCACAAACTGGAAACCTGGGAGTTCTCCCGTGATTGTCCTCTTCTTTATTACATAATCTGTCACCAAGTCCTCCTGACTCTTCTTCCTAAATCCATCTCCTTCTTATATTAGTTTTTTAAATTTCTGTTGTTATTGCTATTTTTTTAATGTCTTATATTCATTTTGCCAAGTTTCCTCGTCTGCGTTCTCTTCTCCGATTTCATGATCCACCCTGCCATTTGTCTTTTTTATTTTACTCCTATTACTTTAGTTGCCAAATCCGTGTTTTTGTGCATTGGCACATATGGTTATTGATCTGGCCAAGCCTTGTCTCCCACCTTCAGGTATACACGTGTGTTCTACTCTATTATACATATTGTAGTTTCAGAAAATGCCGGGTTATTTTATAGTTCCATGTCCCACAAGTCTTTATCATCTGTTGAACTCTTGCTACCCAAAAAGCCAAATGGGAACTGACACCATGAATTCTTCCATGCCTCCACTCCTTCTCTGGGCTCCTAAACACCCTGTCTGCACTTACACTGACATTGTGCCCTATCAGGACTGTGTGTATCTACCTGAATCTGCTTTTCTGAACAGAAGTCTTTTTTTTTTTTCTTTCCATCTTTATATTCCCAGTGCCCTGTCCGTGGCAAAAACTGAACTAGTAAGCTGTTTCCTACAATCGGTTTCTTCCAAGTATGTTTACTTCTTAGTTGTACATTTCTTGTCTTACTTCTTGTGTTATTCTGGAACGAGAAGAATTCGGAGCAGAGAGGGGTTAGACTCCTGTGTCACTTGTTGGGGCACTTCCCTGCATTTCTGTGCCTGTGTTTCCCGGTCCTCTCTCTTTCTGGACCCAAGGTTCCCAAAGGGAACAGTGATCAGTATGGAGACCCCGATTCAAGACTCCCTGTCCTCTCCGCAGCTGGATGAGTTCTATATCGGACAGATCCCACTGAAGGAGGTGACCTTCGCAAGGCTGAATGACAACGTGCGGGAGACATTCCTGAAAGACATGTGCCGGAAGTACGGTGAGGTGGAAGAGGTAGAGATCCTTCTTCACCCCCGCACTCGCAAGCACCTGGGCCTGGCCCGCGTGCTTTTCACCAGCACTCGGGGAGCCAAGGAAACGGTCAAAAACCTCCACCTTACCTCCGTCATGGGCAACATCATCCATGCCCAGCTGGACATCAAAGGTGAGGGTTCTCTTGCCTGCTGCCTAAGGTTGAGCTCCAGTAGAGACTGTACATGCAAATGCCTGCTATGGGGCCAGACGAATGATCAAGTTCATGATTCCTCATCTGAAACTCTTGAGGCCACATGTGTTTCTGAAATTAGAATTTTATAGAGGAATTATGGCTTTTACGCGTTTCGCATGTGTATGATCTTTGGCAAGGTTGCGTAGCATCTTTTGGTCTAGCATGCGACTGTATTTGGGTATGTCTGAAGGGTCCTACTAAGTAGGATCAATAAAAACTAACTAGTAAATTGCTTTAGCTTGGGTCAGATTTTGAGATCGAATTCAAAAAAATGCTTGTCTGGAGTTTCATGGGGTTTTGAAATTTGGGATGGAGAATCAGGGATCTATACAGATGAGTGAAGTGGCCTGGGGTTCTGTGTTCAGAAGCAGCAAGGAAGAGTGGGGGGCTTGGGGGATTGTAGAGCACCGTGCCACGGGAAGGAGGCAGCTGTTACTTGGCATTAGCCAGTTTGCAAGTGGGAACGAGGACTCCTGTTGCCAAGGAATGTTTTTTTATTGAGTCAGAAGTCTAGGTTTTTGTGTTCTGTCTCATGTTTTTTAAATGCTGCAATCCCCTTCCCAAAATTTTAAAGAGATTTTATAGGGCGAAGAAGCCACAGATGTGGCTTAGAGTTAGCTCTCAGGCTGTCACTTTGCACCCTTTAGTTTGTAGGCTGAAGAGTGTGATGGGATCTAGCATCAGACCACCTGGGGCTGAGTTCCAGTCTGTCACTGACCAACTTTGTGACTTTGTGCAGGTCAATTTTCTTCGAGTCTGTGAAACAGGGGTACTGATGCTTCTCTCTCCTGGTGATCATCCAGCTTCATAGTATAAGTAGAGGCGTTTATTTCTAAGCCGTGAAGTGTCATTCGGTATGTTGTTTATAGTGTCATGAGGTGGAGATGAGGCCAGAAGGTCCCAAAGGTAGAGACAAGGTAGAACTGAAATCCCCGCACCCAGGATTCCAAGAAATCATAGGAAGCTTGAGGTCTGAGAAGGAAAGGGGAAAGACCAATCAGGAAGAGGAGTTTCTTCCTTCCGACGTTGACACTTCCCATCTCTCTTCCTCCAGGACAACAGCGAATGAAGTACTATGAACTGATAGTCAATGGCTCCTACACCCCTCAGACAGTGCCCACCGGGGGCAAGGCCCTGAGTGAGAAGTTCCAGGGCTCTGGTGCAGCCACTGAGACGGTACGTAGCTGGTGATTGCCGTAGGCCTAGCCACATGGGCATAGTGCTTGGGTGCCAGGAACACTATTTGGGAGGTTCTGGGCTTCCTTGTTAAGGATAACAAGAGCCAAGAAAAGATGTTGAGATGCTTTCAAAAGGCAGGGGCCCAAGGTTCTTGGTTCAAGGAAGGGCAAGTTGTCAAATGTACTTGATCTTCTTTCCTCCCTGCTCTACTTTTGCCCTCCAGACTGAATCCCGCCGCCGCTCCTCCTCTGACACAGCTGCCTACCCGGCAGGCACCACAGGCGTGGGCACTCCTGGCAATGGCACCCCTTGCTCCCAGGACACGAGCTTCTCCAGCAGCCGACAAGACACCCCATCTTCCTTTGGCCAATTCACCCCTCAGTCCTCCCAAGGAACCCCTTACACATCTCGGGGCAGCACCCCCTACTCTCAGGACTCTGCCTACTCCAGCAGGTACAGAGTAAACACCCTCTGGGGCCCCCAGATTCTGGGAGTGCCACTGGAAGAAGAAACCTGGAGTCTCTCTAGAAGGGAGCTGGGAGTAATTTTTCCTGGTTTCTCTGTGGGTTCAGCCTGTCATCAGGGAACTCACTGTCTAGCCAGACACCCAGCAGTGTGTAGATTTTCCTATGGGGGTGGTGTTGGGGAGCTTTGGGTACTGAGAACCAGGACACTAGGGTTTGGTCCTTTGGAGCTGAACCCCACTGACTCCTGCGCTTTTTCTCCAGCACCACTTCGACCTCCTTCAAGCCCCGGCGCTCAGAGAACAGCTACCAAGATTCCTTCTCCCGCCGCCATTTCTCTGCATCCTCAGCCCCCACGACCACCTCCGCAGCTGTCTCAGCCACTACTGCAGCCACTGCCTCGTCCTCATCCTCCTCCTCCTCCTCCTCCTCGTTGTCCTCATCCTCCTCGTCGTCCTCTTCATCTTCATCCTCTCATTTTCGTGGTACTGACTCAAACTACCCGGCGTATTATGAAAGCTGGAATCGCTACCAGCGCCATGCTTCCTACCCTCCCCGTCGGGCCACACGGGAAGAGCCCCCTGGGGCATCTTTTGCTGAAAACACAGCTGAGCGCTTCCCACCTTCCTACACTTCCTACCTGCCCCCGGAGCCCAGCCGGCCTGCTGACCAGGACTACCGGCCACCTGCCTCAGAAGCACCACCCCCGGAGCCCCCAGAACCTGGTGGAGGTGGGGGTGGGGGGGGGCCCAGCCCTGAGAGAGAAGAAGCTCGGACCTCCCCCCGCCCAGCTTCACCTGCCCGCTCCGGTTCCCCGGCCCCAGAGACCACCAACGAGAGCGTGCCCTTCGCTCAACATAGCAGCCTGGATTCCCGCATCGAAATGTTGCTGAAGGAGCAGCGCTCCAAGTTCTCTTTCTTGGCATCTGACACAGAGGAAGAGGAAGAGAGCAGCACCACAGGCCCTAGTTCTAGAGACACAGGGAGTGAGGCGCCTCCTGGGTCTGGTCACGGGCCCTGCACACCCCCTCCAGCCCCTGCTAATTTTGAGGATGTGGCACCCACAGGAAGTGGGGAACCAGGGGCTCCCCGGGAGTCTCCCAAGGCCAACGGACAGAACCAGGTGAGGTTGGGGTCAGCTGGCAGAGGTACCGGGTTCCGGGAGGCAGGGCTGGGCCCGAGGTGGGGGTCAGGAAATTAGACATGAGAGCGGGGATTTGAGGGAAAGCCCTGGAGCAGACAGAGGCTTTCTGTGACCCTCATCTGCATCCCTACAGGCTTCTCCATGCTCTTCTGGAGAGGACATGGAGATCTCCGATGACGACAGGGGCGGCTCACCCCCTCCAGCCCCGACACCCCCCCAGCAGCCTCCACCCCCTCCTCCTCCACCCCCCCCTCCTCCTCCATACCTGGCTTCCCTGCCCCTTGCTTATCCTCCCCACCAGCCCGCCTACCTCCTCCCACCGCGCCCTGATGGGCCGCCTCCCCCCGAGTACCCCCCACCTCCTCCACCCCCCCCCCACATTTATGACTTTGTGAACTCCTTAGAGCTCATGGATCGACTTGGGGCTCAGTGGGGGGGGATGCCCATGTCCTTCCAGATGCAAACCCAGATGTTAACTCGACTGCACCAGCTGCGGCAGGGCAAGGGATTGACTGCTGCCTCAGCTGGCCCCCCTGGTGGCGCCTTTGGGGAGGCGTTCCTCCCATTCCCACCCCCCCAGGAGGCAGCCTATGGCCTACCCTATGCTCTGTACACACAAGGGCAAGAAGGCCGGGGGGCATACTCCCGGGAAGCCTACCACCTGCCTTTGCCTGTAGCAGCCGAGCCCCTGCCCTCCTCCTCCGTGTCGGGAGAAGAGGCCCGGCTGCCTCCCAGGGAGGAAGCAGAGCTGGCAGAGGGCAAGGCCTTACCATCAGCAGGCACCGTGGGGCGTGTGCTGGCCACCCTCGTCCAAGAGATGAAGAGCATCATGCAGCGAGACCTCAACCGCAAGATGGTGGAAAATGTGGCCTTTGGAGCCTTTGATCAGTGGTGGGAGAGCAAAGAAGAGAAGGCCAAGGTGAGGGACAATGCCTGGGACTGAGGAACTCTTGGGGCTTTGCTGGAGAGAGTAGATTTCTGGCTTATATGGCCCTTAAGTCTCAATGAGCTTGGATTTTCAACACTTCCGTTTGTAGAATGGGAATGATAGCTGCTTTGTAAGGTGGGTGGACTGAATGAGCAGACTTTGGAGAAAATGCCTGTACAGGGGCTGGTGCAAGGGAGGTGTGGCATAGATCTGTGTCAAATAGAGGAGTGAGTAGATGCATTTCTGTATTCTTGGGACCTGGGAGTAGTTCTCAGGCAGGAGGCAGGAGGGAGCGCCTAGGTTCTGGGGCTCAGTCCCCCTACTGCCTGCAGCCATTCCAGAACGCAGCCAAACAGCAAGCCAAGGAGGAGGATAAAGAGAAGACAAAACTCAAAGAGCCGGGCCTGCTGTCCCTCGTAGACTGGGCCAAGAGTGGGGGTACCACAGGCATCGAGGCCTTTGCCTTTGGGTCAGGGCTGCGAGGGGCCCTGCGGCTGCCTTCTTTCAAGGTACTCAGAGCTGGTCTCGCCTCATAGGGAGGAGAGGGTGTGGTGGGGACCTCCCTTCCTTGGGGGAGAGGTGGTTGGGATCTGTGACCATTTGAGTTCGAAACCAGCCCCATCTCTTCCCACACCCCAGGTAAAGCGAAAAGAGCCTTCGGAAATTTCAGAGGCCAGTGAGGAAAAGAGGCCCCGTCCTTCCACTCCAGCTGAGGAAGATGAAGATGGTGAGTGAGGGGTCAGGTGGGAGGAGACAGGAGAGGGTGCCTGCTGCTGATAGGAATACAGGAGGCAGGGACAAAGGGGGACGGTGTCTGGGGGCAAGTAGCCAAGTAGAGAGATTGAAGTAAAGTGGTGCTGAGAAGTATGAAGAGCTTAAGAGAGGGTCATCCTTGAGTCCTAGTTGTGGTTCTCACTGTGTGCTGATAGAAGTTTCCTGTATTTCATTTTTCCAATGGAAAGTGGAAATGGTTAATTTCAACATCTAGGATCTTAGGGTTTCAAGGTTAAACGGGTCACTTACCCAGGTTTCCCATCCAGTGCTTAAGCTCTTCTCCAGCCTTCCTTCCACTTTTGTCTAAGTCTGAGCTGTTGGTTGATGGCTTACATGGCTAGGAAACTTCTTAGTCTGATTGGCTTCCCCAGAGACCCTTGGGCCTTAGTGCTGTTTTCTTGGGGCAGGCTCTCTCTTCCACCTAACCCAGAGAAGGATAAAAGGTTACATGGGTGCAGTGTGGCCAAGCTATAGAACTGTTAGGTAGCTCTGAGGTTTTTGTGTTCTCCTGTGGAACTTCACCTTCTTGTCTGTCAAATGAGGTTTGTCTTGTTGGACCGTTGGGAAGATCAGCAGTGGTGGGTGCAAAGCTCCTTTCAGGCCAGGGGAACAGGAACTGTTACTACTGATGGTAAATTGCCCTAACTGCCACTCCACTGGGTCTAGACCCTGAGCGAGACAAGGAGGCTGGAGAGCCCGGGCGTCCGGGGACCAAGCCCCCAAAGCGAGACGAAGAGCGAAGCAAGACCCAGGGCAAGCACCGCAAGTCCTTTGCTCTGGACAGTGAGGGGGAGGAGGCTTCCCAGGAGTCCTCCTCCGAGAAGGTGAGGGGCCATGACGCCCAGTCCCTGCCAGAAGCCTACTTCCTGAGTTCCCGTCCCCATAGCTGCTTCCTCTCTGGGCTGGAGCCCAGGCAGCGGTGCCTCCTGGAGGACCATTGTCCTTTACTTGTTAGTCCCTATTTTTTGTCCTTTTTTTTTAAGGAGGAGGAGGAGGAGGAGGAAGATGAAGAAGATGAAGAACGTGAGGAGGCCATGGACGCTGCAAAGAAGGAAACGGAGGCATCTGATGGTAAGTACAGGCAGGAGGGGAGGATTCTGGCTTGGGGAGGAAGGGATTCCACTGCCTTCCTCGCCCTTTCCTGAGTCCACACAGAAACTTCATGCTGGATTTATTAGCCACCTTTGCTCCTTCCAAAGTAACTGTCTCTTAGCCCCATCTCTTGGAACCCTTGGCCTATTGTAAGCAGTTAACTCTGATGCTCAACAGTTCCCTTCTGCTTAGCTTCTGTACTGACATGTGGCTGTCCCCTGAAGACCACCCAGCAGAACTTCCTTACTTTTCCCAACTCCTCAGGACGTGGGGTCCCGAGTTCTCCTGCTACCCCGCCCCCCTGATACTACCAGACTGTGCCTTTCTGCCTTCAAAGAAGGCCCAGCCACCAAGCCGTGCTTCCCCTTCCTCTCCTCTCCCCTCAGCTGCCATCACCAGATACGACTCCACTCTTCAGTTGAACACCTGTTTGTCCATATGCATCCATTGAGTCTTGAGTACATAGTTTAGTCTTGTTTCTCGTCCATTTGTTCAGAATTAGCTCTTGAGCCCTTACTCGGTACTGGTAACCATTCTGGGTATTGGGGACACATCTTTTATGGGACTTGGGATCAGTTGGAGGGGAGGAGGAGACTTGACAGATGAACAAATAGTAGCACCTCGGATAGAGATACGTAGTTTAAAGAAGAGAAACTAGGTTACTGGGGTAGAATAACAGGTGGGGGAGCTGGGGAAAGATGGGCTGTTCTAGATCTCTTGGAGAAGGAGCGCCTCTGAGAGGTGCTGTCTCAGCGGAGGCCAGATGGGGAGAGTGATGATCTGAGAGCCTGCCTTTTCAGGAAGGCAGAGGGCAGGGTCAGCTGTTCTAAGGGTGCAGACTGCTGCATGTCTGCTTGGTCACCACTTTCTTTTTTATTTATTTATGATAGTCACAGAGAGAGAGAGAGAGAGGCAGAGACACAGGCTGAGGAAGAAGCAGGCTCCATGCACCGGGAGCCTGATGTGGGATTCGATCCCGGGTCTCCAGGATCGCGCCCTGGGCCAAAGGCAGGCGCCAAACCGTTGCGCCACCCAGGGATCCCTGGTCACCACTTTCTGACTGTTGCACCACCTCAGTGTTCCTGGGATTTGTTGCCTTCTTTGTTCCTGCTGGCCTTTCTCACTGAGTCTTCTGCAGCAGTTAGACTGACTTCCGTGTCTTTAGTCCCATCCTTCCTCCTCCATTCTGGTCCATTTTCCAGTCTGCTGATGGAATTCTCTTTCCTCCATTGCATACCTGACCCTGTGACTTCCCTTCATAAAGTCTATTTCTAGCTCCCTGCATTCTAGAAGATGACTCTTCAGCCCGGTATTGTAGGCCATTTATAACCTAGCTTCTGTTTATCTGTTCAGTTCCCATCCTGATATTCTCCAGACCCATCCCTGGCCATCCCATCTGTTCTAAATTCATCCAGGTGTGTTCCTCGGACACTTCACGGTTCTTAACTTAAAAGTCCTTCTGACATATTGTCATTTCCCAGAGGCATAAAACCAGAACATTTTTAAAGCTTACTTTCCCCCAGGAATCTTTTTTATTAGTCTCATCCGGGTAGCATCTCTGAGACCCACCTTGGGAAAAGCTTCAATGGTTAGAGCAGACCACTTACAGTTTCCAGGTCTCCCATCTCCCTGCACGTCTAACTGCCCTGTTCAGCCTTCACGTCTTCCTCGTGTTCTTCTATTTGTCGTTTCTTGATTTCAGCATCTCCCTCACAGGGATCCCTTCCCTGACTGGATCTTCCAGGCAGAATCTAGGACTTCCCTTGGCCAAGCTCCCGTGGTCTGTCTTTCTTTTCTTTCTTTCTTTCTTTCTTTTTTTTTTTTTTTTTTTTTTAAGATTTTATTTATTTATTCATGAGAGACAGAGAAAAAGAGAGGCAGAGACACAGGCAGAGGGAAAAGCAGAGAGCCATGCAGAAAGCCTGATGTGATCCGGGGACTCCAGGATCACGCCCTGGGCTGAAGGCAGGCACTAAACTGCTGAGCCACCCAGGGATCCCCTCCCCTGCTCTTTCATACTGAAATTGGTCTCAACTGTGAACAAAGAGTGTGCTTACCCAATTCCTTGAGGGTTGGACTTCCCAGCACAGAGCATAACCCATCCGTAGTAGTGAGTCAGTGAATGAATCCATGGCTTGACCAAGTGAGGAGTGTTCCCACCTCGCCTGATTGCCCCTTCTGGATTTCTAGGCGAGGACGGGGAAAGCGATTCGTCCTCCAAATGTTCTCTGTATGCTGACTCAGATGGTGAAAATGATAGCACGTCGGACTCCGAGAGCAGCAGCTCCTCCAGTTCCTCATCTTCCTCCTCATCGTCCTCATCATCCTCATCATCCTCATCATCATCTGAGTCCTCCTCGGAAGAGGAAGAGGAAGAGGAGCCGCCAGCAACTGTACCCTCAGCATCACCTCCCCCCAGAGATGTCCCTGCGCCCCCACCAGCGCCTGCGGAAGAGCCTGAGCCAGAGCGGGTTGCAGGCTCCCCATCCATGCCTCTCCCCGAACAGGAGAAGTCTCCAGCAAGACCTGCAGGTGGGTACTACAGAGCTGGTGATTTGGTCTCTGTTGATGCTGGTATCTGTCTTTGTGAGAATGGTGGGGTCAGTATTTGTGAATTACGTACAAGTGCAGGGCTTTGTTTGAACGTGTGCAAGTTGGACTGAAGTCACTATCTCCTGTCAGTCCTCCCTTGGAGACATTAACAGCCACATTCAAACTGTGTTGCTCTGAGCAGCTCACAGAGCCATAGCAGGGTGTACGTCTACTAAGGAAAACGGTGGTCTCACCCCCTACCCCACCCATCCCAGAATGGTCTCTTTGTAAGTTAACTAAGGAGAAAATTCCCAACTTGACAAGTTCCTCCTACTGATTTTTCCTGAGCTTGTGGCTTAATGTGTAGTGTGTGCTTGCAGGTGATTACATGGACAAACAGGTGGAAGATAGGTATTGATAGTATTGGCTCTGAAGTTAAATTTACCTTTGCTTTTCCTTTGTGAGTCTGTTCCTTTGTTGTTTTGTAGTACATACACATAATTTGTCCTTCTGAGTGAACTGTTCAGGCAGTATGTATTTGTTTACTGAGTACAGTTGACTCTTGAACAATGCGAGGTTTAGGGGTGCTAATCCCCTGTACAGTTGAAAATACGTCTACAACTTTTGATTTCCCAAAAACTTAACTGTTAAATAGCCTACTATTGCCTGGAAGTCTTACTGATGACTTAAGTAAGTAGTCGGTTAGCATATTTTTTGTATGTTATATGTATCGTATGCTACGTTCTCACGAGAGAATAAGTGTGAGAAAAAAAGTCTTTAAAATCTCAAGTAAGATACATTTACAAAACTATACTGTATTTGTCAGAAAAAGCATGTGTATAAGTAGCCTGCGCAGTTCAAACCCATGTTGTTCTGGCATCTTCTGTACTTAACGGTAGGTGCAGGGGGCCCCGTTCTCCCCTCCTGAAGCTTATGGTCTATAGAGAGAGTTGAGTTGAGTAATAAATACCTAAGAAAGTCTGTGATGGCAAACACAACAAGAGAAAAGTACAGGGTGCTCTGAAAACCTGAGCATGTCTGCAGGGATGTCTTTGCTGGTCTTTTCTGCTGAAGCCTCATCAGACTGAAATACAGGCAGAGCAGGCAGCCGGGCATGAGTAATACATACAAAGGCCCAGAGGGCCGAGGAAACAGCATGTTGGAAGACAGAAACCTTATGGATGGTGAGAAGTGAGGGGAAACTGGGATGGCTGAAACTGGAGAGGTGAGCAAGGAGTGGGCCGTTCAAGGTGAATTGGCCATATTAGGAATTTGGTTTTTATTTTGAGGGCATTAAAATGCCATCAGAGGAGTGTGACAGGATCTTATTTGTGTTTTGAGGAGATGCAGTACAGAGAAGACTTGGAGACGGGCTAGAGCCCGTGTGGGCAGCTAGGAGGCTATGGTGGTTGGTGAGGAAGGCACACGACGGCGGGCACTGGGAGTCACGTGTTCTTAAGTGGTGTCTATCAGTTCTCAGACTGGACATGGCCTTCCACATAGCCCTCCCAAACGTAACTGAGAATCTGTGGTCTGAAATGAGCAGTGACCACGGGAAGAACCCCCAGCACTGTTGCACTCTTCTGGTGCAGACCTTGCAAGAGGAGTTGAGGCTCTCAGTGATCTAAGATGCCTCTCCTGTCCTCTTTGAGCCCTGGGAGCAGAAGAGCTTGTGATCAGAGGGCATCGCTCTCAGGAAGGTAGGAAGAGTAGGGCGTGGTCAATTTTGAATTTTGCCAGAAAGATCATTCTCGTAGGAAGGAGAGGGACTGGAAGAGGTGGGGAAGGAGGTAGAATGACCTATGGGAGAGTTTAAGAGAATGCAGGTGAATGAAGGGCATGAACCCAAGCAAGGCAGGTTACAGTGAGCTGCATGGAGCGGAAGTGGGGATGAGGATTTGAGAGACATTTAGGAGATAGAACCACTTGCTTAAACTACTTCCCAGGAAAGGGAAGATAAAGGAGGAGGAGGAGAAGCGGCATTAGGAAGAAAGCTGATGCACTTCCTTGGGGTTTAGTTTGATATGCCTTTGCGACCTCCAGGTAAGAAACATCCAACAGGCAGTTGGATCAATGGATCTGAGGGTCTGGCAACAACAGCAGGCTGGAAACGAGGTAGGCAGATATTTGAGAGGAGCCCAGGCATGGGTGTGAGCACATTTACATGGATCAAGAGAAGGGGCCAGTGCATTGTATCTATAAGAGATAGATGGGCAAAGGGGAGCCGGAGGAGGCCGAGCCGGAACTATCAGCAGGACAGGAAAGAAAACCAGGGAGCGGTGTGTATCAGCAGGCCAAAAGAGAGATGGTAAGATAGGAAAAGTTTCTGTTGGATTTAGCAGCTAGGGGGTCACTGTTGACCTTATCAATTTCAGTAGAGAAGATCAGATCGGAGGCAAGTTAGGAGTGTTAAAGGAGTGAGGGCAGGTGACAGAGAAAACCAGTCTTCTGGAAGGATAGACTACTCCTGTGAAGAGAGAGTTGAAAGGTTGTGATGAATATTATTAGTTAAGTGCTTGAGTGCTTCCTGTGTGCCAGGCTCAAGGCCTAGCACACTGCAGATTTGTTTTCTCATGTAGTCTTCATACCATCCCTGTTACTCTCATTTTCCAGATGGGGAATTTGAGGTTCAGTGAGATGCTCAAGGTCACCCAGCTGGGATTGGAGAGACAGGAGAAGGCAGGGTTGATGGAGGGTTAGGTTTTGCAAATAAGTGAGGCTTGAGATACAGATATGGGGCAGGAAGAGGGACAGGCAGAGAGTGTAGTACCTGTTGGAGTGGCCTCCCTGGGGGTGCACAGGTGGACTCGAGGTCTGATACACATGTGCCTATAATTGGGATGGCAGGGAGATGTGGGCTTTCATGCCCAAGGACCCCTTGTTTCACTCTGCAGTAGGAAAGAAGCGTATTTTCTCAGCACAAGGGGGTGGGTGGAGGAGGAGCCTTGATGAAGGAAGGAGAATGAGGATGAAAAGGTTTGTGACTCAGATTCCCTGCTGAGACTGGGGGTTCAGGGGAAAAGGTGGAGAAAATGCAGGTAGGTCAGTTGGGCAGAGTCAGGTCAGGGTTGGGGGTCTCCAGGGTGGCGGCAATGGCTGAAGAATGTAGAAAGTGCTGTGAAAGGAGATGGCAGAGTGAGGGCCCTGTGGGCAGGCACAAGAAGGAAAGCAGCTGGTTTAGAAGGATGGTGACAGGCTAGAGGGAGCCAGGAGGTGGGGTGAACTGAAGGGACCTGGGGAACTGTGATCAGAGGGGAAGAGGTCCCAGTTGGGGCTCTTCCGGGGGTTAATGAAGTCATTAACCAAGTGTGTGACTTGGGGAGCTAGCTGAGAATGAGTAAAGGAAGGCATGGGAGAAGGGAGAATGAGGGGAACGAGGTAGATGGCAGAGTAGGGAGGAGAGAGGTAGATGGCAGAGTAGGGAGGAGAGAGGAAGAGTAAGGATGTTCATGTTCCATGGATACAGCTGGAAAGAGGGAAATGTGGCCTGATGGCAAGAGAGGGCTTGTGTGGTGGAACCCAGAGATGGGACCTGGATGCCTTTGGGATTTGCCTTTCTTCTGTCTTTGGTCTGATTCATTCCTCTCTCCTGAAGGTGGGCTTCCCCTGCTTCTGTCCAACCCTACAGAGAAACCCACTCCTCTCTTAGATCCTTATTTTCACGGAAGTCTCTCATGACACTGGCTTGGGTCTAGTAGTCATCAGTTAATGAACGCCAGGGGCAGGGAGTGGGGCAGGTCATGTAGTAGAAACCTTGGCTTCTGGGAGATATATAGACTGGGTAGGTACCCCAGAAGTTATCTCCCTAAATGAAAGGCATGGCCAGGTTTCTCTCAGAACAGGAAGCAAAGAGAACTCTGTGTGAAGAAGCTAAGCCAGGAGAGGAATTTGTTCCTAAGAGCCAGGCTTCCAGAGGGCACCGTGGCTAGGTTGGGATGATGGGTCAAAGGCAGGGCTGCCCCAAAACAGAGAAGAGAAGAGGCAAGGAGACTTGGAGAAGCTAGAGGATCTGGGACAAGCACCCAGGGCCTCACTAGCTTCAGAGCGTGGTTCACTGCTGGCTGAGACCCCAGCTGCTGTGCAGTCTTGGGAGATGGGGCTGAAGGCCTTGCTCAGGGTGCCTGGCTGGGGAGTGTCTGTTAGGGCAGCAGACAAGTATTGCTCACTGCCTGCTTGGGTCAGACCTGGAGCTGGCCGCCTTTTAGCTCTGGGAGTGCCAGAGCCAGATGTGAAACCACTGACTTTCCACTGCAGGATGTCCAGGGGAGCATGGAGCAGTAGATGGAGCTTGAAATTCAACCCAGCCTGCCTGGGGTGCAGATCTTGTTCTGGCATTTGTGAGCTGTGTGACTTTGAGCTAGCTATTAACCTTTCTCTGCCTCAGTTTCCTTCTCTGTAAGCTGGGTTTAATAATAGTACCCACCTCACAGGGTAGTTTTTGAGGAATGAAATGAGTAGTTAACATACGTGAAAGAAAGTCTTGGATTGATGCTTGGCATGAAGTATTAGTTATTAATCTGCTGCTGCCATCCTGAAGACTGGCACTTGAGAGCCACCGGCCTTCTGGTTCTGAGAGGAAGTCACTACCAGCATAGCCTTCACAAAGATGGCATTGAGCTCGGTGAGCTTTCCCAGTAGGCAGGAGGGGAGAGGCACGTGTGAAAGGCCGCGGCTGTTCCAAATGGCTGAAACCTAGGAGGGGAGAGGGTTAGTCTGCAACACAGGGTCTTCCCCAGAGATAGGGCAGTGTAGTCTTCAGCTGTATTCAGGCTCCCACATTCAGTACCAGACTTGAGGGCCCCAGCAGAGGGAGGACAGGCTCCCTGTCTGGGGGACTGGGGAGAGAGAATGCCACCTGCTCAAGATGGTGTGTCCCCTCCTCAGACCACTCCGTACCCTTGGGGTCTCACCTTCACCCTCAGCTTCTTTAGGGGAGTCTTCCTGACCCCTCCCCACTTTGGCAAACCCTGGTGCTCCTTGGCAGGTGGCAAGGAAACAAATATTATGCAGTGTTTCAATACAAAGACTCAATGCTTACATTGTATCTTTACCACCTCACTGAACAGAGAACATTGTAGTTGAAATAATGGATACTTTAGTTCAGAGAGGGTTAATTGCATCATCCTACCAGGCGGGGGTCGTCCTCTGTTCTCCTAGTCCTTGGACATTATTCAGTCACCACTAGTCTTGGTTAAAAGGATAGAGCTTGGGCAGCCCAGGTGGCTCAGCGCTTTAGCACCTGCCTTTGGCCCAGGGCGTGATCCTGGAGACCTGGGATCGAGTCCCACATCAGGCTCCCTGCATGGAGCCTGCTTCTCCCTCCCGCTGTGTCTCTGCCTCTCTCTCTGTGTGTGTCTCTCATGAATAAATAAATAAAATCTTAAAAAAAAAAAAAAAAAAGATAGAACTTAAGTGTGTGTCTCCCTAGAGCCCCCACCTCAACTCTCCAGAGTTTGGGCTGGACATTGGTTTCTTGTCACAGTCCCCATTGGACTGTAATCTCTGTGAGGGCTTTGAAAGTGCCCAGCGTGTCGGCCCTGTGCCTGACACACTTGTGCTCAGTGAATGTTTGTCGAATATATGAATGAGCAGGTACAGAACCTCCTGCTAAGGGGAGCCCATGGTGCAGAGGACTTGCTGCAGCTGTGAAGCAGTAGCATGTTTGCTGAGTGAGCACATGTGTGCCAGAAGCAGAGGAGAGCCTGCAGCCTTGGTGTGGACTCCCCAGTGAGGCGGGCCAGTACCCTGCCTGCAAGCTGCTGACCTTCTCTTCTTCCCTGTGTGCTTCCTTCCCCAGGTTCCACTGAGGAACCACCTCCCAGTGTGCCCCAGCCTCCCCCTGAGCCGCCAGCGGGACCCCTGGCCCCTGTTCCCCGCCCTGATGAGCGCCCCTCCTCTCCTATCCCCCTCCTGCCCCCACCCAAGAAACGCCGGAAAACAGTCTCCTTCTCTGCCCTGGAGGAGGTGCCAGCGCCAGAGCCTCCTCTAGCCACCCCGCCACAGATCAAGTCTCCTGGCCCTGTGTCCCGCAAAGTCCCCCGGACTGTGGAGCGGACCATTCGAAACCTGCCCCTGGACCATGCATCTCTGGTCAAGAGTTGGCCTGAGGAGGTGTCCCGAGGAGGTCGGAGCCGGGCTGGAGGCCGAGGCCGTTCTACTGAGGAGGAGGAAGCTGACCCAGGGACCGAAGTGGACCTGGCGGTGCTGGCCGACCTGGCCCTGACCCCAGCCCGTCGTGGGCTGACTGCCCTACCACCAGGTGACGACTCGGAGGCCACAGAGACATCGGATGAGGCTGACCGCCCAGGCCCCCTGCTCAGCCACATCCTCCTGGAACACAACTATGCCTTGGCTGTCAAGCCGCCGCCCTCCACTCCGGCCCCTCGGCCTCTGGAGCCAGTTCCTGCCCCTGCGGCCCTCTTCAGCTCTCCAGCAGATGAGGTCCTGGAGGCCCCCGAGGTGGTGGTGGCTGAGGCGGAGGAGCCAAAGCAGCAGCAACAACAGCAGCAGCAGCAAGAGGAAGGAGAGGAGGAGGAGGAGGAAGAGGAGGAGTCCGAGTCTTCGGAGAGTAGCAGCAGCAGCAGTAGTGACGGAGAGGGCGCTGTCCGGCGGCGCAGCCTCCGCTCCCACACCCGGCGCAGGCGGCCACCCCCGCCCCCTCCACCCCCTCCACCCCCTTCCTTCGAACCCCGCAGTGAGTTTGAACAGATGACCATCTTGTATGACATTTGGAACTCGGGCCTGGACTTGGAGGACATGGGCTATCTGCGGCTCACGTACGAGCGGCTGCTGCAGCAGACAAGCGGGGCTGACTGGCTGAATGACACCCACTGGGTCCATCACACCAATATCCTGGGCCCTAGAGGCCAGCTTGCTCCGCACAAGAAGGCAGGCCCCAGGGGTGGGGGCAGGCTGCCCTGGGGTCGCACAGCTAGGGAGCAGCCCTCTCACATCGCAGCTAGCGTCTCTGTTTGCCTCCCTCCCTGTTCTCTCTGCCACATTCAGCCTGGTCGTTCTCCTCTGGCCCCCAGGCCGTTCTTTTCTCTTTGCCTCTTGTCCCTTCTCTACCTCCCAGAGTTTTTTCTGGCAGAAAAGGTGAGATCTAAGGCTTCCTTCTCTCCATTTTTCTGCCCTCCTCATGCTAAATAATGCTTGGGCCCTCCCGCTAAGGTCAGTCACCCTTTCCATGGGCTGGGACTGGGTGGACCGAGGGGAGAGGGCCCCAGGGATCTGGCCAGCAAGGAACCCATTTTCTTCCTTAACACCCTGCACTCACCAACCTGAGCACTCCAAAACGCAAACGGCGGCCCCAGGATGGGCCCCGTGAGCACCAGACAGGCTCAGCCCGCAGTGAAGGCTATTACCCAATCAGCAAGAAGGAAAAAGACAGGTACCTGGATGTGTGCCCTGTTTCGGCCCGGCAGCTGGAAGGAGCAGACACTCAGGTAAGGCTCTGCCCTCATACCTGGCCCATTGGCATCACTGCTCACGGTTGCCCCTGTCACTTACCTCCCCCCTGCATCCTGCTTCTCCCAGGGGACTAACCGTGTGCTCTCGGAGCGCCGGTCTGAGCAGCGGCGGTTGCTGAGTGCCATTGGCACCTCCGCCATCATGGACAGTGATCTGCTAAAGCTAAACCAGCTCAAGGTGAGGAGCAGGGACTTAGGGGAAGAGAGGCCCGGTGGGCGGGCAGCATCTTGCTGTCTCCTGGGGTTGGGCATGGAGGTGAGTGGCCGAAGCACACTTCTCCCCTTGGAGGACTGCAGCAAAGGCAAGGAGTTAGGTTGAGGGAGGCGCCCAGCAGCACAGCCTGCATTCTGCCCTCTAGTTCCGGAAGAAGAAGCTCCGATTTGGTCGCAGCCGGATCCACGAGTGGGGTCTGTTTGCCATGGAGCCCATTGCAGCTGACGAGATGGTCATCGAATACGTGGGTCAGAACATCCGCCAGGTAAGGCGCTGTACCTGGCTCCCAGTAAGATGGCAGCATAGCAGCTGGCATGAGAAACACCTCATCTCTGGATAAAGGTCCACATAACCTCGCAGTTCGAAGACATAGTTGGTGAAACCTGCCTGTGTTTCCTTCGACAATTAGTGATGGGTCCTTATAAACTAGGTGGTGACAATCCAGCAAGGAGGAAGGGCCAGTATTCTCTCTGGCTATGAGGGTCTCATAGTTCAGTGGGGGAAGAGCCACTGCATAAAGAACTGCACCAAATGATGATGTTTGGTTGATGGGGAAGAGGAAGCTTGGGGAGGCACAGGTGGTGGGGCACAATGACGTGTAAGCTGGGAGCTGAAGGATGATGACTCCCCAACTCAGAGGAGGGGAAGGGTGCTCCCAGCCACTGGACAGTATGTGCAGAAGTCCGGAGGCAGGCTAGTCTCAGTAGGGCAAGGAGGTCAGAATGGCGAGTTGGAAAACCAGGACTGGTGGCCACCAGAGAGGCAGGTGGAGGCCACACTTCGTGGACCTTAGGAGCTTAGAAGCTGTGTTGTTGAGCTGGGGCAAGCGATAAGGGGAGGGAAGCCATGGCCAAGTGCCCAGCAGTGACAGGCTTTGCAGTCAGTAGGCTCCCTCTGGCTGCAGTGTGAAGGGACAGCCAGAGGCGGGGACCAGTGGGGGTGCGGTCACAGAGATCCCAGCAGAGGCCCAGGGGACCCAGACTATGCAGTGGCAGCCAAGGTAACAGGAGTCTGTGGGTCCAAGGCAGCTGGCAGGACTGAGCAGCGAGTTGGCTCTGGAGAGTGGGGGAGGGGATGGGGGAGGCCATTTCTTGGGCTGCCGGTGAGGGGGGTGAGGAGGAGAAGCAGCTGTGTGGTGGAGAGGAGTTCCAATCAGGGCCTGTGAAGCTGCAGGGCCCCGGGGACATCTAGAAATTGACGCCTAGCAGCTCCATTGAGGTGGATTTTGGCTGGAGATGGAAGTTTGGGAGGAGGCCCCACCACTTATCTGGCAGTTGAAGCCCTGGAAGAGAGTGAGATCACCCCAAGGAGAGAGCGCAGAGGGTTTATCATGCCATGTTCTGGGAAATAGGAATCACCCCTCCTCACACAAGAATGGACCTTGAGGGCATCAAGCAGCAGCCTGGGGGTGCCTGTCTTGGACAGAGGGTCCTGGGAGAAGAGATGAATAGGGTTCGGGCCCCAAAATGACCATGTCACATCAGGAACCGGCATGGCTTCACAGGAGGCTGGGGGCTCCACCGTGGGCCAGGCAGAGGCTCCAGGAGGAGCCAGTGGCTGCTGCTCATGCCCACTGAGCCCGGCACATTTTCCTGAGATCCCCTTTGGGAGACTTAAAGTGGCAGCCAAAGGTGTCGGTGTGGGGGGAACCTTGAGGAGGGGGCCCCTGGAAGCAGGCGGTTGACTCCTTGGGTGGGTGGGAGCCAGGGGAGGAGCTGCTCACCAAGACAGGTCAATATGCCCCCCACCCCAGGGTGGTAGCTGGAAGGCCAAGCGGGTCCCCTTCACCGGGGCTGGTGGGGTCAGGCCCAGTCTGGCAGGAAGCTGACTGGGACGGCACCCCGTCCTACTAGATGGTGGCCGACATGCGGGAGAAGCGCTACGTGCAGGAGGGTATTGGCAGCAGCTACCTGTTCCGGGTAGACCATGACACCATCATCGACGCTACCAAGTGCGGCAACCTGGCGCGGTTCATCAACCACTGCTGCACGGTGCGCAGGGGGGTGGGGGAACGGGGTGGGAGGTGCTCAGGGTGGGGCGGAGACTCCAGGGCCAAGGGCGCAGCTCACATGGCCCTTCCCTCCTACAGCCCAACTGCTATGCCAAGGTGATCACCATCGAGTCCCAGAAGAAGATCGTGATTTACTCCAAGCAGCCGATTGGTGTGGACGAGGAGATCACGTACGACTACAAGTTCCCTCTGGAGGACAACAAGATCCCGTGTCTGTGCGGCACCGAGAGCTGCCGGGGCTCCCTCAACTGAGGTGGGGCGGGACCGGCGCCCGCACCCCTATTTATTTCCCCGGGGTCTGGGGAGCCCTAAGCCCAGTGAGGGAGCCTCAGTCCCCGGAGGTAACTCCTGCCTCCCCTGTCGCCCCTGCCCACCCCCCTCCCTAACTTTTTTTTCTTTGCGGAGAAGAAGCTGTAAATGTTTTGTAGCTGCCAGCAGCTGTTTCCTGTGGAAACCTGGGGTGCCGGCCTGTACAGATCCTGTTCTTGGGGGGCTGCATAGCCCCCTTGCTTTGTGTTAATGGGGACTTCCCCTTTGTGCCCTGCGTGCACCCCTCCCCAGTTCAGGGGTCTCTAGGGGCAGCGGCCATGTTCTCCCCCTGGGGGGGGGGCCCTGTGCCCCCAGTCCTAGGGACTCCGTGCCTGGAACCCTGCCTCATCTTCTGTTCCTGCCAGACCCTGTGGGTTACCCTCCCACCCTGGTGCCTGGAAGCTTCTGCTCTACCAGGCCAGGATGGTGGGGGGTGGGCCCTTCCTATTGGGCTGGATTGTACATATGTTAATAGCGCAAACCCAACGCCACATTTTTATAATTGTGATTAAACTTTATTGTACAAAAGTGCTTGGTCAGTATCTTTGGGGAAGAGTAGGTGGGTGGCAGGGGGTTGGGGGTTCAGGACAGAGGATTGGTTGCAAGTGAAGAGAAGGGGAAATGGGTGGCCTGCAGGTTGGGTGGGTAGACCTGCAGACTCAACCACCATTGCTCTGGGTCACCTATTAGTCCGGAATAGTCATCCAGAAATCCCCCACCAAGGTCAGCCAGAGCTGGGCCAAGGTCAGCCTCCCTTCCCTTCCCAGAACCACAGCCACTGCTGGGCTTCTGGTATCTTGGGAAATCCAGCAAAGGGGAAGGATTGACGTCATGAGGTGGGAGTGAGGTCATCCCACCTGTCCCATCCTCTGTGCCCACCCAGCGGGTTCTGGCTTCCCCAGGCCGAATTCCCCAAGTTCTTTGCCGGAAGCAGACGCCTGCGGAGCGCAGAGTGGCCACCAGGGGGCGCCCTATGGCAAGAGCTCAGGGTACGGCGGGGTGGAGGCTGGGCTGGTGTCTGTTCCTGGAATGGGCCAGGAGGGAGGAGGAGCAAGCGGAAGGGGACGGTGTGTTGGCCGACCGGCTGGGGCTCCGAAAGAAGACGGCCCCTCCGGTGGCCAGTTTGAGTATCTCGGGACCGTGGCTGCAGGTAGGCAGAGGTGATGCCAGGGCTCCCAGATCCCCTTCCCTAGTCACAGCCCTTCCCATCTCCCTCTCCCTTCCTCTTCAACCCTTCACCTCCTACCCTCCATTTTTGTCTTGGAACCTTCCCCTCCAGCTCAACCCCTGAGCCCTTCCTAAAACGCCAATCCCTCACCCTTCCGGTCGCAGTAGCTGCAGCTGGCAGGGTCAGAAGACAGGTGGTAGCCTGGCTGCTGTGCCCACAGCCCCAGCTTTTGGGAGCCACTCTGGCCCCTGTGTCTCGGCTCCCGTCCCCTAGGCCAGCGGCCCCATCTCGGGGTCGCAGGTGTGCTGCTGGCGCTGGGTGGGTGGTGGCAGGCAACTCAGGTTCTCTTCCCGAGCCAGGCATGGCAGACTCCACAGAGGTCCGGGAGCTGGTGTACCTAGTCACAGGTGGCTGCGGCTTCCTGGGGGAGCATGTGGTGCGGATGCTTCTGCAGCGGGAACCCCGGCTCTTAGAGCTGCGGGTCTTTGACCTGCACCTGGGTGCCTGGCTGGAGGAGCTGAAGACAGGTGAATCACAGTGGGGAGGGAAGGAGTGGGGTGGGCGGACTCCCTTTGCCGTGGTGGAAAAAATGATGCCTGTTTATAACTTCCAGCGCCCATGGATGGGATGAATGAGTCACTTTGGGAATATGTGGCTCCTAAGGGTGTAGGCTGAACCCAGCAGCTGGCCAGCGGCCCCAGCTCAAGACATTGCTTCTGGCTGCCTCTCCTATTCCTATCCTTCCCAGGGCCTGTGCAGGTGACTGCCATCCAGGGGGATGTGACCCAAGCCCACGAGGTGGCAGCGGCTGTGGCTGGAGCCCACGTAGTCATCCACACAGCCGGGCTGGTGGATGTGTTTGGGAGGGCCAGCCCTGAGACCATCTATGAGGTCAACGTGCAGGGTGAGGTGGCTATTTGTTCCCTACCCCCTCTTTGACCTTGACTTCTGGGATTCTCTTGTGAAAACCTGTCCTCTGGACACTCCTGCCCCTGTAATGGCAATTTGGCTACCCTCACTGACCTGCTGTAGTTTTCCTTGGACCTGGGGAAGGAAGCCACGGGCCCTCAACCAGAGTGGAGATGGGGGGTGGGAAAGATGCTGCGAGGGAGGAAGTTTTAGCTTCAGTACACTCTTCCCCTCCCTGCCACCTCTCCCAGGCACAAAGAACGTGATTGAGGCTTGTGTGCAGACTGGAACACGGTTCTTGGTCTACACGAGCAGCATGGAAGTTGTGGGGCCCAATATTAAAGGCCACCACTTCTACAGGTAAGCTGAGTTTCCCCCCAGTACTTGAGAGCCCCATCTCCCCTCAGCATTAAGAATTTTCCTTCTTGGGCAGCCTGGGTGGCTCAGCGGTTTAGCACTACCTTTAGCCCAGGGCGTGATCCTGGAGCCCCGCGATCCAGTCCCACGTCGGGCTCCCTGCATGGAGCCTGCTAATCCCTCTGCCTGTGTCTCTGCCTCTGTCTCTCTCTCTCTTTCTGTGTCTCTCTCATGAATTAATAAATAAAATCTTAAAAAAAAAAAAAGAATTTTTCTCTTCCTCAACTAGGGGCAATGAGGACACCCCATATGAAGCAGTACACAGGCACCCCTATCCTTGCAGCAAGGCCCAAGCTGAGCGGCTGGTCCTGGAAGCCAATGGAAGGAAGGTGAGATAGGAGGCGAAGAGACAAAGACGTGGTGGGCAGGGCTGCCAGTCAGAGGCAGAGCCAAGGCCAGAGGGACTACTTTACATCCTGCCCCAATCATCGATTTCGGGAGGCCAGGGCAGAGGGCAGGCCACTGGGTCCTAGGTCTTAGCTATGCCTACCTCTTGCCCCCCAGGTCCATGGGGGGCTGCCCCTGGTGACATGTGCCCTGCGTCCCACTGGCATCTACGGTGAAGGCCACCAGATCATGAGGGACTTCTACCACCAGGGCCTTCGTCTGGGGGGTCGACTCTTCCGGACCATCCCCGCCTCTGTGGAGCATGGCCGGGTCTATGTGGGTAAGGCCCGGGCTACACTGGGGGGTAAGGCTGAGAACGGGGCAGGACCCACGTGGTCCTGGGTGGGCAGTGTGCGCCCCGGCTAGCAAAGGGAGAGCCACACATGGGCCAGAGTAGCCGGATACTCGGGCATTATCTGCATGGACACAGAGGACACAGCAGCTGTGTGAGTTGGGAAGGCTAACATAAAAAACACATCACAGGCCAAGGACAGAACTGGTTATGGGAACAGCATCTCTCCAGGAGAGGTGAGGGGCAGCGTCTACACAGGACCAACAGAAGTAGCAGCATCCACACAGACTGGCCCAGGAGAGCAAGTGGCCACAGGGCCTGGGGAGGAAGCAGCCTTCACTGCTGGAAGCAGCTTCACTGCCCTGGTTTGCAGGCACACCTACGTGAGCCCCAAGAAGGGGCAGCTTGGACACGGGCTGGCTCAGGAGAGCACAGGGTCTCCACAGCCTCCAGGGCACTCAGGGCCACATCTGCCCCCCCTTCCCCCGGTGGCAGGCAACGTGGCCTGGATGCACGTGTTGGTGGCTCGAGAGCTGCAGCAGCGAGCTGCCCTGATGGGCGGCCAGGTGTACTTCTGCTATGACCAGTCGCCCTATAAGAGCTACGAGGACTTCAACATGGAGTTCCTGGGTCCCTGCGGACTGCGGCTGGTGGAGACCCGCCCGCTGGTGCCCTACTGGCTGTTGATGCTTCTGGCTGCTCTCAACGCCCTGCTGCAGTGGCTGCTGCGGCCGCTGCTTCTCTACGCGCCCCTGCTCAACCCCTACACGCTGGCCGTGGCCAACACCGCCTTCACTGTGAACACCGACAAGGCTCAGCGCCACTTCGGCTACGAGCCCCTGTTCTCGTGGGAGGACAGCCGGACCCGCACCATCCGCTGGGTGCAGGCCATGGAGGGCTCGGCCCGGTGACGGTGGAGCAGGGAGAGGGAGGCCCCCCGAGCCCTCAAACCCTGGGCAAGGAGGGAGGCCTGCCTCCTAGCGCTGGAGGGGCGTCTGGCACCGCACTGACGCACCCACAGCCCTCCATATCTTTAATCCACGGGAGCGAGCTGTGGGTTTGGTCCCAGTGCCTCTGAGTTCTAGGGCAGGGTTTGGCAAATGTCTGATTCCCCTAATGTTCCCACCTGCCCCGTCCCATTTCTGGCTTTTCAACCAGGAAGTGAAGAGTTCCACGGGCTTCATGCTGGCCTTCTGACGTCCAGGCAGGACCCTTGGGCCTGCATTTGGACTGAAGTTGCTTTGTGGCTCCTCCCACCACCTTTGGCCCTCCTTGGAGGTCAGCATCCCATTATTTTAAAATTTTTATCACCTTCGGATAGCTCTCTTTTCTGTGAAGCCTAAGCAAATCTGTGTACTTTCCCTTCTTCCCACCTGTCCACCCAAATTTGTTCCTATAATATTGTCAAAGCTCTGCCTGAGGGATCTGCCCCAGGAATGCTATACCTGGCCAAGCCCTGGATTAAAGCTCCTTACCCAGCCTGGGTCTGTCCACCTGTCCAGCTCTGTCTCCCACCACATCTCCCCCTCCCCACGGCGCCTGTCCCACGCGGGACAGAAGGAAGTAACCACACAGTACGCCCGCTGTTGGATTGGTTGCTATTTCTCCCGTCCCACGGGGCCCGACCCGGCCCGGGGTGGGGGTGGGGGCTCTGGGGACAGGACATGCAGGGCAGGGTGGGGGGGGCAGAATTTTCCTGTGTTTTATCCATTTGCAACTTGTTCACCAATAGAGAGAAATGGGACTCTGAGGGCTAACAGGAGAGGGAGGCCTGGCTCTGGGCCCCCAGCCAGGCCCCAGGAGTCCTGTCCCCTCGGGGAGGAAAAGGAAAGAGCTCTAGAAACCAACGGAGAAACAGAAGGGGCAAGGGCTCATGTCAGCAAACACGGCTACATCACGTGACACGCCAGCGACACGGAAACACACGCCAACGCACACGGCTGCACAGCGGGCAGGGGCAGGGGGAGAAGGGAGCCGGGGGCCACCCATCTTGTCCTCTGCGGGGCGGGCTGGGGGGACAGGGTGAATGCATAGAACACATCATGTACACACGCTCAAGGCGTGGCAAGAGCGTGCATCGACCCACAGGCACATGGGATGGACACTCAGTGTGCTTCGAGAGGCAGGGCTGGGGAGGGCAGGGAGGGGGAGCAGCGAGCCCTGGCCAGGCCCAGGACCACCCACAGGGCACACTCGGGCTTAGTGGGCTTAGTGGTGGTAGGTGTGTGGAGGGGGAGCAGCACACACTCGTCCAAGAACATGCAAAAGACACCAGCCCCCAGACAACGTTCCAGGACATGGGTGGACACGGCGGCCCATGAGCAAACACATCACGGGACACGTGGGACTCAAAAGAGCTGGGGTACAGCGGACCCTCAGGGATCTGGTGCAGCTGAGACCCGGAGAGGGGCAGCCATGGGTCTAAGGCCACCAGAGGAGGCAACGGCATCACTCCGGCCATGGCTCTAGCCTCGGCCTTTGTGGCCTCAGGGCTGTGGGAATTCCGGAAACACCTGGGCTGCCAGGGTGTCCTGGCTCAGCAGCAGGAAGGAAAAGGGGTGGGGGTTCTGGGGCCTGTTCTGATGTCCCCAAATAAGCCTGAGAGGGCAGCAGGAGGGTTGTGATCAGAGACCGGGGGCAACTTCCTGTTCTGCAGGACATTCCTGAAAGGGA
Organism: Vulpes lagopus; assembly: GCF_018345385.1. Lineage (NCBI taxonomy): Eukaryota > Metazoa > Chordata > Mammalia > Carnivora > Canidae > Vulpes > Vulpes lagopus. Next base: position 106,157,251 of record NC_054826.1, on the reverse strand, counting down.
CAGGGAGGTTCCTCTCTGCAAGAAAGCCCACCTGGGGGGTCGTTCCATACACAGGCCTCACACAGGACTCCAACAGCTCAAGTAGGGAAGAGGTCAGCTACACGAGCTGGATGGGAGAGGGAGGGGTACTGTGTTCTGGAAGGCCACATCTGCATTGTCTCCCTGTCTCCGTGTCTCTCTCTCTCTCTCACACACACACACACACACACACACACACACGCACACATGCACGCATGCACTTACTTCACATGAGGTGGGACCCTGGAAAACCTCCTGCACACACATACCCAAGTCCTTCACTTTGCACACACGTATGCCTCACCCTGGGTGTTCAGTCCTGTACACATAGGTCCTTTGCTCAGGGACTCCTGCCTGCCACCAACCTCGCAAACCCACCTGTGCATTGTGCGTATGTTGTCTACATGGTGAGCGAGGCGCTGGCCTTTTCCTTGCCTCAGTCTCAACCCTCGGGGGTGGGCAGAGGTGGGGACACCTATCCCAACATCTAGCAGGTGATGTGCCCCGGGGAGAGGGCACAGGACTCAGCTCCCCAGCCCCGCCACATTGGCCATTTCAGTATGCCTGAAATTACCATTCCAGTCCCTGAGGCAGAGCCCAGAGCATCAAATGGGGGTGGTGAAGACAAACGCTAGCCTCTCCCAGCTCTGAGGTAAATGTGTGGAAGGCAAGAATGCCCTAATTCTCAATCTGTCTAGGGCAGCCCTCGACATTCACTTCATCAATAACATTTCCCACAAATTGACCTTCCGGGGGCATCTACGTGCAAACAAGTGCAGCCTCTGTGGGCACCACGCCCATGTCAGTATGCACCTGTGCTCCAGTGGACACGTATGTGCCTGGGTGGGCCTCCTGCATGAGGCCTCCTCAGCCTGGGCCTGTGTGAGCACACTGAGGTATACCAGCTTTCACAGATGAAGGTCTACCCTCTGCAGAGACACAGAGAAAGACTGGCATGTGGGCCTGTGTGCACAGGGGCTCTGAGACCTGGCAGGGCAGGAAACTCCAGTTGCACAATGTTGGTGAAACGGTGTGTAGCCACACCAGATGTTGGTCGGCAGCTGTAGGGAGAGAGGGAGAGGGCCAAATACGTCTGGATAAACAAACCTGGATGGCGCACGTGTCTTTAAAGAAGAACACGTGTGTGCATATAATACACAGGTGGGCAAAAATACACTACATAGAAAGCTTCTATACATACACACACTCTCACACAGACATATCTACATAGCACAGAAATATAAATTTTTGTCCAGTGCACAACATGGAAGGTTCTGAGGAAACCTATCAACATTTCAAGCACATCTTTGACACACACACACATTCCTCACATTACCTGCTGGGAGAAATGCACATGTATATACAGGCTGAGCTAGGCTGTTTATACGGGTGTGCTTCCACTTACCTGCTTCCGCTCACCTTGGTTAGACTCCACAGGCTCACAATGCACAACATGCACACACACACACACTCCCTGGGGTGGCTAAGCCAGAAAGCTTTGCTCAACATCACACTGGGGTGTCTGCCGTGGCCTATTGTGTATCTGGGCCTACCTGGATCCTCTGAAAACATGAGTGTAAGCATCTGCACACTCCCAACCCGCCTTATCTATAGCAGACGTGGGGACGGCGGGGATCAGCGGAGGAAGTGCTGTTGTATCGGATTCAAACACTCAAACACAAAATTCCACGCACACAAATTGTGTCTGTGGATCTGTGGCCACACACACATGCGCATGCGCGCGCACACACACATACACACATCTATTCACAGAAGACAGATGAGGGCTCGGTGAGCTGCTGTGTTACACCTGGCCACAATCTATACACAACAACCCCAGTGAAGGGGGAAGCTCAGATGACACAGACTTGAGGTGGGGACCAGAGGGTGATTTGGTGCTTCTACACACATCTACACACATACACACACACGCTGGGGTGTCCACACGTCTTGAGCATGTGCCGGCGGCGGCATGCATGTTGGTGTGCATGTGTAATCACGCCTGCTGCTATCTACGTGCGGGGGCGGGGGTGGTCCATGGTAGGGGGGAGGTCCAGGGACTCCAGGGTCTGACAGGAAGGGAGGAAGGGGGGGCTGCCTGGGTCTGTCTTGAGGGTGAGCCTGGAGCAGGGGAGAGTGAAAGGGGTGGTGGGGGTATTGCTCCCAATGTGGTGGGGGAAGGGTCTGGGAGAGAGAGGGGTGAGGGGCCTACAAGCCCAGCGTCCCCCCAATGGATGACGCCAAGACTACCCCCAGCACCACACAGCAAATGATGATCATGATTTTCTTCTGCAGGCAGAAAGGGTGACAGGGAAGAAGGACAAGAGAGTGGGAGAGATGGAGATGGGGGGGAGGGACAATGGGGGAGGAGGTGTGAGGAAAAAGGAGGGGAGAGAAAACAGAAAAAGGAAGAGGTCAGAGCCAGAGATAAGGCCTCCCTCTGGATTTCATCACTCACCTCAGCCCTGGCCTGAGCCCAACCCCAAGAGCTCACTCCAGCCCACCTGCCCTGCAGGCTTTCCTGCCCCCCACCAGCCCGCTCCCCACCTCCCCACCTCCCCACCTCCGACTCCCCCTAACCACCCCCAATGCCAGCCTGTCCCAGAGGCCCATCCAGCCCCCTGGCTCACCCTCCGGGCCTTGCTCTGATATTTCACAGCTTTCTTGGTGTCGGACACAGCTCGCTCCACATAGTCCACAGAATGTTCCACGTTGTACTCAATGCGGTCAATCATCTCACCCTGCAGAGGAGACATGCAGAGGATGAAGTGGGGGCTGGGCTGGAGAAGGGGGAACCCCAGGGACCTACAGAAGGCTCCTAGAATGTGCGGGAGGGGCAGTACCTGGCTTTCCACGAGCATGGCCATGTCCACAAACATGTCATGCAGCTCTCGGATGCTGGTTTCCAGTTTGATGATCTCGTTGTGCCTCGTCTCGATCTCATTCAGTGCCTGCTTTGTCATCTGGGAGTCCATTTTGATCTAGGGCAATGGGGGTGGGGGGTAGGGGGAGGAGCTGCAGATTCCCCTCTCACTCCCGTAAAAGTTTGGATTCTACGGCCAAAGTGGCTGGGTTCAAATCTGTCATTTACTAGCTCTAACTGTGGGCAAATTGTGCAATGTTTCTGGGCCTCAGTTTCCACATCTAGGAAAGGGGGATGATAGCAGTACCCACTTCCCAAGGTTGTTGTGAACTGAGTTAATGTGAAAAGATGTTTAAGTCACAAGAAATATAATTGTCCTGAGCCCACCACCCAGGGCTTCTTCTCTCACACACGTGCACACACACACACACACATGCACACGCACACCAGGGAAGAGCGAAAAAGGTGCAGAGTCATCACTAGTATTGGCTGTTTGGCAAGTGGTCCACTCTCCCTGTCTTTGTTCAATCCATCCCCTTCGTCTAGTGGGCCCTTTGCCCAACTCACTATGTCCAAATGTTCCTTGTTTCTTAAAGCACAGCTCAATAGCACTTCTCCCAGGAAGTGTTCCCTGATGGCAGTAGTTAACCACTACCTTAGGGCCTGTCGGCAGGGTGCACAGCCCTCAGGCAAGACCCCAACTGCCTGCATTGTAATGATGGGTTTCCATTGCAATGATGGTGGGTTCATTGGCAGGGATCAGTTCTGTCCTCTTAGAACCCACCAGGCTCCCCTCTATTCTCAGATAGCCAGCCTGGGCAGAGCTGTTTGGGAGGGCTCCAGGCTAACTGGTCCTAATAGATTTGCTCAAAGCTAATTTAACAAAGATCAGTTCTCAAAATAACAATTTGCTGAAAACTGCTAGACAGTCACTGAACATACTTGAATTCTGATCTAGAAATCCTAACCAGAGCCAGTCTGCCATCAGAAGTGGAGACAGAACTGGGCAGGCTAAGGCAAAATCTACAAAGAGAAAGAAGAACTATAGTAGGGGAAGCCCATCCACTCACATCTAAGATGACTAGGACAGGGCATAAAACTTTAGCAAAACTAAAACTGGTATTTTGTTTTAATTTCATTACATAGGCAAATTAGTCATCTGGTGAAATGACCTGCTTCAGTAGGGAGTAGTGTGTCTTAGTGCTTTAGAGCCCTGACAGGAGACCATGGATCTGAATCCTGTCTCTGAGGCCTTGGGCTAGGTATTTAACCTCTGCGGAGGTATTTAACCTCTCAATCAGATTTCCTCATTGATGAAATCCGGCTCCCTCAGAGGGTGGCGATGAGGACTAAATGAAGTAGCATTTGGTAAATGTAAATATGTAAAGTGCTTAGTGTCTGGCTGGTTTTTCAAAAAGGCTGGCCATTTTTATGGGAGCGCCTTCCTGCTCTTGTTCCCACGGAAATCCCCAGTTCCAGGTCCTGGCGTCCCACTGTTTTTGATTCCAAGGTGGACTTAGGACTTTAGTTTAACCTCAGCTTGGGGAGGGAGGAGAAGTAAATGTTTTCCAAAGCTAGATCCACCCCCACCAGGGGCTCACATCATCGGTGAAGATGGCCAACTTCCCGCTCTCCAGCATGTCTTCCAGTTCTTCGTTCGTCGTGGTCCTGCCAGCTGTGGGGAGAAAGGCCTCCCGGCTCAGGGACTGGGCCAGTCTGGGGACTTGAGGTGGTGGGATGGGGCAGAGACCCAGGAGCCCACCCTCCCCCACGGAGAGGGCTGGGGCAAGGCTGGGCGCTCTGCAGCGGGGCACACGCACTGATCTCCAGCTGCCGCTGGATCCGGTCCTTGCAGCGGTCCCGGTACTTGGACTGGGTCGCGTTATATTCGGTCATTACTTCCACGAACTTCCGGGAGAGTGTGGAGTGCTAGGGTGGGGGGACAGACAATTAGGAGGCCGGACGAGGTGGCGAGGTGGCGAGGAGGCGAGGAGCCCAGCGGAGGGATGGGGCTGGGGGAGGGGGCGGAGTTGGCCTACGCGCCCAAGCTCAAACAGGTGCTGGGTCCCTGGCCGCCCGCCCCCCAGGGCCCCCAGGCCCCCCAGGCCCCCAGCCCCCCACGAAACCCCCCAGCCGGCCGCAGCCCCACCTGCGCAGATAGGGCCCTGCTCCGCCCCCGCTAGGACCCCGCCCAGACTCCGCCTTGGCCACGCCCCGCGCCGGCCCGCCCGCTCTCATTTCGCGGCTCCCCCCTCCCCGGGGCTCCTCTCCTGGTCCGTTTCGGTCTGGTTCCCGCCCCGCCAGGCAACTCCTTCCTACCTACCTGGGTCTTGCGGATGCGCAGGTCCGCGGAGGAACGGTTCAGCCCCTCCTCTTGTTCAATGCTTTGCTCGATTGCTGCGGGAGAGAGGGTGCAGTGACCCGCGGGAGACCCGGGGCATGTGGGGCGGGGGTCCGGGACATAGGAGGGGTCGACACCCCGAGGCAGGCCTGGGGCCTGTGAAGAGATGTCACACCCATGGCGAGGGCAGACGGTAAAGCATCCAGGGTGAGGGGGCAGGAGGCGGGTGAAGAGAGGGACAGACGTTTCAAGGGGTCCGGAAGGCAAGTAGGAGGGGAGGTTGAGGGTTGGTGGGTCACCAGGCAGAAAGGGGCTACTTGTTCTGGTGGAAGGATTGGGTCTTGGCAAGTCCCACCGTGGTAACTCCTGCTTGGTCCCCGGAGGGTCCCCGTTATGTGGGGACCTCGCCACTTCCCACAGCCTCTGGAAAGAGGGCAGGAACCCATCCTGTGGTTTTTCTGGCGGGAGGCAAGCACTTCCAGATGGGTCAGGTTCTAGTGGCCGCCCTTTTCTCAGAAAATTCTAGGGTAAGGGGGTATGTTCCAACAGAAAATAGCTCTCCCCCAGCCCTGCAAGGTGATCTCTGTTTCGGGAATTCCCACTTCTAAAGGATGTTCTGGAAAAGCTCACAGATTAACTGGGATTCCTGCTTCTGGATCATGCACTCCTGACATCTATCATTCAGATTTTCTAAAAAAGAGCTTGCCAGCGATAAGATCTACAGCGCTCTGAAAATGCAGCGGGGTGAATCACCAGGCCCTCCAGACCTGGAAGGGCCTCCAGACCATTCCTGAGAACATCAGTTCTCTGTTCTGCTGGTAGCAGGGAGGTCTGGGACTGAATAGCATACCCCAGCGCTCCCCTGCCAGCAATGGTGGGCACAGTGACAGTGACACCTGTGGCCCGCCGGAAAAGCACAGGAACACACAGCACACCCAGGGATGTCGGAACCTCTGGCCCATACGGACACCCTATCATCAAACTTGGGGGTGCAGCCGAACCCTGTAGCAAAAGGTCTTTTACAGGGTCTCACTGACTTCTTGCAACAATCCTGAGAGTTCAGTGATACCAGCCCATGGATCACATCAGAAACTGAGTTTCGACTGGGTAACACAACTCACTTAAGGTCACACACAAAACTCCAAGTTCATGCCACCAAATAGCTGGAGAGAAATGGAGGAGAAAAAAATCTTCCTTTTTTCTGGAGGTCTGGAAGGTCAGCTTCTCTACATCCTGCTACTTTTCCTAGCTTCTTTCTTGGTCTATTCCTGGACTCATAATCCATGGAGCCCACCTCACCTCATGGTCTTACAGAGAGTGTTGAGGTCAGAGCTCAGTGGGCCCAAAGAAGTCTTTAAGCCCAGGGATTTTTTTTTTAATGATGTTCCATGGAACCCTGCTTCTGAGAAAGAACCTCAGGGACTATTGCTGGGAGTAAAGAGGAGACCAGGTGGGTAGGGCCCTGGGCCACCGAACCCCAGGTCAGCCAGAACAGCTTGTCTTTTACGTGTTCTTTGTAAGATGCCATTTAAGGAAAAAAAACATATTTACTATTCCTCCCTCGAAGAAAAGTCAGCTTTGAAATTGCTTCTGTTTTTCTTACTGTACCAGTGAGGAAGCCGAGGGTAGGAATGAGTTGCTGATGGAAGTTGTCCAGAATAGAGCTGATGATGGAAGTTGAACTCCCTCTGCCTGGATTTGGGTTTAATGTACTCCCAGCTTAAGTCATTTTCCTTTCCAAGACACAAGTGTAAAGGGCTTATTTTTACAGATCAGCATTGGAGGCTCACACATGATCTCCCACTGAGTCCAGGAAGGCATGGAGTCGCTATTCTTGTCTCTCTGGACCAAGGTTAGTGTGTTCAAGGCCAGGCATCTGACATGGCACCTGTCTCCCCATCCCTGCAATGTGCCTCAGACAAAGTAGGTGCTTGGCAAATGTTTTCTGCTACTGAATTACCACATCACGGTAACACTGCTATTCCCCTGGCACCAGCAGACAAGGAGGTTCCCAACCCACAATGCTTTGGGGGAAGGTAGTTATTACCAGCACCCAAGTCCTTAAATTAGAGTGAATACATAAGCATTTGGCAGGTCCCTCCTGAAAGCTTGCCAGCTCCTGATGTCAGCCACACAAGTCCAATCTGTCCTGAGCAGAGGATACCAGTTCAGAAGCATTTGCTGAGCCCACCTACTGGGTGCTTAGCGCTATGCCCAGCACCTGTTCTGGAGAAATAAGGATTTAATGAAACTGAAGCCACTTGGAAGACTATATTTTCTGGTGGACCTTCATGCTGGTGGATCCAGCAAAGCTCAGATGCAACTCGGACAGAAAGTTTCCTCTCCCTCATTTCTTTGTCATGTCTGTTTCTCCAAAGAATCTGGAACAAGGGGGGAATCTGGGGTTTTGTGCTTTCTCACTGTTTAGGAATCTGGGTCCTGGAAACGTGTAGACATTCCTTATAGAAAGGCATGTTTGGTCCAATGAGGGCAGAGTTGTTTGTCTCCTTAGTCTGGGGATTGCATTCCTCACCTTTCAACTTGGACCGAACCTTGTTGGCCGTCTTCTTGATGTCTGCAGTGAGGTCCTCCAGCTCCTGTTTGGTCTCTGAGGGGACAGCCAAAGTGGATGAGATGTCTGGATTGGAGCCCAGACCCCATCCCTCACCCCCCCCACTGCCCAGCCCGACCCCCCCTTCTAGCCACCCAGCAGCAGTACTCACTCTCATCTGGGTTGGGGGCTGCCAGGATGGCACTATGCTGTTTTTTCACTTGCTCCACATCCTCTGACAGCTTCTCAATGCAGCCTCGGATCTCTTCCACCTGGGCCAGCAAATCAGCTATACCCAGCCAAGTCTCTGAGCCAGGCAAGGGGCCCTGGGGGCTTAGTCAGGGTTCAGGTAAATGGGCCAGAGGCAAGGGATCAGTAGAAGGTCAAGATGCTTCAGGAGTGGAGAGCAGGGGTGGAACAGGGCAAAGGAAATTGTTGGCTGGGGGTCAGCTCCTGAGTCCAGGAGCTCAGAAGCTCGGTTACCTGTTCAAAGAACTCATCCATGAAGTGGTCCCGATCCACATGGACCACCTCCTCTTCATCATCACTGTCTTTTGCCTGGGAGGCAGAGAAAGGCAGATTCCATGAACAGTCCCTACCCTGAATCGGATGCTCCCAGCTCTGGGTTCAGAGCAGAAATCTTGGGAGGGGTCCTATGCAGGGGGCAGGCCACACACAGGTCAAATGCAAGGGCACCATGCAGTCAGAATGAACCCCCAATATCTTGTGAAACAGGGTCCCAGAGGCCAGGTAGCTGAGAGCCCAAAGGACGCCTCGGAGGGAATTAGCAAAAGGCACCCCTTCAAAGGTGGAAGTGGCCCTGTGAAGGCAGTCACCTTGGAGGCGGGTGGTACCCAGGACAGCTGCCATTAACCGGTATCCTCCCTAGCAGCTAAATGTCAGCCTTGCAGGAACTGGCTCTGGGCTCCCAGAAGGGGTCGGGATTAGACACCCAGGAGGCTGACCCTGTCCACTGTCTCCCCAGCCCCTTCTGTCCAGGCCTCACTCTGACCCCCCATCCCTTTCCCTCCAGCTTCCACCCAATCGGCCACGTCCCCTATGCAAGGTCACTTCACGGCCGGGGGCGGGAGCCAAGTTGAGCAAGCACAGTGAAGCCCTGGGAGGGCTGGAGGAGGGACCCGGGCAGCACCCTGAGCCCCGGCTCCCCGTGCCTGCCTCCACCCCCTCCGCTGCTCTGCCCCTCTCGTGTATTCACTTGCTTTCATCTAGCCTCTCCCAACTTCACACCCACCTACTCTCACTTGCTTGGATTTCCCAGTTGCAACCTGCAGCTGCTCAGCCCTCCACCCCCAGGGCTCAGAGACACAAAGGGATTTACCCACCCACACCACCACCGCCACCGCCACCGCCAGACAGACCAGTGACACAGACAGAAGGGCTGACACACAAGGCACACAGAAATAGGCCCAATGACGCCCACACAGAGATACGCTGCCACGCTGATGCGCACCCACACATGGCCCCACAGTGAAGCCGCTGCTGCCACCCATGGCCACACAGTCACCCACATCCCTGGGGACATTCAGGAGGGCCCACTGGGCTCCTTCTCCCAGCCTCCCCGAGCCTCAGGGCGGAACACTCATCCAGAGCCAGGAAAAGAAGATGGGACAGAGCGGGCTCCCCTGTGCTGCAGGCTCCTCACTGGATACACTTCTCTGCTTGGGGCAGAAATCTGAGGATAAAAGCTGAGCCCATCAAGCTTAATTACAGGTGCAGCCCTAATCAGCCTCAGTGGAAATTGGAACAGAGTTCCCCCTGACTTCCAGAAAGAACCTAGCCCAAACAAGACGGATTCAGAGTCCCAGAGCCCAAATGATCTCCAGACAGGACCCCAAAGTGTCTACCTGGAGCACTGCCAGTTGAAACCCAAAGGGAAAGGCTCCCATGGAGCCTCGACAGGGGCCAAGCCGATCACAGACAGGACCTGATGGAAACCAGACAGGCTCAGACCCAATGAGACTCAGGGCAGACAGATCCCAGACAGCTTGGATCGAACCTAGACAGGGCCAGATGGGACCTGGATGCAACCTAGGCAGCCAAGTGAACTTGCAATCAGCAGAGCCCCGATAGCTCCGGGAGGAGCCCCCTGGCTGCACGCCCTTCAGGCCGTGCCGGCTTCCTACCCACATGGAACTTGAGGGATTCTCCCCACAGATGCTGGGCCCCACCCCACGGCAGAAAATGTATTTAGCATTTACATTTAATTTCCAGACAATCGCAAACATCTGCTAGGAAAGGGAAGCTCCTCTGTCTCTGCCCACAGCTGCCCTCAGAAGGCGAATTGGCACCGGGGGGGCTTGGGTACTCTGAGAGCACTTCTGGCTTCTCAAGTCTCCACCAGACCCAGGGCAGACCCAGGGCTACCCCGACAGACCCTGGCTCCAAGAGGCTCAGCCCCTCTCTGAGGAGCCACCGGCTTCCCCTGATGCCCTGTCCTCAAGCTGGCCACCCTACAGGGTCTCCTGCCCCTGGAGCCAAAGCCATTCCTCCTGCCCCTCCCCTACCTTCTGGCCTCTGCCCCTCTGTACACAGGTCTTGAGGTGTCTCTCTGGTCCAGGTGCCCAGAAGCTTTCCCGGTCTTTGTCTCTTCCCCATGCTGACTTCCCACTTTCTGAAGTCTAATTTCCCTCTCCCCTGTTTGTTCCCAGAGCCAGGTCCCTTAGAGTCTACCCTGGGGCATCCCGGGCTGCCTGTTTACTTGTCCTTGAGAAAGGAAGAAAGGTAGAGACCCAAGTATGACTTATTTGGTATAATAATTACAGGGAGCTGAGAGCTAATAATCCTCTACAGTTCACAAACACTTTTACATCTATAATCCCTTTTGATCCTCACCACACGGCCCTGAAAGAAAGGCTGAGCAAATATCATTGTCCCCATTTCACAGATGAGGGAACAGGAGGTCGGGGGTGGGGGGTGGAAGGGAAGTGACCTGTCCAAGGGCGCCTCGGCTGAATGGGCTGGAAATCATAAGCATCTAAATACACCTCCCCCACAGCCCCTTCTAGGGCTCGAGACCAGACCACCTCCTTCCAGCAACTCTGCCACTAGCTCTTCTCCCTGTCAGGTCAGCTCCTGCTAAGGCCCAATCTGGTGGGGCTCTGTGCCCTGAAATCCTAGGAAAATATCTTTTATTTTATTTATTTTTTAACAACTTTATTTTTTTTTATTTATGATAGGCACACAGTGAGAGAGAGAGGCAGAGACATAGGCAGAGGGAGAAGCAGGCTCCATGCACCGGGAGCCCGACGTGGGATTCGGTCCCAGGTCTCCAGGATCACGCCCTGGGCCAAAGGCAGGCGCTAAACCACTGCGCCACCCAGGGATCCCCGGAAAATATCTTTTAACAGCATCTTCTACGTGGGTCTTACATTCTTTTTATCTCATTGAATCTTTATTTAAACTCTATAAGGACCATTGGCCAGCATAATTATAATTGTGGCAAACATTTACACAGCATGTTATAGTGAGCTGGGCACCGTTCTATGCCTTTGTGAATATTTGTCTACTTAACTCTTACAAAAGCCTCCTGAGGAAGGTATTATTATAGCTCCCTTTTATAGATGGGGAGACTGAGGCACAGAGAGGGTAGAGAACTTGCCCAGGTTAGCAGCTACAAGGCCACATGAGCTTCAGCCTCTGGTGGATGGTAATAACGTCTGCCCCAAATGCAGGGCAGGTGGAGGCAATGAGACGAGGTGGGGAAAATGCCTAATGCTGCCAGAAGACACAGTGTTTGGTGAGGCTTGGCTAGGACCCCCTGCCCCTCCCATGTTACAGCTGAGGAAACAGGCTCAGAGAGGTTGCCTGACCTGCCGAAGGCTTCACAGCAAAGAAGGCCAGAGGTGGGATGTGACCTGCCAGCGCTTCATCCCAGGCTCCCACCCTGTCCCACTCTGCTTGTCCCCAGCACTGTGGAACTCCTGTGGCCAGGAGAGAAAACCAGGAAGATGCGCTGGGCTGCAGGAAGTGCCCAGATAAGAAGCCAGGCGTCCTACCTTCTCTCGCCCTGCTCTGTGATCCGAGGCAAATCGCAGCCCTTCTCAGTGCCCCCCGTTCATCTATAGAAAGGGCAGGCTGGTGTACCAGGGCCCCCGCCCCCAGCTCTGAGGGGTGCATGTTTAATAATGAGCACGCCCTCCATTTCTGGAAGAAGTTGGCCAGCCTAAAAGAATGCAAGCTGTGGGCAAAGGAGATCACCCAGAAAAAGGTGATCGTAGGTGCATGATCCACTTTATAGACAGTTCAAGCCTCAGTTTCTTCATGTGCAAAATGAAGAACGTAAGAAGTCTAACACATGTGTACTGATTACAGTGAGCTGGGCCCTGTGACCAGTGCTTTGTGTGTCTCGTTTGACCCTTAGAAGCACTTCACAAGGCAGATACTATTCTTATACCCATTTGACAGAGGAGGAAACTGAGGCATGGAGAGATTAAGCGACTTGCTCAAGATGATACAGCAGGTGCTGTCTGGGGTGGCGGCAGGGTGGCACCTGGGTTGAACCCAGGCCCTCTGCTCTTCCTGCTTACCAATTACATGAGGATTACATGAGAGAGTGCAGAGGGCCCAGGCACCTTGTGGAACTGCCCTGGGCATTGGGGGCCTCAGATCCAGCTTCAGCCTCTTCCCATCAGAGATACCAGGGGCCCCCGTGTGTGTCGGTGTGGGGAGACAACATAGACAGATATGTGGATGGAAGGAGAGGGACACAGTGAGCCAGCAAGTCAGGGACCAGAGACAGATGGTGAGAAGGTGACTAACACAGAGGCAGAAAGAGCCTGGTGTTGGGTGACAGAAAAGTCATAGAGTGCGCACGCGTGTGTGTAAATACATGTGCACCCATGCACACGGCACACACGTGCATGCTCCTCAGGGGCGCAAGCATCATTTGATCTAGAGGCAGCAGCCTCTCTCTGCTGCACCCCTGCTCCAGTCCATCTGTCTTCTGACTGGGCCCTTCCGCCCTCCCGGCACCTGGCCTTGCCCTCCCCACCACTCTGCCCTCCATCCTGACCCCCCTACTCCCTTCCTGGTCCTCCCTCCGCCCCACTGAGTCATTCATTCACCTAGCGGATATGTCTGAGCCGAGCCAAGTTCTCTGGCTGCTGCTGAGAACACAGTGGTGGACAAGACAGGAAGAAGGTCCTGCCTCCAAGTGGAGGGAGATGAACCCGATGTGAGAGACAGAAACGGCTCTCAGGATGATGAGGGAGGGCCTGTCCAGGGGGTGGGTGATGTTTTAACATTTGATGACACAGAACTTAAGGCAGAGGGAACAGTGGTCCAGGTGGAGAGAAGAGCGCTCAAAACAGGGCAGAGGGAACAGCAAGTGCAAAGGCCTCGAAGCAGAGGTGAACTTGGTGTGTCTGCGCCATAGAAATGAGCCCCGTGCAGCGGGCAACCGCAGCCCTTCGCCGGGCCCTCCTGGGCCCTGCCCACTCACGCTGGGCCGCTCTTCCCTTCTGTCATGCAGGCGTACCCGTACCAGCTCTAGCCCTTTCCGTGCCTATCCCATGCCCAAGCGCTACACAGATGACTCAGTCTCTGCCTTCAGGGTGCGTGGCTTGTCCCCTACCAGTCCCCATGCCCACCCGGACTCAAATTCGGGCCTCACGTTCCCCACCTCCCAGGCCTCCTGCCTTCCCACTCCACGGTCCACAACGCGACCCCACATGCTTCGCTCTCTCACCAGCCCTCCTCTCTGCCTCACTTGCTCTCCCTTCTCTCCTCGTGAGCCCCATCCCTGGCCCCACCACCCCTTGGGCCCTGGGACCCCAGTCTAGCTGATTAACTCCACTCCAGAGCTGGCGCCCAGAGGTGCTGGGCGAACTAGAAAACAGAAAACCTTGGTACCACACCAGCTCTGCCATTACCAGCTGTATGACCTTGGTCAGGTTGCCTCTCTGGCCCTCAATGAACTCCAGAATAAGTTAGGGGTTACATCCTGCCCATCCTGGGGGGCTGAGGTGAGGTTGAAGGGAAATAAGCAAGTCCACGTAGAACAACAAGCACTCATAGAGCACTGCTCTGCCCAGGCCTCTTCTAGGCACTTTTTGCATCTTATCTAATTTCAATCCTTAGGACAACCCTGCGAACAGGTACTATTCTTACTCCCAATTCACATGTGAAGAGGCTGAGGACCAGAGAGGTTAAGAAACTTACCCAAGGTCACACAGGAAGTTGCAAAACTAGGATCTGAACCCAGACAGTCTGGCTCCCAAATCTGTGCCCTCACCGGTTGTGTGATAAACAGATCTCAGAACCCCTTGGGAACACGGAGGTACTGCTGGAAAGATGATCAGGTCCCCTGAGCTGACATCCCCTCCTGCCACTGCCCCCTCATCCCTCTCAGCCTCTCAGAGACCTCTTTACCAGGCCTCTCCCACACTCTGCCCACTCTCCTGCCTCCTAGTCTCCTCGCTTTCAACTCTGGTGGGGAGACCCTTGCACTCCTTGCATCTGGCAGCTTCCCCACCCCCTCCCCAATCTCAGCTCCCTGAGCTGTGACTAACACCAGAGCCATTTACCCAGTTCCCTTTACCCCTCCACACCACCTCCCACCTCCCCCACTGACTGCCCACCCCCTGCAGCCCCAGCAGCTAAAACTCCTTGACTCTGGGCCGCGGCTCCTTGACCCACTCGGATGAGGACTCCAGGCCGTGCCTCCCCCTCCATCCACATCTTAGAGATTTCCCTCCCTCACTGTAGTTATACCACAATTTCGCCACCACCTCACCTCAACTGCTTTCCGTTTCTCTGGGTTTTGGAGTCATGGAATAGTCTTGGCAGCAGGGGACCTGGGTTCAAATTTGCATTCCTCACTGGAGAGCTGTGTGACCTTGGGCAAGTTATTTAATCACTTCGGGCCTCAGTTTCCTCAGCTATAAAATGAGGTGGTCTCTCAGTCTATATACTTTACCAGGAGGTCAGTGAGGGTCTAGTGAGATTATGGGTGGCAACCTGCTTTAAAAACTGCATGGTGAAAGAAGGGGAGTTTGGAGCACCCATGCTGGAGCCAGCCTGCCAGCCTTTTATTGCCTATGTGACGCTGATCAAGTTACTTAACCTCTCTGGGCCTCAATTTCCTTACCTATAAAATGGGTTGCGGCAAGGATCAAAATGAGTAAATATGAATAACACGCTTAGGACAGTATCTGGCACTAGAGGGTTGATTCTTTTTATTATTGTCACTTCACGGTTGCTTGGCCCCATATTCAGTGAAAGTTGAATACAGAAACCTTTAAAATTCCCTCCTTCAACCACCAGTTTCTCCTTCCTTCCCATTTGTCAGCCCATCTTTTCCAGGAGACAACAGTCACTTTATCTTCGAGCCCCTTCCTCTCATCTTTGTCGCCTGGTTTCCCACGCCCATATCCCAGGGGTTCTCCAAAGACGAGATTTCTACCCGTAGGGTTGAGGCTTCTCTTTCAAAGACCAAAAAAGCAGAGACACAGGTCAATTTGCCAGACTGGAAACCCAGATTCCAGTTGGATCCTCCCACCCACTGGCTTGGTGACCTTGGCCAAGCTCCTGCTATCTCCAGACCTCAGCTTCCTCATCTGTCAAATGGGGAAATAACCCTGGGTGAGGGGAGGCAACCAACAGGCTCCTCCTGGTAAAGACCTAGCGCATCAGGATGCATCCTGGCTGAGGCTAGTGCTTTATTAACACACCACCACAGGCCCTGAGCACACAGCAGGCTGTCAGCTCCCAGCGCCTCCCTGGCCCCCAGGTCATTTCTACAAATCCCCCAACATTCTCCCTACCCTAGAAACCATTCTCATCAAGCCCCCACTCCCCAGCCCCTCCAAACAGCAGCTTTCACTGCGGACATCCATGCGGCCCTCCTCCCTCTGTCACCCAAACACAAACTGCCTTGGCCAGCCTCCTGGAGCTGGGCCTCCTCAGGCCTGCCAAGCAGGAGGCCACAGCAACCTGCCCCTGACTGTTCAGGATGCCCCAATTCCCCCCAGCAGAGCACAGTCCATGTCACACAACCCAATTCCATGGCCCTGTGCATGGAACCTGCTCCCCCCTCCTCTGCATCCCATCTCCCACATCTGGGGTCACCCCATCTCAGGCCCTGGCCCTCTTAGCCGGCTCCTGAGGCCACCCCTTCCCTCCTCACCTCCGAGCAGTGCCCCCTCCCCACCGGGAGCAACACATGCGTGCACACACACACACAGACACTTCATTCACTGCCAGGTGTTGGCATCTCTGTCCCAACCTGTGTCCTTCCCCGAGCACCCCCCAAATCTTGGTCCCGCTAGACAGCCTGGCCCAGTAACCGCCCCCATCTTTCTAATTCTGCACATCTGCCCAGGGGATGACAGGACCTTCCAATTCTCTGTTGATATTCACTCTCTCCCCTCCCCAGATTAGACCCCAGGGCCCTCCGGGAAGGTGGGTACCCAGAGCCCCTGAAACCTCTCCTGCCCCCTTGAGTCTTCATGGCCTCCAACCTCTTCCAGCCACTGTCCCCAAAATGCAGGTTCACTGGAGACATCAGGTGCCTCCAGATAGCGGGGTGCCCCTACCACCAACCTCCAGTCCCATCATTTGGCCCCATGTCCCAGCGCCTCCCCCACACCACCCCCACGCGCTCCCCCAATATTGGGGTCCCGCCCCCCCATTTCCCCACCCCCAAGCTCACACTCCGCAGCTCCTGAGTCCGATCCTTCATCCTGCGACGGCTCCTCCTCCTCCTCCTCCTCGTCCTCCTGCCTCTGCTGCTGCTCCCTGCCTCCTGCCTCGGTGCTGGAGGCCGGAGTCTGGGGGCGCCGGGGGGCACCGGAGCCGCTGGGGGGGGGCCCGCGGGCGGGGGCGGGGCCGGGGGCGGCGGGCCGAAGGCCGGGCAGGGGCAGGGGCCTGGGCCGGGCTCGGCTCTGCCGGGGCTGCGGTGGCGATGCGGCTGCGGCACAGGCTCGGATGGAGGGATGCGGGAGCCGAAGCGCGGGGGAGGGGGGCGGAGGGAGGTAAGGAGGAAGGGAGGGAGGGGGGAACCGGGAGGGGGCGGGGAGCAGGGGGCATGCGCAGCGCCCGGGGCTGGGGGCGCCTGGGGGTTGTAGTCCGGGGGAGGGGGGCCCCCGGGGAGGGGGTGGAGAGGCCTAGAGGCGGGTGGGGAAGGGCAGAGCCGGAGAAGGAGGGAGAGATTCGCAGAAAGACGGAGGAGATGGGGCGGCGGGAGGCAGCGAGCTGCTAGGTGGGGGGTGGGGGGCCGGCAGACAGGGGGTAGGCGAGTGAATTCAGGGAATAACCCGGGGAGGGGTGCTGTGCATCCCTTTATACCAGGAGATAGAGGTAGATTTTATGTGTGGTGTCCGCGAGTATCTGTGGGAGCCAGGGCACGACCACCTCTGTGTGTGTGTCCCTGCAGGAGGTTCTTTGGACACTAGAAATAGCAAAACTGACCCTCTAGGTGGCTTTTGTGATGCAAGGAATCAGCCGAGCCTGAGAAGGACAGGGACTTGTTTGTTTTGGGGTTTATTTTGCACAGCCTTCCCCAATCTAACTGTGACAATTTTCTCTAGGCGGCAGTGGGGCTCAGAGCTCTGCTTGTCTACCTCCGAGGACAGGGGGCTCACTACCTTTCCAGAGCCGTTGGCCCATCTTTACATGGCTCTGACTGTTGAAAACGAAATTCGCCCTTATTGGGAGAGGAATGCTGGTGTTTCTGAGGGTCCAAGTACCCATGTTCTTCCTGATGCCCACCTCTGCTCTCCCCATCTCCATATTTTAACATCATGTCAACTACGCTACCCCTGCAGCGGGACTTTGGCCCCCGCAGGCCTTGAACCTGCTTTTGCCAACTTATCCGACGACCTCCTTGATGCCAAATCCATCGGCCAGTGGTCAGGCCTGACCCTTCATGATCTTTGAACGACATATTACCCTGATGACCTCTCTTGACTCTCAGCCTGTTTCCTGCCTCCCTTCCCACCAACCCCCCAGCCTCTGAACATTGTTTTCCATCCTCCTTCCAGATCCATCCTTTCTCCCACAACCCCTCTACAACCGGGTTCCCTGGGGACCCACCACCACCACCACCACCCCGGGTTCTCTTCTCTGCTTTCTTTACTCTATCACTTCCCAGAGTCAGCTGCACCTACATGCCCGCAGTACCCACATCTGCACCTGCAAGCCAGATCCTCCTCCTCAGAGGCAGCACCTACTATGAGCCAGAGACTGAGCTGAGCACCAAGGACACAGGCGATGTCCTCAGAGACATAAGTAGATCCATAACCGAAGTGAGTGAGGCCAGGGCTTTGGTGGAACTTCCGAGACTGTGGTGGCCTTGCCTTCTCCTCCCATAGTGCTTCTTCCTGTGTTCTCCATCAGAGATGGCACCTCGGTCAGCCAGCCACTCAAAGCAGAGGGAAAGCTGACCTTGGCTCCCTCCCCCGTCCCCGTAATGCTGCCCTGTCCTGAGTGTCCACTGTGTCCTAGGTGCCAGGCTGAGTGACTCCTAGAATCTTCCTGACCACGTAGCTACTCCTGCCATGATCCCAAGTGCACAGATCAGGAAACTGAGGCTTGGAATGCTCGAATAACGGACCCGAGTTCACAAGGTTAGCAAAGGGCAGGGCTGGGGCTCTCAAGGGCATCTTGATTACAAAGCCTATTCCTGTAAAACCACAGTGTTATCGCTCGTCCCTCAACTGCCAAACCCAGAGCTGTCCCCTGGGTCCTCTCCTTGCTCGCCACCTGGGGACAGGCTAAATTCTCACTGGCTTTCACCTGGGGCATCACAACAGCCTTCTCTGTGGTCTTCCCACCTGCAGTCCCTGTCCTGCGTGTCCAGTCTTTTCCCCAGGTGTTAGTGATTGCCCCTTAAAGGGATGTGATAATATCAATCCCCCACCCCAGTGACTCCACCCCCACCCCCATCCCCACCCCATGGCCTTCTGTATCACTGCCCTGGTATTTGAATCCCACCACCCTCACCTCCTCTCTCCTACCACTTCCCTCCCTGGGCTGCAGATCCTAAGCTTTAACCACACCAAGGGATCCCGGACCCCAGGCACCTCGGGGTCTTTCCCTCTGCTGTTCCTCCGCCTGCTTCTGTTTTGCCCCTTCGTGGATAGTCAGACTTCCCATCCTTCAGGCCTCTCCCAGCAGTCTAGGCAAACAACCTCATGAGGTGTGGGCTGAGTCAGCTTCTCCACTAGACCAGACCAGGCCTGACTCATGTCTGCTTCTCTCCAACAACCAAGATCAGGTACAAAGCAGATGTTCACTAAAAATCTCAATGAATGAATGAATGAATGAATGAATGGCATATTCCTTCATGCCCCAGGCATAAAGACAAAGGAAATACGAGCGCCCTGATAACTCAGTAGTTGAGTGTCTGCCTTTGGCTCAGGTCATGGTCCTGGGGTCCTGGGATCGAGTCCCGCATCGGGTTCCCTGCCTGGAGCCTGCTTCTCCCTCTGCCTGTGTCTCTGCTCTCTGCCTCCCTGTGGTACCTGGCATAGGTAGGACCTGTCTATCACACCTGCAGTGCTCAGGAACAGAAGAATGAATACCCGTTTGACCTATTCATCCATTAACCAGTGAGTAGTTATTGAGAACCTTCTCCTTGTGCCAGGACTATGCTGTGGTGCTGCAGATACAGTGATGAGTAAGACAAACATCAGCCTGTGGAGCCAGTGACCTGATATCTCTAAGTCCTAGGTTCCAAATCTGCAAAATGGGCTGTGATATTCGCCACCCCCACCCCACCCTAGCATAGTGTGAGGGTTTATTGAGAAAATGAGCATGGAAGCCATTTGTAACTAGAAAATCTCCAGTGAAGCAGATGTGAAAGAGCATTGTTGTTCTGTTTTTCCATCCCTCATACCCAGCTTTCAAGTTTTATTCATCAGGGTCCTGGAATTTGGCTGCACAAGCCTTCTCCCTATTTCCACAGCCCATTTGAACCATCGTGAACCTGGAAAGTGAATATGTCAATAACCTGAATAATAGTAGTGATGGTAGGAGCTGGGTCTTATATAGTGCTGGTCATGTGCCAAGCCCGGTTCTATGTGTTTTATGTGTATTACTTGATCTTCACAACAACCATCAGAGGTTACTGCCATTATCTCCATTCACAGACAAGGAAACAGAAACATAAGAATTTAAGTAATTAAAAAAAAAAAAAAGAATTTAAGTAACTTATTCCAGGCAGGAGCTGGGATCCAGTCCCGGCAGAAATCCTAGACTATTGAAACATTCTCTTAGCCAATTGGTATCTGGCTCCCAGGGGCCTTATTCCAGCCCTTCTCACCACCCAAACCAGAGTCCACATCATGCAGCAGAGACTGAATCATGGTGCTGACTTTGGAGAAATATTTTGGAAAAACTTATGCCATTACAATATTGAGTCTTCCTGTTCATTTACGTGGTGTATCTACCCACTAATTTTGGATTTCTTTAAAAATCTTTCAATAAAATTTAATATGTTGTGTCATGGGACACCTGGGTGGCTCAGTTGGTTGAGCATCTGACTCTTGAATCAACTCGGGTCATGATCTCAGGGTCATGAGATTGAGCCCCGCATCGGGCTCCCCACTCAGCAGGAGTCTCCTTAAGATGTTCTCTCCCCTCTCGTTCTGCCCCCTCCCCCCTCTCTAAAATAAGTAAATAAAATCTGTTTTTAAAAAGTAAAATGTTCTGTCATAAAAGACATTAACATTTTTTTAAAAAGATTTTATTTACTTGTTTGACAGAGAGAGAGAGCAGAAGCAGGGGAGCAGCAGGCAGGGGGAGCCTGATGCAGGGCTTGATCCTAGGACCTTGGGATCATGACCCTAGCCAAAGGCAGACCCTAACTTAGCCAACTGAGCCACCCAGGAGACCCTATTAACATATTTTAAAAAGGTTTATTTAGGCAGTATATATTTCTATAAATAGTATTTTTACATTTCCTAATAGGCAATTTATTTTATTTTTTTAAAAAGATTTTATTTGTCCAAGAAAGAGAGCATAAGAAGAAGGGGCAGAGAGAGGGAGAGGCAGGCTCCTTGCTGAGCAGAGAGCCTGATGCGGCTCAACCCAGGACTCAGGGATCATGACCTGAGCTAAAGGCAGACACTTAACTGACTGAGCCACCCAGGCGCCCCTATAGGGTGATTTATTTAAATAATTTCTCTTATTTGAGCAAACTTGCCTCCACCTATAGCAAAAGCCAGATATCCAGGAGTGATCTAGGACCCTCTGATTCCCTTACCAATTTTTCCAAACTGCAACAATGTCTGATAGACTCTGTTACTTTAATGGATGCTCCATAACCACCTCATTATAATTTTTTAAAGGATTTTATTTATTTATTCATGAGAGACACAGAGAAAAGGCAGAGACACAGGCAGAGGGAGAAGCAGGCTCCTCACCGGGATCCTGATGTGGGACTTGATCCTGAAACTCCAGGATCATGCCCTGAGTCGAAGGCAGATGCTCAACCGAGCCACCCAGGCGTCCCATCACCTCATTATTTTTGGCCAGGGGGTGATTCATAACTGATTTCCCAATCAATCTTCTCCTGACCAAGGCTATTGCCAACCCCTATTGTGCCTTTGTGCAAATAGAAAAAGGTATCCCTTCCTCAAGATGCTCTACCTCCATCTGCCAGACAATTGTAATAAATATTCAAACATGTAGGTGTCTAAGATGTGGCTGGTGCCTCTCTTGTGTGATAGCCCCCATGCATCCATAGGCACAGCCATCTGTATGGCCCTGCACATGACCACTGGCAGAGTCCTTGTAAAATGAAAGTTTGATCATAGTATTCTATTATGGGCTGAATGTCTGTGCCCTCCACCCCAAATTCATATGTTGAAGCCCTAATATCCACCCCCCTCCTGCTGTAATGGTATCAGGATGTGGGGCCCTTGGGAGATAATTAGATTTAAGTGAGGTTACAAGGTGGAGATTCTGATGGGATTAGAGATGTTCTAAGAAAAGGAAGAGACCTCAGGGCTTCTTCTTGCAAAGATGCAGCAAGGCAGCCATCTGCAATCCAGGAAGAGACCCCTCTCCAAGAACCGAATCTTCAGGCACCTTGATCTCCTTCCAGCCGCCGGAACCGTGAGAAATAAATGTCTGTTGTTTAAGCCTGCCAGCCTGTGGCATTTTGTTATGTGTATAGCAGCCCAAGCTAACTAAGACATATTTCTTTGTTTGAAATTATTCAAAGGTACCTTCTTTCTTTGATACGATTATTTAAAATAGGTAATACTTGCACGTGATTAAAAAAAATCTAAATAATATAAAAGATTTACAGTGAACATTCTTACTTTTGACAACTGTTCTTGCCAGCTTGTTCTCAGGAAACATCTGTAGGGAACCACTTTTATTAGTTTCTTCTGTAACTTTCCAGGATTTAACGATACAAGCAAACATACACACATGTGCGCATGCATGCACACACTGACACATTTTTTCTTTTTTTTTTTTTTAAGATTTTATTTATTTATTCATGAGAGACACAGAGAGAGAGAGGCAGAGACAGAGAAGCAGGCTCCATGCAGGGAGCCCAACGTGGGACTCGATCCCGGGTCTCCAGGATCACGCCCTGGGCCGAAGGCAGACGCCAAACCAGTAAGCCATCCAGGCATCCCCACACTTTTTTCTTATACCACAGTAGCATGATATATTCATTCCACATCTTGGTATTTGACTAATGATATTTTAAAGCACTCTCACATTATTTGTGATGAATATCCTCATCCTTTTTGACAGCTGCCTACCTGCTGATGGACAAATTTGCAAACAATATCCAAAGAATAACACCGATGTATACGTCATTTCCTATAGTGAAATATAGGAAAGATATATAGGGAAATATAGGAAGATATAGTGAATTAAAATTCTGTTTCTCCCCCCCCCCCCTTGGCAGCTGGCATGGACTTGGGACTTGCTTGGACTCATTGAATATGACAGAAGCAATGTCACACAGCTTCTGAGCAGGGTCTCAAGAGACTTTGCAGCTTCTCCTCTCACCTTTTTGGAACCATGAGGACACTGTGCTAAGAAGAAACTCAGGCTGGGAGACCTGACTGGCTCAGTCAGTAGAGCATGCAACCCTTGATCTCAGGGTTGTGAGTTCAAGCCCCACATGGGGGATAGAGCTTACTTATAAACAAACAATTAAACAAACTCAGGATGAAATACCACATGGAGAGAGTGGCTCAGCCATCCCTTGATTGAGCCATCAGAGCCTAGGTCTCATACTAGTGAGTGACAGCTATCACGGGCCATCCAGCCCCAGCTGAGGTGCCAGCTGACTGCTACCACTTGAGTAATCTAAGGTAAGATCAGCAGAAAAACCATCTGACCATTCTTAGAATCTGGAGAAACAATAAATCATTGTTATTTTATGCCAGTAAATGTTAAGGTGGTTTCCTGGGAAGCAATAGCTAAGTGATCCAGATAGATTTTCACAAGTGAGAAAGCTGATTCAAAGTGTACATAAGTTTATAATTTTGATAAATATTGTCTGAGATTTGTATCATTTTGCATTCCTACCAACAAATTTCCCATGATATTGCCAAAAGAGTGTTTTGTCAGACAAATGGGTTAAAATTGCTAATGCAATAAAGGAAAAAATGGTATTTCAGTATTGTCTTTTCATTTCTCTCATTATGTGTGAAAGTGAACATCTGCATATGTGTTTAAGACCTTATGTATTTTCTCTTTTGTGATCTGTCATGTTCTTTGCCCAGTTTTTATTAAATTGTTGGTCTTTCTTATCAATATGAGGAAGCTCTTTAAATAGTAGAAAGATTACCCTTTGTATATGATAAGAATTGCAAATATTTTTTCTTACGTTTATTGTTTGTCTTTTGATTTTGCTTTAATGTTTTTTTGCCATGCAGATTTTTTCCAGGTAGACAACTGTATTAATCTTTTATAGCTTTTGAATTTTGAGATGGAGTTGGAAAGGCTTCCTCACTCCAAGTGTTAGAAAGGATTTTTCCCATAATTTCTTCCAGTATTTTTAGGGGAGCTTATCATGACAAATTGTGTGATCCATCGCTTTTAAAATGAAGTTCAAGGCGAAGGTTATGGCACACGTGATTGGGAGTAACCCACAGGAAGAGGCAACAGGAGAAACAGAAGCTTGTTTAGCAGAGTCTCAGGGGGGAGACGATGCATCCTGTTTGAAACAGGTTGAATTTAAGGTGCCTATGGGACCTCCAGGAGGAGATGTCCAGTAGGCAAGTGGAATCAGAAGTCTGGAGCTCAGGAGAAAACTTAGGCCTGGAGACACGAATTTGGGAGCTAGCATATGCATGCCAGTTAAAGTCACAAGAGTGTATGTAGCGTTTGATTAGAAGTTCTCAGGTAGAACTCTAGGGAGTGGTCAAGGTCAGGCCATGAACATAATCATGAAGAGAGAGCTGTGGGGGCTTGGCACAAAAACAGCCTCAGAGACTTGTAGGATAAACGGATGCCCTTTATATGAAACACGCATAGATATCCTCGGCTTCTGGGGACAGAGCAAACAGGGAGATGGGAGAGGACAAACAGCCTCCCCAGCGGTCAGCCCCACCCAGCAGGTGTGGAAGAGAGACCCTGTGACAGAGGAGGGGAGAAGGCTCAGTCTTGCAGGCAAAGTCTTCCCCCTCCTCCCCACAGATGATGAGCAGGGCATCAATAGGTGGCAGCAAGTTACCAAAGGTAGGTGGACACAGGGAACCCACGTTTTCCTTGGATCATAGAGGAGTGGATAAGAGCTCAAGAGAACCTCACAGAACCCAGAGCTCCACTCTCTGGGTTCAAATCCCAAATTGTCCTGCACTAATGTGAAGCCTTGGGCAAATGACTTAATACCTCTGTGGGTCAGTTTCCTCCTCTGTAAAATATAGACAATAACAGTACCTATCCCATAGAACTGCTATGAAAATTAAATGAGTTAGTATTTCCAAGGTGCTTATGTTGGTGCTGGGCACATAGTAAATGCTATATAAAAATTAAATTAGAAAGTAAGGGATCCCTGGGTGGCGCAGCGGGTTTGGCGCCTGCCTTTGGCCCGGGGCACGATCCTGGAGACCCGGGATCGAATCCCACATCGGGCTCCCGGTGCATGGAGCCTGCTTCTCCCTCCGCCTGTGTCTCTGCCTCTCTCTCTCTCTCTGTGACTATCATAAAAATAAATAAATAAATAAATAAATAAATAAATAAATAAATAAGAAAGTAATTTCATTCATTCATTCATTCATTCATTCATTCATATTTATTGACCAGCTACCATTTGCCAGGCACTGTTGGATGTACTGGGGACACAGCAGTGAATAATGCAGGTGAAATCCCTGTCCTCACGGAGCTTATATTCTGGTAGGTGGACAGGAAGGGGTGAAGACAGACAATATATAAAATAAATATAAATAATATTTTAAAATATATGGTGTGTCCGATCCAGGGCAAAACAGGAGAGACGTGCAG
Source organism: Vulpes lagopus (assembly GCF_018345385.1). NCBI lineage: Eukaryota > Metazoa > Chordata > Mammalia > Carnivora > Canidae > Vulpes > Vulpes lagopus. The sequence goes on along the minus strand of NC_054826.1, from coordinate 106,132,039 downwards.
ACCATGGCAAGGCCTCTAGCCTGGTATCTGATGCACAGTTGGGCACAGATGGAGAGCGGAAGAAGAATCTGAACAAGCCACAGAGTGGAATCCCTGTGGAGACACTGGCACTGCTGACACCCTCAGGCAACAATCACCATCATCACCACCATATAACAGCAGCAAACACATACATAGCATTTATTCTGTACCACACTCTGTTCTATTCACTATACACGTATCATCTCATTTAATTTTTCGGGCAATCCTATGAGGTTGGTACTGTTATGGTTCCCATTTCTCAAATGAGGGAACTGAGGCATAACAAGGTTATGTAACTTGCCTTGGAGAATTGTGTGATGAGGTGAAGGAGCTGGGATTCCAGCCCGGGGCTTCTGGCTCCAGTATAGGTAGGATGTTGGTAGGATGGACCTGCAGTGGAGAAGACAGGACAGGCTGCCATGCCTCAGGACTGGGTAGGGCCTGACCTTCCTGCACCCTGGAAGGAAAACACACACGTCCCTAGTATCTACCCCTCCCAGACCCAGTATGCTTAATACATTCATCAAGGTTGTTCAGAGGGGCCAAGAGAAATAACGCCCAAAACCATGAAACAGAGATAAGGGCTCAGCTCTGGAAGCTCCATCCCCAGATCTATTCTCCCTGCATGGCCTGTGCTCCCCACCATCTCTACATACCACTCCATGAGGCTTTAAGCTCAGCCTCCTGCGACCTTAAGCCACCATTCCAAAGCCCTGTGATCCCACCCAGAGACCACAAATACAATAATGAATATTATAGTCCTGGGAAATTTAACAAAGGCACCAACAACTCTAGATCAAAGCCGGGAACCAAGAAGCAAACCATCAAGAGACTAACAGAGAGGCAAGTGGGCCTGGTGGTCCTAGAGATAGCTGGAATCCACGATCATAACAGCCCCGAGAGTGGGCAACCCTTGGTAGTTCATAGGAGCTTTCCAGAGTCTTTATCACCTCACTTGATACTGTTCAATTCTTTTTTTTAAAGACTTATTTATTTATTCATGAGAGACACAGACTGAGAGAGATAGAGAGGCAGAGACACCCGCAGAGGAAGAAGCAGGCTCCCCGCAGGGAGCCCAATGCGGACCCAATCCCTGATCCCGGGATCATGACCTGAGCTGAAGGCAGGCACTCAACCTCTGAGCCACCAGGCCTCCTGATACTGTTCAATTCTTAACTTAGAAATCACCAGACCAAGTTTTCAAATGGAGAAACTAATTCCCAGAGAAGAGCAACGAGTTATTCAAGATCAAGATCATTAAGTTATTCAGGACTGGGAGTCCAAGTTCCTAAAGCCCTTCCACTGCCCCCCGCCCCGAGAGACAGAGTATGAGAGACAGACAGACAGAAAGAAAGAAGGAAAGGGAGGCGGAGAGGCAGGGAGGCTGACATTGAAGACCCAAGAGTGGGGAAACCCTTCATGATCTCCAGGAGACCCCAAGGAGCAGGGCTTGGCCTCTGGAAAAACCCTCCAACCCTTCATTTCTCCTGTAGGTTGATCAGAGCAGCATACCATTTTCACTCCTTTGTTCCCTACCCCAGGTGAGCTGGGTTCTGAAGGGGACAGAAGGGAAGGGAAGGATCAAAGCCCTTCTAATAGAATCAGACAGCAGTTTATCCTTTCCAACCTCATAATCAATGGACTTTAGAGCAGGGAAAGATGATCTAAAGATGATCTCTCCATCTCGCTATGCCATCTATCCTACAGATGGGAGACTGAGGCCCAGAGACAAAGACATGACTTTCCAGAAATCCATGGCAACTCAATCACAGAAATACAGATTTCCTTACCAGGACATACTAGAGAGGGGCCAGTCTTTCTTTTGCTTGAACCTTCATGTAAGTTCTCTGGAAAGAGTCCTGGCATCCAGGAGACCTGATTTTTATTCTGGCTATGCTGAGACTCACTGAGTGGCCTTGGAGACTGCTCTCACATAATGTAAGTTTCAGAAGTGAAAGGTTTTTGTCAGTTAGGCCTTGATTTATCTCCGACCCCTACAACAGTCTCTGGCCCATAATAAGTGCCCAACAAATGGATATCCATTGAATGAATGACCATCTAGTGGGCTAGGGCAGTGTCACCATGAAAGGCTGAAGCCCAAAAGACAAGCTTTATCTTCAGATACATGAAAGGTTAAAGTTCTGTCCACAGATATTTATTGAGGGCCCATATGTGATAGGTACTGAAATAGGCCCTGGGGATTCAGGTAAGAACAAGACTGCGGCGCCCTGACCTCAAGAGCCCACGGTCCACTATAATGGGGAATGTGTGCCGATTTTTTTGTGGGCTTCAGAGGGTAGACCCAGATGCTAGGGAGGGAGGGAGTTATATGTAAGTGGCAGACTCCTCAATGTAATACAGACACTTTTCTCAGCTTTAGTTGCCCTGAAATGGTCTTATGCTCGGAAGGTGGTGAGTGCGGCGGAACTGCAGTGTTCATGCAGGGCGCCAGCCGCCCACCTGTCAGAGGCTGCGCCAGGAGGATGCGGGAGGAGAGATTTCTGCCTTGGGTGAGGTCACTTTCCACCCCCAGATTCTCTGCCTACAAAACCCTGCAATTCTCTGACGCTGGATCTTATTATTTTCTGAATTTCAAGGTCCCATGATGCTGACAGCCCCGAATTCTAAGTTCTCCGTCTGCCCACGTCCCTGGACCCAAAAGAAAATGAAGCCGAATTCAGCGAGGGTCCTACCACCCACTGCCTCAAACGGTCTCTGGGGGTAGTCAGCAGCCCCCGCCCCGCCTCGGGAGGGCTGGAGGGGCGTAGCTTGGGCGCCAGGGTCCCGGAGACGTCGTGGGGAGAAAGGTGCTCCAGAGACGGAGTTGACAGCGCCGGGGCACGTGACAATCAAAGTGTCACGTTCCGAGGTCCGCGAGGGTGGGACCGGGCTGGTCATGTGACGTGGGGGGGGCACCATGGGGTGATGTGAGATGCAGGGCCTCTGAGATTACGTATCAATGACGCATTCCCACCCGGTCTGGCAACTAGATTTCCGTTGGTAGATGCGACAGTTCCGGCGAAGGGGGCGGGTTCTCACGTCCTGGCAGCTTTGCTTCCGTTCGGGGCGCCGCAGCTTCCGACCTCAGGCTCCCTCCGGCGAGGAAGAGACGGGACCCCGTGCGCATGCCCCGATCATCCCAGAGGGGCGGGGCCGAGGCTACGGGAACGGGAGGGGGGGAAGAAAAGGGAATTCCAACCTGTGGAATCTTGGGGGGTCCCCGGGGTCGGCTGCTTCCCACTGACTGTGGATGGTGCCCGGGACGGAGCCTCTGGTGGCTCGTGGGGGGGCCCGGGGGGTCCGCAGGGTGAGGGCGGAGGGAAGTGTCAGTGTCAGAGTGTGAGTGGGGTACGGGAGTTCCAAACTTAGTCTCGAGGCCCTCGGGGCTCCGGCGCCGGGAAGAGGGAGCTCGGGCCGCCATGCGCGACCGGACCCACGAACTGAGACAGGTGAGAGGGGGCTGCAGGGCTGGGGGTGGGCGGACGGGCTGGGGTCTGGCTGGCATACAGGACTCCTGGTCTTCGGGACAGGGAGGGGTGGCTGAGGGCTAGGAAGGAAAGACCCGGAAGTCTGTGAGTCCTGCGGGGAGAGAGCAACCGCAAGGAAGTGATGCCAGTGACCACCCCGGCCGTGGCAGGGGGATGACAGTTCGGACGATGAGGACAAGGAGCGGGTCGCGCTGGTGGTACACCCGGGCACGGCACGGCTGGGGAACCCGGACGAGGAGTTCTTCCAAAAGGTAAGAGGCTGGGGTCTCCGCCTGTCTTCATGAGGGGGCTGGATGATCCGAGGAGCAGCGCGGTCCGGAGTATCCCCCATCTCCCTCAGCCCTCTCGGTCACCTTCCCCAGGTCCGGACAATTCGACAGACTATTGTCAAGCTGGAGAATAAAGTCCGGGAGTTGGAGAAGCAGCAGGTCACCATCCTGGCCACGCCCCTTCCCGAGGAGAGTGAGTGAAACCCCAAGTGCAAACGCATGCTCAGCCAGAGGGATTGTGGGGATTGTAGTTCCGTGCAGGTGGTGGCCAGGCAGGTTGGTTTGAGGTAGGAGCTGCTGTCTGGGAGTCATGACTTTCTCTTCTTCAGGTATGAAGCAGGACCTGCAGAACCTGCGTGAGGAGATCAAACAGCTGGGGAGGGATATCCGAGCACAGCTGAAGGGTGAGCCCCTAGGACCTCAGACAGACCCTTCCCTGTGGTCCTGCCCAGCTCCTGGTATATCCGGGGACTGTGTGGCTCAGTATTGCAAAGAAAAATACACTTGAGCTACCGTCAGAGGCTCATAATTAGTCATTTATGATAAATTATAATTCCCAAAATAATTTTGTGGAGATAAGCACCTCTCTGTTGTATGGATGGGGTATGGCCCTGGCCCTGTGTCCTGGTTCCCACATGATTTTCTGAAGCCACACAGATCAAATCTCCTTCCCCACCAATCCCCTTGTGTCTTCCCACAGCCATAGAGCCCCAGAATGAAGAAGCTGATGAGAATTATAACTCAGTCAACATGAGGATGAGAAAAACCCAGGTGGGTTTATTATTCCCAGAACTAAGACATTTTGCAAGGGTTTCATAGACCATTAGGTGGCAAAAGTAAGGAGAAAGGACCCTTAGAGATCATCAAGTCCAACCTAATGATTTTCAAGTGGGGAAACTGAGGCTGAGAGAAAAAAATCTCACCCAAAGTCTCCTGACTCCCAATCCACCTAACATCCTGTCGCCTTCTCCATTCATGAGAAGTTGGTGAATCCCCAGATGTGATCTGGGCTTGGTTGTGGAAGGCATGCTTTCTAGAAACCAACATGGTGAGTCAAGCTTGACTAGATGACAAAGACATTACTCAGGTAGGGTGTGGTAGCTAATATCCCTGCCCAGGGAAGAAGAGGGAAAGGTCATAAATGACAGGGAGCTTTCCTGCCCATATGACAGGGTCATCCTCTGCCCCATGGGCAGAATTCAAGAAATCAAGAAGAGGAACTTCCCTGGAGGGAGAAGGTCACTGAATCAACATCTTAGTGAGGAGATTTGAGGCGATCTAACTGCCCTTGTCTGGGTGCCCAGGGAGGAGTAATTTGGAGTTCCTGGAGGTCAGAGTTGGTGTAGGTGGGCCCAGAAAGTACCCTGGATTGAAGATAGGGCAGTTTGGGTATCTTGCAATGATGTGGTGAAGGCAGGAGAGCAAATATGTCTCTAAGGAAGGAACTCCAAGGAATGAGCACATTGAAGGAAGCAAGAGAATGGACAAGATAAGAGGATGTTTCAGGGGGAAACTGTGGTAGTCATTGGTGTGAGAGGCTGAGGGTCCAGCCGGACCTGTAAGAGCTGGGCAATGGGCTGACCTCCAGGCATACCTTTAGTCTAAGCAGCAAGGCTGGTGTTCAGCAAGCATTCAAAGGTATTTATTGAGTGCCTACTGTGTGCTAGGCCCTTTTCTAGCTGTTTAGGATGCAGCAGTGAACCAAAGAGCCCAATCTTCATGGAACTTATGTTCTGGTGGGGCGAGACACACACCATAATAAATATGCCCACTATTTTAGAACGTAGTTTTTTTTTAAATTTATTTATTCATAAGAGACAGAGAGAGAGAGAGAGAGAGAGAGAGAGAGAGGCAGAAACACAGGCAGAGGGAGCAGCAGGCTCCATGCAGGGAGCCCAACGTGGGACTTGATCCAGGGTCCCCAGGATCACACCCTGGGCCAAAGGTGGCGCCAAACCACTGAGCCACCCGGGCTGCCCAGAATGTAGTTAAGTATTAAGGGAAAAACTGAGGAGAAGAGGATTGAGAGTGACGGGAGAAGGCAGGTTGCGGTTTTAATAAGGTAGAGAAAACTTCATTCAGAAGGTGACATTGGAATAAAGATTTAAAGGCCTCTGTGAGGCATGAGTATTCTAGGCCCAAAGAGCAGTGAATGCCAAAGCCTGAAGTAGGGGTGGCTTTGGTGGGGGGAGGAAGGAGTCCACTGTGGTCAGAGGGTGCGAGTGAGGCAACAGCTGGAGGACATAAAGTCAGAGGGGAAATGGGGAAGGGAAGGTCCAATAGGGCCTTATAAGCCCTAGTAAAGGCTTTGGCTTTGACCTTGAGAGAATGGTGGTCAAGGCTCCTAGAACAGGCTTATGCTGTTTGCTTCCTATACTTATGGGGATGTTAAGGCCAAATCCTTCCGGGGTTCCCAGCCTATATTTTCTTTTTTCTTTTTTTTTTTTTTTTTAAGATTTATTTATTTATTTATGACAGACATAGAGAGAGAGAGGCAGAGACACAGGAGGAGGGAGAAGCAGGCTCCATGCTGGGAGCCTGACGTGGGACTCGATCCCGGGACTCCAGAATTGTGCCCTGGGCCAAAGGCAGGCGCTAAACCGCTGAGCCACCCAGGGATTCCCCCAGCCTATATTTTCTATCATCAGCATGGGGTCCTGTCCCAGCAATTCGTGGAGCTCATCAACAAGTGCAACTTGATGCAGTCCGAGTACCGGGAGAAGAATGTGGAGCGGATTCGGAGGCAGCTGAAGATCAGTGAGTTGTGGTGTCTGGCCTACAGGGTCAGGTAACCTGACCCAGCTCTGAGCCTGACCTTTTCCTTCACAGCAAATGCTGGAATGGTGTCTGATGAGGAGCTGGAGCAGATGCTGGACAGTGGGCAAAGTGAGGTGTTTGTGTCCAATGTGAGTGGTCTTGGCTAGCCTCCCTCTTCTGGGACTCTCATCTTAGCTGAGGCCTGGTCCCCTTTGATTGAGGGAATACAGAGGCCTGGAAGGGAATGACTTAGCATGCCTAGGGTCGCTCATCAGGGTCCTGGCCCCAGTTCTAAGCCTGAGGGCTGCCTGAAAGCTCAACAGGAACTAATGATCTGTTGCTGGATTCCCTATGACCTGTCTGGCCATTCCTATCTGCTCCTCAGATCCTGAAGGACACGCAGGTGACTCGACAGGCCCTAAATGAGATCTCAGCCCGGCACAGTGAGATCCAGCAGCTTGAACGCAGCATCCGTGAACTTCATGAGATTTTCACTTTCCTGGCTACAGAAGTGGAGATGCAGGTGGGCAAGACAGCTGGCTGGGCTTGATGTGAGACCATGTTCAGTCAGAAACCCCACTGTGTCTGTCAGTCCATCTCCACTCTCTAGCCTCTCTCCCCGAGGCTTTCATCCCCCTCCAGGCTGGGCCATGCCCCCAGGCTGGCCCTCACTCCCATCTGTAGCTGAGCCCCAGAATTGCTTCCACCTCCACATTACGCAGATGGCCACTCCTCTACACTCACCATCTTACCCTGTCTCCCAGTTGAGCTACCCAGGTGTAGCCCCAACTCTGGCTCCTCCTCCACCAATAGAATCCACCCTTATACCTCTAAGAGTTCTACTCAAAGATGCTCCTTAGGGGGCATGCCTCCACAAATCTGAATGAGGTTAGGGTGGGAGGTGGTGTTCTTCTGCTGCCCCCGTTGTGTGGGGTGAGGTACGCTGCCGGCCTCTAGTGCTGCAGCCAATGCCCTTGTGCAGCTGGGATTCATGGGGAAGGCATTTCATTCAGTAGGAGTACCAGAACCTGAAGGCTGGCAGTGCCATGAGGAGGCAGGGTTGGGGAGGGCTTCACAGCTGTTGAGAAGCAAGCCTAGAAGAATGAGCAAATTCAGACAGATTTACAAAGAGACAGAAGTTCACCCTCTGTGACAAGGTATGAGCTTCTTAAGGCGGTTGGCTCCAAGCCACCACTGCAAATGAAGGTTGTGGGGGGTAAGGGAGCAGGGCAGAAGGGACTACATAATAAAAGGGAGCCTGGAAGCCACCCTCAGGAGTGTGCACTTTGGTCAGATGTGGTCCTACCCCCACACCTTTGTTAGTGCTGTATTTCCCGCCAGAAAATGTCCTTCAGGCAGCTAGTGTGAGCAAGCAGAGGAGCTAATAGGCTCTCCACCCCCAGTCATCCCTACCTGCCTGAACTGTCCCCTCCTCTGAGCAGGGGGAGATGATCAACCGGATTGAGAAGAACATCCTGAGCTCAGCAGACTATGTGGAACGCGGGCAGGAACATGTCAAGATTGCCCTGGAGAACCAAAAGAAGGCTCGGAAGGTGAGCCTTGACACCCATCCCCTCCCCTCTAGTCTGAGGCCCTGGTTGCCTTCCCTCCCCTTCTGAGTTTGTTTCCCTGAACTCTCCCACAGAAGAAAGTCTTGATCGCCATTTGTGTGTCTGTCACTGTCGTCATTCTGGCAGTCATCATTGGTATCGCCACATTGGTTTGAGAGCATTGCACATTCTTGGTGAGCTATTTTGGGCCTGCCCCCTGGCCTGCCTCGTCCTGGGCCCCTGCCTTTCCTCCTCCCCTTAGACCCTCTTCTCCCTCCTTCCCTTACAGGCTCTAAGAACACCGGGGACCCGGGTCCGCCTTCTCTCCCAGCAGCTGAGGGGGGAGGGCAGGACAGAGCCTCCAACTGGACCCCCTTCCTCACACTGGCCCTGTGCAGAGGGGCAGACAGTTCTTCTGGGGTTGGCAGCCACTCATTCATGGGGGCTTCTCCACTCAGGCCACAATGCCTGGGGGAAGGCCTGCAGCGTCCTGTTTGGTTGGGACACATGGTTTTGTAAGAAAGTAAAAAAAAGACAAAAAAATGAGCTTGGAGATTGCCCCGTGCATGTATGTTCCTGGAAGAGCTGGCCCAGGGCCTCTACGTAGGCGGCCTCCTCTTTCTGTGGCCATCTTTGGGGCCAGGCCCATCTGAGGAAGACTCAAATCAGACTGTTCAGGTGCTGTGACCACAGCAGGCTAGCACTGCCCTTCTACTCTCCCTTAGGAACAGGTGGGCAGGGAGGGGCTAACACCCACATCTGGCTCAGTATTGTCCTTGGGGAAGGATTACTGTGAGTACCTAACCCCAAAGCAGTGAAGCTGGGCCTGGCAGGCTGGGACATAGGTGAGGTGTGTGTGGGCATCCATCGGCCTTCCTGAGGCCACGAGGCACTGTTGAGTGATGGAGGCTGTTACTCCAGATACAGTGAACAGGGAAAGTCCTGTCTCAGAAAGGGTGACATTTCAGTGGGCTGTTAAATGAGGAGGAGCCAGTTATGAGAAGAAGCAGGGGGAGAGGTTGCAGGGCAGAGCCCAGAAAAAGGCATAGCCTTTGACATAAGAGTTTAGCTTAAAGCACTGGGGACTCCGGATCAACACACCTGGCTTCTAGGGGGTTAGGTGGCTGAAGCAGTAGAGGTGACAGAGGAGCCTGACCCTTGGTTTCTAAGAGCTCTGGGCCCCAACTCTAAATTTCTAAGAGTTCCGAGTCCAGAAGCCTCGCTTCCAGAGCTGGGTGTGGCACCTGTCGCGAGACACCTGGTTTCAAGGGGTAAGCTAGCTCCTGGCTCCGAAGCTTGGTTGGAGTGAAGCAGCGCCTGACCCCAATCAAGTCCTGGAGGCCGGGTTCCAGCTGCCGCAGCCCATCCCGCTTTCAATCCCACAGGCCTCTGCTGCTGCTGTCGTCGCTGCTACTCCAAGCTGCCCTTGCCTGGGCCGTCGGGCCAAAGTACCACACATGTGGGTGCTGGGTGACGCGAATCATAGAAGGGGTGGACGCGATGCCCTGGGTGCAGTCTCTGGACCCAGCCCCTGGACCTGCGGGGGGGAGGGCAGGAGCCAGACGACAGGATTAGGCTCCAGAGACCCCTGCCTGCTTTGCCTCCACCCACCTGGGCGTCCGCCTGCAGCGCCTCCCAGTGGGCTTAGAGTGACCCTCGCCTGGCAGTTGCAAGGCGCCTGCGCCAGGTCGGAGGGTCCGCTTCGCCCCGCGCGTAGGGGGCGTGGCCTGGCCGCAAGTGGAACACGATTGGGCCGCGCTAGTAAACGCCGCCTCTAAGGGGCAGCGGGATTGGTCCCTAGGACGTCCAGGGACCTCCTGGGGGAGTGAGGAGTGGCGATTCAGCCGCAATCAGCCCTGAACTGACGTGGGAGGAGCCTCGGCGAGTCCTCAGTCGCACCCACAAGTGATTGGATCGCAGGGCGAGGCACGACCAAACCTCTAAAGGAGGCGGAGGCGGCACTGGCTTGTGAGAGTCTGGCGGGGGTAGGTGAGTCAGGGACTTCACCGGAGAAGGCGTGGCTGGGTCCCCCTCCCTAGCCCCGAGCTTGGCAGCTGGGAGGGTACCCACGCCTTCGTCACGGGCGTGGGTACCCTGGGATCCTGTGTACAGATGAAGCCCTAGATACCTACAGGAAAGAGCTCCTCATTCTCCCCAGTGTGCAAACACAATCTGGATGTCCGCTCGAGGGGAAAACTGCTGGGCGGCACAGATCCTGCCCCCGTAAAACATTGATTTGAGTACGGGGCTTCTGGGCTTCCCTGAATCTCCAGCTCTTCCCCCTGCGGCCTGCATCTTCGGCGGAATCCTGTCCTGTAGGTCGCCTTTGTCCACCCCTCACCTTTCTGCCTTCAGAGGAAAACTGCCCCACCCGTGGCACCTACTGGGATCTGATAGAGACTATCAGATGTGTCAGTGTGCGTTATGTGACTTCAGATTGGCTTTGCGGGACGGCGCCACCCCTGAAAGCCTGCTTACTTGTCCTCCTTACCCAGGAAGCCGTGTGGAACCTCCTGACAGGAGTATCTAGATGGCCGAGTGAGGCTTCAGATGCCGGGCCCAGTAATTTGAACTTTTCCTGTGGGCTAGGGGACATATGCAAAGTTTTTGAACAGGTGAGTGGCAAGTTTGGGGCAGACCTAGCAGTCAGGTGGACTCATGCATTGGAGTTTTCACAGGTTCCCTTGTGTATACCCTTTCCCTGGGGGAAACTGAACTGAATGAGGAGTTATAGGCAGATTTTGCACTGAAATCCTGTCTTTGCTGTCAGCCTAACTTTCAGGGAACAGGGTCTTGGTTGGGTGTGGCTTTTCCGAATCCATCTTGCATCATAACTTTTCAGCTGTAGCTCCCCCCATTTATTGCCTCATTCATTCAACATTTTGTGGTTCAAGTTACCAGGAAAAGGAACATGGTTGTCTGAGTCAGGCTACTTTGACCAGCCTATAAATTGTCTAATTCAAGTCAAGACTTTAACTTTGATCATAATGTATGTAAAGTGTTTACATGGTACAAAACACTGCAGCAGAGTGTGTATAAAGGAGGAGTAGAGGAGCTCAATGATATACATTTCTTGTGCAGCCCTGTGATACACTGTATTGTTGTTCCAAATATATACTGTCCTTCCTACTGGACCACTCACTATAGGATAATACACATTCATGCCCCACTTACAGTAGGCTTGGCTATATGATTTGCTTTGGCCAGTGAGATATGAGTAGAGATGTAAAGTATCACTTCCAGATAGAAGCTTTAAGCATCAGTGAGTAGTCTGGTAGCTTGCCTTTTCTTTTCCCACTTGCTGCGAACCACTGATATTTGGAGACTAGTTGTTGCCACACCAGAATAAGTTTAAACCAACTGTCCCAGAACTAGTACCCAGAAGTGGGGTGCTGCCACACTAAAAATTAACCTGAATTATGTGGCATTGGCTTTGGAGCTGGATGACGGCTGATGAGGAAACCATCAGTGGAAATTGGAAAGATGGTGTTGTGTGTTAGGCAGTGGTGAAGCATTTGGTTAAACTGTAAGCCAGAAATAAGTAAGAATTGTAAATAATGTACAAATGAGCTTGGGGCTTTAGGGGGAAATTTTTTTAAAGATTTTATTTATTTATTCATGAGAGACACACACAGAGAGAGAGGCAGAGACAAAGGCAGAGGGAGGAGGCTTTATGCAGGGAGCCCAATGAGGGACTTGATCCCAGGACCCCAGGATCATGCCCTGAGCCAAAGGCAGATGCTTAACCACTGAAACACCCAGGTGTACCTAGCGGGAACATTTTTTGAGAAAGAATATTAGTAGCATGACTTGATTGCTTTGGGGGTACATTTGACAAGCTACTGTAAGAAAGAGATGACTCTGAAAATCATCGGCCAGTTTTTAAGCAGAAATGGAAGATATCATAGAAACTCCAGGCAGGTGATCTACATTTTTAACCATACAATTGACAAGGCCATTAAGCCACAAAGTTTGAGTAAAACTCATCTTTGTAGCAAGGGCCTTATCAAGTGTATGGCTCTCATGCCTTTTGTAGAAACCTCTGAATTGGTCAAAGTGGTTTCCCTTAAAGCCTTTCATTTAGTCAGGATGATTCAGAAAAGAGAGATTAGGAGTACAACTCTCCCAAAGGAGCTGGTAGGCTCCATTTGCTTACAATTAAGTCTAAAGACAGAGGCATATCTGAAAAGAATTGTGGTTTGGCAGTTAGCCCATAGAACTGACTGGAATCAAAGAGATAAGAAGCTTCTTTCCCTCTTCACAAAAAGCCACCAGCTTGGATTTTTAAAAGACCATGAGTGTTCAAGACCTTGAAGGCTCCCAAATTTCTATGAGCAGGAAAGAAACAGCTGCTTTGCTTCAGAAGGGCATAACCTCTGGTGTTTTCTCAAATGTGGCCAAGGAGGATAAATGGGAAAGGATGAGCTACTCTGTGGAACTAGAGAACCAGTCCCAGGAAGCACTCCTCCTCCCGGGTAAAGGTGGGGGGCCTTTGCAAGGTCTGCCCAGGAGGATGTTGCCATTACTATGGACCAGTAAGTGCTGTGTCTTCCATTCTTCCTTCTAAATGGGGATGTTTACTGCTATTATCCTGTCCCTGTTCCATTTCATGTTCCATTTCATGCATGTATGTTCCATTTCATATGTATAAGGAGGTGGGGCACAGATAACTTGTGATGATGTTGATGATGATGGTGATGATTCTGGTTCATAGGTCTCTGGATCAAGAGAAGCCACCTCTGGACCTGATACAGAGACTATTAGTGGTCCTGGACTTGAGCCTGATGCCATGATTAAATGGGTCATTTGAGTGGTCTCCCTTGGGAAGGATATGTATTTATTTTGCATGTGGAAGAAACACAAAGGTTTTATTTGTGACAAAGATGGCAGACTAGGAAGATTTCACAATTGTTCAAAAATCCTCATTCATTAACCCTCTCTGTGGGGCACCTCATGCAAAAAGATTATATATCCCTACTCCACCAACATCAGCTTTGGGCATGTGGCTTGCTTTAGGCGATGGAACTCGAGTAGGATTAACATGTACCACTTCCAAGAAGAAGCGTTAAGAGCGATCGTGGGGCCTAACACCTTTCTTCTCTTCTTTGTCTTGAGATTGAGAATTCCAGATTGAGGCTGTTCCTTTAGATTCTAGAATGAAGATGATGTAGAAAAGACCCATAGCTGTTCCATTGAGGATGTTGTGAACCAAGTGAAATCTGAAACCAGTGCCTGGTATGCAGAGGGCAGGGAGAGATTGAAAAAAGAGACAGGCCCCTGCAGATTGGTAGGTGGCAGGGTTAAGAAGCAAGGGGACTCACGTACAACGCTTGTCTTAGGCAACCACCAGATGAGTAGATCTCTGCACCTCCCACCATATCTCCCATATCTCTTATTTTCTTTTTGTATCTCCCATCAATATTAAAAATTTATATAGAAGCCTCAGGGTGCCTGGCTGGTTTGGTCAGTAGAGCACATCAGGGTCATGAGTTTAACCCACATTAGGCATGCAACCTACTTTTAAAAAATGTTTTTAGGGATGCCTGGGTGGTTCAGCAGTTGAGTGTCTGTCTTCAGCTCAGGGCCTGATCATGGGGTCGGGGAATGGAGTCCTGCATCAGGCTCTCTGCAAGGAACCTGCTTCTCTCTCTGTCTATCTCTCTGCCTCTCTCTGTGTGTGTCTCATAAATAAATGAAATCTTAAAAAAAAATTTTTTTATATAGGCCTTATCTGAGTTCGCGTATACCATCCTAATGGTCTCAACAACCCATTGCTTTCTCAAGGCTGGATCCTTGGGGCAGCCTCTGGGGGCAGGGAAGGCAAGCCTAGTGTATATCCCATGGATGGGGGAGGGATATGAGGAGCCTTTGATTATGAGGGTGCCACTCATAGATCCACTGGTGGTCATATCCTCTTGATGACCTCCCCCAACAGAGGACATGGAATATGAGTGAGAAAAACACATTTGTTGTGAGCCACTAAAATTTTGAGATGGTTGTTACTACAGCATAATTGATCCTAGCTGACTAATAAAGCTCCCTCCATGTTGTAGAGATTCTGTATTCAGTTTTCCTTTCCTATCATCAGGACAGTTGGCATACCCTTAGAGCTGTGGTGGCACTCTGAGGTCTGAGGCTTGCCCCTTGTTTGGAGGTACTAACCCTCAGGTCCAGTGAGCCTTCTTGATTCTTTTTTTTTTTTTAAGATTTTATTTATTTATTTGAGAGAGAGAAAGAACATGACCAGGGGGAGGAGCAAAGGGAAAGGGGCAAGCAGATTCCTCGCTGAGCAGGGAGCTGGATGCAGGGCTCGATCCCAGGACCTTGAGATCATGACCTGAGGTAGAAGCAGACACTTAACCTACTCAGCCACCCAGGTGCCTGAGCCTTCTTGATTCTTACTGGTTGTTGGCAACTTGTGGTAGCTGTTTACATGGACTAGAAAAACATCTGGGGGGATGGGGTCCCAGACCTTCTAACATCAACTTGGTGCCTAGTAAATGCCAATCTCACATATATCCTAAGACCACAATGGCATTATTACAAAGGGCTTGTCCTAAAGGAAAAAAAAAAAAAGAAAGTAAAACTCAAACTTGCCTTAAATGCATGGATGTCTGCCCTTCCAAGAAGCCCCAATATCATGGATAGTAAGTGGAAATTCTGTGTTTGTGTATGGGTAGATCTACATGAAACAGAGATCCAAGCTAACCATGGCTTAAACAAGGTAAGAGTTTTATTTATCTCTTACATAAAAGTCCAAAGTAGTATGGTGGGTTTTTGCATGAAGTCATCAGGACCCATGAATAATAAATAATACTAATAATAATACTTGTATTTCTCTCGTTGCTATTTGATATGGCCCTCATTCACATGGTCTAAGATGGTCCACCACCACTTCCACAGCTTAGCCCTTGTAAAGCAGAAAAGTGAAGGGCATGGCTTGTCCTTTACCCTAAATTGCAGAAGTTGTACCCAGAATTTCTGCTCTAATCCTATTGGCCAGAATGTAGTCACATGGCCAAGAAATAGAATCTTCACCCTGGGCAAGCTTTTTGTCCAGATAAAAGTTCTAAGGGAACAGGGATACTATTCCCAGGAAACAATCTAACTGTGGAAGAATGAATATTGGGGGGCCACCAGCAGTTACAGCCATACACCATTGGTGTTAGCCCATCCCAGTTGTAGGAGTTTCCTATTACTGCTGTTACAAATTACCATCAGCATAGTAGCTTAAAACAACATACATTTATTTTGTGTATATTATATTTATATTTCGGAGATCAGAAATCCAAAATTAGTTTAACTGGACTAAAGTCAAGGAGTTAGCAGGGCTGGCTCCTTCTGGAGGAAACATTTGCTTGCATTTTTCAGCTTCTGTTGGATGCTGCATCCCTTGACTAGTGGTCTCATCCTCCATTTCAAAGAACGTTATTCCATCCTCAGCTTCCATTGTCGCATCACCTTTTGCTCTGAGTCTGACCTTCCTGTCTCCCTCTTATTTTTTTTTAAGATTTTATTTACTTATTCATGAGAGACACACAGAGAGAGGCAGAGGGAAAAGCACACTCCCTGTGGGGACCCTGATGCGCAACTCTATCCCCAGGGCCCTGGGATCACGACCTGAGCCAAAGGCAGACGCTCAACCACTGAGTCACCCAGGTACGCCCCCTGTCTCCCTCTTATAAGGATGCTTGTGATTACTTTGAGCCCACCCAGATACTCCAGGATAACTTCCCATTTTACAATGCTTAATTACATCTGCAAAGTCCCTTTTGTCACATAAAATGATATTCTCAGGTTCCAGGGATTAGGATGTGGACATGTTTAGGAGGTCATTGTTAGCCTACCATACCGCCTCATTCTACATTTAAGTCATTCATTCACTTATTCATAAAAGGTTTATTGAGCAAGAGTTACGTACTTGGTATTATGGAAAGTGCTGGAGAATCAAAGGTGAAAATACGAACAAGGTCTCTGCCTCTCATGGAGTTTATATTTTGGAAGGACAAAGAAATAACTAAGAGAGACACCTGGGTGGCTCAGTGGTTGAGCTTCTGCCTTTGGCTCAGAGTGTGATCCTGGAGTCCTGGGATCAAGTCCTACATCAGGCTCCCCACAGGGAGCCTGCTTCTCCCTCTGCCTATGTCTCTGCCTCTCTCTGTGTCTCTCATGAATAAATAAATAAATAAAATCTTTGAAAAAAGGAAAGAAAGAACTAAGGTATCAAAACCATGACATGTGTTATTAAAAATTAAGCAGCATGCTATGACAAAAAATGACAAGGAGTTGGAGATGTCTGTGCTAATAGGTAGTCAGAAATGATTTCTTAGAGAATGTGACTAATCCAAAGGGCAGACCTGAGAGCTCAGTGCAGAATAGAGCTATGGAGGATTCCTTCTAGGCCTGGAAATGTAAGGGAATTTGCTTAGCTGGATTCTGGAATTGCTTTGGATCAGTGACTCCTTTTTACCTTCCATTTCTCCTAATTTTGAACCAGAATGTCTATATTATCCTATACATGTCCCACCATTGCACATTGCGAGTACATGACTCGTCTCTTTAGTGTCATAGGTCCACAGACAGCAGGAATAGTGCTCCAGGAAGGATTATACCCAGAGCCCTCATCTGCATTTACTTTTAGGTAATGAAATTTAGAACTTTGGGCTTGATAATATTTGTATGGGATTTTTCTGGACTCTGACTTCATACTGTAATAGGATGAGACTTTTTTTTTTCAAGATTTTATTTATTCATGAGAGACACAGAGAGAGAGGCAGAGACACACACAGGCAGGGGGGAGAAGCAGGCTCCTTACAGCGAGCCGGATGTGGGACTCGATCCTAGACCCCGGGATCGTACCCTGAGCCAAAGGCAGATGCTCAATTGCTGAGCCACCCAGGAGTCCCGAGACCTTTTTTTAAAAACTATTTTTTAAAATTTATTATTCGACAGAGAGAGGAGGTAAAGAACACAAACAGGTGGAGCAGCAGGCAGAGGGAGAGGGAAAAGCAGGCTCCCTGCTGAGCAGGGAGTTGGTTGTGGGGCTCAATCATAGGACTCTGGTGTCACAACCTGAGCCGAAGGCAGACACTGAACTGACTGAGCCACCCAGGTGCCCCTGGAATGAGACTTTTAGGGACTTGGGAGGAAGTGAATGTATTTTGCATGTGGAACAGATACAAAGCTTTGAGGGCTAGAGATTGAACTGTAGTAAGGAGAATAATGGCCTCCAAAGATTCCATGCCCTAATCTCCTATGAACATATCACCTTAAATGGCAAAAGGGACTCTGCACATGTAATTGAGTTTACTAATTGGTTAAACTTAAGGAGAGCATCCTGAATTATTCAGGTGGACCCAATGTAATTACATGAACTCTTAAAAGCAGAGAAGCTTCTCCAGCTAGCAACAGAAGAGGAAGACGGAAGTCAGAGAAATTCAAAACAGGAGGATTCGATGTGTCATTGCCAGTTTTGAACCCCCTCCCAAACACACACCAAGTAATGTAGACAGCCTCTAGAAGCTGAGAACACCCTCTGACTGGCAGCCAGAAAAGAAAATAGGGACCTGAGTTCTACAGACAAATGGAGCTGAGTTCAGTGAATAAGCTGGATAAGTCTTGAAGTGGACTCTCTGCGAGAGCCTCCAGATAACAGCCCAGATTGGCCAAGACCTTGACTTTGCCTTTGTGAAACCCTAAGTGGAGGGCCCATCTGAGTCAGCCTACACTACTGACCTTCGGAACTATGAAATAAGCGCCTGTGTGGCTCAGTAAGTTTCCAACTCCTGATTTCAGCTCAGGTCATGAGCTCAAGGTCTGGGGATCAAGCCCCACGTTGGGCTCTGCACTCAGAGGGGAGTCTATTTCTCCCTCTGCCCCCCCTTTGGTGCTCTCTCAAGTAAATAAATGAATTTTTTTTTATTTTTTAATTTATTATTTTTTTAAAGATTTTATTTATTTGACAGAGAGGTAGAGCACACCAGCAGGGGGAGCTGCAGAGAGGGAGAAGCAGGCTCCCCACTGAGGATGGACCATAGATGGGGGCTCAATCACAGGACTCTGGGATCATGACCTGAGCCAAAGGCAGACACTTAACTGACTGAGCCACCCAGGGTCCCCAAATAAATAAATCCCAAAAAGGAAAGAAATGGGTGTTTTTTTTTTTTAAAGAAGATTTTATTTATTTATTCATTAGGGACAGAGAGAGAGAGAGAGAGAGAGAGAGGCAGAGGGAGAAGCAGGCTCCCCCAGGAGCAGGGAGCCCAATGCAGGACTCAGTCCCAGGACCCTGGGATCATGACCTGAGCCAAATGCAGACACTTAACCGACTGAGCCACCTAGATGCCCTGGGTAATGTTCTTAAAATGCTAAGTTTGTGGTTATTTAATATGTAGGAATAGAAACCTAATACAGTGTGACTGGAGCTGAGACTTGAATGAAGAGAAAGAACATCAGGGATGAGCAAATCTAGGGCAGTGTGTTCTATCCCCAGGGAAGAGCAAGTGCAAAGGCCCCAAAATGGGAAGAAACAAACAAATTTCTTTGTTTGCTGGAGTCTGCTAAGTAGTAGTAGTAGGTAGGTAGGTCAGAGCAGGGATAGGGGCTGAAAGGAAGGATCCCAGGTGGAAGGATTTCTGTTGAGAGTGGACTATGTGTAGATAATTGAGAACTGGCCTCCAAATTTCCTTGGTTGAATCCAGAATGACTGCCCCACCTACAAAGCTTGATGCCTTCCCCTATTTCCTCCTTGGCTCTGGTCCTGGAGCATTCTCTTGTGAGAAGCCTGTAACTCATCCAGCCATTTGGCCGGGAAGGGGATGATGACCGTAGTCCATAATACAGACTGAGAAGTGATGCTACTGCTCCAGCTGCAGGGCATATGATTTTGCATTCCCAAGATATACTCACTACCTGGGACCATCCTGGTAGGTAGCTAGGGAGGCAAATGAAGTTAGGACAGAAGAAAAATGAAGGCCAGAAGTTAGACTGGACATTTTCCATATAATAAAACTGGACAAAGACATCACAAGAAAACTACAGATCAATATTTCTTATAAGAATCCTCAACAAAGGGATCCCTGGGTGGCGCAGTGGTTTAGCACCTGCCTTTGGCCCAGGGCGCGATCCTGGAGACCCGGGATCGAATCCCACGTCAGGCTCCCGGTGCATGGAGCCTGCTTCTCCCTCTGCCTATGTCTCTGCCTCTCTCTCTCTCTGTGTGTGTGAGAGACTATCATAAAAAAAAAAAAAGAATCCTCAACAAAATATTAACAAACCAAATCTATCAATATCTAATAATTATTATACACCATGACCAAGTGGGATTTTTTCCTCAGGAATGCAAAGTTGGTTTAACATCCAAAAATCAATTAATGTGATTTTTTAAAGTTTTATTTATTTAAATAATCTCTACGCCCAATGTAGGGCTTGAACTCATAACTTTTAGATCAAGAGTTGAATGCTCTTCCAACTGAGCCAGCCAGGCACCCTTCAATTAATGTAATTCTGAATATGTTTTTAAATATTTTATTTATTTATTTATTTGAGAGAGAGAGAACATGAACGGAAGGGAGGAACAGAAGGAGAGGGAGAAGCAGACTCTCTGCTGAGCAGAGATTCCTACATGGGGCTCAATCCCAGGACCTCAAGATCATGACCCGAGTCAAAGGCAGACAGTTAACTGACTGAGCCACTCAGGCACCCCTAATTCTGAATATAATAAAGAACAACATTTGACAGAATCCAACACCCTTTAATTACAAAAATAAAAAGGCTTAAGAAACTAGGAATAATATGAAACTTCCTTAGCTTTCTAGGTATCAAAGGGCATCTATAAGAAATTCATAGTTATTATCATACTTAAATGATGAAAGACTGGATGTTTTCCCCCTGAGATCAGGGTATCTGTTCCCTTTAACATTGTACTGAAAGTTCTAGCTGGAGCAATTAGGCAAGAAAAAGAAATAAAAGACATCCAGATTGGAAAAGAAGAAGTAGATTACCCAGATGACATGATCTTGTATATAGAAAACCCTTAGGAATACACATACAAAAACTATTAGAGCTAATAAGCTAGTTTAGCAAGGTTTCAAAATATAAGACTAATGTACAAAAATCTGTTTTACTTCTCATTGCTAGCAATGAAACAATCCAAAAATGAAGTAATAATGCCATTTATAATAGAAACAGGGGGAATAAAATAGTTAGATATAAATTTAACAAAATGAGTAAGATTTATATACTGAAAATGACAAACACCCTGTGAAAAGAAATTTAAAATTGAAATAGATTTTTTAAATCTCAAGTTCATGGGTCCTGTGACCCATTAAATGACCCATTTAATATTGTTAAGATGGCAACACTCCTCAAACTGATCTACAGATTCAATGAAATCCCCATCAAAATCCCGGCTTCTTTTTCTTTTTTGAAAAAGTTGGCAAGTAGATCCCCAAATCCTTATGGAAACGCAGGAATCCAGAAAAAAATGAAATGGAAGAATAATTTGGAGGAATCACTTGATAAAACTTACAACAAAGCTACAATAAGCAAAGTAGTGTGGTCCTAGCATAAAGAAAGCAAAGATATAGATAGGTAGATGATTGAGATAGATAGATAGATAGATAGATAGATAGATAGATAGATAGATAGATAGATGATAGATAGATAGATTCATGGAATATAGTTGAGATTCCAGAAATAAACTATGTGTGCAGTTACTTTATCTTCAACAAGGGTATCAAGACCACTCAATGGAGAAAGAACAGTCTTTTTAACTAATAGTGCTGGGACAATTGGATATCCATGAACAAAAGAATGAAATCAGACTCCTCTCAAACACATACAAACATTACCTCAACATGGATCAAAGACCCAAACATAAGAGCTTTTAGCTATAAAACATTTATAGTTTACAAAATATTTTATAATTTTTTTAAAAGATTATTTTTAGAGAGAGAGCATGTGTGCACAGGGGGCGGGGGGAGGGGGAGGTGGAGAAGGAGAGAATCCTCAAGCTGACTCCTGGAGCTCCATCCCAGGGCTCTGAGATCACGACTTGAGCCAAAATCAAGAGTTGGCTGCTTAACTGACTCAGACACCCAGGTGCCCCAAAACTTCTATAAATTTTTTAAGCTTGTAACTTTATAACTAGATTGTAAACTTTATAAATGTTTCTAACACTCTTAGATAAAAAGATAGGCATAAATCTTCATGATCTTGAGTTAAGAAATGGTTTCTTACATATGGCTCACAAAGCAGAAGCAACAAAAGAAAAAATAGGTAAATAAGATCTCAGAATTAAAAACGTTTGTGCTTCAAAGGGCATCGGAAAGTAAAAGTTGGTTAAGCAGCCAACTGTTGATTTTAGCTCAGGTCATGATCTCAGGGTGGTGAGATCGAGCCTCTTGTTAGACTTAGGTGCTGAGTGTGGAGCCTACTTAAGATTCTCTCTCTGTGACCTGGATGGCTCACTAGTTGAACATCTGCCTTTGGCTCAGGTGGTGATCCCAGGATCCTGGGGTCAAGTCCTACATCCGGCTCCCCTCAGGGAGCCTGCTTCTCCCTCTGCCTATGTCTCTGTCTCTCATGAATAAACAAAAAATCGTTTTAAAAAATCTCTCTCCCCCTTCTTTTGCCCCCCCCCCCAAAATAAATTTGAAAAAATGTATCTTCATGCAATGGACTATTATTTGACAATGAAGAGGAATGGAGTATTGATATATGCTACAGCATGGCTAAACCTTGAGAACATCGTGCTAAGTGAAAGAGGCCGGTTACAAAGACCACATATTGTTTGATTTTGTTTGCATGAAATGTCCACAAGAGGCAACTCTAGAGAGAGAAAAAGTAGATTAGTGATTGACTAGGGCTAAGGGAAAGGAGTTGCGGGGGGGAGGTTGGTGATAGGTAGTGACAGCTAATGGATATGGAGTTTCTTTCAAGCGATGGATCTAATTCTAAAATTAGATTGCGATGGTTGCATAATCCCATGAATATACTAAAAACCACTGAGTTGGATAATTTAAATGAGTTAATTGTATGGCATGTTAATTATATCTTAATAAAGCTGCTAAAATAATTTTTTTTAAAAGTCAGATTGAGTCCTTAGAAAGCAGGAACTGGGGCTGGGGTATGGGATGTCTGGGGTATCAGAGAAGGACCAAGGGATGGGTGCGCTGTCTGGTCCCAGGAAGGAAGCAGAGGCTGTGGACCCCTTCTAAACATTTCATAGGACCCGGTTCATGCTTCTTTGTAGATACTCATGGGTATATGTTGATCAGGGTATATGGTATCTCCATTCCAATTTTTTAAAAGGTGCCTAATCATTCCCAACATAAATCACCCTGCTCAAGGTCACAAAGCAAGTTTGCTAATTAGCAAAATCCCCGTTTCCAATACCCCAGTCCAGTCTGTTTCTGTCCTGGACTCTTGTCAGCCTTTGGGTCCAACCTGGACAGGTAGAAGGCCTGGGGTCAGTGCTTATCCTGCTTTGGGGAGTGAGTGTCCTTGGACAAACTGGTGTCTCTTCATGCAGCCATGACACCCTAGTCCCTGCTCTTGCCATGTGGGCCCTCTGTCCTGCCATGGGGAACAAGAATAAGAATGCTTTCTAAAGCTACCGTCTGAGTACTGGGCGTGACAACCCTGAGTGAAGTCCCTGACATCAGGGAGATCCTTGATACCTCTGCTCCTGAAAACCACCTGGTGTTAACAGTCCTGACTCTGCCAGCTGCAAAGTCCCCTACAACTGGCATGTGGGCCTGGAGATGGGCTGTGCACTGGTCACTTCCTGAGGCTGCCACTTTGGTCTAGCGCTGATAAGAGCATGGAAAGGAGGATCTGCTTCACTCTAACCTTTGGCTTCATTTTGGCTTACAAATTGGGAAGGACCTTGTGGCTGAGCTTTATAATCCAAAATCAGTTCTTGAGTGTTCTTCTAAAGATACTCTATAGGAATTTGAGTACTAATGTGTAATTTGGCCCAGATGGGAGAATACTAACCACCTTATTTTTCTCACTTGACATATTTTTGGGGTATCTTTCAACAACATTGGTTAATAAGTCTCTCTCTTTTTTTTTTAAACAGCTGCATAATATATTTTAGAGTGGCTAGCCTTCATTAGTCCTTTGCTAATGGACACTTAGGGTATTCCTGGTTATCACAAATTTTGCTGCGCTGAACAATGTTCTCTTCAATTTTGCCATGGAAGTGGAAAAAGAACTCTGGTGTAAATTCTTTGACGAGTGCTTGCCGAGTCAAAGGGTATATGCATTTAACTTTTTTTTTTTAAAGATTTTATTTATTCATGAGAGACACAGAGAGAGAGAAAGAGAGAGAGGCAGAGACACAGGCAGAGAGAGAAGCAGGCTCCATGCAGGGAGCCCAATGCAAGACTCGATCTCAGGACCCCAGGATGACGCCCTGGACCGAAGGCAGGTGCTAAACTGCTGAGCCACCCAGGGATCCCCTGCATTTAACTTTTTTTTTTTTTTTTGCATTTAACTTTTTAATACATGATCAAATCATTTTCCCAAACGGTTGTACCAATTTACACTAAACATGGGGCTTCTTTTTCTTTAAATAGTTATGTAGCAGTCCAGAAAATGGATATGATTGTAATTTAACAGCCTACTTTCCCCTACTGATTTGAATAATATTTATCATAAACTCCCCAAAATAAGGCTGTTTCTATATCTTTCCCCCCACTTCATTGGCTAATTTATTCTTGTGCCAATAATAACCTGTTTTAACTTCAGTGTGTTGGTGTTTATCTAGTATGTCAAATACATCACCCCCATTTGTTCTTAAAAATGTATTACATAGGAATTTTGGGTGTTCAAGTTGTGTTAAAATACTTTTTTGGGAGTGCCTGGGTGGCTTAGTCCGTTAAGCCTTCGACTCTTGATTTAGGCTCAGCTCACAATCTCAGGGCTGTGGGATTGAGCTCCATGCTCAGTGCAGAGTCTGCTGGAGATTCTCTCCTCTCTCTCTGCCCCTCTTACCCCCTCCCCACTCATGCATGCTCTCTAAAATTAAAAAAAAGAAAGAAAAAAAAAAGGACACCTCGGTGGCTCAGCCGTTGGGCGGCTCCCTTTGGCTTAGAGCGTGATCCCAGATTCCCGGGATCGGGTCCCACATCAGGCTCCTTCCATGGAGCCTGCTTCTCCTCCCTCTGCCTGTGTCTCTGCCTCTCTGTGTCTTTTATGAATAAATGAATCAAATCTTTAAAAATAAAATATTTAAAAAATCTTTAAAAAAACAAAAAAAAACCCTTTTTGGATGATACTGAGTTTAAGGATTAAAATTCCTTTTTTTAAAAAATGATTTTATTTATTTATTAATGAGAGGCCCAGAGAGAGAGAGAGAGAGAGAGAGAGAGAGGCAGAGACACAGGCAGAGGGAGAAGCAGGCTCCATGCAGGGAGCTACCTGGGCTGCCTTTTTTTAAAAAAAGATTCTACCCATTTATTTGACAGAAAGTGAGAGAGCACAAGTGGGGTGAGCTGCAGGCAGAGAGAGAGGCAGAAGCAGGCTCACCGCTGAGTGGGGAGCCTGATGTAGGGCCTGATCCCAGGACCCTGGGATCATGACCCAAGTCAAAGGCAGACACTACTGACTGAGCCACCCAGGGACCCCAAGAATCAACATTTTTTTGATAATGTCTTTCCATTCAGGTACATGGTATGTCTCCATTCAGTTAGGGACTTAGTGATAGGGGCAGTCCAGGTGGCTCAGTGGTTTAGCGCCACCATCAGCCAAAGGCATGATCCTGGAGACTCTGGATTGAGTCCCACATCAGGCTTCCTGAATGGAGCCTGCTTCTCCCTCTGCCTGTGTCTCTGCCTCTCTCTGTGTCTCTCATGAATAAATAAATAAAATCTTAAAAAAAAAAAAAAAAAAAGACTTAGTGATATACATTTCTTCATATGTGTTTTGCATATTTCTTATAAGGTTTATTCCTTCACCATTTATGGGTTTTGTTGTCACTATGAATGGAACCCTTTTATCCCACAAGTAGATTATTGCAGTATATAGGAAATGTACTGATTTTGGACCTCAGTGTATTATCTGTAAAAGGACAGAAATACTCAGTAAAAGGTTTCCATGATGAAGTAACAATGGACTAAACAAAGATAAGTAGATTTGTTCATTTTTGGACTTATCAGTGACTTTAATACACTTTTGATCATCAATAATCCCCAAGAAGGGCACAGGGAATTTCCTGCACTTCCCTGACCAGGGGACCTTTTGTCAAGATATTCTGAAAATATATGTTGGGAAACATTGCAGCCAAAGACCCTCTAGTTTCTAATCTGTCAATCCAGCAGTCTCACTGAACCTTATCTGATGCCCAAAATCCCACTCCCTTTCCCCCAACTGAAACACAGAAGACAACTCAGTGTCAAAGTAAATGCTTTAATGAGTGTTACTCAGAGTGACAAGTGTCTCTCAACAGCTGCTGCCCACCTCCATTGTCCCCAGCTCTTTGTTGGCAAGGAAGAGCTAGCGGCCTGGGAGGGGGGCAAGGATCTGGAGTCTAAAGAGTGAGCTAGGGAAGAGAGGTTCAGGAGGCCTCCTAGGAGGTCTGGGCTTCTGGGAGTGAGGTATAGGGGACATGGGCCTCAAGCTGGTCCCTCTTCAGGCATTCCTAGCAAAGCCACAAGGGGCTCGAGGGGCGTGGGGGTCCCGATGGACACAGGGTGGGTGCGCTCGTGCTTGCGCAGGTCGCTGGCACTCAAGAAGGCCTTGGGGCAGTGGGGGCAGGTGTAGGGGCGCACAGAGCTATGGGTGCGGCTGTGTTTGCGCAGCCCTGCCCGGTCAGAGAAGCTCTTGCCGCACTGGGTGCAGGGAAAGGGCCGGAGCTCTGGGTGTGAGCGCTCATGCCGTCGCAGCAAAGTCAGAGTGGAGAATGTCTCCTTGCACTCCCGGCACACAAACTGCGGTGGCTTCTCATCCACCTCCTCGCCCCCCACCTCGCCTGCCCCTCCCAAGGGACCAGGAGCCTCCCCAACCCCAGCATCTTGGCACTCCACGTGTTCCACCGTCATGCCCACCACTTGCCACTGGGTGGCCATCACACCACCTGATTCAGGGGGCAGCCCCAGCAGCCCTGCCGGAGGGTCCCCTAGGCCTGCACCTGCCCCCGGGGCTGCAGAGCCCTCGCCCGCCACGCTGACTGGCAGTGCCAGCCCCACTACCAGCTCCTGTTGCGGGGGAGCCCCTGCAGCCTCACTACTTCGATGGGTCCGCTCGTGCTTCCTCAGGCTTGAAGATACCACGAAGGACTTTCCACAGGCATTACAGTGGAAGGGGCGCTCACCTGAGTGCACCCGGCTGTGCTTGGTGAGGCTGGCTCGCTCGGCAAAGGCTCGCCCGCACTCCTCACAGCGGAAGGGCCGCTGGCCTGAGTGCACCAAAGCATGGCGCTTGAGGTCCCAAGACGCCACAAACGTCTTGTCACACTGCAGGCACTTGAACGGCCGGTCACCCGTGTGCACCCGCCGGTGCATGGCCAGGTCTGCAGGCTGCCGGAAGTCTTTGCCGCACTTCTCGCAGCGGTATGGCTTCACGCCCTCGTGTGCCCGCTGGTGGCGCCGGAAGCTCGAGGGGTCGGAGAACATGCGGCCGCAACGTGGGCACAGGAAAGGCTTCTCGCCGGAGTGGGTGCGCTCATGGCTCTGGTAGGAGCTGAGCTGCGTGAAGCCCTTGCCACAGGCTGGGCAGCGATAGGGCTTCTGTGCCGCATGGATGCGCTGGTGGCACGTGAGCGAGGATGAGCGGGAGAAGCTCTTCCCACACTCCGAGCAGAGGAAGGGGCGCTCACCCGTGTGGGACCTGCGGAGCACGGAGGACGGGACGTGAAGGTGGCAGGCCTATCACCTGACCCCTGCTGCCTGTCTGCACAGTACGACAGGGGCTCCTGACATCCCTGGGGACCACGAGGCTGCACCCCAGAGTAGGAAACCTTCAGGATAGGTGCCTAGGTCCCAGAGAAGACCCCGCTCTGCACACCACAGCCAGGCTCCACTCCCACCTACTGGCCTCCACCAGCGATCCTCTGAGCTGCACAACTTCCAGCCCTGCCCCCTCTCCAGCTGTCCAGGGACCCAGGCCAGTTAGGTCCCAGCAGCCCCCTCCCGACGCAGTCTGCCCCGCCCCACCCACCTTCCCATTGGCTGAGACTGAGGCTCCGCCCCAGGCCCTATTGGTCACAGGGCAGCCTTGCCCCACCTCCGCCCCACTGGCCAGCTCTCCCCGCCCCCCCAGTCACCAGGGCCCGGTCACCCCAGTTCAGGTGTTCTCACCGCTCGTGGTTGCGTAGGTCCTTGAGCTCGGCGTAGGCCTTGCCACAGCGCTCACAGCTGTAGGGCCGCAGGCCTGCGTGCGTGCGCCGGTGTTTGCGGAACACCGAAGGGTCGGCGAAGCTCTTGCCGCAGTCGGCACAAGCGTAGGGCCGCTCACCAGTGTGACCGCGCTGGTGAATCTTGAGCTTGGAGAGCGCGCCGTAGGCCTTGGGGCAGTGAGCGCAGCGGAAAGGCAGCTCACCAGCGTGTGAGGCTAGGTGCACGCGCAGGCACACGGGCTGCATGAAGCGGCGGCCGCACTCAGGGCAAGGGAAGGGCTTTTCGCCAGTGTGGCTGCGACCGTGACTGCGCAGCTCGGGTGCCGTTTTGTAGGCCTTGGGGCACAGCGGGCATGCATAGGGCCGAGGCTTAGCCGATGCACCTGACACCTTGTCCCCGCCCGCATCCTCTGCTTTGGGTTCTGTCTCTGGCTTCAGCATCGCATCCGCCACCTCCTCCGCGCAGTCTGCAGGACCATGTGTGGCAGCATGTCGCGCTGCCCTGGGCGCATTTGGAAAAGTCTTAGTACAGGACAGGCACTTGTAGCGGCGGCCGGAGCGCTTGTAGCCAGGGGCAGAGGACGGGGCCTCCGCAGACTCCACCTCCATGGCTTCAATGGGCGGAGCTTCTCTAGGAAAGAAGCAAAGTGAGACACAAGCCACATCTCTCTGCAATTTGCTAAGGCCTCAAAGGGGGAAAATTCTGTCTTATCTGCATTTCCTGCCAGGGATGGCCATATCCCTCCTTCTAAACATTCCTGGCTTGTACACTCTGCACCGGATTTCCTCCCTGGTCTGTTCATTGATGAAAGAAGTTGGACCAGGTAACCTCAGAGGGGCTCTAAACCCCGTCGCATTCCCGGACAGCCCAGATTCCATCCATCTCACCATCTTCCTCCTTCAGCTCAGGGTCTAAGGCCTGTGCCAGGGCACAGGGTCCTATACAGGCTGCAGACACAGAGGCTACCCAGATGCGGGTCTGGCCTGAAGGCTCTCAAGTGCCCAGGGAAGACAGAGGTAGGTCCAGAAGAAGGCAGAGCTAGTGGGCTAACTGGCGACTGGCACTGTCTGTCTGAAGTGATAGGTCCCCAGCGGATGTATTTTGTCTTTCCCCTCTGGTTAGTCAGAGGCAGCAACTGTTCCCACTGAATTCTGGCCTTGCACAGCTGTAAGGGACTCCACCCCAGACAGGAATCCTGGTCCACCCTCTGCTCTGGCATCGCTGTTGGGCTCCTGCTCCCATAGCTCTGGTAATGGGGAGCTCATTACTCTCAAGGCAGCCTGAGCCATTTCTAGAAGTTAGAAGTGTCTCAGTCATAATCAATATATCTGATTTAGCCTGGTCTCCTGGGGCACTTGCTCTAGCTAAAGCCTCTTCTTTCTCATTCAGTGCCCAGACACCCCCCACCCAGCTGCTCCTGGGGATCATGGCTGGGAGGAAATAGGATTAATGGATGCATTAGTCTTAACACCAGCTCATCCTCCCTAGGGGATGAAAAGAAGAGGATTATGGGCAGATCCACTTAGGGAATGCTCAGCACCAGCTGCTGGGGGCGGCCAGGGTGAGGGGGAAGGATGCAGCTATAGGCAGGGGAGGGAGCCAGGTGTGTCCAGAAGCTAGGCTGGGAGGCAGAAGGCCTGAATCTAGTGCTCCTTTCTAGACCTCTTTCCTCAGCTGTATACCTCAGGGGTGGGTAGCTTCAAAATTATGACCCACAGGAGCCCTTGGGGTAAGTGGCAAGGGCTGCTGCATCAGCACTCTTCTACCTAGTGGCCCAGCATCAGTCTTCTGCCCCTAGACACATACATGCTATGTATACAGGCAGCCAGAATCTTCTTCGTAAAGTTTCATGTATCCCCTGCTCAATAACTTTCCATGACTTCCATCACATCATGCAAACCCTTAGGTCCTTCCTGTCTATTACAAATCCCACCAATCCTTCCTTTGAGCCCCACTTTCCCCAGGAAGCTCTTCCTGCATCTCCTCTATGGTTTTGGGACCCAATCCCACACAACTCTGTTCCAACCTCAGCTTGTTTTGTTTTGTTTTATGTTTCCTCCCCTGCACTTTTCCCACTAAATGCTGGGGCTGGAAGGTGAGTTAAAGGGCATGAGGCTTAACCTTCCCTGGGCTTGAAACCCCCTAGAGTTTCCAGAGGATCCTTCGCTATCTCTGGAGGAGGCAGTCACTACCTCCTTTCCAGACATCTCTGGACAGTCTGACTGGTGAAGTTTCTCTTTAATAAAAATGATAGTTCATATTTACTGAGCACTTGCTAAATAAAAGGCAGTATCCTAAGCTCTTTATATGTATTAACTCAAACTTCATGTCAACACCATGAGAGTTCTGTTATATATATTCCTTTTTTACAGAGAAGGAAACTGAGGCCCAGAGAAACAATGTAGCTTTGTGGTTAAGTGTCCCATCTCTGAAGCCAAACTGCCAGGCTTCCAATCTTGTCTCACTCACTTCCTAGCTGTAACTTGTGCCATTTACTTCATGCCATAGTACCTCAATTGTCTCATCTGAAAAATGGAAGTAATATTAGTTACTTACTTCATAGTGTTGGGTGAGTTATATCAATAACTGCCCTAAACTATTAGGAGTCTTCTTAGAGCCAGACACTTTGCTGAGTGTGTTGCTACATTATTTAATTCTCTCACAGTTTCCTAAGATGGAGGTTCTTGTCCTCATTTTATGAACAAATGAACTGAGGTTCTAAGAGGTTTAGTGACTAGCCCATGGTCACAAAGCTAGACTCATAGCTGGGACTTGAATCCAACTGCTTAACTTGCCTTGAGTTGCTGGGCTTTTGATTGGCTGTCTGGGCTTCCCATACTTGTCTGCTGCCTGGGCCAGCCCTACACTTACCAGAACCCTGAGTTCAGGCCACATCTTATCTTCTCTCATTCCCGGGGAACTGCCTTGAGACCAGAACCAGCACCCTTTATGCTGCTGTTTCCCTCTCAGAAGGCTTGACCCCTGGGTTCCAAGCTCCAAGCCTCAGTATTTCTCTCTGTGAACCAGAAACCAGATAGCTAGAGGTATACATCTCTCCTCCTAAAACACTTCCCTGAGGGAAAGGAAGGGACACACCAGGTGCCCAGCTCCATGAAGAGCAGAGGACCACATAGGCGAGGCTCTAATTAAAATCCCACCATTAACTCACTTCATTGTTCACTAAGGGCTCTTCCACCCATCACTCCCTAGACTGATGTTTCTCCAAGTCAGATCTGTGACCCCCACCCCCACCCCCGCATGAGAATAATCATCCAGGGAATCTGGGGTTGGATTCACAAATCTGTACTTCAGATACACTCTTGGGGTCATGCCAGCCAACACAGAAGACTTAAGAACCAAAGACTTATCCTTAGGTCTTCACAAAGCCTCTCTGAGAGAGGCATTTTTACTACACCTCTCTTTCAGATATGGAGATTAAGGCCCCCATAAGGGACAATACTTGTTCAAGGACACCTAGCTAGTCAAGAAGCCCAGACTCAAATCCAAGTCTTCAGGTGTGTGGGCTGGGTTCTTTCTCTACCAGCTGTATTCATTTGGGGTTTATGAGTCAACTCAGGAGAGTTTCCACTGCTCCTAGGACAAAGGCCAGGATCTTTTCCCTGGCCAGCAAGGCTCTAACTCCTGCCTACCTCACTCTCACTCCTCTTTGTGTCTCACTAGGCCTGACCTACACAGGCTCTCTTTCCCTTCCAAAAAGAGCTAAATTCGGGCAGCCCAGGTGGCTCAGTGGTTTAAGGGCCGCCTTCAGCCCAGGGCCAGATCCTGGAGACCCAGGATCGAGTCCCACATTGGGCTCCCTGTGTGGAACCTGCTTCTCCCTCTGCCTGTGTCTCTGCCTCTCTCCCTCTGTGTCTGTCATGAATAAATAAAATCTTAAAAAAAAAAAAAAAAAAACGAGCTAAATTCTTTTCCACCTCAGGGCCTTTGTACCAGTAGTTTCCTCTGCCAGAAACACCGTTCCCGGAGGATCACTTGTGTGTAGCTATCTCTTTGATTTCATTTGGGCCTCAGCCCCGTCACCTCCTCAAAGAAGGATTTCCTGACCACCTTTCTTAACGCTATCTGCATCCTTGTTCATCACTGTCCCCTCCTCTTTAGTCTCTCTTATGGTGCTCATCTGGATAACATTCCTTGCAAGCTTATCACGGGCCAGGTATCATTCTATGCATTTTGTTTGTATTACTCAAGCTAAGCTTCACAATTGCCTAGAAATTTCCAATGGACTGAAGGTGCACATGCATGGAGAAGACCATGTGAGGACATAACAAGAAGGTGGACATCTACAAGCCAGAAAAAGACTCCTCACCAGGAGCTAAATTGGCCAGCATCTTGATCTTGGACTTCCCAGCCTCCAGAACTGTGAGAAATAAATTTCTGTTCCTTAAGCCCCTTAGCCTGTGTGGGGTTTTGTTGTTGTTGTTATGGTTAGCCTGAACAAAGTTAAACAGTATTATTTCCCCCATTTTATAGACAGGGATACTGAGGCACACAGAAATGAAGACTGGTCATGGCCATAACTAGTTTTCAAAGCCAGGTGGTCTGGCTCTCAAACTTCTTCTTTCTCTCCTGATTGTTGCTTTGGTAGCACTTACACATTTTATGGCTGGATTATTAATTCTTGGTCCCCAGCAGCACCAGAGTCTAGGCTGGCAAAGAGCCAGGAACCTTTATTATTTTGTATCCCCTACACCTAGAACTGTGGCTAATGTCCCAGAACAAAGTAAATGAATCAAGCTCTGAGACAGAATTCAAACTCAGGTGGGGTGGTATGGCCTCTGCCTCCCCCATAGTAGGGGTTTGTGAGAATATCTGTCAACAACTATTTATTAGCTGAATTTCTCTGCTGATCCAAGTTCACAAGGTCCAAATATCACCCCAATATCCCACAGTGGCTTCATTGCTCTGGTGAGGGAGGCTTGACTTTGCTTCACTACTGGCTTAGAAGGGAGATGCAGGCCTGCTGCCTGCTGCCAGAACAGCCTGTAAATGCCAGAGATGCACTGATTTCATTCCCAGACAACTTGGGCTAGGACCCTGCAAGCTGGCATGAAGTGAAAAAGGAATCACTTTTTATCCCTTCTGCACCTTGGTCTCCCCATGTGTACACAGGTAGCCCTGAGACCTGCTGAGATGGTGAATAGGGAACTGTGAACCATGCAGAAGTGAGTGCTAATCATCTCCTAGACCTCCAGACTGGCCAATTCACAATCTAACCCTAACCCACTTCTTCAGCCTCAGCTCCCGCAGCAGTGTCCCCGTCCCAACAGCAAACTAAGCTCCAGCCTCAATTCTCAAACTTTCTCACCTAAACGCACCTCCACCTGCAGTTCTCTCTTGTCTCCGGAGCCTCGCTGGCCTTCTCCTATGGGGAAACTCTTTTGCATCCTTCAAATGCCCCCCTTCCCCAGTGCCCTCAAGAATACTTAATAGGCAGTAGAGGTAAGGGTGCCACGGCGTTCTGGGCCTCAGTTTTCTCATCAGTAAAATGCGGTCTCTGAAGTACGTGGGAGTTTTTGAAGGGCGTTAGGGCCTAGGAGACGCGCTGAGAGGGGGCCTAGGGCTGCAGAAACCCTGCGCCTCCCGCTCCCTGCAGCTGTCCACACGTCGCCGCCCCCACTAGACAGCCCCGCAGGGCACAGCCCTGGGCTGACTCGTCTCGGAAGGCTAGCAAAACGTTGCCTTGGAGAACGAGTCAAGAAAGAGCGAACGAAGAAGAGAACGAGCAAATGAATGGGCCAAGGGCCGGGCGCTGGACAAAGGCCTGCAAGATGGCGTTCTCTAGGACCGCGGGAGGGGCGGCCAGGACCTCGGCCGGGGAGGGGTGGCGCACACGCCGGGGACCTGGTTAGGCGGCCCGCCCGCCTGGGACAAAAGCCCGCAACATGGCGGGCTCTAGGACCCCCAAGGCCCGCACCGCGCAAGGCGGGCAGCCGCGCCGGCCGAGCCCTGGCGTCCGCAGCAGCCGGCCCGCGGGGACAGCCGGCGGGTTCTAGGACCCGCTGGGCCGGAGCCCGCCGGCGCCCTCCCGGGGCCGCACTCCTCCCGCCCCGCCCGCGCTGCTCGCGCCAGGCCAACCCCATCCGCCCTCTGCAACCACAGGGAAACTGAGGCCTCTCAGACTGCGTCCGGGCTGGGGCGGCCCGGGGGTCCCCGCGGCTTCCCACTGGCATTTCCTACCTTAACGAACTTGGGCTGGTTCCGCGGCGTCAGCGGCGGCCGCTCTCGCCGACGGAGCCCGGGACACTGCCAGGGAGAGGCAGGCACTAGGACCCAGCGGGGGGGTGGTGGGGGGAGGGGGAGGCGGGGCTGGCAAGCGGAAGTGGGCGGGAGCTCTTCTCGCCCGGGAGGAAGGCAAAGTTTACCTGAGCACAGCAGGCGAAGGTGGCGGAGAAACATCTTGCAAGGGTTTCTGTGGGTGCTAATGACAGGGGACGCCAGGCAGGTTTACGGTATATACCGGGCCATTGCTAGCTTGGGGCCAGATCACCAAGAACTGGAAGGCGGGAGAACAGAAGGGCCATGCGCAAGCTTTGTAGTACCCACATCCGCTTATACTCCACCACGTTTCCCTCAGTACAAGGAGTGAATGAAACTCCCTCCATCTGCCTTGGGAAGTTTTTCAGGGAGCCGCACGAAAAGTGTCGCTAAAGTACCGAGGCTAGCGCAGCAGAACCCTTTTTTTCCTCTTCTGCTTTGAATCAATATGCACCGGAACAATTTTGGCAGCTCTTGCCGGAAGTGTGGCTAAGACTAGCGCAAAACAGCGCCGTGCTTTGACCCTCGTGGGCGGGGTCAGAGTCGCGTTTCGGCTCCCTCTCCCTTAGCCCCGGAAGTGTGTCTGTGTGGAGGCGACACAGGAAGTGTTCTCGAGGCAGAGGTTTCGGGGGGAACCTTTTGCGGCTAGGACACTTCCTGTTTCCTAGTAACAATAGGAAGTGTCCGCGGAGCTGGGGGTAGACTCTGGCTTCGGCCAGCTGCGCCCTCTTTCCTTTGCCTCCTTCCTTCTCCCTTTTCTCCTTTCTTTCTTTCCATCCCTTCCCGCCTCCCAGGAGCCCTGGCGAAGTGTGCGTGTGTGGGAGCGCGAGAGCCCCCCACAGCCACCCCTTGGGGCGCGCGGCTGCAGTTAGGGTGAGGGTCCCAGTGCGCAGGCGCGCTCCCGTTTGCGGTCCCCAACGGACTCACCCGCGGCGGGAACGAAAAGGGGCCACCCGAGCGAGGTAGGGGTCGTGAGAGGAAATTGGCCGAGGAGATGAGTGAGGGGAGAAGACTGGTTGGTGGTTGATCAGGAGAAGGGGCTCGAGCAAAGGAGCTTTGTGAGGTGAGAAGTCGGGAAGCAGGTTGAGTGAGGGGGTTTAGATCCGGAGGTTTGAGTTGTATGCGCATAGGGGTCCCATGAGAGTGAAGAATCAGAGTCCGCGAAGGCCAAGGTGATGGAAGGGGCATGGGGGCCTGCTATGGAGAGAGTTAGGGCTCCGGAGAGAAGATCGCCGGAGTCATTGGGTTTGCTCCTGTGAAACTGGGATAAGAGGAGCAGCAGTGTGTTGCGAGGATTAAGTGACACAAGAATATTCTTTACTTAGCACAGTACCCCGCGCATGCCCAGTAATGCCCAGGTAATGCCCAGTTAGCGTGAGTTGATGTCAACATAAGTATTTTAAAAGGGGATAGGAGAAAAAAAATGAAAAGGGTATAGTGAGGATGTGTAAGAAGGAAAACGGTAGGGGGTGAAGACCAACCAGAAATGGGTTGGAATTTTCCAAGATGCAAGATAATTTGGGTTCAGGGGCAAGAAGGTGAAGGAGGTGGCTCACATAGTCTTTCAGTGACCCTGAAGGAATAAGAGGTTGGGGGAACAAGCCAGCCCTTTCTCTGAAGAGGGCTCCTACCCTACTTCTCAGGTCCTCAGCTGTCACCTGGAGAAAAAGGCTGCTTTTCAGTGTCTTTAGGCTGCGCTGTTTAGCTGAGGGGTCAGGGAGAGAAGACTGAACTTCTCATATTGAAGGTCCTAGAAAAGGTTCAGGTTTCCTTGAAGAGCTCTCAGGAGATAGGTTGGTTGGTTGGTTGGTTCAGAAGTATACAGAAAAGAGGGTTAGAGACAGTAGGTTTTTTTGGATTTGGTCTGTGAACAGAGGTAGGTAGGACTGTGATCAGAGATAGGTTGCATCCCTCTAGACTCGTTTCCTTATCTATATCTCTAGGGATGAGTTAGGCCTAGGAGCTTGTGTGCAAGGAGGCCTTAAATGATGCTTTCAGATTAGATCCAGCAGAAAGCAAGTCCCTGGGGATTACTGCTTGGGGAACATCTCTGTGACCTCTGTGAGCTTGTTGCTTATAGAGCCAAAAGGCAAAGTTAACTGAGGCCTGCCTTCTGACCACTGCCCCCCTCTTCCTAGGCCTTGGTCCCACCACCAGAGGAAGATGCTGTTGCCACCTGCCTGCTCTTCCTGAACCTCCAGGTTTCTGCCACACTGCCCCATGGAGGACACACCCACCTCACTCAGCTGCTCTGACTGTCAGCGCCACTTTCCTAGTCTCCCAGAGCTGTCCCGGCACCGAGAGCTGCTCCATCCATCTTCCAAGCAGGACAGTGAGGAGGCAGACAGTATCCCTCGGCCCTACCGCTGTCAGCAGTGTGGGCGGGGCTACCGTCACCCAGGGAGTTTGGTCAACCACCGGCGGACCCACGAGACTGGCCTTTTCCCTTGTACCACCTGTGGCAAGGACTTTACCAACCCCGTGGCCCTCAAGAGCCACATGAGGACTCATGCTCCTGAGGGCCGCCGGAGGCGCAGGCCTCCCCGCTCCAAGGAAGTTGTTCCACACCTGCAGGGAGAAACAACATCTTCTGACTCCAGGGACCAGAGGCTCAGCCCTGGGGAAAGCTGGACAAGCCAGGAAAAACCTGTTGAAGAGACATCTGGCTCTGGGCCTGACCCCAGGGAAGATCCATCCACCAGACAAAGAGGCTGGGAAAGCCAGCCAGATTCCGAGGAGGGTGCGGAGGGCTGGGGGCCCACCACCAATTCTGCGAGAGCCACCCCGCTGCCCACCCCAGCCAGTAGCCTCCTTAGCAATTTGGAACAGTATTTGGCTGAATCAGTTGTGAATTTCACAGGGGGCCAGGAGCCGGCTCAGCCACCTCCTGCTGAGGAGGAACGGCGGTACAAGTGCAGTCAGTGTGGCAAGACTTACAAGCATGCCGGGAGCCTCACCAACCACCGGCAGAGCCACACCCTGGGCATCTACCCTTGTGCCATCTGCTTCAAGGAGTTCTCTAACCTAATGGCTCTGAAGAACCACTCCCGACTCCATGCCCAGTATCAGCCTTACCAGTGTCCCCACTGTCCCCGTGCCTTCCGGCTCCCCCGAGAGCTGCTGGACCACCAACAATCCCATGAGGGGGCAAGGCAGGAGCAGCTATGGGAAGAGAAAGGGATGCCCACAACCAATGGGCACACAGATCAGAGCAGCCAGGACCAGCTCCCTAGTACACAGATGCTGAACTGCTCCGGGGAGCTCAGCACCTCTGGGGAGCTGGAGGACTGCAGCCCTGAGGAGTACCGGCCTTTCCGCTGTGGGGACTGTGGCCGTACATACCGCCATGCCGGGAGCCTCATCAACCATCGTAAGAGCCACCAGACAGGTGTCTACCCCTGCTCCATCTGTTCCAAGCAGTTGTTCAACGCAGCTGCCCTCAAAAACCATGTGCGGGCTCATCACAGACCCCGGCAAGGAGCTGGGGAGGATGGGCAGCCATCAGTGCCATCAACTCCCCTGCCTCTGGCAGATACAACTCACAAAGAGGAAGAAGTCCCCACCACCACCCTGGACCACCGCCCCTATAAGTGCGATGAGTGTGGTCGGGCTTACCGCCACCGGGGGAGCCTGGTAAACCACCGCCACAGCCATCGGACTGGAGAATACCAGTGCTCCCTCTGTCCCCGCAAGTATCCCAACCTTATGGCCCTGCGCAACCATGTACGAGTCCATTGCAAAGCTGCTCGCCGCAGTGCAGGACCAGGGGCTGAGGGACCCCCCAGCCACCTCAAGGTAGAGCTCCCTCCTGACCAAGTGGAAGCAGAGGCAGCCCCGCATATGGATCAGGGGCATGGGTGCAAACATGAAGAGGAAGCCACAGGTGTCTCCCCAGCAGCAGAGAGGACAGCACCACAGATGTGTAACCTCTGTGGGATGCTCTTTGAAGACCCTGAGAGCCTTGAACATCATGGCCGGACTCATGGGAAAGGGGAAGACAGTAGGACAGAGACCAGGGTGTCCCCTCCTCGGGCATTTGCCTGCCAAGATTGTGGGAAGAGCTATCGCCACTCAGGGAGCCTTATCAACCACAGGCAGACCCACCAGACAGGGGACTTCAGTTGCGGGGCCTGTGCCAAGCATTTCCACACCATGGCTGCCATGAAGAACCATTTGCGACGCCACAGTGGGCGGTGGAGCAGGCAGCACCGGAGGAGGGCTAGCAGTGCTGGCAGTGGCGGGGAAGCCAAACTCCCATCAGGCGGGAACTGGGCGCAGGAGTTGGTGGAAAGCAATGAGGGCCTGGACGGTCCGCAAGAGCCTCCAGGCAGAGGTCCTAACGGAGCCGAAGGCAGCTTGGAAAGCGACAGGGGCTCTTTGCAGGTTGAAGCCGAAAGAGATAGATGTGGGCTTGAGCGGGCTGAGGCCCATAGCCAGGGTGATAAAGAGAGCAGTGGTAGTGAGGAAGGGCTGGAAAGAAAGGAGGCATGTTTCCTTGACAACTCAGATATCCCAGGCCATGAGGAGAGCAATGGGACTCGCTTCTGTGATGGTGCCATGGGGGTGAATGAAGACCAGAAACCAGCCACTGGCCAGTGCAGCTCCCCTCGCCGAACTCCTGAAGCTGTCACCACCTGGCAGGCTGAGGTCTCCCACACGTGTTCTGACTGTGGGCATTCTTTCCCTCATGCCACTGGCCTGCTGAGCCATAGGCCCTGCCATCCACCAGGCATCTATCAGTGCTCCCTCTGCCCGAAGGAGTTCGACTCTCTGCCTGCCCTGCGCAGCCACTTCCAGAACCACGGACCCGGGGAGGCAGCCCCTGCGCAGCCTTTCCTCTGCTGCCTCTGCGGCATGATCTTCCCAGGACGGGCTGGCTACAGGCTTCACCGACGCCAGGCTCATGACTCCTCTGGTCTGACTGAGGGCTCCGAGGAGGAGGGGGAAGAGGAAGGAGCCTCAGGGGCAACCTCCACCCAGAGCCCTCCGCTGCAGCTCTCGGAAGCAGAGCTGTTGAATCAGCTGCAGCGGGAGGTGGAGGCACTGGATGGAGCTGGTTATGGGCACATCTGTGGCTGCTGTGGTCAGACCTATGATGACCTGGGGAGCTTGGAGCGTCACCACCAGAGTCAGAGTTCTGGGAACACCACAGACAAAGCTCCCAGCCACTTAGGAGAGTCAGATGATGCCATGGGAAGGATTGCAGATGGTGACTGTGTCTTTGAGGGCACAGCAGTGGCTTCTCTCTCTGGGGAGGGTGGGGACACAAAGTCTGGAGAGGGAGCAGGTGCCATGGTTGTAGACAGCGTTTGCCTGCAGGGCGGGGAAAGCCCACCTGAGACCCAACCCCGCCCCTTTCGCTGCAATCAGTGTGGCAAGACCTATCGCCATGGCGGCAGCCTGGTAAACCACCGCAAGATCCACCAGACTGGAGACTTCATCTGTCCTGTCTGCTCCCGCTGCTACCCCAACCTGGCTGCCTACCGTAATCATCTGCGAAACCACCCACGCTGCAAAGGCTCTGAGCCCCAGGTGGGGCCTGTGCCAGAGGCCGGAGGCAGCAGAGAGCCTCCGAAAGTGGCAGAAGGACCGGGGCAGGCAGACATGGGAAAATTCCAGGAAGAACTTAAAGCAGAGCCCTCAGAGGAGGAGGCAAAGGTGAAAGAGGAGGAGTGGGAGGAGGCCTCTGTGAAGGGGGGTGAGGCAGAGCCGAGGCTGGAGACGGCAGAGAAGAGCTGCCAGACTGAGGCCAGCTCAGAGCGTCCCTTCAGCTGTGAGGTGTGTGGCCGGTCCTACAAGCATGCCGGCAGCCTCATCAATCACCGGCAGAGCCATCAGACTGGCCACTTTGGCTGTCAGGCCTGTTCCAAAGGCTTCTCCAACCTCATGTCCCTCAAGAACCACCGGCGCATCCATGCAGATCCTCGGCGTTTCCGCTGCAGTGAATGTGGGAAGGCCTTCCGCCTGCGGAAACAGCTGGCCAGCCACCAACGGCTCCACACTGAGCGAGGTGGGAGCGGGGGCGTCCGGAAGCTGACTCGGGAAGATCGACCCTTCAGGTGTGGGCAATGCGGGCGGGCCTACCGCCACGCGGGCAGCCTCCTGAACCACCGGCGCAGCCATGAGACAGGTCACTACAGCTGTCCCACTTGCCCCAAGACCTACTCCAATGGCGTGGCCCTGAAGGACCACCAGAGGCTGCACTCAGAGAGCCAGCGGCGGCGAGCAGGGCTGTCACGGCGGATGGCCGTGCGCTGTGCCCTGTGTGGCCGGGGTTTCCCTGGCCGGGGATCTCTGGAGCGGCACCTCCGGGAGCATGAAGCAGAGACTGAAAGGGATCAGAGGGGCCTGGAGGGCCCAGAGGGGAACCAGGCCAATGGCCAGGGACTGGAAGACAGATCAGGTGATACTGAGGCAGTTCTCCAGCTGGAGGATAGACCCGGGAGGCTGGGGGAGCAGAGTCAGAGCCCCATTGGGGCAGCAGGTTCAGAACCCACTGAGCTAGTATCCAGGGACATGGGGAATGTGGAAGGGAGGCAAGGAGATGGGGGATCGGTGAATCATGGTGAAGGTTGTGTTCCTCCGGGTCATGTACTGACCAAGCCAGAAGATGAGTCAGGGGACAGTATCCCCAAGAGTTCTTGCCACCTTGGCAACAGCCAGCCCAATGGACCTAGTCTGAGTCCTGTGGAGAGCTGGGACAATGGAGATAGCAGACCTCAGCTCCAGCCAGAGAGTCACCCCTTTTCCTGCAGCTGTTGTGGCAAGACGTACTGCCAGTCAGAAGGCCCTCTGAACTGCCACGGCACCCCCAAGACAGACTGCCACCATTGCCTGCTCTGCTCCAAGGAGGTCTCAAATCCTGTGGCCACAAGGAGCCACAGCTGCAACCACATAGCTGTCCAGACCTTTGCCTGCCCTGACTGTGGTAAGGCCTTTCAGTCCCATCATGAACTAGCCAGTCACCTGCCCACTCATGCCAGCAGCCTCAGTCAGGTGCCACCCCAGACACAGGAGGCCAGAGGTCCTGCCAGTGAGACTGTGGAGGCTGAGGCAGATCCCTCTGGCCAAGGGGGAATCCAGAAGTCCCCATCAGAACCCCACACAGCCCCAGGAGAGAGTGCTGGGAGAGCTAATGGGGGCCAAGGAGTAAAGTCCACGGTGGCTGAAGACGAGGAACGGCCCTTCCGCTGTGCCCAGTGTGGGCGGTCCTACCGCCATGCCGGTAGCCTGCTAAACCATCAGAAGGCTCACACCACTGGACTCTACCCCTGCTCCCTCTGCCCCAAACTTCTACCTAACCTGCTGTCCCTTAAAAACCATGGCAGGACCCACACAGACCCCAAGCGCCACCGCTGCAGCATCTGTGGCAAGGCCTTCCGGACAGCTGCCCGGCTGGAGGGTCACGGGCGGGTCCATGCACCTCGGGAGGGGCCCTTCACTTGCCCCCATTGTCCCCGCCACTTCCGCCGCCGAATCAGCTTCCAGCAGCACCAGCAACAGCACCAGGAGGAGTGGACAGTGGCCAGCTCTGGTACGGGGGCACGAATGGCTTGGGCAGAGAACGGAAGGGTCCCAGAGGAGATGGGCACAGAGTGGGGGCGGCAAGGAGGGGGGAGGGTCACATGACTTCCTAGAGAGGGTGGGGCAGGTGCGGCTTGGATATGGAGAAAATCAGTTTGAGGATGCCACCTTGGGAGGACTGACGTTGGAACCTCTGGGTCAGGTGAACAGCCTGCTGGGCTGAACTGTGGGGTGGGGTAGGGTGTGGGCAGAGGCTGAGGCAGCCGCAGGGCAGGAACCAAAGAAGAAGGGGTATTTTGTTTGAGGAGAGGAGGCAGCTATCTGGCTACTACATCTGGAAACTCCTGATCCAGCCAGTCAAGGAATGATTTCCAGAGAGAAATGGTCTCCAGAGAAAGGTGGTGCTCTTTCCTTGAGGCAGGGAGCAAGAGTGAGGAATGGGGTGTGGGATGCACCCCCAGACTAGACTGCTCTTTGTCTTTTTTGCTGACTTGGCCAGGGAAACTGGGCC
The DNA here is from genome assembly GCF_018345385.1 of Vulpes lagopus. NCBI lineage: Eukaryota > Metazoa > Chordata > Mammalia > Carnivora > Canidae > Vulpes > Vulpes lagopus. The sequence continues at coordinate 106,090,300 of NC_054826.1, read as the reverse complement.
ACTGGTTAGCCCCCCAGCTTCCCGTCCCTCTTCCCTGCATCTTGTCTCTGGTCCCCCTCCTCATTGCTTGGAAACTAGATCTCTGGTCCCTTGCTACTGATACTGCCCCTCCGTCTCTTCTCCCCTTTATTGAACCCTTTCTTCTCTCTGCTGTGCATCTCCTTTTTAGGAGCCAACCAAACCACTCTTTCTACCTGCATCCCCCCTTCCCGCCAGCACACCTTTAACTGGAGGACTGAGTCACAGATAATTGTTTCTTTGAAGCCAGGCCCAGCTGTAGCAACAGCAGGCATTAGCCCTATCTCCCATCGTCTGTCAGGGGAAATCTCCATGGAAAGCCACCCCACCCAGCCCTGCTGGAGGAGGAAGCTATGGGGGAGTGGGGCAGCCTGTTTCCTCAGCCTGTTCCTGGGCCCTCGGCTCATGCCGTCAACCTCCTCTAGAGATCTGTAGGCCTTGTCCCAGAACCCCTCCATATAGTGGCCAACAAGGGCGGGTGTCCCTGAGATGGCTGGTCTTTGACCAGGGACTCAGGGAAGGAGGGAATGGTGAGTGAGAGTGCCCTGAGAGAGTGCTGACACGATGGCTTTCAGAATAAAAGATTTCTCGTGACCTCAAGGGAATGAGCGAGAGGCCAGTCAATGAGGCCTAGAAAAATAATTAGGAGTTCTCATGCAGGCCTCTGGGGCCCCACGGGGTGCTGTCAGGATGGCCTGCGGGGCTAGGGAACAAGGGGTGCAAGCTGTGTGGGGTTTGCTGCCCTGAGTCAGTGATTTCCTTTCTTTCTCCCCAGGAGCCCCAAAGGCACCAGCGGCAGGCAGAGGGGACTTGTCATTGCCCCCTCCACCCACCCCCACGACCTCACTTCTGGATCCTTCACCCCAGTGGCCTGCAGACCTCAGCTTCTCCCTCTAAACTTCAAGTCTCCAAAGATCAGAATACGGGCGGGGAGGGGGGGGCAGGTTGCAGGGAAAGGCTTGATCTCCATGTTTTGCTCAGGAGTAGTTAGGCTTCCCCATCTCTTATTCTCTCCCACTGTGCAGAGGACCCAGATCTGGCTGCTTGCATTAGGAGGGGGTGAGGTATCCCTCATGTCCCTGTCCTTGAAGGCTTTCCTTTCCCCATTCTTTGTCACGATGCTCTTATGACCAGCCCTGCAAGAAACCCGGTGCCAGGCTCTGCCATGATGTGGGGCCACTGTCACCAGCCAGATTCTAACACCAGGGAGAGGCCATTCAGAGAGCCACAGGTGGGAATGTTGCCTGTGGAAGGGGAGCCTTTTGCTACAATTTGTAACTTATTTTCTAAAGTCTATTTTGTAACAATTTATTTAAGTTTTAAAAAAAAGGAAAATTGCTCCCCCTCCCCCAAAAAATGAATTTTCAAAGTAAGTGGCTGGTGTGATTGTATCTGAGGGGATGAATACTAGAGAAGGCTGGGGACGCCTGCGTCAGACAGCAGAGCTGGGTGTAGGGGAGCATCCACAGGTGACACCTCCCTGTCCTGCAGGGTAGGGAGTGAGGGCAGCAGCTGGTCTGGGCAGGCTTCTTCCCAGAGCCCCCTGGGCTGTTGGGCCTGCCCCGTGCCTGGCATCACATGTGGGTTGGGGAAGTGGGAGAGGGACAAGGGCAGTGACGCAGGGATTGTCTCACTGTGTCTGCAGTATCCCAGAGCCACCTGTTAACAGCCAGTTGGTTTGCCTGTCAGGAAGAGGAAGGAGGATGGGGTTGGCCTCATCCTCAGAAATTTCCTCCCTCCCTGGAAGAAGAGGAAGAAGATGCTACTTAACCCCCATGACATGAGAAAACTGAGGTTTGAAGTTGAGAGACCTGCTCCAAGTCATAATAATGAAGAACCAGAATTCTGTCCTTCTATCCCAGGGCAACCTAGAGGTGGGTCAGAACAGATCTTTCCCTGGATGGAGAGGATGGGTCTAGAGAGGGAAGTGTCAGCAGGGAAGCCCTAGGGCCACGTACTCATGTTGGCCAAGCAGCTTCCAGGCTCGGTCTCAGGCTCCGGCTCCTCAGCAAAATAGACCTGCCAGTCCAAACTGCTGACCCAGCTCTCATAGGCGGGGAGTGCCACGAAGACTGCGGGCCTTGCCGGGCCTTGGCAGGCATCTCCAAAGCTGTGTAGCCCAGCCAGGAACCATGTGCCCCTCACCTCATGTACCAGTGGTGTCCCAGAGAGACCCTGTAAGGGGTCAGGTGATAGTGGGTGACTTCCTCTTCTCCCTAGGCAGCCGTGGGGGCAGAAGGGGCTAGGGGCTGGGCTGAGGCTCTGGCTGCTTGGGAGCCAGCTGGCAGAAAGGCCCGATTTCAAGTGAGAGGCAGGCCTGGAGGCCAAGCCGGGCAGAAGGTCTGTGAGTTACAGGATAAAGATGCCAGGGGTCTGTGGGGTGAGGTCTGGGGGGACTGGGGCTCACCTCACAGTTGGGTGGCTCACCCACAACACTGGTACACACCATCCCTGGCAGAATGGGGATGTTGTCGCTCCCAGGAGTTGTATGCAGCCGGCTGCAGGCCCTGGGTCCCAGGAGGGTCACAGGTACAGTCTGAGGGGAGCTGATGCCTGTAGGGTGAAGGTAAAGACCCAGCTGCCCCAGCAGCCTGTAGGATGGATGGACAGCTGCTGGGGCCTGTCCTACGTACCTGCTCCTTGGCGGGGCAGCCCCAGGACCCAGCCACGTTCCCCGTCAGGCAGATGGTGGTCGGAATAGGGCAGGCAGAGGGGCCGAAGGCTGGGGCCTAGTGTCACAGGTTGGGCCAGCAACAGGAGGGCCACATCGTAGCCCCCCTCTGGGTGGGTATAAGCCCCATGCAGGATGAGTTGCTTCAGGCCTCGCTCCTCTGCTCCAGTCCCCAGTGCTATGGTCCATTCCTCTGGGGTCTGGCGCCTGTGTAGAGGCAGCATTGGGTGGTGGGGCTGCCAGTGAGGGCAGGAGAGGGGGCGGGGGTGGGCACAAAGGCAAGAGAGACATGGCTCACCCAATGAAGCAGTGGGCAGCAGTCAGCACTACCTCCTCTGACACCAGGGCTCCACCACAGGCCAGCTTCCCCTGGTGCTTCAGCCTGGCATCCCAGGGCCATGGGGAGGGGGCTTCTGCCTGGGGACCTTCTCTCCCCAAGGATCCACAGGCTGGAACAGACAGATTACATCACCTGCCTTCTTGCTAAGTGCTTACTGCATGCCTGGCCCTGTGCTAAGCACTGCCCACAATATCCTGTAAGCTGGATCTTGTTACCCTCGTTACCGACATAAGCAAAGTTCCAGAGAGGTCAAGTGACTTTCTAGCTCATTAAACACAGGCAGGTTGCTGACTTGAGACTCAAAAGCTAAGACCTAAGCTCTTAAACCCTGATGGTCTAGCCTCATGGGAGTGGCCCTGCTCATCATTCTCCTACCCCATCTGTCTACCCCTCCAGGGTTGGACTGGCCCCAGAATTCTGGCTCACTAGTACTGCTCTTACCATCAAGACACAGCTTCCATCCTAAGAATTACTTTGCATGAAATTTGCATGTTAGTCACTTAATGCTAGAATTCTGAGTGGGAGCCCTGCCCTGTCCAATCTCACTGGGTCCCTGCTTGGAAACTTGCAGCTTATCCCTACAACCTTCAATTAGATCTCAGATCCCTCTTCTCACCTAAACTCTAAATGCACAGAGTTCTGAAGTAACTATGCCTCTCAGCCCTAAATGGGGGTGTTACTATCTTAGGGGCTGAAAGGGGCCTTAAAAGCCCCCTAATTAGTACGTGAATGTTTTGTCCCAATTTTCTATTCTGAGCTGAAACTTGCTTCACTGTGCTTCTGTCTGCTGCCCAGAAGTCCTTATGCAGGCCTGGGTGTCCCGACATGTCCCACTCCTAACGCGCCCTGCTCATACCTACACAGCTGTCCTCATCACTCATCTCTGGGGTCTCTGGGTTCTGGGACAGGAAGACTGCCCCCTGAGCCTGAGCCTGCAGCCAGGAGCTGTAAGCAGCTGTGTTGGTCAGCAGCACGGGAGTGTCTTCTTGGGCACAGCTTGATGCAAAGCTGATGATCCCAGCCTGGACCCAGTATCCGTCAGGCTCGCGGCACAGCACGGGGCCCCCGGAATCTCCCTGGAGCCAGGCAAAGGAGTCAAGGATAGACACTTGAGTCCCAGCCATGGGCAGACACCCTCTAACAGTGGCACTGCCACCCATCCCTATGGATTGAGTACCAAGCCCAGGGCTAGGTCCCCCCTCCCCTTCTGTTCCCTTCCCTTGTCTTCCCCATCAGACCTGACAAGGCCCCTGCACCCCAGGCTGGGCGCCCCCACACAGCATCCCAGGCCGAGCTGGGCTGGCCAGCAGACGCTGGTGCAGCCGGTTGTAGAGACAGTTACATGTGGGGCGGCTGATTAGACGCAGGCGCAGATTTCGCAGAGTCCTGGGAGCTGGCAAAAGAAAGGGGGTTGGGAGACCAAGGGACATTGAGTAGAGGGACAGTTGGTAGCTGAGGCTATGTGACCTTGGGCAAGCATAGGGCCTCTGGGCTTCAGTCTGGGCCAGTACTTACCACCATTGGTGTCCTGATCCCAGCCAGTGGCCCAGCAGGAGGTCCCAAAAGGAAAGCGATGGGTAGGTTGGGGCAAGCAGAGGGGTGTGTGGGCCTTGGGGTGGGCAAGTTGTAGCAGGGCCAGGTCTGAGCCCTGGCTGTAGTGGCTGTAGGCCCGTGGCAGCTGCAGAGCCGTCACTCCTACCTCCTCAGCCCCTGGGCTCAGCCCCTCACGTTGCAGAGAACCCAGGACAACCGACCAGGAATTCAGTTCTGTCACTGCTGCCCTGAAAGAGGAGGGACAAGGCCGAGGCACTGAATGCAAAGGGGGACAGTGGCAAAAGCCAGAAGCTCTGCCTGACTCCAGCCACGACTCACTTTTCAAAGCAGTGAGCAGCAGTGAGGACCCAGGTGTCCGCCACCAGGGATCCGCTGCAGATGTGGACTCCCCGCCTCCTCACACTCACTTGCCACGGCCACTCGCCAGGTACCGTGATGCCCTCCTGAGGCTCAGGGGGACCAGGGCCACGCTGCCCACACACTGTGAAGAGGGGCGGATCAGACTGGCAGAAGGCCTGTCCTGCCCTCCCCACAGGCCAGACGGAGCCCCAAGAAAGGCCTGGCCCCATGTCCCCAGAGCTTACCAAGCTGAGCTGCTCGAAGACCTGGGAAGAGAGAGACACAGGTGAGACCTGGGGGAGCCTTACCTGCCTGGCCCAGCCTTGGTGGAAGGCATAGGTTTTGGGGTCGGGCCCTGGGTCCTTGCCTATGACTGTGCAGCTACCTCACCGGCCCCTCCCAGAATGAAAATATATGAGGTCAAGAAACAGCTTTTATTGGAAGCTATTCAGAGTGTATACTTAGTAATTAATTCTCCTCCCTTAGCTGTGCTCAGCACTCCTGGGCCAGGGTTCAGCTTGGGACCAGTCCAACCCTCCTCCAGGCTTCAGAACCCCCAACTCCAGCCCCCGCCACTGAGTCAGGGAGGCGGCCCATAAATGTGGTGAGCATTAGCTTAATTGTGCTTTCAGCCGTGATGCCTAAGAGGAAGGATTAGAGGCCGACGTCACGTCCAAGTGGGGGAGGGCTCCAGGAGATGGAGACTCACCCTACCCCTGTTCTGACAACTCAGTCACCCCCACTGTTCCAGAAACCGCCAGAAACTCTACTGAAGGATCCCCTGCCTTCCCTCTTTCCCGTCACAGGCATATCAATATCTGGGCCAGGAGAGATGGGACATACGGAGAGACAGGGAGACAAAGGAGCCAAAGAGCTCCCAGAACTCGCCAAAGGTCATTCTGGAAGTGGAGAGGCAGAGAGGGGAACAGGGTACACGCACACAGGCACAGTCCCTGCAGATACAGACTAAAGTCTAGCCCAAGAAAGTCACTCCTGTTCTGACATGAGTGGCCCATACACCTCCCCTGCTACACAGCCAGGCACAGTTACATCACCACAGACAGCCTGTCCACCCTACTGGCATGCTCCCTCACACGCACCAAGATGTGAGGCGGCCGGGGCAGAGGGTGGCCCCTGAACACCCACTGCACCACTCCCCTACCCACACAAACACGGGGGTGCTCACCCTTCATGAGGACCACTGCTCCCAGGATGAGCAGCCCGGGTCCCCAGCTCTGCTTCATGCTGCTCCAGGCCACTCTGCTGCCTAAGCTCTGGGTTTCAGAGAGGCCACCTGGGTTTCCCTAGCTCCACCTCTGCTCCGCCCCCAAGTTGGCTCAGAGTCATGTGTCCTTGCTTTTCCTCAGCCCAGGAAGGGAGCCTGAGCAGCTCCCAGCTCTGGGGCTGTGGCTGTGTTACCCTGGGCTATTCACCCCCCCTCTCTGGGCTGTAGCCGTGGCCACATTTTGTGGATTCAAATCCTAGCTGCCCCCATTTACTGCTTGAGTGACCTTGGACAATTCTTGGACTCAGAATTGTTGAAGGTCAAAGGGCTTGGACCAGAATCTGACATAGAGTAGACTTGCTCCCAGCATGGAAGCCGTCCTCTGGGAACTGGGAGGGGCACTCCCTTGATTTCAGCTTTCCCACCTCTCTCCCAGGCCCACTCCCAGAGGCCATGTGTGCAGGGCTGGGTATTGAGGGCTGGGACTCACTGTTACTTGCTGGCAATGAGACTGACGAATCTCAACACCTCTCTGCTGCCTTCCCAGAGACCAGGGTTATAGTGGTTCCCACCTTTCTTGCAGGTGGTGGAAGACTCAGTTGGGAGGGAAGAACACTCAGGGTGCACTCTTTTTCTCTTCCCAACTTCTAACTCAGGTCAGCCCAAACTTCTAGGGAACCCTGACCCCAACACAGATGCAGCTGTGTTAAGAACATAGACACGAGCCAGATGGCCCCTGTGGATCCAAATCCTGAGAACCCACTAATCCCCTCCCTGGCACTAGCTGTGTGGTCTTACATAAATTACTTACCTTCTCTGTCCCCATTTCCTCATCAAGATAGGGTTAATACAATTGGATATATAAGGGTTACATGAGTTAACATATGTTCTTAAGCAGTCCTTGGCATGTGGCTAAGTGCTTGGTATATATTAGGAAAAATAAAACAAAAATACTCAAAATGTGTCCCTGGTCTTCCAGGGCTGCCAAGACTGACTTGGGGTGATAGATAAGGCAGCTGAGGGGGTTACAGTTAGACCACAGGAAGAACTTGCCAGCAAGCATGCGCAGAAGTAGAAAAGTAGTTTGCACATGCAGGCTGTCCCTGAAGAGAAAGTCTGGCTCTCATTGGGCAGCAAGGATGAGCTGCCAGCCTGTTTCTTAGGGGTGGGGCTGATGGTACACCAACTATTACTGACTATACACGCTGAAGAAGGGACTAACCATCCTTTCCAGGTAGGTCCTCCACTCTCCCTCTCACTCATATGCTTCCAGTACAGAGGAGGCAAGACGGGGGGGGAGGCCCAATACTAGGGTCCCTCGCAGACAGATGGCTCAGACTTAGCCAATTTATTTAAGAAATTTTATTGCTCAGAACCTTCCCTCCTTGGGCGATGGCAGGAACTTTGGAAACCAGCCCTTGGGGACAGAGCCAGAGGCACTAGGGTGGAGGAAAGAGTGTGGCACATTTGGTCCATTGTCTTGTGTGGGAGTATGGTGGCGTTAGGTTGCAGACTCTTCTAAGGACCCAGACATGGCCCCCTTGGCAGAGCATGAGGTCAGCCTGGCTTGGGTGAGGGCTCAGTGCCCCTTGACCTTGCCCTGCGGCTCCTGGACCTTCCGCAAGCTGAGCATAACCAGGCCCACATTGATGGCATAGGTGGTGATGCAAACGATGCAGAAATCATAGAGTACGAAGAATAGGATCCAGGCCAGGTAGACAGAACCGATAAGAGACACCAGGGAACTCAGCAACAGCAGGATAGATGCCCAGCGGGCCCGGAGGCAACCTGCAAGGCAGACAAGGCTCAGGCATGGGCTTCAGGGACTGGCCACCTCTAGAACACTGCTTTGACTTCAGGGTACCCCCCTAGACTCTGCTGGGGAAGAGTCTCTAAAATGAGAGGCTCTGATGGGCCTCACGAAGGCCTTTGTTCTCCTATCAGTTCAATGATCCCTAGAACCCAAATAGTGAATTTTCCTGCTGAGCTCTACATGAGATGAAAGAGAAGCAGTCCTTGGAGTCCCCCTCAGAGAGTAACTACGGAGTCTTTTCCACAAAAGTGTGGAGTCTTAGGATCCTTTAAGAGCCCTGCTGGCTTTGACAATACCTAAACCAAGTGAGACTTGTTAGTTCCCGCCCCCAGGCGCTCAGCCGTCTAGGTCACCAAGATTGCAAGGGATAGTGTTGGGCTGGGGCTGGCCAAGGGGGAGGAGGCCTGTCAGGAAGAGGCGGGGCCTACAGGGAAGGGGCGGGACCACTCACCTAATAACAGCTGTAAAGTGTAGAAGATGCAACCGAATATGCTATTGGATTGATTGAGGATGCTGTCCTGGCCGAGCACCTGTTCCACCAGTCCAAAGCCCCGGCCCCACCTGGTGGAGGGAAGGGCCCAGGTGAGGAGTGGTAACCCAGTGCCTTGGCCCTGTCCTGGAGGGGTGATTTTCTAAAAGCCACCTAGGCTGTACTTCCCCCTTCCCTCCCCATGCCCTCCAGAGTCCAACGGTCAATGACCTCCTCGCTAGCCTCCCTTTGGCCAGATCAGGATTCCATGTCACTCCTGTCCTCCCCTACCTCCAGGCCAGGCCAGCCTGGCCAAGGCTCCACCATACACGCCCCTCTTTGCATCCTAGACCTTCAATAATTCTTAAGATGGCAAGGTAGATAGAAAGTTGACCTTGCTTTTACAGAGTTACCAGAGACTGGGCATACAGAATCTCTCCGTCCTGGACCTCTAAATCTCCAGCTCCCTGTCTGCCCACTCCCCCCTTTGTATTCTACCAACCCCAGGCCCTCATGCATAGCCAGCCCAGCCCTTATCCCCAGTCACAGCCATCCTCAAGACCATCATCAGTCGCTCTACGCTATTCCATTCCCTCTTCTACCCGGTTACCCTTATTCCTTGTTATCAGGATCTACGTGCTACTCCCCGGAATAAACCCAGTGCCCAACAACACTGTCTACACCCCCCTCACCCCAGGCCCCACACTTCCATCACCAGGCAACTACCCTTCAAGCAGCCCCGCCCCCACGCGTCCGCTCACGGGGCATCCCGATCCCAGGCTCCAGAAGCGGTTGGCAACCTGGCCGCCCAGCCGAGCAGCCCCGTTCCCCCAAGCCTTGCACTCCCGCGCTCACCTGGAGGAGAAAACGCGCGAACAGCTGATGGCGGTGCCCACGTCGCAGAGCGCACGGTAATCCCGGTCCCGGGCGCGCGCCGCCTTCACGTGCAGCGCGTACAGGGAGAGCACTAAGCCCGCGAGGCACAGCGCGAGCCTCACCCATCCAGGGTTCCCCCAGGTAGCGCTCATGTCTCCTGGTCACGCCCGAGGCGCTAGTCCGCAGGGAACGAGCCACGGAGCAGGGGCGGGGCCATGATGTGGCCACGCCTTCTCCCGCCCCTCCGGCGAGGCGATTGGCCTGCCTGGCCTTGCACGCCTTGACCCAATTGGTTGTTCCGGCAACCCGTTTAGGCGCGCGGGCAGGGTAGGAAAACAGGGAGGAATGCTGGGAGTGGAAAACCAGATTGGGGGACCAGGGAATTTCAGCGCGCACGGCCTGCCTGGAATGATGGGACTTGTAGTCGGAGCGGCCGCAGTGCCTCAAGGGAAATGGAGTCTCCGAGTTTTAAAAAATTATATTACTGCGGCTAACAGTTTAGCGTTTACGCTACGCCAAGCTGTTTTAAGCCTTGGCACATCCAAGGCTTAGGGACCGGGGGATCAGGGAATCCAGAAAACGCTGCGATCCAATTAAGAACCAGCATTTTCGCTGAAATTATTATTTCAGATACTATTAGGTCTATAATCTCCAATCCTCATAGTTTGCTCAGCCATTCCCTCCTGCCTCATCAGCGCCACCTGCAGGCCAATCTCCCTCCCTCCCTCTCCCCCGCGTCTCCCTCCTCTCCTTCCCCTACTTCTCTCACCCTTAAATTCCCAGGTCCATTACCACCGCCACACTCTTGACATTACCCTAACTTCTTTTTTCTTTTTAAGAACATTTTATTTACTTATTCATGAGAGACACACAGAGAGAGGCAGAAGGAGAAGCAGGCTCCAAGCAGGGAGTCTGATCCTGGGATGGGGGGGATTATGACCTGAGCCAAAAGCAGAAGCTCAACTGCTGAGCCACCCAGGCGTCCCAGACATTATCCTAACTTCTGTTCTACTGTCGTGCCAGCCTGGCAAACCTGAGTCTAGATCGACCCAAGGATACCTCTTTTCCAAGCCTTCCTTGGGTTAGCTGCACTCTTTCCCTTGCAGACATCACATCTAATGATGACCCATCTCTCCTATACCTCCCCTTCCTTCTCCTCTGCATTGAAACTTGCTTCTCTTTCCTCATTTTAGAAACAGTAACAAATCTCCCTTCACATCAAGTTTTGGGGAAGATTTTACACTTCTACTTTGTACTTACTCACTTCTTCCTTGCTGCCCACCACACCATAAGTTAGTTCCTGCCCCCAAACTCTTCCCTGACAACTAATAACTGATGTCATCAGAATGCTAAATCCAATGGATGTGTGTGTGTGTGTGTGTGTGTGTGTGTGTGTGTGTAGTAATTTCTGCATCCAATATGGAGCTCAGATTCACAAACCCGAGATCAAGAGTCTTATATTCTTCCTACTGAGCGGCCAAGAACCCCTCCCATGGATATTTTTAAGTGCTTATCATGCTTGACCTATCAACAGTATTAGTCACTATTGAGCACTCCTGCCCAGGAACTTTCTCTGGATTCTGTGATATTTCACTCTCCTGCTGGCTCTCATGTCTCTCTGGCTGTTCCTTCTCAGACCCACTCTTCTTCCAGGGAGCATGGTCAACAGAATAATGGCTTCCAAAGATGCCCATGTTCTAATCCCAAGGACCTATGAATATGTTTGGTTCCATGGCAAACAAGAATTAAGATTGCAGATGGAATTAAGATTACTAATCTGCTGGTTTTAAAACAGATTATCCTGTGCATCCAATATAATCACAGCATCCTTAAAAATGATAAAGGTTGAGGGGCGAAATGAGAAAGGGTATTAGAAGAAGGGAATCAGAGAGGGGACTACAGAAAAAAGGCATAGAGAGGTTGGAATGTTGTTGGCTTTGAAGATGGAGGAAGGAGGTCATGAACTCAGGAATGTTGGGTGTCCTCTAGAAAAAGCACAGAAATGGACTCTGCCCAAAAGTGTCTGGAAAGAAACTGTTGATATCTTGGTTTTAGCCCAGTGAGACACTTGTCAGACTTCGGAACTGCAAAACTATGAGAGAGAGAATAAAGTTGTGTTGTTTTAAGCGACTAAGTTTGTGGCAATTTGTCACAGCAGCCTTAGGCCATTGTCTCATCTCCATTATCCTGTGGGGGCACATCAGCCCTAGTCAGTTCTGGAAGAGAATACAGAGTAGTGTGAATACCAGAAGGTGGGAATCATTGAGGGTGTACTGCTGTTCAACAAATCATCACAAAAAAGAATGGCTTGAAATAAAAATGGTCATTTTCTTTTCTTTTTTTAAAAAAGATTTATTTATGATAGACTTAGAGAGAGAGAGAGAGAGAGAGAGAGGCAGAGACACAGGAGGAGGGAGAAGCAGGCTCCATGCAGGGAGCCTGACGTGGGACTTGATCCCGGGACTCCAGGATTGTGCCCTGGGCCACAGGCAGGCGCTAAACTGCTGAGCCACTCAGGGATCCCCTCATTTTATTTTCTCTTACAGATTTTATAGGTTGGGAATTTGGGAAGAGAATTTTGGCTGAGAATGCTGGCTCCCATAGCTGCAGTCAAATGATGGCTAATGCTGGAACAATGGGAGTTTGAAGTAGCTGGGGGCTAACCTAGCAATTCTTTCTCTTTTTTTGTAGTCTCAGGATCCATATAGTCTCTCTGTATGGGCTAGTTTGGGCTTCCTCACAGCATGCAGTCTCGAGGCTACAATAGCCAGCTTTCAAAATTGTCCTGAATGAGTTCCATTTTCTAGTATTCATTTCATTCATTATGTAGTCTCTTTCTACACTAGACAGGGCTGACCTGAGCCCATAGGATAATACAGAAATTATGGTGTGTTGCTTTAGTGGCTAAGTCATAAAGATATTGCGGCTTCTATCTTGTGCCCTCTCAGATCACTGGCTCTGTGTGAAGCCAGTTGCCATGTTATGAGGACACTCAGGCAGTCTAGGGAATAGACCACTTAGTAAGGAACTGATTCCTTTTGCCAACAACCAGCATGAACTTGTAAGGCATGTGAGAGCCACTCTGGAATTGGATCCTCCAGCATCAGTCAAGCCTTCAGATGACTGTAGTTTTAACCAACATCTTGACTGGAACTTCATGTGAGATCCTGAGCCAGAACCACATAACTTAGCTGCTTCTAGATTCCTGACCCAAAGAAACTGTATGAGATACTAAATGTTTATTGTTTTGAGCCGGGATGTTGTGGGGGTGATTTGTTACACAGTGATAGGTGATTGATACAGGACAGTCAAACTGCCTGCATAGCAGCTCAGGATTCTAGTACAAGCGCTCAAGGAGTGAAGTGGAAGCTGAATCATCTTTTATGATGTAGCTTTAAAAGTCATATAGTAGGGCACCTTGCTCAGTTAGTGGAGCATTTGACTCTTGATCTTGGGGTTGTAAGTTTGAGCCCCACATTGAGCATACATATTACTTAAATATAAAATGTTTAGGGGATCCCTGGATGGCTCAGCAGTTTAGTGCCTGCCTTTGGCCCAGGGCGTGATCCTGGAGTCCCAGGATCGAGTCCAGCATTGGGCTCCCTGCATGGAGCCTGCTTCTCCCTCTGCCTGTGTCTTTGCCTCTCTCTCTCTCTCTCTCTCTGTCTCTCATGAAAAAATAAAAATAAAATCTTAAAAAAAAATAAAATGTTTAAAACAAAGTCACATGGTATCCCTTCCACTGTAACACAAGCCTCCTCAGTTCCAAGGGAAGGAACATAGAATTGCATTTTTAAAAATATTTATTTATTTATTTATAGATTTTATTTATTTTTTCATGAGAAACACAGGGAGAAAGGCAGAGACATAGGCAGAGGGAGAAGCAGGCTCTCTGTGGAGAGCCCAATGCAGGACTTGATCCCAGGACCCCAGGATCACGACCTGAGCTGAAGGCAGACACTCAACCACTGAGCCATCCAGGTGTTTCAGATTTTATTTATTTATTTGAGAGAGAGAGAGAGAGAGAGAGCAAGTGTGCACATGGGGGACGGACAGAGAGAGAAGAGAATTCCAAGCAGACTCCATGCTGAGCATGGAGTCTGACTTGGGGCTCCATCCCAGGACCCCAAGATCATAACCTGAGTCAAAAACCAGAGTCAGCCACTTAACCAACTATGCCACCCAGGTGCCCTAGAACTCCATCTCTTGATTTGAGAAGTGTCAAAGTAATATTCTAAGAAGTTCATGTGCAGTGGGCCATTCTTGGAAATACAGACTGCCACAAGGGACAGCGTTATTTTCTCCCATCTCCTCTTACTCCCTACAGGTCACAGCTTCCAACTTCTGACCTGAGCCTAGATCTCTCTCCTGGGCTCCAAACCCCATAATAGAAATACATCTTGGATGTCACCACCTGGATGCCTCAAGGTCATTCAAATGTAATGCAATTCACCCAAAAGTGAACCCCTTAAACTTCCCCAAACCTGTTCTTCCTATGGGATTTCCCATTTTATTTTTTATTATTTCTTTTTTTTTTAAGATTTATTTATTTATTTATGATAGACATAGAGAGAGAGAGAGAGAGAGAGAGAGAGAGATTCTACCTTTGATTCAGGGTGTGATCCCAGAGTCCCAGGATCGAGTCCCACATCTGGCTCCCTGAGTGTAGCCTGCTTCTTCCTCTGCCTGTGTCTCTGCCTCTCTCTCTCTCTCTGTCTCTCATAAATAAATAAACAAAACAAACAAACAAACAAGAAAACTAAAAAAAAAAGAGAAAAAAATGAGCAATTAATATAATCAACACATAAAGTATGTAGTATGTTGGTGACAAATGCTACAATTAAAATAAAAAATTGAACGGGGTGAAGGGAATGGAGGTGACTGCAAGTTTAAATAGGATGGTCAGGGTGGGCTTCATTCAGTTGACATTTGGGCAAAAGCTTGAAGGAGGGGTAAGCTATGTGAAAGGGTAAGCTAGGGGAAGGGTGTTCCCGGTAGAGGGAACAGCCAGTGCAAGGCTCAGAGGCAGAACGTACCTGGTATGTTTAGGGAGCAACAGGGAGATGAGCGTGGCTGGAGCCGTTGCATGTGGGGTAAGGACAGAGAGAGACAAGAGGGGGAAGAGTCTTTGGATCTTCCTGTAAAGTGAGAATAGTGATCAAAACTGCCTCAGAGAGTTGCTCTGAAAAGGAGATTAATCCAACAGGAGGCCCTTCGAGGAGGACAGGACCAGTCTGAACTGTGACTATTAGGACCCCCGTGGGTGCATGGCCCACCTCCGCCGCCGGGTGACAGCAGCGAGTTCAGGCCGAGCGCAGCTGGAGCGCGCCGGGTCAAATGGGGTGAAGTCCTGCCCAGCCTGGGGGCCACGCGGCGGCCACGTGAGCGCGGGTTCTGGCACCCTGCGAGCCCGGTGAGTCCCTTGCGTGTCGGCGCGTGCTGTCCTCCCCACCGGGGCCACCCGCCCCTCTCCCCTCGTCCCCCGCTCGAGGCGCGCCTGCCTCCAGAGCTCAGTGGCCTCCTGGCCTCGCTCCCGGATGTCGCCAGGCTGCTGGGAAAGAAAGGGCAGGAATGGTGTGCGGATGCGGCGGAAAGGAGGAAATCGCGACCCTCAGGGAGCCCTCTCCTCCTGCTCCATATACAGACCCCGACCCTCAAGGAGCCCTCTCCTCCTGCTCCATATACAGACCTCCCCAGGCTTCTCCAGGCCTGCTGGCCGGCTGTGGTAAAGGGCCCCACCTCTGCTGAAGTTTAAAGACGGCTCCAAAGATGTTCCCTGCTTCAATTAGTCCTTTTTTTAAATTTAAAAATTAAAAAAAAAATTAGAAAATACATACCTACTATGGTAAAGAAAAATCTGATCAGTACAAATGCAAGTACACACACACACAGTCTTACACACTGGAAAGTCTCTCCATCATCTCCTTAGAAAAAGTAAATTGCTTTTTCACTGGTTTCTCTGCATTTGGTTTCAATCACCCAAACACTACAGACACAGGGTTCTAAGGAGCAGATCAAATTAAAACCCTTCAGTGACTTCTTACTGTCTCAGGACAAATGCAGACTCCTTGCCCTGGGTGATCTGGTTCTGGTCGCCCCATTCAGCCCCTCTCCTTCCTAGCCTCCACATGGCTGCCCTCAGATTTTCCAGGCTATCCTCTGTCTTGTCATGCCCTTCCCACTCCAGCTTGGGTGCCTGGGCTCCTCCTACTCATTCTGCACCTGTACCAATGTCCCAGATCCTATCTGAGGCTTCCATCATGTGCAGCCTTCTTCAGGATTAATGACGCTGAAACTTTCCTCTGGGGGAGGGAAAAAACACTCACATAGTGTTAATTCCACCTTGGCACTGTTCTAGGCACTTGACATACATAAACTCATATATCCACACAACCCCATCCTCATTATACCAACACAGATATTAAAGCAGTTTTTTTTTTAAGATTTTATTTATTTATTCATAGAGACACACAGAGAGAGACAGAGGCAGAGAGAGAAGCAGGCTCCATGCAGGGAGTCCGATGTGGGACTCCATCCTGGGTCTCCAGGATCATGCCCCGGGCCGCAGGCGGCGCTAAACTGCTGAGCCACTGGGGCTGCCCCATTCAGCAGTTTTTAAGTAAGTTGCCCCGGATAGTAAAAGGCTGAACTGGGATTTGAACCAGCAGTCTGATTTGCCACAAATCAGTCAAAAAATGGAAGGATGGGACCACAGGGAACGGAACCAGGTAGGGTTTGGTCTGTGTTACATCGAAGGGTCTTTCCGCCCTCTCCCATTTCTTTCCCAGGAAGCCCATTTTATAAAGCAGCAGACAAAGACCCAGGGAGACCACAGATAACTCCGAAAGAATTGTAAAGGGAGCTGTGGAATTCACTTGGGGGTCCAGGAGCTTCGAGAGGAGTAGCTGGGATGGTCTGGCTCCGAACTACAACTCCCAGGAGGCACCGGGCCCCCAAAGCCCACATGACGTCACGGCGGCCGAGGGCGCAGGCGGCTCGGCTAGCCCGGCCGGTCGACTGTTGGGCCGTTCCGCTCGGACCTCGGGCCCGGCCCTGGCCCTGGCCCCGCGGTAAGTGGAACAACCCGCGCAGACCCTGCCTGCGGAGGCTCGGCGGCGCGTGCTCGTAGCCGCCGCTATTGAGCGGGATCGCGGCGTGCGCGTGGACCGGGGTGGCATCTACCATACAGGGGGGATTCGGGCCGAACCAAGTGACCCTGCGGAGGGGGAGCCCAGACGGCGACTCCAGGGCTGCCTCTTTGGTACAGCCGGCCCCCGGGGGCACGAAGCTGTGTGCCTTGCACGCGCGCGCCACGCTTGTGGGGGGCTCGAGCCTGAAGGCACTGAGTAGGGGTCAGCCCCGCCCCCTGAACGAGAGTGCCCAGGACCACAGGGAGCGAGGGTGGTGTTTTGCGACTGGACGGGTCTGAAGATCCCCTCCCCTCCAGGCACCGGCTAGAGCCTCAAGTTGAAGAGTAGCCCGGGCAAACGAGGTTGTGCAGGCTCGGCCTGTATGTGTTTGGGGAGGTGGTTGGATGGGTGGGTAGAGATTACCCAGGTCTGATGGTACCCGTGTCCACGTGGAGAGATGGTGCGGATTGTCTGGATTCAGACCCTTACAACTCCCCCTTCCCCGTCCACCCCGCAGATGGGAGCTGCTCCCTGGGGGCTGAGCTTGTCAGCATCCTTGACCTGCCATCACTCCTGAAGTCGGAGAAGAGCCCCTGCCCTCCCACATAGCCCCTTGCTCCGTTTTGGGGTCACCTCCGTCTATCCGGTCCTCTGCCCTAGCGGCTGCCCAGTCTAACAAAGAAACAAAGGAACAGGGCAGGAAGATGATACTGGCGTCCGTGTTGGGGAGCGGTCCCCGGAGCGGACCTCCACTCCGGCCCTTGCTGGGGCCTGCACTCTCTCTCCGGGCCCGCTCCACGTCAGCCACCGACACGAACCACGTGGAGATGGCGCGGGAGCGCTCCAAGACTGTCACCTCCTTTTACAACCAGTCGGCCATCGATGTGGCAGCGGAGAAGGTGCGCAGCTGGCCAGGGGCCAGTCTGGGCTGGAGTGGGTGTCCAGGGAAGGGGTGGAGCTAATGTGGTGGAGGCGGGGTGTTGCAGATACAGTGCTCAAAGCCCATCTGCCCCTCCAGCCCTCAGTCCGCCTCACTCCGACCATGATGCTCTATTCAGGCCGCTCTCAGGATGGCAGCCACCTTCTGGTAAGATTCCAGCCCCCTATTTGTGTCTTGGTTCCTGGGGCTCTGGTGCAGCCACTGAGGCCCTGTCCCTGACTTCCCTCCTTTTTCCTAGAAAAGTGCCCGGTACTTGCAGCAAGAGTTGCCAGTGAGGATCGCTCACCGAATCAAGGGTTTCCGTAGCCTTCCTTTTATCATTGGCTGCAACCCCACCATACTGCACGTGGTAAGGTGGCCTCAGGAGGTGTGGGGTTCTGGGTTTTTCTAGACAGGACTGTAGATGAATGTCCTCCACTGCCCAAGGGGCACACTGGGAGATGGGACTTGGGTGGCAGAGACTTGCCTGCCATAAGGTTTCAGGGCCACAGAGGGCTCAGACCCAAGCCTTCAGAGGCTAAGCCTGCATATTTATCGAGGCTTAAAAGGCCATGATGAGGGTTTAAACCAAGTGAGTTGGGGTGGCTGGCAATCTCTATGGGTAAGCTTGGTGGGTGGCTGTTCTCTATACAGTGCCTACAGCATCCCTGTGAATTCCCACACCTCTTTCTTGCAGCACGAGTTGTACATCCGTGCCTTCCAGAAGCTGACAGACTTCCCTCCGGTGAGGGCTGGGCCAGGGCAGGGTGAGGGGCTTAGAGGTCAGGACTGGAACGTCCATGCTTATGACTCTGTGGCCTGTAGATCAAGGACCAGGCAGACGAGGCCCAGTACTGCCAGCTGGTGCGACAGCTGCTGGACGATCACAAGGATGTGGTGACCCTCTTAGCTGAGGGCCTACGTGAGAGCCGGAAGCACATACAGGTCAGGGGCAGCACAGTGGGCACCCGGGCCTACGGGGGGACTTGGGAAAGGCATGGCATTTCTGAGGCTCCACTCTTCACAGGATGAGAAGCTTGTCCGCTTCTTCTTGGACAAAACACTGACTTCGAGGCTTGGGATCCGCATGTTGGCCACACATCATCTGGCGCTGCATGAGGACAAGGTGGGCTGCTGGGATCTGAGATCTACTAGGTGGGGCAGAAGGGACTGACCCAGGGTCCCCCTTGGACTGAGGACTGGACCAAAGGCCTGGGGAGAGGCCTGGGCTGCTTCAGAGGTCCAGAGACTGCAAGCATTTGGTGGCTGAGGTGTGGGTCGAGGTGTTGCTTAATCCTAACTTTCTTTCTCCTGCCAGCCCGACTTTGTTGGCATCATCTGCACTCGCTTGTCACCAAAGAAGATTATTGAAAAGTGGGTGGACTTTGCCAGGTGAGGCCAGAACAGCTAAGGGGGTGGATATCTTTGGCTGGGAAGTCTTGGGCCTGAGCCCTTGCCTCCGGCAGGGGTTCTCCAACGTGGCACTCTTAATATTTTGGGTCAGATCATTCTTAGGGGCTACCCTGTGCTTGTTAGGGTCTTTAGAAGAATCCCTGGCTTCTATTCAATGCAACTCCCAGTTGTGGCAAGGAAAAATATCTCTAGAAATTGCCAAGTTTCTCTGAGCATAGTTGGGGCAGCATCACCTTCATCTGAGACTCACTAGTCTAGGTTTGAACATTTGCTCCTATCCACAGACGCCTATGCGAGCACAAGTATGGCAATGCCCCCCGTGTCCGCATCAACGGACATGTGGCCGCCCGCTTCCCCTTCATTCCTATGCCGCTGGACTACATCCTGCCTGAACTCCTCAAGAATGCTATGAGGTGGGCTGGCTGAATATGTTGGAAGGGGGCAGACAGGAACTGGGATGAGGCTGGGGTACCACCACCTACTGGTCTTTCCTCCTGCATAGAGCCACGATGGAGAGTCACCTAGACACTCCCTACAATGTTCCAGATGTGGTCATCACCATCGCCAACAATGATATCGATCTCGTTATCAGGTTTGCCCTGAGTGGGAGTTAGGCTGGGATACGTGGGAGTTCCAGGCACTGTCTCTGACTTCCTGCATGACCTTGAGCCAGTACCTGCCCTACTCTGAGACTTGGTCCCTGGTGGTTCTAAGAATGCCATGAGCTGGATATGAGTGGATCTGGGGCCAGCTGCAGGTCCCAGAGCGCTATCCTTGTCAGCAACCGAGGGACCTGGAGTGGGGAGTTAGGGTAACTAGTCCACAATGTTGAGTTGACAATAAGTGTAAAATCCCATGAGAATGTAAAAGCAGCCAGTGGCCCAGGTAGAAAAGTGAGGATGGAAGGATGTTACTTATAAAAAAACAAGGCCCAAGGGTCTAGGTAGATCACATTCCATCTTTGGGTGGAAGGGGCGGGAA
The DNA here is from genome assembly GCF_018345385.1 of Vulpes lagopus. Taxonomy (NCBI): domain Eukaryota; kingdom Metazoa; phylum Chordata; class Mammalia; order Carnivora; family Canidae; genus Vulpes; species Vulpes lagopus. Next base: position 106,070,552 of record NC_054826.1, on the reverse strand, counting down.
GGCAGACCTAGCACTATTTGGGAAGTAGTGAGGCCCCCCCACCGTAGCTGAGCCAAGCCCATGTTATTAACAACTTGCCAGGATTTCAGACCGAGGCGGGGGAATCGCTCACAAAGACCTGGATCGGGTTATGGACTACCACTTCACTACAGCTGAGGCCAGCACCCAGGACCCCCGGATCAGCCCCCTTTTTGGCCACCTGGACATGCACAGTGGCGGCCAGTCGGGGCCCATGCATGGGTGAGGCCCCACCTGGCCAGGGTGGAGGGCTGGGGGGATGCTCAGGAGGCTTAAGCCTCTGAGGCCTCTCTCCTCTTCCTCTGCCCATCCCAGCTTTGGCTTCGGGCTGCCCACCTCACGGGCCTACGCAGAGTACCTCGGCGGTTCTCTCCACCTGCAGTCCTTGCAGGGCATTGGCACAGATGTCTACTTGCGGCTCCGTCACATCGATGGTCGAGAGGAAAGCTTCCGCATCTGACCCCACAGCCCTTGGCCCACTTGCCTGCCTAGCCTGGGCTCCACACCCTGCCGGGACCTTCTGGGCAAGGCAGGATGCCACCCTGCTCCACATGCTGCTGCATCTTGGGTCTTAGGGCCCCAAATAGATGGAATTACATGGAGCCCGGTGCCACCCCTCCTCTACAGAGGTCCCCTGCTTCCCTGCCTCCAGGCCTTGGAGGAGAGGAAGTGGGGGCCCCTGAGGCCTCCAGCACCAGCTCCGTTATTCTTGTTCCTGGGGAACCCCACCTTGATCTGCTGTTTGTTATTAAAGTTCACATTTTGAATGCCCTTTTGGGCCCCATGTGTGGGGAGGGCAGGTGAGCTTTTGTTTCCACCCTGTTTTGGTTCCCTGGGCCCTTGGGTTTAAGTAGCTTATGTCCCAGTCTCTAACTGTCCAGTCTGGTAGGCCAGGTATAGAATTGCCCCCAAATCTCTTCATTTAACAAATGTTTCTGGGTCCCAGGCAGTATCAACAGCCCAAGTTGGCACAGCTTCCAGGCCTCAGTTCTGACCCTCCCTTCCTGGCAGTCACAGGTTCTGGAGGTGAAGGTTACCAGACTGGGCAATCTCCTGAGCCACCTGATTCCTGAGCTTGAGTAAGATTAAAAACACTGCCTGCCAGCTGTGCTTGCTTCTGCCAAGGAAAAGGGACACATAAGATTATACCCTGGCAGGCCCTGGGGGATAGTGGGGCCCTGGTAGGGAGGGCAGAAGGAAAGGGCTCCAGACAGCAGGTGGGGACCCAAGGGAGGGGAAGAAAGACCTGAAATTCTGCTTGGTGGGACTGGTGATGAGGTGGCGGATTGAGGAGAGACAGGAATTGTATCTGGAGGTCAGATGCCACATGGCGGAAACCACAGTGACCAGGATGAAAATCCTGCTGGCTGCAGCCCAGGGGGTAAGGCTGGAGTACAGCCAGGAAGCATGGGATTTATCCCGTAGGCAGCAGGAATCCATGGACAGATTTTCAGCTAGGAAGGGATGTTTACAGTTGGATTTCCTAGAAGCAGACACTGAAAGAAGGTTTATGCCCATGTGATTTGTTGAAAAAAGGCTCCAGTTAGGAAGTAGGGGGAAGCAGGAAAGGGAAGGGCAGGAGGCTAAACAAGGATGTCATCTCAGGCAAAAGTTCAGAGTTTGCTAGTAAGCTCTGCCTTAAGAGTTGGAGGCAAGAGAGCTATGTTCCACAGTCATGGATGAACTCTGCTTGACAATGGTTCGTTAATGTCTGTTGGGAAGCAGGGGTGGGGTAGGTACTTAAGCTTCCAAACTGAAAACTTCCCTTTGCAGCTTTTTAAAATATTATTATTTAATGATTTTATTTATTTGAGAGAGAGGAGGAGGGGGAGAGGGAGAAGGAGAGAAAGAATCCTAAGCAGACTCTGCGCTGTGCTCTGAACAGAGCCCAACACAGGGCTCAGTCTCACATCCCTGAGATCATGACCTGAGGCAAAATCGGGACTGGATGGACACTTAAGACAACTGAGCCACCCAGGCACCCCTACCCCCTTTTCAATTTTGGGGGGGGCAAAACAGCTCTATTAGCCCAAAGGATAGTTTGACAAAAAGCATCTGGCTTTTGAAAGCACATCAAAGGTAATGTAGATCTGAAGAAGCAACAAAAAGATTTCAGAGGGTCTGGGTAAAGCATCTACACAGCTCTAGAAGGAACAGGGAGATTTGCACATTAGAAGGAGGATTAGAGGGAGAACAGTGAGGAGGTTGGTGTAGTAACCTGGATCAGGGATTTATGAAGCCTAGGCTAATCCTCAACTAGCAAGGACAGCCTCCCTGTAACAAGACGTTGGGTGAAGTCAAAAGTGAGGCACCAGAACCCTGGGTGGAGGAAATAACAGTCTTGAAGATAGGTGATGGGATAAGGAGTGAGAGAAAGCATTACAATTCTTTTTTTTTTTTTTTTTAACTTTTTTTATTTATTTTTTTTTAAAGATTTATTTATTTATTTATCATAGACAGAGAGAGAGAGGCAGAGACACAGGAGGAGGGAGAAGCAGGCTCCATGCCGGGAGCCTGACACGGGACTCGATCCCGAGACTCCAGGATCGCGCCCTGGGCCAAAGGCAGGCGCCAAACCGCTGAGCCACTCAGGGACCCCCTACAATTCTTTTTAAAAAAAGATTTAATTATTTATTTTAGAGGGTAGGGAGAGGGAGAGACTGTCTTAGGCAGACACTATGCTGAACATAGACCTGTGCAGGGCTCCATCTCACAACCCTGAGATCATGACCTGAGCTAAAACCGAGTCCAGTGCTTAACCGACCGTGCTACCCAGGCGCCCCAAGCATTACAATTTTAATTCTTTCTTGCCTGACTTACTTCTTCCAATTCTTATCCAGCCAGACACTTGGCATTCACTGCCCACCCCCAATTCTTTCTAATTTCCCTCAAAGCCAAATTACCAGCACTTCGCACTGCCATCACCTCATCCCCTACCCCAACAAATTCCTCTTTTTCCTTTTTTTAAAAAAAGATTTATTTATTTATGATAGACATAGAGAGAGGCAGAGACACAGAGTAGGGAGAAGCAGGCTCCATGCCGGGAGCCTGACGTGGGACTCCATCCCGGGTCTCCAGGACCACACCCTGGGCCAAAGGCAGGCGCTAAACCGCTGAGCCACCCAGGGATCCCACTCCTTTATTTCTTGATCTGGAGCCTGGACCCCATCCTTAGGCCTTGAGCATTCCACCTCCTTAGAATTGCTTTTAATCCCAGTAACCATTTTTTTTTTTTTTTAAGATTTTTATTCATGAGAGACACAGAGAGAGGCATAGACCTACGCAGAGGGAGAAGCAGGCTCCCTGCGGGGAGCCCAGTGGGGGATCACAACCTGAGCTCTAGGCAGACGCTCAACTACTGAGCCACCCAGGCGTCCCTCCAATAACCAATTTATAAGTCAAAAGAAGATTCAGAGAATGGCCAAAACGAATGCTTATTAAGCGCCAACCCTTTTTGGCACCGTGCAACACGCTTGTCGTATATACACACGAGGTAGGTAAATATATGGCTTGCCCTTTATATAGTTATATGGAGCATATAGTTACTATGGTTTAACCTTTACCACGCTGAGAACGGACGCCCTTGTACAATTTACCCAAAGCAGGGTCCGTATCCGGGATTCCTCAGTCACTAAGCCCAAGACCCTCCCTAGTATGTCCATCCACTGCCTTTGACTAGTTTGTTACGGGACGTTTGCGGGGGGGGGGGGGGGGGGGGGGGCTGGTTTCCTTAGGAAGGTTTTATTCTAGGAGAGCAATTTACTGGCGATCCCAAAACACAGCCGTTCTGTTTCCCTCACCTTGAACAAGCAAGGCAATTTCTTCAATCTTTATAAAAGGGGTGATCTGGCCTAGGATGGCGGAATGAGCGGCGCAGAGGTGCGTGTTAAGCGCAGGCTCAAGGCCCTAAGGCCAGGCCGCCAGGGAGGCCGCTCTGGCCCATCCCGGTGCCGGTAAAGCGGGGGCAGCGCCTCGGGTAACTGACATATCCTGGCTTCCTCAGGCACCAGGCCCTTTAAGAAGATCGAGCTGAGTCATCACATCGGGAAAGTCTTTCTCCTCTCTCCACGCAGAGTTCAATCGTATTTCCGTACGGAAAAAGAAAAAAAAAAAATTCCAGGGTAATTCGCACAGAAAGGTCAAACTCGTCCCGGGGCCGCTGGAAGGCCGCACCGACCAATGAGCTCCTGCCACGTCACAGGCCCCACCCTCGAGCCGGCAGCGGTCTCCGCCACGCGTCCCTGACCCGGAACTAAAAGTGCTGCGCGGCGCGGGATTCTGGCGTCACCTGCAGTACAGCTATGGCGGCACAGGGAGCAGCTGCGGCGGTTGCGGCGGCGACTTCAGGGGTCGCGGGGGAGGGCGATCCCGGGCCCGGGGAGAATGCGGCGGTCGAGGGGACCGCCCCGTCCCCGGGCCGAGTCTCTCCCCCGACCCCGGCGCGCGGCGAGCCGGAAGTCACCGTGGAGATCGGAGAAACGTACCTGTGCCGACGCCCGGACAGCACCTGGCGTGAGGGCGGGGCCCACGGCCAGGGGGTGGGACCTGAGGGGGCGGGGTCTAAGGGCGGGTTCTCCGAGGGGCTGGGCGTCATGAGGGCGGGGTTTGAGGGTAGAACGCAGAGTTTCGGCCTCTCCGGGACACCACCTCCAAACTCCGGTGAGGACAGCAACCAAGTTCCTTTAGTGCTGTGTGGAGCTCCCAACCCACTTGCTTGTCCAGCCGTAGGCTCCCCTGCCTTTGCAAACAAAACCGTGGTTTCTTGCTGGTGTCTGTCGTGTCTGCGACTTCCTCTTCCAGCCCTCTTCTACAACCGCCAGCGGGAAGCCCCTCCGGAAACACAGAAACGAGCTTCCCTTCCCCTTCCCTCCCGTTCAACATAAGCCGCAAATTCCTTAGAATGGCGTGCCTCTTTGCGACCTCTCTGGTTTCTGCCCGCCCCCCCCATACCCGCAAAGGCCATTGCCACACCAGACCACATGGTGCCCCCTGAAGACCATATGCCTTATACGCTGGTGCCCGCTGCTTTGAATGCCCCTGTCCCCTTTTCTCCCGCCTCGCCCCGCCCCGGCCGGCCAGCTCCTACTCCGCCTTTTAACATACCATAGCTCCTGTGATGTCATTATGGGCTCCCTCCAGGCAGAGTGAGTCGTTCCTTTCTGTATGTGCCTGCAACATTTTCTTCATACCTTAGTCAGCCACAGTGTATATGACATGATGTTGTCATTGTCTGTCTGCGTCTTCTATCAAAGTGCGAACTTGGGGAGGGCAGGAACTCTAGTGATTCACTGCTGTGCCCTCTCTGCCCAGCAATAACGAGCATAGGGCCAGACACACAGTGGGTGCCTTACTCATCTGTTGAATGGGCTGCTGCTTGTCAGGCACCATGCTAAAAGCCTAAAGCTTTAGAGTCATTAACTCACTCTCCGAGGTAGCACTATTATCTCTGTTTTGTAGGCAAAGAAACCGAGGCTCAACCAGAATAATTTGCAGTTAAATAAAAGAAGTGAGGAGCTAGGATAATGTATAAACCCAGAGCCATGGGGATCCCTGGGTGGCGCAATGGTTTAGCGCCTGCCTTTGGCCCAGGGCGCGATCCTTGGAGACCCGGGATCGAATCCCACATCGGGCTCCCGGTGCATGGAGCCTGCTTCTCCCTCTGCCTGTGTCTCTGCCTCTCTCTCTCTCTCTCTGTGACTATCATGAATAAATAAAAAAATAATAATAAAAAAATAAACCCAGAGCCAGCCCTCATGACTCCTGAACAGATGAATAGATGAGTATAAAACAAGCAATGAATTTGGAGCCAGACTTAAACTCAGTTAAATATCAGCTTCTTATTCCTTTTCAAATATGTGAATGTGGGTAAGCCTCTGATTTTCGTCTGCAAAGTAAGAATAGCAGCTCCAACTTGGTCCACTTTGCAGGCAGCGATTGATGAAATGGCAGATGAAGCCATGTGATGTTCACTTATATGTGGCCCTGGAATCTGGAAACCGCTCATCCATGTCAGGGATCCTTTTTGTTCCAGTCCTGCCTGCCTTCCTGATGATCCTAGCCTTTTTTTCTTTCACAGATTCTGCTGAAGTGATTCAGTCTCGAGTGAATGATCAGGAGGGCCGAGAGGAATTCTATGTACACTACGTGGGCTGTGAGTGACTTGCGGGTATCCGGGCCTGGGTGGGGGGTGGGAGGTGAAAGGGCAGCCCCCTCATGGCCCATCCTCACAGTTAACCGGCGACTGGACGAATGGGTAGACAAGAACCGGCTGGCGCTGACCAAGACAGTAAAAGATGCCGTGCAGAAGAACTCGGAGAAGTACCTGAGTGAGCTGGCTGAGCAGCCTGAGCGCAAGATCACTCGCAACCAAAAGCGCAAGCATGATGAGATCAACCATGTGCAGAAGGTCCGGGCCCCCTCCCCTTCTCCAAGGCCCCAGGAGGCTCAGCTCTGCCTCTGCCAACTCCCTTGGGTCCCAGGGCCAAAATCAAAGCAGCTCCCATTTCTTTCTTTCCCTCTTTTTTAAGACTTAATTTATGAGAGAGAGAATGAGTGGGGGGAGGAGCAGAGGGAGAGAGAGAAAAGACTCCCCACTGAGCAGGAAGCCCAACTCAGGGCTTGATCTCAGGACGCTGGGATCATAACCTGAGCTGAAGGCAGTCACTTTGCTGACTGAGCCACCCAGGCGCTTGGCAACTCCCATTTCTTAAGCTCCTACAGGGTATCAGGGACTTTACCTGTGTTTTATCAGATACTCTTCACAGAGAAGAAAAGTGAGGCTCAGAGAGGGCAAATACTTGGCTACAGTCTCACCCAGGCACAGCTGGGACTGGAACTTAGACCTCCGCACCAGTAGCCCCCTTTTTCTCCTATTTGCTGTGCCACCTTAGACAAAGAATTGAAATCCAGAAAGAAGGAAGAGAATGAATGATATTGGGCACTTGCTTCTGCTAAACACCTTGCTAAGCCATGCACATACATAAGCTCATCATATTCTTCCTAACAAGTCAATGCCACAGGGATAATGGTTTCTTTCTGTAGATGAGGAAGCAGGATTGGAGAGGTTAGGTAACATGCTCAAGGTTACACAGCTAGTAAAAGGGGGGGTTGGAATTAGAATAATAATGGCAAATATTTATTGGCTTGCGAGCCAAAGTTATAGGCTAAGTATTTGAATACATGATCTCACTGAAGTTTCACAGCAACCTTGTGAGGTAAGCATCATCATTATCTCCAGTTTATAGGGGAAGAACAGAGAGGTTTAAGAACCCAGTCAGGAATTAGATTCTCCAACTGGATTGTCCTACTTTGGCCCTTAACCATTACTTTGCCACATCCTAGAAACTTGGGCCACTTGTTCCAAAACCTAGAAGGATTCTTCTTGATCCAAAACCTGGATTCTTTTCCCCCATCCATGTTGCTCCTAGGGGTTATGTCCTCCCAACTCTGTGCCTCAGTTTTTTGATTTGTAAAATGGGGAGTGTAAACAAGACCAGGGTTTATTGAATTCTCAAGGCACTTAGACATTCATTAGTTTCATCCTTCTGAGTGCTCATTGTGTGCTTTGGGGCAGTGTTTTTCCAACTGTGGGGCACAACCAAATTAGTTCAGTGGGCTCTAACAGGCTTTGAAATTTAGAAATGAAAGAAAGAGGGGTGCCTGGCTGGCTCTTTTGTTGGAGCATGCAACTCTTGATTCCATGGACATGAGTTCTAGCCCCATGTTGGGTGGAGAGATTACTTTAAAAAATATATATGTACATGTATATATACACATATGTATGGTGCCTGGATGGGTTGGTCAGTTAAGTGATCTCAGCTCGGGTCTTGAGTTCAAGCCCCATTTTGTGCTCCACACTGGGTGTGGAGCCTACTAAAAAGAAAAGAGAAAGAAAGAAAGGCTAAGATAGGAAATATCAGAGTACATTGTAGTTTATTAAAGGTAAGTGTTGTTTTTGAGAAGCTTTTATTTCACATACAAATACACGTAACGTGTATATACAAACATGTCAACTGGTTTACAGGGCTTCCTACTGTGGGTTGTGATTAAAAAAAAAAAGAAAGAAAGAAATACCCTGAGCTAGAAAAACCCCTCAAAGTCTAAGGCAGCACTGTCCAATTGGCCTTCCTGTGATAAGTGGAAATCCATTTGTACTGTCTGATGGAGTAGCCCCACTAACCATATGTGGTGCCTGAGTACTTGAAATGTGTCTAGGGTGGCTAAAAGTTAAATTTGTGTTAAACTTAATGAATTCAAATAGCCACATATGGCTGGGTCTCAGTTTCTCTCAGTTCCTCAACCAGGTTGCACTGGCAAATCTCAAAATGTCCCTCAAAGCTGGTAGTCAGCAGGGTGGATGACAGTGGCCTGGTGGTGATAAAATCAAAGGAAGGACAATCTGCGAGTTAATAATCATCAAGGTTCATCAGAGCCTAATTAATGTTTAATTCTAAATAAATTGGAGCACTTAAGAAAAGTAATGTTTTTGTAGTTCTTTAACTCATTTGCAGAAGAGGATTGACTTTTGTGAGAGTTGGGAAGTGGGTTTTTAAAGAGGCATATGAGGAGGAAAATCTTTCTTCCCTCATCTTTGCTAGGGTGAGACTGGGAGTTGGACCAACCAGGGGCCTGTGCTCAGCAGTGCTGTGCTCGGCGGTGCTGGTTACCAGTTCTTTAACCTCACCTCTCTCTGTGCCTCCGTTTCCTCTTTGTGCAGTGTGGAGAATGAGCACTCTTGTCTCAGGCTCTTTGTGAGGACTAAAGGAAATAATGCCTGTGGAGTGTTTGGCACTTGGAATAAATGGCAGCTAGCTAGTCCCCAAGGGCAAGTGACCTCTGTGCCTGTTTACTTCTCTGTAAACTAGAAATAAGAAGGCTACATCTCAGGGTGGCTGAAAGGTTATGTGAGACCATACAGGCAAAGTGCTTGGTGGAAGGGGGTCTGGGTAAAATGCTGGGTCCTTTCTCCCTTCTCAACTGCAGGGCAAGGCTGCTGTCTGCTCTGGTATAGGTCAGAGACCTTGGGTCCCCTCTCTATTATCAGGCTGTGGTTGCTCCTACAGAGTCTGGCTTAGGAACAGGATATGCTGTGAGTGACATGACTTTAAGTACCCGCTTTCTAAGGACTTAGAAAATCAGGGCAAGCAAATGGGAGGAGGCAGAGGGGATCATGGTTAGCCACCGCTGCTTGGGAAGGAGAGGGTGTATTCTGTGTCAGAAGAGTTCAGTCAGGCCTCCCGAAGGAGGGAAGGGAGGGCGGGGGCAGGGCACGAGGCCTTGAAGGACAGGAAAGAGCACAGTTAGACACCGTGGCTCACAAAACTGCCTCATCCCACCCTCCCCTGGCTCACACTCTGTTCGAGGTTGAGGATGCAGTTTTTGTTGGCAGCTGGAGAGGGAACTGCATGTTCAACATGGAAAAGCCACAAAAAGAGGGGTGTGGAAAGTGTAGACATGAAGGGGCTGCGACCAGAGGCTGGGACTCTGCAGAGGCTTAGTTCATTATCCGGACTTGAGATGGTGGTGGTGGCTATTTGGAGTTGGACAGAAGAGAGTTCCAGAGAGGGACTGATAGCAGAGACATCAAGGAGGTAGAATCAACAGACCCTGGCCCTTACTTGAGTGCCGGGTTGGGAAGAGGAGGAGTCTTAAGAGCAGACCTGCAATCAGTCTTGGGAAGTTGGACTGGGGGTGACACACCCAGTGAGATGGCAACCCCAGGAGGATGAATAGGTTTGTGGGGGTACGGATTGAGTTCCTTTCTGGACACCTAGAGCCTGGGATACCTGTGGAGGGAACGTCAGGGAGCAGGCCCAGGAGCAGGCGGATCCCTGGATCTGGTGCTCGGGAAAGAGATCCAATCACGCTGGGGAGTCCAGCACCAGTTCCTGCTTTGGGGACAGAAGATCCAGTCTATTATTCATGTGTCTCATGGCAATTTTGGCAGAGCTGGATTGATCCTTTTGTATAGCCGAAGCTTTTACCAGCCCAAGGACTGGAACCAGGCCTTCTGATCCTGCTCTGTTCATCTAGCAAAAGGTTCACACGTGGGCATCAGGGATGCAGGGGTGTGAGAGTGGATGGGAAGGTAGGAGAGGAGCCTGGCCTGGCCAGCTTCAAAACCAGGTAAAACAAGTTAGCTGTTCCTGTGGTTCCACTGCCAATCGGGTGCTGAGGCCTGGAAGACAGGAGGGAAGCACTGGGTTCAGGCACGGGGGATACGGGGGTTGGGGAGATAGCTCAACTGCCACTTCTGTTCACCTCTGTTCATGGCTCTGTCCTTGCCCAGACCTATGCCGAGATGGACCCCACCACTGCAGCCTTGGAGAAGGAGCATGAGGCGGTAAGCTGGGGCAGGGCTCTGACTGTGGGCGGCCCCTCGCCGGCTCTCCTGGCCCCTGGGCTGAGCCAGCTGCCGCCCTCTGCTCCTGCCCTGTCCGCAGATCACCAAGGTGAAGTATGTGGACAAGATCCACATCGGGAACTACGAAATCGACGCCTGGTACTTCTCCCCATTCCCCGAGGACTATGGGAAACAGCCCAAGCTGTGGCTCTGCGAGTACTGCCTGAAGTATATGAAATTTGAGAAGAGCTACCGCTTCCACTTGGTGAGCCGGTGCTGGCCCAGCCTGGCGAGAGAGGCGGGTGTGGAGGCTGAGGGGCTGAGGCTGCAATGATAGGGGGGAGAGACAGGTCCAGAGGAGCCGGGTCCGAGGAAATGCTAGAGACCCGGGTGCTAGGCCTGGCCTGGCCTTTGCCAGGTTGACCTTGGCTAGCCTGCTGCCTTTGCGCAGGCCTCAGTTTCCTCCTCTGTGGAATGGGGACAATAATTCCTACCCTTCCCGCCTCCTCAGGTCAAGCCCAACACTACATGTTTATCAAGGCCAGCCCAGTGCCAGATTCCTCAGTGCAAAAGAGGAAACAAGCACAGCCCCTGAGCAGTGGGGACTGGAAGGTGTGGACAGATGGGAGGCATTGGCAGGGGTGGGACGGGGCTGGGATGCCGGGGGCTCGCAGCACTAGTGTGGTAGGCTTTGTCCCAAAGGGGTGACCTGAGGCCAGCCTTTGTGGTGTAGGCATTGCCATTGTCATGGATCAGAGCCCTCCAGAGCCAGGCTGACCTGAACTTGATACCATCCAGCCGTGTGCTACTCAAGCCAGTTACTTAGCCTGTCTGTGCCTCAGTTTCTTCATCTGTAAAATAGGCTCTGTCTCCTTAGGTAGCTGGGAGGGTTGCTTGATGTAGGTAAGGCATGGAGCCCAGGGTCTGTAGATTGGGAAAGAGCAGTGGAGACCTGTTGCAAGCCATGCAGGGTGGGATGGGGACACCTAGCAGAAAACCTCAAGGTCTCCAGCCTTTATTTCCCCATCCCCACCCCCAGGGCCAGTGTCAGTGGCGGCAGCCTCCAGGGAAGGAGATCTATCGCAAGAGCAACATTTCTGTGTATGAGGTAGACGGCAAAGACCACAAGGTGAGTTAGATGGCCAAAGTGCTGTGGGGAGATGGGGAGAAGCTCTAGCACCTCCTGAACGATCCTCCTTGTCACTAAAGGGTAGAGGCCAGTCTTAGGACACCCCCCCCCCCCCGCCCCAGGGAAAAGCCTGTGGGATCATGTTTAGCCTGGCACTTGGCCTGTGGTTGGTGCATGGTAAACATATGAGCCTGTGGTACCAGCCTTGGGGACTAGGTTTCTGTTCTGTCCCTGAAGACTTTTCTCCTGATGGGCTAACTTACTAGTTTTGGGCGGTTCTGGCACCCAGGGTAGAAATTGTCACGCCTGAGGCTGCTTCTAGAAGTGCTTTCTCTTTCTGCCTGAAGGAAAGGTTTCTTTCCTGGGAGGGGACTGCTTTGTGTGAGACTCTGCCTGAGAGCTGTGTGGGTCCAACCGCCCTTCGCCCTTCGAGTTCCTTGTTGCTGGCAGGACTTCCGTGGGGCAGGGTGGGGCATCTGGGGCCTGCATTGCTGCCACGGAGCACCTGGCTTTGCCTGGTCAGTCTGGGAAGGCCTCACCAGATCTCCTTGTTTCCCAAGGAAGGGCAATAGAGGGTAAGGCAGAGAGGGCAGGATTCTGAGTGGCTGCTGCTTCAAATTGTGCTGTCATTTACTAGCTGACCTTGGACAGGTTACTTAACACTGTTTGTTCCTGTTTCCTCATCTGTAAGATAGGAGTCATGATAATGTTTACCTAATAGGACTGTTGGTGGCACAAATGAGACAGCAATGTCAAGTACTTAACACTGTGTCTGACATCAAGTAGGTGCTTAGTAAACATGGGCCTTTGTTATTATTGGTGACCTCCTTCGGTCCAGTTCAGTCAGCCTTGAGTTAAATAGCTCAAGGAGAATATTTGCTCTTAGCCTGGAGTGGGTCTCCTGCTTTGCTTTTCTGAGCATGAACAGGGGGTTCCAGCAGGAGGTGTGGGTGTTCTTTCTAGCTCTGCAGCGTTGTCCCTCTGCACGTTGAAGCCTCAGCCAAGTACTTCCCCTTTCCAGAACCCTCAGTTCCCTCCGAGTAAAATGGGCTAGCAATGCTGGACTTGATCATCATTGGGTCACATAAGAGTGGATGCGAAAGATGTCATAAGCCAGAGGGCCTCAGGGTCTCCTTGTCCCTCCTGCTGTTGGTCTCTAGCCTGGGTATATAGGAAGGCTGCTGAAGTGCAGCAGAGTACAGCCAAGTGGGGAAACAGCTCATCCTCCGTGATCAGGTTTTTTAAAGCTCATCCATTCAGCAAACATTTACCAAGCACCAAGCTTCATGCGTAGCCTTGTACTAGGTGTTGGAGATGCAGCTGTGAAAAAAACATAACTCCTATACCAGTTTGAATCTGGTCCTAGTAGTCCCCAGCCATGGGACTTTAGACCAGCCACTTATCTCCTCTGAGCCTATTTCCTGATCTGAAACATAAGACTTAATGTCCCTGAAGATTGAACTCCTATTTAGCACTCAGAAGTGATTGTGACACTTGGCTGGCTCAGTCGGTGGAGCATGGCTCAACGGTGACTTTTCATTTCAGAGTTGTGAGTTGCAGCCCTTTGTGGGGTGTAGAGATTACTTCAAAATAAAATCTTTAAAAAAAGAGAGTGAGAGAGCTTTTTCTGTCCATGGGTCCTGTCCCCATGCTATAATTAAAAAAAAACAAAAACAAAAACCTTTGGGGCACCTGTTAGCTCAGTTGAGTGCCTGACTCTTGATTTGGCTCAGGTCATGATCTTGGGGTAATGAAATCAAGCCCTACATCGGGCTCTGCCCTTGGTGTAGAGTCAGCTTGGGCTTCTCCCTCCCTCTTCCTCTGCCACCCCCCCTCCCCCATCACTCGCACACTGTCTCTTAAAAACAAACAAACAAAAAAAACCCACCTTTTTGTACCAGGAAAAAAAAGCCGTGGTCACTGTTTGATCCAGCTCTCTGGTTTTTAGCTTCCTTGTCCATCAGATAATGACTATAAGAGTCCTTTCAATTCTGAATACTCCTGTTCTGGGAAGGCGCCCACTTTTCACCGGCCCAGCACCAGCTGCCCTCTGGAGCCTGGCATTTGCAGAGCAGGATGGCAGCCATTGCCAGGCCTCAGTGAAGCTAGGTGGGGGTAGTTATACTCGCTCCCTGAGGCTGCTTCCACCTTCCCCACTGCTCAGATTTACTGTCAGAACCTGTGTCTACTGGCCAAGCTCTTCCTGGACCACAAGACGTTGTACTTCGATGTGGAGCCCTTCGTCTTTTACATCCTGACTGAGGTGGACAGGCAGGGAGCCCACATCGTTGGCTACTTCTCCAAGGTGCTGGGTTGGGAAGGCCAGGCTGAGGGTGGGTGGGGACTATGGACTGCAGGAGGGGCTGAGCCTCCCCAGAGGTCCTGACCACACACCCCTGTAGGAGAAGGAGTCTCCAGATGGGAACAATGTGGCCTGCATCCTGACCCTGCCTCCATACCAGCGGCGCGGCTATGGAAAATTTCTCATTGCCTTCAGTGAGTGGTTCCCGGCCTGTAGAGGGAGGGGTACTGCAGGGTGGGTGCCAAGGGGGGCTGGGCCTGCAGAATCCTCCTTTCTATCACTGCCAGGCTATGAGCTCTCCAAGCTCGAGAGCACAGTCGGCTCCCCGGAGAAGCCGCTGTCTGACCTGGGCAAGCTCAGCTACCGCAGCTACTGGTCTTGGGTCCTGCTGGAGATTCTGCGAGATTTCCGGGGCACACTGTCCATCAAGGACCTGAGGTGAGGGTCTTGGGACCCTTTGAGAGGGAAAGACTCTTCTAAGACTGGCCATGATCCTGGGTCCTTGTCCCTTTTTGCTGTCCCAGTTAGAGCCCTCAAGAGAACTCTCCTCAGCATCTTCTCTTGTCCCTCTCTGCAGCCAGATGACCAGCATCACCCAGAATGACATCATCAGCACCCTGCAGTCCCTCAACATGGTCAAGTACTGGAAGGGCCAGCATGTGATCTGTGTCACACCCAAGCTGGTAGAAGAACACCTCAAAAGTGCCCAGTATAAAAAACCACCCATCACAGGTAAGTGGGGGGCTGCCCAGGGTGTGTGTGGTGGTGGTGGTGGTGGGGGTGTTGAGATCTATTGGGAGCCAAGGCTACCTTTTTGCTGTTACATGATCCCAAACCTGTCTGACCAGCTCCCCAGGAAGGACAGATGGAAGCCTGAGGCAGGCTACTCATTCCCAGGCTTCCCTGCCCCCTCCCCAGGACTCAGTATGTCCTTGTTCTCACCTAGAGGTGAAACCTGGCCTGGGCCCAGAGGCCCAGCCCCGCCTCTCACGCCTCCCCCCCCCCCCCCCCCCCCGCCCCTGCAGTGGACTCTGTCTGTCTCAAGTGGGCACCCCCCAAGCACAAGCAAGTCAAACTCTCCAAGAAGTGAGCAGCCTGTGTGCCCCCGCTGCCGGACCTGTGCCTCCTTGCCCCCTTGCCTGTAAATATGTACAGACCTATTTCGTCATTTTTTTAATAAAGTGAGTTCTGCCAGTGGTTCTGGACTTTGGAGGTGAGAGGGAGAGGCCAAGAGCTGACATTCTTCGTGGCGGGTCACACACACAGCAGCTTTGCTCAAAAACATTTTACTCCTGCTTGTTCCTTCTAGCCCTCACCCCAGATCCAAGCCCAAGCCCAGTTCCGGTGGGGGCTCAGTCCTCCGGAGTCTAGGAATCGAGGTTCAAAAAGGGCATGGCAGCCGATGGGGCAAGATTGGGGCCTTTTCTGTGCTTGCAAACTTGCTGCCCAGAGGCAGCCCCAGCTCAGAAGATAGGAAGAGGGTGAAGTGATGGGGCTTATCAGGCAGGACTGGTGGGGCGCTGGGGCCAGCTTTTCAGCAGCAATTAGCCTAGTCTTCTGGAAACAAAGCAGGGAGCCAGGGCTCATTTTCATAGTTAAGGGTCCTCAGGGGCTCCATAGAAGCCCAACCGGCAGGCTTGTGGACAGCAGGTGGAGGCGGCCAGAGGTTCTAGCCAATGCCACAGGTAATGAGCCTCCCAACTGTGGATTGTAGTCCCAAAGAACCAACCCAGAAGAGGGGGCTCAAAGGTCAGGATGTACTCCCACAGGTCTTGGGAGGAAGGAGTGAATCAAGCCGGTCCCTAGGCCCAAAAGATGTCAGGGAAGGGCCAGGTCCATTCCCAAGGCAGGCATCTGTCCTTGGGTGCAGTGTGTGGAAGTCCTGGAAGCAGGGTCAGCTCCTTAGATGACTAGCTTAGCAGAGGAGGCTGAGGGTCAGGCCTAGTGGCAGCAGAAGGATGAGCCCCAATAAGCTCTGGGCTGGGGCAGAGCTGAAGGCCTGATGGTAGACACAGAGATTGCCATCGGGCTGGGACTCCTGGATTTGGGGCACCACACGAGGCTGGAGCTCTGTCACTTGATGGTGAATCCAGGAGGCATAGCTGGAGGTCAGAGTGTACACGCCAGGCCTGTTGGGGGCCCCACAGGCATCGCCCCAGCTCACAATGCCTGCCAGGTACCACAGGCCCGCCACAGGGCAAGAGAGCGGGCCCCCAGAGTCACCCTGAAGAGAAGAGCCGTACAGTAATATCAGGATGAGGCCCCAGGCCTCCAGTCAGCCACACCAGCCCCATTAGGCCCTCATTTCCCCCTGAGACGCACTTGTCTCACTGGACCCCCCTGCATTTACCTGGCAGGCATCCTTGCCCCCTCTCACATAGCCAGCACACACCATGTCCTGCTGGATAAAGTGGGGCTCCTCAGGCTTAGCGTTGATGTTGTACAGGCAGTTACAGGTCTCGCGGCTGATCAGCGGCACCTCGAGTTGCTGTAGTTGCCGGGGGGCCAGGAGGCTCACTGGAGGAGCAAAAGATGCTTGCCTGAGGCCTTCTGCCCTGAGTTAGGTACCACCCCCATGGCTCTGGACATCAGTGCCCACCTCACCTGAGGGCGCCACGTGGCCCCATCCGGTGACGGTACATTGGAGACCATTGGGGAACGAAGCGTTGGCTGCAGGGAGGCAGATGGGCCTGATGTAGCGGGAGAAGGTGACCGGGCTACTGAGTTGGAGGAGTGCGATGTCACCCTGGGAGCCCTCCTGCTGGTAGCTGGTGTGGGAAATGACCTGTGCCACGGTGCGGACCTCGGCCTCAGGGGTATAGGAGTCCAGCTGGTGGGCACCCAGCTTTACCTCATAGTCTTCCTTCACGTGCTCCCTGCAGGTGGAGGGGCCAAGGCTGGGACCCAGGAGACCTCTCCCACTTCCCTAATCCTGCATTGCCCTGTTCCACCCAACCCCAGTCTGTCTGGTCCCAGGCAAATGGCCTTTCAGGTCACAGACCACAGTTTTATCCTGTGACCTGTGACCTCTGTCCTTCACTCCTCACTGATCCTTTCAGACTGAATCATTGATATCCCTAGATCCCACCCAAGGACCCCAACCTCTGGCCTAGACTGATCCCTAACTTGGACCTCAGCCTACTTTTGACTCCCTGCCCCATGCCCCTCGCCCACCACCCAGCTGGTACCTTGGGAAGCAGTGAGCAGCTGAGAGCACCCACTGCTCAGAAACGAGAGAACCGCCGCACACATGGACGCCATCATAGGTGATGCTGACCTGCCAGGGCCACTGGCCAGCGGCTGCACCGCTGCCGCCTGTGATTCGTGCTTGGGAGGCCACACCACAGAAGGCTGTCCAGGGAGGAAGGTCAGGAGGTCAGGTCCTGTTGGGGCCCCCGTACCTCCTGGGGCCTCAGGCCTGCCACTTCTAACAATCTGGTTTGGAGTCTGGGAAGTGAGTTCCCAGGAGCCAGCCACCCGTTTGTCCTCATCCACTGCTCAGCGGGCATGGTTAGTTCTGCCCCCCCCTACCGAGCTCATTACCCAACTTGGGTTTCTTCCAGCTTCCTTTCTTTTAGGCCCTCCACTCAGGCCACTGAGTGCCTTCCACTCAGTCCACTCCTTACACATCAGAAGATCTTTATAAACCACAAATCTGATCAGGTCACACCTCAGCTTAAATCCTTTCCGGGCTCCACATGGTCCTTAACATACATTCCAGACCTTCCATGACAGGACCATCTGCTCCAGCCATCCCTCCGGACACTTCCTGTCACACACAGGGGGCTACACACTTGTTTGCCTCTAGACCTCTGCTCAGCCAGGCCACTCTGCCGAGCATCCTCCATCCCTCTTGCCTCATCCTACTCCGCTCAGCAAACCTATTTGCCTATGGAGGTGATTCAAATGCCAGCCTCTCCTTAACCTGCCCTGACCCTGCTGGCTGAGTTGGACAATGGCAGGAACGCCCAGAGCCCCCATGCTCCCCCCACCCCCAGCTGCCCTATCATACAGCTGTTGTGCTGGTGTCTGTGACTGCTTCATCTGCACTAATCTGGGTAAGTCCCTGGTGACAGGGACTGGAGCACAGGGCTGGGCACACAGATGGAGTCGTGGATATGTGTCTAACAAACAACAGGACTCCCACACTGAACATCTGATTTCCAGGACGGCCTCACCCCCACGGAGGCCTCCCCTCTGTGGAGCAGGACCCAACAGCCCTTCACAAAGTCACCTCCCCTCCCCGCCGCCCCCCCAGCAGAGAAAACTCCCCAGCCAAGCTCCTCCTTCGCTCCTCATAATAATGACAATAGCTACTATTTAGTGACGGTCCAGCAATGCCAGGCTGCGGGAGGGCTTTCACTTCCTTTATCTCCAGGAGTCCTCCCTGGGCCCCAGGAGACAAACATAACTGACTTCCTTTTTGAGGGGAGAGGACTGGCCAAGAATACACAGCCAGTGGTTTGCGGTGAAGTGGGCACTGAAAACCGGACTCATAGTCGAGTGGTGTGCCTTGCAAGGAAGGAAACCCCTGGTTTGTTTTCCTCAAAAGATGTACCTTTGGAGTCAGACCAGGGTTTAAAATCCCAGCTATGCCTCTTACTGGCTGTGTACTCTTGGGTAAGTCACTTCTCTGCATCGGAGTTTCTTTCTCCATAGAATGAGGGCTGTAACCTCCATCTCACAGAACTACTGGGAGGATTTACATAAAGCAGTAAGGGTAAGGAAGAGGGCCCTATGGAGAGAGGCTCAGGTACTCATGAAACATTCCATTGGAATCTGAACCCACGTCCCCTTCCTTCCCCCTCCCCCACCCAAGCCTCACCTTCATCCCCTCAGCTCCAGGAGGGAGAGAAAGAGGGAAGGGTAAACAGGAAAGACCCTGAGAAAAAGTTCCCAGATCCCTTAGCACCTGCCACTTCTCCAGAGGCTGTCCCACCCCGCCCTGGGAGGCCAACGCCGAAGGGAGAGGGAGAGGCCCGGAGCTAAGGAGCTGAAGCTGGGGGTTCTTGAGTCCAGGGTAAGGGGTGTGCCCAAAAAAGGGTTATACCCCCAGCCTATGTGTATTACCCCTCCCTTGAGCCCCACACTGTCTGACCACCGCACATACTCACCAAGTCCGGACCGGAATAATCCAAGTAAAAGCAGAATGGCCACAGCCTCCAGCCACCCAGGCCCCAGACCTGCCCTGTGGGCCATGGCCCAGGACCAGGGCCCCCGGGGAGACACCAGGCACCCGAGGGAAGGTACCTAGGGCTGGTTTCAACGGCAAGTTCCTGGTATTGGGCCCAGAGGGAAGAGATCCTGGAATCCGCACTGGGAAGGGAGAAGAGATGTCCAAGACTAGATTTGAAGGCAGAGGTAAGGCGCAAAGGGAGACGCTGGGGTCTCCGCAGCCGTAAGGACACGTCTGCAACTCGGCCTAACTACGCGGAGACCTTCCAGAATGTGGATCCTTGGAGAAAGGCACCTACCTGCCTGCCCCTCCCCTGGCCCCGCCCTCCACACTTAGCTCCACCAGGTTTTCTGGATTACAAGGTCCTAAGTCCTCCCAGATCCCCAGGCTCTGTGTGTGTGTGTGTGTGTGTGTGTGTGCCCTCCAGGCGGGACTGGAAATCCCTGATAGCTAGGCTCCCTAGAATGTGACCCAAGTGGCATCTGGCCCAGGTCTTTCAGGTCTCCCAGACCAGTTATGTCCCCCAGGGCCTGGCCCAGCCTTTCTTGTCCTGGGGCTGCTGTGCTCCTCCTTCCTGCTCTCCCTCAGCCTGGTCTTTGAGCCCAGGACCCCTGTCTTTTCAGGCCCTCCTGTAGAGACTGCAGCATCATCTGTGTGCAGCGTGACTGGCCATGCTGATCATCTCACAAATATTTCCTGAGTGCCTACTATGTTCCAGGCACAGGAGACAAAGCAGACACCATCTCTGCCTTCACTGAGCTCACAGTGAAATAGGGGTGACAGCTTCGAATCAAATCATCACACAGGAATTCTAGAATAATTTCAGGCTAGGCACAGGGGCTCTGGAGGCCTGATCACGGGAGATTGACATCGGCCGGCATTGAGAAGGGCTCCCAGAGAAGGTGCTATTAGGACAGAGGCCTGAGAGGCGATGGGAAGTGGCAAAGGTAGTCGAAGGATGGTCCGGGAAAGCGTGTCCGGGTCGAGGTTGCAGCGGGGAGGAGGCACAGGCTCAGGGGAAGAAGGAAGGCCCAGTGGCCCAGCCAGGGGACAGGTTTGTCCTCAGGTTTGCACCTGGGCATGTATGTTGGCTTCAAGCCTCAGAAGAGAGCCCCACTCCCCCACCTACTTTCTCTAAGACTGGGACCTCATAGCCGAAATTTTAGGGCCCCAGAGGGTAGGGAACTCCTGGAGTGGAGTGGGAAGGGGTCTAAGCTGGGGAGGAGGGGATGACATTGGACACTGTGGTGGGTTTGGGTCAAGGGTGGGTGTTTATCTATTTATTTAATTTTTAAAAAGATTTTATTTATTCACGAGAGACACAGAGAGAGAGAGGTAGAGACACAGGCAGAGGGAGAAGCAGCTCCCAAAGGGGAGCCTGACGTGGGACTCGATCCTGGGTCTCCAGGATCACGCCCTGGACTGAAGGCGGCACTAAACCGCCGAGCCACCCAGGCTACCCAAGGGTGGGTGTTTAAATGTTTGTGGGGGATGGCATCCGGGTACTGGACACAGGTGGGCTATCCTCTTGGGGCTCTGGCAGCCAATGACAACCCTGGCCCTTAAAGAACCTCTGCCATCTCCTCTATCTCCCAAGAACTTCCTCCCTCCTCTCCCGTATCCTCTGCCCACCCCACCTAGAGATGGTGACTCTGGCCCCAAAGGTGACCCCTCTGCCACCTTCATCTGTGACTTGCACCCCAAGTACTGCCTCCTTCCTGGGTCTCCATTTGCTCTTTTTCTGTACTCAGACATAATCTCTTCTGTGACCCTTTCTTAATCCCCAGCCAGGGACGTCTCCATATGTATTCCCTGGTCACAGAGCACTACTTCATGGGCTGATCCATCAGACCCCAGACCCCCTGACTTCGGAGTAAGCAGGGAATGCAGTTGTATTCATGCTGGGAGGGCACTAATACATGAGGAGCGAGGGGGGCTGGCTCAGTTGGTTAAGCGGCTGCCTTTGGCTTGGGCTTGGATCCTGGGAGTTCAGGGCTCTCTGCTCAGTAGGGAGCCTGCTTCTCCCACTTCCTCTGCCACTCCTACGCCCCCCATCCCCACCTGTGCTCTCTCTCTCAAATAAATAAAATATATATTTTTTAAGATTTTAATTTATTTATTCACGAGAGACACATAGAGAGAGGCACAGAGACACAGGCAGAGGGAGCAGCAGGCTCCACGCAGGGAGCCTGATGCGGGACTCAATCCTGGGACTCCAGGATCATGCCCTGAGCTGGAAGGCAGACACTCAACCCCCGAGCTACCCGGGCATCCCTCAAATAAATAAAATCTTAAAAAAAAAAAAGGTGAGTGGGGTAGTGGGATGTACACACACAAGGACACATGATGATGCCCCCGAGCTACCCGGGCATCCCTCAAATAAATAAAATCTTAAAAAAAAAAAAGGTGAGTGGGGTAGTGGGATGTACACACACAAGGACACATGATGATGCCCAAACTCTGGGGACACTGGGCAGGATGTGAAGGTGGGGAACTGTTAAGCGTGTGTCATGTATGTATTGGGGACACTGGAGGTGTACACTCTGGGTCACTCAACAGGGTATATATATGAGGGGGCATCTGTCTGTGGATACAGGATATGGTAGCCCCTGGACTCCCAGACTCCAGGACCCTTCTTCAACCCTCACCCTAGCCCTTGTTCTGGGTTGGGGGGAGGACAGTAGGGTCTGAGCCTGGGCTGAGGTGTCTGGCAGGTGCTAGGGATGCTGATTCCACCGGGGAGGTGACACACACCCAGCTGCCACCCCACCTCCCCCGCCCTGGGGCAGGAATGAAGGACAGCTGCCACGTTATCAGGGACACATTTCCTGGGAGCCCAAAGTCTGACTCACAGAGCCCCAGCAGGGATGGGCCCTACCCTGTGGGCTTCCCCCAGCCCCTTGGCCTGCCCCCAGCAATGACATAAGGCCATGTGTCTGTGTTTACACCTTTATTGTCCGCTTCCCGGTGCCCCCAAGGATTCCGGAGCCCAAAATAGCTGGGGAGGCCCAATTACCCAGAGCCAGAGCCGCTGCAGTCCAGGTGGGTGGGGCGGCCTGGAGGTTCGGTGGCGGTGGCGGGGCGAGGGAACAAAGCCGGTTGGGCCACATTCCAGCTGTACTGGGTGGGAAGTGGAAGGTTGGAGGGAGTGGGGGGAGGAGGAGGGGTGGCTCACGGACCCAGGCCCCCTCAGCCCTGGATCAGGGGGGTCAGGAGCAGCAGGAAGAGGGCAACCCGAGGGGAGCCTGAGGCCCTGGCCATTTCAGGGGGGCAGAGGTTGCTGCCTTCAGGGGGCCAGTGGGGGTAGCCATTGGGAGGCAGGAAATGGGCTTCCTCCACCATCTGGGAGATCCAGGCCTCTTCAGGGCCAATGGCAGCGAACAGCTCCCGGCTCCCTCGAACAGCCATGCCCATGAGCACCCAGGAGCCTCCCTCCGTCTGGCACAGGAGGGGAGGTGCTGAGGTCACCTGCAGTATCAGAGCCAAGCCCCAAAGGGTCTCTTACCCTTCCTCCTGCTCCTCTATCTCTTCTTAGAGTCCAGCCACAGAGCGCTGCTTGTCCCTATCCTCAGGCATCCGAGCCCCTGGTCTCTCTCTAAAGTCCAGATGGGAAGCACTGCTTCTTCCCATTTGGGGCCCAGCACTCAAGAATTCTAACCCAAGGGCGCCTGGGTGGCTCAGTGGTTGAACGTCTGCCTTTGGCTCAGGTCACAATCGCAGCATGATCCCATGATCCCCACATCAGGCTCCCCGCAGGAGGCCTGCTTCTCCCTCTGCCCATGTCTCTGCCTCTCTGTGTCTCTCACAAATAAATAAAATCTTAAAAAAAAAAAACAGAATTTCAACCCAGCTCACTCTATAGGGTCCTGCTGGGCTGCCCAGTGCTGCCTGGCTCCCCTCTCCCCGGACGGGGATGCCCAGGCCCCATTACCTCACATCTGTCCTCCTGACCCTCCGAATACAGAACACAGAGAGTCCCAGGGGGCAGGATGCCCTGATAGAGACAGTGACAGAGTCGTGGCATCAAGATAGAGACAGCTGCAGCCACGGGGACTAGAGAGAGAAGAGAGGGTTGTCGCAGGGCTTCTGGCCTTCAGTCACTCCTCACCCCCAGGACCCTGGGCTCTCACCTCGGTCCCGGGGGTCCTTCCAGCCCAGCACCCAACAGCTGGCCCCCAGGGGGATACCCCCTGGGTGAAGGCAGATGGGCAGGGCTGATGGGGAGGGTTCCACCCGGGAGCTCAGCTCCAGGAGGGCCAAAGGGGGCCGAAGTCCCA
The DNA here is from genome assembly GCF_018345385.1 of Vulpes lagopus. Lineage (NCBI taxonomy): Eukaryota > Metazoa > Chordata > Mammalia > Carnivora > Canidae > Vulpes > Vulpes lagopus. The sequence continues at coordinate 106,047,308 of NC_054826.1, read as the reverse complement.
GGTGCCGGGGCAGGCGGATGCTGGTGACCACCCGGGATACCTGGTGGCCCTGTGGGAGGGGGTTGGCCCCTGCCCGGCCCAGGTACACTTCAATATAAGGCACTGTCGTGGAGCCTGGCCTGTTGGAACAAAGCTCAATGTCATCCCCTGCTCTCCCAGTGGCCGTAAAGTCCTTCCCAGTGCAGAATGGGTCGTTCCATTGAGTATTCCTCCTGCCAGATCTCTCTTCTACCTCAAAACACTTGAGGCACTCCCCTGCACCGTAAGAGCCCCAAATGGAGAGTCCCACTATTGTTAAGAGCCCTTAGGCCCATCTCTCCATTTTTCCTTCTTGTCCAAGAGATGGGTGAGACCTACCTGAGGACACAGTGAGTGGCTGCCAGAACCCAGCCTGGGGCCACCAGGATCCCAGTGCAGACTCGATCTCCAGCCACGTGCACTTCTGCCAACCAGGGCCACAGGACCCCCACCACAGCGGGCTCTGGTCGCAGGCCACAGGCTAGGGAGAGGAGGTGACCACTTAAACGGAGGCTTCGCAGCTGACCCATGAAGACCTAACCACGGGTCTTAGCTCATGTAGGAGCCCCTAAGCCCCAAAGCCTCAGGAGACATTAAGCCCTGAGCCCTCACCACCATGTTCTGTGTGCGGGGGACAAGTCTGTGTGTCAGTCTCCTCCCCCTCAGAGCCCCAGTCCCAGGTCAGCTGGTCTTCTAGGTAGGCTCCGCGCGTCACGTGGCTGATCCACGGGCCATGGGTCTGCAGGGGGTGGAAGACTCTGGGACGCAGGCAGCCACTGGAAAAGTCGCTGATTCCAGCCAGGAACCAAGTCCCCTCCTCCTGGCACAGGAGGCTCCGATGAGAGTAGTTCTGCAAGCAAGAGTGTGTGCGCGCTAGTGAGAGGCTCTCCAAGGTCCTGGGGCTTTCCTGCACCTCCCTCTCTCTCTCCGTCTCTCTCTCTCCCACTCAGACATGACAAGCCCCACCTCCTCCACGCCACTCGCCAATACTAGTCTGCACAAGAAGTCAGCCCTCGCTTTAGGATTCTCTGTGAACCTAGGTGTAGCAAGGCCAGACGTCGCCCAGGGCCCATCTCAGGCCCCTCCCCGAAGTGCTCCAGGTGGCCTTCAGGACCCGGGCGCCCGGCCCCTGCCCCCCGCCCCCGCCCCCGCCCCCGCCCCCGCCGCGCACCCAGCAGCCGCCCGCCTCCTCCTCCTCCTGGTACGCGGGGCAGAGCGCGCGCGGCGGGTCTCCCGGCGGCGGCACGGACGCCCCCTGGCGGCCGTACAGGCAGTGACACCACCAGCCGCCCAGCAGCTCGGCCTCGAGCTGTGCGTTGGGGCCGGGCGCAGGTTCTGGAACCGAGAAGAGAGAGCGCCAGCACCGCGTGGGAGTGAGTCCCGCTCGCCTCCGTCCAGCCCGGCGCCGCCCCCTGCTCACCCCCGCGGCCCCAGCGAGCCAGGCGGCAGCGGCTGCCGGGCAGGAAGTAGTGTTCTGGGTGAGGGAGGCACACTGGCCGTGGGGCCGTGCTCAGGTTCACCGGCGCTCGCAGCTGCAGCAGCGCCAGGTCCGAGGCGTCGTCCCACGAGGCATTGTCGTGCGGCACGAGGCGCGCCACCAGCTCTGCGCGCGGACGCGAGGGCAGCAGCACGCGCCAGGTGTCCAGGTCGCGGGGCGGGCCATCTGAGTTGATGGGGCTGCGGGATGGGGGAAACTGGGGCCGTGGGCCGGATCCTGCACACTCAGCTCAAAACCACACACACACACACACACACACACACACACACACATCTGGCTTGGACTCGTGGCATCCCGGATCAAACTCATACTACCCCCTACTCGCCCCAGGTAGACTAGGATCCTACTTTGCGAGCTGGATCCTACACCTGCCAGTGAGACCCCACACTCCAAATAGATGTGCCCCTCCACCCCTACTCCTACCCTACATGGGGGAAGGGCTGAGGACAGGTAAATAGTGTCTCAGGTCAGGGGAGGAGGGGCAAGAATGTGTCTGAGACTGGGTTTTCACTCACTCCAGAAAGCAGCTGGCAGGTGCCAAGACCCAGCTTTCAGACACCAACGCCCCATGGCAGGGTCTGGATCCTGGCACCATCACCTGGGCCTCCCAGGGCCAGGCCCCTGGCCTTGGGGCCTTCCCGCACTCTGAGGGGTGAGAGGCCTGGGTCAGGGGGCCTCCCAGACCCCTACCCCAACTCAAATCTCCCATGTCCAGCTGCCATCTAGGGGTCCTGCTCCCTCACCTGGCAGAGCAATGCTGCAGTTCTGATCCGTGGGCTCCCAGGCACCTGACTGGGGCTCCCAGGACTGGGTGGGAAAGGCAGGCCCAGGCTCTGAGCCAATCACCTGTTCCCGTATCCATGCCTCATAAGGAGCCACAGCGGTGAAGATTCCAGGGCGGTTCCTCCGTCCACAGCCAAAGCCAAAGCTGGTGACTCCTGCCTGGAACCATCGGCCACCTTCCTCACAGACCAGGGGGCCCCCAGAGTCTCCCTGATGATAGATAATTCAGTGTCAAGGGGTCAGCCCAGGGATCCACCAGCTTACACTGGGTCACCTCACAAAGGTTCTAGACCTCTTCTTGTTGCCCAACATAGAGCCACCTTCTAGAAATCTGCCCTGTCTGAGCTTTGTCCTCTGCATTCCCTACAACTCTAAGCAGAAGAAAGCCTTGTAAGGCAGAAAGGCTGATGAGCAGCCAAAGTCAAGGGCACCAAGCTAATGCATTCAAGACCATGCTAGAGAGACCTGCAGGGCCCATTCAGAGCCAAATGATTCTTGTTCTATAAATGCCTCAAATCCTGTTCTGGATTTCTAAGTGCAACCGCTTGTTGAAGCAAATCAGAGATGCCACAAGTCAGGAGGAAGAGGCTGTTAGAAATAAGCTGTTAGAAAGCAGCAAGCGGGGACGCTTGGGTGGCTCAGCAGTTGAGCATCTGCCTTCCGCTCAGGGCATGATCCTGGATCGAGTGGGGCCTGCTTCTCTCTCTCTGCCTACGTCTCTGCCTCTCTCTGTGTGTCTCTCAAAAACAAACAAACAAACAAACAAACAAATAAATAAGGAGGCAGGGGATTATGTCCATGGGTCCTGGAACCTCATAACTGGGGGGGACCTGGAAGGAAGGCTATCTAGCTTGAATCCATTGCCACCATGCATGCTTGAGCACCCTCAAAAATGTGTGCCATTGGGGGTGCCTGGGTGACTCAGTTAAGTATCTGACTTTTTTTAGATAATATTTTAAAAGAGTTATTTATTTGAAGATTTTATTTATGTGAGAGAGAGAGCGAGAGAGCGAGAGCGAGCATTGGAGTTGGGGGGAAGGACAGAGGGAGAGGGAGAAGCAGACTCCCCAGCTGAGCAGGGAGCCCAGATGCCAGAGATCTCCCAGCAGGAGATCATGACCTGAGCCCAAACCAGGAGTTGGACACTCAACCATCTTAGTCATCCAGACACCCCAAAGCATCTGACTCTTGATTTTAGCTCAGGTCATTATCTCAGGATGGTGGGATCAAGTGCAGAGTCTGCTTGTCCCTCTTCCTCCCCCCACTTGTACTCTCTCTCTCAAATCAATCTTTTTTTTTTTTAAGCTTTTATTTATTCATGAGAGACAGAGAGAGAGAGAGACAGAAAGAGAGAGAGACAGAGACACAGGCAGAGGGAGAAGCAGGCTCCATTCAGGGAGCCCGACGTGGGACTCGATCCCCAGTCTCCAGGATCACACCTGGGGCTGCAAGGCGGTGCCAAACCACTGTGCCACGGGGGCTGCCCTCAAATCAATCAATCACACAAAAAAATGTGTGCCATTGGAGGAAAGTTTCTGGGGAAAATAGTTAAAATATAGTATGTGTTCGCTTTCAGCAAGATACCTGGGAAATTCTTTTTTGTAAAGGATTAATCCTTCTTCTTTTTTAAATTTTATTTTTAAATAATTTCTGCACCCAACATGGGGCTTGAACTCACTACCTTGAGATCAAGAGTTGTACACTCGGGGCACCTGGGTGGCTTAGTGGTGGAGTATCTGCCTTTGGATCAGATCATGATCCTGGGGTCCTGGGATTGGGTCCTGCATCAGGCTCCCCGCAGGGAGCCCACTTCTCCCTCTGCTTACGTTTCTGCCTCTTTGTCTGTGTCTTTCATGGATAAATAAATAAAAATCTTAAAAAACAAAACAAAACAGAGTCATACATTCTATGGACTGAGCCAGTCAGGCACCCCAGATAAACTCATTTAAAAAAAAATAATAACTATGTGTTGAATATTTACTAAGTAACAGGTGCTGTATTGTGGACTGGGATGTGGAATAATAATAATAATAGCTAATACTTATTTAAGCTCTTATTAAAAACCAAACACTGTCCTAAGTGTTTTTATATCTATAAATTCATGTGATCATCATAATTACCCTATGAGGTCAATAATGCTATCATCTCCATCTGCCAGGTGAGAAAGTCTGGACATCCAGAAGTTAAATAACTCAGCCAAGGTCACAGAACTAATAAGTGGTGGTGCTGGACTTCTAACCAGGCTGACTCACTCTAGAGTCTGACACATAACCTCTGCACGGTGAACTGCCATAAGTAACAGTACCCTCTTGTCAAGCTCCAAGTTCTGTCCATTTATCTTCTCATCAATCCTCTTTAGCAATCATTAGCAATCTTGCCCTCTTTTTGCAGAGAGAGAGATGAGATTTGTCTATTCCCCATGATTCCTATCAGGGTTTTGCCTGGCCCTGCTGGGCAGATGCAGGCCTCCCCCCTCCATACCTGGCAAGTGTCTCTGCGGCCCTCCGGGTAGCCAGCACACAGCATCCCTGGCAATAGCTGGAAAGTGAGGTTGAAGGGGCCAGGCCGGCTATAGAGACACTGACAGGCAGCCTCTCCCAGCAGCCTGAGCTCCACTTCTTGTAGCACCCATGGGAGAGGCAGGGGGTCTGCAGGGAACCAGAGAGCAAAGGCTGTGAGGCAGATATGAAGTCCTCTGTTCCCTAGCTCAGCTCTATGCCCTCCAGGTGCCTCCTGGGCATCTCTATCTAGATGCCCCAGGACACCCTTACCTGCTGAATTCAAAACCAGTTATTTGAGAACTTCTTCTTACACCCTCATCTCAGGAGTGGCCCCATCAAGCACCTGGTGAGAGCTTCCATGGATGGTAGTGCAGTGGAGAAAGGTATCCAGACAATAAATGATGCATGTGGGGCTAAAATCACTGAGCTCTGTGCCCCGATATGGGTTGTGCCAATCTTGAGAGGGTACCCTTTTCAATAAAGGTGCCATAGAGACTAGCATGGCCCTGTACCAAGTTACAGAGCATGGAGTCTGGGTGTCAGCTTTGACCCCTGCCTCAGCTTTCCCCTCTCCAATCAGTTCCCAAATCCTGAAAACCTCTCATTGTGACTTCTTGCAATTTTCACTGCAATTGTCCTGGTTTAGAAAGCACAACTTTGGGTCTGGATGATTGGCCCAGGTTCCTCACTGGTCCATTCCTCACTCACCCTTCACTTGTTGCTGACAGAAAAATGTTCTTTTTTTTTTTAATTTTTAATTTTTTAAAAATTTTATGTAGGGGGGATCCCTGGGTGGCTCAGCGGTTTAGCGCCTGCCTTTGGCCCAGGGCGTGATCCTGGAGTCCTGGGATCGAGTCCCGCGTCAGGCTCCCAGCATGGAGCCTGCTTCTCCCTCTGCCTGTGTCTCTGCCCCTCTCTCTGTGTCTATCATGAATAAATGGGTAGAATCTTTAAAAAAAAAATTTAGGTAGGTTGCACACCCAGCATGGAGCCCAACTTGGGGCTTAAACCCACGACACTGGGCTCAAGACCTGAGCTGAGATCAAGAGTCAGATGCTTATCCGACTGAGCCACCAGGTGCTCCATGACAGAGGAATGTGTTTTTAAAGCTCAGCTCTGATCTTATCAAGAACACTCAACGGATCCCACTGTCTACATCTGAGGCCTACCCCTTTCCTGAGGTAAACCTGCCTTTTTTTTTTAAACCTGCCTTTGATGGAAACAATGTCTCAGAATCCAGGAACCCGTGATGGAGAGCGTGGACAGAGCTCGTTGCCTCCCCACCCAGAATCCTGAGAGGTCAGGTGATGGTGAGGCTGTACTTGAGGGCTATCCAGGCAAGTTTGGAGATTGTCGTAGGGATCCTGGGAACTGGTGGAATACTCTGGACCTTGGTTTGACCTTAGGGCTTTCATAGTCCAGCCCTAGCAACTTACGTGACCTCTGTTGCCTATGCCCCTTCCATTCCAGCCTGGCAAGCTGGCCCTTCTCCATCTGTCATGTCTCATGTGAGTCCCCAGAGTGGCCTCTATCTCCCCACACTAGCCTGTTATGCTAACTTATGTCCTTTTTATAACAGCTCCCCAGAAATCTCCTGTTCTGGATACCCTTTGTCAGGATGGTTTGGGCCCATCCCCATGGACTTCCTATGTGCTCAGAATGACCCTTTCATGTCATCTCCTGCCCTGATGGGGCCCCTCTAAGCACAGGCTGTGGTATCTCCTCCTGAAGCACCTTTTCTAAAGCCCTGGGCACTGTACAGCACAGGTCTGATCACAGTAAATGCATCGTGGGGGCCTTGTTAACATGGAAAAGTAGCATTGGATAATAGGGATGATAGGGAATGGGAAAGTGCTCTATTTCCTCTCAAACCTTCTTCTTCTTCTTCTTTTTTTTTTTAAGATTTATTTATTTATTTATTTATTTATTTATTTATTTATTTATTTATGAGAGACACAGAGGGAAGCAGAGATACAGATAGAAGAAGAAGCAGGCTCCTCACAGGGGGCCAGATGTGGGACTCCATCCCTGGACCAGGATCACGCAGTGAGCCGAAGGCAGACGCTCAACCATTGAGCCACCCAGGCGTCCCTCTCCCAAACCTTCTAGTGTAATGTTTGCTCAATCTACTGAATGTATAGCTTGTCTACCTACTAGAATTTAAGCTCTGAGGCAGGGACTTTTGCTGGTTATGTTTCACTGGCGTATCTCTAATGCCTCAGTGCCCAGCCCATTGAGAAGGTGCTCAAGAAATATCTGTTGAATAAATGAAAGATGAACTGAATAAATGAGGGTGAGCAGGGAAAAGACAGGAGGTGAGTAAGTAGAGGATGAGTGAGAGAAGGGTAGGATGGGAGGAGAGGGACCGGAGAAAGGAGGGCAGAAACGGACATTTGCTGAATGCTTAGGATATGCCAGGCGCTGTGCTTTAGTGCACGATTATCTAGGGTAAAAGTACCTAAAGTGCATTAATTAGTATGTTCGGCACCGTGCTATCAACCTTACATGGATTTCCTCACTTAATCCACCCGACAACCCCATGCACTGGCACGATTTTCCTCAATTTTCAGAGGAAGCAATGGATTGGGTGAAGCGCTTTGTCTGAAACAGCACAGCTAGGATGGGAACCCTGGTCGGATCCTAAATCCGGGAAAGAAAACAACTGGAAGGAAAGGTGAAGAGGTAATGGGTTGGAGGAGTCAGCAGCCTTGGTTTGCGAGCCCTTAGCGGGGAAGATAGAGCGAGACGGGCGGAGCGCTCAGCGGGCCGAGGTCTGCGCTCCGGGCGCTCGCCCGGGGTCCCCCTCCCGAGGCCCCGCCCCGCGCGCCCGCCCACCGGGGCTCCGGCTTCTAGGCCCGGCCCGAGGACTCCTCAGCGGGCTCCGCGGCCGCCGAAACCCACCTCCCCGACACTCACCCGCTTCCTGGATGTCCCCCCAGCCGGTGGCCCAGCAGGTGGCGCCGTGGGCGAAGCGGTGCGAGGCGCGCGGCAGGCAGACGGGCCGCACGGCGGGGCCCAGCCTGGCGGGCGAGGCGAGGCGCAGCAGGGCCAGGTCGGCGCCGCGGGCCACGCCGCTGTAGTTGCGCGGCACGAGGATGGCGGCCACCGCGCGCACGTGCGCGCCGTCGGGGGCCGCGGCCTGGGAGTGCGCGCCCAGCAGGACCGACCACTCGGTCGCAGGCTCCAGGGTCCCGTTCCTGCGCGGAGGCCCGGCGGGAGGGGGGAGGCCGACTGTCGTGGGGTAGGGGCTCAGAGCCCGCGGGAAGGTGGGGTCGGCGGGAAACCTGGGTCGGGATTTGGGGCTGGAGAGAGCCAGGTTCAGAGAGGTCCCCAGGAAGAGGGGGGAGTGGATCCGATTCCCAGGGGGTTGGTTGACTGGGGGACGCCGGACAGACGGGGTTCAGGGTCGGATGTTTGGTGGAGTGGTGGGGCGGGCCTGCAGGCGGCGCCTACCGCGTTGGGAACCGGGGTGACCCCGCTCCGCGGAGCCCTTGGGGCGGGGCGGGGGCGAGGGCGGGGAGAGCGGCGCCGGGCGGTCTCAGGCCGCGGGGCAGGCAGGGCTGGCTGTGGACCGGGGTGGGCTGTGGGCCGATACTCACGTCACGAAACAGTGAGCCGCCGAGAGCACCCAGGAAGGCGCGATGAGGGAGCCCCCGCAGATGTGGCTCCCGCTCTGATGCAGGCTCACCTGCCACGGCCAGCTCCCCGGCTGCGCGTCCGAGCCCCCCAGGATTCGGGCAGAGGGCTCAGGGCGCCCGCAGTCTGCATTGGGGCACCGTGGAGGTTGTCGCCTGCCGGCTGCCCGACGCCGGAGGCCCAGGGAGCTCAAGACGAAGCCCTGTCTCCCACCCGGCCTCAGTTTGCCCCTCTGAACAAGAACAGTGAGGACCTTGGCACGTCTAATTTTCCAGTGACTTCCACCTCCCTCCTGGCCTAGCCAGCCTTAACTTTCCTTAGGATCTGAGGAACTCCCCACTCTTCCTTACCTAGATCTTCAGGTTCTTCTTGGGTGGAACTGAGAGCTGAGGGTTAGAAGGTAAAGAGAGGAAGGTACTGGTGACTTCCAGCCCGCGACACTGCTCAGCCCCATCTTCCCGTTCTTAGGCCCCTGCCCCCTACCCTTCCCAGTCCCTGGGCTTTCAGTCCCCTGCCAGTAGGCATGTTACCCCTCCTATCTTTGCTGCCTCCCACATGACTCCCCCCACCCCCCCTACTGCCTTACCTGAGTTCTGGAAAGCTCCTGGGATGGGGCTGATGGCTAGAAAGAGGGAAGCAGGGAGAGGCTAGAGATCTACACTTTGATAAGCCCTCCCTGATGCCCTCCCAGCAAGCTCCATCTCCCTATGACACCCAAGCCTCTTTCCCCTCTCAAACACTATTCCTCTCCCTTCTGACATCTCACTCCCTCCTCCCCTTCCTCCTCTGACCCCCCATTACCCACACAGAACCCAGGAGTCCTGGTTTCCAGCTCCCCAGATACTAGGACCCTGGCCCATTGTAGCCATCTCCTGTCTCCTGAAGTTACCGAGGATCACCAGTGGAAGGAGCAGGTGGTGGGACATGGCACATTTGAGTCAGCTGGAGGCACGGAGATGGGTGAAGGTCTGCTCCCAGTCACAGCTCTGTCACTGCCTAGACAGCCCGTGTGACACCTGATGGTCCCAGGAGCAGCCCCACCCTCCCTGGCTGGAGCCCATCTCTGGCAATCTGAGAGGATCTGGGGCTGGAAGGGGAAGTAGGGAGCCTGTAGGCCCCACCCAGAGCCCTGTGAGCATCTCACATCACTGGAGGCCCAAGTTGGGGGTGGGAGGCAGATGTCCTAGTTCCAGGGCGCTGTTGAGTGGGCGATAGAAGAGTGGAGAACCCTGTGGGCAAAGGTGGGAGGAGAGGACAACCAAGGTGCTGGGAGGCTGATGTATTGGCTCCTTGGTGAGGCCAGGCCGTGGGTGAACCCAGGCCCTGGGGACAGAGGAGGTGGCCCCTCAGTGGCGTGACTCACCTGAGACCTCACCTCTGTTCAGGGTGTGCCTTACCCCAAAGGCTTGGTCCTTTCTTCTCACACAGCTCTGGTTACTGGAGTTGCTGGCCAGGTCTGGGAAGGGAGCCCTAGGGAATTCAATCCCATCCCAACAAAAGGATCACAGATTTCCGGCAGGTTGGGCAGGGCTGAGGATTCTGGGAGGGGGCTGGGCAGCCTGGCAAAGCCAAAAAGATAGCACCCTTTTCTGTGTTAGAGTACTCTCAAGTGTTGTCACTCTTTGTGTGACCTTGGGAAAGTCACTCAACCCCTCTGTGTGTTTCAGTAGGAGGCCACCTAAGAAACATGTGGTGCCTCAAAGAGGAATTGAGAGGAATTTAATGAAGGAACTATTTACAGAGGTATAGGCAGGGTTCAGGGAACCACCAAGGGATGGTGACGCATCTTGGGGTTAGCAGTAATGGAGACGCAGAGAGGAAGCACACACTGGAAGCCCAAAGGGAGAGCTGTAGCTGGAGGAGAGGCTGATGAGTCGGGAGCTCCCTCCGTGGAGGAATGCAACCTTTATCAACCTGTGGCTCAGTAGGCAGAGCTGGGAAATAAAAGTCCCCATCTCACTTTCCTCCTACCCTCTGATCACCTGCCAGCTCCTCCCGTCCCTGAAACTTCCCAGAAGCCAAAGTGATGGGGAGCCTGTGATGTGGCCTGTGAAGGTCGCTCTGGAGGAGCAGATCAGGATAGAGAAGGGGTGTAGAGTAGACCTGGAGAGTCACAGAATAGCCACACTCAGGTTTCCCCTGCTACCCACAAGTAGAGCATTTCTTCTTCTTCTTCTTCTTCTTCTTCTTCTTCTTCTTCTTCTTCTTCTTCTTCTTCAGATTTATTTATTCATGAGAGACACACAGAGAGAGGCAGAGACAGAAGCAGAGGGAAAAGGTTCCCCTCAAGGGGAACCTGATGTGGGACTCGATCCCGGGACTCCAGGATCCCACCCTGAGCCGAAGGTAGATGCTCAACTGCTGAGCCACCCAGGCTTCCCAAGTAAAGCATTTCTACAAAAACTTTTGGGGCAGCCGGGGTGGCTCACTGGTTTAGCACCACCTTCAGCCGCAGGTGTGATCCTGGAGACCCAGGACTGAGTCCCGTGGCGGGCTCCCTGCATGGAACCTGCTTCTCCCTCTGACTCTCTCTGTCTCTCATGAATAAATACATAAAGTCTTTAAAAAATAAAAAATGTAAGTATTGGGATCCCTGGGTGGCGCAGCGGTTTGGCGCCTGCCTTTGGCCCAGGGCGCGATCCTGGAGACCCGGGATCGAATCCCACGTCGGGCTCCCGGTGCTTGGAGCCTGCTTCTCCCTCTGCCTATGTCTCTGCCTCTCTCTCTCTCTGTGACTATCATAAATAAATAAAAATTTTAAAAAAAATGTAAGTATTTTTAAAAAAAGAAAACTTTTGGAAGCAGAAATGGCATAAAGCAAAGAGACTATCAGTTTACATGGAAAATATTTTTAACGTTCCCAGATCCAAAGATCACCTCTCTTGGGCTCTTCTTTCTTTCTTTTTCAAAGATTTTGTTTTGAAATGATCTCTACACCCAACGTGGGCCTCGAATGCACAACCCCGAGATCAAGAATTGCACGCTCCACTCACTGAGCCAGCCAGGCACCCCTCTCTTAGGCTTTTCTGATACCTTAGGACATATCTTGGTAACAAATGCACGGTATAAATTGAGATCAAGCACAGGTGCTCGTACAGTTCAACATTATGACAGCTTGCTGCTAAGATGCTGAGTGTAGTTCCCAGGGTAGGAGATCTCAGGGTGCTTGCTGCCTCTGTACAGCTGGCTGCAAAACAAACACTGAGGGCTATTTTCACTTTTCACCTTTTTTTTTTCCGAAAAAGTGAAGATCCTCTTTGGATTTCTTTCGGTTAGCGAAAACAAGTACTCACGTAGGCCTTTCCTAAAAGCCAAGTGGCATAATGCAAACTTTTAAAAAGCATGGGCTACCCATATATTGATTTTCTTACCAATAATATAGGCTAATAATATACAACTCTAGTAGTCCAGTTTCCCTAGAAAATAGACGTCTGGGCAGAGCCCACATGTTTGTGCCTTACTGGGAGGTACAATCCCAAGGCAGCAAGAGCAGAGGGGATGAGATGTGATTAGGAAGGGAGGAAATACAAACACAGGGATGCACAATCCACTGGAGTTAATTGATAAACTTGCTAACTTTAGCAGGTCCACGGAGACAATGAAGGTAAACCTGGTGGCAGACTCGTTAACACAATCCTGGAGTTTCCTTTTTTTTTTTTTTTTTTAATCCTGGAGTTTCGATTTGTTTGTTTATTTTTTTTTTAATTTTTATTGATTTATGATAGTCACAGAGAGAGAAAGAGAGAGGCAGAGACACACGCAGACGGAGAAGCAGGCTCCATGCACCGGGAGCCCGACGTGGGATTCGATCCCGGGTCTCCAGGATCGAGCCCTGGGCCAAAGGCAGGCGCCAAACCGCTGCGCCACCCAGGGATCCCGATTTGTTTGTTTAAAAGAAGCTCTATGCCCAACGTGGGGCTTGAACTCACAACTCCAAGATCAAGAGTCACAATTCTTGGGGTTTCTAAGTCCCCTCAGACATTCATTCGTAGGCATTTGCCTCTCCAAGGATAAAGGACCGTTTATACAACAAAACACTCAGCAAAATGAGGCAATGGACAAAGATAGGAAAGAAGAGAGAGAGTATAGTTTGGTTAAAGCAAAACACGCATGCCATGAACACACTAGCCTACAAACTACTGCAATTCAGTAGTTCTCAAACACTTTGGTTTCAGGACCTATGTACAATCTTAAAAATTATTGAGGAAACCAGAATTTTTGTTTATTTGGACTCTATACTATAAATATTTACTGCCTTTGAAATTAAAACCCAGAAACACTTAAAATTACTTATTAATTCACTAAAAAAATCTGTTACAGGTTAATGTAAATAACATTTTTAATGAAAGATATTTTTTCAAAAAAATAGTGAAAGAATGACATTGTTTTAAAAGTGAAAAGAGCAGGGGAGCCTGGGTGACTTAGTGGTTAAGCATCTGCCTTTGGCTCAGGTCATGGGGAGCCTGATTTTCCTTCTGCCTCTCTCTCTCTCTGTGTCTCTCATGAATAAATAAATAAAATATTGGGGATCCCTGGGTGGCTCAGCGGTTTGGCACCTGCCTTTGGCCCAGGGCGGGATCCTGGAGTCCCGGGATCGAGTCCCACGTCGGGTTCCTGGCAAGGAGCCTGCTTTTCCCTCCTCCTGTGTCTCTGCCTCTCTCTCTCTCTCTCTCTCTCTCTCTCTCTCTCTATGTCTATCATAAGTAAATAAATAAATATTTTTTAAAAAGTAAATAAAATCTTTGAGAAAAAAAAGTGAAAAGAGACATTTTTGCAAACCTCGCTAGTGTCTGGATGAATAGACTACAGCTGGATTTCTCATATCTGCTTTTGCAGCCAGCCTTTTGAAATATCATTAGTCAAGTAGCCTTTTGAAACCTGTATTGTACACTTGACATCATGAAAATACTTTTGGCCTTAGGCACCCCTTAAAATGGTCTTGGGAACCGCTTCAGAAGTTCCCAGACCATATTTGAGAACTGCTGCTCTAAGACAACATTTTTTTTCTTTTTAAGTAAACTACATCCAATTTGGGTCTCAAACTCAAGCCCCTGAGATCAAGAGTCACATGCTCTATTGTTTTAGTCATTTCAGAAGCCCCTAAGACAATAATTCTTAGCCCTTTCTCCAACTCAGCAGACCTGAAAAATAGGGTTTGTTCCTTTAAGTATGTTGATGCAAAATGAACAAACCTTTCAGAATCCCTAAAAGTAAGAAAGATAATTTTATTTGAGCCCAAGTTAGGACAGCGGCTTGAGAAACACAGTCTTCACAGGGAAGAAAGTGCTCCAGAGAATGAACAGTTCTTACAGGGCTATATACTTTTTTACATCTTATAGAAGTCAAAAGATTATAGATTAATATATAGGCAGAAATCACAAGTTTTCATGTCAAGGAATTCAAGGAGTAGGAGCACTGACCATATCTTACGAGTAAGATGGCTTTCCTTTAGGCTACTCATTTACAAAGGAGGTGTTCTATTATGCTGTGTGGGCCATAAAATAGGCTTTTGTTTATTTGTGTTAATCTTTATAAAGATTTTATTTTTGAGTAATCTTTACACCCAACACAGGGTTCGAACTCACAACTCCAAAATCAAGAGTGATATGCTCAGGGTACCTGGGGGGTGGTTCAGTTGGTTGAGTGTCCAACTCTTGATTTCAGCTCGGGTCCCAATCTTGGGGTCATGAGATGGAGCCCTATGTAAGGCTCTGTGCTCAGTGAAGAGTCTGCTGAAGATTCTCTCTCCCACTTTCTTTTGCTCTCAAATAAATAAATCTTTTTCTTTTGTAAGATTTTATTTATTCATGAGAGACACAGAGAGAGGCAGAGACACAGGCAGAGGGAGAAGCAAGGAGTCTGTGGGGAGTCTGATGCAGGACTCAATGCCAGAACCCTGGGATCATGACCTGAGCTAAAGGCAGATTCTCAACCACTGAGCCACCCAGGTGTCCCAATAAATCTTTTTTTTTTTTTTTTAAAGATTAGTAAATCTTAAAAACAAACAAAAAAGAGTCTCATACTCTACCACCACCTGAGCCAGCCAAGTGCTCCTGGTTTTTGGTTTAAATAAAATTTATGTAGTCATGCTGACTTAGAAATCTAAAATGGCTTCCCTTATATATCAGGCCTTTAGAGAGTTTTATCTGTCATCAAATAGCACAATGGCTCACCAAAGCCATGGATCTTGTGAGAGTAAGGGGAACACTTTCCTCTAGGGAGACAGATTGAAATTTCTGAGGGGTGTAAGCTATAAGCACATTTTGCAGAAGCTGCCCAGAGAATTCTGGTAGTTATTCTAGCCCAAGATATGCTTGCTTGAGAATCATTGCTCTAAGCTTCCTAACAGCCAACAAAGAAAGACGGAAACCCAAGCAGAGTCTTTCTTCCAGATACTAGGACAGAAAATAATTTTCTGGGGTGCCTGGCTGGCTCAGTTGGTTGAGTGTCTGCCCTTAGCTCGGGTCCTGGTCTTGGGGTCTTGGGGTCCAGCCCCATATTGGGCTCAGCCAAGAGCCTGCTTCTTCCTTCCCTGCCTTCCACTTGTACTCTCTCTCTCTCTCAAATAAATAAATAAAAAATCTTTATTAAAAAGATAATTTTCTCCTGCAGGTTCAAATGGAGAGGAAACTGATGTAATGAAATCTTCCCCAACAACACCATTATGGCAAAAGCAACGGAGAGTTTCATGAAGCTGGTTTTCATAGTGCCACTTAATGGCAGCCAGTAACCCCATAATCAAACCACAAGTCAATAAAATAATTGTATGGTAGTTGCCTCTGGGTAAGAGGCGATACATAGACACATAACACAGTTCTCTGCTGGTCGGATCAGTGGAAGGGGAAATTACACATCAGCTAATATATTCATTTTCTATTGCCGAGGTAACAAATAACCATACAATTAGTGGCTTAAAGCTACGCAAGCTTGTTATCCTAATTCAGAGGATTAGGAATCTAACATGGAGCGGCGCCTGGGTGGCTCACTTGATTAAGCATCTGTCTTCGGTTTAGGTCATAGTCCCAGAGCCCTGGGATTGAGCCCTGCATCAGGCTTCCTGCTCAGCGGGGAGCCTGCTTCTCCCTTTGCCTCCCCCACCTCACCTATCATGCTTGCCCTCTCTCTCTCTGAAATAAATAATTAAAATCTTAAAAAAAAAAAATCTGACATGGATCTTGCTGGTCTAACATCACCCTAGGTGTTATCACGGCTGAGTTCCTTCCTGGAGGCACTAAGGGAGAATCCATTTCCTTGCCTTTTCAGCTTCTAGAGGCTGCTCTCGTTCATTGGCTCCTTGTTCCCTTTCTCTTTGGAGCCAACAAGGTTGCATCTCTCTGACCCTTTTTTATTTTTATTTATTAAAGATTTTATTTATTCATGAGAGACACACACACACACACACACAGAGACACAGAGAGAGAGAGAGAGAGAGAGAGAGAGAGAGAGAGAGAGAAGAGAGGCAGAGACACAGGCAGAGGGAGAAGCAGGCTCCATGCAGGGAGCCCGATGCAGGACTCGACCCCGGGACCCCAGGATCACACCCTGAGGCGAAGGCAGACAACCACAGAGCCACCCAAGGCGTTGTCCCTCTAACCTTTTTTTAAAAGTAGGCTCCAGGGACGCCTGGGTGGCTCAGGGGTTGAGTGTCTGCCTTGGGCTCAGGGCGTGATCTCAAAGTTCTGGGATCAAGTCCCGCATCGGGCTCCCTGCATGGAGCCTGGTTCTCCCTCTGCCTGTGTCTCTGCCTCTCTCTCTGTCTCTCATGAATAAGTAAGTAAAATTCTTAAAAAAAAAAAAAAAAAGGCTCCACATCCAAGGTGTGTTTTGAGTTCACAACCCTGAGATCAAGAGTCAGATGCTCTGCTGACTGAGACAGCCAGGTGTTCCTCTATGACCTTTCATTTGTCTTCACATCTTTCGGTTTGACCAAATCAGGAAGGGTTCTCTGAGTTTAAGGATTCACATGATTAATGGGCCCACCTGGATCCATACTCTCGGGACGCTTGGGTGGCTCAGTGCTTGAGCATCTGCCTTTGGCCCAGGGTGTGATCCTGGAGTTTTGGGATCGAGTCCCACATCAGGCTCCTGTGAGGAGTCTGCTTCTCCCTCTGCCTATGTCTCTGCCTTCTCTCTGTGTCTCTCATGAATAAATAAAATATTTAAAAATAAATAAAGATCCATATTCTCAATCACATTTGCAAAGACCTTTTTGCCATGTAAGGTAAAATATACTTTAGAAATAAATAAATAGGGGCAGCCCAGGTGGCTCGGCAGTTTGGCGCTGCCTTCAGCCTGGGGCATGATCCTGGAGACCTGGATCGAGTTCCACATCGGGCGCCCTGAATGGAGCCTGCTTTTCCCTCTGCCTGTGCTTCTTTCTCTGTGTGTGTGTGTCTCTCATGAATAAATAAATCAAATCACTTAAAAATATATAAATAAATAAATAATAAATAAATAGGGAAACCTGGGGTGGCTCAGTTGGTTGAGTGTCTGCCTTCAGCTCAGGTGGTGGTCTTGGGGTCCTGGGATTGAGCCCCACATTGGGGTCCCTGTTTCGCAGGGTGTCTGCTTCTCCCTCTGCCTCTCCTCCCCGCTCATGTGCTCTTTCAAATAAGTAAATAAAATGTTTTTTGATAATTAAAATAAATAAATAAAATGTAAAAAAAAGAAAGAAAAGTAGCAGTACTGGCTAAAGCTAAGTGCAAAGCTGTATTATGATCTCCAAATACTTCTATGATTACATACAAGAGAAATGAGTGCACCAAAAGACATGAGCATAGCATAGTGCCCATAGCATCTTTATTCACAAGAGCCCAAACCCAGAAACAACATAAATGTCTAGTAACAGGAAAATCGACAATTTATTATTGTGGTGCATTCATACAAAGGAATACTATGCAGCAATAAAAAAGAATTACTGATATGTGTGACAATATGAATGAATCTCACAGAAATTATGTTCACTGAAGAGAAGTATCATACTGTATGATTATATACAACTTAAGAAAAAGCAAAGCTAGGACACTTGGGTGGCTCAGTGGTTGGACGTCTGCCTTTGGCTCAGGATGTGGCCCTGGAGTCCTGGGATCGAGTCCCACATCAGGCTCCCCTTGAGGAGCCTGCTTCTCCCTCTGCCTGTGTCTCTGCCTCTCTTTCTCTGTATGTCTCTCCTGAATAAATAAATAAAATCTTTAAAGAGGAGGGGAAAAAAGGGGCAGCCTGGGTGGCTCAGGGGTTGAGTGTCTGCCTTGGGCTCAGGGTGTGATCCCGAAATTCTGGGATCAAGTCCCGCATCAGGCTCCCTGCATGAGTCTGCTTCTCCCTCTGCCTGTGTCTCTCATGAATAAATAAATAAATAATCTTAAAAAAATAAAGAGGGGGAAAAAAAGAAAAACTAGGGGCATCTGGGTGGCTCAGCCTGTTAAGCGTCTGTTTTCCGGCTCAGACCCTTATCCCAGGTACTGGGATTGAGCCCCAAATGGGGCTTCCTACTTAGTGGGGAATTTGCTTCCCTCTCTCTCTCTGTAACCCCCACTTCCGCTCTCTCTTCCTCACTCTCTCTCCATCTCGAAAAAATAAATAAAATCTCAAAAAACAAAAACGAAAGAACAAACAAAACTAATTGATATTGATAGAAGTCTGAATAGTGGTTACCTCCAGTGGAAGTATTGACCAGGAAGGAATATAAAGGAACTTGCTAGAGTGCATGAAAATTCTATATCTTGATCTGGGTGTTGGCTACACAGGTGTACACAAATGCAAAATTTCATTAAGCTGAACCTTTAAGATTAGTACACTTTATGCGCTTTACTGTCTGCTTATTAGGCCTGAATGAAAAGAGACAAAACACATTTTGCAAGTAAGTGAATTCCAAGATCAGTTAAGGATAAACTGAACCAGATCCAAAAGTGCTTTCCTAGACCACAAACTTTGGTAGAAGGTGGCACATTACATCAGATACACAGGGGAGTATGTTATATAGTTTCTGAAAGTTTAGCCAAAATCATGAGACCCTTTAGCAACTGGAGAAACAATAAAAGCATGTTCAAGCAAAATTGTTGCTATTACATTCTTGATAAAAAAAGATAATTTCTTTTTTTTTTTTTTTTTTTTTTTTAATTTTTTTTTTTTTTTTTTATTTATTTATAATAGTCACAGAGAGAGAGAGAGAGAGAGAGGCAGAGACATAGGCAGAGGGAGAAGCAGGCTCCATGCACCGGGAGCCTGATGTGGGATTCGATCCCGGGTCTCCAGGATCGCGCCCTGGGCCAAAGGCAAGCGCCAAACCACTGCGCCACCCAGGGATCCCAAAAAAAAAGATAATTTCTTTAAAAAAATTTGGTAACAGGTTACTTATTTTCTGAAATGGCTTTCTCATTAAGAAGGTTGTTATTATCACTGACCTAGAAAAAAAGAAAAGACCTTCTTCAGACAATCCTTTAAAAATATTGTTTCTCTTGTAGGTCAATCATTTCTCAATAAAACTGGAAGAAGAATATTCTTTCTCTCAGCCAAGCTTTTGAAAGGTGCTGAATGGAGGGAGCAGGAGACCATTTCACAGGCAGAACCACATCCAGGTCACATAAGCTAAGGTGGGCAACACTGCATCTCCTTGTGAAGAGAAGATGTGCACAAATTTGAAGTTATTCCACTTCTGGTCAGGGTTGCTCTGTGAAAATCCTGTGGGCAGGACCATATGACATATATCTTCTCAGAAAAGAATCTGGAATATCTGCTCCAATTAGTCCCAGAATGGGTGTCATTAGAGAGCAAGCCTACAAATATTCCAGTTTGGAAAATGTTAAAGCACATGTAACCCCTTGAAGGCTGCTAGATAAGATAGAGGATATTAAGGTAAACCTCAGGTAATCAATGAATAATTTTTTTTAAAGACTTTATTTATTCATGGGAGACACAGAGAGAGTCAGAAACATAGGCAGAGGGAGAAGCAGGCTCCCTGTAGGGAAGCCTGATGCAGAACTTGATCCCAGGACCCCATGATCACGCCCTGAGCCAAAAGCAGATGCTCCACGACTGAGCCACCCAGGTGTCCCTAGATGTAATTGTTGTTCTGTGTTTTTATTTGCTAAATCTGGCAATGCTATTACGTTGGCCATGATATTGTCATGCTGAGTTACTGTGTTGTCATTTCTGCTTGGAAGAATGAAACTTTCTGGAGTGGGCTCCAACATTGCTTGAGGTAGGGTCTAAAATGCACGGTCCAAGTCCATGTTCCTCGGTGGAGTGATCCTCTGAATGGGGATATTTGAAAAATTATTGATAAAGTTGACATATTGACTGTCCTCTGAAGCCTAGTTAGGAGCCTCCTCGTGCTCCCTCTTGTGGCAGGAAGAGTAACTACTACTTCCATTTCACTGTCAAACCAGCACCACCTGCCTCCATCACCTGGTCTCCAGGGATCTTGCTGGTACCACATCCCCACGAGTCTCCCAACCTTTCTCTCAATATAGCCCCTGAGCAGCTGAGGACTATTGAAGCCAGAAATTGCCCTAGGACTCAGCATTTTGGTCTCCAATGAGTTGCCCTACTTTAAGAGTACCTCACTTTGGGTCACCTGGGTGGCTCAGCGGTTGAGTATCTGCTTTGGGCTCAGGGTGTGATCCTGGGGTCCTGGGATAGAGTCTTGCATTGGGCTCCCTGCAGGGAGCCTGCTTCTCTGCCTCTCTCTGTGTCTCTTATGAAAAAATAAATAAAATCTTTAAAAAAAAGAGTACCTCATTTTATTTATTTTAAAAGATTTATTTACTTTAGAAAAGGGAGGAGAGGCAGAGGGAGCCAGAGAGAAAGGTTCTCCTGCACAAAAGGGATGAGTGTGGTTGAGCCAGTGCATTCCCTGGGGGTGAGAGAGGAAGCCAGGAGAGGGTGGAGGTGAGGGTGAGATTTTTTGAGAAGTTGCTTGAAGCAATAGGGCCCTGACTTGGAGACCTGAGCCAGGAAGCTTTCTGGACTCCTCTGGTAAACATGGGGCATGGGGCATGGTGGGAGCTCAGATTCATAGCATAGCAGCTCTCTCTCCTGCGGATTGTTTTTGTTTTCTGAATTCTAAATGTCTAAAATGAGTGTATGAGGGAGCATTTGCCTGGCTCGGTCAGTAGAGCATGGGACTCTTGATATCAAGATTGTGAGTTCAAGCCCCACGTTGGGCTTAGAGCCAACTTAAAAATAAATAAATAAAATGAGTGTATGAGGAAGAAAGCTGTAGGTAACAGAAACCCATTCAGACTATCTTACTACAGAAACAGGTATAGGGATGCCTAGGTGGCCCAACAGTTGAGCGTTTGCATTTGGCTCAGGCATGATCCTGGGTCTGTGATGGAGTCCCACATCAGGCTCCTTGCGGGGATCCTGCTCCTCCCTCTGCCTACGTCTCTGCCTCTGTGTATCTCTTGTGAATAAATAAATAAAATCTTAAAAAAAAAAAAGAAACAGGTACATCTGTTTATCAGGATATCAGGATATTGACGGTGTCTCAGTGAATCCCAAGAGCTCACCAAAGACTAGAGCTACATATGCTGGACTTCTAGACCTGTACTATCCACTACAGAGGTCACCACATGTGGCTGCTAAAATTAAAATTAAAATTGATTAAGCGGAAATTGAAATTCATTTCCTTAGTCACACTAACCACATCTCAAATGCCCAATACCACATGTGGCTAGTGGTTCCCACACTGGACAGCAAAGATGTAGAACATTTCTTTATTGCAGAAAGTCCTACTGGACAGCGACTGTTCTAGATTATCTATCCAGTCTACAATAACCATTGTTCCAATCTGCTTCCGTGGTGCACAGGAGTGGGATCTCGGCTATGACATAAAGTTTTAAAATTATTTGCCCCTGCTTAAAACATTTTCTGTGGGTGGAGGGTCCTAGCTATCGCAGTTGGAAAAGCATGTGACTCTTGATCTGGGGTTCCTGATTTTGAGCCCCATGTTTAGAGATTACTTAATTAAAAATTAAGTAGAGATTACTTAAATAAAAAATATTACTTAATTAAAAAAATAAACTTTATGGGACGTCTGGGTGGCTCAGTTGGTTAACCTTCTGACTTTGTTTCAGCTCAAGTTATGATTTCAAGGTCATGAGATCAAGCCCCATGTAGGGCTCTGCACTCAGTGTGGAGTCTGCTTGTCCCTCTCCCTAGCCTCCCCCCTAAAATAAATAAATAAAAATTTAAAAAACCTAAAAAAATAAACTAAAAAAAAAATCTTCTGTGGCTACTCAAGGCTCTTATAATTAAATTAAGTGCCTTAATATGGCCTACAATGCCCAGAAGAAATGTCCTTCACTCCTTTTTCCAATATCATACTATCAGCCATTTTGGAAGACACAACCTCGGGATGTCTGGGTGGTTCAGTGATTGAGGGTCTGCCTTCGGCCCAGGACATGATCCTGAAGTCCCAGGATCGGGTCCTGCTTCGGGCTCCCTGCCTGGAGCCTACTTCTCCCTCTGCCTGTGTCTCTGCCTCTCTCTCTTTGTGTCTCTCATGAATAAATAAATAAAGTCTTAAAAAAAAAAAAAAAAGGAAGACACAACCTGTCTTCCCTGGCAAGTTATTGGCTCAGAACTATTGACTCAAGCTGGGCAGATCAGAGTGTTAGAATGGATGGTGTTCTGCAGCTGATCTTGGCTGGCTCTGCCCTCACTCAGATAGATCATTATTTCTCATAGTTCTTTACAGAAGAGCACCTGCTTTGTATCTTGGTTTTGGAATTCGGTTAGCTCCTTTGGTAGTTGACCTATCCTAGAAATGATCTTAAATTTCTGATCACTGAAGTCCACTGCCTGGATTAAGTTAGTACAGAACTGTCTAAGGTATGACAGGCTCATTTGTACTTAGCTCCAATTAGCTCATAGCAGAAACCATGTGGCTTTCTGATCCCGTTTTGCTGTTCCACAGAGGACGTCTCTTAAGAGATTTGGCTATAACCAGGGATTCCAACTTGATTTTTGCCCTACTTTCAGATTGATTTAAAAAAATTATTTATTTATTCATGAGAGAGAGAGAGAGAGAGAGAGAGAGGCAGAGACACAGGCAGAGGGAGAAGCAGGCTCCACGCCGGGAGCCCGACACAGGACTCGATTCCGGGACTCCAGGATTGCGCCCTGGGCCGAAGGCAGGCACTAAACCGCCTAGCCACCCAGGGATCCCCTATTATTATTATTATTTTAAAAGATTTTATTTATTTATTTGAGAGAGAGAGAGAGAGAGAGAGAGAGAGAGAGAGTATGTGTAGCTGGAGGGAGAGGGAGAGAGAATCTGAAGCAGATCCTGCACTGAGTGTAGAGCCCAACTTGGGGCTTGATCCCATGACCATGAGATCATGACCCGAGCTGAAAACCAAGAGTTGGCCTCTTAACCAACTGAGCAACCCAGGCACCCCTAAATTATATCATTTCTAAATATTATCAATGAATAAAACAAAGATCACCAAAGTTTGAAAGAGCTTTTTTAGCTGAATATGTTTGACAGAAGAAGAAATTCACTGGGAGGGTTGCTGAGTGGGAAAGGTCAAGAGTTTTGTGTATTAGGAAGGGGTTTTCATGGTAATATGCTAATTATGAATGAAAAATGAACACTTTGGATAGAATGGGATGAATCCATGGGTCTGACCCAGTTGGTTAAAACAAGTCCCATTGTTCATTAATCAGGAAGGAATCTTCAGTTTGGTCCCATAAGGGTCTGGCAACTGGAAGTCACTCGAAGTCTACACCTGTTTATTAGCTTCAGCTATTGGAACCAGTTGTGGAGAAATACAATATTCAGTTTTGCTCTCTCTTAGACAAGTATTGCTCTAAATGGAAATCTTCCTTTTTAAGAGATATACCTCAGGGACCCAGCAGACTCAGTTGGTAGAGCATGTGACTCTTGATCTCGGGTTATAAGTTCGAGCCCCACATGGGGTTAAAGTTTACTTAAAAAGAGAGAGAGAGAGAGAGATACCCTAAGTATGTTTCCTGCCTATTTTAAGATACTATTTGAGATTGCTAGTGTGAGAGCCGACCAAGACAAAAAAGAAGAGGGAAGACGGTGATAGCTATTTCTTTTCTTCTTTCTTGCTAATCAGACCCCAATTTTGTTCAGCTACTGGGTAGGCAGCAATATGTTCATGGATGTGGGTCCCCTAACTCTGCCAGGAGTACATGACTATGGCTCTGAGCCTCTTGGGGTTGACGCTGTTCCTCTTTACCAGAAATTGGTCAAATTCTAACCCATGGAAAGTCTGCTGGGGCTTCTGAGAAAGACTTTCTTCTCCTATTGAAAAGAGAAGTCTTGGGACGTCTGGGCATCTGCCTTCAGCTCAGGTCGTGATCCTGGAGTCCTGGATAGAATCCCACATCGGGCTCTGTGTATGGAGCCTGCTTCTCTCTCTGCATATGTTTCTGCCTTTCTCTCTGTGTGTCTTTCATGAATAAATAAATAAAATCTTAAAAAAAAAAAGAAAAGAAAAATCTTTTCAAGCAGAAAGGATCATTTTCACATGGCAAAATAATACTTCCCGGCATTGTGGTTGAGGAGAGCCATGTGACTAATTCTGGCCAAAGAATTGTGAATTCTGGGCTAAAGCTTTAATTCTGAGACCTTCTGGTGCTTACTTTTTCCCCTCACTCCAATAACCAGCAACGTTCCAGTATGGCCCCATAATGAGGATGATACTGAGCAGAACCCTCAGTGGACATGAAACATAAGCAAGAAGTAAACTTATGTGTTAAACTACTGAGATTCTGGAGTTGTTTATTACTACAGCATAATAATCTAGCTCTGTAGATTTCAAAGTGAGGCCTGGGGACCTTTCTAGGTTCCCAAACCCTTTTAGAGGGGCTGTAAGATCAAAACTACTTTTATAATAATACAAAGAGGGAAGCCCGGGTAGCTCAGCAGTTTAGCCCACCTTCAGCCCAGGGCGTGATCCTGGAGTCCCGGGATCGAGTCCCTCATCAGGGTCCCTGCATGGAGCCTGCTTCTCCCTCTGCCTGTGTCTCTGCCTCTCTTTCTCTCTGTGTGTCTCATGAATAAATAAATAAAATCTTAAAAAATAATAATACAAAGAGGTCATTTGCCTTTTTCGATCTCCAGAGTATTTCAGAGACTACATAATGTGTAATGATAATTAAAAATTTATCAATTTCTAATATGGCCATTGTGGATAGCAGTAACCTACCTAAAGAGAAGCTTTTTGAAGTTACTTTGTTCTTCCTTCCTTTTCCTACTTTCTTTCCATACATATATGCATTTCCCTAAAACATTTGTTTTATGACATATCACACACAAGTCTATCATTATTTATTTGCTTTTTATTATTTTAGATTTTATTTATTTATTCATGATAGACACACACACACACACACACACACAGAGGCAGAGATACAGGCAGAGGGAGAAGCAGGCTCCATGCAGGGAGCCTGATACAGGACTCGATCTCGGGTCTCCAAGATCACACCCTGGGCCAAAGGTGGTGCTAAACCACTGAGCCACCTGGGCTGCCCACAAGTCTATCTTTAAATTACTGGGCCATCCAGAGCTTTGTATTTTATCCATAGGGGAGCATCTTTACCATCACTTTGGGCTTCTGAAGCACTAACATAATTTACAAAGAGTAGATGGCCAACACATCTGTTGAAGCAGAGCAATGTTCCTGTGGTCTGTGCATCCTGAAACGCTTCTGCAGTGTTCAGGGCCCCAGTGGTGCTCCCAGCCAGCACATCAACCACTTCTGGCTGTCAGATCGCCAGCATGCCCACTGGAATCCACACTGTTGGAAGCTAATTTTGTATTATCTGATTTGTAATATCGTAGGCTCTCTCTGTTACAGGATAATTCCTATTGTTCCTTTCCCTACATTTGGGGGGGGGGGAGTTTACACCCTTGTGTTTTATTTTTCCATCTCTGTGTAAAGGTTTCACCCACTTTTCAAAATCAAAACATGTTTTGTTTTTAAGCCTGTGCCCATTTGCCCTCTGTGTTTCCTGAGTACAAAGATTAAAGATTAAAGGTTTTATTACTCAGATATTTTAGAAGGTAAAGTAAGGGGCACCTGAATGGTGCAGTTGGCCAAGTGTCTGACTCTTGGTTTTGGCTCAGTTCATGATCTCAGGGTGGTGGGATCCAACCCAGACCCGGGTCCGTGCTCAGCACAGAGTCTGCTTGAGATTCTCTCTCTGTCTCCCCCTCCCCAACTTGTGTGTACGTGCTTGAGTGCACATGCCCTCTCTCTCTCTCAAATAAAATAAACACATAAAATATTTTTTAAAAACTGATTATTTATTCATAAGAGACACACAGAGAGAGGCAGAGACTTAAGCAGAGGGAGAAGCAGCTGCCGTGGGGAGCCCAGTACAGGACTTGATCCCAGAACCCTGGGATCACGATCTGAGCCAAAGGCAGATGCCCAACCACTGAGCCACCCAGGTGCCCCAAATAAAATCTTTTTTTTTTTAAAGACGGTAAACTAAAAGTATGAATTATTGAGAATTACTAGGTAAAGCAGGTCCTGTACATCTATTTGCTTTTGGTAATAGTTAAATAGCTTAGACCAAAGCTGGAACAAAGGTATCTTTGGAGTGCTTGGCTGGCTCAGTCAGTAGAGCATGTGACTCTTGATTTCTGAGTCATGAGTTTGAGCCCCACGTTGGGTGGAGGTATCCTAGATCATCCTGAGATTTTCCTGATAAATTCCAATTACTCTCTGATATTTGGGTATTTAAATGGTTATTACATTCCTTAGGTAACACCACTGAAAAGAATTCTGGAAACGACTTCAAGATTATACAGGAAGATTCTCACCCAGGGAGTTTGCTTGAACCATTTCAATATAAATACTACTTGTCTTAGATCAGTAGAAGGAAGCTCTGAAATATGAAAACTGGGTGAATTACAAGCCTGTAACTCCCCTACATTTGGGTACATTTTGATACAATTGTCAGCAAATTTCTACACAATTTTGGTATTGTTCTAGAGGGTTTTGCCTATTCTCATAGAAAAGTAGCAAATAATTCCATTGAGCAGGATTATGTTATTTTTCTCTGTGGACTAAAATAAACCATGCCTGTATCTCATTTTACACTCAGTGGTGGATAGGCTTTTGGGATAATGTCTTTCTTCTTCTACCACAGAAAAGAAACACATCTTCCACTAAAAATGACTAAGGCCAAATACCCATAAAAATGTCTTCTTACTTCAGTAAGGACCATCAGGTAATAAAATGCCTGAAACGAGAAGCAAATCTTCCAGTTTTATTATGCCACGTTTTTCAGACTTATTTGTTCAAACAAGGCTTTCCTGAGTTATATGAAGTTTTCACTAAAGAAAGGAGTTGCTGAACTATTTGGTTTCTAATCAGCTAAAATGTCAGAGCTTTTTATTTTTTTAAGATTTTATTTATTCATGAGAGACACAGAAAGAGAGAGAGAGAGAGAGAATGAGAGAGAGAGAGAGAGAGAGAGAGACAGGCAGCGATAGGCAGAGGGAGAAGCAGACTCCATGCTGGGAGCTCGATGTGGGACTGGATCCTGGGGTTGGATCCTGGGATTCCAGGACCACGCCCTGGGCAGAAGGCAGGTGCTAAACCCCTGAAGCACCCAATGTGAGAGCTTTAGGACAAAATTCTTAAAAACAACAGCAACGACTCTTTAGTAGGAAACAGAAAAAGCCACCATGGAAATTATCAGGGATGACCTCCTAGGTGTGTACTTGTGTCTGTCTGTGCTTTCTTGGTGTGTGTAGCCTTCCCAGGCTCATCTTTGGGGACCACCTGACTTCAAACAGTTAGTAGGGGAAAAAATTATGTAAACTATCTCACTGATTTGTTTTACTTTGTCACTCCTAGGGGCACTTGGGTGGCTCAGTTGGTTAAGCTAAGCATCTGATTCTTGGTTTTGGCCCAGGTGGAGATCTCAGGGTCCTGAGAGGGAACCTGGAGTCCGCCTGTCCCTCTCCCTCTGCTCCTCCCCGCTATTCTCTCCCTCTCTCTCCCTCTCACTAAATAAATAAAATGTTTAAAACAAAATAAATAAAATATCCCTCTTAGAAAATGTAAAGGGTGTAAGCGGATCACACTGCTCTAGATAGTTCCCCTTGAGACATCTGTTCAAAAAGAAAAACTTTTCATATATATAATTTTCCTTTTTTGTTGCCCTACAGAGAAAGTCAGAAGTCTTATCAATGGTTTTACTTGTATCTTTCTGTCAGAAAATGTAAATGAATCTGAAATACATATACATTTTTGTCCTGTGCGGGTTCAAATCTTCTTTGCATGAACAAGTGAGGCATAACAAGTTTCGTCAGGTTCTTTTGCATATTTGTCAGGAAGCTCCTATACTGTTCCTCTTTCCCTTCTTCTTTTTCCTTTGTCTTTAGAGCTGAAGACCCTATGGTGTGCACCCTTGAGAAAGGCAAAGATGCCCGAATGCTCTCAGAGCCTTTTTTTTTTTTTTTTTAATTTTTTTTTTTTAATTTATTTATGATAGTCACAGAGAGAGAGAGAGAGGCAGAGACACAGGCAGAGGAAGAAGCAGGCTCCATGCACCGGGAGCCCGACGTGGGATTCGATCCAGGGCCTTCCGGATCGCGCCCTGGGCCAAAGGCAGGCGCCAAACCGCTGCGCCACCCAGGGATCCCAGAGCCTTTTTTTTTTTTTTAAATTCATTTATTCATGAGACACACAGAGAGAGACAGAGAGGTAGGCAGAGGTATGTCACATTTTTCATGAACCGGGTACCAGAATTTGGGGATGCTCAATGTGTTCCCCTGGGACATTTAACCAATTTGGAAGTGATTATGGCACAATGATGGGACAAGTTCCCACTGTCCCCAGACTCCTCACTCAGTATCTGTTCAGTTCCCTGGCCCTGCCTGCTGGGAGGCGTTGCCCTTTCTGCTCAGACCCAGAGGTCTGTGTGGCCCTTCAGCAGCTGGTGAAAACAGCTTTTCTCTTAGCGTAGCCCAATTAGCTCACCAGTATTTACTCTCCCGGTTCTGTTTACCATGACAACCTCTCCTAGAGACACAAAACCTGAGTGGGCCCCATAGGGGCACTTCCTATCCTGTCCAAGGAAATAATAAAGCAGTTATTTCTTTCTTGAAGCCATATATCTTTAAGGATGGGTGAAAGAGAAAAGGACATTTATTCCCTCCCACTGTGTTCTAAGCTAAGTTGCAGGTGATTTGCAAATGGAAATATCATTTGATATTTGCATTTGATCTGCAAGGGCTCTTTCTTTTCTTTTCTTTTCTTTTCTTTTCTTTTCTTTTCTTTTCTTTTCTTTTCTTTCTCTTCTCTTCTCTTCTCTTCTTTTCAAGATTTTATTTATTTATTCATGAGAGATACACAGAGAGAGGCAGAGACATAGGCAGAGGGAGAATCAGGCTCCATGCAGGAAGCCCGCCCGATGTGGGATCCCAGGACTCCAGGGATCATGACCTGAGCCAAAGGCAGCCGCTGAACCACTGAGCCACCCAGATGCCCCAAGGTCACTTTCTTCTCTTCTTGTTTTGAGTGATAGGAAGTAGCAGTCTTTTCATGCCTGGAGGTCTCTGCTTAGGATGGTGTGGGTTTTGTTCTACAGAACAGCTAATTGGGGATGAATAAAATTTAGTTCTTGGGATGCCTGGCTGGTCAGTCGATAGAGCATGCAATTTATGATCTCGGAGTTGTAATGTCGAGCCCCATGTTGGGAGTAGAGATTACTTACCAGAAAAAAAAAAAAAAAAAAAGGACAGAAGTTAAAAAAGAAAGAAGAAGAAAGAAGTTCAGCTCCTGCTCCTTTCCCCAAGCCTTGAACCCTGCATTGGTTGCATTGGTCTGGAGAAAAGGATGACTTTCTCTACTTAGCACTGCAGGATGGAAGTGGCCCAGGTCTAGTCTAATGTCTGAACACCATCCCTCCACGCTGTTCCTCAGGCTCAGTAAACACTTCTGAGACGAGGGATATTTTCAGCTCTTCTTTCTGGGCTCTGTAGACAGGGACCCAATCAAAGTGCAAGGCCAAGACAAGAGCTTAGGCAAACTGTCTCCTCCCTCCTTCTCAGGTTCTTGCTGGTTTTGGGCTGACAAATCCTTTTTCATCTGGGAGTTTATCACCTCAGAGGAGGCTGGCCAATCCTATGATACTCACTGCAAAACTAATCACCCTGCCCACCCTGGTGGTCCCACCTTGTAACATCCTTTTACCACATTGCTGTGTTGCTCTGTAAGAGTCCATTTCTTTTTTGAATTGGTCAATATACATTCATAGTAAGCAATTAAAATATAAAAGAGGATCCGGGGGAAAAGTGAGTTTCCTTCATATACCTGACCCCAAGTTTTTCAGATTCCTTCCCCAGAAATAACCACTGTCACTAGTTTTTTTCTTCTTCCAGATATTTTATAAACATATTATCTATATATCTATATCTATATCTATATCTATCTATCTATATATCAGTAATTCATTCCCCACCCCAAACCCCAAATAATAGCATAGTACCCACATTGTCCAGCAATTTGCTTCTTCCTCCCATTAATAATAGAGCTTGGGTATTCTTTGTATCTGTGCATTTAAATCCACTTCCTTTTTTTAACCTCCTGGTATAGCTGTAAGACGGTGTTTCTCATTCTGGGGCGATTGCATTCTGTTCCTCTATTCCTATCCCCAGGGATATTTGGCAGTGCCTGGAGACAATTTTGGTTATCGCAACTGGAAATTGTTATTAACATTTAATGGGTAGAGGCCAGGAATGCTGCTAAATATCCTTCAATATGCAGTCCCCCCACAACAAGGCCTAAGATACCAGTGATGCTGAGCTTGAGGAATCTTGTGTTATAATAAAGTTGATCAGATCTCCTATGGATAGGCACATATGTGACTTTTAATATTTTGTTATATAGACCATGCTGCAATGACAGTAGTATAAATTGGAGTTCTTAGTTGCAGATGATGTAATCCACTTTAGTTTAATCAGAAAAAAAGATTATGATGAGTGGTTATCAAATTTCAGATAGGATCAAAGTCAAGCTTGGATGCTTTCTACCCAGTAACACATACCAAGTTAAAGGTCCAACGATACCACAGAACTTTTCTTTCTTTTTTTTTTTTTAAGACTTTATTTGACACAGAGAGAGTGAGAGAGCACAAGCAGGGGTAGTGGCAGAGAGAGAGAGAGGGAGAAGCAGGCTCACCACTGGGAGGGAGCCCAATAAGGGGCTCAATCCCAGGACCCTGGGATCATGACCTGAGTGGAAGCAGATGTTTAACCGACTAAGCCACCCAGGCACCCAGAACTTTTTTAAAAAATATTTTTATTTATTATTCATGAGAGACACAGAGACACAGGCAGAGGGAGAAACAGGCTTCATGCAGGGAGCCCGATGTGGGACTCGATCCAGGGACTCCAGGATTACGCCTTGGGCCGAAGGCAGGCATCAAACCGCTGAGCCACCCAGGGATCCCCCAGAACTTTTCTAATAGAAATAAATTCCAGTGCTGTGCTTCATGCCATTGACATAAATTATACTAGGGATGTTATAACCTCTGTAAGAGCTACCTACCTGTGAAGGGCCAAAGGCTTGAGCTACTATGCTGGCCAGAATATCTGAACTTTCCACACATGGTTGCTATCTCCAGTTTGTGGGTTCCAGGCTGCCCTATTTATTTATTTTAGAGAGAGAAAGAGAGGGCATGAGCAGGAGGAACAGAGGAGAGGGAGAGAAAAACCCAAGCAAACTCCACATTGAGTGCAGAGGCTGATGTGGGGCTCAATGCAGGGTTCAATGTGGGTTCATTGAACCCACATTGGTTCAATCTCACAACTCTGAGATCACTACCTGAGCTGAAACCAAGTCAGAGGCTTAACCAACTGTGCCACCCAGGTGCCCTGGACTGGGGTGATCAAGAGACAGGCATGAAATTGGGAGTGTTATGGCTGGACATATACATCAGGGAGCTGAAGGCATGATGTGGATATGATTGTCTAGACCCAGTTTTTTTTTTTAATTTTTGTTTTTTTCAAGATTTTATTTATTTGAGAGAGTAAGCTAGCCCAGGAGAGAGCACAAGCAAGAATGGGGGAGGGCAGGGGAGGGGCAGAGGGCAACGGAGGAGCAAACTCTCCACTGAGCAGAGAGCCTGATGTGGGGCTAAATCCCAGGACCTGGAGATCATGACCTGAGCCAAAGGCAGATGCTTAACTGAGTCACCCAGGTGCCCCTAGACCCAGTTTTTATTTTATTATAAAGATTTTATTTTTTCTTGAGAGACAGAGAGAGAGAGAGAGAGAGAGAGAGAGAGAGGTAGAGACACAGGCAGAGGGAGAAGCAGCACCCCACCCCCCAGCCTGATGTAGTACTCCATCCCTAGGGGTCACGCCCTGAGCTGAAGGTAGATACTCAACAGCTGAGCCGCTCAGGCGTCCCAAAGAGTAAGATTAAATTATACTCGGAGCACTTAGAACAGTGTTTGATACTTAATAAGCCTTATCATAGTATTACACTATTTCTTTTTAAAGATTTTATTTATTCATGAGAGACACAGCGAGAGAGGCAGACACATAGGCCGAGGGAGAAAGAAGCAGGCTCCTTGCGGGGATCCCGATGTGGGGCTCAATCCCGGAACTGTGGAATCATGCCCTGAGCCAAAGGCAGATGCTCAACTGCTGAGCCACCTAGGTGTCCCTATAGTATTACACTATTATAAATATATTTTATATCTAAAATTATAATTATTAAATGTTAGTTATTAAATTGCATATTTTGTATACTAATGCATCCTCAGTGCCCAGAACAATGCCTGGAACACTGTAGATGTAGATGTTTATTAAATATTTGTAGAATGAATGAATGAATGAGTCATAGGCTTCCCTTTGTCTTACTCCAGAGTCACGCTGTCCTTCCAATGGGGTGGGTTTCAAAGTGTTCAAGAACCAACTGGTCACAAACCAGGAATTGTAGAAGTTTGTGGGCAGGCCTAGGGCATAGCCCTCAATTGTTTCTTTAGGAAAAAGTGTTAAACCTACAAAGGAATCTGGAACCCAGGTCAAGGGTGATTTGGGAAGGAATATCTGCATGGCACGTGTAACAGGAATAACTCCATTTGTCTTGTTTTATTTTTTATTTTTTAAAGGTAAAGGTTTTTTTTTTTTTTTTAATTTTTATGATAGTCACAGAGAGAGAGGCAGAGAGAGATAGGCAGAGGGAGAAGCAGGCTCCATGCACCAGGAGCCTGATGTGGGATTCAATCCCGGGTCTCCAGGATTGCGCCCTGGGCCAAAGGCAGGCGCCAAACCGCTGCGCCACCCAGGGATCCCATTTGTCTTGTTTTAATACTTTTCTTTTTAAAGATTTTATTTATTCAATCATGAGAGACACAGAGAGAGGGAGAGAGAAAGGCAGAGAGAGAAGCAGGCTCCATGCAGGGAGCCTGATGTGGGACTTGATCCCTGGTCTCCAGGATCAGGCCCTGGGCGGAAGGCAGGGGCTCAACTGCTGAGCCACCCGGGGATCCCCAATACTTTAAAAATTTTTTATTTATTCATGAGAGACACAGAGAGAAAGGCAGAGACACAGGCAGAGGGAGAAGCAGGGAGCCCAAAGTGGAACTCCATCCCAGGTGTCCAGGATCACACCCCCCGCTGAAGGCGGTGCTAAACCGCTGGGCCTGCCCTTGCAGTATTAAATTTTTAATACTTTAAAAATTTCCTTCTCGGGATCCCTGGGTGGCGCAGCCGTTTGGCGCCTGCCTTTGGCCCAGGGCACGATCCTGGAGACCCGGGATCGAATCCCACGTCGGGCTCCCAGTGCATGGAGCCTGCTTCTCCCTCTGCCTGTGTCTCTGCCTCTCTCTCTCTCTCTCTCTGTGACTATCATAAAAAAAAAAAAAATTTCCTTCTCTAGGCCAGGCTGATTCGAATGCAAGTTGCAAGTTAATTTGAATTCTACTCTGTGTCCTTGCTCTCACAGAGAGTGAACAGGCTTCAGGACACTACAAATTGTCCATGTAATCAACAGAAGCAGTATTTTGGGGCAGCTCAGGTGGCTCAGCGGTTTGGCGCCGCCTTCAGCCCAGGGTCTGATCCTGGAGACCCTGGATCTAGTCCTCATCAGGCTCCCTGCATGGAGCCCGCTTCTCCCTCTGTGTCTCTGCCTCTCTCTCTCTCTCTCTCTCTCTCTCTGTGTCTCTCATGAATAAATAAAATCTTAAAAAAAAAAAAAAAAGAAGCAGTATTTTGCAGCCACACAGACCTAGACTGGAATCAGGTCGAACCCTTAGCTACCCTATAATCTGGATTGTGCTTGGCCTCCGTCGCATGCTTTCTTGCCTATAAAATGGAGGATACCTTTTCTTCACAAGATGGTGATGGGAACATAATCAATTAGCGTTGCTTTATAAAAAGATTATTTATTTGAAAAAAAATTATTTATTTGAGAGAGAGAGCGGGCACACCGCAGAAGCAGGAGCAGAGGTGGGAGCAGGGAAGAGGGGCAGAGGGAGAGGAAACCTCAAGCCACCCCCAACTGAGCGAAGAGCCAAGAGAGGGCTCAATCTCACCACCCTGAGATCACCACCAGAGCGGAAATCAAGAGTCCAATGCTTAGCCAACTGAGCCACCCAGGCGCCCCTGAAGATTTTATTTTTAAGTCACCTCTACACCCAACGTGGGGCTGGAACTCATAACCCTGAGATCAAGTCACACACGCTCCACTGACTGCACCAGTCAGGCGTCCCTGATTGTACATTTTGAAACCACTTACACTCTCTATAAATATCAGTTATCACTGACCCTCCACGTTGGTTCCTTGGTAGGGCTTTAGGAAAAAAAAAAAAAGTTCTGTATCAGTAAAAGAAGTAAGGAAGACCCTAATCTAATCTCAACGGCTCTGAGGTCCAGGAGGGCCTGGGCTTTCCCGTCCCACCCAAGTCAAGGGCAAAATCCAGAAGAGGTCTGGTGGGCGATCAGGGCTGGGGTCCCGGTTAAGCTCCTTTCAGGTCGGCCGTCACGATCCACAATTGCTGGCAAGGACCAAGGGAGACGCAAACCAGAAAGGTGATGGCAGGGGGAACCTGCGACGCGGGGCGTGTGTTGTCGGGGGGGAGGAACGTTTGAGCCGGAGAGGGAGGTTGGCGCCGCAGGGACCAAGCATCTGGTGCAGTGGAAGGGCACCGGGGCGCAGGAGCTCGCCGTCCTAGTGAAAGTGGGGCCCAGTGAAAGGGGCCAGCGGGGAGAATTTCGGTTCCCGCCCGGCGACTCCCTGCTTCGACTACACTAGCGTCCGCAGACGCCCTGGGCCCCTCGCTCCACCCCCAGGAGGGCGGGGTTAATCGGACCGTACCATGATGCCCTTCTAGGGGTGGAGGTGAGTCTTGGGCCAGCCCTGCAGGGAGAGCCAGAGTACTTTGCTAGGAAAAATAGGGTTATGTATGTTGCCTGCAAGTTTCTTAATCGCTATGCTTCCCCTCTGTCTAAGAGGATCCTCGGTACTCCCTGAGGGGTTGCAGAGTCCAGCCACGCTCCCCCCTTCCCTCTCCACACTTCGTGCATTCCTCCGCGGTACGTAGGCGGGGGAGGCGTACATAAGCCTCGACGCAGGAGGCGGGGCCGCTCAGTCCTCGAGGCGTCGGTGCTCTGTGGTGTTCGAATCTTGTTGCTTGCCGGCCTGTGCGCGCGTGCGCGGACATGGCCTCCAACGGTATGTAAGGGCGCGAGGCGGCGGCGGCGTGCCAGCCTGGGGCTTCGGTCCCTCCCAGCTGGGCTTTTTTTTTTTTCTAGTGGGACCCGGGTGGCGGATCGCGTGTAGGGTCTTCTCGCACCGCTGTGGCGGGAAGCAACGGGCGGGGTGGAAGGGGGGGGGGGAAAGGCCTGTGTCGCCATTTTGTTTCGCTTCTCCGGAGCCTTGCGCGTGGTAGGGGATCTTGCCGTCTCAGTGCCTTTACTTGAGGTGAGATTTGACAGGGACGTTTCTTGGTAATTTGAAACGTGAGGCACGCATGGAAACGCTCGGTCCCGAAGCCCTCCCCCCCCCTTCCCAGCCGCGAGCTCGGGCCCCGCTTTGTCGCAGTGCTGCATCCGGGCACTCGGTGCGCGCACGCGCCCTGCTGGCCCCTCCCCCCTTTCTCGCGGCGCGAACCCCCCTCCCGCCTCGTGTTAGCCCTGCTTTTTGTCGCGATACTCTCCGCTGCAGGCTCCGCAGCGCGCGTCCGGTGTGGGCCTAGCCCCGGGGGTCCCTCGGGAAGGGGCGGGACCGCCTGCTTCCCGCCTCGGTTGCCACGCGGCCGGGGGCGGAGGCTCGGGATCGGGGCCGTGCGCCCGCTTAACGGTTTGGGGGAGGCCCATAGGGGGTCGTCTAACGGACTTGGGACCGGGCCCGAGGGTATTCCCGCCTAAATTTCCGCTTTCCGAGGTGGGAGCCGAAAGGAAAGGCCGCCCGAGGCCACACCCTCTCCCGATCCTTTGCCCTTTTCCTGCGGGGGAAGCGCCTCGTTTCCTGTACTGAGGAGATGATGAGTTGATTTGGGTTGGTGCGCCTTCATTGGGGGCGATTTAAAAGCCCTTTCGACATTTGGTTTTCCGAGACTCCCCCAACGGCCCCGAAGAAGGCAGTGCAGATGAGCAAACGGAATCGTTTGGAGCCACGGGGCTTGGCACTTGAGTCCCAGTTGATTGACCTCCGAAAGCGAACTCTGTGATGATCTCTGTTATTTGGGGTCGGAGAGTTCTCTTGGTTACGTGGCTTTGCACTAAAAAAGCCCACGTTGTCATTCTCCAAGATTAGGCAAAGGGTGAAGAATGGCCTCATTTGAGACCTATCTGTTCTTTGGGCTTGGTTGAGAGAGTGGAGGCCACATCCCCCTCACTGCTGCCTTTGGCTTGCATCAGAATCTGTCCCCAGTTTGTGACTTTAGCTCGACTGTTGAGGATACTTTCCCCTAGAGTAGGTAAGAAAATAAAATAAAATGTATGTAGGTTTGTGCAGTTCCTGACATCAGTTGAATTTACAGAACATTGTAGTTTACCACCAAGATTCGTTTTTTTGTTTTGTTTTGTTTTTTGTTTTTGGTGAGACTTCTTGGTATCCATTGTGAGAAAACTTGATTATGACCTGCCATCTTGTCCTTCCTGTCTTGAGGGAATTTCTGCCTTTTCTTGCAACATAGTTGATACTATCCGAAGGCCCCAGGGCTTGAGTTAAGAAATTCAATTCTGTTCTACTCCCAAGGATGGCTGAAAGTAATGTAATTGTATTTTCTTTTGCAGACTATACCCAACAAGCAACCCAAAGGTGAGTTGTTTCAGGACTTCCAGTTCGTAGGGTGGCAAGGGTGGCTAAGGTATCTTTTCTTGATTCCACTGGTTTTCTTTTTTTCCAGCTATGGGGCCTACCCCACCCAGCCTGGGCAGGGCTATTCCCAGCAGAGCAATCAGCCCTATGGACAGCAGAGTTACAGTGGTTACGGTCAGTCAGCAGACACTTCAGGCTACGGCCAGAGCAGCTATGGTTCTTCTTATGGACAGACCCAGAACAGTGAGTCTCTTTTAGTGGGTTACCCCGCCTCTTCCTGCTCTTTGAATGTTGCTTTTCTTAAACATTGGTGAAATGTTGAAACTGTATTTCTTTATTTGTAGTCTGTAACCCTTGAACTTTTTTTGGAGTTTGAATCTTTTCAAACAAATATTTAACTGGTTTGTAATTCTGGTTCCTTTTATTTCTGACTTTTAATTTTTCTGTTTATATTCTCCTCCCCATTTCCCTTCAGCATGACAATGAAATGTGGAGAGGAGAGTATTCCCTAAATGGAGAAAGTTTTAGTTTTTTTTTTAAGATTTTATTTATTTATTAATGAGAAACAGAGAGGAGAGAGAGGCAGAGACACAGGCAGAGGGAGAAGCAGGCTCCGCGCAGGGAACCCGATGCGGAACTCCATCCCGGGTCTCTAGGATCACACTCCGGGCTGAAGGCAGCGCTAAACCACCAAGCCACCTGGGCTGCCCAGTTTTAGGTTTTTCATACAGGGAGGAAATGATTTGCTTTGAAATGATTTGAAGTCAGATTACTATGTATCATGGTGATACACAAGCGGTAGAATGTACCTTGAGATCCTAAATGTACATAATGTGGGTTTCCCTATTTGTACTACACATTTCTGAGAGGGTTAAAATGCTTAATGAATAGGAATCTCTTGGGATGGGATGCCTGGGTGGTTCAGCGGTTGAGCGTTTGCCTTTGGCTTAGGGCGTGACTGACGAGTCTCACATTGGGTTCCCTGCATGGAGCCTGCTTCTCCCTCTGCCTACATCTCTGCTTCTCTCTCTTTGTGTCTTTCATGAGTAAATGAAATACCTTTTTTTTTTTTTTAAAGGAATCTCTTGGGTTATGAATAGTATGGTCCTGGAGACTGGCTTTGGGATAGGTGTGATGAGATTGGAACTCTGAAGTTGGTGGAAGTTAAGAATATTAGCCTTAGGGTGGGAGGGGAAGGGCATCTTTGAGCAAGATTTAAAAGATTTCCAAGGAGCTTCCAAGAGGCTGACTTTTCAAGTATGGGTAACAGTAGTAGTACATAAAGTTTTCTTTAACTTGTTTCTTGCTTTTTTCCTCATAGTCTTTATGACTTCTTTTACTTGTAGCAGGCTATGGCACTCAGTCAACTCCCCAGGGATATGGCTCAACTGGTGGCTATGGCAGTGGCCAGAGTTCTCAGTCATCTTATGGGCAACAGTCCTCTTATCCTGGCTATGGCCAGCAGCCAGCTCCTAGCAGCACCTCGGGAAGGTAAGGAGTTTGAGGGGGAGGTTTGGAATATGGTTAGAGGTGAATTGATAAGGAATGATGTGATCAGCAACAGGAGCAATTAGGTGGGGGGAGAGGGAGGAGTCTTTGTAATGGAGTGGGGTAGAGAATGGAATGCGCCAAAGATGAAGTCTTGGACATGCTGGCATTCTGATTCTGTTTGTTTCTCTTTCCTTAGTTATGGTAGTGGTTCTCAGAGCAGCGGCTACGGGCAGCCCCAGAGTGGGGGCTATGGCCAACAGTCTGGCTATAGTGGACAGCAGCAAGGCTATGGACAGCAGCAAAGCTCCTATAATCCCCCTCAAGGCTATGGACAGCAGAACCAGTACAACAGTAGCAGTGGAGGTGGTGGCGGAGGGGGTGGTGGAGGTGAGGGGTCTTGAGCTTTGCATCATTCCTACTTTTTGTAGAGATTTATATATACTGCTTGGCCCCTTACTCTAAAAAATTCTTAAAAGTTTTTTTTTCTTGTTTCTTAGCTGTCTTTATTTTCATCATTCTTAATCTTTTGGTACTGTTTAATGCCACGTGTGTTTTTCTTTAAAGAATCCTTTGTTTTCTGACAGGTAACTATGGCCAAGATCAGTCCTCCATGAGTGGTGGCGGCGGCGGTTATGGCAATCAGGACCAGAGTGGTGGTGGCGGTGGCTACGGGGGAGGCCAGCAAGACCGTGGGGGCCGCGGCCGGGGCGGTGGCGGTGGTTACAACCGCAGCAGTGGTGGCTATGAACCCAGAGGTCGTGGAGGTGGCCGTGGAGGCAGAGGCGGCATGGGGTAGGTGTTCTTGTGAGCTAGGGCGTAACATCAGTGGGGAGTGTGAAGGGTTGCATGAATCTCCCTTGAAGCTCAGTTCCTTAGTGCATGGTTAGTTTTTTTTCTAGGGATTTGTGAGGGCTTAGAGTTTGGGGTATTGATGGTCTCTTTGTACATTCCCATTTTTTTATGAGAATTGGGGAGCCTGAACTCCCACCCACACCTCTGAGTAGAGATTTGAGTACTGACACTTGTATTTCCAAAGAAAAAGGGAAAATATACATGGGTGTATGTGGATTGGAGTCATTGATATCCTAGGCAAAAAACATGGAAGTAAAGTCTTCTTTCTCTGCAAGGGAAACCGATGATCCCACTCCTGGTAATAGGGAAACTTGTTTACACGTATTCCCATGTGTCCTCTAAAGGAGTTGCTAATGCTTAACCTCATGACTTCAGCTTCCAGGAATTGGCTACTCTTACCGTATATTGTAGTCATTTGAATCCATGAGCTTGATTTGCAGTAATTTGACTGGCAGTAATGATTTTGTGTGTGACTTGGTTTATGGGGCTGTCTGAAGTGTGCAGACCTTTTGGACAAAATACGCTTGACAGTGGTGTCCCATCTCTTTGCTCCACTGTCCCCCTCCCCTGGTTACTTGTCCAGCTGGACCTTCTCTTTCTTCCCCTTCCCGCTGTAGTTGATTGAAGTAAAGCCTTAGATTTGATGTTAAAGCATTGGTCAAATCTGTTGGTAAACATGATTTGAAGGACCCTCCTCTGTCTCCCTTTGAAAGGGGAGAAATGTCAGTGTGTTACTCCTTTTTGGGAAAAAGTAGGTTTTTTAAATGAGAGTTTGGATATGGTAAGTATTCAGAGGTGGGTGGGGGCAATCTCAAAAACCATACGAAAATAAGGAAAACTCTGTTGTGTGCGTGTGTTTAATGCAAAACTTTAAAAAGAAAAACAACTGTTATGTGACTGTTAACTTGCTCTGCATTTTATGTGCCACAGGTATGAAAGGTGACATTGCAAAATACTCCGCTCTTCTCACAGTGTAGAAGGGGTGACCCCGGGGGTGGGGGGAGATCAAAAACAGCTCAGTAGTTAGGATAGGGCTTAGCTAAGTTTGTCTTGCTTTAAGGGGAAATTGCCTTTGGTTTTGACTTTTTATGGAATGGGGTTGGGTCTGCTTGCTGCTTTCAAAGCAAAAACCACAAAAATGTGTTCAGGGCTACCCCAGCCTGGTGTGAAATGTCTTCTGGGTGAATTGGGGGTAGGGTTTTTAAACCAACTACTGGGTTGTCAACCACTCACGACAAGAGGAAAAAACATCTGCTACATCGGAAGAACGACCAAGGAAAATGGGTCATTTTTTTTTCCAGAGGAAATAGATCTATAACCTTTTAAAAAGCAAAATCCTTAAAAACTGTGTGAGAAATTGCACACGTGTGTGTGACATGCTCAAAGGTCAGACAAGGGGTGGTCAGGAAGGGAAATGTATTTTAGTAGCCACTTGTATCTTTTTCCCAAAACACCTACCCATGTTTGGGGAATGTTAAACAAAATCAAAAAAACGCCCTTTTGTAGCCGTTGGAAGCTTCATGTCCTTTCTTCTAACTTGTCTTCTCCAGCGGAAGTGACCGTGGTGGCTTCAATAAATTTGGTGGTAAGTGAACAGAGTTTCCAAAATTCCCAACTCCCAGCAATGCTTTGTCTGATTGTTCATTTGCAGATGTTTTAGCGTGTTTTAAGTGTCAAAAGGTTTTGAAGTGTCCAGAACCACCTCCAGAAAGGGGTGGGGGAGAATGCCACCTGCTGCCAGTTGTGTGCTAACCTGGAGGCAGGGGGGTAAGACTTGGCAGTCGTCTGGTGCCAAATTGGTTTGACCCAGGTTACTAAGAGGTGTTTAGTAGGCCTCTGACAGGAGTGTTGCCACACCTGGCACTTAGTGACCACCATTTTGAGAAACTGGAGAGTGTGTGCTGGAACACGTGGTGCCAACTTGGCTTTAGGATCCTTTTGATCATTGTGTCCAAGGCTAGTGTGTGTGTGTAACAACCTCCAAATGTTTTAATTCTGGAAGGGGGATGTGAACTATTGCCCTGCCCTGAGGATGGTGAAGTTGGTATATACGTATCTCTATATATTAAATACTGAATGGTGTCAATGCAATCCTACATATACGTACTTAACTCAGATGGGCAAATAGAAACTAGCTCTGGGAAGGAAGGTGTGGACAACTACAAAGAAAGGTTGGGAGCATGTGTGGCTCATGGGAAATAACCAGGTCTTAACAGCACAAACTGAATTCATGGAAAAATGGCAAATTTGAGAAGTCTCCCAGTAAGCTGGAACTTTTCTGGTTTGGTTAACTAACAAAAGGTTTCTTGATTTTTCTCAACATTTAAAGCCAAAGGCTTGGGTTCATGATTTAGGTGACATTGAGTGTGGGTACAATATTTATATATGGTGAATTCAGATAAACTTTGGTCAAGATGGTCTCTGGAAAAAAAATAGAGGCTGCATTATGGAAATAAGATTTCTGGTCTGTTCCCTGGGACATGCTTTAAAAATAAAATAGTTATTATGTATGTTTTTTTATTTTCATGTGGTTGGGGAAACAACATGGTTTTAAGAATGGTTTGTAAAGATGAAATTAAAACTTGTTCCACAAGGGATAAATAAGTGTCTTTGGTGTTAAAAGTTTGGAGAAACTGGATGGATGCATATCACATTGCTGGTGGTGAGCCCATTTCTCTCTGGGGTGAGAGAATAGGGCCAAGCTATGAGTTGGTTTTGTTAACTGCAATGGGTCTCCCTGCTGGCCCCCCAATCTGTGCTGAGGACATTTCCCAGCCTGAGCTGGGGGAGGCAGAATTTCCTGGACTGTGGAGTTGTCCCTGTGGGGACTCAGTTACATACAGATCTTAAGGGGCCTGTGTCTTCCCCAGCCCTGTCTAGGAGTTTCTCTGGGTAGGCAACCCAGGACAGGGTTTGGATGAGGCTGTGAGCATTTACTGATCATTTTGCGAGAGTTTGGATTGGTGTTAAATTTTTTCCTTGTCTGTCTCTCCTTCTTGACTAACAGCTTCTCTTTCCTTGTTTGTTTTTTTTTTTTTTTCATGTCACTTAAGGCCCTCGGGACCAAGGATCACGTCATGACTCTGGTGAGTCTACAGCTGGCATGAAAGAATGGCTAATGTGGCATCAGGACTTATGTTGGCTGTTCTT